>NW_028318039.1:2577500-3866250 GCF_062004578.1 Staurois parvus
AGAGAAAATTAGGCAGGGCTCTGTGTATCATCCTCACAAACAGAAATTTAAAAGTAAGTTATTGGTTATTTTCTTAAGGGCCATGGGTAAATATGGGTGTATTGTAAATGTAAATGCTGTACTTAGCAATTAGATTGTTGGGTACCTGGATGTTAGCATATATGTATAGTTTTTGTTTTGATTTGTTATATAAAAACGTCTATGTATGTGTGGAGTTTGTGATAAGTCATTATAAAGAAAGAAATAGAAAAAAGTTTTTGCTAGAAAACAATATTTTAAGCAATAGAAATTAATTTGTCAAACGATTCTTCTTTTTTTTTTTTTAGAAAGTAAGCACAAACTTAGCCAAAGGAACATGTGAATATGGTATGCAAGAACCTTGCAAAAGTAATTGACACAATTCCCCACACAAGACTAATGTGCAGATAAAAGTATATAGGTTTAGATATTCAGTTTGCAAATGGATAGAAAACTTTCTAAAAGAACATATTTAGAGAGTAATGATTAGTTATTCATACTCTGAATAGACTAAGGTTATTAGTGTTGTACCCCAAGTTTCAGTGTCGGGACACTTACTTTATAACATTTTTATAAATTATATAAAATGTAGAATCCAAATAACCATTTCTGTATTTACAGATGACACCAACCTATGTAGTGGAATAACACAGGATGTCTCCAGCATACAAGCTGACCTCAATATACTACTTCATTGGGCAAATTTAGTTTAATGTTGATAAGTGTAAAGCTATGCACTTACGGTCTAAAAACATGCATGCACAATACATTCTGGAGAGAGTACAACTGGGAGAGTCAATGGTCAAGAAGAATCTTGGTGTTCTGGTAGATCATAATTCTTTATAATAGCATACAATACTATATATATATATGTATAGTTTCTAAAACAAGCAAAATAATTTCTTGTAAATGTATTTAGACTCCAGAGAGTGAAATAGAGAAAGACAAACATAACTTTGCCCCTTTACAAAACATTAGAAAGACCTCATCTGGAATATACTGTATATTGGGGAACTGAAGAAAGTGCAAAGAAGGGTGGCCAAACTCATAAGAGGCATGCAGGAGCTCAGCTATGGGCAAATATTAGCTGAACCCAATTTATTCTTGATCAAGGAGAATATGATCACCGTTTATAAATACATAAGTTATCCACAAAGTGAACTTAGTGTAGAATTATTCCCTTTAAGGTCATTAAAAAGGACACGGAGGTGTTGCCAGCTTGTCTGGAGAAAAAAGAGATTTAACTGCCACTGTTTTAAAAAAGAGCTGGATACATTCTTAAGTGCACAAAATAAACTGTATATTAACATTTGTAGGTACCATCCATAGGGATTGTTGCTCCAAGGATCCTGGGGGATCAGGAAGGAATTTATTTATCCTCTGCTGTGGCAAATTGGACCATGATTTATGTATGGGTTTTTCTGCTTCATCTGGATCAACTGTGGGTATAGCATTCTGTATATGGAGTTTTTCCCTTTATTTACTCTGTTTTTTTTCTATTGGTTGAACTATATGGTCTTTTTTTAACCGAACTATGTAACTACTGTATGTAACCTTCCTGTGAGCCCAGGCTGTAATGACACACACCCTGTGTTCTCTTCATCACACTGCTTGGATTCACATTAGAATGCAATGGTACCATCAGCTCGCACAAGAAGTACAACAGGGAAAGTGCTTACTAATTTCCAGGATTAAAGCTTTGTTTGCCCCTAGATTCAAACCCACTTAGCTATGACTCACAGATGTATTTGAAAATTGAATTTTTGAACTTTGAATGAGTTGCTGTTGAACTTTATGCGTCTTATGTAGTCAGTTTAGATGCAATTAGTATCTGTGGTATTCTTTTTTAACCTTCATACATAAGACAGCATGAAAAACTCACAGAAAATTACTTTTTAAAAGAATCTCTTACATCGCACTATGGTCAAAGTTCAGATTCACAGATAGCTTAAATAAAATCAGCACATGAATAAAGGAAATAACAGTCAGTACAGTGTTTCCCCAAATGGCAGAACAATTTCCATAGCAACATAGATCTTATCGTACATGCAATGGAAAGATTGTCCTGAAGGGCTAAATCAAATACAGGGATTCTATAGTCTATGATGAATCTTGTGACCATACATCAGTGAGCCTTTTCGGTTTTTTAGTAGTTAGGGCATGAGTGAAGTGACAATGTTGTGATATATTTTATCTTTTATTGCTAAAAAAAAATAAGTTATGCAAAGTACAAATACTGTAGCCTCTCTATGCAAAAGTATTTTGTAAAGCTTTGAAATGAAAATTGTATTGCTTTGAACCTATTTAAAGGACCAATATTGTAGGAAAATAGAATATTCTGATAAGTGTATGAGTTGACACATGTAATGATATAAATTCATATATTATTTTTTATTTCATAAGCTTTCAATTATATTATTTTTTTTAATTTACATGTATACTAAATGTCCAGAAAAGGTGACAGTGCCAGGGGTTGAGGCAAATAATAACACCACCAGAGGTGTATAATACCAACAGTGAAAAACAAAAAGTGGCTTTACTAATGAACAGAAGATAAGCTGTCACATCAAGTTCCTGACCCTTACGGGTTTAGTCCATGGTACATCTGTTAGATAGGAAATGTAATGAAGAGATCAATAAGTCAAACTCCTCATCATATTTCAAAAATTAGAAGGTTCCATGCATATATCTGATCTTTCTTCTTAAGTGGAGCTTGCTTGATTAGGAGGAAATTGTCAAAATTACCACTGCAAATACTGCTTTTGCTTGTTATAAAAGGTCTGCGACTAGGGATTAGTGAAGGATGAGATTAAAATAAACTTGTTACTAAGGCTGAATGCTTGGAAGGAATAAGGATAAAGGGAAAAGGATTAAGAAGGATCCTGGCTTAAAGTCAAAATGTCAGATTTATCTTCCTGCTAAAAGCTTCCCTGTTAATAAGTTCAGTTTTTTATGGCAAAAATGATTTGGCCTGTGGCTACTTCCCAACAAGTTTGGGAATCATAAAGTGTGTAACTGGCACCACTCTCCACCCATTGTTTTTATTTTGGGTGGAACTGGTAGAATGTTATTTATCAGTGTCTGTTATCCTGCCACAACTCTTACTTGGCTTCTGCCAACCCTTTTTCTTGACTTGACTCAAGATTTTTTGATTTAGAGATTTGATGCCATGTTTTACTTCAACTATTGTTTTTTACTGACGTAAACTGGCAATAGGAATATCTTTCTGCTCTTCCCCATACTCCTCCAAAGCCATGAGAATGCACACTCAAGTGATCTACAACTGCATGTTTATGAAGTATATTTCAAAAGAACACCCACATGTACAATATTTCTTTTAATATGTAGAATAGTTGCATGGCTTGCATTGTACTACAGTAGTGTATGGAATTAGTACAATATTACAGCCATGATACAGCCTATTTTTTATTCATTATGATTTTGCTGTATGCTTAAAGATCATCTATCCATGTATGTTTTTCAGGTAATCTGTGCCCTGCTTTCTTCTCACGTTGAAAGCCAATCTCCCAGTCTGACCTCACTACTTCTATTTTAGTTTGTCCTTTATGTATTGTATAATGCAGGAAGCTTGGCTGTGCAAGCACTCTGTCACTTATCCCCTTTATAACATTACATTAAAAGTGATCATGCCAGTAAAAAATAACTTTGGCTTTGACAAGGCAAATACAATGTGATTTATTATATTATATCATTTATAATGTAATATTTGGGAACATACAGGACATATTCAAAGGAAAGAAAGTGCTGAAACAACAGTGCTGTGAATTCTGGATTATGTCATTGACCAAATATGGTCATGGCCATATTTGATCAATGACTGCTGTTTTTACATTCCAGCAATGCCGGTGAGCTGTCATTTGCAATGGGAGTAGTGGTGAGTTAATATTATCAGGCATTGCTCATAGTGATTGACCTGGATCCACATCACTGAACAACATAGCTGATATTGGATTTCAGATCCCCTGGTTTGTTGCCAAACAAAAGCAAAGATGTGTCATTTTTAGAGATGAGCGAATCGAACTTGGCGAAGTGGAATTCGTTTCAAATATTAGAAAAAATTATCCGAAAATTAGCAGACTTCGGATGCGCGAATCGAAATTTTTCCAAAAATGGCGGCGACATGTGTGGCGACGGAGCGGGGATCTCTGGGAAGGCGCGCAGACAAGGCGCGCTGACCCATAATGCATTCATTCATGACATGTGATCGCATTAGCCAATCAGCAGCCAGCCAGCCAGCACTGTGTAATGGTGGAGCTATAAATTGCGGCCATCTTACAATTCTCCATTTGCCTCCGGTCATTCAAGAGAGACAGACCTCTCTGTATTAGGGACAGAGTTAGGGCCACAGATACTTTAGGGACACAGAATCGTTACTTAGGGACACAGAATTGTTACTCAGGGATACAGAATTGTTACTCAGGGACACAGAACTGTTACTCAGGGACACAGAATTGTTACTCAGGGACAGACACAGAATTGTTACTGAGGGACACAGAATTGTTACTGAGGGACACAGAATTGTTACTGAGGGACACAGATTTGTTACTGAGGGACACAGAATTGTTACTCAGGGACACAGAACTGTTACTCAGGGACACAGAACTGTTACTCAGGGACACAGAACTGTTACTCAGGGACAGACACAGAATTGTTACTGAGGGACACAGAATTGTTACTGAGGGACACAGAATTGTTACTCAGGGACAGACACAGAACTGTTACTCAGGGACACAGAACTGTTACTCAGGGACACAGAACTGTTACTCAGGGACACAGAATTGTTACTCAGGGACACAGAACTGTTACTCAGGGACACAGAACTGTTACTCAGGGACAGACACAGAATTGTTACTGAGGGACACAGAATTGTTACTGAGGGACACAGAATTGTTACTCAGGGACAGACACAGAACTGTTACTCAGGGACACAGAACTGTTACTCAGGGACACAGAATTGTTACTCAGGGACACAGAACTGTTACTCAGGGACACAGATTTGTTACTCAGGGACAGACACAGAATTGTTACTGAGGGACACAGAATTGTTACTGAGGGACACAGAACTGTTACTGAGGGACACAGAATTGTTACTCAGGGAAACAGAATTGTTACTCAGGGACACAGAACTGTTACTCAGGGACACAGAATTGTTACTCAGGGACACAGAACTGTTACTCAGGGACACAGAATTGTTACTCAGGGACAGACACAGAATTGTTACTGAGGGATACAGAATTGCTACTGAGGGACACAGAATTGTTACTGAGGGACACAGAAATGTTACTAAGGGACAGACACAGAATTGTTACTGAGGGACACAGAATTGTTACTGAGGGACACAGAATTGTTACTGAGGGACACAGAATTGTTACTCAGGGACACAGATTTGTTACTCAGGGACACAGAATTGTTACTCAGGGACACAGAACTGTTACTCAGGGACACAGAATTGTTACTCAGGGACACAGAACTGTTACTCAGGGACACAGAATTGTTACTCAGGGACACAGAACTGTTACTCAGGGACACAGAATTGTTACTGAGGGACACAGAATTGTTACTGAGGGACACAGAATTGTTGCTCAGGGACAGACACAGAATTGTTACTGAGGGACACAGAATTGTTACTGAGGGACACAGAATTGTTACTCAGGGACACAGAATTGTTACTCAGGGACACAGAATTGTTACTCAGGGACACAGAATTGTTACTCAGGGACACAGAATTGTTACTCAGGGACACAGAACTGTTACTCAGGGACACAGAATTGTTACTCAGGGACAGACACAGAATTGTTACTGAGGGACACAGAATTGTTACTGAGGGACACAGAATTGTTACTCAGGGACAGACACAGAATTGTTACTGAGGGACACAGAATTGTTACTGAGGGACACAGAATTGTTACTCAGGGACACAGAATTGTTACTCAGGGACACAGAATTGTTACTCAGGGACACAGAATTGTTACTCAGGGACACAGAACTGTTACTCAGGGACACAGAATTGTTACTCAGGGACAGACACAGAATTGTTACTGAGGGACACAGAATTGTTACTCACGGACAGACACAGAATTGTTACTGAGGGACACAGAATTGTTGCTGAGGGACACAGAATTGTTACTGAGGGACACAGAACTGTGACTCAGGGACACAGAATTGTTACTCAGGGACACAGAACTGTTACTCAGGGACACAGAATTGTTACTCAGGGACACAGAACTGTTACTCAGGGACACAGAATTGTTACTCAGGGACAGACACAGAATTGTTACTGAGGGACACAGAATTGTTACTGAGGGACACAGAATTGTTACTCAGGGACAGACACAGAATTGTTACTCAGGGACACAGAATCGTTACTCAGGGACACAGAATCGTTGAATTAAAGAGTATGTCAGACAACACGCAGAGGAGTGGCAGAGGAGGCAATGTTTCAGGAGCGAGCAGACGTGGCAGCAGAGGAAGGGGTCAAGGCAGCACTAGTCGCAGCCAGAGGCCAGTGCTCCCGGTGTCATCCAGCGGTCGTGTCTGCACCGACAACCCTGCCGTCATCGATTGGTTGGCTCGGTCGTCTTCCTCTTCCCAGGTCACCTCTGACACCTACAGCCAACGGTCGGTGGGTACGTCAGACACAACCGTTAGTTGGCATGGCCCGGGAGCAAGCCCACTGAAATCACGTGTCCTCTACCTGCCCCTGTCCTTTGGTGTTCCCTCACCAAGCGAAGTATCGCATGCTGTGGGCTCAGCCCCACTGTACAGTGAGGAAGAGCTAACAGAGGGCGGTCAGGAACGGGGGGAGACATCCGCCTCTTCAGCAGCCAGGTGAAGAAGTACTGGCGAGGAGAGTGGCTCGGTAGCCGGTCTAGAGACAGGTCTGTCTCCTGACCCACACGCAGCCGAGGGGGCTAGTAGTGAGGCGGAGACCCTAATTGATGATGATGAGGCTGATCGCACTTGGCAGCCTCGTCGTCATCAGGCTATTGCTTCCGCATCATCAGGAGAAGAGGGTGCCAGCTTGGCAGCGAGCAAAACAGTCGGTGGGTTGCCCAGGAGGCAGCAGGGTCGCAGCAGTGTCAGTGGAGGCAAACAGCCACGGAGTAGAGCACCAGCTCCACTGCAGCCTACCACCACGGCCAGTAGTGGTGCCGGTGTGCACGGAGGAAGTAGCAGTCAGCCAGTGAGGAGTAGCGGGGGCAAAGTTTCCTACTCGGCAGTGTGGCAATTTTTCGTCAAGCCGCCCGAGGAAGTAAACGTAGCCGTATGTCGACTATGTGGCCAGAAAGTCAAGCGTGGCCAGGGGGCCCATGTCTCCATCGCCACACTCTGCCATGTGCCACTTTCAGGTCTCCTCACACTGCTGGTGGGTTCCATTTTGTCATAGGGTGCTGGCAGATTACGGGCCTCCCATTGCTGCTGCCAGGCCCGTAATCTGTCATGGGCCCCTGTACCGCCTCCTCATGCTGCTGCCAGGCCCGTAATCTGTCATGGGTCCCTGTACGGCCTCCCATTGCTGCTGTCTCCATCGCCACACTCTGCCATGTGCCACTTTCAGGTCTCCTCACACTGCTGGTGGGTTCCATTTTGTCATAGGGTGCTGGCAGATTACGGGCCTCCCATTGCTGCTGCCAGGCCCGTAATCTGCCATGGGCCCCCGTACCGACTCCTCATGCTGCTGCCAGGCTCGTAATCTGTCATGGGCCCCTGTACCGCCTCCTCATGCTGCTGCCAGGTCCAGAGTGTCTCATGGGTCCCTGTACGGCCTCCCATTGCTGCTGTCTCCATTGCCACACTCTGCCATGTGCCACTTTCAGGTCTCCTCACACTGCTGGTGGGTTCCATTTTGTCATAGGGTGTTGGCAGATTACGGGCCTCTCATTGCTGCTGCCAAGCCCGTAATCTGCCATGGGCCCCCGTACCGCCTCCTCATGCTGCTGCCAGGTCCAGAGTGTCTCATGGGTCCCTGTATGGCCTCCCAATGCTGCTGTCTCCATCGCCACACTCTGCCATGTGCCACTTTCAGGTCTCCTCACACTGCTGGTGGGTTCCATTTTGTCATAGGGTGCTGGCAGATTACGGGCCTCCCATTGCTGCTGCCAGGCCCGTAATCTGCCATGGGCCCCCGTACCGACTCCTCATGCTGCTGCCAGGTCCAGAGTGTCTCATGGGTCCCTGTACGGCCTCCCATTGCTGCTGTCTCCATCGCCACACTCTGCCATGTGCCACTTTCAGGTCTCCTCACACTGCTGGTGGGTTCCATTTTGTCATAGGGTGCTGGCAGATTACGGGCCTCCCATTGCTGCTGCCAGGCCCGTAATCTGCCATGGGCCCCCGTACCAACTCCTCATGCTACTGCCAGGCCCGTAATCTGTCATGGGCCCCTGTACCGCCTCCTCATGCTGCTGCCAGGTCCAGAGTGTCTCATGGGTCCCTGTACGGCCTCCCATTGCTGCTGTCTCCATCGCCACACTCTGCCCTGTGCCACTTTCAGGTCTCCTCACACTGCTGGTGGGTTCCATTTTGTCATAGGGTGCTGGCAGATTACGGGCCTCCCATTGCTGCTGCCAGGCCCGTAATCTGCCATGGGCCCCCGTACCGACTCCTCATGCTGTGACGTTGCAACAAGGTGGAATTCAACCCTACATATGTTAACCGCCTTTACGAACAGCGAAAGGCCATCACCGATTTCCTGATGTTACAAGCGGATAAAGGTACTCCCCTGTGTAACTTCGATGTCAGCCATTGGCAGCTCATGCGTGACACCTGCCGCTTGCTCAGGCCCTTTGAGGAGGCCACGCTATTCGTGAGTCGGCAGGACTATGGGATGAACGACGTCATTCCTCTGTTGCACGTCCTGGAACAAATGCTGTTAACAATGGCTGGTCAGGGTGCGGTAGACGTGGCGCACAGATCTCAACGCCACATGACCCCTGTGGGGGCAGGACAGGAAGAAGAGGAGGAGGTAGAGGAGGACATTGGTGCTCAGGAATTATTGAGTGAAATGGGTGGTTTTTCCACTCAGCGGACAGGAGTGGAGGAGCAGGAGCATCTGGTAAAGGAGGAGGAGGAGGAGACAGAGGACCCAGATGCACCGTGGCAGTATGCTGTGGAGATGGAGGCAGGGAGTCCCTCGCATTCCTTGGCACAAATGGCCCATAGCATGCTCGGTTGCTTGCGTAGCGACAGCCGAATAATAACCATCAGACAGAGGGATGACTTTTGGCTGTCCACCATGTTGGACCCTCGCTACCGTTCAAAAATGGTGGCCTTTTTCATACCTGCTGAGAGGGAGGCCAAAATAACGTACTATAAAAACCACGTATGTAGTCAGTTGGTCTCTGCCTTTCTGCGCCAACGTCCATCCTCAGACACTGTGGGCCCTGTGCGCTCGCGTTCCGTTGCCATGGCAGCAGGGGAGGGGTGGGGTGGTAGGAGCAGTGGCAGCTCCACCAGCAGCGGCTGCCTCAGTCTGCAGTCGATGATGAGTAGCTTTCTTCACCAGCGCAGTGAGGAAACTACTAACCAGCCGCAGCAGCAGCAGCATCAGGTGGACCTGGAGCAGGACCTCAAACAACAGGCTCGGGCCTACTTGGACAGCACCCTGCCAACCGAGGTAGACAATACCCTTGACTACTGGGCAACGAAACTTGACCTTTGGCCCCAACTAGCGGAATTTGCCCTTGAAAGGCTGTCATGCCCGGCCAGTAGCGTGGCATCGGAGCGCGTGTTTAGTGCGGCAGGAGGTATTGTAACTCCGCGGAGGACACGACTGTCCACCCAAAGTGTGGAGAGACTCACGTTTGTGAAAATGAATCAGGCGTGGATTAGTCTGGATTTCAAACCACCAGTTCCTGACACAACTGACTAAATCCGCCATAAATCATGCCCCAAACATGTTATTATTTTTAACATAGGCCTCTGTATGGCCTTCAATTTAAGCTGCTTACGCTTCGCCACTCTGCCATGGGCCCCTGTACCGCCTCCTCTTGCTGCTGCCAGGTCCAGAGTGTGTCATGGGTCCCTGTACGGCCTCCCATTGCTGCTGTCTCCATCGCCACACTCTGCCATGTGCCACTTTCAGGTCTCCTCACACTGCTGGTGGGTTCCATTTTGTCATAGGGTGCTGGCAGATTACGGGCCTCCCATTGCTGCTGCCAGGCCCGTAATCTGCCATGGGCCCCTGTGCCGCCTCCTCATGCTGCTGCCAGGTCCAGAGTGTGTCATGGGTCCCTGTACGGCCTCCCATTGCTGCTGTCTCCATCGCCACACTCTGCCATGTGCCACTTTCAGGTCTCCTCACACTGCTGGTGGGTTCCATTTTGTCATAGGGTGCTGGCAGATTACAGGCCTCCCATTGCTGCTGCCAGGCCCGTAATCTGCCATGGGCCCCCGTACCGCCTCCTCATGCTGCTGCCAGGTCCAGAGTGTCTCATGGGTCCCTGTACAGCCTCCCATTGCTGCTGTCTCCATCGCCACACTCTGCCATGTGCCACTTTCAGGTCTCCTCACACTGCTGGTGGGTTCCATTTTGTCATAGGGTGCTGGCAGATTACGGGCCTCCCATTGCTTCTGCCAGGCCCGTAATCTGCCATGGGCCCCCGTACCGACTCCTCATGCTGCTGCCAGGCTCGTAATCTGTCATGGGCCCCTGTACCGCCTCCTCATGCTGCTGCCAGGTCCAGAGTGTCTCATGGGTCCCTGTACGGCCTCCCATTGCTGCTGTCTCCATTGCCACACTCTGCCATGTGCCACTTTCAGGTCTCCTCACACTGCTGGTGGGTTCCATTTTGTCATAGGGTGCTGGCAGATTACGGGCCTCTCATTGCTGCTGCCAGGCCCGTAATCTGCCATGGGCCCCCGTACCGCCTCCTCATGCTGCTGCCAGGTCCAGAGTGTCTCATGGGTCCCTGTATGGCCTCCCAATGCTGCTGTCTCCATCGCCACACTCTGCCATGTGCCACTTTCAGGTCTCCTCACACTGCTGGTGGGTTCCATTTTGTCATAGGGTGCTGGCAGATTACGGGCCTCCCATTGCTGCTGCCAGGCCCGTAATCTGCCATGGGCCCCCGTACCGACTCCTCATGCTGCTGCCAGGTCCAGAGTGTCTCATGGGTCCCTGTACGGCCTCCCATTGCTGCTGTCTCCATCGCCACACTCTGCCATGTGCCACTTTCAGGTCTCCTCACACTGCTGGTGGGTTCCATTTTGTCATAGGGTGCTGGCAGATTACGGGCCTCCCATTGCTGCTGCCAGGCCCGTAATCTGCCATGGGCCCCCGTACCAACTCCTCATGCTACTGCCAGGCCCGTAATCTGTCATGGGCCCCTGTACCGCCTCCTCATGCTGCTGCCAGGTCCAGAGTGTCTCATGGGTCCCTGTATGGCCTCCCATTGCTGCTGTCTCCATCGCCACACTCTGCCCTGTGCCACTTTCAGGTCTCCTCACACTGCTGGTGGGTTCCATTTTGTCATAGGGTGCTGGCAGATTACGGGCCTCCCATTGCTGCTGCCAGGCCCGTAATCTGCCATGGGCCCCCGTACCGACTCCTCATGCTGTGACGTTGCAACAAGGTGGAATTCAACCCTACATATGTTAACCGCCTTTACGAACAGCGAAAGGCCATCACCGATTTCCTGATGTTACAAGCGGATAAAGGTACTCCCCTGTGTAACTTCGATGTCAGCCATTGGCAGCTCATGCGTGACACCTGCCGCTTGCTCAGGCCCTTTGAGGAGGCCACGCTATTCGTGAGTTGGCAGGACTATGGGATGAACGACGTCATTCCTCTGTTGCACGTCCTGGAACAAATGCTGTTAACAATGGCTGGTCAGGGTGCGGTAGACGTGGCGCACAGATCTCAACGCCACATGACCCCTGTGGGGGCAGGACAGGAAGAAGAGGAGGAGGTAGAGGAGGACATTGGTGCTCAGGAATTATTGAGTGAAATGGGTGGTTTTTCCACTCAGCGGACAGGAGTGGAGGAGCAGGAGCATCTGGTAAAGGAGGAGGAGGAGGAGACAGAGGACCCAGATGCACCGTGGCAGTATGCTGTGGAGATGGAGGCAGGGAGTCCCTCGCATTCCTTGGCACAAATGGCCCATAGCATGCTCGGTTGCTTGCGTAGCGACAGCCGAATAATAACCATCAGACAGAGGGATGACTTTTGGCTGTCCACCATGTTGGACCCTCGCTACCGTTCAAAAATGGTGGCCTTTTTCATACCTGCTGAGAGGGAGGCCAAAATAACGTACTATAAAAACCACGTATGTAGTCAGTTGGTCTCTGCCTTTCTGCGCCAACGTCCATCCTCAGACACTGTGGGCCCTGTGCGCTCGCGTTCCGTTGCCATGGCAGCAGGGGAGGGGTGGGGTGGTAGGAGCAGTGGCAGCTCCACCAGCAGCGGCTGCCTCAGTCTGCAGTCGATGATGAGTAGCTTTCTTCACCAGCGCAGTGAGGAAACTACTAACCAGCCGCAGCAGCAGCAGCATCAGGTGGACCTGGAGCAGGACCTCAAACAACAGGCTCGGGCCTACTTGGACAGCACCCTGCCAACCGAGGTAGACAATACCCTTGACTACTGGGCAACGAAACTTGACCTTTGGCCCCAACTAGCGGAATTTGCCCTTGAAAGGCTGTCATGCCCGGCCAGTAGCGTGGCATCGGAGCTCGTGTTTAGTGCGGCAGGAGGTATTGTAACTCCGCGGAGGACACGACTGTCCACCCAAAGTGTGGAGAGACTCACGTTTGTGAAAATGAATCAGGCGTGGATTAGTCTGGATTTCAAACCACCAGTTCCTGACACAACTGACTAAATCCGCCATAAATCATGCCCCAAACATGTTATTATTTTTAACATAGGCCTCTGTATGGCCTTCAATTTAAGCTGCTTACGCTTCGCCACTCTGCCATGGGCCCCTGTACCGCCTCCTCTTGCTGCTGCCAGGTCCAGAGTGTGTCATGGGTCCCTGTACGGCCTCCCATTGCTGCTGTCTCCATCGCCACACTCTGCCATGTGCCACTTTCAGGTCTCCTCACACTGCTGGTGGGTTCCATTTTGTCATAGGGTGCTGGCAGATTACGGGCCTCCCATTGCTGCTGCCAGGCCCGTAATCTGCCATGGGCCCCTGTGCCGCCTCCTCATGCTGCTGCCAGGTCCAGAGTGTGTCATGGGTCCCTGTACGGCCTCCCATTGCTGCTGTCTCCATCGCCACACTCTGCCATGTGCCACTTTCAGGTCTCCTCACACTGCTGGTGGGTTCCATTTTGTCATAGGGTGCTGGCAGATTACAGGCCTCCCATTGCTGCTGCCAGGCCCGTAATCTGCCATGGGCCCCCGTACCGCCTCCTCATGCTGCTGCCAGGTCCAGAGTGTCTCATGGGTCCCTGTACGGCCTCCCATTGCTGCTGTCTCCATCGCCACACTCTGCCATGTGCCACTTTCAGGTCTCCTCACACTGCTGGTGGGTTCCATTTTGTCATAGGGTGCTGGCAGATTACGGGCCTCCCATTGCTGCTGCCAGGCCCGTAATCTGCCATGGGCCCCTGTGCCGCCTCCTCATGCTGCTGCCAGGTCCAGAGTGTGTCATGGGTCCCTGTACGGCCTCCCATTGCTGCTGTCTCCATCGCCACACTCTGCCATGTGCCACTTTCAGGTCTCCTCACACTGCTGGTGGGTTCCATTTTGTCATAGGGTGCTGGCAGATTACGGGCCTCCCATTGCTGCTGCCAGGCCCGTAATCTGCCATGGGCCCCCGTACCCCCTCCTCATGCTGCTGCCAGGTCCAGAGTGTCTCATGGGTCCCTGTACGGCCTCCCATTGCTGCTGTCTCCATCGCCACACTCTGCCATGTGCCACTTTCAGGTCTCCTCACACTGCTGGTGGGTTCCATTTTGTCATAGGGTGCTGGCAGATTACGGGCCTCCCATTGCTTCTGCCAGGCCCGTAATCTGACATGGGCCCCCGTACCGACTCCTCATGCTGCTGCCAGGCCCGTAATCTGTCATGGGCCCCTGTACCGCCTCCTCATGCTGCTGCCAGGTCCAGAGTGTCTCATGGGTCCCTGTACGGCCTCCCATTGCTGCTGTCTCCATCGCCACACTCTGCCATGTGCCACTTTCAGGTCTCCTCACACTGCTGGTGGGTTCCATTTTGTCATAGGGTGCTGGCAGATTACGGGCCTCTCATTGCTGCTGCCAGGCCCGTAATCTGCCATGGGCCCCCGTACCGCCTCCTCATGCTGCTGCCAGGTCCAGAGTGTCTCATGGGTCCCTGTATGGCCTCCCATTGCTGCTGTCTCCATCGCCACACTCTGCCATGTGCCACTTTCAGGTCTCCTCACACTGCTGGTGGGTTCCATTTTGTCATAGGGTGCTGGCAGATTACGGGCCTCCCATTGCTGCTGCCAGGCCCGTAATCTGCCATGGGCCCCCGTACCGAATCCTCATGCTGCTGCCAGGTCCAGAGTGTCTCATGGGTCCCTGTACGGCCTCCCATTGCTGCTGTCTCCATCGCCACAGTCTGCCATGTGCCACTTTCAGGTCTCCTCACACTGCTGGTGGGTTCCATTTTGTCATAGGGTGCTGGCAGATTACGGGCCTCCCATTGCTGCTGCCAGGCCCGTAATCTGCCATGGGCCCCCGTACCAACTCCTCATGCTACTGCCAGGCCCGTAATCTGTCATGGGCCCCTGTACCGCCTCCTCATGCTGCTGCCAGGTCCAGAGTGTCTCATGGGTCCCTGTACGGCCTCCCATTGCTGCTGTCTCCATCGCCACACTCTGCCATGTGCCACTTTCAGGTCTCCTCACACTGCTGGTGGGTTCCATTTTGTCATAGGGTGCTGGCAGATTACAGGCCTCCCATTGCTGCTGCCAGGCCCGTAATCTGCCATGGGCCCCCGTACCGACTCCTCATGCTGCTGCCAGGCCCGTAATCTGTCATGGGCCCCTGTACCGCCTCCTCATGCTGCTGCCAGGTCCAGAGTGTCTCATGGGTCTCTGTACGGCCTCCCATTGCTGCTGTCTCCATCGCCACACTCTGCCATGTGCCACTTTCAGGTCTCCTCACACTGCTGGTGGGTTCCATTTTGTCATAGGGTGCTGTATGGCCTCCCATTGCTGCTGCCTCCACCGCCACACTGTGGCTCCACACTCTGGTTTTGGCCCCGTGACTGCCCAAATGAGTGAAGTGTGCGGTAATTCTAAGATCGACGGCACTCATCTGCATGTCATACTGACTGACAGTATTATTTCTCTTCCCCAGCAGACTCCAAGGGCATTTAAATTAAGGGTACAGTGTTCTGCACTAATATAAAGGCTCTCTGAAGCCTAGAAACACCCTTTTTATAAGTTAAATTCGAATCGAATTTATTCCTTGAATTCGCCGAATCAGCCTAGTCGAATTTTTGAATACTTCGCTCATCTCTAGTCATTTTGTGACAGAATTAAGTGCTACCACAAGATCAACGCAATCCATAAGGACATCGCCAATGCTCAACCTACCTCCCCACCTAGCCTCCCTCCCATCATAACCCCACCAACTATCCCCTCCTCTGACCTCGCAACCGCCCTACCCCCCACCACACCTAACTTCCCACACACTATAACCTCCCCAACACTCCGCTCCTTCAGCCTTGCTACCACTGAGGAGGTCACTAAGGTCTTCTCAGAAGCCCGCCTCACCACTTGCCCCCTTGACCCTGTCCCCACACAACTCCTACGGTCACCCTCCTCCTCCATCCTACGCTCCCTCACCCACATCTTCAATCTCTCCCTCTCTACTGGCGCATTCCCCTCCCCCCTAAAGCACACGCACATCACCCCCATACTCAAAAAACCCTCCCTGGACCCCACCAACCTGAACAACCTTAGACCCATCTCCCTGCTGCCATTTACTTCCAAGCTCCTTGAGCTCTTAGTCTACAATCGCCTATGCGCCCACCTCACTGACAACAACTTCCTCGATCCACTACAGTCTGTCTTCCGTCCCCTACACTCCACCGAAACCTCCCTACTCAAAATCACTAATGACCTGCTAACCGCCAAAGCTAATGGCCACTACTCAGTCCTCTTACTCCTCGACCTTTCCGCGGCCTTCGACACAGTCGACCACCCCCTCCTCCTTAACAAACTACACTCCCTCGGCATCAGAGACTCCGCTTTCTCCTGGCTCTCCTCCTATCTATCCCAACACTCCTTCAGCTTTACCTATAACGCTACCACCTCCCCCTCTCTCCCCCTCTGTTGGGGTCCCCCAAGGCTCGGTCCTCGGGCCCCTTCTCTTCTCCATCTACACCTCCTCCCTCGGCAAACTGATACACTTTCACGGCTTCAACTATCACCTCTACACCGATGACACGCAAATTTACCTCTCCACCCCTCGCCTCACCCCTTCAGTCTCCACCCGTATCACCCACCTACTGAACGACATATCAGATTGGATGTCGCTCCATTTCCTCAAATTGAACCTTTCCAAAACCGAGCTCCTGATTTTCTCCCCCGGTCTGTGCCCCCCCACCCTCTCCATCATTACCAACAACTCCACCATCAGTCCTACCCCACAAGCCAAAGTCCTAGGTGTCACTCTAGACTCAAACCTGTCCTTCCGACCCCATGTCCAATCGTTGGCAAACTCATGCAGGCTCCACCTCTGCAACATCTCCAAAATACATTTGTTCCTAACCCCAGACACTACTAAACAACTCGTTCACTCCCTTATTATCTCACGACTGGACTACTGCAACTCCCTTCTCACCACCCTACCTCATCGCAGACTATCCCCGCTTCAGTCTATCCTGAACTCAGTGGCCAAACTCATCCACCTTAACAACCGCTCCGCTTCTGCCACCCCCCTCTGTCATTCCCTCCACTGGCTCCTGATTGCCCAACGCATTAAATTCAAACTACTAACGCAGACATACAAAGCCATTCATAATACTGCCCCAAACTACCTCACCGACCTGATACCCAAATACCACCCAAGCCTTAATCTTCGCTCCTCACAAGACCTCCTACTTTCTAGCTCCCTGGTCTCCACCTCACACGCCTGACTGCAGGACTTCTCCAGGACTTCCCCCATCCTCTGGAACTCACTACCCCAATCCATCAGACTGTCACCTTCCCTCCTCACCTTTAGGCGCACCCTGAAAAACCATCTCTTCAGGGAAGCCTACCCCGCCCTCACCTAACAGCCGATCTCCACTCCTCCTACCACTCCATCCCCCACAGCCACTTCCTCCTGTACCACTATCCCCTCCCTCTTAGATTGTGAGCTCGAAAGAGCAGGGCCCTTGAATCCCTTGTGTTTTGTTTTGTTACTGTATTGTCTCATGTTCTGTCCCCCACTATAATGTACAGCGCTGAGCAAACCTTTTAGTGCTATATAAATACTGTATAATAATAATAATAAGAGATTTCCAGGCGCTGTTTTAAACACCGAATGTCACATTCTACTACATCTGCAGCTTCACATACAGGTTTAAAACTTACCCAAAGCAGATTATTTCAAGGTTTTATGTATTTTTTTTTTAATTTGTGTTGTCCTTCAAGCTGCAATAAAAAAACCCACACATTGAATTTTATTTTTATTTATTTACTTATTTTTTGCATTCATGCACGATCCCAATAGCAATGCCCAACTACCCATGTTTTGTTTTTTTTAAAGCCTGCAAACTAGCTTGAAACATGATAAGATTCAGCTTCCAAAGACTTTGGCTTGACATTTGGGTAACATTTTACTGGGTTAGATGAACCTCCTTCAAACCAAACTTGCCCAGTTTTTAATACCCTACTGAAAAGCATTAGGCCAGCATAGCAATCCATCATAGCATGGTATATAGCAAACCATGTGAACATTGTTGTTTTTATGCATTTGTTCAGTTCATAATCTCTCTACCAGACTCTTATGTGCTAGTTAGAGATAGTATGAGCTAGAGTGATTTTACTGTCATTTAGTCCCTCTAAATTCCAACTCAATCACTGAATATTGCATGCAGTAGTTTCATTAACATTCCTCTTAAACAAAATCAAGCAAACAATGTAGGCATACATCCAAGGTGCCTAATACAGTAAAACAGCACTGATGTCAGTTGTTTAGACAGAAAATGGTCAATGCTTTTTACTATGTCCTTAAAATTGACCACAAAACAACAGCTGTGTCTATGTTATAGCTACTGTAAAAATGAAGTCATGCAATAAAACTTAAATAAGGCATTTTAGAGTACATATGAATATGGTTATGTTGCTTGTAGAAGGGGAGATGAGAAAAACTGTTACAGAAGAAAACAGCTTACAATCTAGTTTGGGAGACTGAGGCAGAGACACAAGGAGACCTAGATGTAACTGGATATAAACAGGAAATCATAAATAGTTGCTAAACATTACATTTATGGTTAAAGTTGAACTACAGGCAGATGAAAAAAACACAAATGAATGAAGTTCAGTATTCCCTAATACATCACTAAATGTATTTTTAAATAACGGAATGTAAATACCTGAATTTGACATGCTCTGTCTCCTGTACAGAAGCACTCAGAAAGCGAGGGAGTAGAAGGAGAAGAAGCACAAGGAGCCAATCAAATGTGCTATAGTGCAGGTAGGATGCTGATTGGAGGGGAGAGCAGAATGACAGAGATTTGAGCTCCTCAGTGTCAGTGTCACAGGGTGGGGAGGGGGCCTGAAATTGCAAGTGAAATTGCAAGTGTAACATCAGCATAGAAAGTTCAGGTCCCCTCCACTGCCAGACAATGCTTTTTGCCATAGCTGTGTAACTCAAAGTACTGTGAAAACAGAAATACAAATTTTTTTTTATTTGATCTGACCGTTTAGCTGTTTGTCTAAAGCTCAGGTATAAGGGTAACCTATCCAGTCATAAAATTGTAGAAGTGCAAATATCCTGAAATGCTAATAAATTCTCAGATCATTTTCTTGAGCCTGGAGTTCCCCTTGATTAGTTCCAGATGCGGTATATAGTCTTTTATTCTTGAAGATAATTCAAGAGCCACAATCCTTATTTGAGTATTTAACAATGAATAGATGGGATTAGCTCAGAAAGAGAGGGCTTTCATTCCAAGGTAAATCAAATATAGAGACCTATGTGTAAAAGGTGACCCAGATCAAGGGGATTTCTGAAAGATCTCCAGAAAGCAATCAAAAAAATCTTGGAACAATGTCAGAAAATACTAATGTCACTGTGGAAAAAAGAAATTTGAAAAGAAAAAAATGTTTAATTTCCATAGAAAGGTCTATTGTATGCTATTGTATGCAGAGCAAGATTCCTTAATAAAATACCTTATATATTAGGCAAGAAAAACGAACACCAGAGAGACAAACAGGAATAAATGGAAGGGGTGAGTCTGAAAATATCCGAGAGTGCTCTAGACTATCCCTAGGATTGGCTAACATTAGTCAACCTATAGAAGAGGGAGATACGGAAAAAACAGAGGTGTGGGAGAGCACAAGAGAACAAGAAAGGAGCTCACAGTTGCCTACTAAAACAGAAATAGCAAAATGTTTAAAGGTCTGGGAAAAATCCATAAAACTAATATTATTCCCCAAAGTTCTATAAATAAATATGGAGTAGGAAAAAAATAAAAAAGACAGTCATACGTAAAAAATGTGGGATTACCGAAAATAAGTGAGGAACATTTAAAAACCCTTGAATCAGCAATAACCCAGGAAGAAATACAACTAGCACTAAAAAGTACTGCAGCTGGGAAAAGCCCAGGTCCAGATGGATATACTGTGAGGTATTATATTATATTATATTACCTAATATTATATAAACTATTATAGTATTCTTTAAACACTTTAGCTATATCATTAGTTGAATATACTAATTCTCCTTTGGGGTCTCTTATTTTCTCTATATAGTTCCTGGATTTTTTTTTTCTTCTGAGCCCTCATTAAATACTTTCCTGGCCTATCTCCCCATCTATATCTCTCACTTATTATTTTATTAAACACTCTTCTCTTATCTTCTTCCAGCAAATTATTTAATTCTTCTCTTTTATTTATTACCCTCTGCATAGTCTCTTTTGTTACTCTATATTTATATGTCTGCTCAAGCTCACCGATCTCCCCAAGAAGCGCATTCATTTTTTCTCTTCTTTCCCTCTTCTTCTTTGCTCCAATCGCTATCAGGATTCCTCTAATATAGGCCTTATGAGCATCCCACACCATTGCTACAGACACTTCCCCAGAATCATTTTCCTCAAAAAATTGCTCTATTTCTTTTTTAATTTTTTTCCATACAGAGATTGAAATCTCCTGCCACAATTAGACTCCCTTTTTTGAAATCCATTAATTTTTTCAGAGTATTTTTTAGGAATCTCCGGTTTCTTATTTGGACAATAAATATTTGCTAATGTACATTCTATTTCTTGTAGTTTTCCTTTCAGAAACAGAAATCTCCCTTCGGGATCTACCAATCTGTCTTCTAACTTAAATCTTATATTTTTCGCGAAACCTATGGCCACTCCCTTAGCTCTTCTAATTGGAGAATCTGCATGAAACCTTGCTCCGATGTTCTCTCCTTGAGGGGGTTGCAGAATTCAGTGTTCCCTTTGCCTGGTGGACACTTTAGGGGGATATCTTCTCCTTAGGGTTTCCTCTTAGTCCCAGCCACAGCCACAGTAGATCATTGGATAGGAGGGGAGAGCCGGGGCCTCTCTCAGTCCTACACGCCGGCTGGCATCTCCTTTCCTCCCCAACACTCACTTGACAGCTGGACCTCCTCTGTCTCTCCGGCCGCTGGGAGTCTCCTCTCTCCTCCTCTGTCTCCTTCCACCTTCCAACACATCTGCACGGTTGAGACCTCCGGGCATACACCTCCCAAAGTGGACTTGCCCTCAGGTAAGCCGTGTCATGGGCCCCTAAGGAATTCCTTCCTTCTCACGGTGGGACACGGGAGGGCCAGGTGTCGGGAGATCTCACATTGATCTCCAGAAGGACTTAATATAGATATTGATTTAAATTGTTTTATCAACAATAGGTAAATATCAATATCGTCTTCATAATGATCTGGTGAATAACACACCTTCTGTTCCTGGGTGGCTACCTATACACCTCAACTGTATCTATATAGATCCATGGTTGCTGTTAAGACTGGACATTCAACTTGTCGGTTGTGTTCATCTCCATTACATGGGGGATGATAGGATTAGTAGTTCATGCAAAAAACAGATGGAATTTGCTTCTGAATTGGATTGAACATGAGTTTAGTCCAAACCCCGCTTGTCCACTGTTTGCTATATTTTGCCAGTTGGTCTGCCTGAACCTTTGGGTGATGTTTTTAAACAAACATCAAAGAGAATTCTCTAGTTTAATGGCCATAGCAATACCAGCATAAACAGCATTACGGATCACTGGTGCTGCTGCAATATAAACAATGGCATCCGGGTTCCATGGTGAAGTCAATGACCAATATGGTTATGACAGTATTTGGTCAATGATGCCCCCCTTGATTCCTGCCATTCTGTTTACATGCCAGCAGTGTCATGCAAGCATCATTTGTTATGGAAACAGTTGGAAGGGTAGGATCATCACAGATGCATGTCAGTATCATGGGGTGTCACTCATTCTGATTGACGTAAGTCTACATTCTTGGACGACATGATTGACATTGTATTTACATCAGGTGACATTATTTATTTATTTAATAAAACACTTTTTCAATGATATGGATGATTTATTTACTATATGTTTACTATCACAAGGGCCTCATCCCCTAATCCTGCCCCCTAAAAGGGATGTGAGGGTCTTCAGGAGAGGTATTTATAAGAACATGGAAACCCCCTTTAGAAATAAAGGGTCCCCTAGATATTTACAGCCACATATAGGTTTCATAGTATCCCATTATTCATTCCCCCCAAAATGTGAAAAAGTAAATAAAACCAACCATAATGCAGATCAAACTTTGCTTGTTTTGCTCATCTCTAACAACTTGCTGAAAATGTTCTTAGCCTGAAAATACAGCCACCACATCTAAGGGCTCGTAAGCTGCAATATATCACGTTTTTTATTTTGTTTCATTTATGCTTTAATGGCCTCTACACGATCTACAATAATTAAAAAATAGCATAAAGGTAATTAAGAAAACAGTGTAAACTGGAATAAATGTCTGATATACAATATACTATACTAACATTCATGTGACTCTAGAGGTGAGCTGAACCTTTTCAATATAGCACAGATAACTTGGTAGCAGTTGATGCACACTTATAGTATATCCCAATATTCCACAAGTTTTAGAAACCCAATGAAGAATACTCTTTTATGAAAATTTTTTTGGTGATAAAATTGTGTCAAGGCTGTCTCAATATGAGTACAAGAAAGTAAAGAATGACAGATAAAAAATTTTTTTGAAGAACGTATAGTGATACTTGCATTACATCTTCATCAGGTCTCATAACAGTTCTTATGACACATTTATGCACAACATTTTTATATGATAATCAAAGTAGAAGGCTAACACTTCTGGTATGTCAGTTTCATTAAGTAGCAGCGACCCACTTTTGTGCTCAATTGTTTGCTCCATTTTCAAAACGATTGTCATGAAAAAATGTTTTTCCCTTGACTATCATGCTGATGCTTTGGCTTCAATACTCTTTGAGTGTCTAACTCAAAACAAGTACAGGAGTTGTACTTTGCAAGGGAATTTTCTCCAGACTTTAGTGAATCATGTATATTGCATGTGATTGGGTATTTGTTGCATAATGTGTGCAATATTCGTTTGCAAAGTGAAAAGCCTATTTGCCTTTAGTAAATCAACCGCAAAGAATTCTGACACTTTTCTGACACTCATTTACAGCATGTTTGTTTGAAGTAAAAAAAAAAGCTAGACGCAGCCAGGTAACTAGAATGGAAGACCCCATATGTTTCTTATGATGGAGTCACTTTGAGTAAGCCCCAATGTGTTCATCATCAATCATCGAAAACCATTGTTACTTTATTTACAATTATTGTATACATTTTTTACCAGTGTATGGAACATATTACATAGTTTTCTTAGTAAAAAGAGCAATCAGACTTTAATCTATATAGAGTTTTATGATATAATATAGTTCTAGAGATAGTTCATGAATCTGTTGGGAAAATTCTGCAACCAATCAGACTTGTTGCCCTGGGTGCTTTCGTTTGTTGCTAGCAGAAACTGAACAAAGTGTGTGGTTATCATTAGTTTTAGTTCCAAGGTATAATTTATTCAAAAGAGAAGTATGGCCAAAGCTATTTTGGCTATGCTTCCCCTATGAATCACAGGAGTGCAGTTCGTTCCTCACACCTGTGACCCATTTTTAGCCAGCAGTGGGCTAAAGCCCACTGTTGGCTGACATCACTCAGTCGGTCCAGGCTGGGAAAAGATCCCAACTTTAGAGTCGGGATCCACCCAGATGCCGCTGAGAGTCTGAGCCAGCCCCTCCCACTCCTTCCACAGCCCAGCACTCCAGTGAACACTGGAGGGGCAGAGCAGAGACAGTCACTGGCTCTCTGCAGGCTGAAGACCTAGAACTGAGTGATCCAGCCTTAGAAGCAGCGGGGGGACAGCTGCAGCTGAGATTGGTACTGCAGCCATCAAGGTGAATATGATTTTTTTTTTTTTTTTTTTTTAAAAGACATACTTCTGTTTTAAGATTTTTCACACAAGTTAAAGTTTCATACCACCTAAACTGATGTTTCAGTGACACGTCAATACTAATGGCATCAATCACCCTTTTATCTATTGCTGATGCCAGCCATGAAATCTTTTTACTGAAGTGCCATAAAGTTTGACTCTGTCACAGATTTTTACTTATCTTGTGTGATTAAGGTAAAATGGACACATTGTTTTCTTTGGTTTAACACAATGTGAATATCATTACTATTCTTTGAACTGTCTTTCTGAACAATTTTTAAAAATACACTTTGAATATGGGCAAGTTCTGATTTTTTTCATGTTGAGCCTGTGTCGTTAAAATGGGCTCCCGCTCTTATAAAGTAAGGCACTTCTCTCTTTTTAAATACTATTTTAAAATGGTGGATGGCTTTTCTGGTTGCATTGGGTACCGGCTCTGTAGGTGCTTAACTTATCAGTTAGTAAAAGATAGATTAAGAGGTTCAAATATAAATTACTGTATCACCCAATATATGGCTTCCATCCAGTAGCCAAAACATATGCAGACCAAAAAAGAGATTTGTGAAAAGAGATTCACAAAAAAGCGGCTACATTATGGACAGAATGCGATACTCAGAAAAATTTCCAAAAATTATGCTTTATTACACATTAATGATTGACACTCGGGCAATCGCCCTGGTTTACCATCACCTCAGTATGAGACAATTCACACAGATCTAAAACCATTAAAATCACACCAAGACTGGTCTGGATATATATGTGCTGCCGAGGCTATGACCACCATAGTCTAGAGCATTTGCAGCACCTGCACATAGGTTACACTCCCTGTAGGAGGTATTATCAAAAAATTATACCATGGGTATATAATATCACATACTATGCATATAAGCACATATAATTACCACATAGGTTACACTCCCTAAAGGAGGTGTTTTAAAAAATTGTACCATAGGTTTACAATATCACATGCAAGCATAAAGGCAAATACAGTTACCACCTGGAGAGAAGCATAACCCTAAGCCTATATAAGGCAAATTGGGTAAAAAATTTAAAAAAAGAGGGGGATGACCCCAATAATATGATAATGGATTCATGCAGTACAACCCTATAAAGGCACATGTGGTTGGGGCCCATTTATCTGTAATATATGTAAATAATTGCAAAGATTCTTATAGATGAAAGAGTCCCTGTTGGTGTCTTGATGAAGAGATGGATGCAAATAGCAGAGGGCTGCTTTATATGGTTTCTTCACCACAACATGTGGACTGCAAACCACTTTATTATTTGAAATAAGATGAGGCCCAGTAGGTCTTCCGCCTGTTGCAATATATGTAGTATGCCTTACATCTAGATAAAGCATCATAATGTCCCCATCCTGTAATAAGACAAACAATATAGGAATAGTCACTCTGGGTACTCTCACTCTAATGTATATATAGTATAAGTAGCAAGGGGCCTTCTTCGTTAATCCTGTAACAGTCCACTCACCACCTGTGCAATAGGTAATAGAAAATAGAGATATACTTCATAGGTACTGCCGTGTTGATCCAGGTTGTACTGCATGAATCCATTATCATATTATTGGGGTCATCCCCCTCTTTTTTAAAATTTTTTACCCATATTGCCTTTTATAGGCTTAGGGTTATGCTTCTCTCCAGGTGGTAACTGTATTTGCCTTTATGCTTGCATGCGATATTGTATACCTATGGTACAATTTTTTAAAACACCTCCTTTAGGGAGTGTAACCTATGTGGTAACTATATGTGTTTATATGCATAGTATGTGATATTATATACCCATGGTATAATTTTTTGATAATACCTCCTACAGGGAGTGTAACCAATGTGCGGTGCTGCAAATGCTTTAGACTATGATGGTCATAGCCTCTGCAGCACATATGTATCCAGACCGCTCTTGGTGTGATTTTAATGGTTTTATATCTGTGTGTATTGTCTCATACTGAGGTGATGGTAAACCAGGGCGATTGCCCGAGTGTCAATCATTAATGTGTAATAAAGCATAATTTTTGGAAATTTTTCTGAGTATCGCATTCTGTCCATAATGTAGCCGCTTTCTTGTGAATCTCTTTTCACAAAGCTTAACTTATCAGTGCCTGCACTTTCAGTCCTATAAAGAGTATTTTTTAAGAATTTCCCCATAGTGTTTCCTCAGAAAATTCCAGCAACATCATCATCCCTATAAGTTCTGGCTCTACCTTGCTCCAAAGGAGTGTATTTTTCATTTGACTAGTTTGCACATCTTCATGTTGATTATTAAATCATGTATAGAGACATTTACATTAAGATTTTTTTTTTTATTGCACATGATTGGATGACTGAAGCAAATTCAGTTGACTAAGCTAGGAAGCATAACATCCATATTGACTGAAATTTGTACTTCCTTGCTATGTGGAAATTACCTTTGACTTTGTACTGTTTCCAGGTTGTTCCAAATACCTAATTCAATTAGGCATTCCTATTGACTATAGAAGGATAAGTATTACATTTTTAGATTAAGTAATTTAGATTTGATTTAGTATTTAGTAAAAAGATTAATTCATAATTTTAAAATGATACCAGTGGCTTTGTTATTTTAGTGATTAATTTAGCAAAGACAGTATCAAGTGGTTTAAAAGAAACACAGATATTACTTGGAAAATGAATTGAAAAGACAAACAAATCACTCAATCATCCCAAAATAGAATTTATTTGAAATGCTAGTCACATGGCCTCTGGTTGGTAGGATATTTCTTTTCATTATTATCATCAACTTTATTGCTAATACTTTATTTCATTACTGATATGCAGAGTTGGGAAGTAGAGATGAGCCAAATGTATCTGGATTCAGTTTGAGGCGGGTTCACAGAACATAACTAAATTTTGGGTGCAAAAATCGAAAAACCCACTGTAATCAAAGTAACCTTTTTCTAACTTTTTTTTTGCAAAGTTTAGCTCTTGTACCTGTATATACCTAACGGACCAGAGCAATTTTTTTATTTCCACTACAGGCTTGCTTATTTGGTAATACATTTGTCATTACTTAAGATAACAAAGTAAACAATACATTGTTTAAGTTTTTGGAAACAACTGAGGCTTTCTTTTGGTTATAGCCTCTGCAGCACATATGTATCCAGACCGGTCTTGCAATACTATTATTATGAATATTATTATTATTATTTTCTATGTAACCTATACGCAAAATTATGTAAAAAAAAATTACATTTTATTCTATAATTTATCCCAGCTAAAATTACTTTAAAAAGATGTTAAAAATAAATAAATTATGGCAAAGGTTTTTGCAAATAAATATTTGCTTTGTTTTGTTTGTTTCATGCATTTTCCTATTAGAGACACTGAAAAAGTAACAAACAAAACACAATCAAATTGGTAGAAAAAAAAAAAACAAACAAAAACAAATCAGCAGAAAAATTATAAGGTGAGAAGGGGAGGAAGGAGTTAATATGGGTTGTTTGGGGGCTGAATAACCCTTTTGACAGCTGTTTTTGCTGTATAATACAAAGCAAACTCCGGACTGTCAATTTGGGAGTGGATAATTGCTGTTATTACCAGTGGGGGGGATGTAAGAGATGCATCCTAGTTCGATGTTTTTAGGATGTATTGCTTACATTCAAAGTTCTAAAGTGGCTAAACAATTTTCTCACAGTCAGTCTACACTGGGATTTGTAACTTTGATGGTGAGCTGTGCCTCTTTCTACAGGGGTTCTTGGAGGGGAAATAGTGAGTTTCTTTAAAATAGGTTGCTTCATAGAAACATTAAACAAAAGGAACTTTGCTAAATCCTATCGTTCATCACTTTTATCACAGTGATGCATCTGGGAAGACAAAGACCTAGCAACCCAACACTCCCCCCTCCCTGCTTAGTCTGGGTAAAGCTGCACTACAATATAAAAATATAAAGAATTATTGCCTAAATACAAAGGGCATGTGTTATATTACTTCAATTATATTGCCTTTTTGCAGGAGCTTCCAGTCACTGCTACTCTCTCTCCTTGTGCAAGGTGGCTGGTCTTGCATCAATTTCCTTTCCTGTAGTTATCTGCAATCAGCCTGTAGTAGGTGGACCTGTTGGTAGGTGGTCCCAAAGCTCTGCTTTCTGCCCAGGCAGCACAGTGATGATGCCACTACTAATTTTACAAGGTAATACTGAGTTAGCAAAAGCATTAGATGCACACAAAATCGATTTATATTCCCTGGTGGCTACTGAGGAATATGTTTAAATAATCATTTTTGTGCCTGAAGTTCTCCTTTAAACAACTTTCTGCAATTTTGGGGGATATTAGTGAACAGCCTATGAGCCTTGCCTTACAACTTGCAATTCCACTTCTAATGAGACTGGGGGAGCACACTACATGTGTTATAGATCTTGAGCCCCTTAGCAGGGACTGGCCAAATTGCAATCTATCTACAACCAGGCTGTTGGGATTTTTCATACAATCATTGCCAGCTGTAGCAGTGAAAATTGTATTCTGACATTGGGGAAACCTCCCACTGTCAGAATACAGTACAGCAAGAGGGATTCTCCCATCCCCCATCTGACTCCCTGACTGTGTTGATGGGGAAATCAAGCGATTTTCTTTCCTTCAACCCATGATTGAAGATAAGAAAATAGCATAATCTATTTCTTGCTTAAACATTTCTTCCCTGTATGACATTCCTGTTCCTATACATAGCTAAATCAATTCAGATACATCAGCAAATTACATAGCAACTAATTACAAAATGCATAAAACTGTCTGTCAATTGTTAAAGCTCCAACTGCTTTTTTATAACTTTTTATAGACACAAAAATGTATTGCGTTCAGGTATTGCATAATTCAAAACAAGGTCACATTAGCATCTATATAAATGATCCTTTCTGAATTGTATGGATGCACAACAATATTGCTGTACTAATTTGTAAGCATGTCAAATTTGGCGTACTTATTATTTCCTTATTGGGCTTCTGGATAACCAAAGCAACACACAAAGATAGACATTTTCCCTAAATTCTCCTACCTTGTCCCTGCACATTTGCTAATCCTGCTTCTCCTCAGCCTGTCAGCTCCCTTCTGAAGGCAGGCCATAGATTACGCGATATTCTTTCCAACCACAGGTTGCACAAAAGAAAATCACTTGATTCCCCCATCAACATTGACTGTGTTGATGGGGGAATCAAGTGATTTTCTTTCCTGCAACATCTCTATTGTGTTTTCCCAGCCGGGGGCATCGAGCATTCCTTGCTGGGAGAACACAATGATTATTGCAAGCTATTGCTACTGGCAATAATCACATGCTAATAATCTGACATGCTGGGTGTACCCTTTGGTGTATTTAGGTTTTGTGCTGCCTTAGGTAACACAAAAATCAACCGCCACCCCCCACTTCCCTGCCCCAGTGGTACCGCCCCCCTGAAAAATGCTGTCTCACGGTAAATATGCCCCTGCTCTCCACCAAGTATAGACCCCCCCTCCCTCAGTACAGACCCCCACTCCACCACGTATAGACCCCCCTCACCACCATTTATAGTCACCCCTCAGTACAGAACCCCGCTCCTTCCGGAGTACAGACCTCATTCCACACTAGGTATAGATCCCCCCATCATTCAGTATAGACCCCCCTCCCACTAAGTACAGACCCTTCATCATTATAGACACTCCTCTCTCAGTACAGACCCCCCTCCACTTGTGCTAGTAGGGAGGTGGGGGGTAGGATATGTGCTGGGGGGGCTTTGGGAGGGGATAAGACTTGTACTCTTGTGTGGGGTTGGATTTCAAATCCAAAACCAACTTCTAGCATAGATCCTCTCCCTTCCCAAGGTGCTCCCCCCCAGCACATATAATCTTAATACCCCCAATCACTATTTTTTTTTTTTAACTTGCTCCCCTTCCTGGTCACTCTGTCCCCCTCCTCTGCCCAGGAACAATATAAAAAAAATGAGTACAGACCTCAGATTAGCACAGACATGCACAGCAGTGTCTCTTCTCCTTCTGTGTACATGTAGACAGTGGAGGAGAGGGAGGCGGCTTTGGTGCGCACTGCTGGTAGCCAGCCGAGGACAGAGCTGTTGGTCATTGTCACTGTTGCGGTAGCAGCTCCAGTGCCCCTGCCGATGGACTCTGCTTCGGTCCACCTCCCCTTAGCACACAATGAGCATGTCAGAGGAAAAGACGAGGAAGCCCGAGCAAATGTTCCAATTTGCGCAAAGAAGTGCACATGCGCATAGGCGGGCGACGCGTAATAAAGCATTCCTGTGCACGAAAACACACCAGCACACACAGGGTGCACTAATTGCTGACACTCAGTGGCCTTTATAAGGACTGCAGCTCTGCTCACTGATTGCTGGATTATCGGGTTCCTGTCTGCTGCTCTGTGTATGATCCCGGCTTGCTCCTGACCTTGTTCCTGTCTGCTGCTCTGTGTATGACCCCGGCTTGATCCTGACATCGCTCCTGTCTGCTGCTAATTTGTGTATGACCCCGGCTTGATCCTGACATTGCTCTTGTCTGTTGTTCCATATTGATCCTGGCTCTGGCTACTGACTACCCTACCCATCCTCCGGGATCCACGTGTTCTCTGTAGAAACTCCTGCAACTGGAGCACCCACGGGTTCCATCTCATCAGACATTTCCAAGCAGCAACACTACTGGCAACCCGTGCTTCCTTGGGCACTGCACCTCCTGTTTCCACCTCCAGGGGCGCACTGCACTTAGCTGTAAGGGGAGCCCTCTCTCTACTGCAGCCTCTGGTCAGGTACGTGACAGTGCAGAGCTGAGCGGTGGCCACTCCCAGTCCCAGCACTCTGATAAGTGGATGCTCCTTCCTCGTCCATCCACTCAGTGCCTCCTCTATATCAGCTCTGATCTGAATGTGTGTGCCCTGCATATAACAGCTCCTGTGTGCACTGCCATGTCCTCTGTCATTTCTGCTGGAGGGCGGCGCCGCCCCCCTGAAAAATGCCACCCTAGTCAAACGCCTTGTCTGCCTCACGGTAAATATGCCCCTGGGTATACCCAAGTTGATCGATGGATCGACATGGGTACAACCAGCCTGCCAATAGATGGATCAAATCTCAGAGCCGGTGCCTGCTGAACTGGCGAAAATTCAATCCATCTATGGCCAGTTTCACACATAACTTACTGTATGTTGCTTTTCAGTGACATAAAAAGGGAGATTTATTAAAGCTGGAGCACTCAGAATCTGGTACAGTTCTGCATGGTAGCCAATTAGCTTCTAACTTCAGCTTGTGCAATTAAGCTTTGACAATAAAACCTGGAAGCTGATCGGTTTTTATGAAGAGCTGCAACAACTTTTTCACTCTCCAGTTACAGTAAATCTCACCCATACTGTCATAAATGTAGTGTATTTATTTATTTATTTGTATTTGGTGAAGAAGGCTGAAATACATTCATTTGAATAGATTTTGAATGTATAGTATGCTGTAATAATTTGCCTGAAGTCATTATGAAAAGAGTTAAAAAAAGATGTTTTTGTCTTGATGTTTTGCTGTGTATTATAGCTGTGTTCTGCTTTAATCAATGCAGTTCAGTAAATCTCTACTAAAAATGCAATGTGGATCTATTGCTGAGCTATGCCAAGTGTGTTAAGATAATAAATAATCAACTTTATCTATTTGCGCCTCAAGTAGGGAACCGAGGTTTATCTTTGAGATAGACTCAATGAATGCTAGTGAATGCACCCGTGAAGAAGCAATTTTGTTTCCTAGTGCTTTTGTAAGACAAAAGAAGCAAACGTTTCATGGAAATTATTGGGATACTGTATAAAGAGTCAAATTGTACCTATTAAGCTGTTGGCAGTTGGTACATTTACTGACATTAAAATATATATCCAATTTTCTTAGTTTTAAGAACTCTCTCAGCTAACAAAGCAATACAGTACCACATAAAACATTTATTACAAGTTTTATTGCTGACTTTTTTTAAGGTGTAGAAACACTGGGCTGTATATTACAATGTGTCTCTTAGGGGAAATGTTTGTATTTCTCATATAATCCATTTAATCTCTCATTTTCATATTTCTAGTAACACCTTGATTAGATGGTTAACAAATAAGGAACATTAGATGTAATCTATAAATAAACTTAATAAATGTGCTATCCCATAAAATATAAACATCTACTTAATACAAAAAATCAGAAAATCACAAAAATACTGTATATCCCTTTAAGTGTGAATTAAAAGTCCATATGTGACATTTGAACCACCCTGGGTCAGTGCAATTCAAAGACTCAAAAGTGTATAGCCCTTTAAATCCACCTGGAAGCACTAGGGCCTTCAGTTTGAATCCCAGCCATGACACTGCGGCGAGTTTGCATGTTCTCCTTGTGCCTATGTAGGTTTGTTCTGTGTATTCTGATTTCCTACCACACTCCAAATACATTAGTAAATAAACTGGCTTCTGTCTAATTTGGCCCTAGCATGTGTATGTATGAATGTGAGTTAGGGACCTTAGATTGTAAACTCTCTGAAGGTAGGGACTGATTTGAATGTATAATATTTATGTTAAAGTACTGCGCAAATTGTCAATGCTATATAAGTACCTGTAGTAATAAATAAATAAATGTGAACATAAAAGTCCATATATGACATGTGAATCATCCAGGATCCACGAGTATACTGTGTCACAAATAATTCCACACATGCAAAATGCACTCCATTTGTAATTTTCAGCAAAATGAATGGGCTGAATTTGCATCGTACTGAACCACATATGAATCACAGAGGGATGCACGGCACATTCCTGTGTGATTCATGTGTGGGCATGGTGTGAACCGGTCCTAAAGTCCACCATAGCCCACACTTAGCAAGGGTCAGCTAATACCATCATACAGTAGATGTCAAACCAAAGAACTCAGGGAATAGCATATAAAGAACCAATACTATAGTATTACTATTAAAAAGCATCAAAATGTATTCAAGTAGTAAAACTCATAAAACTCAGCAAAGACAGGCAAAGGCAGGACTTGTGTTGGACCACCACAATCCAGCCAGCAGGCACAATGACATCCCCGGCAAAGTTTTATCAAATGCATTTTGTCACAACTTGGACATCTTCAGGGAAGCTGGAGATGTCAAACATAACATGCTAAATGCCATTCGGGATCAGAATGTACCTGTGCTCTTACCCATTTGCAGACACAGATACTGAATATGAACTAAATCCAAAACATGGGCCAATCTACATCTAGGGATAAATAGGAACATGCAAATAAATAGGAAAAATTATGTTACTAAAAACATAAAGTTTTTAGTACATTTTCATAAAAGCACCATCTAGTGGGCAAACATTAAAAAGACATCTATTAGTCAAGAGCTCCCATAGCCTAATAATGCCACCATGTAAAAACTGCTGAAGCCAGAGACAGACTATTCTCAGATGTTTACAAAAACATTTACATAACCTTATATATACAGTGCATCTTGTATTCAAGTATTTTGTGTGCTGCTTTCTGTTTATTTTAGATACACTGAGCACAATAAATTCTTTTTTTATAGAAATTAAGCACCATTGTGAGGTCTACCTATACAGATAAGAGCAGTGCTTCTCAAGGTCATGTTTTCAAATCTTTCACAGTTGATCTAAATAGTTCTGTTAGCTAAGTAATTACTTCAGTTATTCAAGAATGATATGTTGGTGCCAAATGGAGAAAAAAGAACTTATTCCAAATGCTGTATTAGAATATCTGATCTGATATATCTTATCTGATATACAAAATACTATAGATCTTTTCTTTGATACATTGCTACTGTTAGTGTCTATATATTATATATCGTAACTGAATACCTTAATACCCTGTTCAATAGCACATGCAAAGAATGGCATGTACAGGGGCGGACAGACAATTTATGGGGCCCCCAGGCAATAGGGGATCATGGGGCCCCTGTGTCCTTGCCCACACTCAAAGCACACCCAAAAAATCCTATGAAATCCTATGGGGCCCTCTACTGACCCCGGGCCCGAATGGTCAGTCCGCCCCTTTAGCAGACCAAGAATTTTTGGATCCATTTGCCATAATATTCCATCGGTCAGGGTCAATGCATATTAGCTTAACAGAATAGGTAGTTGAGTGATTGAATATTCAGGGAGTATATGTAACTTGCAGTTTACTAAACAGGTGCAAAAATAGAAGCAAACTCAAAAAAGCCTTTGAAAAAGGTACCAGGGCATCTCATGGGGACGCAAAAAAAGGGAATTTGTGAAAAGAGATTCACAGAAAAAGCGGCTACATAATGAACAGAATGTGACACTCAGAAAAATTTCCAAAAATTATGCTTTATTACACATATAAATATGACATATGGGCAGTTGCCCTGGTTTACCATCACCTCAGTATGAGACAATACACACAGACCTAAAACCATATAAAATGACACCAAGACCGGTCTGAATGCATGTGCAACAGAGAAAATGACTACAGGAGTCTAAAGTCCCTGTAGCACAAACGCATAGGTGAACACTTCCCAAAGGAGGTGTATCCAAAAATTATACCATAGGTATATCATGAAACAGGTTATAATACTATAGACTAAGCTCCTACCATAATGGTTATATCCTAATCAGGGAATTTCAAAAAATTATACTATGGATATAAGTATCACATGTATGCAATGCAGCAAGCACAGTATGCGTCAAAAAGAGAAAAGCATGCCTCTATGCCTATATGAAAAAAGACATTATATCATATATATGATGCAGTACATTCCTATGCCGGCACAAGTGGTTGGGGCCCATTCATCTGTAATGTAAACAGCTGTTTCCTAGGGCTCTTGAAATGAGAATATGCCCCATTTGTTCCCAGGATTGAAGAAAAGATGCAAAAAGCAGCACACTGCTTGAAATGGTTTCTTCACCACTACATGTGGACTACATACCACTTTCAGTAAGAAAAACAAGACACATCCCAAAAGATCTTCTGCCTGTTGAAATATACGTGGTATAACTTGTTTCCTATATAAAACACCATGATGTCCCCATCCTGTAGTGAAACAAATAATATGTGGAAAGTCACTGAGAGAGCTTACACTCTATATAGGATATATAGGTCATATAGATCACATAGGACCATATATCTAATGTCCTGTAACAGTCCACTCACCACCTGTGCAATGGCTAATAGGAAAGGAAAGAATGTCCTTCATAGGTACTGCCATACAAGGCCAGAGAGGCCAGGGAACCACCGCTGACATCCGCCGATATACCGCGGGTTCCAGCCCCTTCTTGGCGCCTGTGCTGCTTAGGCTTGCCTCATGGCATGTGAAGATGGCTTCCTCCTTGTAGGTCAGCGTGCGTTCCACCTAAATGCGCATGACCGGAAGTGACGTATCTGACGTATGACGTCAACGCGTTTTGCCGATGGGCGTATCTCACTCAGCTTCGTCAGGACCAAGCTGAGTCCTGACAAAGCTGAGTGAGATATGCCCATCGGCGAAATGCGTTGACGTCATACGTCAGATACGTCATTTCCGGTCATGCGCATTAGGTGGAACGCACGCTGACCTACAAGGAGGAAGCCATCTTCACATGCCATGAGGCAAGCCTAAGCAGCACAGGCGCCAAGAAGGGGCTGGAACCCGCGGTATATCGGCGGATGTCAGCGGTGGTTCCCTGGCCTCTCTGGCCTTGTATGGCAGTACCTATGAAGGACATTCTTTCCTTTCCTATTAGCCATTGCACAGGTGGTGAGTGGACTGTTACAGGACATTAGATATATGGTCCTATGTGATCTATATGACCTATATATCCTATATAGAGTGTAAGCTCTCTCAGTGACTTTCCACATATTATTTGTTTCACTACAGGATGGGGACATCATGGTGTTTTATATAGGAAACAAGTTATACCACGTATATTTCAACAGGCAGAAGATCTTTTGGGATGTGTCTTGTTTTTCTTACTGAAAGTGGTATGTAGTCCACATGTAGTGGTGAAGAAACCATTTCAAGCAGTGTGCTGCTTTTTGCATCTTTTCTTCAATCCTGGGAACAAATGGGGCATATTCTCATTTCAAGAGCCCTAGGAAACAGCTGTTTACATTACAGATGAATGGGCCCCAACCACTTGTGCCGGCATAGGAATGTACTGCATCATATATATGATATAATGTCTTTTTTCATATAGGCATAGAGGCATGCTTTTCTCTTTTTGACGCATACTGTGCTTGCTGCATTGCATACATGTGATACTTATATCCATAGTATAATTTTTTGAAATTCCCTGATTAGGATATAACCATTATGGTAGGAGCTTAGTCTATATTATTATAACCTGTTTCATGATATACCTATGGTATAATTTTTGGATACACCTCCTTTGGGAAGTGTTCACCTATGCGTTTGTGCTACAGGGACTTTAGACTCCTGTAGTCATTTTCTCTGTTGCACATGCATTCAGACCGGTCTTGGTGTCATTTTATATGGTTTTAGGTCTGTGTGTATTGTCTCATACTGAGGTGATGGTAAACCAGGGCAACTGCCCATATGTCATATTTATATGTGTAATAAAGCATAATTTTTGGAAATTTTTCTGAGTGTCACATTCTGTTCATTATGTGGCCGCTTTTTCTGTGAATCTCTTTTCACAAATTCCCTTTTTTTGCATGCCTTTTTTGGCTACTGAATGGAGACCATATATTGGGTGATACGATAATTTATTCTACAACCTCTTAATAACTATCTTTAGCATCTCATGGGGACCCCTACTGACCCCAGGCCCTCGGGCAGTGACCGAGTTTCCAAATGGTCAGTCTGCCCCTGGGCATGTAAAAAATATAGCAACAAGTACTCCAAAATAATAAACTTCCATTATTGCTTTAGTAGCATATCTAGAAAACATGACCTGTTGACGATACCTGAGGATTGGGGTAAAAAAAAAAGTACTAAACTGTGGAAGCTGTGCCCAAAAAAAGGCAGGCAGAGGGAAACAGACAAGTCACTAGTGCTGCCTTTGGCTTTCCTGCAGTTGATCTTTCTATGCCTTGTTCTGCTATATGTCTCTGTATGGAATCAACCATCTTGGTAGAAGCAAATCTTCACATGTCCGAGCCTCCAGCAAGGAGAGCAGTGATCAGCACATTACTGACATCACCAAATCTAACTTCAAATCCTCAGAGATAGAGGAATTTAAGACAAAAAGTACATTTTTACAGTACTGCTTAGGCACAATTACCATTTGTAGATATTCCATATAACATAGCAAATCTTCAGCTTTTGAGTTCATGGTCACTTATATAAATATAGGACTAGAGCTATAGTATGTAGGAATGATGCAGCATGAAGTCTGACTTAAGAAAAAAGTTACAAGATATACTGGAAGAATAGTTGTACTGTATTTATGAACACATATTGAGTAGTAGTTTTATTTCTAGTGCAGATTTTACAGTGTTCATACAGATCTCTCAATAATAATGCAAAGCAATCAAAATCCTGTCCTTTGTCCTGGTAAGTATTGCATAACTTTGCTCATTCTGGCAAAAATATTTTTTTATTTCACTTTTTATTAAATAAGTTTTAATTGTTAAAATATTCAGTGGTGTTCTTAACACTTTTTGCACAAAACTATCAAAACAATTCTAAGGATATTTAAGTATTTAAATCTAAACTGCCAATATGTGCTAATTGAATAGGCCAAAAAAAACTTCAAAAGCAGATTATTTACTTAATGGTAATTACGAGACCAAAGGGACAAGATAGTAGACTAAACAGTTTTGCATCTTTTGATGTATGCAGTCATGATAATACCATTTTCCTTTGCCCCTGTATGATCTTGATGCTCCCTTGGGTGCCATTTGGCTAAAATTGCTGCAGATCTGTCAGATAATGATTAGGTCAAGTGTACAGCATTGCTAGATTGACTTCAACAAACCACAGAGCTTGATTACTTTTATTCATCTGAGAAGCTGCAAAATGGTTCTAGCACACAAAAAATACAAATCTGTACATGTGGTTATATACATGCGTCTGCAGAAATCAGTTGCAAAGAACAGTAACTATATAAAGTACCATTGTATTGAACACATTTTGGCAAGCATATCTCACATTCAAAGCCAAGTAGCAGTGATTTCTTCAAAAGAATACGTTGCAGATTCTGACCTAGTTTTGAAAAAAATGCTGCTGTAGATCATAAAAAGACTTTTTTTTCTGACACCTTTTTTATCTAAAAGTGCCTGTCTACATGACATGCATAAGTATAATATTGTATTTAAATTACATTTTCCTGAATATTTTCTTTTTGTTACTTTGTATGATTATATGACTCAGAAGGCACATAAATAAAACAAGTATCTTGTATATGAAACATTGTATTTCTTACTTTCTATAACTAAATTCTTTCTACTTCTAGGCGTTGTAAAATTCTTCACAAGCTCTCTATGACCTCTTCATTATGTATTAGCTTTCCACATTCTGAGCAGCCTACAGGCGTTCTGTCTGTGACCTTGTGTTGTTGTTCCGCCCTGTCCTTCCAACTCTACAAGAGCTTCTATCAGTTGGTTTATATTATTGTTTGTCTGAACTGCAATTGTAGTCCTGTGGAGTGTTCCTTTACTGATATAAAATGTAGGACCGCTACTAGGTTTAATAAATGTGAAAATAATATTACATTTAAAAATACAACAAGCAGAAAATGTACTTATAGTGACAATTGAAAGCATACCTCAAAATGTCACCAAGTAAAACCACATTAGATGTAATACAGCATTGTGTTAGATACACCCCAGAGAAGGGTACAGAGGATTCATTCTCAGGAGGTCTTTAGTTGCCCCATTGTTTCTTGTCCAGTTTTTTTATTAGGATTTTAACACCATATAAGAAATGTAAACAAATCCTTGTACACGTTATACAATTAAATAAGATGACAATTGGAAATCCTTATGTGAGTCACAAAATACTGAAACATTCAGTCTTATAATGAAAAATAAAGTAGTACATAGCAGTGCTGAAAAATTAGCATGAAGATGTAGCACCCTCCTTGATAGGTGCTAGATATGGATAAAAGATTTAATATGTGTTTTGATTGGTAAATTTAATTACCACACTGTAGCCAGTGTGGCTGTGATTGTTTGTTAGGTAAAAGCATAGTTTGCTCACTGTACACAGTGAAGCTGTATTCTGCTAGTCAGGGTTGCTCTGTGTGTTCAGCTGCTGCCAGTCTGATAGCTCCCTCTGCATCCAGAGAGCTTGAGAAGCTTCTGGATGATAGGTGTGAAGTTATGCAGATGGAGGCATGAATATTGATACATCTCTGGCCTATCCCAGAGAGAGAGGCTCTGATGGCATGAAAGGAGACTGTATATATTCAGTGAGCACACTAACCTCAGGGTGTCCAGTGTAGTCCAGCCTGGGGGGGCACACTTCCCTTCCAGGCAATTCTGTTATGTCTGCTGTCATAAGGCCTCAGGTTGGTGACCTGAGGGACAGGATTATGAGACCCTGGAGCTAAAGAGAGCTGACTGAGGGGGGCTGTCTGCTGAAGATCTGGTCTGGTATCACCGGAGTAAGGTGTCGCTTAGGTGTTGGAAGGAGGCAACCAGCTGTCCTTGGGCCCTGTGTGAGTGTAGATGCTTCTAAGAGATCTTGGGGACCTTTGTGCTTTTGCCACCCCTCTGGTGCTAGAGAGTAAGATGTGGGTCTAGTTAAAGGGGACTGTCCTGAAGAACTTCGTCCATTTAATTTTCTACTCAAAGGGTCTCTGCTCTTGTAACTGCAAGAAAGTTTACAACAAATTCACAGTTTGCTGCTACTACTACTACTACTTTAAAGCTGATGTATACTGTTTGCTACATGCACAGACTTTATTATGGCTTGTCCTGAAGAAGTTCTCGAATGTACATAGTTCTTGTCTTTGGAGTATCCCACCTAATTCCCTCAATCCTACCCAAATTCTCCAAAAATAAAAACAACAAAAACAACACCCCTAGACTGGTCATTGAAGAAATATGCAAAAGAACCTGTGTGCCTGCCTATAGGGTAAATGCTGTGGTAAAGATCTGGACAGTATTCCTACGGCTCCTACGAGAGTAGTGTTACAAAAGTATAAGGTAAAAACTATCACAAGTACTAGGATAATATACTCAGCTCAGTGATACAATGAAAAAGTGGAGGTAGCCCACCAAGAACTGTTATGGCTTACTTTGAAAGCATGTAATTCATTTACATTGCTTTCATTAGAAGAAGGGAAAAGCAGTAGGTAATGAAAGGGTAGAGAAGATAGTCAAGAAGCTGTAAGATTAGAGAGAGGGGCTTCCAGCAGTTGGGATCAAACTCTGTTCCTGGGGACAGGTGGACCCTCTATAGGATAATAAGAAAAAGCAAATATAAAGTTAGAGCTCTGTGGTTAGGTTGGGAATAATTCATCAAAAGGGTCCAGATTTTTAAGAATCTGTTTTGTTTGTCTTCTATGTTGGCTGTCAGTTTGTCATTGATCATTGTGCCATTAAAATCTTCCCCATAAAGCTGCCCTTCCAAGGTCAGCTAATCCCCCCAGCCACCCCCCCTCCCCCAGATACTTACGAGAGCCTTTTGATCATGTGCTGTGCCTGAGAGCAGCGACGCTGATCTCGTTCTCTCTGCTCATAGGATGTGGAGGAAGCAGCAGGAGCCATTGGAGGCAGGATTGGGGGTGGGGCCAATACACACCTGTACCAGTGCCCCCATAGCAAGCCACTTGTTATGGGGGCACTTGGAGAAGAGGACTGTCAGGGGACCACAAAAGAGGAGGTTAAGTGCCGCTCTGTGCAAAACCATTGCACAATGCAGGTAAATATGACATGTTTGTTATAAAAAAAAATAAAAAAATAAATAGAAGTTTACAATCACATTAACTTCCTTCTGGAAACTTTCCATGACAAGGCGCCATAATAATATTTGTCTTTATATATATAGGGTTTCCCGCTATCTTAAACAATCAATCAGCAAGCACAGTGTGAATAAGCACACCCCTTATAAAAAACCTCTACAAACAGGAGTAGGCTTCTATTTCAGGAGATGTAGAGAGTGGGGGAAAGAGTGAGAGGTGGAAGACTGCTTGTTACCATCAGATACCATGCATAACAATGCAAGAGAGACTGCTTATGTAATTTTCATTTTTCTCAGTGGCATTTAAATTTTAACTGCTGCAAGTCTGCATCTCAGACCTACACTTTTCATGGCAAAGAGATTACTCTTCCAGACTGCATTTTTTCTCTACTTGCTCACATGTAAAATTGTTGACTGTTCTTAGTAACTGGATGGATAAAACAAATCAGTTAGATGATGGCCATATTGAACTTTGTATTCGATAAATGTCTAAATGCCTTATTTAATTTTTCAAAACACTACCAAACTGTACATATTACTAATGTCAATATTTCCAATGCACACTTTCCTGAATGGGGCTTCAGGAGTAGCGGGTGCTGAAGCAAAAATCAGCTGGAACTGGAGACATCATACGTTAGATCAAATGCACATAGTCACCAGCATACCACGGATCATAGAATAGTATCCAAATCTTTATTGAAGAACAGTCACATCACAGAGGACATAGTGCAACGTTTCAAAGCAGCGCAGGGCCGCTTTGTCAGGCATGTGATAAATGTGTACACCCTTACCCACTGATGTCATGTGACGTCAGAATCCCATTAAAAACACTTAGGAAAATAAAAAGTTAATCTGCATAACCAAACATAGATAAAACACCATTCACTGCAGAAACTTGTGTATAGAGTCTAGCCAAGTTTCATTTGTAGAGGCAAGTATACATATATGGGCAACATCACAGTGATCGGGCACACTTACCAGATGTTGCCGATAAATTGGCAAAAGCCTGCCAGGTCTGGCATCCCAGTTGCCAGACAACATACCTTTCAGCCAATCAGGAGAGGATTACGTGGCCGTGCACGCTCAATGCGGCCACCTGTATCCAGGCGGCCTCTCTGACAACTCAGGGTGTTTACATCTGACTCGGCTTATGCGGCATAGTTTATATACTATGGCCTGACGTCATGCGTTTCCATGGGGTTGGTGAGCACTTTGATCATTAACCTTTTACTTTCCTAAGTGTTTTTGGTGGGATTATGATGTCATATGACATCAGTAGGTATGGGATGTCACTTTTTTCCTGTACTTTGATTTGTGGAAAGCACTTTAAATACTGTTGCACTGATGTACATGTTTATCATATGCCTTTTGAAGGGGCCCTGCTCATCTCCAAAATGTTGCACTATGTCATCTGTGTTCTAATTGTTCTTCAACAAATATTTGGACAATATTCAATGATCCATGGTGTGCTGGCTAATATGTGCATTCAAACTGTGCATATAATACCAACCTTGACATAAACGCACCCAACCTGTTCTCATGAAAAAATAGGCTGATGAACAGTGTATAACCACACTATGATTTTTGCACTTACAACAGAGAGGTCAAGTAAATAAACTATTTCACAGTAGGGTTTACAGCTAAGCGTATAATTATGTTGTCATCATATTAAGGTTTTTATGCCTTCAAGCACAAATGTAAGAAAATATCCTCAACCAGCTATGATGGCAAACTTCTGGCAAAATACTGAACATAAGCATGGATGAATTTATCTTTGCAGCACAGGATGATCCTAATCAGACTTTATTATTTCTCTGCAGTAGTGTGATAGATTGTAATACAAGAGTGTATCAAGTTCATCATTAGGTTTAATCTCATCATAAATAAATATTGGGTTTTATGGATTAAAATGTCCTGGCTTGCATTTCCAATGCTATTTCTGTTATAAGGTAAATTGATGTGAGATGCTTGTCAAAGGCTGCACAGCTTTAAGAAGCAAAATAGAATTTAGCCTCTCAGTTTGTACCTGAGCCAAGGTTTGGTGATGTTAAAATATAATTGAAGACAAAACTTATTTTTGTCATTTTAGAGCAGAGAGGGATTAAAGCACCTGCTTTTTTTAAATGCTGTCTGTGTTCCCCTTAGAGAGATTTACTCCCAATTTGTCCTAGTGATCACTTTCAGTGAAAGTGAAACTAAATCCCAAATGTTGGGTGGTCAACAGAACAGGAGGAGGGGACAATGGGGAGACATCAAAATAAAAAAAAAGGTTTGCCTCCAGTTCTACTTTAAGAGCTCATATATGAAAGTATATAAGTACAGATGTTATTTTGATGAATCTGGATTAATTTTTTTATGTTAAAAATGTTCCATTGGTATACAAAATGTACCTTGCTACTATTAAACATCTAGTTCAAATCTTAACCAGCGCACAAGTGTCCCAAATTAAAACTGCCCAGCAGCCAGCCCACGCAACAACACTCCCTGGCAAATTCTAATCAATTCAATCCAAAAAGTCCAGTGCTCAAATATGCATAAAACAATTCAATTTATCAGCAGGTAAGTATGTCCAGTGAATCCAATCTCTAGGGCTCTTAAGAAAAGAGGAAAGCTTAATCACACGCATGATTCAGCATCTTCCTTATTTTTCTTGTTAACATTTCTAAGAAAGAAAAACTTATACAGTGTAGTATCTCCTATAATGTTATACACAGTGAAATATTATGCTCACATGTGTGCGTGCCACCGTGTGTGTACACACCAGTGATTGTGAATTAATTTCCCCTTCTACCTATATTTTTACCAAACGATACATTTTGTCATGCACATCAGTCCAACTTTTCCTTCCTCCAGTTCACCACCGTCTGTATTTGAATCTTTTTCTTCTTAGTAACTCCCATTAAAGAAAAAACTCAATAGTACAATATATCCATTCCAAAATTATATTAAACCTTTTATGATTGTAATCACACTTTCATGTGCTCCTGTATATGCCAAACATGTGATTATAATCATCCATCCACAGTGCTCCTTCCCCCATGCACCAGATACCTTATCCCAACAACCCTTGGATTGGGTGATCTCACTTATAACTAGTCCATGGCAGCTTTTAATTTACACCTCTTTTCAAAATTTAAAATATTCATCTGAGGTCCTGGTTTCCTTTGGCCGTATTAAACATCTACCATACATTTAATACATACTGAGGTAAAAATGTCTTTAAGAATTGAACCCTGATTTAAATGTATAGTTTATGAGGTGTATACAGTAGTATAGAGGAATTTCCTGACAATCGTATGAGATGTTAGCTATATAGTCTGTAGCAGTTTTAGACTTACATATAAAATGTAGCACACTATAAACATAATTTCACACTTAGAGAGTACCTTACCTGTTTTATACACTCAGATATGTGTAATAGTGTTGCCTTTTCTTTCATAACCAGTAGGGTTAAAATAAGCTTAATATGACAGAATTAAAAGTATATTTTGGTACTACACATTCTCAGCAAACATTTGTCTCAATACATTGTTTTAGTTTAATGATATTTACACAAGATTCTTTAATAGATGCAGTGTTTTATCACATATTTGTCATATTTACATTTACAAAGCCTAAAGTGTAACTGGACCCTAAAACTAAAAATGTAATAAAAGAATGTTACTAGTACTTGTGGTGGTGAAATTCGTTTTATTTCAAGCTTCTTTTACTCTATTTTAACCTGGTAATCCTGAAAATAACAAATTTCCTATCCTTTGGTTTCTATGTCACACCTCCATTGAATTTATGGAGGGATCCATGGTTGTCACCTAGGCTGCTCTCTTGATATGGACTACAAACGTGTCCACATCTCTTTGTCTCCATAACATGGGAGGCAGTGCAACTGGTATTTTACAGAAGATAGATAGCCCCATCCTATAGGTTGGCCAGGATCGACTTTGATTGGCTCTCCCTTATAAAAAATCGGAAGCAATGACCTGACTTCACTTCCAGTTTACTCGAAAAAAAATTTTTAAAAAACGAAAGCATTCAAAAACAACAATCATGCCTATTGCTATCATAGTGTAAAAATGTAAAAAAAAACCTTAAAGTGCCCCCATCCTCCCGTGCTTGCGCGAACGTATGCGTTGGTTCCACAAACACGCAAACAGCGATCGTCCCACACATGAGATATCATCGTGAATGTCAGATCATGGGCAGTAATTCTAGCTCTAGACCTCCTCTAGAACTGTAAAGTGGTGACTTGTAAAGGTTATGGATAGTAACATTGACATCGTTTGTCACCGTTACACAGGTGTGCACAATTGTAAAGCGTGGCATGTTTGGTATCTATTCGCTCGTTGTAACATCATCTTTTAAATTGTTTTTAAAAAATGGGTAACATGTTGTTTTTTTGCACTAAAATTCAAAAAAGTGTTTTTTCCCAAAAACTGAATTTGAAAAACCGCTGCGCAAATACAGTGTGACATAAAAAATGTCGAAACTCACCATTTTATTCTCTAGGGCCTCTGTTTTTAAATGCATAACGTTTAGGGGTTCTAACTAATTTTCTAGCAAAAATATTGATTTTTACATGTAAACAAAAGTATCAGAAAAAGGCCTGGCGCTCAAGTGGCTAAAGAGTCATGGTAATAGAATTACTCGATTCTGAAATGTTAAATATTAACTATTTTGTAAACTTTGGCACATACAACAGGAATATATATTGATTCTAAAGTAAATATGTAATTCATTAAATGAATGTTTCCTTAATGGAAAAGAAATCAATCTTTCCTATTATGTTATTTTGTCAGCCTGATATTCCCATTTCATCCCAAGTAATTGATCACCAAGATAACAAGGAGAGAGGATTTCAGTCTTGCATTATTCAATCTACCTTAACATCCTCAGAGAGAAAATAAACGTCTCTGCATATAAATCACAAACTATAGTGCAGAAAACCTTTTGCTTTGTGCGGTTAGTTACTTTTAGTAATAAGAATGCTGCAATCTATGGAACCTGTTTTTTATATTCAAAATTCCACATGCACAACAAAGGTCTGTAAACTATTTCTTTGCTCTATGGCAATTACAAACGCCAATGACTTTGCTGGGTTATAGAGTATATCACAAAAAAAACACATTGCAGTTATCTTGCAATTTCAAACAAGAAAACCCAATCACCAAAATGCCAGTGTTATCCAGTAACTATGCTGAAGTCAGCAAGTGCACTATCATCATCTTAGTTTTATATAACCTTTAATAAAAAGCCAAACAAAAGACTATTAAGATACCAACCAAGTCTTTACAGTGAAAATCAATTACTGTCAATTAAAATCAATGAACTTATTAATATCACAAGCAAATATGGTAAATACACATTACTTAAATCCAGTAATAAGGTGATCTAAAGCATAAAGCAATATATATTGCAACTCTGCTAGACAGATGATTGCGTGGAATGATAACACACCACCAGCACTCTGTTACAAACATATACGCTCTATTATTAGTGCAATGTCACATCAGTGAAGAAAGCCAACATCTCAGGGCCATGCAGGATGCTTTCCTCAAGGCAACATAGTGACAACTCGGGATACACTGAAGTATGTATATATAAATAAGTGGACATACAGAGCGAAATACTAACCCCCTTGATGTCATAATGACATAATGCCACCTAAAAAAAAACACTTAAAGGTTAACTACACTTTTGTGAGAAAAAATGTTGCAAAAAAAAAATTATATATATATATATATATATATATATATATATATATATATATATATATATATATATATCATAAACAATTGATTGGCAATCCATGCTGTAGTTTTTTAAATGTAAAATGTCTGTAAAATCCAATTCAATATTGCAACCTGGAGGAATATTGTACACAGTTGGTACAGAGAACTTCTCCAGAAATGTCATTTCCTGCTTGCGTATTTAGTGTGATTAATGTATGACATCATTTTGGCCTAGGCCAGAAACCAGGAAGCAATTGAAAAGATGTAAAAAATGTTTAAGACAAGTAAATATTATATATTTTGATATCTTTTTACTATTGCTAGTAGCATAAGGATTAAAAATAGTTAATGCTGATTGAGAGAGTAAAGTTATGCTTTAAAGATGGGAAACAGTCATCTCCACTGTGAAGAGGATGGAGTATTTTAGGTAGGAATGTGATGCTCATACCTCTCTCAGGCCTGCAAACCCACTAGTTGACTTAATGACTCAATTGACTCATTGCTCAATCAGCGAAAGCACATTCCACCTAAGTTTAACCACCTTCAGACCACTCACAGTAAATACAATGCTCAAAAAAATTAAAGGAACACTTTGAAAACACATCAGATCTCAATGAAGAAAAATATCATGCTAGATATCTATACTAATATGGACTGGGCAATGTGTTAGGAACGTAAGGATGCCCCATCATTTGATGGAAATGAAAATGATCAACCTACAGGGGACTGAATTCAGACACCCCAAAAATCTCATGAAAAAATGATGCAGCAGACTACTCCATTTTGCTGAAATTACATTGCAGCAACTCAAAATGGTACTCAGAAGTTTGTATGGCCCCCACTTGCTTGTATGCATGCCTGGTAATGTCAGAGCATTCTCCTAATGAGATGGCAGATGGTGTCCAGGAGTATTTCCTCCCAGATCTGAACTAAGACATCACTGAGCTCCTGGACAGTCTGAGGTGCAACCCGGCGGCGTCAGATGGACCAAAACATGATATCTCAGAGGTGTTCTACTGGATTGAGGTCATGCTAGCGTGGGGGCCATTGAATGCTATCAATTCCTTCATCCTCCAGGAACTGCCACATGAGGCCAGGCATTGTCATGCACCAGGAGGAACCCAGGACCCACTGCACCAGCCCAGATAATGGGTCCAAGATCCATCCCGATACCTAATGGCAGTCAGTGTATGTCCCTCCATGGATATGCTTCCTCAGACCATCACTGACCCACCACCAAAACAGTCATGCTGAACGATGTTTCAGGCAGCATAATGTTCTCCACGGTTTCTCCAGACCCTTTCACATTTGTCACATGTGCTCAGGGAGAACCTGCTCTCATCTGTGAAAAGCACAGGGCACCAGTGACGGGACTGCCAATTCTGGTGTTCAATGGCAAATGCCAATCGAGCTCTATGGTCAAGCTCTAAGTCTGTTTCTAATTGTTTGGTCAGAGACATTCACACCTGTGGCCTGCTGAAGGTCATTTTGTAGGGCTCTGACAGTGCTCATCCTGGTCCTCCTTGCACAAAGGAGCAGATACCAGTCCTGCTGATGGGTTAAGGACCTTCTATGGCCCTGTCCAGCTCTCCTAGAGTAACTGCCTGTCTCCTGGAATCTCCTCCTTGTGCTTGAAACTGTGCTGAAGACACAGCAAACCTTCTGGAAATGTCACGTATTGTGCCATTCCGGGGGGAGGAATTGGACTGCCTGTGCAACCTCTGTAGAGTCCAGGTATCGCCTCATGCTACCAGTAGTGACACTGACCCTAGCCAAATGCAAAACTAGTAAAAAACAGTTAGAAAAGATGAGTAAGGAAAAAAAATGTCAGTGCCCTCAACTTGCCCATCTACTGCACCTGTTGTTAATTTCATTAACACAAAAGTAGCTGAAACTGATTAACAACCCCATCTGCTACTTAACTGACCAGATCAATATCCCAGGGGTTTAATTGACTTAATGCTATACTCTGATTAAAAACTGTAATTTTTTTTAGCAGTGCATATTGTGGGTGGGTGGCAGGTACAGACACAATTACGTTTCCGTTCTTCCGGGTTTTGGGGCATGCGCATGCCAGTTGGACACAGCACAAGTTTGGTAGCATATTTCAGCCAATGATTTTGGCTGAATCAGCTGATTGACTGTGTCCAATCACAGAGTTCTGTGTTCACTAATTCACAGAACTGTGTGTGCATAGGAACAGTAATCTGGCTCTTTCTTCTCCCCGAAAAGCAAGGAGAAAAAACAGCCAGATAGTAAAGTAAAAGCAGCACACATTGCTGGCATTACAAATTGTTAGGCACACATATAACCTCTTGATTTCCTCTTGATGTTAACCCCTTCCCACCCAGTGTCATTAGCACTGTATATGGTGTAAAGTATTATATCTGATCACTGTATTAGTGTCACTGTTGATGTAAGTGTCAGTTAGTCAGCAAGTGTCCCTCCCAGCAAGGGCCTGTTAGCACCAGATTGCCCGGCACACTATCACAGTCCCACTATAAGATGCTGATCACCACCATTAAAGTATAACATCTATAGCTGCATAAATTACAGTATATATACCATTGTTCACAGGAGCTAAAATGTTTGCACAAACCAATTAATATACACCTATTAAGGTTTTTTTTTACCAAAGACATGCAGCAGAATACATTTTGGTAGCCTCAATTTATGTGAAAATTAGATTTTAAAATGTTTCTTTCTTGGATATGTTTTATAACAGAAAGTAGAAAATATTGTTTTTTTTTCAAAAATGTTGGTCTTTTTTCATTTATATATCTTCCCATGCTCGTCTCCAGGACTTCTGAAGAGCTTCCCCCATCCTCTGGAACTCTCTACCCCAATTTATCAGACTATCGCCTACTCTGCCCACTTTTAGGCGATCTCTGGAAACCTTCAGGGAAGCCTATCCTGCCCTCAGCTAATACTGGAATCTTCTACTCTTCCAACCAGTCCATCCCCCACAGTTACTACCTTTTGTACCACTAGCCCCTCCCTCCTAGATTGTAAGCTCCAAGGAGCAGGGCCCTCAAATCCCTCTTGTATTAAACTGTATTGTTGCTGTATTGTCTCCCGTTATATTGTAAAGCGCTGAGCAAACTGTTGGCACTATATAAATCCTGTATAATAATAATATATAATAAAAAATAAAAACCTGGCGGTGAATGTATACCACCAAAATAAATCTCTCTTTGTGTGAAAAAAACAGTAAAAATTTAATTTTCATACAGTGTTGCATTACCCCACAATTGCCAGTTAAAGTAGCACAATTCTGAATAGCAAAATATGCCCTGGTCATGAAGGGGGTAAAAACTGTGGTGTTATGTGATGCATCATGACAAGTCGCAGCACCAACATTTCCGGTAAAAACCCGGAAGTACCTATGGGAGTGCAGTAATTAATGTGGTATATTGAAAAATTTATGTGGTATATAAAACATAAACTATTTGGAAATAATAAATTTGGCAAAATGTAAAGCTAAGCCAAGGAATATAAGAGAATGCCACCTTATACTCACAAATTAGATTTTGTAAAAGCAAGACATATTGACTTTTCTTGCTTTCCTTTAAAAAAAACATACGTGATTAATTATTTCAGGCTTAACAGCTATTTAAATGCATATTTCTGGATGTTCTGTTTTGACCTAGTGAAAAGTCAATATGTAAACAGAAGAAATCCCACTCTGTAAAATACATTTTCATTATCTGAAATCCATTTAAAAGACTGTAACTGCTTAACATATGGCTTGTCACATTGATAATCTATTGTGTTGTACCTCAGCCCAATAGCTTCACTTTAAGTGAATAATCTAACGGGTTCAATTGCAAGCATTGCGATACTTCTGAAAATCAACTTCAAATACAATTGCTTAAAGAACACCATAGGAATTTTAATCACCAAAGACTGATATTGGTCCTTCGGAAAAAGTAAGGTAAATGTTACCACACAAAGAATAGTTTACTCTGCAACCTAATGCCATTTTGTGGCACAAATGACCTTCAATGTCTACATTGTATACATTTATCAACCATTTTAACCGTATTAATGATTATGTAAAAGCACATTTTTCCTCAAAGCTGAGCATATTTTCACATTGCAAAGGTTTGCTTGATAATATATTGAAGATATTTTTAATCATGCTTCCAAATATCTGTGACTAGTTGCAAGAACCAACATGAAGGAAGGTATGACATGCACCCAATTTAAATCAGCAATGCTCAAAAGGTTTTAATTCTTTTAAAAGTCCAGGAGGTTTGACTGATCTAGATTTCTAAATACATATAAAACAAATAGTGCTGTGCTTAAATTACATCAATGTGACCATAAATAGTGCAATTCACATCATAAAGTGAAAAAAAATCCACCAAAAGTAAATAAATCTCTAATTACAGATTATAAAGTGAACAAGTGCTAGTGTAATAATATATAACCATTCAAATATTTTGCCATTAAGGTGAAAAAAGTGCTAGTACAACAATATATACAGTAACAGTTCATGAATCATATATAACCATCCAAAATGTATACCATCAAAGTAAAAAAAGTGCTAGTGCAACAATAGATAACAGTTCATGAATAATCTCAGCAGCCTCCACCGCAAGTGCAATGCTGTAACGTGAATCCAAATTGGTGACCAATCTTCAGTGTAATTCCTCCATCATTATGCACTCACTGGAAAAACAAAATTATAGACACTCCAGCTAACATATGCATCTCCTCAGCCTGGGCAGGATTGTTAGCCAAAACATACTCTATTGGGAAAATGCTCACAACATGGAGCCCAGAATGCGGTACATAGTGTACTATTTTATTACCAGATAGGTTAAAACACATCAAATCCACTTGGAGTATAAAAAGACATAAAAACAATGCAGCTGGACTTGGCCACCAATCCAAACACGGACTCGTTGTCATGATGTCAGCACAAAGGCTCCTTCCTGATGTATTTCATGCACATGCACGTCTTCTGGTACCGAATACATTTTTATTGAATAGATCAACAGAGCGTGGGAATGTACGTGATACATAATTAAACATTTGTTCAAAGAAAAAACACATTGGCCAAGTGAGGAAATCCACCAACTTTGTGTCACTATCAATCCAATGGCGTGTGAGGAGTAACTGGTACAAAGAAAGCAGGACACTTAAATTCTGTGAGTAAACCACCCAAAGATGTCCAGTGTGTGCCTCTCCTGTTACCACACGAACTCCAAAATGCAGTACATAGTGTAGTATTTTATTACCAGATAAGTTAAAACACATCAAATCCACGAGAAGTATAAAAAGACATAAAAAACAATGCAGCCGATCCAAACACGGACTCAGCAGTGTGACATCAGCACGTAGGCTCCTCCCTGATGGTGTTTCTTGCACATGCATGTCTTCAAAGGTATCTGCCTCCCTTTGAAGACGTGAATGTGTGGGTGAGTCAATGATGGGATATTGATGGGAAACATCCTGGCGATCAGGTTCTATGACTCTACAGTGGTTACTTACTGTAGACTACCAGGTTTCGCTATACTTCTGGTCATGAGCTCGGTGTATCTTCAAGAAGAGGCAGCCCATTTCTGGATGTACAGAGCAGCCGTGTGGTAACACAATTTGCTTCTGTGTGCGAGCAAAGCATCAACCAGCCAGCAATACTGACCATACCAGGTTGATATTTATGCTGTCCAATGTTGTCTCCATTGTTCATCTGTCGAGTGGAGCCACCCTAAAACAGGAAGTGTGTTACTGGCCTGATCACCAGGTCAAAATAAAAACAACCTTAAAGAAAAGAAACGCAGGCATCACATCTAAGTAATGCTATCTCCCCTAGGTCAAGGGTTCCTCTTCCACCTATGCCTCTAATGGAGCAGTTTGTTTAACACCCTAGCTGCCTCTTCACTTGTAGTGCACTTATCATCACCTTTGCTCACGGACATAATTTCCTTACCATTTGCTGATTTCCTGTCTATTATATTCCCAAGTTTTATATATATTTATGTGTTGCACTTTACTGTTCCACTTGATACATTTACTTTTTCATTGTGATTTTAGCACTGCACTTTTTTATACATATAGTTCTTAACAATTGTATTTAGAACAATTTTTTTTACCATGTGTCATATGCCACTGGGAATAAAACAAATCACAGCAGGAATAGTAGGAATTAGAACCATTCACACAATGGAAATGATGTAGATGAGATCTATATTTTTGTATCTTATTTTTAAATTTAGAGAAAGCATCAGAACAATGATCGTATAAAATCTGCAGTTATGTTTACATGAAGTAAAAGGTTTCAATATACTATATTTATGACCAAAAAAAACTTTTAAAGGTTATAATACAAACACCCATAATGGGCTATTCATAAAAATAAAATCATAAAATGTTATTTTCTTGGTACTCTAATATTAATGATGTCTATTTGCTGTAGGGAAATGAGAAACACTAAATGGTAGACTAAAGAGGATGGGTAAATGCTTAAAGCTGAACTCCAGGCAGATATAAAAGGCACAAATGAATGCTGAATGCATTTATTAATACATAATTAAATGTATTTGTTTTCAATGCAGGCAGATTAAGTACTTGAATTTGACTTGTTATTGGCCTCCTGGAGTCCCCTGCATGCTGGGATCAAGAGAAGCAGCACAAAACCAGTCAGCTGTTCTGTATTCATGTGCTAAAAAGCAGAGGGGTGAGAAATAACAAAGAAATTAGCTAATTAGTGTGTAGCAAATCTCAGGAAGAGGGAGAAACAGCATAAGAAGCCAATTGGCCACACTACTGTACATATGTGCTAAGAGAAGCATACTGATAGGAGGAGACAGCAGAATGACAAAGAAATAAGCTCATCATTGTAATGCTCTTTATTTCAGGTCTCCAGTCACAGGCTGGGGAAAGGGGGGGTGTTCTTTTTTTGTTCAGTAAAGTTTAATTTTGTAAAGCTCTGTGCAGTTATTGGTGCTATATAAATCCTGTATTATAGTAATGATGATTAGTATTTTCTATACATTAAACATGAACCAACAACAGGACTGAGACTTTCATTTCAAAGAAAAAAAGAAAGCAAGGGCACGATTATTACTGATAAATCAGCAACACAGACTTTCTATTGATCATTCTTCAACTCCTATCAAGAGCCATATATAAATGTTTCCTTAAACAGTGAGTCTTCACCAATTTAGAGAGAATTATAAGTCAGAACCCAAAGTCTCTTGAAACAAAACATACAAGTGCAGTGCAGGCTGTCATTGGCCCCTTTAGGCTGAACTGTGCCCTGCAATTGGTTGTTGCCACAGCCAGGAAAGCCAACCTCTAACAACAGGGGCTAAACAAACTCTGGATGGACTAGCCAGGAAGAGTAGTTTGATTGGCTGGATGAATCTAGATGGATTCTGACTAACTGTTTTAGCCTCCACCCACCCTCTCACGAAGATGTAGAGACCATCATGGCGTATGACAAAATCTGCTGGGACCTACTGGAAGATTGGGTGGCCCAGTGAAAAAAGTGGTGTTGAGTAGAAATGAGCTGAATACTCCTGGGTTTGGTTCAAGGGGTTTGACTGAATATATGAAATGTTTGGAGGCAGAATCAGAAACCCATGGAAGTTAATAAGCTGCATCTGTCAAATCAATTTTCTTCTACTTTAAAGTGATTATAAACATCTGACATGAAATATGAACAAAGCATACCCTTCTATAAGGTGTACTTGTCTCAATCCAGAGCAATACGTGTAGTTTCTGTCTGCTGTCTCATTCCTCTGCTATCTGAAAAGTTTTCCTGACACCAATAAAAAGGTGACAGGGCAGGAAGCTCCAGCACAGAGCCTGTGATTGATAGCCTCAGCTCTGTTCCTGTGTGAAAAGGGGGTGTGCGCCTTCTCTCCAATCAGCTCTTGGAGTTCTCCTCACTGAACTCTGCAAAGTGTAACTTCTGTTCCCCGCCCCCTGCTTTCTGAAATCTCAGACAGGCTGTATAAATTCTGCACTTTGAACGAACATAAAAAAGAGAATACTGCAGATAAACAGGCGCAACCCATGTAGGAGGATTTGTTTCATATCTGTGTAACACCTGAGGTGAGTCACTTCACTGGGTATTTGTAAGATTTTACAACCACTCTAAGGCTAATCATAAAGGGACTGACAAAAATGCATTGGGAGGCTGGGCACATCCCTAGTGGACATACTGTATACAAATACAAAATATCTTTTTGCAGAGAGCAATTTATTTAATAATACTTAAAGTGCAACATTAAGACTATCCCCTTAATAAACATGCTTGGGGGGTCCCCTTTCCTACCTGTAAAGCAGTGGTAATTTTTTCAACGAAAATATTTTCATTGTCTAAATTAAAATGATCTTATTTGTGTAAAATACGACTAAAACTAAAACGATTCAGATGATTAAAATATGAATAAAACTAAAATGGCATTTTAAGGCAAAAGACCAAAATACTATTAATACTAAAACAGCATTTTAGTCAAAAGATTATGACTAAAACTATATCAAAATTTGACATCAAAATCAACACTTCACAAGAATAAGCAAAGGGCATCTACTAAGCTGCTGATAGAAAAAAAAAATAAGAGAAAGGCTTTTCTTATATTTCTTCTTAATATTTAATGTTGGTAATATATTCAGGCAAAATGTGCAATGCTATTACAGCCAATAGAGTTTACAGTTTGTTTTTCTTTTTTTTTTCTTATATTTTAAAGCTGCTCTTCTGTTTGTCAAATGCCAATATTTTTGTTTGCTTATGAAACTTGGTTTTATTTATAAAGATGTTATATATCATAATGGCTAAATCTGTGTCTGTAGTGCATGTTCGAATCTTAATATCATATATAATAACATGTTATTAGATTTTCACTCCAGGAGTATATACTGAGTTTAGCAATTCTAGAGAAATGCATAAATAATGCATTATAATTTAAAATCTAAACCCATTCGATTTTAGTCGACTAAAATGTACTGAAGATTTTAGTCGACTAAAATATGACTAAAACAATTCAGATGACTAAAAAAATGGCTAAAACTAAAATGGTATTTTAGTCAAAAGACTAAATGACTAAAACTAAAATGGCATTTTAGTCAAAAGACTAAATCGAAATTTGATGTAAAAATTACCATTGCTATAACGGTGCATCTCTATCAAAGAAATACAGCAACAGTGACTTGTACAAAGACTTAAACTGTTTAAAATGCAGTTAATTCATATTTCCTTGCAAGCTTTCTTTATTTTATAAATAATGCAATGGCATCCCCCAAAAATACATATAGAAAAAACAATACCTGTGCTTAGATGTAAGCACACTCCAAAATCGAAAATACAGTAAAAACAAAAAAGGCGACATTGCAAATGTAAAAAGAAAAAATGCAGCGCTAATTAAAAAACATACAAATATCAGAAATAAAAGTCCATATAAGTCCTCAAATGAATTAAACAAATTGCAAGAGAAGATTCTGATCTCATGAGCCCATCACCATACACCCAAAAAAATTAGCCCCTTACCGGACACTTTGACAGTATAACACCGGTCAACCGGTCAATAGGCACAGTGTAATAAGGAATCAATATGGCAGGTAATCTTCAATAGAAATCCTCTCCCAGATATAGGATGGTTCCACCACTTTAAAGACCTCCAAACTTGAAGAAACTCCCATCCGCTAATCAAATAGAGAATAAAGAACAAAAGCAACTCATGGTGCAGTAATTCATTAAAGTTTTGGCAGATTTATTACGTCACACACCGAAGCTCCACCCAATGCGTTTCGTCATCAGAAAGACGTCGTTGGGTGGAGCCTCAGCGTGTGACATCACCACGTTCTGGAGGGACGGCAGCCATGTTTTTGGTTTGACACAATTTCAATTCAGTGTTGGTTATTTTAAATTCTTGATGTATGCAGATCTTGTAATAAATCTTGTAGGAGTGTCCAGTATGTATTTGCAATATTTACAAAATAAACGATGCATATAGGGAAAAGTGAAATCAGTATCAGACCCTTCGGGTCAAACCTGCACAAAAATGGTGTGGGTTCCCACCAAACCCATACCTGACCCTTAATCCAAGCATGCAGCCAGACAGGCTAGGAAAAAAGGGGCAGGGTGACACCCAAATCATAACAGATCACATGTACTCAACATGGGGGGGGGGGGCATGTTGATTAGGACAAAGGGCTATTTCACTACCCTGGCCTGGTGGTTGTGAAGGTGCATGGGGGACTTGTTGGACTCTGAAGTCTTCTTTAAGATAAGAAGACTTCATTAGGGACTGTCATTAGATTTATATACAAGAGGGAGGATGTGGTGACATCACTATGGACATGGTGTCTTGAAGTGTTGCTGTTCCATTTTTCACTTTGTCTGCTTCAGAGTTCTGCCTAAAGGGGACTGTTGTGTTTACCTTAAGATTACAAATACTCTCCTCCTGAGAGAGCATTACTTTAAATAATCCAAAGGCCCCAGTGCGTCAGACTTTGTACATTGTTCCATTGGTTTCATGGGGCATCTCTACAGTAGGTAGGCTGTGTGATATTGTCTTTGTTCTTTGTACTAGAGAATTTACAGTATTGCTTTATGTGCAATTACTGCTCCTTCATATCAGCCTAGTGCTCACTTTACACTGGTTGATTTAAAAGCAGATGTGGGGAACGATAAGTAACACTCATGCCTTGTTGTAATACTGAGAATATATTGCCAATGAAACTGTTGTCTACTAACCCATTCTCTTACAGAGCTTTACTGTTTAAGGTATGTTATGTAGTCTCAAGTCCAGTTATAGGCAGTTCATCACAGATACAGGGCAGAAGAGACCCAAATACATTTAGTAGCTCCTCAGAGGGTAGCATTGCACAAACATTGGGACTTATGGTGGGAACGAGGAACAAAGTTGTCATCTAGGGAGAGTTGCCCTTATCATGAGAGATTTTATTACAGAACCAGATATTAAGTCTGAGATAGTTTCCAAAAGTTTTTTGCATGGATTTGAATACTTGAATAGTAGCCAGTCAATCCAAATTTATTGAAAGGCTTGGTAATCTGATTTCTGTAAGATAGTTATTAGACATGTGCATTTTGTTTCATTACAAATCAAAATTCGGGCAAGATTTTCATGATTTGGAGATTCAGATGACTCTTTGTATCACATTAGTAACGAATTTCAACGAATCCAAAATAAATTATAGTGAAAGCAACAAATTAATTCATATTCATTGGTTTCATTAAGGTGACATGATGTGATAGTTTGGGCCTTTTGTTAATATTTGATGCATCTGAAACAACATAATGACATAACATTTAATAGCTTAAATTTTCTAATAATCAGCTGATGCTTTTTGCATTAATATTTCATATTTTTATAAAAATGCACTACACATGAACTGGAAACATATCACAATAAAAACAGTAAGGTATTAAAGTGAAATAATATAGTTCCTATTTATTGTGTTTGGTGTTTGATGGAGGTGGAACCATCAGAATCTCCAAATCATAACATAACAAAATAATTTTTTTTTTATTTCGTTCTATTCATTACTTTCAGATGTGCGTGACTCCAGTCAATATCGTCCAATCAGCTCAATACATTTTTCTTTGTGGGTTGGACTAGAATGGATGTGCATACTGTAAATAATCTCCCAAAATAACAAATTACCATTCAAACGAAGAGAGCCAATCTTCTGAAATAAAGAACAAATAACATAACTTCCAAATATACTGTATGAATCAGTTCAGAACAGTTAATATATACTCTGCAGAAATAAGTAAAATGTTCCAAAAACTAATCATTCTAACATACAAAAGGAAATGATTTACTTAACTAATGAAAATGAAACTAAACGGAACAAATTTTTCTGTTTTGCACATCTCTAATAGTGATTTCCTTTATCAGACATATCTACTCTTAGTATTCATTCTACTACTGTGGGAGGCTTGGTTTTCTTTCCAATAATTTGGAATTAGGCTGTTTGTTGCATTTAAAAGGTGAAGCACATATACTTGATTGTTGCTATAGTAGTATTGTAGAATACCAGTGGTCATGGATCTCTTGGAAGAGAAACAGAAGTTATTTTTTCTATTAAGTAGAGAGCTTAATCCTGAGTTGTTATGAAAGGTCTCAAACGTTAAATGAGATAGAGTTCCGGGTGCTAACCTTCCATCTCCAACAGTGATGATCTGCTCTAGTGGATTAAAAGCGTCCAGAGTGCTCAGCAGAAATGGAAGTTTTTTTTAACAAAGTTACTTCAAAAGTCTAAAGGAATATGTCTCCATTGCAATCTAAGTTTTGATAGGTCTAAAACTTTATATACTTTCATAACCTGATGCAGATGACGCATTTCTTTACCTTTCCAGCATTTAAAGTTTTCTGCATCTATACCAGATAGAAGATGAAGGTTTGCCATTGCTGTTCGGACCATATATTATCCCATATTTTAAATGTTTCTTTAATCATTATTGCAATTGGATGAGCCAGATGTCTATGGACTTCAACTCGTAAAGAGTGTATATATAGTGTTATGAATGCAGTGTTATGCATTTGTCCCCTTCCTGATTTTTTTTTTGCATATTTGTCATACTTAAATGTTTCAAATCATCAAACACATTTTAATATTTCACCAAGATAACCCAAGTAAATACAAAATGCACTTTTTAAATGATGGTTTCATTTATTATAGGAAAAAAATCTGTCCAGACCTGCTTGACCCTATGTAAAAAAGTAATTGCCCTCTAAACCTAATAACTGGTTGTGCCACCCATGGCGGCAACAACTTCAGTTAAGCATTTGGGATAACTGGCAATGAGTCTTTCACATCGCTGTGGAGGTATTTTGGCCCACTCTTCTTTGCAGAATTGTTTTAATTCAGCCACATGGGAGGACTTCAAGCATGAACAGCCTGTTTAAGGTCATTCCACAGCATTTCAGTTGTAATTGAGTACAGACTTTGACTAGGCCACTCCAAAAACTTAATTTTGTTTTTTCTAGCCATTTAGAGGTGGACTTGCTGGTGTGTTTCAGATCATTGTCCTGCTGCATAACCCAAGTGAACTTGGGCTTGATATTACAAACTGATGGCAGGACATTCTCCTTCAAGATTTTCTGGTAGACTGCAGAATTCATGGTTTCATCAATTATGGCAAGTCGTCCAGGTCCAGCCCCAGCCCCAGACCATCATACTACCACCAACATGTTTGACTGTTAATCACCAATGTTCCAAGTTTTCCAAGTTTTCTCCAATTGTGGATAATGGCTCTAACTATGGTTCGCTGTAGTCCCAAAGCCTTAGAAATGGTTTTGTAACCCTTTCCAAACTGATTCATGTCAATTACTTTGTTTCTCATCCATTCTTGAATTTCTTTAGATTGTGACAAGATGTGTTGATTATTTTTAGATTTTTTAGCGAGCTTCACTTTCTTAGAAAGCTTCTATTTAAATGATTTCTCGATTCAACAGGGCTGGCAGTAATTAAGCCTGGGTGTGGCAAGTTAAATTTAACTCAGCTCTCCAAAAAATGTAGTTAATCACAGTTCATTCACGATTTAGCAGGGTCGGCAATTTCTTTTTCACATAGGGCCAGCCAGGTTTGGCCAGCTTTTTTTCCCTTCATAAATGAAATAATCTTTAAAATTCTGCATTTTTTATTTGACAAATATGCAAAATAAATACTTTTTCACAACACTGTATGTTAAATTTCTTAATTCCCACCTATTGTTTTCACTATTCTGATAAGACCAATCTATAGCCCTGGTAATTATGAATGCCTCATAATTCTTTTGGAAATATGGTTAGGTCATGCTTCCATTTCCCTTTGCCCTAGTTAAAGTTTGAAAAAGGAATCTAGGTTTACTATGAAGCCAGAATTATTTTATGGTTCTAACTTTAAGGGAATGAAGAAAACTTGATGAGAGAGATAGATGTAAAATATGTAACAAGAATAGAACTTATAGAAGGCACAGTAATCTACAAAAGCAGTTAGTCTGTGTTAATTGTTTCCCAATTGGACATATTGAACCCCTTCCCTCCAAGCCCCAGCATCCCTGTATGTGGGACTTTATGCCTGGGGCAGGTAATACAGACTGACCGCTGTGATTGGCTGCCACAGTAGTCACATTACCAGGAGCCTGTCCTGTCAGCACCAAAACATTACAGCTTGGTCATTATGCTGGGAATGCGCAGTGAGTGCACTCTCAGTCTCAGCTGTCCATGGATGCATATGTGTGGCATGTGGGCAGTAAAGTCCACTCTCTTTACTACTGCACATATACATCATGTATGCAGCAAGAGATTAATATCATGATTGTCCCTGAAGTGGTTAAGAAGGTTTAAATTAAATGATAAACAGAATTGGGGAAGGGGACAACCCTGTCTTGAATGATTACTTGAGGTTATAGGAGGAGAGGTAGTACAGTTTATCCCATGTTTGGCTGCAAACCACTCAAATAAGTCCATGATCCTGGAGAACATGTTAGGGCTTGATCCCATGTGTTGTAATGTCATGAGCAGGGATGACCAGTCTGCATGATCAAATGCCTTTTTCAGCATCAGTAAATATAAAGGACTTTTTATGTACTTAGGGTGCAAGATAAAGTGTGAGCGATTATCCCTAGTTTCCCTGCTGGGTACAAATACTGCTTGATCCAAGTAGATCCATGAGGATAGACATTTTTCACTGCAACAATTGTTCATATATCTGAATATTTTACTTCTATTTCTGTTCCAGAAACAAAACTAAATTTTGGATTTTCTCTCAAAATCAGCCCCAGTGACAAAGGTCACTAGAACAGATCGAGATAGTGAATCTTCGAAGGGGAGACAAAGACAAAAAAAAATATGAAAGCAGTTCCTCATCTTTGTATTTAACTGTTTGTTGTTCAACTTTATCTCTTTACTTCCCTTTTACTAGGGTTTTACACACACTCTCAGATGCTACAGGCGACTGTATAGCTGTCTGATTGCTTCCACAGAAGCCTGTGCAACCACCGACTGCCATGTTTCCCAGGTCCCACTATCCCATCTGTGGGCCTGGGACCCACATGGCAGGTAGGGGATGGGACACCATTGAATGCCCATTTTCTGATCTTCCTTAGCAATTAAGAACCCAGTAGTGGTGAGGATTTTGTCGCTTTACCTGACTGCTGTGGCTGGGGAAAAAGCTAGTGGAGCTGTACTCCATTAGCTTCAGTGGAGTGAAGGGAGACATTGAGGGTCTATAATACACCCCTGATGTCTCATTAAAGAGAACCTTTCACTATAAATATATTATTAAACAGGGGACTTTTAGTAATTAAGTTAAGCGATAAATGGTAAACAAATTACATCCCAGTACATAAACAACCCCCTCCCCACAAACACATTTTGAGATCCCCCCACATGTACATAATTTCCAATGTTGGGGGCACCTACTGTACATAAGAAAATGTTGATTGCACTACACATTTTAGCACCCCACTCCTGAGGAAGTGAAAGTGCAAAACATTTTGAGCAAGGCAGTATTTACCAAGTGACCAGTAACAGTACACTATATATTCCAAATATATGAATTCAGAGATATTATAGAATTGCATCGGTGATATTTATTTACCAGCCCTAGCTTCTTTATGTGTGTCATATACATTGCTACTTAGAGTTATCTTTTAGCTTACCTTCAAAGTCCCACCATATTGTACTTTTGGGATGATGTGTGTCCTGTTGATCCTTAGGAGGCCCCTATTTTCTATGTATGATTTTGCAATACATGTCACTGTGCATTCTGAGGTGGGAGCAATAATTCCTGGGCCATAATTTATAGTTAAAGATATACCCTGTAAGGGCTTTTAAAGTGTTGCCTGTGGGAAATTTTGAGTACTGAAAGTTGTTGCCATTTCCTGAGCTGGTGCAGTTTTAAGGTTTGACATGTTTGGTATTTATTTATTTGCACAACCTCACATTTTATAGTTTACCATAAAATTGGTAATATATTGGGGTAGATTTACTAAAAATGGTGCACTCAGAATCTGGTGCAGCTGTGCATGGTAGCCAATCAGCTTGCAACTTCAGCTTGTTCAATTAGGCTTTGACAATAAAACTTGGAAGCTGATTGGTTTCTATGCAGAGTTGCAACAGATTTTGCACTCTCCAGTTTTAGTGAATAACCCCCATTGTGTTTGTGTGCTCTAAAATTAACTTTAAAGGCAGAAATGCAAACTGGAACTTTAAAGGAAGAAATGCAAACTGGAACTTTATATCTACATCTGAAGGTATAATACAGACAAAAAGTATAAATGTAAAATATTGCCACTTTATTTAAAATATATCAAACAGGACCATTAAAAGAATTTAAACATGTAAGCACATCAGCCACCCAAAATAGTCCTTCATGCACTCTTGAGATCAGCTTGAGATCAGCAAGCAGGACCTTGAATCTCAATAAAAACAACTGCTGAAACAATATATACAAATAGATTGTAATTAGAGAATATAAACATTTTGTACAAAATCATAAAGACACTTTACCTATGTTTTATATAACACACACACACACACACACACACATATATATATATATACATATATATTAATTAGACTGAATTATACCCACCCTCCTGTGCTATAAGAGAAGATGGAGGAGAAAAGAAGAAAAAAAAAAGTGGTCATTAAAGAAGCAGTGGATGACAGTACCTGCACATCCTTAGCATGTATGGACACAGTGGGCTTGGACACTCACCACATCCTTAGCAACCAGTGAGGTCACCCAGCCTCATTAATTTGCTGACAGAATTGACCAAATATACCAGAGATAACGCTGACAGAATTGACCAACTATGGCCACATGGCGAGCAAATGATGGGAGCGGATTGTGTAAGTTGTTCTTATGTTCATTGAGATATTGATTAAAATCTTACTTAAGTGGTGTACTCATTTATGCTGAGCACTGTATATCAAGAAAAAGAAAAACTTTCACCTTATATTTACACTTGCGGATATGTGTAGTTGGTGACACAGCCTGCCTAAAATACTTCAGTGTATTTTTTACTGAAAATGTGTGCTTGGTAAACTGCTGAGCCTACATCAGATGACATTAGAAATTGGAACTACTGCTATTTTATTTTCCAGATTCTGTGCTTTCAGGAAGTATATAATGTTGGAGTGTTTTAACCAACCCTCAGGCCAAAAATGATTATTTTAACTTGTGTGCAAACAACACAAAAACAACTCTAGCTGGAGTTTGCCACTGCAGAACTTTCCTTCTTAAAATGCTATTGGAATGTTATGGAGCACCTCTGGGTTCTATACTTTGAACCACTGACCCAGAACAAGTATACAGCATTACTAAGCAGCAAGTATAGCCTGAACATATTATTAGAAAAAATGGCTGTTTTATGTTTATTAAAGTCACAATATTTTGAGACGTCCTGGGACACCAAACTGACTACTCCCTCATTTGTAGTCATACCTACAAAATCACACCCAATTTGTAGCTACACTCACAAAACCATGCTCCCATTTTTAACACCATAAAACAATTGGTCACCAACATTTGGAACAAGAGGTAAATATTCAAGGTATAAAATACCTTGAGCAAGATGAGCAGAGAAATGATGGGGTGCTTGTAGCATACAGCAATGAATTATGGAATTGTACTAATAACAGAAAGGCTTAAAAGAGTATGGAAAAAAAACCTGAGCATACTTTGCTATGGGTCAAAAATGCTTGGTTCAGGAACACGTAATGCAGAGAGTGTATGAGTCAAAAGAGTGTAGCATACAGAGTGCGGAGGTTAGTAGTGAATTATGCAGATATGGCAGAGCTCAAGAGCAAGTAATGCACAGCTTGCAGGGGGCAGGAGTAAGTAACACATAAAGTGCAGGAGTCAGGAGTAAGCAACACATGGAGAGCAGAGATCAGGAATAGGAAATGCACAAATAGCAGAGGTCAGGAGTAAGTAAGGGAAGGATAGCATAGGTCTATAGTAAATAATGCATGGAGAGCAGAGATCAGGAGTAAGTAACACATGAAGAGCAGAGATCATGTAACTAATGGAGAACAGAGGTCAGGATCAATGCAGAGAGAGCAGAGGTCAGCAGTAATTGGTAATTACCAATGAAAAAGTACATTGGAACTTGAAGTTTGTGACCAGGTAATTCAGGAGCATAGTGAAGCAACAAAAGCCAATGCAGGAGTTCTGAAAGTCCTCTGTGGTCAGCAGAGGGGCTGTGTAGGGGGAGAAACCTGGACTGGATACTTGAGAAAGCAGAGACTTGCATAGCATATCCCCAGCAGTGACTCAGTGCAGTTTAAACATTATATTGCGTAGGTGCCTTGGCCACTCCAAAATGGTGCTGCTGAACTTCAGAGTCTTAAGCCAGAAAAGAAAAAACAGCCCACCAAATGAGTGTTACTGCACAGTATGTAGGTGTCTACAGAGTCAGGCAGTGTCATTTTGGAGAGGCTGAGGCAACTGCGGAGTGCAGTGTTTACACTGCTATGTCTAGCAGCCAGGGACAAGCTAGAGACACTCATTTCCCAGGGATTGACCCCAAAAAATGTCCTCAGGAAACAAGGGTGAATTGTAATTTTATTTTATGTGCATGTGTTTATCATAGTTGCCAACATTTCAAAAAAATTTTTACGGACATTTTTTTTTCCAATATATCAAGAAAGACAGATTAGGTGGAGTAGTATGTTAATTAGGGGTGGGGGCATTCATTCATGGGCATGGTTTAACCTGAAAAAGAAGATGGCGGTGTGTATAGCGTGCATGCCAAAATGGGCGTGGTTTACATTATGCTAAATATTGGGCATGGCTTAAAGGGTGTTTGGTTCAACAGAGTCTGAGATTTTCTTGGGCTCCCCCATACATTTTGCTCTCCACCCCAACATCCCAAAAAACAAACACACACATAGACTTAGCTAAGTAAAAAATTAATAATGTAAACATAAAGAACTGGTCCACACTCATCATTACCACTAACTGATTGGTTTCTAGAGGTTACTGCAGTTAGTACAGGATTATGGACAGAGACTGCAGGAACAGTGCAAGAGAGGGACAGAGACTGCAGGTGTAGTACAAGAGAGGGTCAGAGACTTCAGGTATAGTACAAGAGAGGGTCAGAGACTGCAGGAGTAGTACAGGAGACAGTCAGAGACTGCAGGCATAGTACAGGATAGGGGCAGAGACTGCATGAATAGTAGAGGAGAAGGTCAGAGACTGTAGATGCAGTACAGGAGATGGTCAGAGACTGCAGGAGTAGTACAGGAGATGGTCAGAGACTGCAGGTATATCACAGGAGAGGGTTAGAGACTGCAGGCATCACCATACAGGCCACCCACTGCCGCTTGCTCCCCACCTACACAAAAAACCCCCCAAAAAAACAAAATACAAAAAAAGAAGGACATCAGCCATCTACCTGACTCCTCTGCTGACTTTGGGCCTTCCTGCTCCTCAGTCCTCTGTCTGCTTGGATCTCTAGTGCCTCCTGAGTCTGTCCCTGTTCCTCTCTGGTCCTGTCTGCAGTCTGCCAACAGCTGGGAGTGTGTGTCCATCCCATTCACTGGCCTGTCCAGCAGCAGCCTCCTCTTCCTCTTCCTGTGCTAAGAGGAAATTATCGCCTCCTTGCTAGTACTAACCAATCATGCAAGAGAACGGCACCACGTGACCTCCTTCAAGCAGAGAAGGTGGGGGGAGGATCTGACTCCCTGTAAGCTCTGCTTACCCGGTTTGTTAGTGCCAAACTTCTCTGCTGTTCAGGACTTTCGTGATTCTGCCTGGGACATACTCTGAGCAGGACATCTGTTTGATTTCCGTGAATGTCCCGGGCAATCATTAACTGTTGGCAACTATGGTGTGTGTATATATATATATATATATACAGTCATGGCCGAAATTGTTGGCACCCTTGATATTTTTCCTGAAAATCAAGTATTTCACACAAAAAAGGTATTGCATTAACACATGTTTTGCTATACACATGTTTATTCCCTTTGTATGTATTGGAACAAATATAAAACAGAGGCAGAAAAGCAAATATGACATAATGTCACACAAAACCCCAAAAATGGGCTGGACAAAAGTATTGGCACCCTTAACTTAATATTTGGTTGCACACCCTTTGGAAAACATAACTGAAATCAGTCGCTTCCTATAACCATCAATAAGCTTCTGACACCTCTCACCCGGAATTTTGGACCACTCTTCCTTTGCAAACAGCTCCAGGTCTCTCTTATTGGAAGGACACCTTTTCCCAACAGCAATTTTAAGATCTCTCCACAGGTGTTCAATGGGATTTAGATCTGGGCTCATTGCTGGCCACTTCAGAACTCTCCAGCGCTTCTTTGCCATCCATTTCTGAGTGCTTTTTGACGTATGTTTGGGGTCATTGTCCTGCTGGAAGACCCAGGATCTTGGACGCAAACCCAGCTTTCTGACACTGGGCCCTACAGTGCGACCCAAAATCCTTTGGTAATCCTCAGATTTCATGATGCCTTGCACACAGTCAAGGCACCCAGTGCCAGAGGCAGCAAAACAACCCCAAAACATCATTGAACCTCCACCATATTTTACCGTAGGTACTGTGTTTTGTTCTTTGTAGGCCTCATTCCGTTTTCGGTAAACAGTAGAATGATGTGCTTTACCGAAAAGCTCTATCTTGGTCTCATCTGTCCACAAGACGTTTTCCCAGAAGGCTTTTGGCTTACTCAAGTACATTTTGGCAAACTGTAGTCTTGCTTTTTTATGTCTCTGTGTCAGCAGTGGGGTCCTCCTGGGTCTCCTGCCATAGCGTTTCATTTCATTTAAATGTCGACGGATAGTTCGCGCTGACACTGATGCTCCCTGAGCCTGCAGGACAGCTTGAATGTCTTTGGAACATGTTTGGGGCTGCTTATCCACCATCCGGACTATTCTGCGTTGCAATCTTTCATCAATTTTCCTCATCCGTCCACGACCAGGGAGATTAGCTACAGTGCCATGGGTTGCAAACTTCTTGATAATGTTGCGCACTGTGGACAAAGGCAAATCTAGTTCTCTGGAGATGGACTTGTAACCTTGAGATTGTTGATATTTTGCCACAATTTTGGTTCTCAGGTCCTCAGACAGTTCTCGTCTCCTCTTTCTGTTGTCCATGCTTAGTGTGGCACAGACAGACACACAATGCAAAGGTTAAGTGAACGTCTCTCCTTTTTATCTGCTTTCAGGTGTGATTTCTATATTGCCCACACCTGTTACTTGCCCCAGGTGAGTTTACAGGAGCATCACATGCTTGTAACATTCTTATTTATCCGCAGTTGTGAAAGGGTGCCAATACTTTTGTCCAGCCCATTTTTGGAGGTTTGTGTGACATTATGTCGAATTTGCTTTCTTTCCTCCCTTTTTTTGTTTTGTCCCAATACACACAAAGGGAATAAACATGTGTATAGCAAAACATGTGTTAATGCAATACGTTTCGTGAGAAATACATGATTTCCTGGAGAAATATCAAGGGTGCCAACAATTTCGGCCATGACTGTATATATATGTGTGTGTTTTAACCAGGGGCGGATTGACCATTTGGAAACTCGGGCATTGCCTGAGGGCCCGGGGTCAGTAGGGGGCCCCATGAGATGCCCCTGGTACCTTTTTCATAGGCTTTTTTTAGTTTGGGCAAGGACACAGGGGCCCCATGATCCCCTTTTGCCCCATGAGTTGTCAGTCCGCACCTGGTTTTAACCATTACCTAAATCATTATTATGGTGTAAGACTTTGTCACTGGCTTGAGAATTTCCTCTCACTTCTTGTATTGGAGACACAACAGCAAGTTTCAATCATCACCAGAGCAGTTGTCCGCAATGGAAATTCAGGTGACAGATGCAAAAGATTGAATTCCTCATCATGTTTTGGTCTAGTAACATAGGTCACCAGGATAAATAGAGAGGGGATACAGTAATACAAATATGACAGATGGTTTAACCCTTCCCTTCTAAAAGAATTGGCTTGATATACATTTTAATATGCTTTCATAGGGTTATTTACACAAAACTGATTACAAAAATGAATAACACCACAACACAGTACACAACATGGTGAGCATTTCCATTCATTGGGGTCACATGTGGTAAAATGCACATTTACCAAGCGTTAATACAATACATATGCGTGAGATTAGCCTATTACTGGTAAAATTGAATCCATTATCAACACATTCTACTGATGTATATACAATATGATGTGAGTTAAAATGAGGTTACACTAACCAAAGCATAAAGTAAATGATGTGAACCTGTGTTTGCATTTATGCATTAGTAGGACAAAACACAGCTTCTTCTTCACATGATTTGATGTATGAAATGAACATGGACCAGGCTTCACTTGATCACACTTCACACTTCAGTAGATTAGACACATTCTGTGATTGCAACAGTCTAATCCTATGGTAAAATGGTTTAAAATTGATTTACTTTAATAAATACATTAAAGGAGCCAGAATTTGTCACCTTAATTCAAAGTAATATGTTTTTGTACCATTTTCAGTTTCAAAATACATATGTTCAAAGCTTTCAGATATTATGATGAAATGTAGTGAAATAGTCATAGGGTAAAGAATAGTTGTAAGGGACAGATTATTTTATGAACAATAACTATATATATATATATATATATATATATATAGTCACAGTTCAGTCAATGCAGAAAAATAAGTGCAAGATGAATAAATAGAGCACAGCCCAAATGCGCAATACTTCAGTTTTTTTTATCTACTGTATAGCATTGGTTCATCCTACACTTTTTTTTTTTTTACCACAATATTTTTTATTGAAAAACAGAGTCATAACAACAATAAGAATTGGTGTACATTTCTCAGAAGGCATTACAGAATAGGTGTAAAACGGAAAACAGGTGAGAAATCAACAACACTATACAGATTTAGCAAATCATATTGGTGACAACCTCAAGTCGAAAAATCTGAAGGAATTACTTGTCTTGCATGGCATCAAGGAAATGGGGCTAAGAGGTTTATATATTGCTACACATATATTAGATTAGTAAATGGCATATGACAGGCTGAAGCTCATGGCTTCAGTCAGGCGTAGGTATAGGCATCAATACGTAAAATACTAGTAACCGAGAATCATTGAAATGTTGCCAACAAAGTAGAGAAAGACAGGAAAATAAAGAATAGAGGACAGAAGGGGGAAAGGGGATGAAGGAAGAATGGAGGAGAGAGAGAGGGAGAAACAAAGAGAGGAGGGAGCTGGTAAGGATCAAGTTAAGGGAGAACTCCACTTTTTTTATTGAGAATCTGGTCATAAAAGAATCCCTACTTGCAATCAGGGACTAGCTTTTGGTCTTGTCCAAACAAAGGTTCAGATCAAACTTTGCCTGTTTAGACGTTCTTCTGAACACCTGATGTTTTTCTTGTTCATCTGGAACAGAAAATCCTATATAATATTATTTTTTGTTTTTGTTTTTGTTTTATAATATTATTTTATGTTTTTTGATATTATATACAGTACATAACAGCTTCCTGTGAATGGTTGTTAAGGAAGCAGTGGATGACAGCACCTGCACACCTTAGCATGTATGTCAAGGACACAGTGGGCTACGACACTCACCACATCCTTAGCAAATAGTGAGGTCACCCAGCCTCATTAATTTGTTGATAGAATTGACCAAATATACCAGAGATAACACTGAGAGAAATGACCAAATATGGCCACATAGCGAGTGAGTGATGGGAGCGGATTGTATCGATGTTCAGCAACACCATGTGTTTTGGTGCAGCATGACTAATCCCCTCCCTTTCTTGGCCTCCCAGTGGGGTTTCCACTTGAAATCCGTACCAGACCTGATGGACCTGATGGTTCCCCATTAACATCTATATCAGACCCTCTTCTAGGATAAGGGCATGGTATAAATGAAGATGATTATGTAAACAAAGGAGCCTCTGAATAATAAAACAAAGGCTTGGGGGTAATTCATATCAGGTCCTTTTCATTTGGATTAAATTTTAAGGGGACCCCACAAAAAAAACTTTGTGAGGTCCTCTAAATATAAACCAGATCCTTAGGGTATGGTAAAGATCTTAGGGGGGAACCCAATGCAGAAATAAAAAAAAAGCACTGGTCCTCCCAAAAATACATACTAGACTCATATCTGAGCATGCAGCTTGGCAGGCAAGAAAGTTGAAGGGGGGAATGAATGGGTGAGTGGCCCCCCCCTCCTAAACTATAGCTATACTTTAAAGTAAAACACACCTAGGTCTCATTCACATATGCCTGTGTGAGGACCGTGCTTGCCCTACGGGGATGCACAAATGTTCAGTGCATCCCTGTGCAAGCAGTCTTATTTATATCATTTGGGATGCAGCAGCTGCACAGAGAGTGTTTGGGGCCATGCACCTGCACCTACATGGTTGTCAGGTTTGGGTCTATGCTCATACAGAAACTAAAATGAATGGGACTGCCTGCCATAGGATGCTTGGAACACTCTCGTATGAGCATATGCTCTATAGTACACCTGTGTGAAAGAGGACTAAAATGAATTTTAATGCACAAAGACAGAATACATCCTCTATATTTGTGTGCAAAATAAAAGATGAGGTTGCATTGGGTATATAGATATCTAATATGTCAAGCTTCACAATTGTGGGCGGCAGTGAAACGGCAAAAAATTGCAGTGCCCAAATTTATTAATAGGCAATGTTTTAACCCTTTCACAGCCAGAGCCTTTTTTGTGTTTTCACACACATAGTAAAATGAAGAATAATTAAAACCCCTAAACAACAGTGGCAGTTCAATTTTTTTAAATGGTGGTAATTCCAATATTACACGATAAGAGTGCAATGATTTTTTCCAAATATAATTTCTGTAAATAACGCACTAAACTTAATTTAAAAGCCTTGTGCTTTCACCTAAATAAAAACTTTATTTATAAAACGTAGCAGGTGTATACTCAAAAACTCCAAATACTGTATACACAGGCATATCATGACCGACATTAGTCCATGGTCTGGAGTACTGCGCAAGTCCCACGTGCAAGAGGATGCTCGAATATTTACTAACGCGTTTTGAGGCGGGGTCCCCTGTTCCTCAGGACCTACTCGAAATGTTGCACAGTCACCCCTTATATATCATCAATTGACTAAGGTGCCAATTCATGGAAATTGGCTCCTCCCATTCACCAGTGAGCGGATCAAATATCTAAGGGGTGTGTACTAAAACACTGGACATGATACCCAAAACCAGTCACAGCATAACAGATGTAAAAACACATACAAAACCCTTGCAACACATTGCCATTAATTATTTGTATGTGTATTGCACTTACATTATGTATAGTATTAGATGGAGAACAGCAGGCACAAAAACCTACCATATCAATGTATTATCTTGGTTTAGTGCTAGCAAACACTGGGGACTCAATGTGAACAATTCCGTATGTGTCCCAAAAGCAAGAGAAAGGCCCCTTTAAATTATGTTCAGCTCATCACTAGTGGCCAGGAGTATGTCATATACAGTATAACCAAGACTGTTACACCCATGTTGTACCATAAAAGGCATAATCCTGACTAGTGATGGGTTGAACGCCCCCCTGTTTGGTTTGTGGTCAAACATTCAAACCTATTGAAAGTTCGACCATGAACTTCGAACAGGGTCAATTTACTGAGCGGTATCCTACTGCATCTGAGTATGCAATAGGATACCGCTCAGCTATTAAAATACTGCATGAGTTATATTAAGTAATGCAGTATTTTACTAGTGAAACATTTTTTAATGTTTCAGCTGTTAGCGGAGTTCCCCGCTGACAGCTGAATGTCAAAAGAATTGTCGGCATTACCCGACAATTAAAATGTTTTTAAAAAATGGTGTGGGGTCCCCCCAATCCATACCAAGCCCTTCAGGTCTGGTATGGATTTTTAGGGGAACCCCCACGCCAAAATAAAAAAAAAATGGTGTGCGCCCACCCAAAATCCATACCAGAGCCTTATCCAAGCATGCAGCCTGGCAGGTCAGGAAAGGGGGGGGGGTGAGTGAGCCATACCAGGCCACATGCCCTCAATATGGGTGGGGGGCTCCCCCCCCAAAGCACCTTGTCCCTATGTTGATGGAGACAAGGACATCTTTCCCACAACTGTGGCCAGTGGTTGTGGGGGTCTATGGGTGGGCGGGCTTATCAAAATCTGGAAGCCCTTTTTAACAAGGTGGCCCACAGCTCCTGCCCCCGCCCATGTGAATGAGTATGCGGTACATGGTACCACTACTTATGCACAAAAAAAGTGTAGTAAAAAAATTACAGGAAACAGTCTTTGACAAGTCCTTTATTAAAAATTTAAAAAATGTCCCCCGAAGTAGATCCAACATCAATCACGATGTCCGCCTTCACTGCAGACTCCAAAAAAAACCTCCACTCTCAATGCTGGCTCCCGCTGTACGACAGCTGCAACAGAATAACAGTTCTTAAATACTGTGATGATTCCACAAGGGGACGAGGTTACACCTGCCCCCTTGTGACGTCATCATGCACTATGATTGGCCTGTGGTCAGGTGCATTGCTTTGGCCATTCACAATGCACTGTCAGGGTGCAGTGCATTGTGAGGTACAGCGGGCGAACAGTAATGTAATGTAATATAGGGCATTTTTTTTATATCACAAAGGGGTTAAATCCTTTAAACATTTCCTCCAAACTCTAGAAATTTCTTCCTGAGAACTGTTTCTTCTTTGTCAAAAAACATCACTAGTAGAACTCTTTTTGAGAACAGGTGCTTACAGCTTTTTGGAACAAAGGGGGGCATCTCAGGGGTGTACTCCCTTTTTTCTGCACCTATGACTAAGCTTTATTACTAGAGGAGGTGGAATTGGGGATTGAGATATAACAGAAAGATTGGTCCCAGTGGTCTTCGATGGTGTATTAGGTAATCATTTGCCCTAACAATACACTTGTTGAGGCAAACTATAAAGTTTTGTCTCGTTGACACCTAGCACCATCGAGGATTGCCAGAATCTTCCCTGATGCCTCCCCTCTATGCTTTAGGGGCTGAAGACTGGAGGGCACTATGTACCACTTCCGGTGGTCTTGTCCAGTGGTCTTGTCAAGGTTCAACGTTTCTGGACTAAAATATTCACCCTTGCTCAGTGACTAATGGTAGCATTGCTTAAAATGCCAAGATGGCACTTTACGTTAATCTTTCAGACATTGTATCTAGACACAATTGATCCCAAATTTTTTTTATTCTCCTGGCTGCCAAAATATCTATTACTCAAGCATGGGAAACCCCAGTGGTAAAAACTTGCCAGTATCCTATGGGATGAACACTCTAGATTTGAAAAAGTTTGGAACCCCTGGATTAAATATCCACAGTCTCCTATTTAAATTGGGTATAGTATTTGGGTTGTGGGAAATATACTGAGTATATACTCAGGTTGTGGGAAATATACTGAGTGGATATTCATCTTGTTTATGGCCTTCTGATCAGATCTGTGTGGATACAAGTTTTTTTACATAAATGTGTATGAAATACCTACAGCGCAATGGATCTCCTATACATCAAATATTGCAGCTAGCATGTAATGTGTTCCCACATATAAACCATAAATCAAAAAAATGCAGCGTAGTACTATAAACTCAAATAAAGTGCTAAATAAATCAATATACATATGTGAATACAATTGTGCTTTGTGACAATAATATGTGGTACATTACATGAATATCAACACATATATGTAAATAAACTACATATACCAATGTTGAATAATATTGTATCCAAATACCAAATTAATCATATATAATCGGCGTACTCCTGATGAAGTCACATGTCATGACGTAACACGTAAGGTACGCTGATGACGTCAAGCAGTAAACCGAAAGTGTACATACCACTATTTTGAATGTGGGATCCAAGTCATTTAATTAATGAAATACACTGTATAAAGAGTATTTAATCCTGTAGTGTCCCAGGTGGACACTTACAAATGTGAGTGCATTTTAACATTATTTTAATAAAAGTTTAATACCTTTTGGATATACTTCACTATATGGAACCTTTTTTTTCATTTATCTGCGGAGCGTTTTGGAACTTAGATGTGCTGAAGGAGGTGGAGAGCTTTTGTACCAGCATACCCTCCCGGGTTAAAGGGAAAGGCGCAGTTTGACCTGAATATTCAGGTCAAACCAGAATAAAAGCACAATAGTGTGTCGGAGGTGGTTAAGCACTGAGGGGTGACACAGAAGCACTGTGTATATATACGTAGTAGAGTGACCACACGTATTCACTTGGAGCACAATGGTCTTAAAGGGACAGTTCACCAGCAATTAGACACCATTGGGTTTTTTTTGGGACACTTGCTTGATGGTGTATGATGTACAGGAGGCATATCGCATAAGCACATGAGAAGATTTTGGAGCATTAAAGGGACAGTTCACCGTTTATATGATTCATTTGGTATTTGGATACAATATTATTTAGCACTGGTATATGTAGTTTATTTACATATATGTGTTGATATTCATTTAATGTAGCACATATTGTCACAAAGCAAGATTGTATTCACATATGTATATTGATTTATTTAGCACTTTATTTGAGTTTATAGTACTGCGCTGAATTTTTTTGATTTAAAGCTTTTTACATGCTGTTGACTGAAATGTTTTAATAGCCACCACAATTTACCCCTGTTCTGTTTGGTGAGCTAACAGCACCTACATCCACCTGCCTTTTCTGAGAAAGCAAATAGAACATTATTTGTACAATTGTGGTTTTTATTCACTTTTAAACCTTTAATAAAATACATTGAAATGGAATTATGTACAGTATATTGTTAATTATACATAACTGTGTGTGTAGAGTTCAGTGGTCAGGAAAAAAAAAGCATATAGCCCTATGTACAGCGTGCAGTGGTAAGGAATATGTAGCATATAACCCAGTGTACTGAGTGTAGTGAGTTCAGAGGCCATAAATGTTACATATGACAATAATGGGTATGTAACATATTGCACAAGTGTACACATTAAGGCAGCCAGGAGTATGTCATGTAAACAGTACATTACACAATCTTGAACACTGCAATCAGTATGCTGTGCCATAGAGAACAAACGCTTGGTGGCTATAACTGCATTCTCCTAACTGCTACCCTCCCAGAATGGTAAGTGCAGAGATCAGAAGTACCTAACACAACATAGTGTGCTGATAAAAATATTTGCGCTTTCCATCCTCCAACAAAAATCTGCACCCAAGCTAAAATAGCCTTGCTGCAAATGTACATATGACCCCAAGCTAACCTCTTTACCACTAATTGGAACTCTTGCATAGCCATGGATCATGCTGCCCCTGCGATTCCTGATAGCTATAAAGTGCAGGATGTAGCTAACCAAGGGGTCCTCAAGAAGAGGGCCCAGAGCATGTGTCCTCAGTGCACTGATCTAGGGTCACTTGTGATCCAGATATAGAGTATATTGAATACATTCAATTATAAATGTTTCAGGTGCATGTTAGCATTATCATAAATCACACAAAAGCAAAACACAGTACTATTAGAAAAACTGCAAGTGATATTAAGTAAACATGTACTGAAAACATGTATTTTTTGAAGGTTTTGTACATGCTATAGTTCTTGGACTGTGGAGCATTGGTACAGCATGCTACAGTAGCCACTGATATTGTGTATGTAGACACGGCACTTGAATTAGTGTTAAGATAGTAATTGCAGAGTTTCCATCTTGTCAAACAATTAATTTATTATGGTTGCAATGTGCCCAAGGCAACCCGAACATCTGGTACATCCAGCTTGGTTATCTAGAGATAAATAAAGCACAGGCTCACTGGATTTAATTCTGTAGGTAACCTCTGGCACTCTAGCAATGGAGAGTCTAAAAGATCAATCTTGCAACAGCAATATCCAAGTTCAAGTGTATCTGCACATCATACAATAAATAAATGACTGAAATGATTCCATTACAAAGAGAATTATTATAAGACATGATCATCTGGCACAGCACATTGCATAGAATGTTACTTGGCAAGCTGTGTTTTACAATAAAGAAAGATTCAAGTCACATAAACAAAACTAGCACGATTATAAACCAAAGGAATTATTGTAGCTTGTCACTGCATTTATCAAACGGTTGCTGAACTCCAGACACATATTAACAAAAAACTATAAATACATTTGTGCATGTAATAAAAGATAGTTAAAACTATTTTATACCCGCTAGTATAAATACCTAACTTTGACTTAAGTTCATCCCCTTGTAATTCCCTGCATAGAAGCAGATTGGGAGAGGGAGGGCATCACCGTGAGCCAATCAGTTGTGCTGAACGATAAATACTGACAACATACTTTCAAGGGGATAGAGAAAAGAGGACATCCTAGCTGTGTTGCTTAACTAGAGTAGAGAAGAGGCAAATTACCAATTTAAATATGTACAGTGATACCTTGGTTCACGAACGCTTCTGTTTAAGAACAGCTTGGTTCGAGAACAGAAGGGTTTACAAAAATTTGCTTCAGTTCGATAACTCCGCTTCAGTTGACGAACATGAGCCGTTGCCATCTTCTCTGCTCTGACACAAGGTCATGACTTCCTGTAGGCAAGATCGCGGTCACAGACAGACACTGAAAGTGTACTGTGAAGATACTTACAGTAATGAGAATCTTTTTGGTGTGCTTTGTAGCACATACTGTACAGTACTGTACTATACTGCACATCCCTGTAGACACTTGCTGTAAAGTTTTTTTGTGTGCTTTTTAGCACATAGTGTACCGGACATCCAGTATGGCTCCAAAGAAAATTCAGAGCAAGCATGGTGGTAAGAAGAAAGTGCAGAGCCGTAATGATAGTGACAAGAATGTGCAGAGCAAGCATGTTGTTGAAAAGAAAGTGCAGAGTGGTAATGAAGGTGACCAGAACGTGCAGAGCGGTAATGAAGGTGACAAGAATGTGAAGAGCAAGCATGGTGATAAAAAGAAAATGCAGAGCAAGAATGGTAAGAATAAGGTTGTGAAGAAAATAACCATTGAGTTGAAGAAGGAAATTGTAGAAAAGCATGACCGTGGTATTCGTGTGAGTGATCTGGCCATGGAGTACAAGATGGCAAAGTCGACAATCTCCACTATTTTGAAGAAGAAAGGTGCCATCAAAGGAGCTGATGTGGCAAAAGGAGTAACCATGTTAACCAAGCAAAGGACACAAGTGCTGCATGGCAGAGGTGGAAAACTTTTGTTAGTGAGGTTGAATGAGAAACAGCTGACAGGTGATTGCATTAGTGAAGCAATGATCTGTGAAAAAGCCAGGAAATTGCACAGTGATTTACTTCAAAATAACTCCCCTACAAGTGCAGCAAGTGAAGAATTTAAAGTCAGTAGAGGGTGGTTTGAAAAATTCCGCAAGAGAAGTGACATCCACGGTGTGACAAGACATGGTGAGGCTTCCAGTTCTGACAAGGCCACTGCAGAAGCCTAGAAGAAAGAATTTGCTGAATTCAGGAAGGCAGAAGGATACGTTGCTCAACAAGTGTTCAACTGTGATGAAACAGGGCTCTTCTGGAAAAAGATGCTGAACAGAACCTATATCTCAAAGGAGGAAAGGGCACTGCCAGGGCACAAGCCTATGAAGGAGATCTCCTCAATGTCCTTATGGAGGGGGACTCTGCCTCCAAACAATAACCGCCTCCCACCCGCCTTCCTGTCCTCCACGCAAGGAAGTCATCTTAAGCAAGGTTTGTGTTCTTTCTCTTCATACTGTACTGCACTTTGTTTCATAATTTTGTGGTTCAAAAACAAACAAACAAAAAGTTCAGAATGGATTAATCTTATTTACATTGAACATTTTGGGAAGATTTGATTCGGTTAGCGACCGAATTTGGTTCGTGACCAGGTTCGTAGGGGTCAGAGCGGATTAACCTGATTTACATTGAAGCCTACGGGAAAAATTTGCCTCGGTTCATGACCAATTCGGTTAGAGTTATAGAACGAATTAGGTATCACTGTACATGAAAGACACCATTAAAGTGAACATGTGGCCAAGCTAAGCATATCCAACTAATATGCTGTACATATCTTACTTTAATTTTTACAGGACTTTTGTTTTGCACTTTACTAATACATTGTACATTCACGCAGGCACAGGGAGAATACACAAACTCCAGGTAGTTAGTTCCCTGGTTGGGATTTGAACTGATAGCCCTAGTGCTGATAGGCAGAAGTGCTAGCCACTTAGCTACAGTGCTCCCAGCATATACATCAGAATGAATGTATCTCCTAAAAAAGTGCTTCCTGTTTGCAAATTGTGCAGACAATTCAAATCTCTCTGTCTTGCTGTCCTGCAGCCTTTTACTCATGCAGTTATGCTAAAAGGAGACAGGATTTGAGTAAAAATGCATAAAAAATAATGTTACAATAAAACATTGAGGTACTTAAGTTCAATCATGGGGGTAGTAAAATGGTCTGGTAACAGGTTTATTTATGCTATCCTTATATTTATTATTATTTATTTATTTCAGGTACTTATATAGCGCCATCAATTTACCTAGCGCTTTACATATATATTGTACATTCACATCAGTCCCTAACCCTCAAGGGGCATACAATCTAAGGTCCCTAACTTACATTTATACATACACATACTAGGAGCCAATTATCCTACTAGCATGTCTTATATCAAAACATAAATAGTCTAAGCCAGCCTTTCTCAACTAGGGTGCCCAGGCACCCTGGGGGCCTTGAGGTTTTTTCAGGGGTGCCTTGGCAAAATGTCTAAAAATTGTTCAAAACTTGCATACAAGCCAGCAGGTGGAACAAGCCTGCCTTTTAGTTACACAAAGCCACAGGTTTTTATTGTGCACCAGTACAACCTTCTAGCCACCGGCATCCTGACAACCAATGACATCACCAGTTGATAAGGAGGATGTCAGCTGCCTGCACAGCATTCTAGTTTGACCCCCCCCTGCTCCTCTCGGTCAGTGCTGGGATCACATTAGCTTAGTGATGGAGAAAACCTGAGGAAGAAGAGAAACACTGGAATACTGCTCAGTACCTGTGTGCAAAAGTGTATTTGCTTTGGAAGAATTAGGCTTCATGTACAGGAGCAGCTCCTAAACTCGAGTTTAGGAACTTTTGGCATTATTTGCCAAAGCTCCTAAACTCAGCTCCATAAAAGCCTGTGTGTCCATGTACACATAGGCTTTTGGAAGAGTATAGGAGCTGCCGCGTTTAGGTGAGGTTAAACCTCCTTCTCCTGAACGTGGAACAATTGCATTCAGGATAGGAACGTTTTGACCACTGACCACGGGAAAGTGAGAAATGTAGCAAAAACCCGGTACCGCATTTTGCTGCGCTTTTGTCACGATTTTCATTTTCCTGCGGCCGGCTGTCAGGGTAGGCTGGTGTACATGGAGCCAAAATCATCTCTAATATTGGGTATCCTACATGTGTGGATGTTGCTGCATTATATAAAACTATTGGAAAAGTTTTTCACAGTTTAGAATGGGGTGCCTCTAGACTGTCCATAATTTTAAAGAATGACTTGACTGAAAAAAGGTTGAGAAACACTGGTCTAAGCAGTGGGGCTAAAACAAAATAGCCAACAGCTTTAACAACTTCATTCACAGTCATTGTGATTGTACCTCATCCTTGACAAAATCATCATTTAGTGGTTTGTCTATGAGCACCTTTACAGTAGAATGGTGGTAGTGGTAAGGAAAAGTAATAATGATTACTATTTGTGTCAATAATTGCAGTTAGTTAGCAAGACCGAAAGTAGTGTAGAGTAGAGCAGAGTGAAAGCTGGTGGCTATCATTGTTTGGGGTGAACTGAATTATGCTGTATAGTGCACAAAGGATATGGCACAATAAGGAGTCACAACAAAAATAAGTATTAGCATTGTTTGCCTTTAACATCTATTTGCTTTCCAAAAATAAACTTTTCTTTTAAATGTAGCAGAATGTTGCCATATGAGCAGCATTTTATTCATCTTCTAGGAGAACAGCCAATTCTGTGCTGCTGAATTAATAGCTGATTCGCTTTTCCAAATCACATTTTTTTCTATAATTGAATGCATAATGCTGTGCATTATAGTTCAAATACCGGACAGTTTATCAACAATTGTTTGCTTTATGACACGAGCCTCTTCCTTTTAGATTAGGTTCCCATGTCTCTGTTTTAACAGTTATTTACATTTGTTATGTTTACCTGTCATTCTCAGAAATGGTCACATAAATCCTACTGAAAACAATATAGCATTGTGAATGCTCTCCCCGATGGCAGCTTCTTAAACTCTTTAGAATTTTCTATGTAACATAGATGAGTTAATTGGAAAACCAAGTAGCATGCCTTTGTGTTCCAGCCAACAGCTGCTAAAAATGATGTGTTTTAATCTTACTTGCCAGATACTAATATTTCTACAAACAATGGATGTACAAATTGCATTTTATACAGTTATTGTGGGTAAAGCAGTTGGGTGAACAGTTGGTTTTTAATGTTTTGACTTTTTTTGTGTATGGAGTAACAATGTTAATCTCATGATTTTGGTGTACAGTGTGCTATTAAATATTCTAATATGTATCCATCATGCATTTTTAACGCAGTACTTTCTAATGTTAAAATGTAGCAAGAGAATGCTCTGCATTGATTTACAAACTCAGTCAAATGTTAAATATGCACAAGGTACTAAACATTTATGCACAGTAAGGATGAGTACATTAATCCACCCCTCAGTGCTGCACCATGTTTTTAATATTTCCCAAGAAGGCTTTTATACAGTAAACTGTGTTAACTTACCAAAAATAGCCCCAGTTCATTTACAGCAATTCATATCTAGATTAAAATATTTAAACGGGTTGAAATGGGAGGGTTGGACTGAGATTGTAAGTTGTGTTTTGCCAGAGCCATTTAAAGTAGTTATAAAGGCTGAAGGTTTTTTTACTCAGCCCCCCACCCACTCTCATATGCACCCAAGCCCAACCCTAATCCAGTGTCCACAAGAGCAGATGCTCTCCTGGGTCGCTGCCTCCACATTGACTGAGACACAGCTGGGAGCCATTGACTCTTGAGTGGGGGTGGGGCCAGTTTACATACTGTCACCAGTCAGTGTCCCTGATCACCACCACAAGTTATACTTGCGGTGCAATGGTGACAGTATGTAAAAAAAAATGTGAAAAAATGTTTAAAATTTCTTAATTTTTTAATAAATTGTGACAAAAATATCAACTTCCAAAAACTTGCCATGCCTCTTATTAATACCTTAGACTGTCTACTAAAAAGGGGTCATTTGAGGGATATGTGTACTATCCTGGCTTTTTTGGACCTCAAGTACATCAGGACTGACCAATTTTCAGATGTTTATACCATAGTTTGTGGACTCTATAACTTACCTACAGACTAAATAATATACACTGATTTGGGTTGTTTTCATCAAAGAAATGTAGCAGAATACATTTTGGCCTAAATTAATGAAGAAAGATTATTTATTTGCAAAATTTTATAACAGAAACAAAGAAAGTTGTGGGGGTTTTTTTCTGAATTTTAGCAAAAAATAGAAAACCCAGTGGTGATTAATCACCACCAAAATAAAAGTCAATTTGTGTGGAAAAAATGATAACAATCTAATATAGGTACAGTGTTGCTTGACTGCGCATTGTCATTCAAAGTGCAGCAGCCCTTAAAGCTGAAAATTGGCCTCGGCAGGAAAGGGGTGAAAGAGTCAGGTATTGAAGTGGTTAACCGCATGCCGCCAAGCCACTGTACATATACAGCGGCAGGGCGGCACTCACAGGCAAAACCACGTTTTAAAACGTGTGTTTTGTAAACAAATAGGGGGCATGCGCGAGTCGCGCCGCCGCCCTATTTGTCCCGCGTATCACCACCGCAGATGTCAGTCGCCGGGTCACAGCCGCTCCTTAGCGGCTATGTCCCGGCGATCGGCGGCAAACAGTGACAGAGAGCACAGCTGCAGTAGCTGTGCTGTCTGTCACTTCCCTGTCAGCTCGAGGATGAGCTGATCGAGAAAGAACAGTTTCTCTTTCTCGATCAGCCTTGTCCCATCCAGTACACACCCCCGCCCCCTAGTAAAACACTCCCCTCACTCCTATAACCCTTTCCTGCAAAATAAAGTTAACCCCTTCCTCCCCATTGCCATTAGTACAGTGTCAGTTTTTTTTTTTTTGCACTGATCACTGTATTAGTGTTTTTGGGGATGTCAGTGACCCGTAGTCAGTACTCCCCAATGTCAGAATGTCCGCCACAGTCCCGCAGTCCCGCCATAAGTCGCTGGTCACTGCCATAAGTCCCTGATCGCTGCCATAATTCGCTAATCGCCGCCATTATTAGTATAAAATAAACCCCAAAAATCCCGGTATCATTCCCGCCATTTGTAAACACTATAACTTTCACGTAAACCAATTAATTTACACGTATTGGGTTTTTTTTTAGCAAAGACATGTCGCAGAATGCATTTTGGTAGAAATTTATGACTAAATTTGATTTTTGCATTTTTTTTTTTACTGGACATGTTTTATAGCAAAAAGTCCAAAATATTGTTTTTTTTCCTCAAAATTATCAGCCTTTTTTTTATAGCGCAAAAAATAAAAACCGTACAGGCGATCAAATACCACCGAAAGAAAGCTCAGTTTGTGGGGAAAAAAAGGATGTAAATTTCATTTATGTACCATATTGCATAACTGCGCAATTGTCTGTTAAACTAGCGCAGCGCTGTATAGCAGAAAAATGGCGTAAATTGCAGTATCTATACCATAGTTTGTAGACGCTATAACTTCCACAAAAAGCAGTCAATATACACTTATTGGGATTTTTTTACCAAAAACATGTAGAAGAATACATTTTGGCCTAAATTTATAACCAACTTTGAGTTTACTATATATTTTTTATAGCTGAAAATAAAAAATATTGTTTTTCTTTAAAATTTTTGGCCTTTTTTTGTATATAGCGTGAAAAATAAAAAGCGCACAGGTGATCAAATTACACCGAAAGAAAGCTCTATTTGTGTGAAAAAAAGGACGTAAATTTCGTTTGGGTGCAGCATTGCATGACCGCGCAATTATCAGTTGAATTAGTGCAGCGCCGAGTAGCAAAAAGAGGCCTGGTCATTAAGGGGGGTAAATCCTCTGGAGCTCAAGTGGTTAAAGAAATCTCATGAACATTCAAAGTAAATACTAATCTACAGAGCAGTGTGGAAATACTTTGCTTAGATTCTGTAAAGAAATGCTGAATGGTTGTCAAGAAAACCCTTTCTTTGTTTTTCCTAATTCTACACATCTGCTCCTCCCATGCCAGAAGCCCACTTTGTGGGTGTTCTTGTTGTTGAGCTCAGTTGCTATGCCACTGTTCAATGAGCATGTCTGTCACAAATACATACAGCTTTGTACATTGAGATAACAGCTGTTGTCCTTGTCCTTGATCTACAGTATTTGGCAGCTTACAATTTTCTGTTATCACATGGAAAAACGTTGTTGAGCTAGTTGATCAATCTTGAAAAACATAGTTGATCTTAGTTTATCAATCTTGATCTCGTAGTACCACTGATATCACACACTGTAGGGGCTAACGGTGATGGAAGGAGGGCATGCTGAGAGAATATAACATGGATTTTTCACTTTTCACACTGAACAGATCCATAGACTTTTTGTCAGCTAATGTTATGGAGGCAAGAGATGGCATGTCTCTTCCCCCTGCTATTGTGATTGTCTGTCAGAGCACACTTGATTCCTCCTTCCCTCCCTCTGCTCTAATTGTCTTGTGACAGTAGAAGTCTCAGGTACGTGCATGGTGCCAAGACCAGCGCCATCAGTCATGACTAATTAAAAAAACTTGCTCCTCTACTGAATGGTATTTTTCAGAATTTTCTTTTGTAGTGGTACAAATCTCTGATGAAAGTACCCAGCATTGCATGCCCTTTATTTAACAGTCTCCTGCGTATCAGCAGGATTTGATTTTCAAGATTTTTTTTCTGTTGACTTACGTGGGGTTCACATTACATTTTGCAATTTGTGGATTTTACTATGAATTTGCCGAACTGCCCAAAAATGTAATCCAAACACATTTGCCCATCACTAATTAGGAATCATGATTTTCCTGACTTTGTGGTCTGAGAGATTCCTTTGCATTAGTAACTCAAAATACTGAGATCAAGGACAGCCAGGCCATGACGTATCATATCCATGGATGAAAAATGACAAGGACAGGTTCTTTATTTGATATATTTTGAGGTGGATAGAAAAAAAAGCCATTTCAAATTGAGATAAATAATGGTTCAAGGGGCAAAATACCCTTCATAAGAAATGTATGATTTCAGCACTAAGAAAAATTCTAATGGAAAAATTCTACAACTCACTTAAATTTATTGGAAGGAAATTTAGGTTTTTTTGTGTTCTTTTTGCATTGCCCCTATTGAGAGGAACTAAAAATCATCACTTTTAGAATTATAAAAGCAGTTCTCAGATATCCTCTGATTTTTTCCTAATGTCAGATTGTTCTGATGAGGCAAAGCTCCAACACTTCTGATTGTTCTTGGAACATTTCACTAAGCTCTGTCCTCACACATTCCTATTGCTATGAAGGAGTGCCTCACTGGCCAATTGGAATATGTAGAGATAAGGAGGATGGAGAGGCTTTGGCACTGTGAGAGATGGCTGTAAGCTTTGCCCAATGGGACCAACCTAGAATTCTAGTGAAATGAATACTAAAAGCTGTTGCAGCTCTGAAACTTATGGTAGTTTTAAAATTACAAAGTCCTTATAAGTGCTACACTTACACATTACTTAGATGCATATGCCTAGTGTGTGGTTTCCAATATATTTTACTTGACTTTCTAATCCTGCTTCTAATTTGTCTATTCTGATTCAGTAGTTTTTTTATCCTGGTTTTGAGCCTCTTATTTCTCTAAGCCTTAGCACTAAAACCACTGCAGAATCTTACCTCTAACTCCGGCAAGGTGACTAATTGGCTGGATGTCTTCCCCTTCCCTCCTATTGCCTCAATTACCTTTGTATTTTGCTTTGAGGAGAAAAAAAGTGAATGAAGAAGCTTTCTACCATACCTTCTTTGGATAAAAGAGTTTAAAATTCCTGGTGTGAACCTTTATTGCTGTATACATTCTGTGGAGTAATGTGACAGAAGCAGTAGAAGTAGAAGCAGTGGTGGGGTAGGATCTCTACACAATAGGTAATGTTCTAGCTACAGAAGCATGACTGCACCAGTGTAACAGATTTTTAAAACTTTACATTATCTTTGCACTGTTTGATCAAAGAGATTACTTAATTTAAAGAAATAGACAATTAGGAAGCTAGAGACTTTAGAGCAAAGGGGGTCACTTAACCCCTTAACGCCTTTAGGGGTTTCTGATGCCGGGAGGCGGGGTAGGTTTCTGATACTGTGACCTTCGTGATTGGCTGTCACAGCTGTGACATGATTGGAAAGCTCCCGATTGCAAGTAGCCATCAGAAGCTTTCCGTTAGCCGCCGGGAACTCTGCAGGGAGCGTGCAGAGCACATGGTCTTGGCACAGCTGCGTTTGCATTCTGGTATGCATATATGCAGCCTCTCTGTGTTAAGGGCCACTGGCTGAACAGATTAAAGTATTAAATTCAAATGCACAATTTAAAGCAGTATTAACTCCATAACCAAAATTGTAATATATTGCAGCTTACCAATCATTAGATGTGGTGGCTGCATTAGTTTTCTTTCTCTTTAGGCTTTTTTCCTCTGTTTTGACCTGGTGATCTGGCCAGTAACACCCCTCCTGTATTAGAGTGCCACTCTGGATGAAGGACAGCAGCATTTTCAGTTGGAGGGCAGTGTTAGATGTACTAGCAGATTTAAATACGCTAGAAAATCGAAGCAAAACTCCAGCTAACAGTTTAAAACCAGTGACAGCAAACAGTATTTTTTTCTTGGGATAAAGGTTTTACATAAAATAAAGTTGATCATTGTAAATACGCCTGTCAGTGGTAAATAGTTTGTCTCAACTATGTAACTGCTACATCTGCAGAACAGAGTGTTCTGTTGAAAAACAACAGACTTACCGGCTGGATCACCCGGTAAAAATAGAAGAAAGAAAGCCTTAAAAAGAAATCTAAAGCAGCCATCACATCTAAGAATGGGTGAGCTGCAATATAATAAATGTTTCCTTTTGGGTTTGATACCACTTTAATCAGAGCCCACAACAACAAATATGTTTGCGACCCTAAAGCTGGCCATACACTAGTAGGTTTTTAAATGCACGTTCATACAGACATTTTTACAAACATTTTCTTCAGTACATTTCATGACATATTAATATATGTTGTTTGAAAGAAAAAAAATGCTTTTAACATTCAGTTTTGCAGTGATAGACTGTTAGAAATTTGTTTGCTTAATTTTCCATCTTGCTCCTTCAAATTTTCTCATCACTACAACTGAAAACATATGTTGATTTGATCCCACTAATGATAAGAAAATCAAATAAATGTTTTTACAATGAATTTTTTTTTTTAATAAAGTTCTACTATTGTATGGCCAGTTTAAATCCCACCTCATTGCAAAAAGGTAATGTTGCAATCCCATTTTAAATGTTAAGGTTATATACACAATGTTGCTGGTAACTAGATGTGGTAAAATGTACCACTTTCAAAATAGGGTAAATTGAACAAATGATGATACACAGAAAGCTTGATGAACTGGCCAAAACTAATGAGCTGGCCAGAGACCGATCAAAATTTGCTGGTTCAGCAGGAACCATCCAAATTTCAATGCATTTATTGGCAAGCTGGTTGTGCTGAAGTTGATCTATTGATCAACTCCAGTACAACTAGCCTGTTATTTTTTTTTCAAATGATCATTGTATTCTGACGGCAGGGAAACCTTTCGCTATCAGAGTACAACAGCGCAGTGAAAGGGATTGTGTTGATGGGGAATGGAGTGATTTTCTGCCTTTCAACCGATGGTTGATGGAAAGAAAATTGAAAATTGAATAATGTATGGCCAACCTTTGTCATTCATTCTCATGGTTGGATGGATTTACATAATATAAGCCAGTGTTTATCAACCTTTTTTTCAGTCAAGGCACACTTTAAATTATGGACAATTTCAAGGCACCCTCTAAATTTAAGGAAAGTCCCAAGACACCCTTTACAATTATGGACAGTCTTGAGGCACCCCATTCTAAAATGTAACAAACTATTCTAATAGTTTTATATAATGCAGCAACATCCACACACGTTGGACACCCAATGATAGAAGTGATTTATTCTTTCAAAGCAAATACACTTTTGCACACTGGTATTGATTAGTATGCCAATGTTTCTCTTCTCCCTCCACTTTTCTCCATCGCTGAGCTAATGTGACCCTGGCACTGATGGAAAGGGGCAAGGGAAGGTCAAACAAGGATGCTGTGCAGGCAATCGACATCCCACTTATCAACTGATGATGTCATTGGTTGTCAGGACACCGGCAGCTAAAAGGTTGTAATGGTGCACAATGAAAACCTATGGCTTTGTGTAACTAAAAGGCAGGCTTGTTCCACCCGCTGGCTTGTATACAAGTTTTGGGAAACTTTTAAACATTCTGCCAAGGAATCCCTGAAAACCTCAAAGCATCCCAGGGTGCCTGGATACCCTAGTAGAAAAAGGCTCATGTAAGCAGATAGGAAGCATATCCTTTAGGAAAAATATGAACCAGACCTGGCAAAGCTATAGAAAAATGCTCCTTATTAAGAATTGTAATAACAGTTCAAGTGATGGGCATGTGTATTTTCCTTTTAAAACACTTGGTTAGAAGCAGCAACAATATTAAATAAAACTGACCTAACTGCTCTGCTATGCATGTTGAATACAAACTTCAAAAACTCCAAAAGAAAAATGAAAAGAATAAAGATGGAATATTTAGTGCAACTAAGCTCATCTATTATAATTGCAAAATGAAAAGCAATAGAAGAAAGGGTCACGTTAATTAGAAGATAAAATCCTAGTGATGGTAGCTAGCTCATTATCATTTTAAAAGCCTATGGATGAGGCAGCAGAAATGAGTGCAAGGAACAATGCCCACTACTGCACACAATGGAAAATCATACAATTACATGAAACACTGTTAAAGGATACAGAATTTTCACAGCCAGGTGACCTTTTATGGCTTTCTTTTATGTCATGTTTTAAGTCACACAATTACTGTGCCTTATACACTTCAGATTTATATTTAGTCTGTCTTAAGGTAGAAAAAAAATGACAAAATGGAATTTTTTTACCAACTGAAAGTTTTTATTTCTATTCTAACACAGTATTTTCAAAATATTTTCCTTGGATTTGTTATATTTATCTATGCATAAACAGTATTCAGACAAGTATTCTACATGAAAAAAATAAAGTTAACTACATATGACAGAATTCAGATTCTATAATGTTATAGTATGTTATCGATAGCTAAAGCAGAACCCAGATAACCCTCATAAATAAAACATTTACTTCATATACAACATAATAGAATATAGTATAACTAGAAACATCTGCATTATAATATAAAAATAATACCATGGTAGGTGAATATTCACTATTCTCATTCACTATAGTGTGGCAAAAGCGCACCTGTTGATGTCTGGCAAATATTCCTGATATAGTAAGTTGCAAACACGCATTTGTTGACATGAACTGAAGCTGCGTTTTACACAGTTTCTCCATCACAAGGGTTCATATAGGCTTTTGGTTGACTTTTTATATATATATATATATATATATATATATATATTTATTTATTTTATTTTTTTATTTGCAGAAAAGTATATGTGTACGTGTCCCCAAGATGGATGCCAGCTTGGAACACCAGGCATGAAGGCTAGCATTTATTTGCAAAAAGGCAGTGAGGGTGTGGTCCCTTTCCAAGTTCATTCCCAGCACTTATGCCCTTTACAATCAAAGTTGCTTTGAGAGGAGCCCCCAAGAAAAGTGATACCCTTCTTAAAGCACTGGGCCTAACGTTGATAGGCCTGAGATCTACAGGACCCCCCAGGGGTGAAGCCTGGGGGGCATATGTACCACATATCTAAAGCTCAGCTAGATGGGTCCATTTTTTCCATTTAATCAGTGGGTTGAATGAAAAAAAAATGGATCCAATTCCCCATCCACACATTCAAAGTGGATGGAGGAATCCTCCCAGAGTGTCATTGTATTCTGACAAAAGAGAGGTTTCCCCACTGTCAGAAAACACTGATCCGAATTTGTTTTGGACTACTATCAAGTTCACTGAAGAGTAAACAAGAATTACACATTTTACATTTCTCATTTTATTTCTATATATATATTTTCTAGGATCCAGCTCTGAGCTGATCTGTCCTTCACCAGGCATCCTCAGGTGTTTGGATCTCAAAATCAACTTCTCTCTTGCTAACTTCTACTTTAGTTTTGGAACAAGCATGCAGATCAAGACGTCTGATTTTTTGCTGACTTCATTAGTTGCATGCTTGTGCCTGATCAGTGAACCAAATTAATGGGGGTCAGAGACAGCCAAGCAACTGACATTTTCAGAATTAGATCAGCAATGGCAGTCCATATACTCAACACAAGCAACCCCTAGCATAATCATTTTATTATGCAGGGTCTTATTACTTACCCTTTTCTAAAAATAATAGCTACATGTCACTTCTTTATTTTTAAGTCACATATCTTGCAAAATTTTGCCGCAAATAGGATTTGAGAAAATCAGAATTCTTATGCTTGGTTTCAAAATTATTTAGCCTACAGCATCATCATAATAGCAGACAACTAGCATTTTTAGAAGGAGGGATCAGCAGTGGCAGCCTTCATTTTTTTTCTCATCACAGGTCTGCTTTAAGGTATATAATTGTTCATCATATTTTTTCTTATTATGAGCTAAAGTTAATAAATAAATAAATAAAATTATACACTGTAAATAATGTGAGAGCTTTTCATGATAATATGTATTGTGATTATGTAAAATTGGCAGGAAAAGATATAGAGTAAAATTTGTGAAAGCTTCACATACCACCTTTGGATGTGTATATTTATATATACACACAAGGGTCATATTTTATAGCTCATTAAATATACATTTCTGCAACAAAATTTTATTTGTTCTGTATAAACCCATTTCAAAATAATTTATGCTTTGGCACCTGTAATGGCATGGAGTATTATAATTGTTCCATCTTGTATAATTTGTCATCATGTTCATCTTCCTGGAACACGACAAAATATAATTTTTGACATTATTTAATTTATTAAAATACACTACCAGGCAGACATCTGTTTCCAATTAGTTCTTTGTTAGCTTAACGAAACTGGTATCTGCAAACCACTATATGACTGATTTCTTCATTTATTTTTATTGCTTGACAGAAATAGATGCTCTCTGTTTTCATCATAGGATTAAAGTTTGCATCCTAGTTATAATATTGAACAATATACTATAAAATGATGACTGTACACCAGCATTAGATCACTAAAATGCTGAAAATGAATGTAAAATATATTTATTTTTCAGTATTTTTATTTTAGGAAAATGAGAAATAAAAAATGGAAAAAAAGGGGACTGGAGACTACCTACTCACCAATAATCCGAGGGAAGCTCTTATCAACTCTGTAGGAAAAAATATGGGCTTTATCTTCTGAGGACAACAAAGAGGTACTAAAGTGCACCCTTCACTTCCCTAAGTATGTTAATGAAATGGAAACTTCTTAATTCATCAACTGTTTTTTACCTATACAACTAGGTCTTCATCTCTATCACCTACTCTCCTCTCCTTTAGGCGCACCCTGAAAACCCATCTCTTCAGGGAAGCCTACTCCACCCCCTGCTAACTTGCCGACCTCCTCCACTCTTCCTACCACTCCATCCCCCACAGCTATCTCCTCCTGTGCCACCATCCCCTCCCTCCTAGATTGTAAGCTTGAAAGAGCAGGGCCCTCAATCCCCTCATGTTTTGCATTGTATTGGTATAGTTCTGTCACATGTTCTGTCCCCCTCTGTAACGTACAGCGCTGAGCGAACTATTGGCGCTTTATAAATACTGTATAATAATAATAATAATAATCTCTATCTCTAGCCACTTCCCTCAGCTCTGATGAATACAGACATCAAGAACATATGACTATCACAGAAAGAGCAGAGGTATTTTTGAGCTACAGGCTGAGATTGTCAGTCTGGCTTTACCTTCCATGCAAGAAGTAAGCTGGCAACTCCCCATGTAAGAATAACTGGGTCGGTCGCCAAGCATAAACTTGATCAAAGGTTTTGCTTAGTAATTATGGACCAAAAAGTTGTTTAAACATTACATAGCTCATAGTTGTTGTTGGTTTCTGTACAAATTGGCACAGAAAAGTATTGTTTTAACTCTTTCTAAAGCCTTTGATTGATCTAATGCCAGTGTATACTTAACCAGCATTTCAGACACACACAGTTCCAAAAACTCTAGTATACTTAGGACAGTAGAAATGTGCTTCTTTCTTTTCCTGTGCTGCTTAAATTAAGAAATCAGCTTACTTAAAAATTAAATAAAATTTAGCTTGGGTGTAATCAGGGGACTAGCAAACACTTCTATGAACCTATCCAGAATGTCATCAAATCAAATATTAATCCATTGACCATAACTACTGGTTTCTTAGACAAGCTGAATAAAGCGCATCTGACTTCCTCCACTGCTATTCTTTTGTCCAGTACTCAGAAAATGGTATATCTTGGCTATGTACTCACCCTCCTTCTTCTCCTAACCTCTGGGGATATCTCCCCAAACCCTGGTCCTCCAGTATCTCACTCCCACACCAGACACCCTCCTTCCTACAGGAATAGCCGCAATCCAGTCAATTTCATCTCAATCCACCTGCTCTTAAAAACCACTCTCCCTTTTTCATGTGCACTCTGAAATGCCCGCTCTGTCTGTAATAAGCTCACCTCCCACTCCCTTAACCTACTAGCAATTACAGAAACTTGGCTTCAAGCAAAAGATTCTGCTTCTCCCCAAGTACTTTCCCATGGAGGCCTCCACTGGACTCACTCACCCAGACTTAGTGGTCAGAAAGGAGTTGGTTTGCTTCTATCCCCACTGAGCACCTTTCAAGTACTCCCTCTCTATCCTTCTCTTCTTTTGAGAATCACTGTGTTCGGCTGTTTTCTCCCATTTCTCTGAGAATTGCAGTGATCTATCAGCCTCATTGACCGGTGTCGTGCTTTCTTGATAACTTCTATGCCTGGCTACCCTACTTTCTCTCCTCTGAAATGCCCACTATATTCTTGGTGATTTTAACATCCCCATCAATGTTAACAACCCAACTACATCCCAACTCTTCAACTTAACCTCATCTTTTGCCCTAACACAATGGACACAATCCTCCACTCACTCACTGTTTTCTTTCATCTTTGCACTTCCTACAACCTCACCAACACCCCCTTTCCTCTCTCTGATCACAATCTCATCACCTTCTCAGTGTTCTCCTCTTTAAACACCTATCCCTCCAAGCAGCAAACAATTCCCACAGAAAATTTCACAACTTTAACCTTTCTCTTTTCTACTCTGCAACTGACCACCTCTATGACAAAATCTCTCCCCTGTCCTGCCATGACCTGGCCACTTCTGTCTACAACAGTTCACTTCATCCACACTAAGCGCCAACCATTACAAACTTGGCAGACTGACCACACCAGAAATCTTAAGAGACATAGCCATGCATTGCGATTGTGGCGTAAAACCAAATTCCAAGCAAGCATGCACCCCATATAAATCTGTATTCTTAAAATACAATTCCTCCCTCCATGCTGCCAAACAAGCCTACTTTTGTCACTCTTATGAATACCTTGTCATCCAGTCCTCGTCATCTCTTCTGTACTTTTAACTCTCTACTTTCTCCACCCACACCTCTACCCAGTGACTCTCTCATTGCTTATAAGATTGCCAATAATTTCAAAAACAAGATTGATTCAATTCGTGAGGGCATCTCTACTGTACAAACATTTATCCCACTTAGCATACCTTATACTAAACTTCCCTCAACACTTTTCTCTTTTGACCTTGCAACTACCTTTTCTCAGAAGCCCAACTCACCATCTGCCCCCTGGATCCTGTTCCCTCACAATTACTACGGTCACCCTCTTCTTCTATCCTATGCTCCCTCACTCACATCTTCAATCTTTCCCTCTCTAATGGCACCTTCCCCACCCCTCTAAAGCATGCACAGATCACTCCCATACGTAAAAAACTCTCACTATACCCCACTGACTTGAACAAATTAAGACCCATCTCTCTGCTCCTGTTTGCCTTTAAGCTTTTAGAACCTAGTTTACAATTGCCTAAGCTTCCACAATAACAATAACCTGTTTGACCCTTTACAGTCTGGCTTTCGCTCTCTACACTCCACTGCCCTACTAAAACTCACTAATGATTTACTAACTGCTAAAACCAATGGCCACTACTCCATATTCTTACTACTTGACCTCTCTGCGGTTTTTAATACTGTTGACCATCCCCTCCTCCTCAAAAAACTCCATTCTCCTGGCCTGTGAGACTCTGCTCTCTCCTGGTTCTCCTCCTACCTATCGCAGCGCTCCTTCAGTGTTACCTAGAACTCTGTCTCCTCTCCACTTCCTCTATCTGTAGAGGTCCCTCAAGGTTCTGTCCTTGGACCCCTTCTTCTCTCGCATTACTAGCCTACTAACTGACACATCAGCATGGATGTCACACCACTTCCTCAAACTAAATCCTTCTAAAACTGAGCTCATAATATTCCCTCCAGCCTATGCCCCCTCCCCTGACTTCTTCGTTAAGATCAATAAAACAACCAGCAGTCCCTCCCCTCATGCCAGGGTACTAAGTGTAATCCCATCTGTCCTTTCAGCCCCAAATCCAGTCACTGTCCAAATCTGTAAACTTCATCTCTCTAACATCTCCAAGATATGCCCGTTTTTAACCACCAAAACCACTAACCAACTTATTCACTTCCTTGCTATCTCCCACTTTGACTATTGTAACTCCCTCCTCATTGGTCTACCTCATTGCAGGCTATCCCCTCTTCAGTCTATCATAAATGCTGCTGCCAGACTCATCCACCTTACCAACCATTCATTGTCTGCCATCCCTCTCTGCCAAACCCTCCACTGGCTTCCCATTTCCCAACAAATCAAATTCAAAACATTAACAATAACATATAAAGCCATTTATAGCTCTGCTCCCAATTACATCACTAATCTTGGCTCCAAATAGCACCCAAACCATCCTCTCCGCTCTGCCCATGACCTCCTGCTCTCTAGCTCCCTTGTCTACTTCTCCCATGCTCGTCTCCAGGACTTCTCCAGAGTCTCCACCATCCTCTGCAACTCTCTACCCCAATATATCCAACTATATAGGCAATATTGCCTACTCTGCCCACTTTTAGGCTATCTCTAAAACCTATCTCTTCAGGGAAGCCTATCCTGCCTTCAGCTAATAACCAAATTTTCTATTTCTCTTATCAGTTCATCTCCCACAGTTATTACCTTTTGTACCACTAGCCTCTCCCTCTTAGATTGTAAACTCCAAGGAGCAGGGCCCTCCTAACCCTTTTGCATTGAACTGTATCATTGCTGTATTGTCTCCCTTTATATTGTAAAGCACTGAGCAAACTGTTGGCACTATATAAGTCCTGTACAATAATAATATTTCAAATTCAGAACCTCTTAAAAAACAGCGCCTCTAAAAAGCACCCCGGATTCACTTTTCAAACAGTGTATTGACTTGAGTGATTTTGATTTCCTAAACTTCTGAAAGGGGTCTGGGAGTTGGAGGTCCTATAACATCTCTTTATAATGAAACTTTCTCAAAAAAGTATCAATAATTTTCCCACAGTTTCCCACAACGTACAGTAAGTTAGCCAACTTTTTTTCTGGGGGCTAGATTTGCCAATATATTTTCTTGTTATGCTTTCTTATTACTAAGTCCATTTGCATTACTACAAAAAAAACCATAAATAATACCTTAGACTATAAAGTCTTGATAATGTACTATGTTACCTTACTACAAAACTTGAATGCTATTTATTACTACATTTTGCACACCTACCTGCTTGAGTAAATTTACAAAATCCGTAGCACAATTTGTTAGAGTTTTAAAGTATATAAATATAGTATTATCATGATATCAACATTTTTTAAAAAGGTTTATTTTTATTATCCATTTATAAGTTCAATGTCCCTGTCCCTAAATCTGATCATAAATATTAGATAGCAGCCTGAAGAAATAGGTGGTTTTCAGCTGAACCTACCTAACCACAATATTTTATGTCTAGTCATCCATTTTTGGATATTAGGGCCTCATTCAGATTCACTTTACATAGTAAAAGGGGCTTTTTTTTTTTAGTTTCTAGCTGAGAAAACGAAGATCAAGCAAAACGAAGTGTAACTACCATGGTATTGGCTTAATTACCACAATGAAATACATATCCTATGCTTCTGAGAGCTCTTTTCTGCGAGGCATGGTTCACATCAGACAGCGCTTCTTAAAACCAATAAACCCAAAACAGGTGTGTGTTTTTTAAGGGCAGGACAGCTGTCAGCAACACATCCAATATCATTACACTGATTGGAGTCAAGGTTGGCTCACTCCTGGCTCCAATTAGGTCTGGGAGAAGTCATTAAGCTAGGGCCTCACATACTTTTTCCTCCCTGCACTGTGAATGTTTACATGTTATGTGCAATTAAACCATGGCAACATCTAATGTTTGTGTAGTATTATGTTCAGCAGACTGTGTTCTTCTATTGTTGTGACTTAGATGACGTTCAGAGCACATTTTATGCCCAATTCATGCAAAACGCCACGTAATCCCAAGGGGTTCACATACTTTTTCTTGCAACTGTAGAATATATTCACAATTCAATAGTATATAAAATAAACTCTTACGTGCCAATAAATGTTAACCTTAGTTTTATTATCAAAAAACAGTTCATAAATATAAAAAAAAATCCTGGGTATGCTAACACTTTGTGGTTCATGGAGGATCCCATATTTTACTGGCAAGACATAACTACCTTTGTCCTCAGGAGAGGCAGGTTCAGTGTTCTCTGTGCTTCTGATGTAACAGTTTATCTGACTGCACTCTGAGATAACAAGCCAGTCTTTATCATCTCGAAACACAAGCTGGATGCCAGAGATGCCTTCATTCATAGGAAAAAAGTTCTAAGGACTGGAGCAGGTTGGTAAGGTGTTTGGCATAAATAAGCAGGATGCCAAAGTATGGACTAGATTAAGTCAGTACCTACATTTATAACCATCCAGTTAGCAGTGCAGGATGAAAGCACAGTTTTTGTCCATTTACCACACCAGTGGGACTATCCTATACTGTATTCAGTCTTGGTGTGGTTGAGAAATGACAGGTCAGATTATATGAAATTAAAAATGAATGTGCAGGTTTCAAGGCTGCAGCAGCCCCTCAGCCACTGAAAAGGAAATGAAATGCGACAGTAATGACTCCATGAATGGTAGGGAAAGGTGTCATAATACCTGTGTATTGTAAGAGGTGGTTCAGAGATAGTGCCCAAAGGGTGTAGTTTACATATCAAGGGAGGAGAAGTGATTCCTCAAAATTTGGCGGGAGGAAACACTCGACCCAGGGGTTCCAAACATTCAAGAATTTAGGGATTGTGTCTAGAATTGTGGCTTCCACCTTTGCATGTATCATGGCTTGTTTTACTCTGGTTTAAACAGTAGCAATGTTTAGAGAGGGGGATTTCCAGAATTTTGCAATGATCTGCTTGGCTGCCGTAGTGACTTGCAGGAGGAGTTTGAATTGTGAATTGGTTATGCCAGGAGGGCGCAGGTTGAGTAGAGCTGTTGTCGGATTGGGTTGGAGCGTGGTTGCGCTGAGTTTGGATAGCATGTTAAAAATATCAGCCCAGAAAGTTTGAGCTACTTTGCAGTCCCGCCAAATATGGTAATGTGTTCCTGGGTCTGCACAACCTCTAAAGCAATTGGGAGAGTAATTAGCGGTGTATTTTGCAATTCTCACTGGGACCAAATACCAACGAGTTAGGACTTTATAGTTGGTTTCTAAGGCTATAATGTTCTGCGAAGATGATTTTGTGTTGGTCCAGATGTGGTCCCAATCAGATGGATCTAATTGCCTATCAAGGTCTGTTTCCCATCTGCGGATATACGATGGGAGGGATGTGGTGGCCGAAGTAGTGAGAAGGGAGTATAGACATCAAATGAGGCCACGTCTATGAGGATCTTTGTAACAGGCTCGTTCAAAGGGAGACATGTGGTCAGGTTGGCTAGATATTGTTGCGTAGGGGGCGTAGAAGTGCTGTAGTTGTAAATATCTAAATATTTTGGAAGCTGGGAGGTTATATGTTTCCCTTATTGAGGCAAAGGATTTAAACTTATTCCTTTATAGGAAATTAAGTGTATGGATCAGGTTAGCAGAGGTCCATACTTTAAATGAGAGTGGCGTTAGCCAGGCCAGGGGAAAGGCTAGGTTTCGAAGATATGAATGCAAGGGGTTATGCGATGATTAAAGGAGATAGCGAGTTTTCAGTTTGTCCCACAGTGATAGGTGTGAACACTCTTTTCAACCATTAATCTTTCTTCCTTTCAAACCTTTATCCCCCTACACCCTCTCCTTCATAAATACTTTCCATGACCTCCCCCCCATCCTTACCTTTCTCCTAATTCCCTTCACTGCTGTCTCCCCATAACACCCAAGTCTGCAGACAAGTACATCTGTCTACCCCACTGGTATACATTGACATCTCCTACATTTGAATTCTTCCATAAGCTAGAATATACTGTACCTTATGTACTCCTATTGCTGCACCTTTCAATAAACAGAACCATGTCCTTTTTGAAATTTTGGATTTCTCAATTACTGTATCTACTACACCTTGAAGACACATACCTCCTGCATTTTGCGACCTATGACTCCAATGTATTGCTTACCGCTTATTGTGACTATTTGTATTTTTATGTCTTCCTCACTTTAAAACAATAAACTTCTTCTAAGAGAAAACAGTCATAAACTTTATACAGCAGAATTTGTACAGTGAGTAAAATTGTTTTGCTTTTGTTTATATATCAAACAACCTGCAAAGATCCACCAAGGGACACTAGTTATAGAAGATTAGGCAAAGCTGACATCAGGCAAAAAATGATGAAAAGGTCTTGTTTTCATAAAATGTAATACACACTTCTGTTTATTTACATGGCAGTTAAAGGGTCATCTTATTTATGAAATTGTTCTAAAGTGTAGTTTTTGGTCTGCTCTTACAGAGTGTTACCTAATATACTGTATATATATATATATATATATATATATATACACACAAATCTAATCTTAGGTTTTGAGTAAAACTGAGATATTGGACACCCTGGTGTAAACAAAATACCAATGGATAGGCCCTTCTTATAGTGGCCAGATCTTGGATTTACCCAGTCTAATAAGTCATAATTAAGCTACGCAAATGGTTATAGAGGAATCTTCTGGAAAATATCAGACTAGTCTGGTCTGCACAAAGAATGTGGGAACAAAGCTTTGTATTTTAGACTGTATACAAGGTCCAACAAAAAGAATATAATTTTTTTTATAACTACCCCAGGAAAACATTGATTAGATACTTTATTACAAACATTTAACTAAATGTTAGAAAATAACTTGACAAAAAAAAAGAATCAATCCATCTAAACATATATGGTGTAAGAGTGAGTTGTCTATGTCAGGGGTGCCCAATCTGTGGCCCAAGACGGCTCTGAATGCAGCCCAATACAGAAGCCGAAGAAAAGGTTGACAGCTTCTCTTTACTGGACTATTATAAGGTTTAACTAAAATATCCCACACTTCACAATCATGCCTTATTCATAACATCAGTTTTTGACAGCACCTATTCTTGTGAGCAAAGATTTTCAAGGATGAAGCACATGAAGGGCAAAATTAGAACCAAAATATCTGATTTCAATTCATTGAAAATTGCTACTACATCCATCAAACCAGATTATCATGCGTTAGCTTATCAAAAACAGAGTCAGATATTGCAATAGTTTTATGTTGCCCTTTCTTTTCTTTTAGAATAGAAAATGTTACAAACAAATGAAACTTTATTACTCAGATAGGTACATTATCTATATCAATGATTACTAACTTGTGATTTGCCTGACTTTTTCTGCTTATCAGCTATCCCTATTGCTAGCGTATTTTATGTGTGGCCCAAGAAAATTCCTCTAATTCCAATGTGGCCCAGGAAAATCAAAAGGTTGGACACCCCTGGTCTATGTTATCACAGGCTGTGGGGAAGCACCAGGGGACTGGGAGGGAGAGAACATAACACCCTTCGATAGTTACCTTGAAAAACAAAATTGAGTCCCAGAAAGAATAATCTAATACCAAAGGGTTACCGATAATGGATGACAGAAATCCATTCCAGTGTTTCCTTCTAGTTATCTGTTCACAGCAAATGATGATGTACTCAAGTCTGGTATCGCCTCACTCTTGCATGCCAAACATCCAATATCCAAGTAAAGAATACAAGGTCCAATTCCCTGTTAACAGGGAAATAAAACTGTGTAGAAAGTGCCCCAAAAGCTAGGATATGTTTGTTTGTTTGTATGTTTTTAAACACAACCATGTTTGTGTAATGCAGTTTTTTAATAAAGTTGGTTGCAGACCAGTTTGAAACCTGAACTTTTCTGTGGACTCACTACCTGTACAAAACCCCTAGCATTTGCAGGTCAGAAATGGCATTTTTTTTTACAAACATGTTTCCTTACAAAATATTGCACTCACCTTGTCAAAAGGTAGCGATGATATTGTCCAGCCAAAACTTTTTTTTCTTAGCTTTCGACAGTGGAGAAGGGTAAGATTCCCTGCTAGTTTTTTCTGCTTTTTGGGACTTTGTTAGAAAGATTTATCCCCACTTCCTGTCTTAGGGACAATGTTATATCAGACAGGAAGTAAAGAGATCTCTCCCACATCATCACAGACAGAAGCAAAATGCATTTCTGTAGTACAGTTGGGGGGAGGGCTAAAACCCCTGATAATTTTTCTGATTGCGTCCCTGTTGAAGATTTTCCCTCAGTTCCTACCTGGTGAAACAATTGTCAGAAAGACAGTGAAGGTAAATCTCTTGAACAGAGCCCCAGATAGCAATAAAATCTGACAGGCATTCTTGACATACACCTTAAATTTTAAACAGGTAGATTAAATTGGTATATGAATGAAAAGCAAGATAATACATGAAATACTAATAAAGACAAATATACAGGTCTGCTGATCACTAATAGCCTAATGATTCTACATAAATCATTGTAACTGTAAGGTGGTGGCATATTTTGAACTGTCTGATATACTGCCCTTTATGAGCATAAAATATTATCATGTATGATTTTCTGATTCTGCTATCGATAGGCATAACCTATGTGTTTGCATTTCATATACTACTGTAACTGTGTAACTGATGATGTGTAATGTTAAAAGGCCTTATCTAGTAATACATTTATATCACATGAGTATGTTCTGTCAGCTTTTGACAGATTACTCTTATGCTGTATCAGCTCATTTAAACCACAAGCACAAAGACTTTCAAAATATCTTTTAAATATAGAGTTTTTCAAAAGAAGCTGATTAGTAACACATGTAGCAAATAGACTTTAATACTATATTTTCCTTAGCCACATATTCATCACACATCAATTCATGCTGCGAGCCCATCAAAGCATCTGTTTTCAATTGTTCCTATACTAAAGTGCTATACAATCACACACCTACATTACATGCTACACAAATGGTAAGAGTAGATATAATTGCTTCACCAATTATCATCTTGTAATGGTAGAGTACATACATATATTTTTTTGAATAGTTCACGTGGAACAATTATTATTGCTATTTAAATAAAAAAACCTTATATTTTTCTAAGCTATAAGTAATGTTCATTGGAATGCAATTAAAAAAATATTTTTTCTTGCAATTTACTATTTGGAGACACTCACAATTAAATAATAATCTATTACTCCTTGTAGCATATCATAAATTAGAAAATATTTGCTGCAAAGATTTATACTCTGTGCAATAACAGTGAATGCTTGCAAAATGGAAAATTGTATACTTACCTGATAATATTTTCTTTTCCTGATGCATAAGCATGACAGCATACATGTAGGGGTACAGGCTCCACCCCCTACCCGATTAGAGGACTGGTTATAATATATATAATATTATGCCACAAGGCAGCATACTAGTAACTATACTCAAGTCCCGGTAGAACCTGTATGCTGTCATGCTTATGCATTAGGAAAGGGAAATTACCGTCATGAAGGTCTACAATATTCCGGTTTTGTGACAGAAACATGACAGCCTACACGTACGAAATGTATCATGCAAATCACGGTTGCCTGATCAGCTCTGTGAAAAGCTAAAAATGGTTTGTAATAGGCTAGAAAAGCGACATACATGGACCTTGTTGCCATTTCACAGAATAATTTTGGACCTCTGAATTTTGCCAATGAATGCACAATCTGCCTGGTAAAGTGGGTTCTGCACTCTGCACAATTGATGGATTCATCTTCACCATGTAAGCCACCAAATTAACTTGACTATCGACAATGCAATTATTCTAGTGGACAGTGAAAGTCCTCTTCTGACACTGCCAGGTATGAAGAGCCCATTATCTGACCTTCTGAAAAAAGGACCACCTCCATGTACTTCTTCAACATCAAGACCACCTCTTAATGCTTGTGGTGACCCAGTTAAGACATGCTGGAAGGACGATGGCCTGACACAGATGGAAAGATTTACAGACCTTTTTATGGTGCTGAAGAAAGGATTAGAGCTACTCTGTTTGAAAAATGTTAGCAATAAGGTAATTTACCACCTGACGCTTGGATACCGAGATCTTTCTCCCAGACATGATAGCCATAAGAGATACTGCTTTCTGTGTTACTGACCATATTGAGGAAATCTAGAAGAATGGAGGTTGAGACAGCATGTTCAGGGAAAAGAAATATCTCCCTGAAGGGTGGATTGCACAGACCTTTTGGAACTGATTTATCAGAATATGCAAAGGCCACTGGGTCTCTGAGAGTATAGACATGACCGAGAATCAATTAATACTTAATACCATATCTAGGCTTACTTGCAAAAAAGTCTTATACATTATAGCAAGGAACAGATGAATCAATCCTTTAAAATTCTGCAAATGTTCCCATGTTGTAGTATACATAAAGTTTGTAGTAGGTGCCCTGGCTTTAACAAGGTTTCAAACACTGAAGGTGAGACCCCCAGGTGAGCCTTCAACTCTCGGTCTCCCAGGAGCTAAATATAATGTGGCAGAATTTGGATGATACACTTGGCCCTGCTGTAAAGGTCTGGAATCTCAGGAAGGAGACTAGGAGGTTCCCAGACCAGAGACTGTATTTGAGACTGTATTTTAGGATTCCACAGCCTGCAATGCCACCAGGACATTATTGCCATTATCACACCTGGATGGCTGTGGATTTTAATGAGGAGCCTGAAGATCACTGGAGCTACTAGATATATATAGGCAGACCCAGCTGAATGACAGTACTGCTTTCACCTCTGGGAAGCTCACTTTTGCAGGAATCAAATGTTATTTATAGCCATAGAGGTTTCTGTCAAGTTGAGCTTCTGATAACCTTACCAGTTGTAGATCCACTGAATTGATTGTTGTTTTTGAAACTATCCCTTGATGTCCAAAGCTTTGTATCTTACAGTGTCTGACAGGAAGTTCTGGGGAACCAGAACTTAAAGACTGATGAAATGAGACAGGGTCTACTGTTGGAAAATCTGATGGGAGATACCTCTGACATAAGTGATAAGTAAGATAGGAGTTGCCAAAATGCCTTTAATGCCTGGAAGCCACTGACAACTCTGACGTTGGACACTTAGTCCAAGGTTGTTGACATGTGCCAATGGAGGACAAATAGATAATTGAGGTGAGTACCCCAACAAAGTGCAGAGATCCCAGATCTGGCAAATGGTTCGTCAGGAAGCTGATGACAGCTGAAAATATTACCTGGCTTTAGCCACCACAAAAGAGACCTTGACCCAAGAGACCAAAGAGTCTCTTGTATGGAATCAACCCGGTTCTCTGGTGCAGGAATCAAACCTTCCATTACTTTAGAAATATTGAATATAATGTTCTCAATCTTCCAGTGAATCTAAAAGACCACATTGATTGCTGCAGACAACTTGTGTACCACTTTGAGACCATAGGATGCAATCAGAATAGGATATAGATATGACCTGTCCCAAATGAGATACTAATGCTGTCACCTTCTCTGAGGTTTATTCTACAGTATTCTACTCTACAGTGCCCAGGACTGCTTCCAGGAATGTCATTATTGTAATGAGATTAGTTGATCTTTCCCAGTTGATGACCCATCCAAACTTGATCAGAGTCTGAATCAGAATTTTGCCAGGACCTAGAGGTTGTTGAGCTACCAGCAAAATGTTGTCAAAATCAAGAAACATCTATAACCCTTGCTCACAAAAGATAGTCACTACTGGAAGTAATGCTCTGGAAAATGTCATGGGTATGTGGAAAAGCCAAAGGCTGTCAAATAAACTGGAAGTGAAACTCTCGAATGGCCAAGGGAAGATACTTGCAGAAGCCTGGATGTACACAAATGTGCATATACACATCTGCTAGATCTAGAGACAACATCCAGCTGACTTATTTGATGGCTTTAGTGATTGACCACAATTATCTCATATAAAGGTTTGGATCTTGATCTTTCCTTCTGCTTCATGCCTTCAGATTCATTACTGGACAGATGTCTCACAGTTAAAACAACATTTGATAACATGCATGGTTGGAATGAAGTGAGTTGGAGGGGGAGAAAGAAAAACCCAATGACTTCCTTATACGACTAGTAACAAGACCAATGAATCCTGTACTTGCTTTGCCCATATTTGCTTAAACTACTAGGCAGGTTTGGGTGAAGAAGAACTTTGCTGCTCCTAGGGAGGAGCAGACTTGGGTTTAAGCAAACAAAGAAAGTTGATCATGGATTCTTTTATTCTGTTCTATAGGTCTTCCCAGGTCTATCTTGTCTCCAAGTCTTGGTTTCTTCACCTTTGTCTACCTTCTGGACATTGGCAACTAATGTATGGCATTCACTGATTCATCTTGTAACCGAACAGTTGCCAATATGACTAGGAAGAGGTATGTGAAGTCTGTGGGTTAAGCCATAGGGCTTGACTGACCACAATGGAATACTACATGGATCTAGAGGAACAGCAAATTGCATCTATAGTGGCTGTACTGAATCACCAGGCACCTTCATTTCACCCAGGGATCAAAGACCACAGAGACTTCATTACCGACCAAAGTTCTGCTTTCATCTTCTCTGCCAAGATCCAAATAGCCTGGCTACTGAAGTGGACTCCATGCAGGCCACAAAACACTACCTAAAGGTAGTATAGACCTTCTTAATTTCCAAATCCATCTTGCTATTTCATGGCATCTGCAAAGGATATAGCTTCATCCATTGGCAGGATGGCACACCTGGCTTCTCTGATGAAGATCCATTGGCCATCTGCTTCTGAAGAAAGGTGGGCTGTACAGAGAGGATATTGCATCATCTGCTTGCAGGAAGACACATCTGGCTAGTCTGATGGAGATTCCTTGGCCAACCACTTTTGAGCCTTTAGCTGTTAGTGTCAGGAATCTAGGAAAGGTGTGGACTGACACAGGGAAACGCAGGTTTCAGGTATAGTATAATAATACAGTTTATTATTAGCCACACATATATATATATATATATATATATATATATATAAGCGCACAGTGAACAAACCAACCTTCCACTAATCTTAGTACGTGCAGGAACACAGGCGTAGTCAGGGCTGGAGAGGTGGAATGGTCAGGCCGGCCGTAGGGTTCTGTAATGACCGTTCGGTGGCACCTCTAGCAGTTCCCAGGACAGGATTCCCCAAGGCACGGAGTCTAAGTCCCAGTCTGCTTATTCACCAGGGCCCCTGATGGTGGGGATGGACTTGGAGCAGACAGGAACCAGGTCGCGGCCCCTGAGTACCCCTGCTCGTGGTAGAGGTATCCGCCAGAGGTATGTGCAGGTAGAAAGCCTGATGTGAAGAGGCAGAAGGTGTGAGCAGGGACGGCTGGATCCGTGCAGGGTGGATGGATGGCAGAGTAGCTAGCGTCGTCAGACGGGTCAGGTCAGCAACGTGCGGGCAGCGAGGTACCGAAGGAGCAGGTAGAGAATGGTCAGGGTCACAAGCCGGGTTCAGTAACTCACGGGCAGCAGGGTACAAAGAATCAGGCAGAGAATGGTCAGGGTCACAAGCCGGGTTCAACAGGAGACGATCAGCAGAGGTCAGGATCAAGCAGGGTCAGCAACGAGGCAGGAACACAAGATACCAGGTACAGGGGCTCATGGGAAAACATACACCAAGGCCCAGATCACAGGCCTGGTCATGCCTTAAATACACCTTCTGCAATCAGCCCCAGATTTGGCTGATTGCAGGTGTGAGCTTCTGGCTGCTGAGAGCACCCGCTGGTCAGCTCTGGTACTGCAGCCCACACGGCAGGTGAGTCCCACCACCAGTGCTGAGTCCATTCCTGACAGTTAGATTAGGCTTAGTACCTGGCCATTAGTGACTAGAGATCTTTGCAGTCAGTTTGAACAGAATCAAAATATCTGTTTTCTTACCTCCGTGTCCACTGCTGCTTCTGATATGCAACCTTGGCATAAAATATTCCCAGGAAAGCCAGCTACCACTAGCCGGGAATAACATATCTAGTCAGGCTGATATGGACTCCTTGGCCAGCTGCTTCTGAGGCAGAGGGATCTTTCTCTCCATTAAGAATGGAAATAAATCACATACTGGTAGGTAGGTTGCTGCACAGTGACTGCCCACTGTGATAGCCATTCAGAGGCTATCACAGCGATCAGGTGACCGGGAACTGGGAGTCCCGAGTCCCAATCATTGGTACTAGACCCAGAGCTTTTAGTGAGAGCATTAGGCTGTGTGGCACACTCCCAGCACAGACACAAGAACATATATATGCAGTGCCCAGGTTTAAAGCCCAACTCCTGGATGTGTTGCTGTGTTGTTATGGGGCTAACAAATGTATTTATTTACTTTTTTTGGTGAATTGACTTTTAGACAGGTTTATGTGGTATTCACTAACCAATTCTTATTTTTGCAGTAAATACCGTATAATCTTGTAGTGAATTGACACTTTCCATATCACGTGTGATATTTGGGTTAAATGTATCACATGACCCAAATATACTTTTAGTGAATTGAGACCATTTTATTTAGAATTTGAGTGGCTGCTAGTGGCACTTTCCCCTCTTCTATATTTTAGGCTTGATTTAAGAAAAATGGTAACAGGTGTTTTGCTCAAAACAGGCAAATTAACTTCATTCTGTAATACTGTTCTCATTTGGAAAATTCCAACTTCAGCCAAAGTTATTTTTATTTTATTTTGGATAAAGCAAAAAAAATCTGAACCAATGCCAAGATTGTTGTCTGTGTGCCTATTGGTTGAAGAGACAAAAGAATTTTTAGTAGAGTGAATTGGGTTAAAACTTTGTTTTTAACCCAACTCAGTTTGGTTAAAACATTGGCATATACTTGGAATATATTGTTACTGTCATCTGTACTTTCCTGCCCCATAGACACCCACAACTCTCATTTCTTGTATGGTCATCAAAAGGACAGGAAGTGAGGAAAAACATTCCCAATGAGGCCTAAATAAAAACATGACAGAAATTGTAACTTTTTCTTACTTTATCCAAAAACACAAAAACATTGACTGGAGTTGAGCTTTAAAGATGAGTTTATCAAAGCATATAAATGCCTAGTTGAAATGTATTTGTGTTACCAGTCTTACCTACCAAAAAATGCCTAATTTGGTTATGCCAGTCTTGTGATCCTGGTACCCCTGCCAGGCAGGCAATCCTTGGTTTTTCCTCTCTGGTTTACCAGAACCACTTAACTTAATCAGTTGCTTGGACATTGAAAGACCAGCACAACACCACTGATGGAATCTTTACCCAATCTGTTTTTTAGTCTAAATTGCCAGCACTATGCATTGTAGTAGGCTCCCAGATTTGACTCTCCCTCCTCCATTTTGAGACCAACTGTACAGGGTATACAGGAAGCTAATATAAAAACAAATTCAGCTATGTATACCACTCACACAGATTTTTGTAGGCTAGCTCTCAGACCACTAACAGTAACTAAAAATCTTTAAGGGACAGGATACAAAACGGTAAATTAATCTGTTGCTTTATATTGTTAAAATAAGCATACTCAGCCCAAAACAGACTTATAGGAAAATTTTAATTTAAGCTGTGCTTAACTTTTTGTTTCACTATGCTTGCTTTTGTTTTTTTTTTAACTGCTGTTAATAATTGCTGGGTTTGCTTGCGTCAAGACCATATTTGAGATTCCCAACTTCTAATTAGAATATAAATATGGTTCCCTGATTTTGGCTGAGGCAGTCAGTTGCACTTACAGTTCAGTTCTTCAGTGGTTGATGATCAGACAGACATTCAGAACCAAGTACAGATTCACCATCTAGCAGAGCATTAAGTTTAAAGTTTTTTCTTCTGGTGCTGTGCGATGTGTCTAAATATAATTTAGTAAGCTATGCTTCTAAGACATAAATTATCTAAGTTTCAAACCTTTGACAAGCCTTCAGTGTTGAAAAGTCATTTGTTCAGAAAGAAGCCTAGGCTGTATTTTTCTGAGCTATTAAAAGGCATAAAAGCAGTGAGCACAGATGGATCAGCAGGAACAGTTAGCAAATTGCATAATTACTGACACATTTTGTACCTTATCACTTTACAAGTACACTTAATAATTCAGAGACTCAGGGACAGATATTAAGACATTAAAAATAATATAAAGTAAAAGATGTGCGCATTTAATAGTCTAATTTAAAATACCATAACACATAATATGTTAACATATAAGGTCATTTATCTTTAAGGCAGACATTTAAAAACTCTATAACTAGGTCTACAAATTTGAAAAATGAACTGAAAACATAAAAATTATTACCTCTTTTTTAGGGCCAGTAAATGCTACATCTTGCACAGATAAGAGCTAAAAAAGCCCAAAACACTTGTATAAAATTATGGCTATATGTGTGCTATACACCTGCGGTTGCACTGTAGTTGGATGCACTGATCGCTAAATAGAGAAAAAAGGATTGATTTGCATGGCTCCGCCCACTTACCCACTAACACCTTATTCTTGGGTTACAATATAATTATAGTTATTATATATATATATATATATATATATATATATATATACACACATGCATGCTCAATGTGTTTCTCTTAAGTCAGGTTTCCTATATAAACAGTAATCTGAAGTTGAAACTCCTACAGCTGGCTTGTGTCATTGAATTTTACATCATACAGATGAAAAACTGAGACATAAAATAGTTACGCAGTGGAACAACTGTGTTAATGTAGCATATTTACCGTATCTAAAAGCCGCACATACTGTAGATTAAAGTGATGTTAAAGGTTTTTTTTAAAAAAAATAATAAACACGTTATACTTACCTGCTCTGTGCAGTGGTTTTTCACAGAGCAGCCCCGATCCTACTCTTCTTGGGTTCCTCGATGGCGCTCCAGGCCCCTTCCTTCTGCCTAGTGCCCCCAGAGCAAGTAGCTTGCTATGGGAGTACCTGAGCAGGCTCACTCCTGAGTCGCTGCTCTGTGTGTTCACACATGAAGCGTGGCTCAGCCTCGCGTCTTCTTTCCCCATTGGCTAACTGGCTGTGACTGACAGTAGTGGGAGACAATGGCTTCTGCTGCTGTCCCAGCCAGGAGGAAGAGACTTGGAGAGCCGAGGCTCTAGTGCACATTGCTGCATCGAGATGGGGCTCAGGTAAGTTTTTTTGGGGGGGCTGGGGGGACTGATACACACAGAAGGTTTTCTACCTTCATGCATAGAATGCATGAAGGCACTGTAAAAAACCTTAAGCCTTTACAACGACTTTAGCTTCTTGAGCCGTCTGTGATCATACATACTGTATTGAAAATATTTATAAATACTGGATTTAAGCGTAGTTTCAGTTTTTGCTGACCATTATTCTCCTTGGATTTTGTTTTGTTTTGAACATCCCCTATATGTGTGCTGGGACAGAATACTTCTTTTATCCTTTATCAACGAAGAAGCATGGTGATCCAGTATTGATTCAAACTTTTTTGTGCTTGAAATAATGTTTCAGATTTCTAGAAAGTGGAGATCTTCTTTTAATGTGGTTATAAACCTCAGACATGAAAAATGAATAAAGCATATCCCTCTATAGTGTGTACTCTAGAGCCCTAAGTGTCATTTCTGTGTACTGACGCGTTCCTTTGCTATTTGTATGAATCAGTTCTGGCACCAAGAGAAAAATGGTGACAGGGAAAGGACCTCCCCCAGATTATCCTTGCTTCCCCATTGGTTGCCTGCCAGGTCTGGATTTCCTTGCATTCCAGACTGGTTAATGGTGCCAAATTCAAACTTCCTACACCCCTGACAGCTGTCTGCTCCATCCCCATCTATTTGGTAGGACCAGGACCCATATTCACAACACTGGCTTTCTGATAGTTCACCCGAGGATTGCTTTTATATGCCTTGATACTCCTTTTGTTTGTGAGTAGTTATCAACTTTTATATATTTTAATAAATGATTAACCCTCTACACTCAGATTGGCACCCCCTTGTTTCCTTTTTTAATATCCAGCAGATTGACAGCCTCAACTGTGTTCCTGTGAGCTGTGTGGAGGGAGGGGGTGTCACTTCCCTCCAATCAGCTCTCAGACCTCTCATCCCTGAGGTCTGCAGACTTTCCACCCCCTGTTTTTTAAATCTCAGACAAGCTGTATAAATTCAGTACTTTGAACAGAGGTAGACAAGAGAATAATGCAGATAATCAGGTACAATTTATGTAGAAGGATTTGTTTAATCTCTGTGTATCACCTGAAGTCAATTACTTCACTGGGTATATGTAAGGGTTTACAACCAAGTTTGTCAGTGTACCACTTATGATCTAATAGAATCGGGGACCCTATAACATTACATAAAGAAAATGAAAATTATATCAGGGCATATACATACATAGTGCTATACATTACCATCTATAAATTACATTTGGAACATAATAAATGATTCCCCATATGAAATATCTTATAGCCAGTAAAGAGCCACGTTATTCTTTATGTTCATGTTTATTTTACTGAGAAATGAATATGCTAGACTTGGCTTTGGTACTGGTACAGGTCCTCATCCTTTTATATCAGTACAGATTTCAACATTACTTAATAGTCTCCAGTGCATTATTATAAGCTAGAAGCATGTGTCTGTGTTTATTGCAGAAAGAAAGATATTTTGGTGAATATATGGCATCATCTGATGTGTATAACAATATTTAGACAGAAATATGAGTAACGTACTTAGCGAGGCATCCTATTAAACGATGTACAAAAAATGGCAACCATCCCAACCTATAACCAGCCTTAGCAGCAAGGTGCACATGGAAGGGCAATGTACATCACAAACAAACAAAGAATTTCCCAGCACACTTACCAGCCAGCCTGCAAAACAACCAGTTTGGCCCTGTCGAACAGTTTCTATTAAAAACCGAGGGTTTTGTTTGCACATATTTGCAAATACATACGTAAGCCGCAGTCCAGCACCAAGAACTTATTATAAAATAGAAAAATAAAACATCCTATTAAAATATGCAAGCCTCTAATTTAGTTATTTCAGGCTTTCAAGTTAACAACTGCTGGGTAACCTAAAAGTCCTCTTACCTTTTTAGGTTGATATTCAAAATAGTGTGCTCCACCACAATTTCCAGCAATGACTCCAAGCTTTCTCTAGTGTTAAATTGAATATTGTAGTCTCCAGCAGCTGGGTATGTTTAGTTTAAAAACCTTAAAGTGTAAATGTTAACAGCTATAAATAAGTGCCATATTTTTACAAGAAAAAAGACCTCAGCACCCAGGACCTCCTTCCCAACACACTTATCCACGTGAGATGCTGCTGTACACAGGTATAAAACCACAACAAAATTTTTTCAACTCAAAACAGCGCAAAACACACAAAAAACAATCTGTAAAATACCCAACCTATAAGTAATATTAGTACAGATATTATAATTTATATATAAGTGTTAAAAACAAAATAATTTGTGACACATACAAAAAAAAAAAGTCCCGTGATAAAAAAAACAAACTTATATTTTCATAAATTTCTTCAGTGCCAATAATATTCCTTCCACCATCCACCAGTGCAAAACCAACATGAACCGCACTCACCAGATGTTTGGTGAGTATAATGCCTTTCAGGATTATTAAGGGCTCCTGGAACCCCTTTAAACCTCCAAATATTGCCTCCTCTAGGACATAGAAACCTCCTCCGATTACTCCCCTCACCGACTCCACCAAAATTCAGGAAGAAGAAAAAAACAATAGCGTGATACCGTTATAACTTTCAATCTTAGTAAGCTTTAAACCAGACCACTGACATTTTAAAAGGTATTAACCAGCATTTTATTGATGTATAAAACGATTTTCCACAGATCTTGTAATAAGACCCCACAGCCAGGTAACAGCAGAATGACAGACCTCAGAAGCAGCCTCCTCCACTAGGCAAGATGGCCCCTTGGAACGCACCGCTCGGCGTGCGTTCCACTCACTGGAAATGACGTCGGACGCCGGGACAGCGAGCCAAAAATACGTCAACGTGTTTCGCCCCACCCACAGGGCGTTCTCAAGGTCTTTCCGGTGAGTGGAACGCACGCCGAGCGGTGCGTTCCAAGGGGCCATCTTGCCTAGTGGAGGAGGCTGCTTCTGAGGTCTGTCATCCTGCTGTGTTACCTGGCTGTGGGGTCTTATTACAAGATCTGTGGAAAATCGTTTTATACATCAATAAAATGCTGGTTAATACCTTTTAAAATGTGAGTGGTCTGGTTTAAAGCTTACTAAGACTGAAAGTTATAACGGTATCACGCTATTGGTGAGTGCGGTTCATGTTGGTTTTGCACTGGTGGATGGTGGAAGGATTATTATTGGCACTGAAGAAATTTATGAAAATATAAGTTTGTTTTTTTATCACGGGACTTTTTTTGGACATGTCACTGGACTTTTTTTTTTTTTTGTATGTGTCACAAATTATTTTGTTTTTGACACTTATATATAAATTGTAATATCTGTACTAATATTACTTATAGGTTGGGTATTTTACAGATTGTTTTTTGTGTGTTCATTAAACTACTTTTATTTTAAAGTAGTACTGTTACTTAGGATTCCAGTCAGACCTTTCAACCTAGCTGCAATATTTGGTCAGGGTCCAGCTATTGTGCCTGAAAAGAGTGTCTAGATTAGGAAACTGGCTGAAGGCAATTTATGTTTGCTTATAAAATAGAACTCCACAGCACTAAACTGTTGATAGAATTATTAGGTGATCACTTCTAAAAATACATTTGCAGGTTTGTAATATACCGATAGATATAAAACTTGGTAGACTGAATTTTACTTTTGAAAGTACACATCTATAAAACTTAGGTTATTTCAGAAGCATAAAATCAATTCCTTTGCATATAAATCTTTGGTAAAATTTACCTATGATTTCAGGACACTGTTTATTATCACATTTTAGAATTTTGTAGCTCGGAGCATCAAAAATCCTATGGTTTTCAATTGTGCCTGTTTGCTTACAGCTTGAAGCTTGTTGCTTGAAAAAGTAAATGAGCTTCTTTTGAACAACAAGCTTCAGACAGCCTCAACAGTGCTCTCAGAACAGGTGTGTTCTCAGTCTCAGGGTTGGCTCTCTTCCAATCCTTGCAGGCTGGAGAGAAGAGAAAAACTGATCCTTGCTCCAGCAGAAACTGGCCACTGGTCCCTCTGACAGGAGTGTTGCTGCAGTCACTCCTGTAAATGAGAGCAGCACGAGTGGACAATTCACCAGTGTGCCCCCAACACAGCTCCCAGGGCACGTGCCTGAACAGCCCCCTCGCCTTGTCCTAACCCTTGAAATAAGGGGGGAGACGTTCTGTAGTCCAACAGAGAAAACTCAAGCATGGCTGAGAACAGTGCTTATAATTTCAGTGCAGCAAAGGCATCTCTGTCTGCTGTTAGAAGCTTGCTGAATTTCTAGTAGGATGAACAAATATTTTGTTGTACTTGCAGTGTATCGTATATGTATTGCAGAGATGTACTGATTTTTTTTTGCCCAGACATACACCTAAACTGAATGCATTCTGTAGGTGCATGATGCTCATGTGAACCCATATCACAATTGTGCCAATGGTATATATAATGACTTTTTACTGCTCTTGTGTATTTTCTTTAACTAAATTAGATCCTACAAGTACAATATACAGATATATTATATTTAATGCATGGAGAAGCTCAGCTATGAGGAAATGTTTGAGGAACTGAATGTATTCTCTCTTGAGAAGAGGAAATTAGGGGGGATATGATTAATATGTATAAATACATAAATGGTCCATATAGTGAACTCGGTGTAGAGTTATTCTCCAAATATGGAAAGGCTTCTTCACAGTAAGAGCTGTGAAAATGTGGAATAGACTCTCTCAAGAGTTGGTTCTGGCCAACTCAGTAGATTGTTTTAAGAAAGGCCTGAGTTCTTTCCCAAATGCACATAATATAACTAGATACTAAAATTTATAAGTAAAATTGATCTAGAGAATATTTGATTGCCTCTTGGGGGATCAACAAAGAATTTTTCCCCTACTGGAGCAAATTGGATCATGCTTTATTGATTGTTTTGCCTTCCTCTGGATCAACTATGAGTATAGGATAGCGTATATGGAGGTTTTCTATTTGTGTGTGTGTCTTTTTTCTCTGTCGGTTGAACTGGATGGACTTGTGTGTTTTTTTCAGCCAGATTAACTATGTAATGTGTTATGTCACATTATGTAATGCATTCTACAAACACACACACAAATACACACACACAGTTTATGTAAGCAAAATGTTCCAATGGCTTAATTCTCATTTCACTACAGTCCAGGGAGACGTGCCCTTAAAGTGGAACTATACTTCATATGTACTTCCCTTTAATGGTCTGATGTCCCTTGCTGTCACAGGCTTCTTCTACCCTGCTTCTTTTGATTGCCATGCTGGGGCCATTCACAGGAGTGCAGTTATCCTGGCACACAGGCGCTGTGCTGGAGTGTTAACTGAACTGCTCTTGCACAGCTCAATGCACATTCCAAAGACAACTGCGAGCAGGCAGGTTTATTTTATTGCAGAAGAGACATTGCAAGTCTCTTCTGCAGTAAAGAGCTGCCTGCTCCCATTTTTTGAAAGCGGGACTTTAGTTCCGCTTTAACACTTTGCCTTTACCCACTTCTAATGTATTTGCATGATTATCTTTGAATTAACAAAAGCAATGTCATACATCACTGCTCTCTGACATTTAATTTGTCAGTTGATGTAGTATTGAATAGGAACCAATGCAAGCATCTGATAACACTATTACCATTTAAAATACCAGAAGCAATCTGAGTATACATGAAAAAGGATGTTAATTAAATGTGCACCTCCAGCTATATCTGATGTAAAAGGTAATTGTATACTGTTCATGGTTTTCTCGTGAAAAAAAAAAACAGTGTGAGATACATAGTTAATTACTTTTTTTTTAGATTTGGTAAAACTAAAGCTTAAGTTTACATAAATAAAATAAATAAATAAATAATAATGATAATTAAAACTGACCCATTTGTGGTTTGATAAGTAATGTGTTTTGATCTATTTGTTGTAGTGATTGTGCTCTTATAAATGACCCAATAACTTAAATTGTAAGTTTTTTGTAGTTCCCTGCTTTCTTTTGGAATAATATGTGAAGTAAACCCTTTTGGTTGATTGAAGCTGTGCCAAACCATGAAATGTTGTAAAACAAGTAAGAGATGGTACACCAGCCTAGTGCATTACCTAGGTGGTAACTTTATTGATTAAATAAAATGGATGTATACTCACAAACTGCTTCAATAACCAAAGGCATCTCGTGTTTGGGAGCTGTCTCAGTGACCAGGCTGCTTTGGACTTCGATTTGCCTTTGTTATTAATGCTGTTTGTGAGTATACATCCATTTTATTTAATCAATATAGCTACCACCCAAGTAATGCACTAGGCTGGTGCTCCCCCTCTCTTCCTTGTTTTATAGTGTTCCTTCTGGGTTTTCCCTTAGAGGGCAGTAAAGCCTGTGTCGGCATTGGAATTGTTAAGGACCCAAGATCCATCTATCATCAGTACACTGCTCTTAAACGCAGTGGATTTTTGTCTTTTCTAAAGCATGAAACGTGACATAATTACTAGCTGCTGTCTTCAGCTGCTAGTGAAAGTGGCAACTCAAAGTAAATTATCACTATCTGTCCAGCTGAGGATAGTAGCGAACTGCTTAGTTTTTTGTAAACCAAGAGAACTAAATGTATTTTTGACCAAATGTTTACTTTATATTAAAAGAAGCCAATAACTGGACCATACACAATCTAGGAGTATCAATTTAGGTTAACTTTATCTTTCTTACCATGTTACATGTTACACACGTATTTAAATAGGGAAACACTAAATGAAGCCTACACACATGTATCACAAACATGATTCTGACTTCTCTGAGCATTGATATTTAAATAGCCTGTGAACATGGTACATTGTACATGGTACATTGCAAAAAAGTCTTCTTATAGGAAAACATGCAAGACTGCAAGATAAACCAGAATAAGATGCTCTGTTATTATGTAATAAAATATGAATGCTTTAGAAAATTATTAATTTAGCTCAAGGACCATTCCCATATTTGGATATTCATCCATCGTGCTTCTTGTTTTTATCCCATCTGAGTAGTCACATGCATTATTTTTATTGATTGCTTTTGATGTATCACATTTGACCAGTATATCTTATGTGTCTTGAGAGAACATCAGTTCAATAGAGATAAGGGTAATATTATCTGTGATGTTGTGTATAATCAATTCCTGTTGATTAGAGGAAACCCCTCATTTACAATACTGCATGGTTTATTGATTAGTACAGTTTGTCTTGATAATAGGTAAAAAATAATTAACAAAATTGGGGCATATTGAAAAGCATGCAGATTATACTACAGATAATAATGCTAAAGAGGAAATGGAAAAAAGAATGGTAAGTATGGTATGAGATATATTCACCAATACTGTGTACATTTTTATAGATATTTGATTTTTAGAAATACATTTAAAAATAGACTGTTTTCATAAAAAATATCTATTAAATAGTAAGTGCACTTTGCACTTCAAATAACTTTCAAAAGTAAGTGCAACTTGTGTTGTGTACCCACATTCATAATATGTTGTGTGGCTACTATGGGTCATGGAGGTCCATTACAATTTCCTGTCTGAAATGTTTTTTTCAGGTAGCAATTAAAGTAGAACTATAGACAAAACTTTTTTTTTTCATTTTGGATAGAGCAAGCGAGGGTTATCACCCTTGTCAAATTTGTTTTGTCATCTGTGTCCCATAGGGGAGATATACATTCACTTCCTGTCCTATAGCCAAAACAGGAAGGGAGAGGAAATCCCTACAAATTAAAGGAATCCTTTGAAGCACCCCAGGTCACCAGAACTAGTATCCCATTGGAAGATTTCTCCTTTATTACTTTTCTATTGACAACCCAAAATGTTAGATTTTCTTTTCCTTTCACTTTCAATGACAATGGTAAACAGGGCAAATAGAAAGGGTGAATCTCCCTAACAGGGGTCAGACTGAAATAAAAACCTGACAAGGCTACTAATCCATCTGCATTCTATCCAAAACTAAGAAAAAAGTTTTCCTTTATTTATACTTTAATACAAAAATATATGCTTCAGCCACTACTGTAATATTGTTGTGGAATGAGCTACTGTGCTGTCAAGGTCCTACCTTTCCTCAGACCTTGTGCTGCTCCATGTGCTGGCATCCATCTTAGGTGTCTGCAAAGCATTGTGGGATCCTTTATGCTTTCAGCCCTCTGCGGCTCCTCCCCCAGGAGGTGGCGGCTTATCACATATAAGTCTGCTGTTTGTGGCTGTCCATTGCATTCGTGTCCTGTCTGTTGCACAACAGCAAGCTCCTGTTTATCTACTCATTGCTTTCCTGGATAAATGAGACACTTGTTGCTGAACCCCTACAGCCTGCCCAGCACCCCGAACCACAGACAAACCTTATCCCAGTTTGGGAGGGACCAAAAGTTTGGTGGGAGCCAGTTGTATGGTTCCTTGTTTCACTGGAACTGTGAACTGTGGATTTGATTTTGTGCTGAAGGAAGTTACCTGTTTTGGAAGAATTAATAAAGTTTGCTTTTACAAACAAGCTTAAAGAACTGTTTGCTTTTAAAAATGGCTGCTGGTGATCGTGGGCCCCCATATTAAAAAAAAGGCATAACACAGGGGAAGAAGAAGATCCTACCTTTAAATATATAAGGATGGAAACAATAGGGAAGGTAGATGGCAGTAGCAGCAGTAGATGGAAGTTGGTCAAAGATGGATAGACAATTCTGAAAAGGTGGGTTTTTAGAGGTTGATTAAAGATTATAAAGGGGTAGGCTAGTCCAAAAGAGCCAGAAAGTAAATTCCAAAGAATTGGACTGCCCTAAAGATATTTCGCAATCTCTGCAAGGGATGAGTTTATTATTAAGAAGGGAGCATTTGTGGTCAGAAATGTAGGTAGTAGTGATGGGCAAACTTGCTTAGGATCTATTTGTAGGTGCACATGTTCAAAAATCTGAACATTGCAAACTTTAATGCAAACCCTATTAAAGTAAATGGGAGACAAATATTGAAAATCAGTTCTAACAGGCAAAGGATTGACAAAATAGGGACCTGGATTTGCCAAGAGGAAATGTACCAATGACAAAAAAATAAAAAATAAATATTTGGAGGGGAGCTTTGGTATCCTCCATAATCAGAGTAGAATAATTTGTTTTGGCATATAATTGTAAGTATACCTATGTTGTGTGTATAAAAAACTTGTTAAAATAACAAGTTTGTAAAAAAAAATAAATCAGTAATTAACTTTCTTAATTTTCCCAAAAATTATGGCACTAAATTAATTCTTCAAAATGCACACCATGCCTTTTATGACATTCTTTGGGGAGTATACATTTCAAAGGGGGTAATTTTGGTGGTGTTTGTACTATCCTGGCATTTAGGGCTTCAAGAAATGCAATAGGCAGTCAGAACATCAGGTTCATCCATGCATCAAACTAGCGTAGTATCAGAAATCTGGATAATGTCCCACAAAGGAAGGGGGTTAAAGGCACCAGGATTTTCCTTTATACTCCTAATTAATTTAAATTGTGAAATATTAAGAAGAAGATGCAAATGCCTTTAGTAATATAATGTTGACATATAAAACCAGAAGTTATTAAGAATATCACATAGCCTTAAAATCACATAGATGATCCAATTAGCATTATAACAAGGTCAGTGTCATCCTGGTTTTTCTTATCCAGCTATCACTTCAATATTCCTGTTAACAGTCAGTGTTAGAATAAAGTTTAATTGACAATATGGATGAATTCTAAACGTCTTTGAAAAAATATTCATTAAAATGTCATTTTGGTACATCTTAAATTGAACATGATGTTCTTATATCACGGCCTGGCCTTTCAAATGTGCATTTCTTTTCCTTGATTCATTATTTTATATTTGACAAGTAAAAGATTTAATTATTTCAATTTCAAAATTTTAGAAACATTAAAGTTCACTTATTCTTTTAAAGATATTTAACTTTGGGGAAAAAATGTTGCCATGATTACTTTGTGAAAAGCTTTATTAGATATTCTTTATTTGATGTTCTTATAAAAGTATAGTCTGTAGGCTGGTATGTATTAAAAACACTCTGTTTATGAAGTAATAATTTAAAGTCAAATAAATCTGAGTGATGGTCAGCTTATAGTTTTATATAACAAGAGCAGAATTTAAATTTGCAAATCTGTTACCACTGCATTAAGATTTTTTTTTCACTGCAAATACATATGTTCAAAAGATGTTAAATTTTTTAGAAGAGAAGAAAGAAATGAGAAAAGGGGAGCAAGCGGAGAGATGTTGAAAAAGGGAGGAGTGGAGCTGGTCGAGGTGTCCCAAGGTCTGTTTGTCCAAGGGCTTAGAAATGTAAGCCATTACAGCAGTAGGAGACGGTGATCAAATCTTGTAGAAGATAGCTCAAGATTCAAGGATCCCAGACCCGAGGGAATTTGGGCATGGTACATTGGAGCCGAGCTGTCAATTTTTCATTAATCGTGATCCAGTGGACTTAGGATTTACCTTGGATATAGGGATATGTTGCAATAACAGGGCCTTCTCAATAACTTGTTTTGCAACCCTGATGACGTGGGTCATGAGAGTGAATTGAGAATTAGAGATCCCTTTGGGCTTTCAGTTCAGGAGATTTAGAAAAAGTGACTGATGAAAAAGAGCATGTAATATATGATACACTTGCCGCCAAAAACATTGGACCACTGGACAGGTCCACTAGATATGAATAAATGAATCAGTATTGAGGCAACAAGGAAAACAATACACAGAACAGTCTGAGGAGATGTGCACTAATCTAGTGGGACCCATGTATCGCTGAAGCAGCACTTTGTAATTTATTTCCACAGCAGATGCATTGTGGAAACATGATTTCATAGTGGCCCAGATTTGGTCCCAATGAGTCTGATCTATAATAACCTGCAGGCCCCTTTCCCATTTGCAGACTGTATTCAGTGGATTTAGTGTTTTGTAGTTAAGGTATTGTATAAAAGGAAGTTTCTGCTAATTTCAAGCAGAAACCTTACAGAAAAATAAAATAGTTTGCATAAAGTCAAAATCATTTACTTTATATTATGAAATGTGGATTTAAAAGGGGCACCATTTCATCTTGGCTGACATTGTGAAGAAAACTTTACTGTATGCATTTTCTTATTTTTGATCAGAAAAGGAAAAAAATATAAAAGCAATTACTACTTGAGTACTACAACACAGTCCTAAAAATATACAAAAATGTTTAGTAAATAAAAAAAAAACAACACCAGGGACAGTACTTACCATGAATGTACTAGTTGCTGTTGTGTTTTGTGAAATCTGACCAGGCTACCCCCACAATGGTAATCGTCTGGTGTTGCAGGGGTTCTTGACAGGCACTCATCAAAAGCCAAATATGCCTGCCCTCTCTGGCTCTCTGCTCCATTCAAAGGAGCCATACCTTGTATTCTTCCTCCAGTTCTTCAGTCATAGACCATTTTTTATTGTGAAAAACAATAGTATGGCTTCTATGAATGGAGCATAGGGGTCAAAAGGGTGAGCATAGTTGGCACTTGACAAGCTGCAGCTGCTCATATTAACCATTACAGCACTGGAATATCACTGTTGCAATGGTATCTGGGGGCAGAGGCCTTCTCTACTCCTGCAGGACCTATTACTGCCATGCGCAGTGTCTTTGCCTCTCATTTTGGATCTGTCTCTCACTACAGTATTTTTTTTAAGTGAATGGCATGCTAACCTTTAACTGAAATTCTGGCAATAGGGAGACGAAAGTGTGGTGCTTTTAATGCACACATGTTACCACACAGCAATGTATTGGTTTGCTGTGTACAAAGAGGAGCTAAATCATTGTTTAGCAACTAGTTTATGCTGCACACTCAAAGCTTAAAGGAGCTCCTAGCTAGGAAAAAACCCAGCATTTCCCGTAACCGCAAAATACATGAACTACTCTTTCAAAATCTCCCTACAAAATATCAAATTGGGAATCAAATTAAGGCTTGACTAGAGAAGGCCATAGCTATTTATTTCATTTTTTTGAGTCATTCCTTGGTGTATTTGTTAGTGTGCTATGGATCTTTATGTTTTAGGACCCATTTCCAATTTCAACTTTTGGACTCACTTGCTGCTGTTACAGATAAAAAGGAATCCTAAGAATGATAGATCTATGAAACTATGAAAACAGAGATACACAAGGGTATGTAGCTCACCACACTGCAATTTACAGTATAGCGCCTTATAGCACAGTATAGCACTGTATATCATAGTCATGTACAGTACAGCACTGTGTGGCAAAGTATCTCTTACCGAACAATGTTGTTAGCTTTCCCTAACCACTACACATCCTAGCTCACTGACAATGGTTTGATACCTATCCAGGTATAACACTCTGTTAAAATGTCAAATGCAGGATGTTGAAGCCAACACAAGATGGCAGTGTTCTGCAGAACAGTAGCCTTCACATATTGAAGAACAGCCACATGGAACTTGTATGCTGAATTTCAGGACTGAATTACTAAGGAACAGTGCATTTGGAAACTACATCTCCCAGAGGAGCTGGTGTGTGGGCTGGGGCAGATATATATCAAAGCCTGGGAGACTGGACAGAAGGTGAGAGGAGAGAGATCTAGAAAGACAAGTGTGCAGATCGCCTGAGAACCAGACCAGGCTACGGAGGAGAGGGAAGGAAGGCAAGGAAAATCTGCTGATCGTTGACCTTGCCACTTGATCCAGAGAGCTGATCTTCCACTAGGTGACCGCAGGTAACGTTGCAGGCAAGACTGGAGAGTTCAAGTGGGTCCCATCTGGAGACAGGGAAAGACCGCAAGGATCCACAAGATGCCATTCCTCATGTGAGAGAGTGCCTAGCCTTCCCCAGGGAAAATAACACTGACACTTGCTTCATAGTTGATATTTCATCCACACAGTTGCAGACATCACATACAGTCATTATGTTCTCCCTGTGCCTGCGTGTGTTTCCTCCGGGTACTCCAGTTTCCTCCCACACTCCAAAGACATGCTGGTAGGTGAATTGGATCCTGTCTAAATTGTCCCTAGAAATGTGTATGTATGAATGTGAGTTAGGGACCTTAGATTGTACACCCCTTGAGGGTTAGGGACCTATGTGAATGTACAATATATATGTAAAAGCGCTGCGTAAATGGACAGCACTATATAAGTACCTGAAATAAATAAATAAATAATTATAAGTTGCAGCCTAGTTCCTCCAGTTACTATTGCTTAACCACACTTGACACAGCCTCGACACCAGCACTGATAGCAGAACAGCCATCCGGCATGCCAACCCACAGCCATTATCAATTTACCCTTTTAAAGAGACCTTTTCCTATTGTGCCAATAGTCTTGCAGTCCAGAGAGGAGTTAGCCTGTATTAACAATCACTTCTGCCTTTTTCTTCAAATCTACTAGTGATCACTGCACTTAAAGGGATATTATACCAGTCCACTGTCCTTTTAGGGGGAGTTCTGTTTATTCTTTGCTTTATTGCATTGGCTTTAGAGAATCACTAATTACACTTCTTCCTATTGTGCACCAACTGGGCCCCATCACGAGCACAGAAGACTCTTCATTGCACTTAAAGAGAAATTGGTTACTTCAGGGGTAAAGAGCTCTTTTATCTCAGGCTACATCTCTGCCATCAGGCCCTGAGGGCACAAAGTGAGATAGCCTTGCCTGTTTGATAAATCTCATTCACTGGGAACTATAAAGCCACCTCAGGTTGAAGGTAATGGGTTAATTTCTGAAAAGCAGGCCTGCTAACACTATTTATGGCTCTGTGATAAGTTTTGCCTTTTCTTGGTTTAAAGTTGACACAAGTAACAACTGACTCTGCATATGCTGATTTTGTTTATGCTTTGTAACCAAGCTACATTTAAATCTGCTATAAACCTCTTACCAGTTTACTCCAATCAGTGTGTGAGTTTACTTCCTGGTGGTAATTTATTCTGGTTAAGATTGTACTGCAATCCGTTGACTGCATGAGCTGATCTAGTGCTGGATTCCAGCAGGACTGTACTACAGAAGCTGGTCAATGGTACACATATATCGAAATTTGGCTTTACCCACAATACTCTCATCTCCTAGATTGTAAGCTCGAAAGAGCAGGGCCTTTGAACCCCTCGTGTTTTGTTTTGTTACTGTATTGTCTAATGTTCTGTCCCTCACTATAATGTACAGCACTGAGCAAACCTTTTAGCGCTATATAAATACTGTATAATAATAAAAATAATATCAAGCAGGTGTATCTGCACACTATAGTGCATTTCTTTCTGTACAGTTTGTTATAGTGGCTGCCATATTGCTGTTACAATAGCAATGTGTACACAACTAAACTGTACATGAAAAATGTATACGTTTGTGTCATTGGTCCAGGAAAGAGGAAGCTGCTCATGACACAATATTCACTCTGCTGCTACACTTTCATGTTCACTGACTGGGCATCTGAATGGGGGACATTGCAAGGGTTTGTAAAGCTGTTAGTTTTTTTGCTTTATTTTCGTCTTAGACAGAGGATGGAGGAATTCCCCTGAAAGGAACATTGTATTCTGATAGTGTCACCTGTCAGAATGCACTGATCAGCAACTGCAGCTTTGGTATTCATATGATTAAATGTTTATGATCACAATTAGAGATGAGCGAAGTATTCAAAAATTCGATTCGACTGATTCGGCGAATTCGTGGAAAAATTTCGATTCGAGTCGAATATATTCGCTGTGAATTTAACTTAAAAAAGGGTGTTTCTAGGCTTCAGAGAGACTTAATATTAGTGCTGAACACTGTACCTTTAATTTAAATGCCCTTGGAGTCTGCTGGGGAAGAGAAATAATACTGTCAGGCAGTATGACATGCAGATGAGTGCCGTCGATCTTAGAATCACCGCACACTTCACTCATTTGGCCAGTCACGGGGCCAAAACCAGAGTGTGGAGCCACAGTGTGGCGGTGGAGGCAGCAGCAATGGGAGGCCATACAGCACCCTATGACAAAAATGGAAACCACCAGCAGTGTGAGGAGACCTGAAAGTGGCACATGGCAGAGTGTGGCGATAGAGACAGCAGCAATGGGAGGCCGTACAGGGACCCATGACACACTCTGGACCTGACAGCAGCATGAGGAGGCGGTACAGGGGCCCATGGCAGATTACGGGCCTGGCAGCAGCATGAGGAGTCGGTACGGGGGCCCATGGCAGATTACAGGCCTGGCAGCAGCAATGGGAGGCCGTACAGGGACCCATGACACAATCTGGACCTGGCAGCAGCATGGGGAGGCGGTACAGGGGCCCATGACAGATTACGGGCCTGGCAGCAGCATTTGGAGTCGGTACGGGGGCCCATGACACACTCTGGACCTGGCAGCAGCATGAGGAGGCGGTACAGGGGCGCATGACAGATTACGAGCCTGGCAGCAGCAACTTGGACAGGAGGACGTTCAGTTTCTGCACCGTCTGGTGCGTGCTCGCAAACTGTTGTCTCTTGGAAACGGATTCCAAGAAAGACTGCTGACGGAATCCGTGAAGAGGAGTAGCAGGAGAAGGAGCATCTGAACGAGCGGAATATGCCAACAAGCGACAACAGGGGCCCATGACAGATTACGGGCCTGGCAGCAGCATGAGGAGTCGGTACGGGGGCCCATGGCAGATTAGGGGCCTGGCAGCAGCTATGGGAGGCCCATAATCTGCCAGCACCCTATGACAAAAAATGGAACCCACCAGCAGTGTGAGGAGACCTGAAAGTGGCACATGGCAGAGTGTGGCGATAGAGACAGCAGCAATGGGAGGCCGTACAGGGACCCATGACAGACTCTGGACCTGGCAGCAGCATGAGGAGGCGGTATAGGGGCCCATGGCAGATTAGGGGCCTGGCAGCAGCTATGGGAGGCCCGTAATCTGCCAGCACCCTATGTCAAAAAATTATACACACCAGCAGTGTGTGAGGAGACCTGAAAGTGGCACATGGCAGAGTGTGGCGATGGAGACAGCAGCAATGGGAGGCCGTACAGGGACCCATGACAGACTCTGGACCTGGCAGCAGCATGAGGAGGCGGTATATAGGGGCCTATGGCAGATTAGGGGCCTGGCAGCAGCTATAGGAGGCCCATAATCTGCCAGCACCCTATGTCAAAAAAATTCTACACACCAGCAGTGTGAGGAGACCTGAAATTGGCACATGGCATGAGAGACTCTGGACCTGGCAGCAGCATGAGGAAGCGGTATATAGGGGCCTATGGCAGATTAGGGGCCTGGCAGCAGCTATAGGAGGCCCATAATCTGCCAGCACCCTATGTCAAAAAATTCAACACACCAGCAGTGTGTGAGGAGACCTGAAAGTGGCACATGGCAGAGTGTGGCGATGGAGACAGCAGCAATGGGAGGCCGTACAGGGACCCATGACAGACTCTGGACCTGGCAGCAGCATGAGGAGGCGGTATATAGGGGCCTATGGCAGATTAGGGGCCTGGCAGCAGCTATAGGAGGCCCATAATCTGCCAGCACCCTATGTCAAAAAAATTCTACACACCAGCAGTGTGAGGAGACCTGAAAGTGGCACATGGCATGAGAGACTCTGGACCTGGCAGCAGCATGAGGAAGCGGTATATAGGGGCCTATGGCAGATTAGGGGCCTGGCAGCAGCTATAGGAGGCCCATAATCTGCCAGCACCCTATGTCAAAAAATTCAACACACCAGCAGTGTGTGAGGAGACCTGAAAGTGGCACATGGCAGAGTGTGGCGATGGAGACAGCAGCAATGGGAGGCCGTACAGCGACCCATGACAGACTCTGGACCTGGCAGCAACATGAGGAGGTGGTATATAGGGGCCTATGGCAGATTAGGGGCCTGGCAGCAGCTATGGGAGGCCCTTAATCTGCCAGCACCCTATGTCAAAAAATTCTACACACCAGCAGTGTGTGAGGAGACCTGAAAGTGGCACATGGCATGAGAGACTCTGGACCTGGCAGCAGCATGAGGAAGCGGTATATAGGGGCCTATGGCAGATTAGGGGCCTGGCAGCAGCAATGGGAGGCCCATAATCTGCCAGCACCCTATGTCAAAAAATTCTACACACCAGCAGTGTGTGAGGAGACCTGAAAGTGGCACATGGCAGAGTGTGGCGATGGAGACAGCAGCAATGGGAGGCCGTACAGGGACCCATGAGAGACTCTGGACCTGGCAGCAGCATGAGGAAGCGGTATATAGGGGCCTATGGCAGATTAGGGGCCTGGCAGCAGCAATGGGAGGCCCATAATCTGCCAGCACCCTATGTCAAAAAATTCTACACACCAGCAGTGTGTGAGGAGACCTGAAAGTGGCACATGGCAGAGTGTGGCGATGGAGACAGCAGCAATGGGAGGCCGTACAGGGACCCATGACAGACTCTGGACCTGGCAGCAGCATGAGGAGGCGGTATATAGGGGCCCATGGCAGATTAGGGGCCTGGCAGCAGCTATAGGAGGCCCATAATCTGCCAGCACCCTATGTCAAAAAATTCAACACACCAGCAGTGTGAGGAGACCTGAAAGTGGCACATGGCAGAGTGTGGCGATGGAGACAGCAGCAATGGGAGGCCGTACAGGGACCCATGACAGACTCTGGACCTGGCAGCAGCATGAGGAAGCGGTATATAGGGGCCTATGGCAGATTAGGGGCCTGGCAGCAGCTATGGGAGGCCCTTAATCTGCCAGCACCCTATGTCAAAAAATTCTACACACCAGCAGTGTGTGAGGAGACCTGAAAGTGGCACATGGCATGAGAGACTCTGGACCTGGCAGCAGCATGAGGAAGCGGTATATAGGGGCCTATGGCAGATTAGGGGCCTGGCAGCAGCAATGGGAGGCCCATAATCTGCCAGCACCCTATGTCAAAAAATTCTACACACCAGCAGTGTGTGAGGAGACCTGAAAGTGGCACATGGCAGAGTGTGGCGATGGAGACAGCAGCAATGGGAGGCCGTACAGGGACCCATGACAGACTCTGGACCTGGCAGCAACATGAGGAGGCGGTATATAGGGGCCTATGGCAGATTAGGGGCCTGGCAGCAGCTATGGGAGGCCCTTAATCTGCCAGCACCCTATGTCAAAAAATTCTACACACCAGCAGTGTGTGAGGAGACCTGAAAGTGGCACATGGCAGAGTGTGGCGATGGAGACAGCAGCAATGGGAGGCCGTACAGGGACCCATGACAGACTCTGGACCTGGCAGCAGCATGAGGAGGCGGTATATAGGGGCCCATGGCAGATTAGGGGCCTGGCAGCAGCTATAGGAGGCCCATAATCTGCCAGCACCCTATGTCAAAAAATTCAACACACCAGCAGTGTGTGAGGAGACCTGAAAGTGGCACATGGCAGAGTGTGGCGATGGAGACAGCAGCAATGGGAGGCCGTACAGGGACCCATGACAGACTCTGGACCTGGCAGCAGCATGAGGAAGCGGTATATAGGGGCCTATGGCAGATTAGGGGCCTGGCAGCAGCTATGGGAGGCCCATAATCTGCCAGCACCCTATGTCAAAAAATTCTACACACCAGCAGTGTGTGAGGAGACCTGAAAGTGGCACATGGCAGAGTGTGGCGATGGAGACAGCAGCAATGGGAGGCCGTACAGGGACCCATGACAGACTCTGGACCTGGCAGCAGCATGAGGAGGCGGTATATAGGGGCCCATGGCAGATTAGGGGCCTGGCAGCAGCTATAGGAGGCCCATAATCTGCCAGCACCCTATGTCAAAAAATTCAACACACCAGCAGTGTGAGGAGACCTGAAAGTGGCACATGGCAGAGTGTGGCGATGGAGACAGCAGCAATGGGAGGCCGTACAGGGACCCATGACAGACTCTGGACCTGGCAGCAACATGAGGAGGCGGTATATAGGGGCCTATGGCAGATTAGGGGCCTGGCAGCAGCTATGGGAGGCCCTTAATCTGCCAGCACCCTATGTCAAAAAATTCTACACACCAGCAGTGTGTGAGGAGACCTGAAAGTGGCACATGGCATGAGAGACTCTGGACCTGGCAGCAGCATGAGGAAGCGGTATATAGGGGCCTATGGCAGATTAGGGGCCTGGCAGCAGCAATGGGAGGCCCATAATCTGCCAGCACCCTATGTCAAAAAATTCTACACACCAGCAGTGTGTGAGGAGACCTGAAAGTGGCACATGGCAGAGTGTGGCGATGGAGACAGCAGCAATGGGAGGCCGTACAGGGACCCATGACAGACTCTGGACCTGGCAGCAGCATGAGGAGGCGGTATATAGGGGCCCATGGCAGATTAGGGGCCTGGCAGCAGCTATAGGAGGCCCATAATCTGCCAGCACCCTATGTCAAAAAATTCAACACACCAGCAGTGTGAGGAGACCTGAAAGTGGCACATGGCAGAGTGTGGCGATGGAGACAGCAGCAATGGGAGGCCGTACAGGGACCCATGACAGACTCTGGACCTGGCAGCAGCATGAGGAAGCGGTATATAGGGGCCTATGGCAGATTAGGGGCCTGGCAGCAGCTATGGGAGGCCCTTAATCTGCCAGCACCCTATGTCAAAAAATTCTACACACCAGCAGTGTGTGAGGAGACCTGAAAGTGGCACATGGCATGAGAGACTCTGGACCTGGCAGCAGCATGAGGAAGCGGTATATAGGGGCCTATGGCAGATTAGGGGCCTGGCAGCAGCAATGGGAGGCCCATAATCTGCCAGCACCCTATGTCAAAAAATTCTACACACCAGCAGTGTGTGAGGAGACCTGAAAGTGGCACATGGCAGAGTGTGGCGATGGAGACAGCAGCAATGGGAGGCCGTACAGGGACCCATGACAGACTCTGGACCTGGCAGCAACATGAGGAGGCGGTATATAGGGGCCTATGGCAGATTAGGGGCCTGGCAGCAGCTATGGGAGGCCCTTAATCTGCCAGCACCCTATGTCAAAAAATTCTACACACCAGCAGTGTGTGAGGAGACCTGAAAGTGGCACATGGCAGAGTGTGGCGATGGAGACAGCAGCAATGGGAGGCCGTACAGGGACCCATGACAGACTCTGGACCTGGCAGCAGCATGAGGAGGCGGTATATAGGGGCCCATGGCAGATTAGGGGCCTGGCAGCAGCTATAGGAGGCCCATAATCTGCCAGCACCCTATGTCAAAAAATTCAACACACCAGCAGTGTGTGAGGAGACCTGAAAGTGGCACATGGCAGAGTGTGGCGATGGAGACAGCAGCAATGGGAGGCCGTACAGGGACCCATGACAGACTCTGGACCTGGCAGCAGCATGAGGAAGCGGTATATAGGGGCCTATGGCAGATTAGGGGCCTGGCAGCAGCTATGGGAGGCCCATAATCTGCCAGCACCCTATGTCAAAAAATTCTACACACCAGCAGTGTGTGAGGAGACCTGAAAGTGGCACATGGCAGAGTGTGGCGATGGAGACAGCAGCAATGGGAGGCCGTACAGGGACCCATGACAGACTCTGGACCTGGCAGCAGCATGAGGAGGCGGTATATAGGGGCCCATGGCAGATTAGGGGCCTGGCAGCAGCTATAGGAGGCCCATAATCTGCCAGCACCCTATGTCAAAAAATTCAACACACCAGCAGTGTGAGGAGACCTGAAAGTGGCACATGGCAGAGTGTGGCGATGGAGACAGCAGCAATGGGAGGCCGTACAGGGACCCATGACAGACTCTGGACCTGGCAGCAACATGAGGAGGCGGTATATAGGGGCCTATGGCAGATTAGGGGCCTGGCAGCAGCTATGGGAGGCCCTTAATCTGCCAGCACCCTATGTCAAAAAATTCTACACACCAGCAGTGTGTGAGGAGACCTGAAAGTGGCACATGGCATGAGAGACTCTGGACCTGGCAGCAGCATGAGGAAGCGGTATATAGGGGCCTATGGCAGATTAGGGGCCTGGCAGCAGCAATGGGAGGCCCATAATCTGCCAGCACCCTATGTCAAAAAATTCTACACACCAGCAGTGTGTGAGGAGACCTGAAAGTGGCACATGGCAGAGTGTGGCGATGGAGACAGCAGCAATGGGAGGCCGTACAGGGACCCATGACAGACTCTGGACCTGGCAGCAGCATGAGGAGGCGGTATATAGGGGCCCATGGCAGATTAGGGGCCTGGCAGCAGCTATAGGAGGCCCATAATCTGCCAGCACCCTATGTCAAAAAATTCAACACACCAGCAGTGTGAGGAGACCTGAAAGTGGCACATGGCAGAGTGTGGCGATGGAGACAGCAGCAATGGGAGGCCGTACAGGGACCCATGACAGACTCTGGACCTGGCAGCAGCATGAGGAAGCGGTATATAGGGGCCTATGGCAGATTAGGGGCCTGGCAGCAGCTATGGGAGGCCCTTAATCTGCCAGCACCCTATGTCAAAAAATTCTACACACCAGCAGTGTGTGAGGAGACCTGAAAGTGGCACATGGCATGAGAGACTCTGGACCTGGCAGCAGCATGAGGAAGCGGTATATAGGGGCCTATGGCAGATTAGGGGCCTGGCAGCAGCAATGGGAGGCCCATAATCTGCCAGCACCCTATGTCAAAAAATTCTACACACCAGCAGTGTGTGAGGAGACCTGAAAGTGGCACATGGCAGAGTGTGGCGATGGAGACAGCAGCAATGGGAGGCCGTACAGGGACCCATGACAGACTCTGGACCTGGCAGCAACATGAGGAGGCGGTATATAGGGGCCTATGGCAGATTAGGGGCCTGGCAGCAGCTATGGGAGGCCCTTAATCTGCCAGCACCCTATGTCAAAAAATTCTACACACCAGCAGTGTGTGAGGAGACCTGAAAGTGGCACATGGCAGAGTGTGGCGATGGAGACAGCAGCAATGGGAGGCCGTACAGGGACCCATGACAGACTCTGGACCTGGCAGCAGCATGAGGAGGCGGTATATAGGGGCCCATGGCAGATTAGGGGCCTGGCAGCAGCTATAGGAGGCCCATAATCTGCCAGCACCCTATGTCAAAAAATTCAACACACCAGCAGTGTGTGAGGAGACCTGAAAGTGGCACATGGCAGAGTGTGGCGATGGAGACAGCAGCAATGGGAGGCCGTACAGGGACCCATGACAGACTCTGGACCTGGCAGCAGCATGAGGAAGCGGTATATAGGGGCCTATGGCAGATTAGGGGCCTGGCAGCAGCTATGGGAGGCCCATAATCTGCCAGCACCCTATGTCAAAAAATTCTACACACCAGCAGTGTGTGAGGAGACCTGAAAGTGGCACATGGCAGAGTGTGGCGATGGAGACAGCAGCAATGGGAGGCCGTACAGGGACCCATGACAGACTCTGGACCTGGCAGCAACATGAGGAGGCGGTATATAGGAGCCTATGGCAGATTAGGGGCCTGGCAGCAGCTATGGGAGGCCCTTAATCTGCCAGCACCCTATGTCAAAAAATTCTACACACCAGCAGTGTGTGAGGAGACCTGAAAGTGGCACATGGCATGAGAGACTCTGGACCTGGCAGCAGCATGAGGAAGCGGTATATAGGGGCCCATGGCAGATTAGGGGCCTGGCAGCAGCAATGGGAGGCCCATAATCTGCCAGCACCCTATGTCAAAAAATTCTACACACCAGCAGTGTGTGAGGAGACCTGAAAGTGGCACATGGCAGAGTGTGGCGATGGAGACAGCAGCAATGGGAGGCCGTACAGGGACCCATGACAGACTCTGGACCTGGCAGCAGCATGAGGAAGCGGTATATAGGGGCCTATGGCAGATTAGGGGCCTGGCAGCAGCTATGGGAGGCCCATAATCTGCCAGCACCCTATGTCAAAAAATTCTACACACCAGCAGTGTGTGAGGAGACCTGAAAGTGGCACATGGCAGAGTGTGGCGATGGAGACAGCAGCAATGGGAGGCCGTACAGGGACCCATGACAGACTCTGGACCTGGCAGCAGCATGAGGAGGCGGTATATAGGGGCCCATGGCAGATTAGGGGCCTGGCAGCAGCTATAGGAGGCCCATAATCTGCCAGCACCCTATGTCAAAAAATTCAACACACCAGCAGTGTGAGGAGACCTGAAAGTGGCACATGGCAGAGTGTGGCGATGGAGACAGCAGCAATGGGAGGCCGTACAGGGACCCATGACAGACTCTGGACCTGGCAGCAACATGAGGAGGCGGTATATAGGGGCCTATGGCAGATTAGGGGCCTGGCAGCAGCTATGGGAGGCCCTTAATCTGCCAGCACCCTATGTCAAAAAATTCTACACACCAGCAGTGTGTGAGGAGACCTGAAAGTGGCACATGGCATGAGAGACTCTGGACCTGGCAGCAGCATGAGGAAGCGGTATATAGGGGCCTATGGCAGATTAGGGGCCTGGCAGCAGCAATGGGAGGCCCATAATCTGCCAGCACCCTATGTCAAAAAATTCTACACACCAGCAGTGTGTGAGGAGACCTGAAAGTGGCACATGGCAGAGTGTGGCGATGGAGACAGCAGCAATGGGAGGCCGTACAGGGACCCATGACAGACTCTGGACCTGGCAGCAGCATGAGGAAGCGGTATATAGGGGCCTATGGCAGATTAGGGGCCTGGCAGCAGCTATGGGAGGCCCATAATCTGCCAGCACCCTATGTCAAAAAATTCTACACACCAGCAGTGTGTGAGGAGACCTGAAAGTGGCACATGGCAGAGTGTGGCGATGGAGACAGCAGCAATGGGAGGCCGTACAGGGACCCATGACAGACTCTGGACCTGGCAGCAGCATGAGGAGGCGGTATATAGGGGCCCATGGCAGATTAGGGGCCTGGCAGCAGCTATAGGAGGCCCATAATCTGCCAGCACCCTATGTCAAAAAATTCAACACACCAGCAGTGTGAGGAGACCTGAAAGTGGCACATGGCAGAGTGTGGCGATGGAGACAGCAGCAATGGGAGGCCGTACAGGGACCCATGACAGACTCTGGACCTGGCAGCAGCATGAGGAGGCGGTATATAGGGGCCTATGGCAGATTAGGGGCCTGGCAGCAGCTATGGGAGGCCCTTAATCTGCCAGCACCCTATGTCAAAAAATTCTACACACCAGCAGTGTGTGAGGAGACCTGAAAGTGGCACATGGCATGAGAGACTCTGGACCTGGCAGCAGCATGAGGAAGCGGTATATAGGGGCCTATGGCAGATTAGGGGCCTGGCAGCAGCTATAGGAGGCCCATAATCTGCCAGCACCCTATGTCAAAAAAATCTACACACCAGCAGTGTGTGAGGAGACCTCAAAGTGGCACATGTTTGAGGCATGATTCATGGCGGATTTAGTCAGTTGTGTCAGGAACTGGTGGTTTGAAATCCAGACTAATCCACGCCTGATTCATTTTCACAAACGTGAGTCTCTCCACACTTTGGGTGGACAGTCGTGTCCTCCGCGGAGTTACAATACCTCCTGCCGCACTAAACACGCGCTCCGATGCCACGCTACTGGCTGGGCATGACAGCCTTTCAAGGGCAAATTCAGCTAGTTGGGGCCAAAGGTCAAGTTTCGTTGCCCAGTAGTCAAGGGGATTGTCTACCTCGGTTGGCAGGGTGCTGTCCAAGTAGGCCCAAGCCTGTTGTTTGAGGTCCTGCTCCAGGTCCACCTGATGCTGCTGCTGCTGCTGCGGCTGGTTAGTAGTTTCCTCACTGCGCTGGTGAAGAAAGCTACTCATCATCGACTGCAGACTGAGGCAGCTGCTGCTGGTGGAGCTGCCACTGCTCCTACCACCCCACCCCTCCCCTGCTGCCATGGCAGCGGAACGCGAGCGCACAGGGCCCACAGTGTCTGAGGATGGACGTTGGCGCACAAAGGCAGAGACCAACTGACTACATAGGTGGTTTTTATAGTACGTTATTTTGGCCTCCCTCTCAGCAGGTGTGAAAAAGGCCACCATTTTGGAACGGTAGCGAGGGTCCAACAAGGTGGACAGCCAAAAGTCATCCCTCTGTCTGATGGTTATTATTCGGCTGTCGCTACGCAAGCAACCGAGCATGCTATGGGCCATTTGTGCCAAGGAATGCGAGGGACTCCCTGCCTCCATCTCCACAGCATACTGCCACGGTGCGTCTGGGTCCTCTGTCTCCTCCTCCTCCTCCTCTACCAGATGCTCCTGCTCCTCCACTCCTGTCCGCTGAGTGGAAAAACCACCCATTTCACTCAATAATTCCTGAGCACAAATGTCCTCCTCTACCTCCTCCTCTTCTTCCTGTCCTGCCCCCACAGGGGTCATGTGGCGTTGAGATCTGTGCGCCACGTCTACCGCACCCTGACCAGCCATTGTTAACACCATTTGTTCAAGGACGTGCAACAGAGGAATGACGTCGTTCATCCCATAGTCCTGCCGACTCACGAATAGCGTGGCCTCCTCAAAGGGCCTGAGCAAGCGGCAGGTGTCACGCATGAGCTGCCAATGGCTGACATCTAAGTTACACAGGGGAGTACCTTTATCCGCTTGTAACATCAGGAAATCGGTGATGGCCTTTCGCTGTTCGTAAAGGCGGTCTAACATGTGTAGTGTTGAATTCCACCTTGTTGCAACGTCGCAGATCAGGCGATGCTGTGGAATTCCGTTCTGCCGCTGCAGCTCAATGAGGGTGTTCTTTGCGGTGTAGGAATGGCTGAAATGCATGCACAGTTTACGTGACATTTTAAGGATGTCTTGCAGTGGGATGGTGGATTTTAAGAACCGCTTGACAACCAGATTGAACACGTGAGCCATGCATGGCGCATGGCACAACCTTCCTTGACGCAGAGCAGACACCATGTTCTTTCCGTTGTCGGTCAACATGGTTCCGATTTTCAGTTTGCGCGGAGACAGCCATCTGTCGATTTCTCTGTTCATTACACTCAGAAGTTCCTCCCCTGTGTGACTACGTTCGCCAAGGCATACCAGGTGCAGAACAGCGTGACACCGTTGCGCCCTGCACATGTGATATGCCGGTCGGGTAATGGGACTTGGCACGGGGGTGGCGGCTGAGGACACGGCGGAAGAAGAGGTGGTAGAGGCGGACATCTTTGCCGGACCAAGGACGTGCAAACGTGGAGGCAAAAGCGGCGTGACCTGTCCAAGTTGCTGGTGCGGCTGTGACGGCACCACGTTCACCCAGTGGGCCGTAAATGACATGTACTGTCCCTGACCGTAGTTACAGCTCCACACGTCGGCGCTGCCGTGCACTTTGGCAGAGACCGACATGCTCAAAGACTGGCCCACCATGTCTTCTACATGTGAATGCAGGGCTGGCACTGCCTTTTTGACGAAGAAATGACGGCTTGGCACTCTCCACCGCGGCGCGGCACAAGCCATCATTTCTCTGAAAGGTGCTGAGTCCACCACTTGGAAAGGGAGGGACTGCAGCACCAGCAACTTGGACAGGAGGACGTTCAGCTTTTGCACCGTCGGGTGCGTGCTCGCAAACTGTTGTCTCTTGGAAACGGATTCCAAGAAAGACTGCTGACGGAATCCGTGAAGAGGAATAGCAGGAGAAGGAGCATCTGAACGAGCGGAAGATGCCAACGAGCGACAACTCCCCTCAGCAGAGGTGTTGGAGCCTTGACTGGCTGATGGAGGGCGATTGACGTCGGGTGACGGAGCAAGTAACGGAGCGGGTGATGGAGCGGGGGCTGGGGTGGGCAGAACCGCCGTATATTTATCACGGTTTTCCCAGGCCACCAAATGGCGACGCTGCATATGCTGCCGCAACGCTGTAGTCCCAACATGGGCCCCCTGGCCACGCTTGACTTTCTGGCCACATAGTCGACATACGGCTACGTTTACTTCCTCGGGCGGTTTGACGAAAAATTGCCACACCGCCGAGTAGGAAACTTTGCCCCCGATACTCCTCACTGGCTGACTGCTGCTTCCTCCGTGCACACCGGCACCACTACTGGCCGTGGTGGTAGGCTGCAGTGGAGCTGGTGCTCTACTCCGTGGCCGTTTGGCTCCACTGACACTGCTGCGACCCTGCTGCTGTCTCCTGGGCAACCCACCGACTGTTTTGCTCGCTGCCAAGCTGCCACCCTCTTCTCCTGATGATGCGGAAGAAATTGCCTGATGACGACGAGGCTGCCAAGTGCGATCAACCTCCTCATCATCAAGTAGGGTCTCCGCCTCACTACTAGCCCCCTCGGCTGCGTCTGGGTCAGGAGACAGACCTGTCTCTAGACCGGCTACCGAGCCACTCTCCTCGCCACTACTTCTTCGCCTGGCTGCTGAAAAGGCGGATGTCTCCCCCCGTTCCTGACCGCCCTCTGTTAGCTCTTCCTCACTGTACAGTGGGGCTGAGCCCACAGCATGCGATACTTCGCTTGGTGAGGGAACACCAAAGGACAGGGGCAGGTAGAGGACACGTGATTTCAGTGGGCTTGGTCCCGGGCCATGCCAACTAACGGTTGTGTCTGACGTACCCACCGACCATTGGCTGTAGGTGTCAGAGGTGACCTGGGAAGAGGAAGACGACCGAGCCAACCAATCGACGACGGCAGGGTTGTCGGTGGAGACACGACCGCTGGATGACACCGGGAGCACTGGCCTCTGGCTGCGAATAGTGCTGCCTCGACCCCTTCCTCTGCTGCCACGTCTGCTCGCTCCTAAAACATTGCCTCCTCTGCCACTCCTCTGCATGTTGTCTGACATACTCTTTAATTAAACGATTATGTGTCCCTGAGTAACAATTCTGTGTCCCTGAGTAACAATTCTGTGTCTGTGCGAGTAACAATTCTGTGGCCCTAAGTAACAGTTCTGTGGCCCTCAGTAACAATTCTGTGTCCCTGATTAACGTTTCTGTGGCCCCAAGTAACAGTTCTGTGGCCCTCAGTAACAATTCTGTGTCTGTGCGAGTAACAATTCTGTGTCTGTGCGAGAAACAATTCTGTGGCCCTAAGTAAAGTTTCTGTGGCCCTAAGTAACAATTCTCTGGCACTCAGTAACAATTCTGTCTGTCCCTGAGTAACAATTCTCTGGCACTCAGTAACAATTCTGTCTGTCCCTGAGTAAAAATTCTGTGGCCCTAAGTAAAGTTTCTGGGGCCCTGAGTAACAATTATCTTGCACTCCGTAACAATTCTGTCTGTCCCTGAGTAACAATTCTCTGGCACTCAGTAACAATTCTGTCTGTCCCTGAGTAAAAATTCTCTGGCCCTAAGTAAAGTTTCTGTGGCCCTGAGTAACAATTCTCTGGCACTCCGTAACAATTCTGTCTGTCCCTGAGTAACAATTCTCTGGCACTCCGTAACAATTCTGTCTGTCCCTGAGTAAAAATTCTGTGGCCCTAATTAAAGTTTCTGTGGCCCTAAGTAACAATTCTCTGGCACTCAGTAACAATTCTGTCTGTCCCTGAGTAACAATTCTCTGGCACTCGGTAACAATTCTGTCTGTCCCTGAGTAACAATTCTCTGGCACTCAGTAACAATTCTGTCTGTCCCTGAGTAAAAATTCTGTGACCCTAATTAAAGTTTCTGTGGCCCTAAGTAACAATTCTCTGGCACTCAGTAACAATTCTGTCTGTCCCTGAGTAACAATTCTCTGGCACTCCGTAACAATTCTGTCTGTCCCTGAGTAACAATTCTCTGGCACTCAGTAACAATTCTGTCTGTCCCTGAGTAAAAATTCTGTGGCCCTAATTCAAGTTTCTGTGGCCCTAAGTAACAATTCTCTGGCACTCAGTAACAATTCTGTCTGTCCCTGAGTAACAATTCTCTGGCACTCAGTAACAATTCTGTCTGTCCCTGAGTAAAAATTCTGTGGCCCTAAGTAAAGTTTCTGGGGCCCTGAGTAACAATTATCTGGCACTCAGTAACAATTCTGTCTGTCCCTGAGTAACAATTCTCTGGCACTCAGTAACAATTCTGTCTGTCCCTGAGTAACAATTCTCTGGCACTCAGTAACAATTCTGTCTGTCCCTGAGTAAAAATTCTGTGGCCCTAAGTAAAGTTTCTGGGGCCCTGAGTAACAATTATCTGGCACTCCGTAACAATTCTGTCTGTCCCTGAGTAACAATTCTCTGGCACTCAGTAACAATTCTGTCTGTCCCTGAGTAAAAATTCTCTGGCCCTAAGTAAAGTTTCTGGGGCCCTGAGTAACAATTCTCTGGCACTCCGTAACAATTCTGTCTGTCCCTGAGTAACAATTCTCTGGCACTCAGTAACAATTCTGTCTGTCCCTGAGTAAAAATTCTGTGGCCCTAATTAAAGTTTCTGTGGCCCTAAGTAACAATTCTCTGGCACTCAGTAACAATTCTGTCTGTCCCTGAGTAACAATTCTCTGGCACTCGGTAACAATTCTGTCTGTCCCTGAGTAACAATTCTCTGGCACTCAGTAACAATTCTGTCTGTCCCTGAGTAAAAATTCTGTGGCCCTAATTCAAGTTTCTGTGGCCCTAAGTAACAATTCTCTGGCACTCAGTAACAATTCTGTCTGTCCCTGAGTAACAATTCTCTGGCACTCAGTAACAATTCTGTCTGTCCCTGAGTAAAAATTCTGTGGCCCTAAGTAAAGTTTCTGGGGCCCTGAGTAACAATTATCTGGCACTCAGTAACAATTCTGTCTGTCCCTGAGTAACAATTCTCTGGCACTCAGTAACAATTCTGTCTGTCCCTGAGTAACAATTCTCTGGCACTCAGTAACAATTCTGTCTGTCCCTGAGTAAAAATTCTGTGGCCCTAAGTAAAGTTTCTGGGGCCCTGAGTAACAATTATCTGACACTCCGTAACAATTCTGTCTGTCCCTGAGTAACAATTCTCTGGCACTCAGTAACAATTCTGTCTGTCCCTGAGTAAAAATTCTCTGGCCCTAAGTAAAGTTTCTGGGGCCCTGAGTAACAATTCTCTGGCACTCCGTAACAATTCTGTCTGTCCCTGAGTAACAATTCTCTGGCACTCAGTAACAATTCTGTCTGTCCCTGAGTAAAAATTCTGTGGCCCTAATTAAAGTTTCTGTGGCCCTAAGTAACAATTCTCTGGCACTCAGTAACAATTCTGTCTGTCCCTGAGTAACAATTCTCTGGCACTCCGTAACAATTCTGTCTGTCCCTGAGTAACAATTCTCTGGCACTCAGTAACAATTCTGTCTGTCCCTGAGTAAAAATTCTGTGGCCCTAATTAAAGTTTCTGTGGCCCTAAGTAACAATTCTCTGGCACTCAGTAACAATTCTGTCTGTCCCTGAGTAACAATTCTCTGGCACTCCGTAACAATTCTGTCTGTCCCTGAGTAACAATTCTCTGGCACTCAGTAACAATTCTGTCTGTCCCTGAGTAAAAATTCTCTGGCCCTAAGTAAAGTTTCTGGGGCCCTGAGTAACAATTCTCTGGCACTCCGTAACAATTCTGTCTGTCCCTGAGTAACAATTCTCTGGCACTCCGTAACAATTCTGTCTGTCCCTGAGTAAAAATTCTGTGGCCCTAATTAAAGTTTCTGTGGCCCTAAGTAACAATTCTCTGGCACTCAGTAACAATTCTGTCTGTCCCTGAGTAACAATTCTCTGGCACTCGGTAACAATTCTGTCTGTCCCTGAGTAACAATTCTCTGGCACTCAGTAACAATTCTGTCTGTCCCTGAGTAAAAATTCTGTGGGCCTAATTAAAGTTTCTGTGGCCCTAAGTAACAATTCTCTGGCACTCAGTAACAATTCTCTCTGTCCCTGAGTAACAATTCTCTGGCACTCAGTAACAATTCTGTCTGTCCCTGAGTAAAAATTCTGTGGCCCTAATGAAAGTTTCTGTGGCCCTAAGTAACAATTCTCTGGCACTCAGTAACAATTCTGTCTGTCCCTGAGTAACAATTCTCTGGCACTCGGTAACAATTCTGTCTGTCCCTGAGTAACAATTCTCTGGCACTCAGTAACAATTCTGTCTGTCCCTGAGTAAAAATTCTGTGGCCCTAATTAAAGTTTCTGTGGCCCTAAGTAACAATTCTCTGGCACTCATTAACAATTCTGTCTGTCCCTGAGTAACAATTCTCTGGCACTCGGTAACAATTCTGTCTGTCCCTGAGTAACAATTCTGTGGCCCTAACTAGCGTTTCTTTGTCCCTAAGTAACAGTTCTGTGGCCCTCAGTAACAGTTCTGTGTCTGTGCGAGTAACAATTCTGTGTCTGTGCGAGTAACAATTCTGTGGCCCTAAGTAACAGTTCTGTGGCCTTCAGTAACAATTCTGTGTCTGTGCGAGTAACAATTCTGTGGCCCTAAGTAAAGTTTCTGTGGCCCTAAGTAACAATTCTCTGGCACTCAGTAACAATTCTGTCTGTCCCTGAGTAACAATTCTCTGGCACTCAGTAACAATTCTGTGTGTCCCTGAGTAAAAATTCTGTGGCCCTAAGTAAAGTTTCTGTGGCCTTGAGTAACAATTCTCTGGCACTCAGTAACAATTCTGTCTGTCCCTGAGTAACAATTCTCTGGCACTGAGTAACAATTCTGTCTGTCCCTGAGTAAAAATTCTGTGGCCCTAATTAAAGTTTCTGTGGCCCTAAGTAACAATTCTCTGGCACTCAGTAACAATTCTGTCTGTCCCTGAGTAACAATTCTCTGGCACTCAGTAACAATTCTGTCTGTCCCTGAGTAACAATTCTGTGGCCCTAACTAGCGTTTCTTTGTCCCTAAGTAACAGTTCTGTGGCCCTCAGTAACAGTTCTGTGTCTGTGCGAGTAACAATTCTGTGTCTGTGCGAGTAACAATTCTGTGGCCCTAAGTAACAGTTCTGTGGCCTTCAGTAACAATTCTGTGTCTGTGCGAGTAACAATTCTGTGTCTGTGCGAGTAACAATTCTGTGGCCCTAAGTAAAGTTTCTGTGGCCCTAAGTAACAATTCTCTGGCACTCAGTAACAATTCTGTCTGTCCCTGAGTAACAATTCTCTGGCACTCAGTAACAATTCTGTCTGTCCCTGAGTAAAAATTCTGTGGCCCTAAGTAAAGTTTCTGTGGCCCTGAGTAACAATTCTCTGGCACTGAGTAACAATTCTGTCTGTCCCTGAGTAAAAATTCTGTGGCCCTAATTAAAGTTTCTGTGGCCCTAAGTAACAATTCTCTGGCACTCAGTAACAATTCTGTCTGTCCCTGAGTAACAATTCTCTGGCACTCAGTAACAATTCTGTCTGTCCCTGAGTAACAATTCTGTGGCCCTAATAACGTTTCTGTGGCCCTAAGTAACAATTCTCTGGCACTGAGTAACAATTCTGTCTGTCCCTGATTATGAATTCTGTGGCCCTAACTAGCGTTTCTTTGTCCCTAAATAACGATTCTGTGGCCCTCATTAACAAGTCTGTGTCCCTGAGTAATGGTTCTCTGTCCCTAAGTAACTTTTCTCTGTCCCCAATTATCGTTTCTGTGGCCCTAACTCTGTCCCTGTCCCTAGTACAGAGCGGTCTGCCTCTGTTCAATAACTGCAGGCAAATGAAGAATTCCAAAATGGCCGCTATTTATAGCTCGACCATTACACAGTGCTGGCTGGCTGGCTGCTGATAGGCTGATGCGATCACATGTAGTTGAGGCATGCATTATGGGTCAGCGCGCCTTGTCTGCGCGCCTTCCCAGACATCCCCGCTCCGTCGCCGCACATGTCAGCCGCCATTTTCTGAAAAATTTCGATTCGCGCGTCCGAATTAGGCTATTTTTCGGATTCGGCACGAATCGAAATTTTTCAGATATTCGACTCGAATTCCACTTCGGATACTTCTATTCGCTCATCTCTAATCACAATATCAGTCCATATATTGGAAACAGGCTTATCTTATTATTATATCACATGCATAGTGCCAGATAACTAGCACTGCGTTCCAAACTGGTTGGGTAATGACTGAAGGGTCTCCTCATCACCGCAGATCTTCTGTTCAGGTCTCCAACACAAAGAGAGATGTCACATAATTCTCAGGGGCCAATGAAATGGGCCTTTACTGCAACAATCATCTTGAGATATCTCTAAAATAAATATATACAGTATATATACCAGGGTATATGTGCACAATTCCACCAGGTCTCCTACTGAGCTCTTTGCTGACAATATCTGTTTGTACATTGAATGTATGTACTGTTATTAATCTCTTCTTATATAAAACTTGTATTATTTCTACACCGGTGTGCATCTATATGCTTATGGTCAATGCTATATGCTAGTTGCAGTAGTTCTCGTTTCCAATTACTTTGATTCAATTTCTGGTTAGCTCCCCATGAAGGGAACAGAGAGAGACTTTGTCCTGGGTAGAGGCACTGCCAACGTTATTATCAGTCTCTTTCTTCTACTTAGTGATGGTTCTGGTTCTTTTATTTACCTACAGGTTTAGAGGAATATCCTGTTAAGGAGGACTGATTGCCCAAGGAATGGTTCTAAATTCTACAATTATAAGTATTATTTTTCTAGTGTTCTTATCATGAATGCAGAGAACAACTACAATTTTAGCCTTATATATTTGGTGCCTATGGAAGGTCTGCTTGCAAGTCTTTTAAAATTTGCCAGTGGGAAGATGGATTATGGAAAGAAGGTCCAACCCATCCCTTCTCAGAAATGGTGACCTTTTCCTTATTGCTTTATGTACTAGTGGCCAATGAGGCATTTGCACTCTCCACATATGTATTGAAGCTTTTTTTTCAAAAAGAGGTCTGGACTTATGTAAGAAGATATGTAAAAGTGGAGAACTGGAAAAGGTGCAATGCAATTGGACCCAAGCAATGTTGACACTGTGAAGACCACTTGTTGCTTCAAGATTTCATGGGGCAAAGGGAGGGATACAATTTTGAGGACTTACTTTTCCTTTGAATTCATATAATAATAAAATATTTTTTTTACCTTTGCGTTCATATAGATTTTTTTGCACTCTAAAAGTCCCATAATTCAAATTTGGTTCTTTTTGAAAGTCTATACAACTGGGATGTGATGCCAATGTGCTTTACCCCAAGCCACTTCGGTTTTTACATTTCGATTTCCTTATCCATGACCTAGAAACCTTATCCTTATGAGGCACTGAGCTGGCATGAAATATCATGAAAAATTTGCATCCTATTTCATGCCACCAGAAAGAGAACTTCAATGGCAATATTCCAAGGTGTAAAAGATATTGGTCATGGGTAATCATCTCTTCTGTATTCTATTTAACTAGTGGGATTTTTTAATGCAGTAAAATGTATTCTTTCTCTGACTCATTAATTGTATGGTTTTAATTGAAATAGTGCCTAGCAGCTATGACATTTGTGTAATGTACACTATGCTCTAATTGAGTAATTTGTACTAAGTATGAAAACTCAGTGGTGTGTGATACATTTTTTAATTCATAAGTTCTAATTTTTTTTTCCATACTACATTTTTATTTTGTTTTACAAATATAGTTACAACAACAAAAAAACAAAAACAAAAATAGTACAGTGAAGAGCTACACAATATCACAGCATATGTGTTGCGGTAAAGTTTAACAAAGAAAAAAAAAGGAAATATTGAATAATTCCTAACAGTCCTACTAGTTCCACAAAATAATCATTTTAGAGTATCCAAAAAAAGGTTAAACATAATAATATCTTAGGTTACAGTTCTGAACCAGTCGGACCAGGGTTTCCAAGCTTTGTCAAATTTAGTAATTCTATCATTTAGGTAAGCTAAAGATTTTTCATAGATGAAGTGGGTCTGGACTAGTTCAGTGACTTCTTTTAGACAAGGGGCTAAGTCTTTTTTCCAGTGTCTAGTAATGGTAAGTCTTGATGCTAGAAGAATATGTGTCACTGAAAGTCAATAATGGATTGGATATGTATCTATATTTATATTCAAAATGGCTATGGTAGGATCTGGTTGTTTTATTATCCCAGTAATTTCCGATATCATGTGGAAGACTTTATACTAATACCTTCTAATATTTTTACATGTTCATAATATATGTAATAGAGTACCAATCTGACCGCAGTTTTTCCAGCATTGAGGATTATGTTTTTCTAAGAATTTGGCCATTTGGTAAGGAGTTGGATACCATCTTGTGAAAATGTTGTGCGATAACACATCTAGTAGCTGAAATCACATTCCTGAATGCATATTCCCACTGCTCATTAGATATTTCAGTCTCTAAGTCGTTTTCCCATTTCATTAAAGGAGTCATCTTATTAAATTCTGATTTACATTGTAGAAGGTTATAAAATAGGGTTATACCTCCTGATTTAGGAGTAGCAGAGCTATAGAACTGTAAAGATACTTTGGGTATATATATTGTTTATACTGGATGTTTCTATAGGCAATGACTGATGCGTGTATAGTTTGATTTTTTAGAAGGGAGTAGGTGAAATTCTTTCATAAGGAATTCAAAATTTTTGATGTCATTTTTAACACAAATATCTTGTATTGTGCGTATACCGTTATGTTTCCAATTTGAGATATCTATGTTAGGCAATACGACTTCTAAGGCTGTTATGGGTATAGGAAGAGGACTTATTTGGAGAGGATCTATAGACATGGAGCTTAAGGATTTCCAGGCTTCAATTGAGGCTCTTATAATTGGTGTTGTTTTACTAATGGGAATCCTTTGCCACAAGCTCGCTAGTAGTATGGCACTTAAACCTGTAGTAGAGGCTAGAGTTTTTTCAATGTCACCACATTTTGTATCATCTTCCACTATAAACCAATGCTTAAGTTGGTCTAATGATGATGCTTTGTGATAGTCCCTAATGTCAACAAATCCCATTCCTCCTATTGTTTTGTGTTTGATTAATATATTATGTGAGCATCTAGGTCTCATATTTCCCTAGATGTATTTTTTAAGCATAGATTGTAGTTTTGTTAGATATGAAGATTTAATTGGGATTGGAATTGATCTAAATAGATAATATGAACATTTTAAATGCGGCCAGTCTTCCAGACCAGGATAGTTCATGTTTAGCCATTTGATTAAGGTGGCTTTGAATTTTTGGAATGAATTTAGAATAATTGAGAGTTCCTAGGTTAGAGGTTTTGTTTGTCAACAATATTCCAAGATAGGAATGGCTTAATTTTCCCAGGTGTAGGGAAATTTGTTTTGGAGGTGCATTTTTAGAATGTGATCTACACCTAGATTTAGGATATTAGATTTGGATGCATTTATTTTATAATATGAAATATTACCAAATTGTATGAGAGCTTGTTGGGTTGCTGCTAAAGAAGTAGAGGGATTAGTTTGCTATAAAATGATGTCATCTGCAAAGAGTGTTATTTTGTGGTGATTTTTACCTATATAGAAGCCATGTATATCTGGTTTGTTTCTTGTAGTTTCAGCAAATTGTATCTTGTAGTTTAAGCAAATTAGTGGCAACAATGGGCATCCTTGTCTGGTACCATTCGTAATTAAGAATAGTTTGGATAGCATGTTAGATATATAGACTTGGGCGGAAGGATTTGAGTAAAGTGCTGAAATAGCATTAATGCTTGTTCCTGAAAATCCAAATGTATGCAGTACTTGGAACATACTGTATATGTCCAGTGTATCCTATCAAAAGCATTTTCGGCGTCCAGAGCAAGTAATAAGGAGGGAATTTTCTGTGGGTCTGCGTAATGAATTATGTTGATTAGTCTCCGGGTTGCGTCAGATGTTTGTCTACCTTTAGTAAAGCCTAACTGATCAGGCTTGAGTATATTGGCCAGTCAGCATGCTATAGTTTTAGAGTAGATCTTAATATCAGCATTTAATATAGCAATAAGTCTGACATTTTGTGGGTTATCTGGATCTTTACCTGATTTGGGGATTGTTACAATTAATGCTTGTAGCATTTTGGAAGGTAATGATGTGGAAGAAAATGTGTCAGTGTATAGTTGGTTTAGATGAGGAGTCAGGGTATTTTTGAAAATTTTATAGTATTCGCTGGAAAATCCATCTGTTCCCAGACTTTTGCCATTAGGTAGTTTTTCTATTGTTCAGTTTATTTCATTTATTGCGATGGGGAGTTTAAGATACTTAGTTGTGATTTCAAAAGAGTGGCTAAGCGAATTTGTGATAAAAATGCTTGTATGTTTTCCATAGATGGTTGGAGAGTGGATTTGTCTTCATTTAGGTTATAAAGCGAACCATAGTAACTAGCAAATTAATTTGCTATTTCGTGAGAATTAGTGATTTTAATTTTATCTTATTGGGTTGATAAGATACCGTATTTTTGTTCTAGTATGTAGGGATTTCATTTTATTCGCTAGGTATTTCCCTGCTTTGCTTCCATTAGAGTAGTAGTTGAGTTGTAATCTTTGCGTACTTCTATCAATTTGGTACATTAGTAAGGAGCGTAATTCATTCCTTAGTCTGGAGAGTGTATTCAAGGTGGTTTGATCGATTTGAGCTTTATTTTGCATTTCTAGTTTGCTAATATCCTGTAGTAAGTCATTAAGCTGTTTATTTCTTTGCTTTTTAGCTTTAGCGCACATTTGTAAAATTACACTGTTCAACAAATTTTTATTTTTTGCCAGTTTTGGAAACAAAAGGATCCATTTCTTAATGAATTTCACATTCTGAGTTCAAATATAACAATGAAATTTGTCAATTGGCTCTAGTTTTTCTGTAAACGGAAAGTTTTCTACTATAGGCGTAATGACTACATAATGCACAATAATTATATAGATAGATGTCTTTCCACAAATATAAAGCAAGTGATATTGACTACATAACAAAGCCTAAATGGCATAATATATTGCATAGGATTACCAAGAAAAATTATAGCCATAAGCTAAGTTGAATCATTTTAATACTTAGGATTCTCACTAGTTTTGTCTTCAGTTTGTGTCGGTTTTGCTTCTCTTGGCTTTTCTCTTGTATTCGAGGAAAGGGCTATCTCTTACAACTGCACGTGACTACACGCTTCAGGTTCTTCCTCACTTGACTCAACCACAAAGGATTCTGGTGCTTTAGGAATTGGTAGCCCCTCTCCATGAGGAACTGGACGTATTGCCGATGGAATATTTGGATAGTGCACAGATAACTTTTTCTTCTTATTTAGCCCTTTTACAATTGGAGGCACCATACAAAAGTAACAATTACTAACATGATCTGTTGGCTCTCTCCAAATCATTGGCACAGCGAAAGGCATAGATGCCTTTTTTCCATTCAACCATTGCTCCAGTGCCGTCCCACAAGAATTGCAGCATATATGTGGTGACCAGCTCTTGTCCTGGTCTCCTATCTTGCAGCCAAAATACAAGTTGTAGGCTTTCTTAATCATTCCTGTTATCCTCCTTTTTTGTGAGATAAAAGTTATTTCACCGCAGATATAGCAGAAATTATCTGCTTTATTCACACAAGTTCGAGGCATTACTGAGTAGCCTATATAAGCATAAAACGAAATGTAAAGACGCTGTCGAACTACAATCAGCTACAGATACTGCAGCTTTTATGCAGTGAAGTGATGCAATTAAAGGCTAATATTGCATCATCTCAGTATACATGCAATTTTCTATTGGTCACCAGTATCAATTGTGCAATATGCAGCTGAAGTTGCATCATAATTTTGAATGGCTTACGTCATTAGATGGGTGAATATATCATGGAAACTAGAGCCAATCAACATTTTTTAGGGTCATTTTCGTTTTCAGCACCCCAAAATTATGTAAGATTAGCTAATTGTATGCCCAAAACTTTTTACCTGTTGAACAGTGTTATACCATGTATATATGCTTTGTGAGCGCACCAAAGGGTGCTAAAGTTTGATACAGATTGCGAATTTATATGGAAGAACTCCTCAAAATATTTTTCAAGTATCAAGTTATTGTTGGGGATTTTTATAATGGACAAATTTACATGCCAGAGGTTGTGTGGTTTCAATAAGTGGTTATCCGAAATAGTAACTGAAACCGGCGCGTGGTCTGATCACGTTATATTGCCTATGGTTGATGTGGTATCATTTTGCAGTAGCCATTTATCTACCAATATAAGGTCAATTCTTGACTAAGATTGGTGTCTTGCCGAAAAAAAAGGTATAATCTCTTTTAGCTGCATGTTGACACCTCCAAACATCATAGACATCTTCATTTATTAGAAAGGGGTATAGGGTTAGGGTAGTCTTTTTTGAGATTTTGTTGAGTCTAGGTTTTTGTCAACAAGGAGGTTGAAGTCACTGCATAGTATAAGGGAACTAGAATGATTTTTGGAGAATAGTTTGAAGAGCTTGGTAAAGTATCTTTTTTGATGAGTATTAGGTGCATATGAATTTACAATAGTGTAATCTATATTATCTATAGTACATATAAGAATCAGGTACTGGCCTTCAGGCTCTGAGATATTTTTAGGAAGAACAAAGTTTAGTGTATCTCTAGTAGCAGTGAGTACGCCTCTTTTTTGTCAGAGGCATTGGCAGTATAAACATGTGGAAACTTTTTGTGTGAGCATTTAGGAGGGGCCGCATCTACAAAAGGAGTCTTTTGAACACAGAGTATAATCACATTTATCTTTCCACATGTTTGCACGTTTGGCCAGATGATTCAAGCCATTGACATTAAGGCTACGTTCACACTAGCTCTGTCAGCAGGCATCAAACAGGCATTTGGGAAGCGTTTTTAACGCTTCTCAAACACCTCTGAAAATTCTGCACATGGCAGCACACAGTGCTGTTCACAGGGAAGCTTTAGCATTGCGTCGCAGCAAAACAGACGCCTCTGGTCGAGTCAGGTGGAGTTGAAGCCTCCCATTCAAGTCTATGGTGCCACTCCGCAAATGCCTGGCCGGCGTTTGCGGTGCGGTTGCGACACGGTTGCGAGGCATTTGCGGATCGTTAATACCACTTAAAATTTATTATAGGCATTTGTGGTGCGGCTTTAACGCTTGGCAAGCACCTATCAACCGTCTCAAAACCGCTCATAGGGAGTTTTGGGAGCGTTTGCGGAGTGTTAAAAACGCTTCACAAACGCCTGTCTAATGCTTGTTAAATGCTATAGGGGCATTTGGCAAGAGTTAGAAATAAAGTCAAATGTGAACGAGCCCTTATAGAGATCATTTTTATACCCACTGAATATATATATATTTACCAATATTAATCGGGGCTTAACCAAGGAGTTACTAAAGCGGTAATACATTTTTATGCACATCAGTTAAACCATTTAGACTATCAGGAATTAGACGATAGTAGAAACAAAAAGGAAAAAAATAAACAAATACAGATAACTGAACAGAAAACAAATCAGTAAAAAATAGGTTCTTAGCAAAGATCCGAACGCAATGAAAATTGCGTAGTACTTTTGGGGCAAAAACAAAACAAATGACCTTGCCTTTGTCAGGCATACTTACAGGTAGTGTGTTTGGTAAGGGTAGTACCTTTCTCTAAGACACAGGTGTCAAACTTGCGGCTGTCCAGCTGTTGCCAAACTACAAGTCCCATGAAGAATTGCAAGAATAACAGTTACAAGCATGACTCCCAAAGGCAGAGGCATGATGGGACTTGTAGTTTCGCAACAGCTAGAGGGCCGCCAGTTTCTCACCCCTGCTCTAAGACATTGCAGACCTACCTCTAGGCTGTTGATTGTGATGATTGAGCCATTTATGGTGATGATCAATTTAGTGGGGTGACCCCAACGATAAATAATGTTGTGGTTTCGTAGAGCTTTTGTTATTAGGAGGAGATTTTTCCTGAGTTGCATGATGTGCTTAGATAAATTTGTGAAAAGCTGTAAAGAGGAAAATTGTGCAAAAATTCTCATCAAGACATCTCGAGATATTTTATCTGGCAGATAGGAAGGTTTTGAAAGGCAATGTATTCTATTGACAGTCAGATCTGTGTTTGTAGCATCAGGTAGGAGGGCACGAAAGAGCTCTTGGGTATATGCTCTGAATTGGTCAGGTTGTATAGATTCTGGAATGACTTTTATTTTAATGTTGTTACATCATGATCTATCCTCCAGATCTACAACTGGATTTTTGAGCCATTCAATTTCTTCATCCCTTTCGTTGTGGGCGTCTACTTGGGTGTTAAAGGAAGTGGCGTATTCTCCTATTTTTGTTTCAACATGGTCAACTCTGTCGCCAAGATCATTAATCTCTGATTTGATTTGTTGCATAGAGTTAATATCTGACTGTATGGATGATCTTAATGAAAGGAGAATCTCCTTCATTAATGTATCAGAAATAGGCTGGCTAGTAGTAGGAAAGTTAGCCATTGGATCTGAGAAAGTACTTGCAGAATGTGAAGTATTCGTGTGAGAATCTGTTACAGCATGCTGTGGGTTAACCTCCCTAGCAGTCTGATTATGTCCATATTTCTGTGCTGAAAGCGGTACATTTTCTTGCATGGAAATATGTATTTTTTTTTATTGTAGGCCTGTAATTTTTAGGAATAACTAGTCTAGTAAACATCCCGGGTATGTTAAAATTTGAAACATGAAATCATAAATTATAATTTAATAAATAATCATAAAAAATAATAATATAATAATAATAAATTTAATTCAATAATATAATCAAACCAAAAACACTGAAATTTGAAATATAGAGTGAAGTTCGCACATCACTGAGCAAAGTCGCAAAATCGTTTTCAGTGTCTGATGACGAATTTCCCCACGAATCATTATCACTCAACTCTGCAAGTAGTTCTAATTTACTATCGCTGTTCTTTAGCTGGTCTAAAACTGATTTTGACCTAAAGGGATGCTTCTTGGATGCCATGGATGTTTCTCAGTTTCCAGGCAGAAAGAATAGTAAAAATGTAGGCAGGGCACAGGACAAAGCACTAAGGACAAAATGTACATGAAATGGTTTGATACAGTAATGTTTTACTATGTTATTTTAGTGAATTTAGTGAATGGCACTTTTTGTCATTTTCAAATTTCCCGCCGTTCCGTCCCCTGTACGTCCCAACGTTGCAGGGGACAGAACCCAGAAGACAGATGCCGGCATCCGTTGGAGGACATTACAGGGGACACTGCAGGAGGGAAATTGCGGGAGCATAGGACAAGGTAAGAGAAGAACAGATCCCAGAGCAGCGCCGCATGGTAAGCCCGAGTGTAGCTCGGGGTTACCGCTTATGGTACTGAAACTTTACCCCGAGCTACACTCGGGAATACCGTCAGGGAGGCTACTATCTGTCATTCTAGGTTTAGATTTTGCTGGGCTCTCAATAAAAGAAGTAGAGAAAGCAGGGGACACAGGCTGCATTAAGATAACGTTGTTTTCTGCTTAATAGGTGCAACAGAAGAAGCTGCAGAGACTTGCCTGTGTGCTGAGTGAGAGGAGGAGGAAACTGAGCTGCTGCTGTCATGTTGGGGATTTCTGTGATCCGGCCTAGGAGGAAACTCTGTTAGTTTCAGGAGTTTCCTCTCAGCTTTCCTCTTTTTTGTCATCTCCCTGAGGGTCACCGGGCTGTTGCCTCTCCTCTCATCACTTTTGGAGTGTCAGGTCCGCCACTGCTGTGTGCTGGAACTGTGAGTACAGCAGAGCTGTGAGGTTATGCAGCCATTCAGCTCCCGCTCCAACCACGCCCCTTAAGTTCTAATTTTTTTAAACTCAAACATGCATTGTGGAGTCAAATTCAAATTGTGTCTGGATGCCAAGAAGCACAAAAATCTGAATGTATTGTGCTTCTGCCTGATACTGGAGAAATGAATAATTAACAGCACACAAACAACCATGGCTAATATCTAACATTGACAAATCATATATGGGAAGAGAACATAATTCTCATATATAGTCAATAAGTGATGACATGACAAATAAAGTGAATAACATTGATTATCTTTTTAAAATTGCATCTAAAAGTGGGTGAGGTATATTAGGCAGCAAGTAAACATGTCAATCCATTGAAAGCAAAAAAAATAGGCATTGCAGTTTGTTGCACATGGGAATATGTAGCCACAGACTGGTCAAGGTGCCCATGCAGACCCGTGTCCACAGCCAAAATCACCTATGATCAGGGTCTGATCTAGCCTGTCTAATGTTGGGGTGCAGTAAAAAATGTCAGGGGGGCAGAGAATGGAAGGTCAGAAGGGCAGTTTACAGGGGTCAGCAGGGCAGAAGCTAGGGTCATAGGTTTGTAGGGCAGTGAAAAGAGGCCATTAACTTGTAGGGCAGTGTACAGGGGTCTGAAGGGTATAAGCCCATTTAAATGGGCTGAGATATCACCAGATCACACCAAAAATAGTTGATATAAAAATAACACATAAAACATAAATGCACGGCAATATGTTTATATCAATTTGTACACAATCCTTCTAATTGTTCTGCCAGCTGCTTTTTTTTGTTTCATACCAATAGCGCACCAAAAGTAGTGCATGCACTACTTTTAAAAGCACACTGCAACCGAATCACATAGTACTGCAATATCATGTAGCAGGCAAAGGCACTGCATTTGGAGTGTTGTTAGAACTACATTGACACCCACAGCAGATCACACACCCTGTACATTTTAAATGCAGTGTGGGAAATGTGCATTTAATGCTGGTTTAATGCACCACTTTCTGGTTTGAACGGCCCTAACATCATGTGGTTGGTCATGTGTGTGCGTGTTGCTTACCTGGGGAAGAAACGGCATCAGGATGAACAATGAGAATAAAACAAGCTAGCAGAGGAAGTGTGATGCTACTTTGATATTACTTCTGGATGTTACTTTGACACATACCACCTACACCCCTTCATGAAAACAGCATTCCATGATGATAATAAAATGTAAAAGTGAGCGCTATCCAGTCAGCAGCTAAGCACTCAAGGTAACCAAATAACACCTTACAAATAGAATAAATAAAACAGTGCAGCGCTAAATAGTAACAAATTTACAACAATAAACTACTGATAAAGTTCAATAAAGATCAATAAAGGTAACAGTCCGTAAGACTTTAAAGTGCCAGGTGACTGGTTAAAAACTCGATGGTGGTGCTCTGTGAAAAATGGCAGAAATAAACACTCACCAGATGCGTATTAGTTATACGCATTAAGTATCACATCCAGGGGTGTCCACATCAGATATAGGTCTGGTCAGAGTTTAGGTAATCCTCCCTTAGAGGTGGTAGACAGCAAATGCCCAGGTAGCAAATTAATCGGATCCAGGTAACCAGAGGTCCCTTTAAGGGATGAGCAGAAGAGGCTGCCTGCTTACAGGGTAACTTCCTTCTCTGGGTAAGGCAACTGGATCACAGAGAATCAGGGAAGGATGCCCATAGTGTAGTATTCAAATTAGGTATTTATTAGGTAAAACGATGTTTGCACACATGTATAAGCAGATAAAACAATATCAGGACTGAAGAGGTGAACTAACCATCCAGAGTCAAAGATGGTCGCCGGGCCTCCACATGGCTTGGGCAGCGTAGCGTCACGACATCCTGGCTCCTCCTTACACGTTACGTGTGCACGCACTTCATTGGTTTCTTCCTCTGATGAAGTGCGTGCCCACGTAACGCGTAAGGAGAAGCCAGGACATTGTGACGCTACGCTGCCCGAGCCATGTGGAGGCGTGGCGGCTGGAGGGGGACATCGCGGGACCGCAGGACAAGGTAAGTGAAACAGGGATCCCGGAGCAACGCTGCAGGGTATTCCCGAGTGTAGCTCGGGGTTACTGCTTTTGGTACTGAAAGTGTACCCCAAGCTACACTCGGAAATACCACTAGGGAGGTTAAAAGAACAAACAGAAAGGCTTAAAATGAACATCTGATAGGCAATACTTTGGTATTGGGTAAAGTAGTCGATAGATACATGCTCTTGTAAGGGGTTTGTTCTCTGTATATTGCACTCTGGTGGGCACTGCTTGACTGCCACAGCCTAGAATACTTGCTAATAATACTAATGATGATTACAGGGCATAAATTCTATAGGGATTATGTAAGGATAAGAAGGACCCTAAGACAAATTGATTTGCTACATTTGTATTTATCCAGTTTGGGAGTGTAATCAAGCAGATGCTATAGATTCTATGATTTTGGTTACGTCTAGAAAGCTTTTTTGTTATGTTTAAAAATTACAATCAAGGCTTACAGATGGTATTCATTAACCAAGTTAGATAAAGCAAGATAGACCATGAGACTATAGAAATTATGTAAAGGTTCTAAAAAGTATATCATTTATGAATGTCATCTTTCTTCTGTAATATTTCTTGATTAGGGCATTACTATTAGAAATAACATTACATTATATATGACTATATTAGTAAACATAACACTGCTTGATTGATTCATGACAGATGCATGGGACTATTGGCCTCAGGTAGATACACACAGTGACAGACACATATGTGTGCTCTTTTTTGACAGGAATCATACTTAGGGGATTTAAACTAGTGACATAGCTTAGCACATGTGTTAAAACTAAACTCTGGGATAAACAAATATATTGTAAATATAAGGGATACTTGTATTATTACTTGAATCTTGGTGTCCTTTGTGTATTTCTTCCAGATCTGTACAGCATTCCAGTGGGAAACTGTGCCTTTGTGCAAGCACTTCCTGTAATTAGGACCAGCGACTGCTGCCCTCTTCATGTGCAAGGTTAGTGGTCTTGTATCTGCCCCTTTCCTGTAGTTCTCTGCAGGCAGCCTGTAGTGGGTGAGCCTGTTGGGTCCCTATCTACAGCTCTGATCTCTGTACAGGCTATGTGTAGCACAGTGATGCTGTCTACGCAACTTTTACAAGGCTGTATGGTGCATGCAAAGTGCATTTATATGCTTTGTGGCTATTGAGGAATATATTTGAATGAATTTTTTGTGCCCAGAGATCAACTTTAAACAATGAACTTCCTTGCAAGAATGTAATATCTTTTAACTTAATTATTTGATATATTATAGAATTTACTTGGTAATTATTTGCTATTTTGTTATTAAATATATTTTCCATTTTTATGTAAGAATGGAAGTATTTTTACATATTTAAGCTTATTTCTTCAAGGTTCTGAAATATGATAAACAAAGTTATATTTAACACTAACCTTTCTGTGCTTCTCAGCAAGCCTCCATACATCCCCATTTGTTGGCAGGAGCACTGTCAAATACATTGGGGTTTATTTACTAAAGCTGGCGCGTGCAAAAACAGGTTCGCTTCTGCATAGAAACCAATCAGCCTCCAGGTTTTATCGCCATAGCTTAATTAAACAAGCTCAGGTTAGAAGCTGATCAGTTTCTATGCAGAAGTGAGCCTGATTTTGCACTCCCCAGCTTTAGTAAATAAATCCCACTATCTTTCTGAGTATTGTGATGCATGTGTCTTTCCAACTTGTCTCCCAGGTTGCAGTGCTTACACATGAATGGCCAATCATTAAGGCCAAACACTTTCACTTGGGCACTGACTAAAGCAGGCCTTAGATGATATGAATCTCAGCCAGTTGATCTGGGACCAGCCGAGATTCGTACCATGTATGGGCAGGCTGAATGTAATCAAGTTGATGGATTGATCAACATGGGTACGATCAGCCTATCAGATTTTACATGCAATAATTGCTAATAGATATTATAGTAATCAAGTGATTTTCTTTCCTGCAACCCATGGTTTCAGGAAAGAAAGTTGCTCCATCTATGGCAGGCTTTGCACAGGGTTTAGACTCACTGCTCCTGCAGGCAAACAGAGGAGTGTAGGTGCACATCAAAGAAGAGTATCAGTGGGTGGGAAAGTTCTGGAATAAGGGAACTTGTCAATTTTTTCCTAAATGGACAATGTGACAGGTTCTCTTTGAAGGAGAAGTTCACAATTTGTAACATGTTACTCCTGTATTTAAGGTGCAACATGTAACATGTTACTATAAAGCACCTGCCTGCACCCCCTGAAATCTCCCCATGACAGCAGGTGGGGGATATTCTCCCTACACCCGCTGTCTCAATCTAAAAACAGTGGAGCTCCACCCACACAGCTGCATCATTTATTCCCAGTGATCTGTGAATTAATTAACTACAAGTCCCATCTGCCACCAAGACAGATGACGTAGTTCTCAATGAACTGTGAGGGTACTGGTGAGAAGTCAGAGCTGGTGTAATTCATTGATATTTACTGCACTTCAATAACTGTCTGTCCATACTGTGCTGAGTGTCTGTAAGAGCATGGCATTGCACCCAAGATCCAGTGATCACAGGTACAATACTTTGCAGTATGAAAAAATTATAAAAATAATAAATGCACATTTTTGTACCTAGCAAAAGGAAGTGCATTTATTATTTTTTTTGCAAAAGGGTAACTTAACCTTTAAATAATTTTTCATCCTGTGTTGACTTTAAATATATTTAAGTGTAAATTTCTTCTGAGGCTGAGTATTTGACATAGAATTTATTGTCAATTACTAATTTAGTAAACCACTATTGTCCTCAAATTAATTGTAAAATCAACACACCAGTAATAATATGAGAAAATACAGTGTAGTCATTCCCGTAACATGAAAAACCAGAATCTCTTACCTTAAGCTTCCTTTATGCTAAAAGTCTGTGTTATATTTAAATGGAACTGGAATATACATGTCTTTTTTGGTGCCCCTGTCTATTCATCTACTCCTACAGTGCATGCATCATAAGCTTTAAAGTGCGAATACACATTGTGAAATCAAGGAGACTTGACTGAAGTGTTTCCTTGACAGCATTGTTAAAACAGATGGTTCAGTCATTTTATACTCAAAGTGGCATTTCTCTAAAATGATTCAAATGCTATTAATGGCAATGTGTTGACATTCACATCTATGGGTTATTTCATGAAATATTTCTACTTTTCAAATTTAATTTAATGTACAGTAAATGCTGCATTACCTTGAATGCAGGCAATAGTGTCATGAACCGCACTGTATTGTGTGCTGCTCTCTTATGAAAACCAGCATCATAAGTATGAATCAGATTAAAATATCCCACTGGTGCTTGAGCTGAACTAAGAAGATGAATTTAAATGTAGATTTGTGAGTGAAAAACTGTATTTACTCAAATCTAACAAATAGAGGAACATTTTTTTTAAAAGACTGTTGGTTTATTCAATTAACTATCTGTGAACCTGTCTTCATGTCACACATTTACTTCCTTTTAGAAATTGAATTAAAGATGTCATGATAAAAATATGGGTACAGCCACATCTGACATAGGGTTCATGCACACAGGGCATTTGAAAAACTCTTCTGACCGCTGGAAACTGACTGCTAGAAAACGTAGGTTAAAAACATCAGTTTAGCCGCGTTTACCTACTGCGCTTAGCTGCGTTTATGCACGTTTGCGTTTAGAAGCATTTTTAAAAGATAATCTCAGGAGACCCTCCCAAATGCCCAGAATGCACTGACAAATAGTAAATTCACTAAAAAAGTCTACTAAATAACTTGAGTTATTTTATCAAGTTATGCGGTATTTTAGTAATGAAAACCATGCGGTAATGTTTCAGCCGTCAGCAGAGTTCCCCACTGACAGCTGAATGTAAAAGAAAGAATTGCCGGCAATTAAAAAATAAGTTAAAAAATGGCGTGGGGTCCCCCCTCCCATCCATACCAAGCCCTTCAGGTCTGGTATGGATTTTAAAGGGAAGCCCCACACCAAAATTTAAAAGGGCCTCTTCACACAACCCTAGCCAGTTGTTGTGGGGGTTGTGATGATCGTGGCGTCAGACCCCAGCCCTTCTCACCAAACTCGTGACCGAAGGACTAGCCAATCTAAAACCGCGCTGTCACGTGCTTAACAATGCCACGCCCAGCTGCACCCTGCACACAGATTTTCCAGCTAATGGACCACAAGCTGTGTACCTGCAGCCTGAGAGCGATTGTTATTGGGACAGGTTAATTAAGCAATTAACCCTTCACACTGCCACCACCTCCTTTTTGTACAGAGAAAGAGGAAAGTCAGCAATATCAGCAATAACACTATGATGTTTGAATAATTGTCCGTATACCACTGTCACCGCAGGCAGAGATATACCGAAGTTTAAAACACACACACAGTAGCGCTCTTCAGAGGCAGGGGTGCTTAGTTTGCATTAAAGAGCTTTAGAAACAGTTCAACACTTTCAGAAAGTAAGATTGATTACTAAAAGGTCAAAAGGGCGCAAGAAAAATATTTACAGAAAAAGATGTAGCCAATATATATAAATATACAGAGAACAATTGCACAGCAAAGAGATAACAGAAAGGAATTTAGATAGATAAAGTACTTGCCGTCAGCCTGGGTTAAGCAGATCAGGTTTCAGAGCAAAAGGGCTGTCTCCCAAGTGGGTTCCGATGTTAAAAAGGGAGAATTCTTCAACTTCAACTCAGCTTAGCTTAGCTTTTTCTAGGAACTCCACAGAGTGTCTCCCCGAAGCAGAGAACCAATCGCCTCATTTGGGGAGGGGATTGTGTAGGTGGGGAGCTCAGGCTATGGTCAAAGCCTTCTCAAATTATACTATGGCCAATAGCTTTTCCTAGGTACATATAACATTCTATCCACAAGTAGATTAATACCCAGAATCATCTGCTGAATGGTTAGATATGAAATATGACATACCTGCTTGAATGGTTAAGGAGATATAATTCTCTGCACTTCTGTGTATGTCAGATAGGGGGTGTAATATTCCAGGCGATTTGTATTAAAGTGAGCCATCCGAATATGTGCTCCATGTTTGTGTAATTATTTTCTATTTGGAGATATAATATTGTATGGAAAACTAGGTTTTAAAATGTAAGTCTGTTTTACGACTCCCTGGAATGTCTTTTGAAGCTCAGTGAGGGCTCGGTTTATGGCTTTACGACCCCTTCTCCAGCAAGAGTCTCGCAGACAGAGGGGCACCAGCTAGTTGTGGGATTTAAAACCATGACACCCTCCCAATGAGTTTGTTGCCTGTGATCTGCATCAAACAGACCACATGTCACTCAACAGAGAGGGAGGGGGGATGAGGAAAGCTGATTTGGGAGTAGATATGATACAAAATGGAAGATTCTTAACAAGATGGATGATCGCGTCCATCTCTGTATGCACAATTGCTACAGGGGTCTGAGGGTGGGGGGCTTATCGTAATCTGGAAGCCCCTTTAGCAAGGGGGCCCCCAGAGTATGGGGTGCATGGTACCGCTACCCAAAAACAAAAAAAAGCTGTAGTGTGAAAAAAGACAGAACACATTCTTTGACAAGTCCTTTATTAAAAGAAGGACAATAAAAGATTGTCCCCCACAGTAGATCCAACGTCAATCACGTTGTCGGCCGCCGCACAGAAAAAAAATTAAGGCTCCGCTACCAACACTGGCCCCCGGCTATCTGTCTTTGAGCTGGTTTGACAGTTCTTACAGGAAGGGGTGGGGCCATAACATATGTGACTCCACCCCATGTGACCAGCAAGCCCTGGTCGATGATGTCACACAGGGGCAGGGTCACACGGATGATGTCACCGGGTGTCAGCGCCTCTTATATATTTAAGAACTGTCAAACCAGCTCAGAGGCAGACGGCTGGGTGCCAGCGTCAGTAGCAGAGCCTTTTTTTTTGTTTCAGAGAGGCGGCAGCAGGCATCGTGATTGACGTTGGATCTACTTCGGGGGACATTCTTTTATTTTCCTTCTTTTAATAAAGGACTTGTCAAAAATGTTTCCTGTCTTTTTTCACACTACAGCTTTTTTTTGTGAATGGGTAGCAGTACCATGTACCCCATACTCATTCACATGGGGGGGCAGGATCTGGGGGCTCCCTTGCTAAAGGGGCTTCCAGATTCTGATAAGCCCCCTGCCTGCAGACCCCCACAACCATCGGCCAGGGTTGTGGTGAAGAGACACTTGTCCCCATCAACATGGCAAAAACTCTAGATGAAGCAGTGGTAAAACAAGAGCTGCAAATGTATGTAACAACAACATTTCATATTGCTGATGTGTCTGTTGTATGATTTACTTGTAATAACAATATCCTGTTCTCTTTACATTGCTTCCTTTGTGTGAAACACCTGGTGTTCCTGCCAGTCACTCTGCTTTCTATTTAAAACTGACCATGTAAGGCATAAAAGCACAACTATCTCAGTGTCGTCAGTTTGTTTTTTTCATTCTACTTGACCTCCAGAGGTCAGACTTGTGCTGACACATCCCCTGCACATGTAATGAGGGGTAGGCTAGCTCAGATGTGGTGAGCATTTTTAAAGTGAGTTCACATCCATCATAACTGTATTTACAAACAGAATGTAAAGTCTCCGTTCTCTCGATTCTCTGATGACCCTCTTACCTGTCCCTACTCTCTCAGTCCTGCAGGTAAAGGAATCTCTCCAGAATGGAGTCTTGTCTCCCCTTCTGGCTGGAGCATACCCCTATCCTCACACAAAGGCTGTGTCTTTAAATGGCAGCAGCTGCCCTGAGCTCTCATCAGGTCTGGCTTATAACGAACCTGCACACCTGTTGTCACGATCGCGGCGTCAGACCCCAGACCTTCTCACCAAAACTCATGACCGAAGGGCTAGCCGACCTAAAACCTCGATGTGACGTGCGTAACAATGCCACACCAAGCTGCACCCTGCACAACGATTTTCCAGCTAATGGGTACCGATCGATGTGCCAGCAGCCTGAATCAATTGTTACTGGGTCAGGTTACTTACGCAATTAACCCCTTCACACAGCCACCACCTCCTTTTTGTTCAGAGAAAGAAGAAACTTGCAATATCGCTATAACACTATAATAATTGAAATAATCGTCCGCATAACCCGGTCATTGACACAGGCTGGTTATGCAGAGAGTTAAACCAACAGTAGCGTCTCTTTAAAGGCAGGGATTCATAAATTGCAATTAAGAGCTATAGAAACAGTTCAACACTTTCAGAAGAAAGATTTATTACTAAAAGGGTCAAACAGGTGCAGTAAAAATATTTACAGAAAAGATGTAAATAAGATATATATATATACATAGAAAACAGCACAGCAAAGAGATAACAGGGAGAAGTTAAAGGGTTAAGTTACTTGCCATTAAGCCTTGGAGGAAGCAGATCACATTTCAGAGTGAAAGGTCTTCCCAGGTGGTATATTGATGTTAAGAATGGGAGATGTCTTTAACTTAACTTCCTTAGGCTTGGCAGCCTGTTTTAAAGTTTCCCTGCAGGGGGTGGTTCTGAAGTAAGAGACCAATCCCCTGTTTAGGGAGGGATCGCCGGGCGGAACCGTAAACTGGAGCCCACATTTTTCATAATTCATATTCTGGTTCATAACTTTCCATCTGCACAAGCGATAGTCTACCCATGGGTATATTATTATACAGACAAGTCTGAGGATTATTTAGATATGAATTATGAAATTATATATTGCACGGTTTACAAGTTCTGTGTTTTGGCTCCCCTGGTGGTCCGAGATAAGCGAGTGACCATCAAACTGTTCTCCTGCTCATTGGCCATCTGATGGGGTGTCCGGTTTTTCTGTAAGTCTTCCATATTCCAAGATATGAGACATAGGGGAAAAATTGATTTGAGAAGTGTTCATCTAATTCTGTCACCTACGGTTATTAGCTCAGAGTCCCTTTCAAGTCTTGGGAAGGCTTCCTTATCTTGTTACGAGGTGTGAAATTACACAGGTACTTTGGCCAGTGAGACTCCAGCTCTCTTGGGAAATCTGGTCCTATCTCTTCCTAGGTGAGAAAGGATACAGCTTTCCCAGACAGCTCGGCACCTATCTAGAAATGCCTTGCCCTGCCAGTGACCTATAAACAGTACACAAACACACACACTGGCCAGATGTCTCCTCTCAGTGAGAGGGAGGGGTGGGGGAAGGATAAGGGAAAAATATATGTGTCAGGATAGTTAACCCCTTTGCCAAGATGCAGGTTGAAACCAAAATGGTTGAACCGCGTCCATCTCTGGGTATACACTGTTACACCTGTGTACTCACACAGGCTGCAGGCATCTAGCAAAGCCCAGACACAGGATTGAAGGTTCTGTCCCATCCAAGACACTTCAGAATCTTCAAATTCCAGGCTCTGATCTAGGACTACCAAACTCGGAGAAATATTACAACATACTGTAGCTTCCTCCGCTCAGTCTCATAATACCCACGATGGAGCGTCTCAAACTGAAACTTTGAGAATCCTGAGTTGTCTTTACATCCCTTCTTTAATCTCACACTGTTGCAGGGTCATGCCCTGGCACAAAATACAGTATATATATATATATATATATATATATATATATATATATATAAAATATACAGTATATACACAAACGCTTTGCATTGCATTTCTTTTTTTCCAACTGCTGACTGCTCAAAGTAATTATACTGTGAGCAGGCAGCAGGTACAGGCACAGGCACAGTGATGTACTTATAGGTCACCTGGGCGTGCAGTGTGCTGCTCCTGTGACTGATATGTAAACACACCAGATTATGATTGGTCACACTGATGATATGATTACAATTATAAACAAAACAATCATAAATGGTTTCCATTCATGACTGCTTGCTTAGAGATGTGAATCTACGACTGGCTTACAGCTATCATCTGGCTACCTATAGGATGTGATTAGCTGCAGCCAATCACAGCATGTCAACAGTAACTAAGCTGTCATGAATGTTAACCCAGCTAAAACTATTGCTTATATCAACAACAGTGTAAACAGAAACCCTAATCACCCCCTCAGAGTGGTACAGTGTAACTATGGTGATACTGAACTACTCTGATGACAGGATGTGAAAGAAAATAGTAAAAAAAAGAAAAAATATGTTAAAGTATAAAAAAAATTAGGAACAAATTACTATAAAAAGACACGTAAAAGAATACATATTGGCCTAAATTTATAAAGAATTGTTTTTCATATTTGTTATACCAGAAGGTAGTAAATATCTTTTATTTTTAATTTTCTAACTTTTTTGTTTCTATAGTAAAAAAATAAAAACCCAGTGGTGATCAAGTCACCAAAAGAAAGCTCTAAATGTGTGAAAAAAATGCCCTGGTCATGAAAGGGGTAAAACCTTTCAGAGATCAAAGTGGTTAAACTTAATGGGTTGTTTTAAAAGGTAAGGGTGTACATATAATCACTGCCATGTGCCCAGTAAAACTCACATGACTGATTCTCCTCCAATCTCACCATGGCTGCATTTTATGAATGTGCCCTTAATTGCTGGCATACTATGCCATGGATAATGATAGGCACTAGTCCTTTGTTTATGTATGATCATCCCATAGACGTATAGGAAGCAATGATTTTATAAGCTAAATTAGAGCAAAAAAAAATTAAGAAAACTGTAAAAGCAAAAAAGAGCAGTTTGCTGCTGTCATCATTTCTCAGAGTGTGGCTTTGATGGGAAATTAAGTATTGAATGTGATGTGTCTGGTTTTATCAATTCTTTGTATGTGCTTATTAAATCTAGAGTGTGTTGTTGTGTTCCATGATTACTTTAGTTACACTCCAAAGAGGAAAAAAGTTTAGCTCCTATGGGAGAGCCTGTCAAGTTCTTTTTCACTCTACAAATGAATTGTCATTTATTGCTGATTCAACTAAATTCTGAACAACAAAGTATTGTTTAAAATCTATATAACTTGATCTTGTTAAATTTAAACTCCTGAGGGAGAGATTGAATCTAAAATAAAAGGCTTACAGATTTGCATTGTCAAATAATAGCAAGACTTGCTTTTTCACATTCAGACTCTCCCTTCAAGTAGAAAGTTTTTCTCCAAGTGGTTGTATTGATAAATTTGCCTTCTTTCTTTTATCACAAAAGTAATAGCTGGGCCTACTGGGAAATTAAGGGTTTTGTGTGAAAGACATCGCCGGTGTTAAATCAAACTGTCAGTGACTATGTCTACAGTGAGATATTCCTTATATTTAGTTTTTGTTGCTTGATGGTCTATAAAATTGGCTAAACTTTATAATTCAAAGATTTTACAGCATGTATTTATAGAGATATAGAGATTATTGCCTCATCACAGATTTATAAACCAAATATTTTTAGAATTAAAAAACACAACCTTGCTGTGTTGAAAAATGACTAAGTATAAACATATACCTTCTAGAAATATTGTGTTGTTAAAAAGCATAGAAATGAGTTTTCTAAGCTTTTGTAAAAGGTTTCACAAGGACAAAGAGACAGACGTATTTACACTTTAAAGTGACGTTTCTAATTTTGGTTGCACATTGATACAATGTTGCATCATTTGGATATCTCATGTAGTCTGTTGCACACATTAGGGGTCAAATGCTAACGTGAAGAACCAAGAAATAATCCAATACACAGTGTAAATTTCCACATATTCTTGCTGTGTTTATTCACATTGTATGCTTTCTGAAAAACAGGCACATCTTTACAGAATAGCTGTTGTGCATTTTTAAAAGCTTTAAAAATGAACAATTTATCTCCTATATTGGCTATAGCATTGCAAAGCACAACAATTATGCAAAAAAAAGGTGGTGGTGGGGATGTTAAAAAAAACCCCAAAAACATTAATAGTACAGGGACATTAAGAGATGCATATATTTTTGAATGAATAGATCAGAGAATGCACACATTGAATATTAAAAGATAATTTTATTATAAACATTTTAAAGTTACATATTTAAAATAAATAACAAAAATTAAATATTATCCTGACATCCACATATAACTATCTGCCTCTCCCCCTGCTAAAACTCTCTTAATGTGCAAGTGTATACGTGGATCTTAATACAGACACCACTTAATCGTAGTCACTTTTCCAATAGGGTTGGTGTCAGACATTTTTTTATAATTTAACATTTTGCAGATATACCCTGCTTCCTCAAGCAGCAAGTAATGGGATGTAGATATCTAAAATAACTAAAATATCTAACTATGTATTTTGATATCCACATTTATTATTTTCGGCTTGAAGAAGCAGTCTATATCTATGAAACACTTGGCTATAAACAACCGTCTGCCACCCACCATATTGAAAAAGTAACAAAATATCTGCACTTCGTTGTTAAAGGCATGCATTAAAAAAGCTGCTGACAGTTAAGGCTCCATGCTCACTACATATAGTTACATAGTTAGTCTGGCTGAAAAAAGACAAAAGTCCATCCAGTTCAACTATAAAAAAAAAGTTATAATCCTATACCCACAGTTGATTCAGAGGAAGGCAAAAAACCAGCAATTTGCTCCTGCTGGAAAAAAAATTCCTTCCTGATCCCCTGAGAGGCAATTGGATATTCCCAGGATCAACTTTACTATAAATGTTAGTATCCAGTTATATTCTGTGTATCTAAGAAAGAATCCAGGCCTTTTTGAAGCAATCCACTGAGCTGGCCAGAACCAACTCTTGAGGGAGTCTATTCCACATTTTCATAGCTCTCACTGTGAAGAATCCTTTCCGTGTTTGGAGATTACATTTATTTTCATCCAGATGTAAAGAGTGCCACGTTGTCCTCTGTGATGACCTCAGGGTGAATAGCTCTACACCGAGTTCTCTATATGAACCACTGATGTATTTTATACATGTTGATCCCCCCTTAATCTCCTCTTCTCAAGAGAGAATAAATTTAGTTTCTCTAATCTTTCCTCATAGCTGATCTCCTCCATGTCTCGTATCACTAGCAGCATAAAAAAATGCTGTATAAAAAACACTCAATATAAGCATTTTTTCATAATTTTTTTCCTTTTGTGTGATTGTGTTTAGGTTTAGCTAGTTGTTATGGAGTGGGCCAGCAAGCCAGCCGCATCCTTAGCAATGGATGACTCATTTCCCACTGACAGCTGAAAGTAAAGAAAAGCATTGTCGGCAATTAAAATAGCCCCGCTGAGAGCTGATGAGTCTTCTGTTGTTAAGGATGCAGCCAGCTTGCCAGCCCACTCCTTGACAACCAGCTATTCACTGAAAAAAAAACCTGCTGGAAATCTGTTAGCAGCAGTTAGCAGTGTTTAGGAGCCTTCAGCGTTTTTTTTTTCTGTTTGCAAATTGCTCCCAAAAACACAAAATAAATGTGTTTTTTTTCTGCTCCTAGAAGCTGAAGCTTGCAAAACACTTCTAGTCTACAATAGTGTGCATGAACACATAGGATAACACTATTTGCTTCTAGGGGCAGAAAAAATGCTCATAAGTAGCTGCTAGGAGTTTAAAATAAGCTAGTGTGCATGGAGCCTTAAAGTGTACGCACCCACGGGTTTCTGAAGATAGTAGCAGCAGCAGCTTTCTGTACCCAATGCTACATCCCAGACTGCTCTGATTAGACTAAGATCTGACACCTACTGATAGTGGCAATGCTTTTCTGTCCCATCCTGCCCCTCTCAAATTCCTAATGGCCATTAGGGCAGCCAACGAATCCAGCAAAAAATTGGAAATACAAGTATGTGTAGGCACTTCTATGTGGATGCACTTTATAAATGTCAGCATCTTTGTTTTCTTAGAGTGATAAAGTCCCTTTAAGTGGATGGTAGAATTTTCAAAAACATGGTTCGAAGTGGTTGTAAACCCTTCCATATGCCCAGTGAAGTGACTGGCCTCTTGTGATACACGGAGATGAAACAAATCCTCCTACATATGTTGTGCCTGTTTATCTCCAGTCTGTTCAAAGTTCAGAATTTTTAAAGCTTTCTGAGAGTTCAGAAAAAAGGGGGTGGACAGCTGAAATTACACTCTGCAGAAAAGCTCTGGGAGCTGATTGGAGGAAAAAGACACCCCCCCCCCCCCCTTCACACAGCACACAGGAACAGAGCTGAGGCTTTCAATCTACAGGAGGCCCTTCCCCTGTCACCATGTTTCTCTTGGTGTCAGGAAAACTTGTCAGAAGTGATTCATGCCGATAGCAGAAATGGCTCTTAACTGAGATACGTACACACTATAGAGGGATATGCTTTGTTCATATTAGAGCGGTTTACAACCGCTTTAAAGGTATGAAACCGGCCAAACACTTTACAATCTGATTTTACAGTATTTATTTTTGATTTAATGTGAAGGCATAGATATACAATCCTTTTGATTCAGATCAATTCATTTAGGACTTGGCACTACATTATTATTGAAAACTATAAAGAAGATTGTCCAATAAGATGGTAACATATGTGATCAACTTACAATTACCAATGCATGTGGGATTTTAACCACTTCAGAACATTTTTTTTAGTTTTGGATAGAACAAAGAATAGTTGGGACTGCCAGGTTTCAAATGCTGTGATCCCTTTACAGAGAGGTTTCTTGCAGCAGGGTCAAGCACTGTAGGGCATGCTCTCCTATACTGGGAATATAGTGTGTTGGAAGTGCTCTTCCTTAGAAAGTGACAGAAGTGACAGAACCTGTTTTGCGCCACATCAAAGAATTCTGTCAGTAAAGGGCAAGTGTAGCAGCTTGTGTGTATCTTCAGTTCCTAGCTAATATCCTATCAAACTTTCAGTGAAGGGCTACTTCTTTGATGAGGACTGTCTATGACAAAGAACTATTGGTCACATTTGTTACCACTGCATCCAGAGACAGGTCCCCAATGCCAAAAATGTATTCTACAAGGCTGGCTGTTCAAACGTATGCCTCTGTGAAAAATGTTGTCAGTTAACTTGTATGTAATATTTTTTGTCCAAAAGCCAGTATCTATGAGGTTATTTTCCGGTTTCCTACACTCAAAACCCAATTATATAAGTACTGTATCTTTAGATAAGAACAGTCACCTCTGGCCAATTGTTCTTAGGGGAATGGTAAATCATCCATGTCAGATATTCACAGGCAGTCACTAGAGTTCTCCGGAGACAAGAAAGGTGCTGTGGTTGTCTGCTCACACCACAGATACTAAAAATAAATTGGCAGGCAGATTAGGCTTCCTTCATCTGGTTCCTATTTTATCTTGACTACTTATGCAAATCCTTTTTATTTCTCCTTCTTTAATTTTAGACAATCTTCACGATTTTTAAGAGTAAAGGTAATACACTGTAAATATACAAGTATTAAAGATAGATTGTTTAGAACAGTTCAGCTTTTTCAAAAGCTGGGTTTATTAGAAAGAGCAAACAAAGGTCAGGTCCTTGGCATTTATAAACTGTCTTGACAATCTGGATTTAAACTGGCTAGCAGCCGCAGCAAAGCTCATCATTTCTTGTCCTGTCCTGAAGCTAAAAGACAGACACAAATAGTTCTGTGGTGGGATGAAGCACAAATAAGTTGACACTTGTTAAAAGTCAAATGTGAACAATCCACATAAAAATAAATTTAGAAGTATCTTCTAGTTTGCAAGGGAATTAGCATTTGTTTTTATGTCTACAGAGTCATATTTTCATTTTAAAATGAGAGCTATTACATTTTAACCACGTTCCCTCCAGAGGATCTACCCCTCTTCCTGACCAGGCCATTTTTATATAGCGCTGCGTTATTTTAACTAGAAATTATGCAGTCATGCAATGCTGCACCCTAATGAAATTTATGACCTTTTTTTACCACAAATAGAGCTTTCTTTTAGTGGTTTTTGATAGCCTCTGCATTTTTTATTTTTTGCGCTATGACAAAAAAAAAAGGCCGACAATTTTGAAAAAAAAAGAACAATATTTTAGATTTTTTGCTTTAAAACATACCCAGTAAAAAATTTAAAAAATCAAATTTCGTCATAAATTTAGGCCAAATGTTTTCTACTACATGTCTTTGCTAAAAAAAAAAAGCCCAATATGTGGAAATAATTGGTTTACGTGAAAGTTATAGCGTCTACAAATGGCGGTATATATAACGTAATTTTTTTTTTTTTACTAGTATTGGCGGCAATCAGTGACTTATAGTGGTACTGCGGTGGGCATTCTGACACTGGGTGGAACTGTGTAAAGAAACCCACAATGGATAAACAGCCTGTCCTGGGAGTGATACCGGGGGGTACTGACTAACTGCCACTGACATCCCAATGACACTAATACAGTGATCAGAGCTAATAAAAAGCACTGACACTGTCCTAATGACACTGAGCAGAAAGGGGTTAACATCTGGGGTGATCAAAGGGTTAACTGTATGTTGTTTTACTAGAGAAACATGCTGATGTGTATGTCTCTGCTGTGCAGAGAAGTACACAGCAGCAAGTTACTGCTGGCAGGAGAGAGACCTGTGTTGTTTACATACAGGTCTCTCCCTTGTCACTGTTCCTCGGCGATCGCTGGGTGCCAGTACCGGGACCCTGTGATTGACAACTGTAGCCATCAATGGTGGTGTGGGTAGGGCGGCGCACACGCCCCCTACCCAGAAATGCAAAATCACATATATACGTGATTTTGCACAGTCCTACTGCTCTATAGCTGTAGTTCAACTATAGGGTGGCAGGGAAGCAGTTAATGTAAAAAAAAAACACTTATTTGTATGATCAGTATAATTATTTTGGGACTAGAGGTTTCCTATCTATAATCAAAGCACTAGTTCATATCCAGGTTTAAGAATATAGTCACAGCTTCCCTGCTCTGCATCTACTAGTTCTGTCCTCATTAAAATGTATAGCAGTGCATCATCTAATCACAGTAAAAAAAAAAAAGAAACACATTTTCAGACATATCTTTGTGTATAACCTTTTTATTTTGACAGAAAAAGGGTTGATTCTTCACTCTCCTGTAAATCAAAACTCTTTGGATAGCAAGTCACAAGACAGTAAATCAAATTATGGCCCAGATTAGTGCCTGCCAACTTTGGCATTTACCAGAACAGCTGAAAATTCTTGAGACAGTTATTTCTGTAAACGTTTCTTTGGTGTCTAATTGGCTTTGGTGATAGATGCTTAAGTATTGCCCTACAGTATTTGCCTGACAATTACATGAAAAAAAACAGCTTTTAATGCAACACTCACCCTATATACAGTGTATCTTCTGCAGATTCATCTTTCTAAACTTACAGGACCAGTGCTCATTTGGGTTGATTGATACCCAGCATCATTCAACCCCCTTCCTGTGGGCACAGGGCATCATGGACTCACCCTTCAGGGTATTTTATGAAGCTGCCCTGGCCTGACAGGAGAATTCTGCAGAGAATGGTGGTTAAGGTAGAAGTAGTTAAACTCTATGTTAAATTTGGATAAAGTGTATGCCTATCACTAGGGTATTAATGACAGCAAGATGAACAGTAACTTCTATGAGAGATACTGTACTTCAATTCCACGCATAGGTATAGGGATAATTAAAAACCATTGTTAGTAACACCAATATTGCTAATAAAATAATATCAACACTATCACAATGCTTTTCTATCCTATAGGTCTTGAAAATCTAGATTCAATTTATAACACTAACACAGCAGGAAAAAGTCAACTTGGCCCAATATGATGTAAAAATTACAGCTACATGAATACAATAAAATTCCTTATCATTTGTGCTAAAGCTTTGTGATTTGAACCTGTTGTAGTTTATAATCCAAGTAATTGATTATAAAATTTACTTGAAAGCTAATCACATGCAGTTTTTATTTTTTGTCTCCATTTTCCACCCAAACCCTTATTTGACTTAGCTAAATGGAAGCCAATGTTTAGATTATTTTGTATATTTGTGTATTAAATTTCATATTTTAAGTCTTGTCATTGTATGTAGAAAATGTAGACACAAATTTGTGTTTTAAATATCTAGCATCATGTTCCATTACTGAGCTTGATGCAGCAAACTAAATGCTTCCAAATGGGAATATTCTAAGCACCTATAAATACATATTTAACACAACCAGAGGGGTGAATTACAGGTCAACACAGACCAGATTTTAGTGAAGTACAAGTACTTTGAATAAGCAGCTTCTTTTTATTCATATCGGTCACCAAAGCTTTGTATCATTTCAAACATACCCACAATGATGTGCCTAACATCTCAGTAATGTCCTTCTTTCAAAATGCTTCTCTGCACTGTCTGATGGAGTCTCAGTCTCATACAGTTTTTTCCTCAAACCTAGATAGCACAAAAGAAAACCTGGAAGTAGGATTAACCAATGGTTCTGTAACCAGGTGCCATCTATATCATTATGCTGTTCAGGGACATTTACAGATGAGACTATGATTAATCCTTTTCCCACTAGTGCCCAGTACTGTGACTGCTACACCACTTCTTGTTAGCAGTTTTTCTGACAGTAGATGATCTTGGGATCTGTAGTCCTATAGCCAATACATCCTGTATTCCTGAGTGCTAATTAAACTACAACTACCCGATATAAATCCGCCTTCCTCACCTACACTTCCTCCCTCCACGCTGCCAAGCAAGCCCACTTTGTAACCCTCATCAATACCCTCTCCTCCAGTCCTCGCTGGCTCTTCTCCACTTTCAACTCCCTGCTCTCTCTGACCCCACCTCCACCCAGTACCTCACTCACCGCCCATGAGATTGCTAACCACTTCCAAAGCAAGATCGACGCAATTTGCAGGGACATTACCACTGCTCAGACTTCCACCCCTCCTAGCATCCCTCACATGAAAACCCCCTCAACACTTCACTCCTTTGACCCTGCTACCACTGAAGAGGGTCACTAAAGTCTTCTCTGAAGCTCGCCTTACCACCTGCCCCCTTGCCCCTGTCCCCACACAACTCCTACGATCACCCTCCTACTCCATCCTACGCTCCCTCACCCACATCTTTAATCTCTCCCTCTCTACTGGCGCATTCCCCTCTCCTCTGAAGCACACGCACATCACTCCCATACTTAAAAAACCCTCCCTGGATCCCACCGACCTAAACAACCTTAGACCCATCTCCCTGCTGCTATTTACATCCAAACTCCTCGAGCGCCTAGCCTATAATCGCCTAAGCTCCCACCTCACCGACAACAACCTCCTTGATCCCCTACAATCTGGCTTCCGTCCCCTACACTCCACCAAAACCGCCCTACTCAAACTCACCAACAACCTGCTAACCGCCAAAGCCAATGGCCATTACTCAGTGCTACTACTCCTCGATCTCTCTGCGGCTTTCGACACGGTCGACCACCCCCTCCTCCTCAAAAAACTATACTCTTTTGGCCTCAGAGACTCCGCTCTCTCCTGGCTCTCTTCCTATCTATCACAATGCTCCTTCAGTGTTACCTATAACGCTGCCACCTCCCCCTCACTCCCCCTCTCTGTTGGGGTCCCCCAAGGTTCTGTCCTCGGGCCCCTTCTCTTCTCCATCTACACCTCCTCTCTTGGTCAACTGATACACTCCCACGGCTTCAACTACCATCTCTATGCCAATGACACTCAAATCTATCTCTCTACCCACCGCCTCACCCCTTCAGTCTCCGCCCGAATCACTAGCCTTCTGAATGACATATCAGACTGGATGTCACTCCACTTCCTCAAATTAAACCTTGCCAAAACCGAGCTCCTAGTTTTCCCCCCAGCCCGCACCCCCCCAACCTCTCCATCACGACCAACAACGCCACCATCAGCCCCACCCCGCAAGCCAAAGTACTAGGTGTCATTCTAGACTCCAATCTGTCTTTCCAGCCCCAGGTCCAATCGCTGACAAATTCATGCAGACTCCACCTCCGCAACATCTCCAAAATATGCACGTTCCTAACTCCAGAAACTACAAAGCAACTCATTCACTCCCTTATTATATCACGACTTGACTACTGTAACTCCCTCCTCGCCAGCCTACCTCAACACAGGCTATCCCCGCTTCAGTCTATCCTGAATTCTGCGACCAGACTCATCCACCTTACTAACCGCTCCGTATCCGCCACCCCCCTCTGTCAATCCCTCCACTGGCTTCCGATTGCCCAACGCATAAAATTCTAATTATTAACATTGACGTACAAAGCTGTTCATAACACTGCCCCAAACTACATCACCAACCTGATATCCATCTACCACCCAAAACGCACTACTCTCCGCTCCTCACAAGACCTCCTACTCTCTAGTTCCCTGGTCTCCTCCTCCCATGTCCATCTCCAGGACTTCTCCAGGGCTTCCCCCATCCTCTGGAACTCACTACCCCAATCCATCAGACTGTCACCTACCCTCCTCACCTTTAGGCGCACCCTGAAAACCCTCTTTTCAGAGACGCCTACCCCGTCCTCACCTAATTGCCCATCTTCTTTGCTCTTCTGACCACTCCATCCTCCACAGCTATTTCCTCCTGTACCACTCTCCCCTCCCTCCTAGATTGTAAGCTCCAAGGAGCAGGGCCCTCGAACCTCTCGTGTATTGTATTGTATTGTTACTGTGCTGTTCCGTGTACTGTCTCCTATTATAATGTACAGCACTGAGCAAACTGTTGGCGCTATATAAATACTGTATAAAAACAATAATAACTACCAGAGAGAAGGAGAAGGATGCTGGGAAAGCAGATATATTCTACAGCAAGAGACTGGTTCTCTCTTGGTGCAGGATTCAGAGCTGAACACGGGGATTGCCATTCACCTCCAGAGACAGATTGCTGGCCTACTGCTGGGAGACTCTGCACATCAGTTCAGCACAGTAGTGACGCCAATTGCCACACTGGGATCGCATCAGCTTTTCTGCATGGGGACTGTCACTGTCCGTTCTTCACACAGACATCTCTGCTCGCCGTGCTGACAGGACATCAAGCAGTAACTCTGCGTATCCCTGCAACAGAACTCTCCATAATTCTCTGCATGCCTGTTGTGGCGCCGGTGGCACGGAGGGAGCTGATAAGTCAACAAACCTTCTCTTCCCCCTCTTGCTGCTGGTGTTGCAATTAAATAGTTGAAGCTTACTTCTCATGACTGTGTAACCTGTTAAATGTTGATAATTGATTATTCCTATTTTACCAGTGTTCTGCTTTCATGTGTATATTCTAAACCCATTATTCCTGTAGCCTACTCTTTTGAACAAGTCTAACATTGAGGTGTTACTAAAGAATTGTGTCTCTTGCATTAATATTCCATACTGTTGAAATGTGTTTGAACCCATTGTGTCAGAGGTGTCGGGAGGCTTGTAAGGTCAGAGCAAACAATTTTTAATTGAGATATGACTTTGTTAAAGTTGCAGACCTCAAATTTACCCAGTGACCTGTATGTCTATTTACTCTAAATTACAATTTTTTCACTATAGATTTTCCTGGGGTTCAAACTGACTTTTGGAGATTGGGTCCCATCCACACATCCAATGAACACATTTCTACAAAAGTGTGTATACAAAGGTGTCAGCAGCAAATAAAACTGTACACTGTGTGATTTATAACATCTGGCACAGTGGCAATGAATAGTATAAAATTATATAATGCAAGAATTTTTTTCGTAACTTTTACTTTTTTTGCATGTGATTGTGTATTCTATGCAAAGTGAAACTTTACCACATTCACTGAGTTTTGGGCAAAAAATCCCTTGCAAAGTACATATCCCCTTACTAAATGAACAGCCTATTTGCCTTTGGTAAATCAATCCTTGTGATTATACATATTAATTAGTGCCAGAGAGCAACACTTAATACAGTATAATAATAATAACAACAATGAAAAATCTCTTCACACTGCATTTTTGCTCAGCTTCTCCCCATGCCTAGAGAACACAATGGCTCCACAGGCGAGATTCTCCTGTCAACACTTTTTGTTTGGATGGGGGAATTAAGTGAATTTCTTTCCTGCAACCAATGGTTGTAGGAGAGATATTTGCACCATCCTTAATAAAAATGCTCCAAAAAAGTGTTGCTCAAAAAAGCTCAGTAGTCATTTTTCTGTTCAAATTCCATTATACCTAAAAAATAAACGTTAATGCAGAATGCTATCATTTATAAGCTTTGAGTCTGAGGACACAGCATTCTTCCTCTGCAGATGCAATTATTAAACTAAGCATAGTTTCTGAACTAAAAATAAGAAGAGTTCTGCTGATGAATTGCCGGTACTCAGACAATCAAACATTCCCTGCTTTGCCATGATGGTGATTAATGTAGCTGTTTTTAATTGCTCATGTCGGTGGATGTAAAGGGTTGCATTCTAATCAGGTGGAAGGCTGCTGATAAATTTATGACAATGTAGACTGTAGACTTTGGTGTCTCCTTTAATAGGTTCTGTTCACCACCCTCAGCTTTTTTGTACATTTTTTTCCACTTCCCACTAGAACATTAACTGAAGTAACAGAGGAGAACCTAGTGTTCTTTACCCACTATATTTTTAGCCAAATCTAGAAATGCCACCACCAGCACTGTGAAAAACAATTATTCCATCTTCAATGTTTTCCTCATCATTGCATATGGCTACAACTCTGCACCCCGGCCCCCGCCCCACCCCATCTCATTTAAAATATTGGGCATCCTAATGTAGCACTTATTTTTCCTGAGCCAAAAACTAGTTAGCTTATGGGGGGGGATAATGTGAAAGATATTGACTAAAGAGCAGTTGAGTTTGAAAACCTGGCAGTGTGATGGTAATGCTTTAATGATAAAAAGAAAAATATCAAAAGGGTGGTAAATATTTCTGAAGCCTCAGCAGCTTCAGTATTGCAGGGGGGTGTCATTTATTTATTTTTTTGCAAAAAAGTGCAATAACGTAATTTTTTTCCTCTAATGATACTTAAATAGTGTGCAATGTTAAACAATGGAGCAATTGTGCAAAAGTAATACGTACTTGCTTATTTAGAATGGTGGAATGTGTTCCAACACATAACAAAAAAAAAGGCTAGGCAGAGGTTCTCAAGACATAATGCAGTTGTTATAACGGAATGTAGAATATCTTTTCACTTATGCAAACAGACTATAAATTATAACAATCTGTATCTAGGCAAAGACAGCAAGACAAATGTCAGTATCATCATTGTTCCATATTAAGACGTACCAGTGCCCTTTACAAGAACCTCCTAAATTCCATCTGTAGATTTAGTATTGGCTCTCACTCACCCCATTGCACATTCTTCTTCTCTATCCCCTGTCTGTCTGTGTATGGCACTAGCAATCTGAACAAACATTGTACAAGTGTCATTTACAATAAGATTAACTAGTATTTTGGTATGTCTCCAGGCATACCTGCCTATATACTGTATGCTCCAATTTGGAGACTCTCAAAGATTTGAGTTAGAATTTCCTTTTACAGAGGGAAGAGGCAGTGCGACTTCAACATATATTTGCAAATGTTATGCAACTAAAATCTTTGTTTTTATTGCAAATTATTAGACAGTGTATTTTTTTTAACTGTTGCAAGTGCTGGGAAAACTTTTGTTGTTAGTACATTTTTGGTAAATTCCTGCTCTGAACAATGTAGTTAGGAAATGCTGTCACTGCTGCTGAGGGTGAAAGGGATAGCAGATCCTATTTCACAGTGGGATGTAATAGTACAATATACCGTAATGTAATGAATGTAATAGTACAATATAGTAGCAAATATAAACAGCCCATACCTGACACCCGTATTGAATGCTTTCTGCAAACTGTTGTAATTTAGAGTAGAGTGGAGAAGAGTTACAATATCCATTATGTTTTATATATGTGACCCCATTGGAGAGTATTTCTCTCATTTCCAATCCCAGGGATGTCTGTGCAATAAATTAAGGTGGAGGGTGGGGTGCAGTTGTCAAAGAGCAGGAAAGCATGGACAGCAAAAAATGTGAAAGAAGTGATAGGAAATTTTCCCAACAGGGACACAGATGGCAAAAAAAGTAATAAAAGATATACTGTACAGCCGCTTTGTGTGCACCAAATGCCTTTGCAAACCTATTTAATACTTGTAAAAACAGTGGTGACATCTCTGTGCTGCGCAGCTGTGGGAAAGATTCAACAGGTCTGCCCACAATAGGCTGCCTGCAGAAAACTAGGAGGGGAGGATTCTAGACCACTCACCCTGCACAATGAGAAGCAGCAACCATGACTGGTCCTAATACAGGAAGCTCCTGTACAGAGGCAGTTTCACAAATGGTTATTTTATGGATCTGAAAAGAATTACATAAAACACAATAAGATTCAAGTAAGAATATATAGTATGCCTCGTGTATTTAGCCAATGTTTTGTTGATGACTCATGTGTTTCTATACAATTTTATGATTTTTATACCTTTTTCTACAAATGTCACATATAAAATCTGAGCTATTTGTGGGTAAATCAGTGACAAAGATGAAATGTTTTAAATTATGAAATCTTAATAGGTAAGTAAGGATTCTTATAAGAAAATTCAATTGCCACAGCACAAATATAACTTTCTAAGTCTTTGATGGAAATATCATTTTATAAAGAACTCTAAAGATGAGATTAGTGAAAGTTTTCAAGAGCTGCATAAATGATTCCAATTTTATCCTAAGAGGTTTTTCTTATGAAATAATTGGATGTTTCTAAGATTAATATATAAGTCTCACTTACCCACCACACATTTTGAATACAATTTAGTCTTATCCTTTCAAATAACTGCAGGTTTAGGAAAGTTGTATTTAAAAATGTATAAATGACATTAAGTACTTAAGTAATAAATGATATAAAAGGACATTACATTTTTGACTAGAATAGTACAGCTATACACAGTTACCCTTCAGTTACCTATTCCAAACCCCCCCAAAAATGTCTACCTTCCTGCAAGAATACAAAAGGCACTTTCTTTCAACTCTACAGTGTGCTAAAGTTGCAGGCCTTTGAAGACAGAAGAACAATCCCACTCTCAGTATCTATGGATCCCCTTAACTATTAAGCCCCCAGTCTCAACACACGGCTTCAAGGACAATCTCAAAACAAATTGCAAACACATTGTTGCAATATCTTTTTTATGTGAAATTTGAATTGACAAATGAAAATAGGTAAGTTTGTAAATATTGCTTATTAGGTAGGCTATAACTATTATGTTGGCAATGCATGGTTAATTTTCTTAAGCCAACGGGTTGAACAAAAAATATCTAACAGATTCTACTGCATTTGTGTGGATGGAGGACTCTCCCCCACCAGGACACTCTGCCACTGGCACCTGGCAATGTAAGAATACACTGATCAGTGGCTTCAGCTGACTGGCTGCAGCTGCTAATCAATGGAAAATTTCCCAACACATACCTTCGAAATAAGTTAATTAACCACTTCCCTGCCGACCTATAGCAGATATATTGCTACAGGGCAGCATGGGTGCACAAAATAACATATATATGCATGATTTTGCATTTCCGAGTAAAAGGCGCACGTGAGCCACGCTCCCTATCCGCACCACTATTCATGGCTGTGGCTGTCAATCACCAGGTCCTGGCCAGTGATTACCTGCCAACACCCAGTGATTATCGAGGATCTCCAACAGGGAGGAGGGCTGCTTTGTTTATTAACAGTCCTCCTCCCTGTCAGCTGAGGCACACTGCTCTGGATAGCTGTGCACAGCACAACCATCCAGAGCAGTGTCCTTACAGTGAAGCACCAACACACCGCCCGCAATAAAACAGCACAGAGTTAACCGTTTGATCACCCCTATATTAACCCCCATATTAACCCCTTCCTGCCCAGTGTCATTAGTACAGTGTCAGTGCTTTTTTTTAGCATTGATCACTGTATTGGTGCCACTGGGGATGTCAGTCACACCAAGTGAGTTCCCCCAGTGTCAGAATGCCCGCCGCAGTCTTGCTATAAGTCGCTGATCACCGCCATTATTAGTAAAAAAAATTTCCAGTATCTATACCACCATTTGTAAACACTATAACTTTCACGTAAAACAATTAATTTACACATACTGGGATTATAAGCAAACTATAAGCAAAAAAATACAGAATTTGTTTTAAAAAAACATGTTTCTGTTAAAAAATTTGGCAAATAAATAACTTACCTTAATAAATTTAGACCAAAATGTATTCTGCTATATTTGTTTGGTAAAAATAACTCAAATCATTTAGAGAGTGACCCTACATGCTGTTATTGCACAGGTAGTGAATTACTGTGAAATCACCAGCTCATTGTTACAAACATAACAGTGAAGTGAGACCCCATGTGTACCAATATAATAGTGGGGGCTGATGTTTAAAACATGAGTTAATGGAAACTTAGTTTGTTCTCCCATAGCGGGTGTCGGCAACCCGCGGCTCCAGAGCCGCATGCGGCTCTTTTTCATCTTTGCTGCGGCTCCGGAGCACACTGCCCACCAGGTGGTCGGCAAGCAGCAGATCGCGAGCCACATGCGGCTCTTCTGTGTGCCGGGCGCCCGCTCCCCTCCCTCCTCAAAAATCCGGCCCGCGGAGCGTGGAACATTGGCTGTCAGGATGTAGGTGGGGCAGCCAGGATGTAGGCGGGGCAGAGTGACGAACTCCTCTCTCAGTCCGCCCTGAAGACCAGAACGGCGCGGGAACACAGCGAGAGGAACGCGCGGAGCAAAGGTAAGTGAATTGAGACAATATGGGGGATGAATTACTATGTGGGGGATGAATTACTGTGTGGGGGATGAATTACTATGTGGGGGATGAATTACTATGTGGGGGATGAATTACTATGGGGGATGAATTACTATGGGGAATGAATTACTATGTGGGGGATGAATTACTATGGGGGAAGAATTACTATATGGGGGATGAATTACTATGGGGGAAGAATTACTATATGGGGGATGAATTACTATGGGGGAAGAATTACTATATGGGGGATGAATTACTATATGGGGGATGAATTACTATGGGGGATGAATTACTATGGGGGATGAATTACTATGTGGGGGATGAATTACTATGGGGGATGAATTACTATATGGGGGATGAATTACTATATGGGGGATGAATTACTATATGGGGGATGAATTACTATGGGGGATGAATTACTATATGGGGGATGAATTACTATGGGGGAAGAATTACTATATGGGGGATGAATTACTATATGGGGGATGAATTACTATGGGGGAAGAATTACTATATGGGGGATGAATTACTATATGGGGGATGAATTACTATGGGGGATGAATTACTATGTGGGGGATGAATTACTATGGGGGATGAATTACTATATGGGGGATGAATTACTATGGGGGATGAATTACTATATGGGGGATGTATTTTCAGTTTTAAAAATGTGGCTGTCAAAATAAATTTCAATCGTGGTTTTGGCGAGATTTGGCTCAGTTGAAAAAAAAGGTTGCCCACCACTGACCTAAGGCTATGATTGTGATTATGAAGATACACTGTGGCCCTGATTAACCCTTTGCTTACTGGGCCCTTAAACCCCCTTCATGACCAGAGTGCTTTTTGCAATATATGCAGTGTCGGATTTGTTATAAATGTTGCAATGGTTTTGCGGCTCCCAGTCTTTTTTTTCCCTTCGGAAACGGGTCCAAGTGGCTCTTTATGTCTTAAAGGTTGCAGACCCCTGTCCCATAGAAACCAATCATAATCTTTGTTTCAGTTTCAGTTTAGGCTTTGGAGTGCAGAAATTACTACTGGAGCCTTGGTTGATATGGGCAACAATAATATTTTTCTGTAACATGCTTCTTGTACTCCCATAGTGCAGAGGCCACCTACTTTTTCCAAGTGATACTATTAGAAGTCACAAACTAGTGCTCTCCTTTTGCATCCCTTGTGACGGTTATAGTTTATCTCTTTGTGTGGACTGAAACGACTAAGGTGATCTTTTATGAAACAGAGAATAGCGAAGATCCTGAGGATCGTTGCTGATCTCCGATCATTAGTGGTTTAGGAAACAGAGATGATCAGCGGAGAACATGTTCTCCGCTGATCATCTCAGCACACATATGGCCAGTATATGAAGGAGCGATGTCAGCCCTTCACTGTCGATCTGTGTTCTCCCTTCAGATTCTTCAGCCCAAGCTGGAGAATCGGGGGGAACCGCAAACGAAGCAGCGATAATTTACCGCTGCTAAGTAAATGATGTTTGACTGATCTCTTACTGTAATCTTGCGAGATTATAGTAAAAGCAGCCATTTTCCAGCGTTTGTAGATCGTTACCCCTTCATTCTGAGAACTGATCTACACCGCTTTATAAAAGGCATTCACAGGAGAACTGTGTTCTCCGAGAATGCCAGAGAACTGAACAGTGGTAATTTACCACTGCTTGATAAGAGGACACCTAAATAAAAATGTCTTGCCAAACACTTGCCTACCACAAGGAGTAATTCATTTTTTTTCTGAAATATAACATAAACAACACTTGTATCTAGCACCAAACTTGAAAGTGGGACACTAGGCCTATTTCATGAACAATATCTAAACATGTTAATGCTTCTAATACACTAGTATTAATGTGTATGGAATATTTGTTTGTAACATAATGGAACTCTAAAGTAAAATAATTCTTCTCCAAGATATCCTGACTTCTCCAAAAAGACTCGCCACTTTTGACAAGAAACGAGTATTTCTGTAACTTTATAAAACTAGAGGCATAAAAGAATTCAGCTCTATGCTGTTTTTACTCTGTAATACATTTACTGAAACTTGATTACATTTTTTATAAGTGTTATTGATCAGCATTTACCAAACCGTTCCTGCTATTTTATTACTGAAAAACACTCATTAGTCAGTTGTAGTAGACTGCATTTGAATTCACACAAATGGGGTTGATTTACTTAAGGCCAATAGACTGTGGGGATGATTTACTAAAATTGATGGATAAAGAATCTAATGCAGCTGTGCATAATAAGCAAACAGCTTCCAAGTTGTATTAAAAAATGTCAATGTTTAATTGAACAAGCCGAAGTTAAAAGCTGATTGGTTACTATGCACAGCTTCACAGTTTTAGTAAATCTCCCCCTGTGCACTTTGCAAGTGCAGTTTCTCCAGAGCTTAGTAAATGAGGTAAAGCTTCGCTTTACAAAGAATGCTGAGTCCCATGCAAGGAAAATTCAAAAAACAGCATTTTTTTTCCCAGTGAATGATCAAATGTGGTGCACATGGCACACAGGAGAAACCATGGGTGTTTACTTATATAGTATAAAATGAGACAGTGTTGAATAGGGAATGTACAGCACAGTATATGTGAAGGTACATTGGAAAAGTCAGGGCCCAACATTAGACGTTGGGGCACTTGTTCAGGGGATAGTTGTAAGTGACTTACTACCAACTCCTGAACTCTGTGTCACATACTCCTGACCCCTGATCTCTGGTTCACTTAATACTGACCTCTGTATCACTTATTACTGACCCCTGAACTGTGTACTATGTATTACTGATCCCTGAACTCTGAATCCCTTACTGCTGACCCCTGAAATCTGTGTCACTGCTGACCCCTGAACTCTGCACCAGTTACAGTTGACCCCTGAAATCTGTGTCACTACTGACCCCTGAACTCTGCATCACTTAGTCCTGACCCCTAAACTCGGCATCACATACTTCTGACCCTTGAACTCTGCATTACATCTGATCTCTGTGTCACTTTTTGCTGACCCTTGAACTTACTTCAACTTGAACTTACTCCTGACCCCTGCACACTGCATCTTATACTCCTGACCCCTGAACTCCATGTTATTTATTATTATTATTATACAGTATTTATATAGCGCTAAAAGGTTTGCTCAGCGCTGTACATTATAGTGGGGGACAGAACATGAGACAATACAGTAACAAAACAAAACACGAGGAGGTCAAGGGCCCTGCTCTTTCGAGCTTACAATCTAGGAGGGAGGGGATAGTGGTACAGGAGGAAGTGGCTGTGGGGGATGGAGTGGTAGGAGGAGTGGAGAAGATCGACTGTTAGGTAAGGGCGGGGTAGGCTTCCCTGAAGAGATGAATTTTCAGGGTGTGCCTAAAGGTGAGGAGGGTAGGTGACAGTCTGATGGATTGGGGTAGTGAGTTCCAGAGCATGGGGAAAGTCCTGGAGAAGTCCTGCAGTCGAGCGTGGGAGGTGGAGACCAGGGAGCTAGAAAGTAGGAGGTCTTGTGAGGAGCGAAGATTAGGGGTAGGGTGGTATTTGGGTATCAGGTCGGTGAGGTAGTTTGGGGCAGCGTTATGAATGGCTTTGTATGTCAGTGTTAGTAGTTTGAATTTGATGCGTTGGGCAATCGGGAGCCAGTGGAGGGAATGACAGAGGGGGGTGGCAGATGCGGAGCGGTTGGTAAGGTGGATGAGTCTGGCCGCTGAGTTCAGGATAGACTGAAGAGGGAATAGTCTGTGATGGAGTAGGCCAGTGAGAAGGGAGTTGCAGTAGTCCAGGCGTGAGATAATAAGGGAGTGAACGAGTTGTTTAGTAGTGTCTGGGGTTAGGTATTTTGGAGATGTTGCGGAGGTGGAGTCTGCATGGGTTTGTCAGCGATTGGGCAAGGGGTTGGAAGGACAGGTTTGAGTCTAGAGTGACACCTAGGACTTTGGCTTGCATTGTGGGACTGATGGTGGCGTTGTTGGTCGTGATGGGGGGGGGGGGCGCGGGCTGGGGGGAAAATCAGGAGCTCGGTTTTGGAAAGGTTCAATTTGAGGAAATGGAGCGACATCCAGTCTGATATGTCGTTCAGTAGGTGGGTGATACGGGCGGAGACTGAAGGGGTGAGGCGAGGGGTGGAGAGGTAAATTTGCGTGTCATCGGCAAATTTTCTGTATTGTGCAATTTACAGCTAGTCAGAGCCCTGCTCCCCTACTTACCATGCCAGCTTTTAGCACCTGCCTCTCTGCATAAACAATGTTTCTCCTGCAGCTGCCTGTGACAAGTGCAGTTGAAGTGGAGACGTTTATTCTCCATATTTGGTTTGCAATGTGTGAGGACACAGTGGGCCCTGTATTCCCTGGGGCCTCTGTGCATCACACACGTTTGCACACATGGCTAATATGACACTGTCTGTGCAGCTATGAGGGGGCAAGTGGACTCTGTGTTCACATGCCAAAGAAGTGGTTGTGGGCATGGTGCATCATTTTCAGGGTGGGCAAGCTTGATTTTTTTTTAGGTACTGGTCATGCTATACAGCCAGAGCACGCAGAGGAGGTGGTAGAGTGGCTTACCATGCATTCATCACCCTCCTCCTCCTCTGTTGCCCAGGCCCTGATTAACTTGCAGTCCACCGCAGCTGCTAGAGAACCTTATTCTATCCCCTCATCCAAAGCTTCTCCTGTTGTCGCCTTTCCAACTGTCATGAGGGAGTTTACTGAATTATTTGAGCACAACATCAGCCACTTGCTGCCAAAGGATACAAAGCAATTACTTGATTCTGGGTTTAAAGAGGAAAGTAATAGAAGCCCAGAGGGAGGGGACACCAGGAAGGGGACACCAGGAAGGGAAAACCAATTGGCAGTTATGTTCCTGCAATCGCAGGAGGAGGAGGGTGGGTAATGATGAGGTCTCTGATTGTACCTGAGTACCCTAGAGAGCAGAGAAAGAAAGTGAGGGAGAGGCTCAACCCCAATGAGGCAGAATTTCATCTAGGGAAAGCTCACAGAGAAATGGAGGGAGCAGCTGCCTTATTCCACTGCATGGCAGAGCTTCATGGGTACAAGGCACTGTTGTCCCTTGGTCCACCCCCCAGCACTCAGCTGGGCTTTTCTAAGCACATGTGCCACATACAACACCACAGATATTTTGCAGTCTCTGCCTCCAATGTATCAAGTGTGGCATTAACTTTTGCCACAAAGGTACCATGTGTATAAAGAGACATCTACAGTTGCAAGAAAAAGTATGTGAACCCCTTGGGATTACACAGAGTTTTGCATGAATTGGGCATAAAATGTGCTCTGAACGTCATCTAAGTCACAACAATAGAAGAACACAGTCTGCTGAACATAATACTACACAAACATTAGATGTTGCCATGATGTTGCCATAACATGTAAACATTCACAGTGCAGGGAGGAAAAAGTATGTGAACCTTTGGACTTAATAACTGGTTGACCCTCCTTTGGCACCAATAACCTCAACCAAACGTTTCCTGTAGTTGCAGATCAGACCTGCACAACGATCTGGAGTAATTTTGGACCACTCCTCTTCACAAAACTGTTTCAGTGTAGCAATATTCTTGGGATGTCTGGTGTGAATCGCTCTCTTAAGGTCATGCCACAGCATTTCAATCGGGCTGAGGTCAGGACTCTGACTGGGCCACTCCAGAAGGCATATTCTGTGCTGTTGCAGCCATTGTTTTGTTGAATTACTTGTATGCTTTGGGTCATTGTCCTGTTGCATCACCCATCCTCTGCGGAGTTTCAGTTAGCGGACATATGGTCGTACGTTTTCCTGCAAAATGTCTTGATAAACTCTGGAATTCATTTTCCCATCAATGACAACAATCCGTTCAGGCCCTGAGGCAGCAAAGCAGCCCCAAACCATGATGCTCACTCCGCCATGTTTTACAGTGGGGATGAGGTTTTGATGTTGGTGTGCTGTGCCTTTTTTTCTCCACACATAGTGTTGTGTGTTTTTCCCAAACAACTCAATCTTGGTTTCATCTGTCCACAGTATATTTTGCCAGTAGTGCTGTGGAACATCCAGGTGCTCTTTTGCAAACTTCAAACATGCTGCAATATTCTTTTTGGACAGCAATGGCTTCCTCCGTGGTGTACTCCCATGTACTCCATTCTTGTTTAATGTTTTCCTTATTGTAGATGTGTCAACAAAAATGTTAGCATGTGCCAGATATTTCTGTAGGTCTTTAGCTGACACTCTGGGATTCTTCTTTACCTCATGCAATATTCTGCGTTGTGCTCTTGCAGTAATTTTTACAGGATGACCACGCCTAGGGAGAGTAGCAACAGTGCTAAACTTTCTCCATTTGTAGACAGTCTGTCTTACCATGGACACATGAACATCAAGGCTTTTGGAGATACTTTTGTAACCCTTTCCAGCTTCATGCAAGTCAACAATTCTTGATCTTCTGAGAGCTCTTTTCTGCGAGGCATGGTTCACATCAGACAGTGCTTCTTGAAACCAATAAACCCAAAACAGGTGTGTGTTTTTTAAGGGCAGGACAGCTGTCAGCAACACATCCAATATCATCACACTGATTGGAGTCAAGGTTGGCTCACTCCTGGCTTCAATTAGCTCTGGGAGAAGTCATTAAGCTAGGGCCTCACATACTTTTTCCTCCCTGCACTGTGAATGTTTACATGTTATGTGCAATTAAACCATGGCAACATCTAATGTTTGTGTAGTATTATGTTTAGCAGACTGTGCTCTTCTATTGTTGTGACTTAGATGACGTTCAGAGCACATTTTATGCCCAATTCATGCAAAACTCCATGTAATCCCAAGGGATTCACATACTTTTTCTTGCAACTGTAAACTCCCATTATGCAGCTCATTGAGAACAGCACCAGAATGTTAGTCTTCAGGAAAAGGGCAGCACTCTTCCACTTCCTTGCAGCTCCTCCCTTTCCACTCTATCCCCTATTATACATGATTCCATCTCACAGTCTCCAGCAATTCAAATCATATTATATCAAAGGGTGTCAGAAGTTTATGTAATGACTTCTCTAGCGGGGATCAACTCCTGCCCTTCCAGCTGGTGGATTTAGCCCCTTTTGGGAATTTGGAGCCTGTGCTGTACCACAGTGGCAGTGGCAGGTGCCACCATTCCTGATAATGGGGCCATCCCTGCCCTTCACCATCACAAGAAAAGCAACATTTCTACTACAGTAGACCACACAGTCAGTACCAATGTCCACATGACAACATGCAGGTGGCCCAGCACATATGGATAGGGATGCTATTTATTATTCACAGTCCACTGGTTGACTTTGCAGGCAGGATGGGTGTAGGACAGGGCACACTGCTGCAGCTTGTTCTGCTGCCCTGGATTCTTACAGTTGATGGTGAAGGTGACAGGGTTGTCTACTCCTCCACCTCCGTCACCTTAATGCACTGTTCTGATGAGTCATCCTCTGATCCACCAGTCTCCCATAAGGTTCAAGAGGCAATGTAGTGGCTCAGGCTAAAAGATGTCATGCTTTGCTGCAGTTGGTATGGCTCATGGACAGGAGTCACACTGGGGCAGAGATTCTTTCAGCTCTGCAGGGACAGGCCCAGAGGTGGTTAACCCTGTGGAAACTTGTGCAAAGAATACTAGTGTGTGACAATGGCACTAACCTGTTGTTCAAACTCTGGTAGGGAAAGTTGTCACACATTCCTTGGCTGGCACACATCCTCAATCTTGTGGTTCAGCAGTTCATGGATAGGTACTCTGGGTTACAAGATCCTGTTAGGCAGGCCTGAAGAATTTGTAGCCATTTCAGGCTAAACCCAGACAGTGTTTGGCTGTGTGAAATTCAGAAAGAAATCCATCTGCCCCAAATGGCGTGATCTGTGACATACCCACTATGTGAAATTTGACTTTGATCATGCTACAGCTGCTGCACATGCATAATAAGGTCATCAATATGTACCTGTGGGAGTATAGCATGAGGACAGACTTGGGGGGCTGAGCTTCTTTTCCTCACACCAGTGGCTGCTGATATGGGATTCATGCACTATACTTCCATAATTTGTGGAGGAGACAAGAATGGTGAGCAGTGCCACTTTAACGGTTGTGTTCATACTGGAGCACACACCGCGTGGCATCAAGGATAGGGCAATCAAGGCAGAGCAGCAGGAGAAAGAAGGGAATTTCATTGCATCTTAAAACCTGCTATATCAAGACACCATCCTTGTGAGGTCACAGCAGGGAATAGAGAAGGAGTATAGTTGCCATGGGGGTATTGAGGATGAAGAAGACATGTGCCAGTCTTCTAAGGGTGGATTTCCTGTAACCCAAACCCCAGGAGTAGTACAAGGCTAGGGGGAGTTAGCTCAGGACAATGGGGTTGATTTACTAAAACTGGAGAGTTCAAAATCTGGTGCAGCTGTGCATGGTAGCCAATCAGCTTCTAACGTCAGCTTGTTCAAATAAGCTTTGACAATAAAACCTGGAAGCGGATTGGTTTCTATGCAGAGCTGCACCAGATTTTGCACTCTAAAGCTTTAGTAAATTAATCTCAATGTCTTCCTCAGTGACCAAGAGGACTCGGGTACCTACACCTCCAGTAATTTGCTGTGCATGGGTTCCCTCATGCTTCAGAGCCTGCAAAAGGACCCTAGGATTTGTGGCGTATAGATGAAGTCCTCCAAACAAATGACCCCCATGACTACTGGATCATGAGAATGGACCAATATTCAGAGCTTGTCCAGTGTGAAATTGAGCTACTGGGCTGCAGCCAGTAAGATCTCTGAATGTAGATTCAGTGCTGCAGGGGCTTTGTGAAAGGCAAAATAGTGCTTCTGTCCATGTCACAATTGACTATCTGATATTTTTGAAAATTAATCAGTCCTGAATGAGCAACGGTATAGAGGCCCCCACTGCAGATGCTGCTGATTCAATTTTTGGGGATCCTGCCTCTCTCCAAATCTTTTTGCTACATCCTGAGCTTCTCCGTTCACAGGTCACAAAACATATCTCACATGCTGCCACCATTGCCATGTATGGTCTCCTTGAGCACACTCAGCCACCGTTAGCACATCCTTTTACCTACCGCTTTTAACATATCCTGCCACTGTAGTGTCACTGTTTTGAAAGCATGTTCAGTGCTGCAGGGGCCTTGTGAGACAAAGTAGTGCTTCTCTCCTTTTTTTTTGCTGCATCCTAAGTACTTTTCACTGCCACAGGTCACAAAACATATCTCACATGCTGCCACTTTTGCCATGTCCATTCTCCTTGAGCACACCCAGCCCCTTAGCACACCCTTTCACCTGCCATTGTTAACATCTCCTGTCACTGTTTTAGGCATGCTACCATTTTTTTTTTAAAATGGGGCCTTAGCTGCTGTTCTTTGCAATAGCAATTTTAATGCTGCACTGCAATATTTGGCAGCTGTTGCACAGTTGCAAATGCTATAAATTAGATTGAAAGAGTCCATCATGTGCTCTGCAGGAATAATTCTGATGGGTTACAGTGTTTGGGCACCATCAACACCTAAAATCCAATTGTTTTGCAGCTTTGTGGCAGATGCAGATATGCCAAATGTTTGTTAAAGCAGGGTTGATTCTGTGCTCTGGAGGAATTTTGTTGTTGGGTTACAGTGTTTGGGTAACACCAACACCCAAAATACAATTTTTGCACCGATTTGTGCTAGTAGCAAAAAATATTTTTTGGCCAGGGTCGATCCTCTCCTCTGCAAGAATATTTATGTTGGGCTACAGTGCTTTGTCACTAATACGTGAAACCTAATTTTTACAAAATTTCATTTATGGATGTATAAATTGTTCCATTTTTGGAGCTGGGTAAATACTGAATTGTTCATTATTTGTTTGGTTGAATGGCAGTGCATCATCAATAAAAATGTACAACACTTTGTTTCCTCTTGCTACTCCTTAGTTGAGAAATTTGGAATACACACTCTTTAGTGTGGCTTAACAGTGAATCCTTACAAAAAAAAGTCCTGTCTCATTCTTTATCTCTGAAATTCTTGCCTATAAAGCATGCATTTGTCACAGGGAGAATGTAATTTTTTGATCCACGCATGGAGCAGGCTTGCTGTCTTCCTCTCGCATTGCCTCTGATGAGAGTTATTTACAGTTGTGCTCAAAAGCTTGCACACCCTGGCAGAAATTGTGAAATTTTGGCATTGATATTGCAAATATGTTTGATCATGCCAAAGAACTGTATTTTATTTAAGGATAGTGATAATATGAAGCCATTTGATATCACATAGTTGTTTGGCTCCTTTTAAAATCATAATGAAAACAGAAATCACTCAAATGCTCCTAATAAAAGGTTTACATACTCTGGAATGTTTGACCTTGGTACAGACACACAAGGTGACACACAGATTAAAATGGCAATTAAAGGTCAATTTCAAATATATGTGGCTTTTCAAATTGCAATTAGTGTCTGTGTATAAATAGTAAATGAGTTTGTTAGCTCTCACGTAGATGCACTGAGCAGGCTAGATACTGAGCAATGGAGAGCAATAAAGAACTGTCAAAAGGCATGGAAAAGGATAGAAGAAGATATCCAAAGCCTTGAATATCTCAGTCAGTATTGTTCATTCACTTATTAAGAAGTGGAACTTATTAAGAATTGGAAAATTTGGGGATCTCGTGATACCAAGCTAAAGTCAGGTAGACCAAGAAAGATTACAGCCACAACTGCCAGAAGAATTGTTCTGGATACAAAAAAAACCCCACAGATAACCTCTGGAGAAATAAAGACCGGTCTAGAAAAAAGATGGTGTGGTTATTTCAAGGAGCTCAATACGACGATATTTGAACTAAAGATCGAGTTACCAGAAAGAACCATATACTTGTCAAGGTCCTATCTCTCCTCAGGGCTTGTGCTGCTCCATGTGCTGGCATCCATCTTGGGTGTCTGCAAAGCATTGTGGGATCCTTTATGCTTTCAGCCTCTGCGGCTCCTCCCCCAGGAGGTGGTGGCTTATCACATATAAGTCTGCTGTTTGTAGCTGTCCATTGCATTCGTGTCCTGTCTGTTGCACAGCAGCAAGCTCCCATTTAGTTTCTCATTGCTCACCTGGATTTCGACTCGGCTTTGGCAAGACTCCTTCCTGGATTCTGACCCCGGCTCTGGCGATCATCCTTCCTGGCTTCTGACCTCGGCTCTGGCGACCATTCTTCCTGGCTACTGTACTACCAAGTCATACGCTGTTGCTGTTGGACTTGCATAGACTCTGTCTTGTTTTTGTATAATAAACCTACCTTTAATTCCACCTCCTTGTGTGTCTGGCTCCTCACTGCCTGACACTACACGAATGCCATGAATCCTGACGGTGCAGGTACCGCACCTGAGATCCTGTCGGGGGCAGATCTTTGGTGGAGTTTCCTCGTCCTCGGTTTCCCGCAAAGATAAACCGCTAATCACTGTTGTCCTCTCTTGGGCGGAAGGCTTGGTGACAGCCCAGGCGTTGATAGACTCTGGTGCTGGCAGGTTGTTTATGGACAGTTCGTTTGCTGCCTAGTACTCCATTCCTCTGCAGGCTCGAGTTACTCCATTGGTCCTCGAGGCGATAGATGGCAGGCCCCTGCAACCGCCGCAGGTTACCCACGAGACCCTGCCAGTTGAAGTAGCTATTGGGGCTGTTCACAGGGAGTTGGCCTGTTTCCAGGTAATTTCTTCCCCACACTACTCCGTGGTTTTGGGATATGCCTGGCTTTAGAAGCACAATCCGACCTTTGATTGGCGGTCGGTCGAGATTCTCTCGTGGTCTCCACAGTGTGGGGCCGGTTGCATCTGTGGACCTGTTAAGGTGTTGTGTGCGTCCTCGGACTCTGTGTTGCCCACTGACTATGGGGAGTACCTGGACCTGTTTGAAAAGGCTTACAACCCGTTGCCACTCCTCCGCGTGGCAGGGTGTATCCTCTTTCGGTTGCGGAGAATCAGGCCATGCAGGAGTATGTTGCGGATGCACTTTCCCGGGGGCACATTCGCAAGTCTACTTCTCCAGCAGGAGTTGGCTTTTTCTTTGTGAAAAAGAAGGGCGGTGAATTGAGGCCTTGCATTGATTTTAGGGGATTTTAGGGGTCCCAATCGAATCACGATTAAGAATGCTTACCCAATTCCGTTGATTACCGAGTTGTTCGACCGCCTCAAGGGAGCAACGGTCTTTAATAAACTCGACCTTAGGGCTGCGTACAACCTCGTATGGATCAAGGAGGGTGACGAGTGGAAGACCACGTTCAACACCAGAACCGGCCACTATGAATCCCTGGTTATGCCCTTCGGGTTGTGTAACGCGCCCACGGTCTTTCAGGAGTTCATTAATGATGTCTTTCGTGACTTGTTGCAGCAGTGCGTGGTGGTTTATGTGGACGACATCCTGGTTTATTCTGCGTCTATAGAGTCTCATATCCAGGATGTTAAGCGGGTGCTGCAACGGTTACATGAGAACAAGCTTTTCTGTAAGCTCAAGAAGTATGAATTTCACCGATCCCAGGTTGCCTTTTTGGGCTATATCATTTCCGCTGTGGGACTTTCCATGGACCCTCAGAAGGTTTCGGCTGTTCTGCAGTGGCCTCCTCCCAGTGGTCTTTGGTCCATTCAGCGCTTTTTGGGATTCGCCAACTATTATCGGAAGTTTATCAGGAACTTCTCCACGCTGGCCAAGCCTCTCTCAGATCTGACCAAGAAGGGCAGTAATTCCCACGAGTGGTCATCCGAGGCCATCTTAGTTTTCGAAGCTCTGAAATTCACCTTCTCTTCAGCTCCGATACTGTCTCATCCCAATCCTGGGCTGCCTTTTGTCCTTGAGGTTGATGCATCTACGACGAGAGTAGGCGCTCTCCTGTTTCAGCATCGGTCGCCCGATGGACCCCTACTTCCCTGTGGGTTCTATTCCAGGAAGCTTTCCTCCGCAGAATGCAACTACCAGATTGGAGACAGGGAGTTGTTGGCCATTATTCAGGCTCTCAAGGAATGGAGGCACCTGCTCAAGGGTTCTGCGGTTCCGGTTCTCATTCTCACTGACCACAAGAACCTGACTATCTCTCGGAAGCTAAGAGGTTGACGCCCTGTCAGGCCAGATGGGCTCTGTTCTTGTCGCGTTTTAACTATGTGGTCTCCTATTTGCCTGGCTCCAAGAATGTCAGGGCTGATGCCTTGTCGCGCCAATACTCTGAGTTGTCCAGGGAGGACTCTGAGCCGACTTCGGTCATACCTCTGGATCAGATCCTGGCTGCCATTCGTACCAGCCTGACTTCTGCCCTTGGGGAGCAGATTTTGGTGGCTCAAACTGATGCTCCCTCTGAGAGACCGGCTGGTAGATGTTTCGTACCTGAGGGATTGCGCACCCGCTTGCTGCGTACCTACCATAACTCCAAGTCTGCCGGTCATCCAGGGAGGAACCAGTTGTCCTGGGTCGTTTCTCATTTATTCTGGTGGCCATCTCTCCGTTCCGACATCGCCTCATATGTAGCGGCATGTTCTGTATGTGCCCAGAATTAATCTCCTCGGCATCTTCCATTAGGCCTTCTGCAACCCATTCCCAATGGGGAGCGTCCCTGGTCACACCTGGGCATGGATTTTATTGTAGACCTCCCTGCGTCTCGAGGCCATACGGTCATTCTTATGGTCATTGATCGTTTCTCCAAGATGTGCCGTTGTGTTCCGTTCAAGAAATTGCCGACTGCGCAAGAACTGGCTACGGTTTTCGCCAGGGAGATCTTTCGCTTACATGGGTTGCCTAAGGTGATTGTCTCGGACCGTGGGAGCCAGTTTTTGTCCAGGTTCTAGCGCGCCTTCTGCTCCCAGTTGGGTATCAAGCTCTCCTTCTCTTCGGCCTACCACCCGCAGTCCAATGGGGCTGTGGAGCGTTCCATCCAGGCCCTGGAACATTTCCTTCGCTGCTATATCTCAGACCATCAAGACAATTGGGTCGATCTCCTGCCATGGGCAGAGTTTGCGAGGAACTCGGCTGTCATCTCCTCCTCCGGGATGTCTCACTTCATGGCCAACTATGGGTTCCAATCCGCTGTATTGCCTGAGTTGTTCTCGCCACAGGACATTCTGGCTGTGGATAACCATCTTGCTGCCCTGCGTTCCTCGTGGGGGCCGATCCAGAGGTCCTTGAAGGACTCAGCTCAGCGCCAGAAGCTCCAGGCTGATCGTAGACGGTTGCCTGCTCCTTCATACCAGGTCGGAGATCAGGTGTGGTTGTCCACTCGTAACCTCAATCTTCGGGTGCCCGCACTGAAACTGGCTCCCCATTTTGTTGGTCCTTTCCGCATGCTCCGCAGGGTGAACCCGGTTGCCTATGCCCTTGCTCTTCCTCCTGGGATGCGTATCTCCAATGTCTTCCACATATCCCTGTTGAAGCCTCTGGTCTGTAATCGCTTTACTGCCTCTCCTCCTTGGCCTCATCCTATCCGGGTTGACAGTCATGAGGAGTATGAGGTGAGCCGTATCCTGGACTCTCGGTTGGTCCGTGGTTGGGTGCAGTTCCTGGTCCATTGGCGTGGTTATGGGCCCGAGGAGCGTTCCTGGGTTCCTTCCGCGGAAGTTCATGCTCCTGCCCTCCTCCGCGCTTTTCACGCCCGCTTTCCCAGAAGCCTTATGTTGAGCTGCGAAGGGGGAGGGGCCCTTGAGGAGGAGGTACTGTCAAGATCCTACCTTTCCTCAGGGCTTGTGCTGCTCCATGTGCTGGCATCCATCTTAGGTGTCTGCAAAGCATTGTGGGATCTTTTATGCTTTCAGCCTCTGCGGCTCCTCCCCAGGAGGTGGCGGCTTATCACATATAAGTCTTGTTTGTATCTGTTACAATGTGAGTGTGGCAAATTTAGTTTTGCAATAAAGTGTTTAAAGGATAAAGCACTATTCTTTGTTTCCCTTTATTACCATACATGTGGAGATTGCTGGAGTAATCTTTAGGAGGTTCATTCCCCAGGAGGGGTGGAAGAGGCATATTATATCCATTTATCCGTATGTCCATAGAAGAGGATTAAGTGTCCAGGTGGTTAATCAGGAACACTGAAGTGTGGAGAGATCCAAAGAAGGTGGTGGTCATCCAAGGGATCCTTCATCCTCATGTGGGATAAACTGCATTTATTAGCCTGATAGGCTATGAATTGAGGTGAGCGCATAATAGAGCAGCAGTGTTGCTATAAGGAACTTGGAAACTTGGAATTAATCCATTTGATTGAAGCTGATTTATGGGAAAGAGGACTTATGTTTATTATACTGTGATGATTTTTGATGCATGGGTGGGATAAACTGCGTTTATTAGCCTGATAGGCTGTGAATATAGATGAGCACATAATAGAGCAGCAGTGTTGCTATAAGGAACTTGGAAACTTGGAATTAATCCATTTGATTGAAGCTGATTTATGGGAAAGAGGACTTTTGTTTATTACACGGGGATGTTTTTTTAAGCATGGGTGATTTTCTATGAGGATTTTTGTGTATTATATTGGGATGTTTTTGCTGCATGGGTGGATTTTTAGTGGAACACAATTAAGAGGGTTATTGCATGTTTCTGAAAATGAATATATATGCACATGCTGTTTTTTTAGGGAGCGCAGCACAATAATTTATTTATTTACTATTATATAAGTCTGCTGTTTGTAGCTGTCCATTGCATTCGTGTCCTGTCTGTTGCACAGCAGCAAGCTCCCGTTGTCATCCGCTGTTACTGTTGGACTTGCATAGACTCTGTCTTGTTTTTGTATAATAAACCTACCTTTAATTGCACCTCCTTGTGTGTCTGGCTCCTCGCTCCCTGACAATACTGCACCAATGCCACAAAAAAGCCTGTATACAAAATTCCCGACAACACCTTGACTTACCTCATAGCTTCTGGCACACTGTAATTTGGAGTGACAACACCAAAATAGAGCTTTATGGTCACAACCATAAGCGCTATGTTTGGAGAGAGGTTAACAGCGACAAGAATACCACCCCCACTGTGAAGCATGGTGGTGGCTCACGGATGGGTTTTTTTTGGGGTGGTGAGCTCTAAAGGCATGGGAATCTTGTGAAAATTGATGGCAAGATGAATGCAGCATGTTATCAGAACATACTGACAGACAATTTGCATTCTTCTGTATGAAAGTTGTGTATGGGCCACTCTTGGACTTTCCAGCCTGACAATGACCCTAAGCACAAGGCCAAGTTGACCCTCCAGTGGTTACAGCAAAAAAAAGGTGAAGGTTCTGGAGAGGCCATCAAAGTCTCCTGACCTTAATATCATTAGGCCGGAGAGATTTCAAACGTGCGGTTCATGCAAATGGACCAAAGACTTTGCATGACCTGGAGGCATTTTGCCAAGATGAATGGGCAGCTATACCACCTGCAAGAATTCGGGGCCTCATAGACATCTGTTGCAAAAGACTGAACACTGTCATTGATGGAGCAATACACATTGTTAAGAACTAAGGGTATGTAGACATTTGAACAGGGGTCATTTAATTTATTTACTTGTTGCCATGCTTTGTTTTATGATTGTGCCATTCTGTTATGGCCTACAGTTGAGTATGAATCCCATTAGAAGTAAAAGAAATGTGTTTTGCCTGATCACTCATGTTTTCTTTAAAAATGGTACACACTATTACCAATTCTCCAAGGGTATGCAAACTATTGAGTACAACTGTATACATGGTGCAAAAAATCTGTATGATTTTTAGATTATGTGTGAGAAAAACAAAAGTCTGATTGATTATCGCTGACTGAAATATAACATCTGTCAGAGTTCTAAATTGCCTTCTCTCAAAGAAAAAGCTTTAATGTGCATCAAATCTGGAAAATAGTTGTAAAGCACGCCCTAAAATATATATATTTTATTTGCTGTCTGAAATAAGCTGTCTCTCTCTGCCTCTATATTTGCCTGTTCTCAAAAAGGATTAGATCCTGTAATTATCTGATCGCTCTGCCCCCCTGAGGAACATATGTCTCATCCCTTCCTCTGATATAGTGGCCAAATACAAATGATTGCTTAATAGGCCGCAAGTCTCTACAGAATTTAGGGCTGCTGTGTTTGGAATATCATAATCTAATTGTTTTTTCCTGTAAAAAAATTAAATCATCTTTGCCTCTTACATTGTTGCCTTGGGCCCATTCAAACTGTTTGCATGCTCTCCAGTTATTGAGTAAAAATTTTCATTTTTTTTCTTTGATGTATGGCGCTGTGACTTTTTTTCTTGTACGTCATAACAACTGCCTTTGTTCTGTGGTTTGGAGGTGCTTATAGGCACTCTGTGGTGACATGTTGTTCAGAAAAGTGCATAGTACATAAACCAATATTTGGGTCGGTGAATACCAATCTCTTTATTTACTTTTGTGCTATCTGGCACTTTCATTAACACCAGCTTATTTGGTACCACAATATTTTTAATTACTTTGCAGACTAAACTTCCAATGTGTGTTCATCCTTACTTGGCCCTCCCACCTTGTGAGGAACAGTTCCTACAGCATGCAAGTACACACTTAACTATAAGCTTTTCTGCAGCCCCTCCATCTGGCACACCAGAAATATTTTCCACCTCACTGTTACATACAGAGACTTATTTTAAAGTTGGAAATAAACTTTTGACTAAACTATCCTGATCTAATTGTTTCATACTCCAATTAAAGATATTCTGCAGCACCAATCCATCTGTCCAAGGAGACACAGAACAAAGTGGTTGAACAGTAGGCACAATAACCCCTAGAAGATTTACCCCCCCTTCCTGACCAAGCCATTTTTTGCGATACGGTGCTGCGTTACTTTAACTGACAATTGCGCAGTCATGCAACATTGTACATCAATTCATTTATGCCCTTTTTTTCCACAAATAGAGCTTTCTTTTGGTGGTATTTGATCACCTCTGCGGTTTTTACTTTTTGTGTTATAAACAAAGACCGACAATTTAAAAATAAAAAAAAAAGTATTTTCTTCTATAAAAACATATCCAATAAAAAAAATTTAAAAATCAAACATCTTAATAAATTTAGGACAAAATGTATTCTATTAAATATATTTGGTTAAAAAAGCGCAATAAGTTTATATTGATTAGTTTTCGCAAAAGTTATAGCATCTACAAAGTATAGGCCAAATACTGGAATTTAAAAAAAAAGAAAATTTTTACTAGCGGGATTGCGATATTGCGGTGGACATTTTTACACTGGTTTGTGGGAACCAGTGACACTAACACACTGATCAATGCTAAAAATATGCACTGATCCCTGTACTAATGACACTGGTTGGGAAGGGTTTAATATCTAGGGTGATTAAAGGGTTAATTGTGTGCCTAGCTATGTGCTTGGTGTACACTATTTGGCACTGTTACTAGGAGAAGTGAAGGATCATGTTCCCAGCTTTGCAGAGACACAATCCTTTACTTCCTTCTCTGTCAGAACAGAGCTCTGCTTTGTTTACAGAGCTCTTTTCTTTGTCCTCCCCGATGATCAGTGAGTGTGTAAGCTGTGTACCGGGGTGGGCTCCCCAGGATACAGTGAAGTCACGAACGAGGAAAGCAACCCCAACACCAGCTTTTGCCACTACAGAATTTTACTTAGATGTGGCAAATAAGCACAACCACAAATGCTGTAAACATACAATAAATTTACATATACCCAGCCCAAAGGCTGAGACCCTTGTGCTGCACGGCACAGCACAACGCCTTTTGATGGATGAAGGTAGAAAGTGAAGTAATTTACCTACTGGCCGACACAAATAGGCTGCCACACCTTACCTATTACCCTAATCAGTGTATGGGTGTACGGTATGGGCTAGCCTGCAGTGCAGCACAACAGCTTACCATCTTACACAAATCTAGTATTTCCCCTCCCATAACGGTCCTGTAGCACGTGCCTGAGTATTCCTTCTGAGCAGGACGCCAGACTGGCTTGAGTTTGTAGGATTTTATCAGCTCTCCAATGTGAAATGTCACTTTAAGTTATGGAGTCCTTCCAATGATCAGTAACAACACTTGTGGCCTGACACAAACAGAGACCCTAACTAACTAACTATAGGCCTGGACTCAGTCTCAAGGTGCCAACACTGAAATGAGGTGCGTGCACGATCTTACTGACCCGGGTCTGCTTTGCATACGCTGGTGACTCTGAACAGAACAAATGTCTCTCCAACAAGCATGCGGTCTTGCTGTATATGTTGCTTAGATCCTCTGCTCTCATCAGCCTTCCTGGCAGTAATCTCATCAGATTCCTGGCAGCAATCTCATCAGCATTCCTGGCAGCAATCTCTGGTTACTGAGGGGTGCTCTCACACCTGGATGTCATCAGATTCTCAGCTCACACGGCCCCCCTCATTCACCATCCTCCAGAATATGCCTGCTCTCTCTCCTCTATGTGAAAACTCCACCTCTTCATGAATATAGAAATCTCTATGCAGTCTGAGTCTGTGTTAGAAAAACAGTGACATCTTGTGGCTAAACTGCAGAATGTCAGTCAAAACATTTAATTTACTCCGCACAAGCAGTATTCAAACAATGAGAGCTGTTTCCTCATCTCACAGGTGCCTGCGAACATCCGTTCATGGGGACTCGCAAATAGGCCTCTGCTGTGAATGTTCACATCAGAAGCGAGCCGCTGTCTGCTCGCGCGCAGCCCCTATGGTGGAACTGCAAAGTCATGTGTATATACATGATTTTGCACAGGAGGGCTGCACTGTAGTAGTAAATCTGCTATAGGGTGGTCTTAAAGTGGTTAACCATACCAGATTGTGATAATATGTTCAAACACAACAGGTTCCATTACTGAAATCTTACCACTGTGAGCCTGTAATTCTGCACTACAAAATTAAAGTGATTGTAAAGCTTTATTTTTTATTATTAAAATAATAAACATGTCATACTTATTTGCTCTGTGCAATGGTTTGCACAGAGCGGGCCCGATCCTTCTCTTCTGGGTTCCCCCACTGGCGGTGTTGGCTCCTTTTCCACCTAGTGCTCCCCCCCCATGGGGGCACTCGTGTGTGCTTGTTCCTGAGATGAGATGTTTGAATCTATTCAGACACACAGCCTGGCTTGGCTCCACCCCCCACATGCAGGGGTTTTTCATCATTCCTCTGCCACAAAAGAAATACACATTCAGTCTCTTGGCTTTCACTTGCAGCTCTGTAGCTTTGGTTTCAAGCTTGTCTGTACCTTCTAGATAATCTCAAACATTTGTGCACAAATGCACCCTCTCTAGATGCTCCCTTGCAGTCAAGTCTTCTCATACAAACTCTGTGCTCAGATGTACACTCTCCAAACCTTTGGCAAAATCTAGAGCAGTATTTAACTCTCAAAAAAGGGCCTTGTGTACACCTGCACAATCAGTTTTCTTGTTGTCCATAAATCCTAGACCCTAGATTGGATACTTTATCCCGCTCTACAAAGGCTCCAGGCCCCAAACTGTGTTTAACTAATCTCTGAGTTAACTGAAAACCTAGGTTCCTTTGTATGACATAAGCACCCTGGAGCCTCTCAGCTTGCCTGGACGAGAACCCTGGGTGACACTAAATAAATTTTATATAGTGACTGGGCAATGTACTGTCTCAGTATACTCTGTGTATGTGTATATATATATATACACACAGTATATATATTACAGTATATACAAAGAGAGACCACTATTTATTTAAAGATAATTACACTGACATAAAGGGCTATATGAAATTGCATTTCCATGCTATCTTTAAAACAGTAAGATTTAGCCATTTGCAGCACGTTTATCCATCAACATTGTTTTCCTTATAACATACTGTGTCTGTCATTATCTCAATAGGGCACTGGATGACCTTTAAAGCTGTATCTGCAATACGCAGATGAGTTAATATCTACTACCATCAGTTTCACCAGGTTTACTAGCGTTTTCTCAAGGAACATTTTGGGACGTATTGAGAACTTTTTTCAGGCAATTCTTTTGTGTCAGCATAGTTTTTTTATTATATACCAAAACAGTGAAGCGCTAATAAATAGCTAAAAAATACCCACGAACATGTCTCAAATACCATCTAAACCTATAATCAATCCCTTAAAGTGATAAAAGTATAATATAATAAGTCTAATTGGTGAAAACTACGATACATAAATATCTCATACATAAATACCCTAATTACCTCATTAATTAATCCGTGATAAAATGCCAAATGTTATATTAATAAATAATCCTTGGATAAATCAGTGATATGAAATCAATAATCATAATTCCAAAAATAAAAAAAGTGTACCTATCCACAATACATAGTGACAATCCTATAAATTGAGATAAACTGTGATTTCTTCATCAAATGAATACGTGATTCATAAATTATGTGATATACAAAATAACAGAGTAAAATTAATTTAAATATAATTGGGTGATGGGTCTAAATTACACTCAAAAAAAGTCCATGCATATAATGTGAAACACTCAGTGATCTCCACTTCTAGTGCTCAAAAAAGGAATCCTCCAATGGCAGCAATGCCTGCTCACCTCCCCGCCCAGACCCACACAGGGCCACAAGGCAAAGACTTTCCTCACAGGCAATCCTTTACTCCAGGCAGCTCAGCGAGGGACCACAGGACTTCCACTCCACCTCCTCTCAAGGGTCATATAGGACACAAACAGAGCTTCCCATAGTATAATACCGTTTAATAAGAACATTCAATGTAACATACTGATTCCACTCACATGTATTCCTTTGTATACAGCGCTTTCCACCTCATACCATGGGTGTATTCACATACAGGGAGGGAAACCAATATGGCCGCTACGTCCGGACATGCGTCCCCACGTGACCGGAAGTGATGTACTACGAGCTGGGAATGGCGTTCCGACACGTTGCATCACGTGCGTCGTGACTTCATCAGTTTTTTTATTGAGTTTATATTTTAAAGGTCTTTTATTACTAACGAATTGCTATGCAGGAACTCTATGTACATAATCAGCAAGATCCCATGTTGGGGCCCTATACTTTTATTGCAGAACTGAAACAAAAAAAAAGATACAAAAAAAAAGGTATACAGGCACTGCCCGAGGGCCCGGGGCCAGGGGGGCCCCATGAGAGGATAGGGCGGGATGAATGGAGTAAGCCAGCTCTGGGTCTGATCCTGAGAGGAGAGAGAGGCTGAGAGAGCCGGGAAGGAGGAGGACACTTCCCAAACCAGTGAGAGGACTCCGGGCGGGGTCGGTGTGGTCTCAGCAGCGCCGCCGGCAGGTAGGCTGTGCACGTGACTCACTCACATTATATCTCTCCTCATGTTCCGCCTGCCAGTGAGGAGAACAGTGTCACCCAAAGCCCCTCCTACACATCTATGGTCATAGTCCTGCCTCCCAGCAGGATGTCTGGCTGGTGATTCCCCAGAATGCAGGGGAAGCCGATTAGTCTGCTGCCCTGTTACTCAGTGCTGCACCTGCCGCCTCCCGAAGTCCAAGCTGTGTGGGAAGTACAATATGCTGCCTAGAGAATGGTGGAGAGGGGGTGTGTGTGAGAGAGAGGGGGGGGGGTGAGAGAGAGAGGGGGTGTGGGAGAGAGAGGGGGGTGAGAGAGAGAGAGGGAGAGAGAGGGGGTGTGAGAGAGAGAGGGAGAGAAAGGGTGTGAGAGAGGGGAGTGAGGGAGAGAGAGGGTGTGGGAGAGGGGGGTGAGAGAGAGAGGGGGTGAGAGAGAGAGAGGGGGTGTGAAAGAGAGAGGGGTGTGTGAGCCAGGAGCCCCTCTGTCATAGTTTACACTGAGCCCTATATACCATCCATGGTGACTATGTGTGCAGAGGGGGAACAGTGATGGAATATGTGTGCAGAGGAGGTACAGCAAAGGAACATGTGTGCAGAGGGTTTACAGCGATGGAACATGTGTGCAGAGGGGGTACACTAATGGAACATGTGTGCAGAGGGGGCACAGCGATGGAACATGTGTGCAGAGGGGGTACAGTGTTGGAATATGTGTGCAGAGGGGGTACAGCGATGGAACATGTGCGCAGATGGGGTACATCGATGGAACATGTGAGCAGAGGGGGTACATCGATGGAACATGTGAGCAGAGGGGGTACAGCTATAGAACATGTGTGCAGAGGGGGTACAGCGATGGAATATATGTGTGCAGAGGAGGTACAGCAATGGAACATGTGTGCAGAGGGGGTACAGCAATGGAATATGTGTGCAGAGGGGGTACAGCGATGGAACATAGGTGCAGGGGGGGTACAGTGTTGGAATATGTGTGCAGAGGAGGTACAGCAATAGACTATGTGTGCAGAGGGGGTACAGCTATGGAACATGTGTGCAGAGGGGGTACAGCAGTGGAACATGTGTGCAGAGGGGGTACAGTGTTGGAATATGTGTGCAGAGGAGGTACAGCAATGGAACATGTGTGCAGAGGAGGTACAGCAATGGAACATGGGTGCAGGGGGGTACAGCGATGGAACATGTGTGCAGACGGGGTACAGCAGTGGAACATGTGTGCAGAGGGGGTACAGTGTTGGAATATGTGTGCAGAGGAGGTACAGCAATGAAACATGTGTGCAGAGGAGGTACAGCAATGGAACATGTGTGCAGAGGGGGTACAGCGATAGAACATGTGCGCAGAGGGGGTACAGCTATAGAACATGTGTGCAGAGGGGGTACAGCGATGGAATATGTGTGCAGAGGAGGTACAGCAATGGAACATGTGTGCAGAGGGGGTACAGCAATGGAATATGTGTGCAGAGGGGGTACAGCGATGGAACATGGGTGCAGGGGGGTACAGAAATGGAACATGGGTGCAGAGGGGGTACAGCAGTGGAACATGTGTGCAGGGGGGTACAGCAATGGAACGTGTGCAGAAGGGGCACAGCGATAGAACGTATGCAGAGGGGTTACAGCGATGGAACATGTGTGCAGAGGGGGTACAGAGATGAAACATGTGGGCAGAGGGGGTACAGCGATGGAATATGTGTGCAGAGGGGGTAGTACAGAGATGGAACATGTGTGCAGGGGGGTACAGCGATGGAACATGTGTGCAGAGAGGGTACAGCGATGGAACATGTGTGTAGAGGGGGTACAGCAATGGAATATGTGTGCAGAGAGGGTACAGCGATGAAACATGTGGGCAGAGGGGGTACAGCGATGGAATATGTGTGCAGAGGGGGTAGTACAGAGATGGAACATGTGTGCAGGGTGGTACAGCGATGGAACATGTGTGCAGAAGGGGCACAGCGATAGAACGTATGCAGAGGGGTTAAAGCGATGGAACATGTGTACAGAGGGGGTACAGAGATGAAACATGTGGGCAGAGGGGGTACAGCGATGGAATATGTGTGCAGAGGGGGTAGTACAGAGATGGAACATGTGTGCAGGGGGGTACAGCGATGGAACATGTGTGCAGAGAGGGTACAGCGATGGAACATGTGTGTAGAGGGGGTACAGCAATGGAACATGTATGCAGAGGGGGTACAGTGATGAAACATGTGGGGGTCCTAGTGTGTATGGGGGAGTGCTGTATTTCATATAATGTGGGCCCTGTGTGTCCTGAGTGAGGGCATGAGGGCAGGGTACTCATAATGAAGGATCCCCTGTCATGTGAATGGGGGGTTGCACTCATTATATTGAGAGACCCCTTTTGTGACCTCAGGATGGGGAGCTCAGTACATTTTACATTTAGGAACACTCTGTATGACCTGGAAATGGAGGCTCTGTGCACCATGTAATGCGGGGCAAACTTTCTGACCTGAGAAGTGGGGTTCATTGTGCTTTACAATTGTGGGTCCCCTTTATGCCCTAAGTAGGGGCTCTGTGTGCCTTATAATGAGGGGTCCGCTCTGTGACTTGAGGATGACCATGTCCTCTGCACTTTATAACGGGGAACCCCAGTTGTGCCTTGAGGATGGGGGGCACTATCTATACCACCTCTCACCCTCTCTCTCTCTCCACCCCCCTCTAACCCCCTCTTTATCTCATCCACGCCCTCTCACCCCCATCTCTTCTCCCCCCCCCCTCTCTCACACCCTCTCTCTTTCACCCCCCTCTCTATCATCCCCCCTCTCTCCCCCATCTCTCTCTCTCACCCCTCTCTCTCTCACAAACCCCCTCTCTCTCTCACCCCCCTCTCTCTCTCACCCCCCCTCTCTCTCTCTCTCTCACTGTCTCTCTCTCACACTGTCTCTCTCTTTCACCCCCCCCTCTCTCTCTCGCCCTCTATTTCTCTCTCACCCTCTCTCATCCCCCACTCTCTTTCTCACCCCCTTTCTCACCCCCTCTATTTCTCTCTCACCCTCTCTCTCTCTCTCTCGCCCTCTCTCTCTCATCCCCCACTCTCTTTCTCACCCCCTTTCTCTCTCACACCCCCTTTCTCTCTCACCCCCTCTCTCAACCCCCCTCTCTCACACTGTCTCTCTCTTTCACCCCCCTCTCTTTCACCCCTCTCTCCAAGCCTCTCTCTCACCTTCTCTCTCTCACCACCCTTCTCCTTTACCTCCACTTTCTCTCTCACTCCCTTACCTCCCTCTCCCCTCCCCTCTCACCCTTTCTCTCTCTCATTCCTTCCCCTTCTCACCTCCCTCTCTGCCCCTCTCTCTCACCTCCCTCTCACCTCCTCTCTCACCCCCTCACCTCCCTCTCTGCCCCTCTCTCACCCCTTCACCTCCCTCTCCCCCTCTTTCTTACCCCCTCACCTCCCTCTCCCCCCTCTTTCACCCCTTCACCTCCCTCTCCCCCTCTCTCTCTCCCACCCCCTCACCTCCCTCTCCCCCTCTCTCAACCGCTCACCTCCCCCCCCCCCTCTCTCTCACACTCCCTCTCTCACCCTTTCTCTCTTACCTTCCTCAAGTTCACTCTTTCCTCTTCTCACTTCCATTTTCTTCCCCCACCTCTTTCCACTTTCCCATCTCCCCCATTTCTCTCTCTCCCTCTTATTCCTATCCCCCTTCTCCCAATTCCTCACCCCCTCTTCCCCTCTTAGTTTCTAATCAGAGTTTCTGTCATATTTTAGGTTCTCAGTAGGTGTTCTGTTAGTAGATATTCTATGGTTCCTGACAGGAAGGAGCTGAGTTGGAGCCAAAGGCCCACACAAGGCAATTAACCCCTCAATTATAACCAGCCCCCGAAAACCATACCCAATTTTTTATGCAGTGTGCAACACTTCTTTCTCTGTCACTAATGCCCAAATTATGATCTTGCACACAGGCCCACTTCCTTCATAAGACACTCCTGGTTGTGTCATAAAGATGGCTGCCATGTGGCAGCCATCTTTAAACCTAGAAGTACCCAGCAGCTTCTACAGAAAGAAGCCAAGAATGTCCAGACAGGCTATGCTGCGGTAGATATTTAAAGGTCCCCTCTACGCAGCTGAGCTGCAATATGTAGGAGGGGCTTGAGTGTGGGTGTGGCTTGACTGTGGGCAGGGACACAGGGGGCCCCCTTATCTCCTACTCCCGGGGGCCCTATGAGTTGTCAGTCCGCCCCTGCATGTATGGCATAGCAGACATATGGATATAAGTGTATTTAAAAATAGCGTACATTGTAGAAAATCTTTAAAATGCATTAAATTTGTAATCTGGCTATTCTAATACTGTTATTATAGTTTTGTGCATTGTTTTGATTAATTACTAGAGATGAGCGAATTATTAAAAAATTTGGTTCGGCTGATTCGCCGAATTCGCCGATTAAATTTGCTTCGTGCCGAATATATTCGCTGCGAATTTAACTTATAAAAAGGGTGTTTCTAGGCTTCAGAGAGCCTTTATATTAGTGCAGAACACTGTACCTTTAATTTAAATGCCCTTGGAGTCTGCTGGGGAAGAGAAATAATACTGTCAGTCAGTATGACATGCAGATGAGTGCCGTCGATCTTAGAATCACCGCACACTTCACTCATTTGGGCAGTCACGGGGCCAAAACCAGAGTGTGGAGCCACAGTGTGGCGGTGGAGGCAGCAGCAATGGGAGGCCATACAGCACCCTATGACAAAATGGAACCCACCAGCAGTGTGAGGAGACCTGAAAGTGGCACATGGCAGAGTGTGGCGATGGAGACAGCAGCAATGGGAGGCCGTACAGGGACCCATGACACACTCTGGACCTGGCAGCAGCATGAGGAGGCGGTACAGGGGCCCATGACAGATTACGGGCCTGGCAGCAGCATGAGGAGTCGGTACGGGGGCCCATGGCAGATTACGGGCCTGGCAGCAGCATGAGGAGGCGGTACAGGGGCCCATGGCAGAGTGGCGGAGCGTAAGCAGCTAAAATTGAAGGCCATACAGAGGCCTATGTTAAAAAGTCCCCCCAGCAGCAGCGTGGGGAGACGACTATCAAGAGTCCAATGGCAGAGTGGCGGAGCAGAAGCAGCTTCAATTGAAGGCCATACACAGGCCTATTATTATTATTATTATACAGTATTTATAAAGCGCCAATAGTTCACTCAGCGCTGTACATTACAAAGGGGGACAGAACATGTGACAGAACAATACCAATACAATGCAAAACATGAGGGGATCGAGGGCCTAGGTTAAAAAAGCAGAAGCCGTCAGCAGCGTGAGCAGACGACAGAGACACATGGCGCAGGGTGGCGGTGGATGCAGCAGTATTCGGAAGCCAAACACAGGCCTCGGTTAAAAAGCGGAAGCTGTCAGCAGCGTGAGCAGACGACAGAGGCACATGGCGCAGGGTGGCGGTGGAGGCAGCAGCAATGGAAGGCCATACAGCACCCTATCACAAAATGGAACCCACCAACAGTGTAAGGAGACCTGAAAGTGGCACATGGCGCAGGTGGCGGTGGAGGCAGCAGTATTCGGAAGACATACACAGGACTAGTTTAAAAAGCGGAAGCCGTCAGCAGCGTGAGCAGACGACAGAGGCACATGGCGCAGGGTGGCGGTGGAGGCAGCAGTATTCGGAAGCCATACACAGGCCTAGGTTAAAAAGCGGAAGCCGTCAGCAGCGTGAGCAGACGACAGAGACACATGGCGCAGGGTGGCGGTGGATGCAGCAGTATTCGGAAGCCAAACACAGGCCTCGGTTAAAAAGCGGAAGCCGTCAGCAGCGTGAGCAGACGACAGAGGCACATGGCGCAGGGTGGCAGTGGAGGCAGCAGCAATGGAAGGCCATACAGCACCCTATCACAAAATGGAACCCACCAACAGTGTAAGGAGACCTGAAAGTGGCACATGGCGCAGGGTGGCAGTGGAGGCAGCAGTATTCGGAAGCCATACACAGGCCTAGGTTAAAAAGCGGAAGCCGTCAGCAGCGTGAGCAGACGACAGAGACACATGGCGCAGGGTGGCTGTGGATGCAGCAGTATTCGGAAGCCAAACACAGGCCTCGGTTAAAAAGCGGAAGCCGTCAGCAGCGTGAGCAGACGACAGAGGCACATGGCGCAGGGTGGCGGTGGAGGCAGCAGCAATGGAAGGCCATACAGCACCCTATCACAAAATGGAACCCACCAACAGTGTAAGGAGACCTGAAAGTGGCACATGGCGCAGGGTGGCGGTGGAGGCAGCAGTATTCGGAAGCCATACACAGGCCTAGGTTAAAAAGCGGAAGCCGTCAGCAGCGTGAGCAGACAACAGAGGCACATGGCGCAGGGTGGCGGTGGAGGCAGCAGTATTCGGAAGCCATACACAGGCCTAGGTTTAAAACTGGAACCCAGCAGCGTGAGCAGACGACAAAGACGCACATGGCAGAGGATGGATCTGGCAGCAGTATGAGAAGGCGGTACAGGGGCCCGTGGCACAGTGTGGTGATGGGGGCTACAGCAACTGGATGCCAGAAAGTGGCCGATAGGGCTATATACTGCATGACTACATAGGTGGTTTTTATAGTACTTTATTTTGGCCTCCCTCTCAGCAGGTGTGAAAAAGGCCACCATTTTTGAACGGTAGCGAGGGTCCAACAAGGTGGACAGCCAAAAGTCATCCCTCTGTCTGATGGTTATTATTCGGCTGTCGCTACGCAAGCAACCAAGCATGCTATGGGCCATTTGTGCCAAGGAATGCGAGGGACTCCCTGCCTCCATCTCCACAGCATACTGCCACGGTGCGTCTGGGTCCTCTGTCTCCTCCTCCTCCTCTACCAGATGCTCCTGCTCCTCCACTCCTGTCCGCTGAGTGGAAAAACCACCCATTTCACTCAATAATTCCTGAGCACCAATGTCCTCCTCTACCTCCTCCTCTTCTTCCTGTCCTGCCCCCACAGGGGTCATGTGGCGTTGAGATCTGTGCGCCACGTCTACCGCACCCTGACCAGCCATTGTTAACAGCATTTGTTCCAGGACGTGCAACAGAGGAATGACGTCGTTCATCCCATAGTCCTGCCGACTCACGAATAGCGTGGCCTCCTCAAAGGGCCTGAGCAAGCGGCAGGTGTCACGCATGAGCTGCCAATGGCTGACATCTAAGTTACACAGGGGAGTACCTTTATCCACTTGTAACATCAGGAAATCGGTGATGGCCTTTCGCTGTTCGTAAAGGCGGTCTAACATATGTAGGGTTGAATTCCACCTTGTTGCAACGTCACAGATCAGGCGATGCTGTGGAATTCCGTTCTGCTGCTGCAGCTCAAGGAGGGTGTGCTTTGCGGTGTAGGAATGGCTGAAGTGCATGCAAAGTTTACGTGACATTTTAAGGATGTCTTGCAGTGGGATGGTGGATTTTAGGAACCGCTTGACAACCAGATTGAACACGTGAGCCATGCATGGCGCATGGCACAACCTTCCTTGACGCAGAGCAGACACCATGTTCTTTCCGTTGTCGGTCAACATGGTTCCGATTTTCAGTTTGCGCGGAGACAGCCATCTGTCCATTTCTCTGTTCATTACACTCAGAAGTTCCTCCCCTGTGTGACTACGTTCGCCAAGGCATACCAGGTGTAGCACAGCGTGACACCGTTGCGCCCTGCACATGTGATATGCCGGTCGGGTAATGGGACTTGGCACAGGGGTGGCGGCTGAGGACACGGCGGAAGAAGAGGTGGTAGAGGCGGACATCTTTGCTGGACCAAGGACGTGCAAACGTGGAGGCAAAAGCGGCGTGACCTGTCCAAGTTGCTGGTGCGGCTGTGCCGGCACCACGTTCACCCAGTGGGCCGTAAATGACATGTACTGTCCCTGACCGTAGTTACAGCTCCACACGTCGGCGCTGCCGTGCACTTTGGCAGAGACCGACATGCTCAAAGACTGGCCCACCATCTCTTCTACATGTGAATGCAGGGCTGGCACTGCCTTTTTGGCGAAGAAATGCCGGCTTGGCACTCTCCACCGCTGCTCGGCACAAGCCATCATTTCTCGGAAAGGTGCTGAGTCCACCACTTGGAAAGGGAGGGACTGCAGCACCAGCAACTTGGACAGGAGGACGTTCAGCTTCTGCACCGTCGGGTGCGTGCTCGCAAACTGTTGTCTCTTGGAAACGGATTCCAAGAAAGACTGCTGACGGAATCCGTGAAGAGGAGTAGCAGGAGAAGGAGCATCAGAACGAGCGGAAGATGCCAACGAGCGACAACTCCCCTCAGCAGAGGTGTTGGAGCCTTGACTGGCTGATAGAGGGCGATTGACGTCGGGTGACGGAGCAAGTAACGGAGCGGGTGATGGAGCGGGGGCTGGGGCAGGCAGAACCGCCGTATCTTTATCACGGTTTTCCCAGGCCACCAAATGGCGACGCTGCATATGCTGACGCAACGCTGTAGTCCCAACATTGGCCCCCTGGCCACGCTTGACTTTCTGGCCACATAGTCGACATACGGCTACGTTTACTTCCTCGGGCGGCGTGACGAAAAATTGCCACACCGCCGAGTAGGAAACTTTGCCCCCGCTACTCCTCACTGGCTGACTGCTACTTCCTCCGTGCACATCGGCACCACTACTGGCCGTGGTGGTAGGCTGCAGTGGAGCTGGTGCTCTACTCCGTGGCCGTTTGGCTCCACTGACACTGCTGCAACCCTGCTGCCTCCTGGGCAACCCACCGACTGTTTTGCTCGCTGGCAAGCTGGCACCCTCTTCTCCTGATGATGCGGAAGCAATAGCCTGATGACGACGAGGCTGCCAAGTGCGATCAGCCTCATCATCATCAATTAGGGTCTCCGCGTCACTACTAGCCCCCTCGGCTGCGTGTGGGTCAGGAGACAGACCTGTCTCTAGACCGGCTACCGAGCCACTCTCCTCACCAGTACTTCTTCGCCTGGCTGCTGAAGAGGCGGATGTCTCCCCCCATTCCTGACCGCCCTCTGTTAGCTCTTCCTCACTGTACAGTGGGGCTGAGCCCACAGCATGCGATACTTCGCTTGGTGAGGGAACACCAAAGGACAGGGGCAGGTCGAGGACACGTGATTTCAGTGGGCTTGCTCCCGGGCCATGCCAACTAATGGTTGTGTCTGACGTACCCACCGACCGTTGGCTGTAGGTGTCAGAGGTGACCTGGGAAGAGGAAGACGACCGAGTCAACCAATCGATGACGGCAGGGTTGTCGGTGGAGACACGACCGCTGGATGACACCGGGAGCACTGGCCTCTGGCTGCGACCTTGCTGCCTCGACCCCTTCCTCTGCTGCCACGTCTGCTCGCTCCTGAAACATTGCCTCCTCTGCCACTCCTCTGCGTGTTGTCTGACATACTCTTTAATTCAATAAGCACCCCAAAAATAAAACCGGATTTAACTCTTTGAACGTACAATAGTGGTTGTGAAGCAGAAAGTCAGTTTATTTAGCACAATCGGTCAATTGCAGCTTGCCGTTGACTGGAAACTGTACGTTTATGTCACTGGAATGCACTAATCACCCAAAAAATATTACCGCCACCCGGCGTGTAAATGGATCTAACTCTTTGAACGTACAATAGTGGTTGTGAAGCAGAAAGTCAGTTTATTTAGCACAATCGGTCAATTGCAGCTTGCCGTTGGCTGGAAACTGTACGTTTATGTCACTGGAATGCACTAATCACCCAAAAAATATTACCGCCAGCCGGCGTGTAAATGGATCTAACTCTTTGAACGTACAATAGTGGTTGTGAAGCAGAAAGTCAGTTTATTTAGCACAATCGGTCAATTGCAGCTTGCCGTTTGCTGGAAACTGTACGTTTATGTCACTGGAATGCACTAATCACCCAAAAAATATTACCGCCACCCGGCGTGTAAATGGATCTAACTCTTTGAACGTACAATGGTGGTTGTGAAGCAGAAAGTCAGTTTATTGTACACAATCGGTCAATTGCAGCTTGCCGTTGGCTGGAAACTGTACGTTTATGTCACTGGAATGCACTAATCACCCAAAAAATATTACCGCCACCCGGCGTGTAAATGGATTTAACTCTTTGAACGTACAATAGTGGTTGTGAAGCAGAAAGTCAGTTTATTTAGCACAATCGGTCAATTGCAGCTTGCCGTTGGCTGGAAACTGTACGTTTATGTCACTGGAATGCACTAATCACCCAAAAAATATTACCGCCACCCGGCGTGTAAATGGATCTAACTCTTTGAACGTACAATGGTGGTTGTGAAGCAGAAAGTCAGTTTATTGTACACAATCGGTCAATTGCAGCTTGCCGTTGGCTGGAAACTGTACGTTTCTGTCACTGGAATGCACTAATCACCCAAAAAATATTACCGCCAGCCGGCGTGTAAATGGATTTAACTCTTTGAACGTACAATAGTGGTTGTGAAGCAGAAAGTCAGTTTATTTAGCACAATCGGTCAATTGCAGCTTGCCGCTGGCTGGAAACGATTCGATTCGGTCATCTCTATTAATTACATATTGGTTTAATAATGATAAAACTTGAACTTTAGCTCAGTTCATAGTAGCCATCTGTGTTAAATGTTAAGTCTTTGTTGCCCAGTTTCAGGAGAGCCAATAGTTACTGTTGCCATATAGTATGCACATACTTTCTCTGTTTGTTCTTATGAAGATTTTTATTGCATTCTTACTGACTCCTGTAATCAGATATAATTCAGTGCAAGACAGGAAGCTGCTTCTTTCAATTTCCTATCCTACATTAATTTAATTTAAATAAATGCACTGTTCTCAGGAAACTATGGTTTATATTGTAAGTTCATTTACAGTAAAGCACTGGTTTTGCCAATGTAAATACTACATGGATATGGTTTTATTTAAACTGAATACAAGAGGTAACAAGCCTTTGACCAGTGGAAGAAGCAGCAACAACAGATCTAAAACCTATAGGTAAAGTCCTCAATTTCATACAAATTGTCCAGCGACACAACAGCTCAGAGACCTAGCAGTCAGCAACAACTGTAATTGTCATTTAGCTGTTGCCTCCCAAGTCTTTACAGTCTTTTTCTTTCAATTGGTTTGGATTTATTGTTTCAGGGTTTTAAGTTTTGAGAGGAAAAGTAATGTTTTGCTTTGCTAGGGCTTTTTTATTTTTTATTTCACGTTGTGCAGTGTACACTTGTTGCTGACACAGGAAAAGATTTGGAAGTGTGTACGAAAGCACCACATATGTATTTCCAATAAAATAATGTATTCACCCAATAAAAAAAATGTCAGGCAGGCCTAAAGTAAGAGGCAGAAGCTCAGCAGGGGGAGGTAGTAGAGCAGGTTCTGCAGTGCAAGGCTTTTTTTTTTCCATGGAATTCCATTTTTTATGTAATTCTAAATATGCCCTTGATGTGTTAGAAATATCTTAACAATTAACAACTTTGTGTAAAAAAAATACATTTTCATTCTGTATTTTCCAAAAACATGTGGCAAAAAATTAAGCCTTCAAAAGACTCACCATGCCTCTTAGAAAATAGCTTGGGGTGTTTGCTTTCCAAAATGTGGTCATTTTTGGTGGGTGTCCAACTGTCCTGGTGCTCCAGGGCTTCCAAAAATGTGAGGTAGTCAGGAAATTAGATATGTAACTTATGCCCCTAAAATGCCTGAGCATGTGCCTTAGATTTTTGGCCCCTCTATGTAGCTAGGTTGTGAAAAAAAGTCTCAAACATCATGATATCAACATACTTGGAGAGTAGCAGAATGTGTTTTGGGGTATAATTCTGTCTGTGATGTGTGTTAGAAATATCTCATTAACTGACAATTTTGTGTAAAGAATTTTTCGTTTTCTTTCCTGAATTGTCCAAAATTTGTGACAAAAATGACTTTCAAAAGACTAGCTGTGCCTTTCAGAAAATACCTTAAGGTGTTTGGTCTCCAAAATGTGGTAATTTTGTGGGTGTTTCGGCTGTCCTGGCACTTCATGGACTCATAAAGTATGATAGGTAGCCAGAAAACTAGATGTGTAATTTAGGTTCCTTGAAAACCCAAAGGTGCTCATTGGATTTTGGGCCCCTCTATGCATCTTGGCTGTGAAAAAGTCTTGTGGTATTGCCATACTCAGGAGGCATAGCAGAATGAGAAATAATTTGCTAAAATGACAACTTTGTGAAAAACAACATTTTATTTACCGTAATTTCTTCAATTTCCAAAAACAAAAAATCACAACTTCAAAAAACTCATCATGCCTCTTACTAAATACCTTTGACTATCTACTTTCCAAAAGGGGGTCATTTGTGAGAGGGGGAGGTAATTGCACTGTCTCTGTATTTTATGGCCTCAGTAAATGAGATAGGCTTTAAGTACATAGCGATTGACACATTTTCAAAAATAAATACCATAGTTTGCAGGCTCTATCACTTTCACACAGTCTAAATAATATACACTGATTTGGGTTATTTATACCAATGAATGGTTGCAGAATACATTATGGCTAAAGTTTATGAAGAAAGACTAATTGTTTGCAAACTTTTATAATGAAAATCAAGAAAAACTTTTTTTTTCAAAATGTTTGGTCTTTTTGCATTATATAGTAAAAACAAATAAAAAGCCCAGCAGCGATTAAATACCACCAAAAGAAATCTGTCTCAAAATATGATGTAAAATTCCTCTGTACAGTGTTGCATGACTGAGTAATTGTCATTCAATGTATGACAGTGCTGAAAACTGAAAAATGCCTGGGTGGGAAGGTAATGAAACAGTCAGGTCTTGAAATGGTAAACTGGAAGCTCAGAAGCCTATTTAATCCGGCAGTTTATAAAAAAAAGTTTAATGTATAAAAGACTCTCTGTTGAATCAAAGTACTGATGTTGATGAGTTGTTGATTGTATTAATCAGTGGCCTCAACAGTGTGTACAGTATATGCCAATAGAGGAATACATTATTAAATTCAACAGCTTGTTTCTTGTAAAATGGAGTAAAATTATATGCAGTCATAGAATACTAGAGAAGCAAGAGCTCTTTTATCCTGATCCTCCATGCATCACAGGCAGCTCTGAACTTCCCTAAGGAAGTGGAACACCTGTAGAGAATGAGTTTAGTTATGCATATGTAACATTACGTTCAGCTACGCATTCTAGTATACCCTCTTCAATCAGATCTCTGGAGTTGCTATGCATTCACGTATGTTTTTGGCTGATGTTATCTAAAAATATTAGCCTCTTTTATTAGTTTTGGTCCTCGACAATCACTGGGTGCTGGAAGGTTAATTGGCTCCTGTCTAAATTGGCCCTAGTATGTGTATGAATGTAAGTTAGGGACCTTAGATTGTACGCCCCTTGAGGGTTAGGGACTGATGTGAATGTACAATATATATCTAAAGCGCTGCGTAAATTGACAGCTCTATATAAGTACCTGAAATAAACAAATTCGTTTCTAACTAAACAAATGATGGTATTCAATGAAAGGAAATGTACTTGAAACAGTATCTGGAGTTGCTTGTATATTAACTAGTGTGTTTACTATTTATTTGAGATATTCTTTCTGACTTAAAGTCAAACTAAACCCACTGATTTTAACTATTGCCAAATATGGTTAAATTCAAGACATGCTGTCATATTTGCTTGTACTATCAACTCTACTGTGAGGCCGATAAATGGCTGATGCCACATAGATGATCACATGTGCAACATAATGGTAACTGCAGATCAAACAGAGGCTAAGATGGCAGCTATCCTAGCTGTAAAGGATAGGAAAGGTTTAGTTCCACTTTAATAATTTCAGAAATATTTTTGATAACTGTAGTAAGTGGCCGGTCCATTCAGATGGTGTGCCTCTTGCAAACATCAGTGACTCTCCTGCTCTATGAAGAGGCTCTGATTGACATGAAATAGACAGCTGCTTGTCACTGCTCATATGGAAGAAAAATATATTTGAAATATGTTTTAAAAATATTATTCCCAAGTATATTGCCATTTATTTGAAATGCTACAATTTTAGCCATATTCAATATATTTCAAAATATATTTCAATATTTTTAAAAATATATGTTTTTAAAATATATTTTTCAGATTTTTTTAACATATAAAAAAGTAATTTTACCATATGTTTTTACATATATTTGTAAAGCTTTGTATTTTTATTTTATTTTGCTTATTTATTTTTTTAAAGGGAAAAAAAAATTTATTGGAAGAATTAAGGCAGATCAATATGAATACAAATAAAGGTTACAGTCCAAACACAGACAGAATATGCAGCATTCTGTTTCGCAGACGGGCTAAGGGTTTGAATCATAGTACAAGGCATAATAATGTATAACTTTATATCCAAAAGTGTGTAGCAAGCCGAACAGATAGAAAAGATGCAATAGGTAAATCATTATATGTATATTAATTATCGCCTATCTACTTGTATGCCCTTATGTTGGAATGTGAAATGCTGGGAAAAGATATGACATGTTGATAAGTGTGTTATCAGTAGTGTGTCCGTTTCAGCTTTGTATTTTTAAAGACATACACTATGATTGAAATGTATTTTTAAAACTATGTTTCATATATTTTGTAATAAAAATGCACTTCAACATGCAGTATTATATATATATATATATATATATATATATATATATATATGTGTGTGTGTGTGTGTGTGTGTGTGTGTGTGTGGGAAGAATATTTTAAAAATATATTTCAAATATATTTTTCATCCATGTGGGTGTTATCACAAGACCATCTGTGTCACCAATGATTTTCAGCTTTGTCTTAGTCTGAAAGGCATTGAATGTATTGCAGAAGTTTTTACATGCTATAGGATATAGATAATGCTAAAGGATTTATGCCTGTTTGCCAAGCTTTCTTGTGTTATTATGTGTAAGGGCTAAGAGGAGCCCTTTCAAGCACCAGTGAACCCCCATAGCCCTGAAGGGGCTTGAAGGTTTCTTGTTTGTAGTAAGGTATGGCAACAGTAAAGTATGGTGACCATGGGCTGCATACTACAGGCTCACGAGACACACACACACACGGCCAGTTTGTAATAAATGGTAAATTGTTTAGATATTACATTATTCCATTCACTGGTAAACTCTCTCTCTTTATTGACACATGCACTGTCATTGGATTCTTGCTCTGTCCCAAGATGGATTCTCCCACTGCTCTTTTTCTCTCTCTCCCTCTCCCTCTCTCTTTCACTGGTTCTTTTTGTATTTCAAGATAGAGCATAGCAAAACTGCAAGCTACAGCAAAGCCAAGGACAGTTTATAAAGTGTACAAGAGATCAAGGAGCTCCCAGGATATAGAATAAGATATCCCCTCCCCCCCAAAAAAATATAATACTGACAGGAACCTTGCTCTTATGATAATACAAATTATAGTAGGGTCCAATTCTACTGTTCTGCTTAAGGTCCCATATATTATTAATCTGAAACTGTAGTTGATGTCAAATTTATTTATATGTTATTATGCAGTAGCAGATTGTAAAAGTAAAAGAAATGTTCATTTATAAAAGTTTAAGGATTCATTTTGTAAAAAAAAAAAAAAAAAGGGAAAAAAAATTCAAATGTCAAAGATCCATCAAAACTCTATTCTGGGTATTCTGGCAATACAAAAGTACTGTGTCCTTATAAAAGTTCAAGGAACCCATCAGTATGAAGAGAACAATTTATGCTGCAATGACACTGTCAACCTTCAAAAGTAAATGTTCGCACATAAAATATTTAAATCCAAAGTGGGGACAGTAAAAAAAACAACTTGGAATTTGCTTGAATAGCAAAAATTAAAATACAACCAATCCCTTTAATTATCATAATTTGACCCATCATTTACAGTGGTCGGGCAGCAATATTTGGGATTTAATAGACACATTTGAAGGTTACTTACCGTTTTTTTTTTTGCATAGACATCTTCAATGAAAAGCTTAAATAAATAAATAAAACAAACCCTAGCCTTTTTGAAACTTTCTGCATACTTCAAATGTCTGTTACATTCCCATAGACTGAAATACTCAGTGAAGGTAATGGCTTTTTCTGTAACGGATAACCACACCAGTAGCATAATTACGGTAGGCATAATAAATACAGCATTTTAGGAAATACGAGTAACTAATACTCTATTACAACTGATCTGGCTTTCTCACCAAGCTTCAGCACACATAAATCTAGTAATGTGGGAGAAATGTAAACCCCTTTCACATACATTCCTGTGCTTCTCTCACATCTAGAAGAGACTGTCTCCAGTTAATCTCCCAGGTTTATTTGTCATACATACTTTGAATGAACTGCTATCCTAACACTTTAATTGATTGGCTGGGTACTGGGTAAAGAGGCTGGGTAAAGTGGTTCATTCTTTTTCCATGTCCAGAAAACTTTGGTGTTTCATGGTGTATTCTAGACCCAGAAAAAAACCCCATTAAGGCTCCTAATCAGAGTATCCTTTGTGAAAATATAGAAGTGTCAACTGAGCTATCTCTAAGGCATCTCACAGGAGGTGAAATAACAGTGCCAACAGTGAACACGCTAAGCAGTATCATAATTAAGATGGACACAAATGTCATGGTGTACCCAGTCACCAAAGACTCCCTGTATGATTCTAGATTTGGACCCCTCATCCAAATAATTTAACCCAAGTACAAGCACTTATTCATGATAGATCCTAAATCCTAAATTCTCTCAAGGTTTGTAATATGTAACAGAGGCCAAAGCCAGACAGTGAGATAGTGAACAATTCCCTAATTTCAAGTCCAAATTGAAGTGAGTGAAACATTCTACATGTCTCAGTGTACTCAAACAGTGGGTGAAGTTGGTGCTCATTGCCCAAATCTAATTTGATATTAGAATCGACTAACATAGTTAGGATAGCACAAAAAAATTTTCCTGCTTATTAGCTACCCTAGACGTTGTCAGTGCCCAGGTCTAAATGACAAAAAATGGTTCAACTTCACTTCCTGTCTTAGAGATAGCTGATCACAGAAATAAAAGAAAAATCTCTATCAGGGACGCATATAGAAATATAAAACCAACACTTCTATCCAAAACAGTATTGAAATAATTGCCTGGATTCTACTTTAAATTTAAAACCCAATTCTGGGCAGCCCAGATCGGGAGTGCTCCCACATGAGTGCCCCCTCAACACACAGCTTGCTGAGGGGGCACACACAGGAAGAAGTGGAGAGCCCAGGTGGGGGACTCCAGAAGAGGAAGTAAGGGTCTGCTCCATGCAATAACATTCTATAGAGCAGGTAAGTATAACATCTTTTATTTAGTGAAATATAAATTAGTCTTTATAATCACTTTAGTGACTGTCCCAATATACATAAGTACTTTGTTAGTACTGAGCTCTTCCAGACTGTCCATATCAAATGCTGCAGAAAACGCAAAGCCCCCCAAAAAATTCACAACTGAAATAGTTATAAAACCATATTCCCAAAAGCCCAAACAAAACCTGTTATGTCTTGCCTCTAAATATATAGCTTTGTCTTGGTGAATAATGTGAACCAAAATAACAAAATCAGTGTGTGTCAAAAATATTACATGGCAATATAGTGGTCGCTTGCTAGGATGCCCTTCTTTGTAGTATTTAAGCATGTGTGTGATAATGTCATCATACCAGTGAAGCATGCATGCATCATCACACTACGCGATTACACCACTGCACTGTTTACAGCGTGCGTGATGATGTCATCATGTGATGGCATCTGCTGCTTGTAGAGATGATGTCACGATATAGGAGGTGTTCCTCACTACAATAGTGCTTCATACAGCAATCTATTGACTAGTGATGCCTGGCCAAGATTTCTCCATGAATTACCATAAACATTATCCTGCCTGGTCAGATACCAATGTAAAGAAGGGACAAACACAATTTTATAACAATGAATTACCAAAAATTATATATAACCTCAAATTATAAGTATGCTTTTTTATTGTTTTTTTTAAATAAAAGTGATATTTCAAGTGGGTAGGATGTACAGTACAGTGATTAGATAACAACACCCACTCCATATTTGAGCAGGACTAAGGCTTTAGTGGTTAAGTGTATATGCCATTTATTTATTAATTATGTGATTTCAGTTTTTGTTTTTTGGGTTTTTCTTGCTCAAACATACATTTTAAATCTGATCTTTGTGCATGTGCTATAACTGCTCCTAAAACTGATGCAAGGATTTTTGTTTACACAGGCAAAGGTGAATTTTGCTAGTATTTTCGCAGTGATACCACATATGTATACTATTTGTTGTTTGTACTTGTAGTAGGGCCGAGATAGAATAGTGCACATTTTGCTTGTTTACATTACCTAAAACAAACTGACACTGATACTAATTTAAAAAATGTTTTTTTTAAAAAAAACATAAACAAAATTTACAGACCCTGACCTTTGACCCTTACCTTGACCTTGGATGGGCTGTACAGTGACTGATCACTGTGATAGATAATCAGAGGCTGTCACAGTGATCAAGTGATTAGGAACTGGGAGACCCAGTTCCCGATTGTTTGTATGAGACTCAGGGCTCTTGGAGAGAGCCTAGTCTCTGTGTTGGGAGAGCAATTTGCAGCATGCTGCCAGCACAAATACAGGTGTGTGCAAGCTTTGGGAAGGGGTTAACAATCCAATTGGCTGGGGATTTTGATTTTTCTGCTCCCTTGTTCCCCACATCCTGGAACCATAAGACTGCTGCCTAAGCAGCCTTATCCTGGCGCCCACTCGAACGTTTCCCACATTTTCAACCCATTCAAACTTATATTTTATATTTAATTTGCTTCTTAAACTGCTTTTTACTTGGCCAAATCCACCCTTGATATTTCTCGCAGGGGATGCTTCTGCATGTAATGACTGATGGATCCAGTGCTGCAGCTTGCACCTGAGCCAACTATTGATCTCTGTGTGACATCATATGGTGCTACAGTCTTCTGGATCCAGAAATAACCCACCACTAAACAGCCAATAGGAAACATCTATTCCACCTAGGCATTCCAAGGATTCTTAAAAATAAAAACAGAAGAAGAGAAAAGGAGAAGATGTCAAGAGCGATTCAAATAGGTGTAGTAATTGCAATAAGAAAATCAAGGTCTTCAGAAAATCAAGGTCTTCAATGCTTGTCAGGGTATTTCAGATGATTATATATTTAACAATATTGGATTCCCAGTGTGCTATGTACTAAGAGAAATTTACTCCAAAAAGGAGGCCAGCATAGGTGCCTGTGGCAAAGAAAGAAATTTGTAGGTATTTTGAGAAGAAGGTAAATATTTTTTGGTCATCCAGTTAACAACACTATCAATGCATTTTCATGGCTATATGGTGGCTACTACCTCAGGATCAGTGTACAGAAACACTGAAAAATAAGGAATAAAAATGTAAGTAAATATACATATAGCATTTTTTGCTGGCTGATAGCTAAAAAGAGTGGAAAATTTAAGTGGAGAATGGAAAAGTTTTACTTTTGACTGCTGGTGCTTTTAGTTGTTTTATTTTCTTCTTTGGGTCTTGCTAAAAGCTATTACTTTTTTAAATCACTTTTACTGTCACTTTTTAAATAGAATTTTTTTTCTTAAGGGACATATTTGTCCCATGTTTTTAATTGCGTGTATCATCTGATTAAAAACTTAAAACTCTTCTTTTTTTTTTGGTTTCAGTCAAAATATTAGTTCTTATCAACAAACAACTAATGGATCTAGTTTTTTGCCAATTATTTCATGAAATGGCTTAGTTACAGCAACTGAAGTGTACGAACTTTAAAAACAAAAAAATTGATTCTTTTGGCGTTCCAAAATCTTACGGTCCTCAAAGGGTTAATTGGTCACAGGTGCTACAGGTACTATATAATTTGCTGTAGAGCACACATTTGTCCTCCTAGATTGTAAGCTTTAACAAACAGGGTCCTCTGTACCAAATTATATTGTAACTATAATGTCTACCTTCATTTTTTAAAGTGCTGCTCAAACTGTTGTCGCTATATAAATCCTGTATAATAATAATAATTTGTATCTGGCATTTTTTGCTGGCTGATAGCTAAAAAGATTGGGAAATGTGAGTGGAGAGTGAAAAATTTTACTTTTGACTGCTGGTGATTGCTGGTGCTTGTAGTTGTTTTATTTTCTTCTTTAGGTCTTGCTAAAAGCTTTCACTTTTTCTGTCACTTTTTAAATAGCATTTTTTTTTCTTCCTTTCCTGGGCTTCCTTCAGTCTGCTAATTAAGGGGAGGGGTTAATTGGTCACAGGTGCTACAGATACTACAGGTGAAACTCGAAAAATTAGAATATCGTGCAAAAGTTCATTTATTTCAGTAATGCAACTTAAAAGGTGAAACTAATATATGAGATAGACTCATTATATGCAAAGCAAGATAGTTCAAGCCGTGATTTGTCATAATTGTGATGATTATGGCTTGCAGCTCATGAAAACCCCAAATCCACAATCCCAGAAAATTAGAATATTACATGCAATCAATAAAACAAGGATTGTACATAGAACAATATCGGACCTCTGAAAAGTATAAGCATGCATATGTACTCAGTATTTGGTTTAGGCCCCTTTTGCAGCAATTACTGCCTCAGTGTGGCGTGGCATGAAAGCTATCAGTCTGTGGCACGGCTGAGGTGTTATGGAAGACCAGGATGCTTCAATAGCAGCCTTCAGCTCTTCTGCATTGTTCGGTCTCATGTCTCTCATCTTTCTCTTGGCAATGCCCCATAGATTCTCTATGGGGTTCAGGTCAGGCGAGTTTGCTGGCCAATCAAGCACAGTAATCCCAAGGTCATTGAACCAGGTTTTGGTGCTTTTGGCAGTGTGGGCAGATGCCAAGTCCTGCTGGAAAATGAAGTCAGCATCCCCATAAAGCTCGTCTGTGGAAGGAAGCATGAAGTGCTTCAAAATCTCCTGGTAGACAGCTGCGCTGACCCTGTACTTAATGAAGCACAGTGGACCAACACCAGTAGATAACAAGGCTCCCCAAATCAACACAGACTGTGGAAACTTCACACAGGACTTTAAGCATCTTGCAGTGTGTGCCTCTCCATTCTTCCTCCATACTCTGGGTCCTTGGTTTCCAAATCAGATGCAAAAGTTGCTCTCATCAGAAAAGAGGACTTTGGACCACTGAGCAACAGACCAGGTCTGTTTTTCTTTAGCCCAGGTAAGACGCTTCTGACGTTTGTTGTTCAGGAGCAGCTTGACAAGAGGAATACGACATTTGAAGTCCATGTCCAGGATCCGTCTGTGTGTGGTGGCTCTTGATGCACTGACTCCAGCCTCAGTCCCATCCTTGTGAAAGTCCGCAACACTTTTGAATGGCCTTTTCCTGACAATCCCCTCCAGGCTGCGGTCATCCCTGCTGCTTGTGCACCTTTTTCTTCCACACTTTTCCCTCATTATCTTGCTTTGCATGTAATGAGTCTATCTCATATATTAGTTTCGCCTTTTAAGTTGCATTACTGAAATAAATTAACTTTTGCACGATATTCTAATTTTTCGAGTTTCACCTGTATATAACTTGCTGTAGAGCTCACTCTGAGCTTGCTCATTCTTGAGTTTGCCTGTCTTTTGCTTGCTGGACCTTTGACCAGGTGGACCTTTGATAAATGAAGTTAAAAAACTGGAGTTGAAAAAGGGATTATAACAGGAGTCTACTACCTTGTAAGTGACAACTGATATTTCCTATTAATATTGTAACTGGGATATGAGTGCTAGCAGGGTTGAAGGTTTTGTGCAGTGCACAGTATGCAACAATGGAGCAACAGCTCCAGGATGGATACTGTTGCGACAGATGTGAGCAGGTTGCCCTTCTGGAAACTCGCGTTAGAGATCTGGAGGAGCAAGTTGCAACACTGAGCAGAACTGACAACCTTGAAAGGGGTCTTCTGCTCTCTGAGCAAGTACCTAATGGGATTGATGTGGAGGAGCTAATCAGGATTATCAGGTAGAAATATGGGTTACTGTAATGAGAGGGAGTGGTAGGGGCTCACAGAAAAGGAAGGCTGGCCCTGGGTTTGTGCACCCAAACAGATTTGTCAAGTTGGATGAAGATGTGGGGGTGCCAAGCTCAGGGGTGGCAGCCCTGGATGTCACTCCTATCAATAACAAGGAGGCAGACCATTAGGGAGGGGTGGTGAGGGTAGTGCAGGAAGGCCTAAACAGTTGGTGGTAGTAGGGGATTCTATAATCAGAAGGACTGATAAAATAATTTGTCGCCAGGATCGCCTCAATCGAATAGTGCCATAGTTCAGCATGTGGTGGAAAGGGTTGATAAATTACTGGGAGGGGCTGGGCATGACCCAGCTGTCTTGGTCCATGTTGGAACCAATGACATAATACATGGAAGGTGGAGGCTCCTTAAGAATCAATTTAAATAACTAGGCTGCAAGTTGAAGGTAAGGACCTCAAAGGTGATATTCTCTGAAATATTACCTGGTCATGTGCAACTCAGGAAAGACAGGTGGAGATTAGACAACTCCATGCATGGCTAAATACCTGGTTTAAGAGGGAAGAATTTGGGTTTCTAGAGCACTGGGCTGACTTTTCATTGGGGTGCAACCTATATGCTAGAGATGGTTTGCACCTAAATGGAAGGGGGTCTGCTGTGCTGGGGGAGAGGGTTATGGGGTGGCTGGAGGAGTATTTAAACTAGGATCAAGGGGAGAGGGAGAATTAGATTATATAGACAGATCAGACAGGGGTCAGTACTTATTGGTGGGTGGAATGGGGAAAGATGGGGGGAGGGCTATGGCAGATGATAAGAAGGTCCCTATGTTACAAACAACCGGTGGAATTGGTACCATTTGTATGAAAATAAAAAATATGCCAAATACGTGTGCAGAAGGTGTCAATGAATTAAATTGTTTGTTCACCAATGCCAGAAGTCTGCCAAGCAAAATAGGTGAGTTGGAGGGTTTGGAAATAGGAAAGGTGGTGGTGTCTGTCTCTATGTGAGAAGTGATCTCAGAGCGAGTGTGAAAAAGGACCTAGTTGATGAAGAGTGTGATGAGGCTGAAGCATTATGGGTGGAACTGCACATGGGGGTGCGTACTACAAAGGTAATCATTGGAATTTGTTATAGGACTCACAGTGTTAATGAGGAGGTGGAGACTCAGCTCTTTGCACAGATCGAAAGGGCTGCAAGGGCTGGGACAGTCAGAATAATGGGGGATTTTAACTACCCTGAAAATGACTGGAGTAATGGTACTGCAGGAACAGTTAAAGGGCAAACATTGTTAAACCTACTACAGGACAATTTTATGGTACAGTTCATAAAGGGCCCAACTAGGAATGATGCTGTACTGGACCTGGTAAACTCAAACCATGCAGAGCTTATTACGAATGCCCATATAAAAGAAAATCTGGGTAGCAGTGACCATAACATGATTTAATTTATTGTTAGCTGTGAACAGCAAGCACATATGAGAAGAATAAAACCACTCAAATTTAAGAGAGCTAATTTTCCAAGGCTGAGAGCTGCTCTCCAAGACTTAGACTGAGAGGGAATATTGGCATCAATGAGCACAACACAGAAACAGGAGTTCTTCAAAAAGATGTGAACACATTGCAAAATATATTCCCATGGGCAACAAGTTTAAATGGCTAAAAATCAAGCCTATGTGGCTTATGGCCAAAGTTAAAAAACCTATAGATAATAAGAAAAGAGCTTTTCTTAAATATAAAAATGATGGACCGCTATCATCATTTATTCATTACAAAGAGTATAACAGAATATGCAAAACTAAAGGCCGCAAAAATTGAAAACGAACGACAGATTGCAAAGAATAGCAGGACAAACCCCCAAAAATTCTTCAGATATATTAAAAGTAAAAAGGTTTGGTCCGAGCATGTAGGCCCTTTACAAAATAATCTAGAGTGGGTGACTGGGGACAAAGAGAAGGCAATTTTATTAAATACCTTCTTCAGCTCTGTGTATACAAAGGAGCATGGGGGAGCTCTTGTCCATAATAGGCATGGTATTGACACGGCTCCAGATGATCCACATTGGCTCACAATTGATATGATCCAAAAATATTTAGGCAAAATAAAGGTGAATAAAGCACCTGGACCGGATGGCATAGAAACATGGTTCCTTAAAGAATTGAGCTCTGTCATTTCAAAGCCTTTGTTTCTAATTTTTAGGGACTCTTTAATGACTGGCATAGTACCACTGGATTGGCGTAAGGCCAATATGGTGCCTATATTTAAAAAGGGGTCAAAATATTTACCAAGTAATTATAGACCTGTTACAGGGATGTTGGTGTCAAGGTCCTACCTTTTCCCAGAGGTTATGTTACTCCATGTGCTGGCATCCATCTTGGATTTCTGCTGAGCATGGTGGGAAGCTTTTATGCCTTCAGGTCTCTGAGGTCCATCCCCAGAGGGGTGTGGCTGAGTACATATAAGCCTGTGATCCGCACATGCTCTTTGCACTTGTGTCTTGTGTCTTTGTCTTGCTACAGCTCTGTGTATATGCTCGTGACTCTTCTGGTATTCTGACTCGGCTTGTGACTAAGACCATTCTCTGTGTTTTCCTTCGATCTGACCTTCCGTTGCTGAACCCGGCCCGTGACCTGTGATTCTCTGTCTACTGTTCTGTACTGTTTTGTCCTGTTGTTGTCGACTCGGCTTGCCTGACTACGCTATTGTCATTCTCACCAGCTACACGCCATTGGCGGCGGCCATTACCGCAGCCGGGGTGTCTCGGGGGCCGCGACCTGGTTCCTGGCTGCGTCAAGTCCATCCCCACCATCAGGGGCCCTGGTGAAGGGCAGCCTGGGACTTAGACTCCGCGCCCTGAGGGACTTCGGTCTGTTGGTGGTGGTTGTCGTCAGCCAGTGCCTTACCCTGCCACTAGGCCTATCTGTCCGTTCCACAGCCCTGCCCTGACATTACACAAGTGCCATAAATCCTGACGGTGCAGGTACGCCTTCGCTTCCAATGTTGGTCGCCAGACTGGATCAACAGGATCTCCTGTTGGATCAGTTCGCTCAGGCGTAGCAAACTCTGCTGGCACGCACCGCGCACCTTACTCCTGGTGTTATTAGGCCGGTTGTCACTCCGGTGGTCGCTCCCGCTGCTGTTCCGCTTGTTGCGCCTACCGCCGCGACTGCTGCGGCACCCGCGGCGCCCAGAGGTATGACTGGTTCAGCCCCTCTTCCACAGCGCTTTGGGGGTGAGCCGAGTCAGTGTCGTGGGTTCCTCAACCAGGTGGGGATTTACTTTGAATTAATACCCCACGCTTTTCCGACTGAGAGGTCAAAGGTGGGTTTCCTAATATCGCTACTCTCAGACAAGGCCTTGGCCTGGGCGAATCCCTTTTGGGAGAGGAATGACCCAGTGATTCACGAATTTTCCGGTTTTGTCGATGCCTTCCGTAGGGTATTCGACGTACCGGCTCGCTCCGCCTCGGCTGCCAAGCTGCTCATGTCTATGCATCAGGGTTCACGGACCGTTGCCGAGTACACCATAGAGTTTTGTACCCTGGCAGCAGAGGTGGGTTGGAACAATGAGGCTCTGGTGGCTGCGTTTTCTCAGGGTCTTTCTGATGCATTGAAGGACGAGATCGCAGCCAAGGAATTGCCTGTGGAGCTGGAAGCACTAATTTCCTTCCTGATCCTGATTGATACCAGGCTCAGGGAGAGGCCTTCACTCAAGGAACGCCTGCGGAGGCCTTCCAATCGACTGGTACCTGCGTTTTCTGTCCCACCCATTCCTCCCTCTCCTCCCACGCCTCCTGGGGATAGATTGTCTGGTGGTGAGCCCATGCAGCTGGGGTTTGCTTGCCTTTCCGAGGGAGAGCGGGCCGCTCGGCGTCGGGAGGGTCGCTGCCTGTACTGTGGTCTTGGTGGGCACTTTCGGCAGTCCTGTCCGGTCCGTCCGGGAAACGCTCGCACCTGAGATCCTGTCGGGGACAGATCTTGGGTGGAGTCTCCTCGTCCCCGGAGTTCCGCAGAGATAAGCCACTGATCACCGTTGTCCTCTCTTGGGCGGAGGGCTCGGTGACGGCCCAGGCGTTGGTAGATTCTGGGGCCGGCGGGTTGTTTATGGACAGCTCGTTTGCTGCCCAGCACTCCATTCCCCTGCAGGCTCGAGTTACCCCATTGGTTCTCGAGGCAATAGATGGCAGGCCCCTGCAACCACCGCAGGTTACCCACGAGACTATGCCAGTTGAGGTAGCTATTGGGGCTGTTCACAGGGAGTTGGCCTGTTTCCAGGTGATTTCTTCTCCACACTATTCAGTGGTTTTGGGGTATCCCTGGCTCCAGATGCACAATCCAACCTTCAATTGGCAAACTGCTGAGATTCTCTCGTGGTCGCCACAGTGTGGGGCCGGGTGCATCGGTGGGCCGGTTAAGGTGTTGTGTGCCTCCTCAGACTCTGCGTTGCCTACTGATTATGGGGAGTACCAGGATGTGTTTGATAAGGTACGCGCTGGTGCCTTACCTGCTCATCGTCCTTACGGCTGTGCCATATCCTTGCAACCCGGTGCCACTCCTCCACGTGGCAGGGTGTATCCTCTCTCGGTTGCGGAGAATAAGGCCATGGAGGAGTACGTTGCGGATGCGCTTTCCCGGGGGCACATTCGTAAGTCTACTTCCCCAGCAGGAGTGGGCTTTTTCTTTGTAAAGAAGAAGGGTGGTGAATTGAGGCCTTGCATTGATTATAGGGGTCTCAATCGAATCACCACTAAGAATGCATACCCGATTCCCTTGATTACTGAGTTGTTCGACCGCCTTAAGGGGGCAATAGTCTTTACCAAACTTGACCTTAGGGCGGCGTACAACCTCGTACGGATCAAACAGGGGGATGAGTGGAAGACCGCGTTTAACACCAGAACCGGCCACTACGAATACCTGGTGATGCCCTTCGGGTTGTGTAACGCGCCCACAGTTTTTCAGGAATTCATAAATGATGTCCTTCGTGACTTGTTGCAGCAGTGCGTAGTGGTTTACCTGGATGACATCCTGGTTTACTCTACCTCCATGGAGTCCTATATCCAGGACGTCAAGCGGGTGCTGCAACGATTACGGGAGAACGAACTCTTTTGTAAGCTCGAGAAGTGCGAGTTCCATCGATCCCAAGTTGCCTTTTTAGGCTACATCATTCCTGCGGAGGGATTCTCCATGGACCCTCAAAAGGTTTCGGCGGTTCTGCAGTGGCCTCGTCCCAATGGTCTTCGGCCCATTCAGCGCTTTTTGGGTTTTGCCAACTACTATCGGAAGTTCATCAGGAACTTCTCCACGCTGGCAAAGCCTCTCTCAGACCTAACCAAGAAGGGCAGTAATCCTCACGAGTGGCCATCCGAGGCCATCGTAGCTTTCAATGCTCTGAAATCCGCCTTCGCTTCGGCTCCGATACTGTCTCATCCCAATCCTGGATTGCCCTTCGTCCTTGAGGTCGATGCATCCGAGACAGGAGTAGGCGCTCTCCTGTCTCAACGTCGGTCACCCGATGGACCCCTACTTCCCTGTGGGTTCTACTCCAGGAAGCTTTCCTCTGCAGAGTGCAACTACCAGATTGGAGATAGGGAGTTGTTGGCAATCATTCTGGCTCTCAAGGAATGGAGGCACCTGCTCGAGGGCTCCGCGGTTCCGGTCCTCATTCTTACCAATCATAAGAACCTGACTTATCTTTCGGAGGCCAAAAGATTGACACCCCGTCAGGCCAGATGGGCCTTGTTCTTGTAGCGGTTCAACTATGTGGTCTCCTATTTGCCTGGTTCCAAGAATGTCAGGGCTGATGCATTATCGAGGCAATACTCTGAGTTGTCCAGGGAGGACTCTGAGCCAACCTCGGTCATACCTCCGGATCAGATCCTGGCTGCCATTCGCACCAGTCTGACTTCTCCCCTTGGGGAGCAGATTTTGGCGGCTCAAACTGACGCTCCTCCCGAGAGACCAGAGGGTAGATGTTTTGTACCCGAGGGGTTGCGTACCCGTCTGCTGCGTACTTACCATAACTCCAAAACTGCCGGGCATCCGGGGAGGAACCAGTTGTCTTGGGTCGTCTTTCGGTTGTTCTGGTGGCCAACTCTCCGTGCCGACATCGCCTCTTATGTAGCGGCATGTTCGATCTGTGCCCAGAATAAATCTCCACGGCATCTTCCAATGGGTCTTCTGCAACCCATTCCCAATGGGGAGCATCCTTGGTCACACCTGGGCATGGACTTTATTGTAGACCTCCCTGTGTCTCGGGGTCATACGGTCATTCTCATGGTCATCGATCGTTTTTCCAAAATGTGCCATTGTATTCCACTCAGGAAGTTACCAACAGCGCAAGAACTGGCCACGGTCTTTTCCAGGGAGATTTTTCGCCTGCATGGGTTGCCCAAGGTGATTGTCTCGGACCGTGGGAGTCAGTTCGTGTCCAGATTCTGGCGCGCCTTCTGCTCCCAGTTGGGTATTAGTCTCTCCTTTTCTTCAGCCTACCACCCGCAGTCCAATGGGGCTGCGGAGCGTTCCAATCAGGCCTTAGAACAATTCCTTAAGTGTTATGTCTCGGACCATCAGGACGATTGGGCCGATCTCCTGCCTTGGGCAGAGTTTGCCAGGAACTCAGCGGTCAACTCCCTTCATGGCCAACTATGGGTACCAACCCGCGGTATTACCTGAGAGGTTCTCACCACAGGACATTCCGGCTGTGGAGAACCATCTTGCTGCCCTGCGTTCTTCATGGGGGCAGATCCAGAGGGCTTTGAGGGACTCGGCTAAGCGTCAGAAGTTCCAGGCTGATCGCAGACGGTTGCCCGCTCCTTCATACCAGGTCGGCGATCGGGTGTGGTTGTCTATTCGTAACCTCAATCTTCGGGTGCCCACACCCAAACTAGCTCCCCGTTTTGTCGGTCCTTTTCGCATTCTCCGCAAGGTGAATCTGGTGGCCTATGCCCTTGCCCTTCCACCTGGGATGCGGATCTCCAATACCTTTCATGTATCACTGTTGAAACCTCTGATCTGCAATCGCTTCACTGCCTCTCTGCCTCGGCCCCGTCCCATTCGGGTTGACGGTCATGAGGAGTATGAGGTGAGTCGGATCCTGGACTCTCGATTGGTGCGCGGTCGATTACAGTTCCTGGTTCATTGGCGCGGTTATGGTCCCGAGGAGCGTTCCTGGGTTCCTTCCGCGGATGTCCATGCTCCTGCCCTCCTCCGCGCTTTTCATACCCGCTTTCCTCAGAAACCTTTTGTTGAGCCGCGGAGGGGGAGGGGCCCTTGAGGAGGAGGTACTGTCAAGGTCCTACCTTTTCCCAGAGGTTATGTTACTCCATGTGCTGGCATCCATCTTGGATTTCTGCTGAGCATGGTGGGAAGCTTTTATGCCTTCAGGTCTCTGAGGTCCATCCCCCAGAGGGGTGTGGCTGAGTACATATAAGCCTGTGATCCGCACATGCTCTTTGCACTTGTGTCTTGTGTCTTTGTCTTGCTACAGCTCTGTGTATATGCTCGTGACTCTTCTGGTATTCTGACTCGGCTTGTGACTAAGACCATTCTCTGTGTTTTCCTTCGATCTGACCTTCTGTTGCTGAACCCGGCCCGTGACCTGTGATTCTCTGTCTACTGTTCTGTACTGTTTTGTCCTGTTGTTGTCGACTCGGCTTGCCTGACTACACTATTGTCATTCTCACCAGCTACACGCCATTGGCGGCGGCCATTACCGCAGCCGGGGTGTCTCGGGGGGCGCGACCTGGTTCCTGGCTGCGTCAAGTCCATCCCCACCATCAGGGGCCCTGGTGAAGGGCAGCCTGGGACTTAGACTCCGCGCCCTGAGGGACTTCGGTCTGTTGGTGGTGGTTGTCGTCAGCCAGTGCCTTACCCTGCCACTAGGCCTACCTGTCCGTTCCACAGCCCTGCCCTGACAGTTGGATTCCTATCACCCAACGCCTGGGACATGTAGTTCCGGGCACCGGGCAGGTAGTTACTTTCTACCTTTAGCCCTGCTGCGGGCAAGCAGCAGGGCTCACCTGTCAGGTGAAGTAATCAGCGGCAGCACTGCTGCCGATTGCTGCACACAGTGCCGGCCTCTCTCCGCTGCCGATGTGAGGTCTCCTGGGCTCTGCTTGTCCATCTGCGGGCCTGGCTTGCCGTCGGCTAGAGGGGAGGGAGAAGAGTGGACAAGTCCGCTCCTCTCCCCTTTCTTATGCTGACCTGGAAGTGATGTTATGATGTCAACTCTGGGTCCCCGTTGAGAGATTGTAATGCATTCCCTGGGAAAGAGAAATCTCCAGTGGAGCACAGGGGAGACATGCAGGGTCTTTTAGACGTTGGATGTCTCAAAGAGAACCTGTCAACAAAAATCATCACATAGGGGAATTTGCCCCTATGTGATGAAAAGAAAAAGTTAAAAAAAAGGTTTTTTGGTTTTTTTTAATGTAAAAAATGAAAGTTACACCCAAGCACATACCACCCCCCCCCCCAAAAAAAATGTTGAGGCCCCAACCCCCACATATACGCACGTACAAACTTAAAAGCACACGCTGGGGCACCTACGCATGAAACTGTTGATTGCAATACACATGTTACATATCGCCGCACACGCCAGAATGAGAGCAATAATTCTAGTACCAGACCTCCTCTGCAATGCTAAACTGGTGACCTATAAGGAGCTTTAAAAGTGTTGATCTATAGAAAATATAGGGTACTGAAGTTTGTCGCCATTTCATTAGCGTGCACAAATTTAAGGTTTGACAAGTTGGATATCTGTTTACTCGCTGCAACCTCATCTTTTATGTTTTACAAAAAAAATAGGGTAATTTATTGCTTTTTTTGTGCTCTAAAATTAACTTGCTTGTATTTGTTCTGAAATTTTGCGGTAATATCATGCAACATAAAAAAATTGGAACTACCGCTATTTTATTCTCTGGGCTCTCTGCTTTTAGAAAATATATAATGTTTGGGGGTTTTATGTAATCTTCAGACCTAAAATGATTTTTTAAACGTGTGCAAAAAACGCAAAAACGGCTCTTGCAGCGAAAATGTAAAAACAGCTCTGGCAGCGAAAGGGATAAAGTATAAACCCTAACCCACCCTTTCCTGATGAGCAGCCAATCGGTGCTGATTACACTGCAAGGTCTCTCTCCTCCCTGCTAGTCCCCGGGTGCGGTGCTGGAGACAGGCAGGGAGGGGAGGAGAAGATAAACAGTGCAATGTTAAAAATATTACACGTTGAAGTCACCATAAAGTCTCTTTTGTTTTACAAGCCCCAGACATTCCTAAAATCACCTCCAATTTAAATACGATTTTGGTTAAATTTTTTTATCTGGACAAGTAGATTATCATGAAGGACAAGTAGATTGGGGCCCTGATTTAGTCCCTGTAAAAGTAGTTTTTTAAAACATTTTTCACACCCCTGCTGTTAGTTTAACTTCTATAGTTGGGAAGATACTGGAGAGTTTAATCAAAGATCACATAGATGAGTTCTTGCTGGAAAAAAATATTTTAAGCAACAGACAGCATGGATTCATGAAAGACAGAAGGGAGGAGGTGAGCAAAACTGTGGACAGAGGGGTGGTGGTGGACGTGGTATACATGGATTTTGCAAAAGCGTTTGGCACAGTTCCCCACAGACGACTAATGTGTAAGGTAAAGTCTACAGGCTTGGAAAAATCTATATATAAATGGATAGAAAACTCAGAGAGTAGTGGTTAATGATTCATACTCTGAATGGTCTAGGGTTGACAGCGGTGCTCCCCAAGGTTCAGTGTTGAGATCCTTACTTTTTAGTATATTTAGAAAAGATATCGGGTCTAGGATTAAAAATACCATTTCAGTCTTTGCAGATGACACCAAGCTGTGCAGTGGAATAACGTCCTTACAGGATGTCTCCAACTTACAAGCTGACCTCAATGCACTGTTTAATTGGGCAACTATGTGGCAAATGAGGTTTAATGTTGATAAATGTAAGGTTATGCACTTTGGGGCTAAGAATATGCATGCATCATAGATACTGGGGGGAGAACAACTGGGGAAATCAATGTTGGAGAAGGATCTGGGAGTTCTGGTAGATCTCAAGCTTAATAATGGCATGCAATGACAAACTGCGGTTTCTAAAGTGAGCAAAATCCTCTCTTGTATTAAAAGAGGTATAGACTCCAGAGAGACAGATATCATTTTACCCCTCAACAAATTATTATTAAGACCTCATCTGGAATATGCAGTTCAATTTTGGGCACCAATTCACAAAAAGAACATTAGGGAACTGGAGAATGTACAGAGAAGGGCAACCAAACTGATAAGAGGCATTAAGGAGCTCAGCTATGAGGAAAGATTAGAGAAACTGAATTTATTAAGGGGGATTTGATCAAGATGTATAAATACATCAGTGGTTCATATAGTGAACTTGGGGTAGAGTTATTCACCCTTAGGTCATCACAGAGGACAAGGGGGCACTCTTTACGCTTCGAGGAAAAAAAAATGTAATCTCCAAAAACAGAAAGGTTTCTTCACAGTGAGAGCTGTGAAAATGTGGAATAGACTCTCAAGAGCTGGTTCTGGCCAGCTCAGTGGATTGCTTTAAAAAAGGCCTGGATTCTTTCTTAGATACACAGAATATAACTGGTTACTATTTATAAGTAATGTTGATCCAGGGAATATCTGATTGCCTCTCGAGGGATCAGGAAGGAATTTTTTCCCCTGCAGTAGAAAATTGGATTATGCTTTTGCTGAGTTTTTTGTCTTCATCTGGATCAACTGTGGGTGTAGGATTATAACTTTTTTTTTTTAATGGTTTAACTGGATGGACTTTTGATTTTTTTCAGCCAGTCTAACTATGTAACATATACAAATAAAATACAGCATAGTTTGTTAGCCAAAAAATGTGTAGAAGGAATATGCATAATGTATATAATGTTCTTATTGACAACAATTGTTGACAATCAGAAAATACTGACAATTGATGAACAATAGATATTTACCTTATGATGAGAATACCTCATAGTCTCTTCCTTTACCAAGGCATCTCTGCTGACCACATCTCCTTTTTTGGGGGAAAAGTCTCCCACTTTGTGTCATCAAAGCAGTGACGTTGACACCCAAAGAAGGACCCACCTCCTCTGCAGAGAAGATAGAACACTCAGACCCAACACATCAAGTGACGACGGATTAAGGTGAGTATTTGTGGCTTTTAAGTTATGCATTTTTGGTAACTAACATAGAGATTAGATGGGGGAAGCGAGCATTACTTGATGCCTTTAGAGATAAAAGTTATTAGGTATCAAAATTACTATTCACTGAAACATACATTAATTTTATATAACTTTTTTACATACAGTGTCTAGGAAGAGTTTTTTTTACATGGTTGCTGTAATCTGGCACAACTGCAATGTATATGGTAAATACCACCATAGCAGCCAGTATTCTTCACATATGCTGGTCTCTGAACCTCTGAATTCACCCAACTCAATCTTATTTCAAACTTGTCACGAGTACAGAGAGTACAGAAGGGCATCCTGTCACAATGTGTATCTTGAGCAGGGCCCTAACTGGCATTTTTACACACAAAATATAAGAATGGTTTACCATATTTGTACCCCATTCTGACTGCAACATATTCATTTCTGTATTACTTAATTTACATAAGAATCAAAAATATCAGGTCTAGTTGAGTTGTTCATTCACCACATCCCTCCTAGATATATGAAAAAACAGTCAAAAAAGAGGAAGGAAGTTGAATGGGATTTTAATGGTGCTGATACCCTCTCTCAGAACAACTCAACAACAAGTGAATATAAAATCATTTAAGTTTTATTACAAAATTTCATTCAAAATTGATTAGGGTTACACAACCCCTAAGAGATTAAATCAGTATAAAAATAAAAACAAACCATAATTAGCTGAACCACCCCCCTGAAAGGCACCTCCCCTCCTTATATAACTCATTACATATTTATGTAATTACACATAAAACACAGGAAATTCAAAAGGTGTATATATCTCAGGAAGGAGGTGCAAAGGCTGATGTGTTTTGCACTTTAGCTTATTCAGGGTTCAGGGGGTGCAGTTGGAAATGGCTGTTAGAGACAAAACAAGAACATATAGTCTCGACGTGTTTCGCACTTTCACTTCTTCAGGGGTTTAGGGGGTGCAGTTGGAAACATCTGTTAGAGACAAAAGAAGAACATATAATATACAGCATATAACCTGTGGTACAAAACACATATCATACAAAGTGTGTAGTCCATATATGTAATGCACTTACAAGTCTTACATGTGCATTACCTTACATTACATGTGCATGTGCATATAATGTGCATTATATGGACTACACACTTTGTATGATATGTGTTTTGTACCACAGGTTATATGCTGTATACTATATGTTCTTCTTTTGTCTCTAACAGACGCTTCCAACTGCACCCCCTAAACCCCTGAAGAAGTGAAAGTGCGAAACACGTCGAGACTTTGCACCTTCTTCCTGAAATATATATAGCTTTTGAATTTCCAATGTTTTATGTGTAAGAAAAGTAGGTGACACAGATAAATACTGTGTGTGTGTGTGTATAAACACATACACTGTCATTTTTTTCTTATATGTCTTTGTGAAGCTTCTTAAACAGCATGTGATATATCAGAAAGCATGCTGATCAATACAAAATACCTTTATTCTCTAGGTAGCACTCCAAGATATTCTTCAATTGCTATTATTAAGCTTTCTGATCCAACCTACAAATTACTGCTGAAAGGCCACTGCCTTTTGCAATTCCCAACATTTTTTTTTATTCATGTATAAATTGTCTTTTCACATATGGTGCCGTCTGGCTCCCCACCAATGTGCAGTCAGCTTGATTCAATCTCACCCATGAAATGCTAAATATTTTTCAAGCCAAATATTACCACATACAGTCCATACCACCTGTGAGCACAAGTGTCTCACTGAGCTTCTATTTCAGGTTTATTTTGCAGAGAGTTGAATTAAATGTTATGGGACGATGACAGTGACTAAGTATAGATTTAAAAAAGCACTGGTTCTGTGCCAAGTCTGAATAAGACAGAAAAATAATAAGGGCTTTTCACCAACTATTCCTACTTAATGTGACTCAAACACATTAAGACATTAAAAAGGACCATCTCCTCCTTTAAGTAAAATTGTTCTTAATATTAATCTTTCCATTTTTGCTGTTTAATACTGCAAAAACACACCTCAGTCCAGCAAAATCTGTGTTGACCTCTAATCTGTGATGACCAGGGGCGGACTGACCATTTGGAAACTCGGGCACTGCCCAAGGGCCCGGGGTCAGTAGGGGGTCCCATGAGATGTCAGTCCAACCCTGGTGGTGACATTCAGTATAGTGCAGCATTTTTCTTTCTTATTATTGGGAACCAGTTGTCTCTTCCTGGTTCTTGCAGCTGACTCCCTACAACGTGTAGTTTAAATGTTGCCATGGTGCAGGAGCAGAATCTCACAAAGTTCTCTTGCTTAATGGAACTTCTGTTTCTTTGGGATATGTCACTTTTGCAAGGAGCAAATGCACTCCCACTGACCTACTGAGATATACTGCACCCTAGATTCCCTCCTGTCTATACCATTCTTTACTGATGAGCCAATGGCTTGGTACAATTAGGGATGATCCCAAAGGTGTAGCTTGAAGCTTCTGGGCCCCAATACAAAAGTTGGCCTGTGGCCCCCCACTACTACCCGACACTTCCACCACATGCCAAAGTACTCCAAGTGCCTAAAGAGTTATTTCAGATCTGTATTTACATATTGAGATGGTAATTTAAAGGACTTTGGAGAAACTGTCCACATTTTAACATACTTCTCCAATTCTTTTTAATACCCTGGAGCAGGAGTAGCCAACTTTTGAGAGGTGGAGATCTATCTGAACATAATTAAAGAGATAAGCCAGGTTTCAGCACCCCAAATGTATTCTGCAGCAGGATAACAACCCCAAACATACAGCCAATGTAATTATAAGCTATCTTCAGTATAAAGAAGAATGAGGAACCCTGGAAGTGATAGTTTGGCCCCCATAGTACCACAATTTCAACATCATCAAGTATCTCTGGGATTACATGAAGATACAGAAGGATTTGAGGCAGCCTACATCCAGAGACGATCTGTGGTTAGTTCTTCAAAATGGTTGGAACAACCTACCTGCCAAGTTCCTTCCAATACTGTGTGCAAGTGTACCTAGAAGAACTGATATTGTTTTGAAGGCAAAAGGTGGTTACACTAAATACTGATTTGAAATTCTCTTCCGTTATAATATATATATATATATATATTTACACATAAGGTACACTAAACTGCCCATACCTTTCATACTGGAAATATCAACTCAGTTTCCAAAATTAATTATAAATCAACAAATTTTGATTGTAAAGATATTCAAATTCTTTGTCATGAAACCTCTAAAAAGCTCTAAGTAACATTTTGTACAGCTAATTGCCTTCACAAGTCTCATAATCCATTGAATGGGGTACACCTGTTTGTAAATAAATTGTCACATGATCTTAAAATACATATACCAATCTTTGGAAGTCCCTGTTTGTAAAAGAATATTTCTAAAAAAAACAATCATGAAGACTGAAGGTTCTAAACAATCTCTAATCAGTTATAGTTAAAAATAATCCCTAATTTTCAACATCTCCCAGAGAACCCTTATTTTTGTTATTAAAATAAGAATCCAAAACAACAATGATTCTGCCAGTAAGGAGGGTATTTTTGAGAGTAGAAACCAAGATGCCAATGATAACTTTGGAAGTAGCTTTGGAGATCGTTAGCTGAGGTACATGGAGAAAATATAACTTAGATCATCCATAAAGCTGGGTTTCATGGAGCAAAAAAGATGAAAAATCCATTATGATAAAAGACAATATTAAATCTGGCTTGGAGTTTGCCTAGATTTGCACTGAAAATACCACAAACATGTGAAAAAGGTTTCTTCAGTCTGATGAGAATGGACATTTTGTTAATTCCCACAGTGAAACATTTTGTTCATCACCACAGTGAAACATGAAAGCTGCTGCATCATGCTATGGGAATGCTTTTTAACAGTAGGGACCAGGATACCTTAATCCAAAAGAAAAACCCGTTCAGCCAGTGAGAGGCCTGATACTAGGGATGGGGTTTACTTTCCAGAAGCCCAATGACCCTAAACACATAAATAAAACTACACCAGATTGGTTAAAATCCACAAACCTTATTGTTTATGAATGGCCCAGTCGAGTCCCAGAACCTAATCCAACTAAGATAAACTATATATACTAAAACAAATTGCTGTTCACTAATGACCACATTCAGACTGAAAGAGCTACAACAATGTTGCCAACCTGATAGAAGCAGAGCAACCTTGCCAAGAATTTTGGGCAAAGATTTCAGGATGCAAAAGTGTGAGGTTGGCAGGAATTTACCCCAAAGATATTCAGCTAAAGTTTTAGCCAAAACTTTCATACATTTGTAATCAACAAAATATCTACATTTTTACCCTTTTATTGTAGTAAATAATATCAAATACATGGTAATATGTAAATCTAATTTTTGCTATACTGTTGAGGCTGGCACTCTTGTCCCTGTCTACTTCATTAACCAATATGTGATAACAAGAGACAGGGGGACAGGCCAAACCTTGACTTTATGGCAAAAGTTTAGATTTGTATATCACAGCATTCAAAGATTCATGAGCACTTGTGTAGCCCTGGAAAGGTATGTACAGGCAGCAAATGGTGCTTGCTTATCATTTCTGAGGTTAGTTTTTGGACTCACAGACAAGCATAATTTACATAGTAACATAGTTAGTCTGGCTGAAAAAAGACAAAAGTCCATCCAATTCAACCATTAAAATAAAAAAAGTTATAATCCTATACCCACAGTTGATCAAGAGGAAGACAAAAAAAACCAGCAAAGCATGATCCAATTTGCTCCTGCAGGGAAAAAAAATCCTTCTTGCTCCCCCGAGAGGCAATCAGATATTCCTTGGATCAACTTTACCTATAAATGTTAGTATTCAGTTACTGTATATTCTGTGTATCTAAGAAACAATCCAGGCCTTTTTTAAAGCAATCCACTGAGCTGGCCAGAACCTATTCCACATTTTCACAGCTCTCACTGTGAAAATATTTTAACTTCATAGTTGGTGAAATGTTTTACATAAAAGAAGGCATTAACAAGAAGTTAACAAACTTTAAAATAATATTTCTGTCAAGAAACATACAGTTTATCTAGTTGAAATATTCTGTTATTTGCAGATAAAACATTTCTATTCCCTGTACGTAAGGATAGGCACCTCATTTCACTGAATGTCCCAATTTGAACATATCTGTAGGCATGACCGTCACTCCCCTGACCTATTCTCTTGATTATATTCAATCCATATGGACAAACCTGATTCAAAACCCCTTACCTATATTTGCTTATGGGAGGGCTACCTTGAGGCACAACTTGACACTAATGATTGGGCCAAAATTTGGTCTACAAAGAAATCCTCAATACAGAACATTAGGGTCTTAGAAACCAGACATAATGTTATGATCTGTTCCTGCTACAGATGTACCAAATCACCCCCCTACTTGCTTATAGGATGTCTGGGGCAGCACAACCAGGGGTAATATTGGCAACTATCATCTTGGCTAAAGTATTGATCTTGGATTAAGTACTGAGCATTGCAGCTTCAGCTTTGCATCATCTGAATAACTCTTCTCTATCCCATCACAGGTAAATGTCTGCGAGCAATATCCATCTGTACTATCGGCCATGCCAAGTGTAATACAGGGCTGGACACAAAAACTAAGAGCAAGTCGCACACACACTACACAGGTACATTAAGCCAGCACTTACACCATTATTCTAAGCATGTGAGAGACACATTACCAAGCGTACATCTGCCCTGGCACATCATGCAGCATTCACTCAACACCCCAAGAAATAACAGAATCCAACTGCAATATTCTTGAACTATCAAAACCTCCACTTTTATTTATTATCACACAACACACTGGAGAATATATCCGATGGTCATCACAATCTGCATAATAACACACACTAATAGTAATGTGAGTATCACAGCATGAAATAAACAAATCTTTTGACAGCGTCACAGCATAGAATTAATACATTACCAAAGCTATGGGAAGAGGGGAAGGAAAATACCTCATCGAGACCACAATACACAGGAGATTGTGGAGAAGCCTAGGTTACGATTGAGACTGATGAGTCCATGCAGCCTTGGCAAAAGTCCCAGAGTCAGAGCGTCCCCTTTCGCATGGGAGGGCTTCTACTCTCATCGTGTCCAGGCCTCTCTTAAATACCCTGGTTCAGTGCCCTTGGCCACATTCCCAAACTGGGTGGCCGCCTTGACCCATTCTGGGAAGTGTTATTGCCAAAAATTCCAAAAGGTCCCATGAAGTAACAGGAGTCACACCCAGTCACTTTACTGGACGAATAACTTCTTATCTTATACCCCCAATCCTAATAAAACATTTCTAACTACACAAACAATTTCTTATCTACTCTTAACTGAAAGATTTCTAACTTCTCAAACAAGTATACATTTCTAAATGCTCTTTAAAAAAGTTCTTATCTAATTTAAGCAGTCTAATGTCTTGTGACTCTGTATGTTTTCCTTTAGTGTTAAGGAATGGCATCAATGTCATTCCTCATGCTTCTGGCATATGGTCAGCGATGCTTTATTGTAAAAATTTCCGAAGGAACAAAGGGTTCAAGGCCAACACATTTCATAGGCATTATACCACGTATGAATACTAATTCACCCCGCACTGCTATATGGTAAATGTCTGTGAACAATATCCTTCTGTACTATCGCCCATGCCACGTATGAATGCCAATTCACCCTGCACTGCTATATGGTAATCTATACTACTTTTAAAATCCACCTCTAACTGAAGCGGATTCATAACTATCAGTGCTCTTATTGGTAATTCTTACTGCTTCCAAAATCTTTAACTCTGTCCATAATACTGTGGTGTTTATTTTGCTCTTATTGTCTAACCCACATTTATGGGCTGATCCTAATATTCACAACTCTGCCCTCCTCCTCTCTTGTAGTCCTCCTTTGGTGTGAGAAGTTTGCCCTGCTAGCCATGTGTCTTTGCTATGCCTTCCTAATTGATTAATTGGCAATACCGCCACCAAACTCAATATAAATTTAGGCCTTCGTTAGGGGACGCACAGCCAAGGGCAGCACAGGCAACTATCATCTTGGATAAAGTATTGATCTTACATTAAGTATTGAGCATTGCACTTGGCTCTGTACTTCAGTGAAAGCACAAAGCGAGAAACCACAGCAGACAACTTCAAATACTAATCAGACTACAGGTGACCTGTTTCCCCATCCACCTCTTTCAGCTCTTAACCAGTGTGCTTCTTTATCTCACCACTCTGTAACATGCACTTCTTACTACTCCTTCACACTGTTGTATCCTCTCTCTATAAACTCTCTCTCCTTCACCCCTCTTCTTCACCCCACAGCTTATATATATCACCCTCACTACTGTCTTCACCTTATTACTGTACTCATCAACTCCTTCTAATTCTGAACCCACATACTAATAAAACCTCCAGGACACTGGGACCTGTCCCTCCATATAACTCATACTTCCATATTGCCTCTCTCACCCTTCTGCTAATCCTAACATCTGGAGACATTTCCCCAAATTCTGGGCCGCCATCTTTTTCCTTTGATCAACACACCTGGCACCCCCTATCCGCTAACAGCAGCTGCAATCCACACAATCTAGTTGCTATTCCTCTTCTTCCTAGAACCAGCCTCCCCTTTTCCTAAACCTTTTGGAATGCTCACTCTGTCTGTAACAAACTCACCTCTGACAATGACCTTTTTATCACAAACTCTGTTAACTTGCTTGCAATTAAGGAAAGCTGGCTTCATGAACCTGACTTTCCCTCTCCTGCTGCCCTCTCCCATAGTGGTCTCCTCTGGACTCACTCTCCCAGACCTAGTGGACGGAAAGGAGGTGGAGTTGGAATCCTCCTATCCACTCAAAGCACTTTTCAGGTCCTTCATTCACCTCCCTCTCTTTCTCTCGCCTCATTTGAAGTTCACTGTATTTGTCTATTCCCTCCATTTTGTTTAAGAATTGCTGTGATCTATCGGCCTCCTGGAACGGTATCAAGCCTCCTTGGTTACTTCTCTGCCTGGCTGCCTTACTTTCTCTCTTCTGAAATTCCCACAATCATTCTTGGTGATTTCAACATCCCTATTAATCTTACCACTCCTGCTACCTATAAGCTTCTGAGCCAAAACCACTTCTTTTAACCTAAAACAACATGCTTCTGCTCACTCTAATATTAATTGCCTCGACCTTGAATTGTCCTACCTATGCACTCCTTGCAACCTCACCAACTTTCCTTTTCCTTCCTTCTTCACTCTCTCCTTGGCTTCCTCCCATTTGTCTTCCAACTACTAAACAGTTACCCATAGAAACCTTTGCTATCTTAACCCTTCTCTTCTTTCTTTGGCAACAGATTGTCTCTATGACAAAATCTCAGGCCTGTCATGCCCCAACCTGGCCACTTCTGTATACAACAGTTCACTGTCATCCACCGTGGACACATTGGCCCCCCTCACTACACACAGAATTAGGCCCCAACTGCTACAGCCCTGGCAAACAGACAACACCAGATGCCTCAAAAAACATAGCCGTGCTCTTGAGCATTTATGGTGTAAGACTAAGACCCAGCAAGATTTCGACCAATATAAATCTGCCCTTCAAAAATACAATTCTTGTCTCCACACTGCCACACAGACCTATTTTATCACTCTCATTAACACCCTCTCACGCAATCCCCATCAACTCTTTTCTACCTTTAACTCTCTACTTCGTCCTTCATTACTTCCACCCACTAACTCAGTCACTGCCCAGGAGATTACTAATCATTTCAAAAATAAGATTGATTAAATTTGTTTCGAGACCTACACTGTACAGATATCTTCCTCACCATATGCTCCTTGTCCGCCTGCACAATATATACTTCCCCTGTTTAACCCAGCTACTACAGAGGAGGTTGTAAACTTTTTTCTAAAGCCCACCTAACCACCTGTCCCCTGGACCCTGTTTCCTCGCAAATACTATGGTCACCCTCTGGCTCTATCCTTCATTCTTTAACTCATATCTTCAATCTCTCCCTTTCTACTGGCATCTTCCCCAACTCCCTAAAACATGCGCTAGTCACCCCCTTACTTAAAAAGGCCTCACTGGACCCCACCAATCTTAGCAACCTAAGACCTATCTCCTTATTTCCTTTTGCCTCCAAGCTCCTTGAACGTCTAGTCTAAAACAGGCTGAGCTGCCATTGAGAATAACCTACTTGATCCCGTTCAATCTGGATTTCGCCCACAACACTCCACAGAATCTGCTCTCCTAAAACTTCTAAAACTCACAAATGACTTACTAACCACTAAAACCAATGGTCACTATTCTGTACTCTTACTCTTTTGACCTCTCCACTGCCTTTGACATAGTTGGCCACCCCTTCCTCCTCAAAAAACTCTATTTACTTGGTCTCCATGACTGTACTCTCAGTTGGTTCAAATCTTACCTATCTCACTGCACCTTCAGTGTCACTTACAACTCTACTTCCTCCTCTCCTACGCCTCTTACTGACGGAGTCCCCCAAGGTTCTGTCCATGGACATCTCCTATTCTCGATCTACACTTCTTCCTCAGGTCAGCTGCTACCTTCCCATGGTTTCCAATACCATTTCTATGCTGATGACACACAAATCTATCTCTACTTCTCAGATCACCTCATCAGTTTCCTCACGTATCACCTATTTACTAATAGATATATCAGACTGGATGTCACACCACTTCATAAAACTCAGTCTATCCAAAACTGAGCTCATAATATTTCCTCCCTCACACGCCTCTTCCCCTGATTTCTCGGTCAGGATCAATAGCACTACTATCAACTCATCCCTGCATGCCAGTTTGCTAGGGGTAACCCTGGATTCTGAACTATCCTTTCAGGCCCACATCCAATCCCTGACCAAATCATGTCGCCTTAACGTTCACAACATCTCCAGAATACGCCCCTTTTTAACCAATGATACCATGGAGCTCCTAATTCACTCCCTGGTTATCTCTCACCTTGATTACTGCAACTCTCTCCTCATTTGCTTACCTTTACATAGGCTTTTCCACCTCCAGTTCATCATGAATACTGCTGCCAGGCTCATCAACCTTACCAACCATTCAGTGTCTGCTACCCTCTCTGTCAATCGCTCCACTGGCTTCTACTTGCCCAGTGAAAAAAATTCAAAATACTAACAACAGCTTACAAAGCCATCCACAACTCTGTCCCCAGCTACATTACAAACCTGGTCTCAAAATACCAACCAAACCACTCCTCCCAAGACCTTCTGCTCTCTAGTTCCTGTGTAACCTCCTCCCATGCTCGCCTCCAGGACTTCTATCCTATGGAACTTCCTACCCCAATGTGTCTGGCTGTCTCCTAATCTATCCACCTTTACATGATCCCTTAAAACCTCTCTCTTTAAAAAAGCCTATCCTGCTTCTAACTAGTAAACTGCCTTTTATTTCCTCCATCAGCTCATCCCCCACAGTTATTACCTTTTGTATCACTCAGCCCTTCCTCCTAGATTGTAAGCTCTAATGAGTAGGGCCCTCTGTTTCCTCTTGTACCAAATTGTATTGTAACTGTAATGTCTACCTTCATTTTGTAAAGCGCTGCGCAAACATTTGGCGCTAAATAAATCCTGTATAATAATAATAATGTAGGGGTGTAGGCACCTTCTTTCATACTTGGTGTTCTTGTCCTGTAGACAATGATTTTTGCAGAGATATATTTCACATCCTCCTCACATTGTTTACTACCTCTAAACCCCCAGACCCATTCATAGCGTTATTAAATTCCTGCCCTCCAACCTTGTCCTGCACATGGGTATTGCTGGTCCTACCAGAACTTCATAGTTTGGAGATTTATCCCTTAAATCTATTTGGCCTGTTCTTTTATTTTTGTGATTGATGTATGTTATTTTACACATATCATCAGGTATTATTATGCTGTGATATTTTTACATATCGAGAAACCTGTATCATTTTGTTCTCAAAATAGTAAAAATATTGAACAAGAAAATAGTCTGAGAAAGAGCTAATACCATCTGGTAATATATTAGCAATACCAGTAAAAAGTAAACATTTTATCTAACAAAACTGTACTTTTACAAGGTTAAGCAGTTCTCTAAAATGCCTGAGGATTTTCTTCACTATCTATTAAAAAACACATTATGCATTTCATCATAAATCATTAACATTGGGCATATTGCAGTTATATAAGATTTTTTTAACAACTGTACAGTCGATTTACTTTAGAGGATTGCATTTTAGATATATCTGCAGTTCTAGAGGTTTCCTTTTATATTACTGTATTGATTTACATGAATCCAATATATACATGTTCACCATTAGTTAATGATCACTACCTTGTCAATCTTTGAACAGTGCTATTAAAAATATATGGGCTAATGTAACATAATAAAGCAACCACAGAAAGAAAATTTTAAAAATATTACAATAGGCTGTATTATACTGTTTAGTTTTAAGTTAAGACTTTCATATTTTGGTAACATTTAAATTCAGAAAACATATGGATATTATTATACAGGATTTATATAGCACCAGCAGCTTGTGCAGCAATTTACAAAATAAAGAAAGACAGCACAGTAACTTAGAATACAATTCAAGACAAGGGGGTTAGCAGAACCCTACTCAAAAGACCACATGTTATAAAAGGGAAGGGAAAGTATTGCAAAAAGTTTGAGAAAGTAAATTGTCAGTTGTTAGGTAGAGGCAGGATATGCTTATATGAAGAGATGAGTTTTCAGGGATTACCTACAGGTATACAGAGTAGGAGATAGCCATACAGGGTGGGGTAGGGTATCCCAAAGGATGGAGGAGCTTGAGAACAAGAGCTTAGGACAGTTTGGGTAATATTTTAAGACAAGGTTGGTGATATACTGTAGCAGGGATCAAATTTACTAATGGCTTTGAATGATGTTTTTTTTAGTGTATTTTTTGGGTGATCAAAATCCAGTGGGGGTTTCCACAATCCAGATGGAATGGTGAGGAGGGGTGTCCAACACTGAGTGACTGGTAAGATGGATGAATGTGGCAGCAGCATACACTTAAGTGAGGATAGTCTGTGGTGGAGGGAGTTGTGATAGTGAAGCAAAAGATAACAAGCTAATTAATATATTGGTGGTGTCATTACTTTAAAAGTAGTATATTTTGAAAATGTTATGGTACTAATAAATACCACCCCCCCCCCCCCAAGGAATTCCCCCTGCCCCACCAAATGCTACACCTCTCTGTTCCTGCCTTCACAAATTTTCAATGTGTGTATTAGAGGCACCAGCATTAGTCATGCTGCAGCTGCCTCTCCTGACTCTCTCCCTGCAGCTCTCCCTTTCCCACCTGGAGCATATCCTGCAAGGGGTACAGGGGAACACATAAGGCACATTTGCAAAGGGTGTGAGAAAAATCCAGTGGCAGTACATTTTGAATCACACCATAAAAAATCCCCAAAAGGGATCAAAGTGAAGGAAATTTTGTGATTAAAGCAAAATTACACCCGTGTCACTACAAACCAAAAAAGCTATTCCATTCAGTTTTATTATTTAAAGTAAATTCACCCATCCATCCCTCCATTGTTTTGTTTTGGGCTGAGATATCACTTTGATCATGGTCATGGCCATCTTGAGTAAGGGCCGATGATTCATGTAGTATTTACTTCCTAGAATCCATAGGCCCTTAGCTCAGGTATGCAGGCAGGAGGGTGTGCTTAGCTGAGAAAATCCCTCCTCCCCTCCCGAAGAAGAATCCTTGGATGTATGGCAGCATTTGCCTAGGCCTGGAAAACCGTAAGTAACTGAAGAAATGTAAAAAAAAAGTTTAAAACAAGTATATATGATATACTTTCCTATCTATATAATAATACTAGCAGCATAGAGATTAAAAATAGTCCATGTTGATTGAGAGAGAACATTTTTATTGTTGTTATTACAGAAAGAAAGTGCTTAATTTATGAATGATCAACTCTTCACCGGAAGGAACTTAAAGAGATAATAAAGACAGATTTTTTTTTTTACACATATACTGTACACCGCTATTTCAGGTGAGAAGGCTCCCAATCTCCAAGCATTACTCTTCCAATGGGTGCCAGCCCAGCTCATGCACTGCACAATGAATAGCAAGGAAAGGATGGTCAGCTGCACTCCAATCAATCCACTTTATTAGGTATACAATAAAACCAAATGACAGACAGTGGAAATACAGTGAGGGACAAGTAGGTAGACAGGCTTCACACTAAAGACAGTGCTTAATCATTAAAACAATAACAACCTGTGCCACAAGAACTATGTGAAAAATTTGAAAGTGAATGCTGCTGTGCCTTGATAAGAATCAAAAAGATTGATAAAAATCAAAAACATCAGTGAAACAATAAAACAGCTGATTTTCAGTGCTTAATCATTACCAATCATTAATGATTAAGCTCTCTCTTTAATGTGAAATACATCTACCTGCTTGACCCTCACTGTATTTCCACTGTCTGTCAATTGGTTTTATCGTATGCCTAATAAAGTGGATTGATTGGAGTGCAGCCAACTGGACTTTCCTTGCTATTCAGATATTTTTTTTGTTTCAACATAACAAACATGTCATACTTACCTGTTTTCTGCAGTGGTTTTGCACAGAGCTTCCCTGATCCTCCTCCTCTCGGGTCCCACACTGGTGCTCCTGGCCCCTCCCTCTTGCCGAGTGCAAGCAGCTTGCTATGGGGGCACCCAAGCAGGCTTGCTCACAGCTGTTGCTCTGTGTGCCCTCTCACCATTGGCTCACTGGCTGTAGCAGGAGACAATGGCTACCACTGCTGTCTCAGCAAATGAGGAGGGAGAGAACTGGGACAGCAAAGGCTTTTAGATCGTGATGGGCTCAGGTAAGCTTTGTGGAGGGCAGGGGGTGCTACTCAACACAGAAGGTTTTTGAATGCATGCATAGCCTTTACAACAATTTTAAGCAAGAATTAAAATTCAGTATTTCTTTAAATTATTAGGAACTTAGACTTTGAAGTATAATATGCAGTGAGATTAAAGGGGTACAAGAGGAGTATTGAAAAAATACCATTTCTGGCAGTAGTATGCAGGTCATGCCCTGCCACCAGTTCAGGTTTTAAATAGGAAACTGATGCATGCATAGTCGACATCCTGATAAAGATTACAGGTGTAATCAAAATTACTCCCCCCCCCCCACACCAGGAAGAGTTGTCAGTATGATGCAGCATTCATTACGCACCTTAAACACCTGGCTAACATTACATAGGGTATACTAACATGAAGAATGGTCTCATATATCATTTCCTGATAAGTATAGAGGGTGGCTAGATTTTTTAAGGAATTTAATGGAGCATGAGCTTGTTTAGCTACCATGATTACAGCATGGAAAACTTCAGTGGGTGTCAGTTAGGGCATGGTGTAGCATAATATGAATAGATTTAAGAATCTATGTAAGGTGTATAGTGCTAATGGATTGCTGATTAAAGAAGCAGAACTATCATGAGCACATGTGTTATCATATAAAGTGTGTGCGCAGCATATGATGCATGATATATGCACGTCACAACTGCACATTGAAAGCACCAGGTGGCAGTTTATATTTAAATTCACTCAAATCATCTTCCCCATAGTGAAATATTAGATGGTATTTAAAAAGAGGAGAGAGATTTTGGTAGGAGACTCCATGCATGTTATATCTGTGTGAAATGCAGCTGAAGCAATTTGTATTTCTATAGCCTATAGGTGCCTAGTAATGGTATTGAATATTAGGACAAGGACTTATTTATTTAGATCTAAAAGCAATGAATATGTGAATAAGGTAAATAAGTGGAATTGTGTGGAAAAAGGAAGGATCCAACAGTTAAAGGAAATCTTACAATTACATGGTATATCAGCTAGGAAGAGACATACTGTATTTTGTATCCACAATTGGTTGTTGCAATAAAAAAAGGTACAAGTATATTATATATAATGTATGCAACATTGTGGAAGTAAAAATGGACAGCTTTGTGAAGGACACACTCAACTGACTATTGCTAACAACTAGGGAAAGTCTTTTATAGCCAGCTTTAGGTTGTTGTATAAATGTGTGGGGGGACCCGTTTGGTGGCAGATTTTTTTAAATGGTGGAGGGTTACAAAGGATTCGGATATATTTTGTAACAGTAAAATATTTTTTATTATCATTCATTGTTCAAGAGTACAGTCTTATCCTTAATTTTTCAGTCTTTTATTTTGATAAAATGTTTCAAAGTATGGGGTATGTATCACTCCTGGATTACATCCTGTTTGATTGGTGAAGAGCCAGATAAACTTTTATAGAGAATCAAGTTCTAGGAATGTTAAGGCACATGTTTTTTCTCTAAATTTTGAACTTGAACCCTGATCTCCATTCCACTGCAATGACCATTCCATTCTGCCTAGATCATTGCCACACTCTTTTGTCCAATTCTGTCAGATGGATATAGCTCAGGATAGATGCTATGGGCCAGTACCTGCAAGATCTGTGTATGCTCAAAGTTTGCCAGGTTAAGGCTTTTTGTCCCACTTTTTCAGCTGCCTGTCCACAAACATTCATGGACTCATCTCTTGATGGATCTTATTGTTGATTTATCTCCTTCTATGGGCATGACTGTCATTTGGGTGAGGGTGGGACAGTTTAGCAAAACGGCCCATTGTGAGGCATTACTCAAGCTGTCTTTGCAAAACAACTGTCCACCCTTTCCATGCAAGAAATTGTCAGGTTTTATGGTGTTCTGGTAACCACTCTTTCAGACTGGGTATCTCAGTTCATTTCTTGTTTTCAGAAGGCCTTCTTAGCTTTGAATTGTTCTTCTACATCTTAAGCATAATCTAAAAGGCAAACGGAGCACATTAGTCAGTCTCTAGAAGGCTTGCTCCACTTCTTCAATGCTCACATGTAATTCCAATGGTCCTCTTTCCTCCCCTATAACAATTGGACGCATGCTTCCTTTGGTTTTTCAAACAACTTTTTGAGCCTTTAAAGAAAATATGATTGCTTGTAGAGAGTTGAGTTGTAGAGAACAGAGTACTTTCAGGGCAAAGAAAGCTATACTCCAAATGTGGATTGCGCCTAAATGGCTTTTTGACTGACAATTACAGCCATTTATAGAAACACCATACCAAAAAATGTTTTAACAGCTCTTATACAATAACTATTAGAAAGCTCCGGCTCTGGAGATTTTACGACACCCAGTGGAAAACCTTATAATTCTTCACTGAATGGAGAATTTTAGAGCAATAAATATATACCGTGTGACAGTCTGGGGCTCACTGAACCTCATTATTGTCACAAGTTCGGTTTAGGCAGTGAGGTCCATTAAATATATACCAGCAGGTACCAGAATTGTATGGCAAAAAAGTTTGTATTACCTTTATTTGTTAGCTTAATAGGGAAAATTGAGATAGGATTGCTATCATGGAAATTAAGGTCTTCAGAAAGTGTGAAGATAAAATGTCAGAGTGTTTTGATAAGCAGACGCTACATGGGCCAGGGCTTTTCCCAGTTGCTATTTAGATGCTGGCTACCATCATTTATTCCTCTGGAAAACAACCTTTTGAGCCTTTAAAGTTCACATTCATTTCTCCCTGTGAATGCCAGAAATCCTATTAGAAAGCATTTAACGCTGATATAGGAAAAGTGGTACAAATGGCCTACTTATTATCTTGACGTTTTCTGCTTTTAGTAAATGTAATGTGGCATAGGACAGCTAAAAGTTTGTGTGTAGCATAGTATAATGGAAAAGACCTTATATTATTTTCATCTTTCTTTTCTTTCACAATAGCCACTGTAAATCTAAAGGTATTACATTTCGAATCATACCTTTGTACTGGATAAAGTGACTACAGAGCAGCTGCAAAGTGACAAGTGTGTTAAGCATTAAAAGGATTCAGCAAATGGAGATGGACACAGTAGGTAAGCATTCTCTGTATTTCTGACCTATATTTAATAGCAAAGAAAGTGATGTTGTATGGATCCATTGGCTTTTCATTGCTTAGATAACAAGGGAATAGAAATCTGTCTTACCAATGCTTATGGATCAAATCCATAGACAAAATTAAAGCCACACAAGCTTTCATATTTTTGAAGTGATAACATAGTGTTTACGAAATAATTGGTTGTTTTTAAATGAAGAGGGGTTGGAACTTAGATGCAGTAAATTGCTGCTAAGATTTGCAATGCAGAGATCTGAACTAGATGTGTTGCTTAGGTGTTATGCCAGCAGGGGCGGACTGACAACTCATGGGGCCCCCGGGCAATAGGGGATCATGGGGCCCCTGTGTCCTTGCCCAAACTCAAAAAAGCCTATGAAAAAGGTACCAGGGGCATCTCATGGGGCCCCCTACTGGCCCCGGGCCCTTGGGCAATGCCCAAGCGCCCTGTATGCCAGTGTTGCCAATCATCTTGTGGTTTTTATTGTAAAAGGAAGGAAAGGAATGGTCTGTAAAAGCTGATTCACACATGTAAGGTAGGGATTGAAGCTTAGGTTTCACAGCTAATTGACACAGAAGTTGGTCTGCGGTTCATGTCAGGTTTACATCAGGTCCAGGACAAGATTAGGTCAGGATTTCATCCTGTTCACACATATGCGGTTCATAAACAGTTACCATAGAAGTCAATAGCCTGTTATCCGCACCTGAACCGAACTGTACTTCTCAGAAATTGGTCAGGACTCTTTTTCAAACCGCACTGAATCTGCACTGCCAGTGCACTAGACATATGTGAACAGGCACCAAAGGAAGCAAAGTTATTTCACTAGTGATGCAGATTGGATGCGGTTCAAACTGCATCCAGTCCGCATACATGTAAACCGGCACTTAAAGGATCTAATAGCAATAGATAAAAAGGTAACAATACATTGAAAACACAGTTGTCAGAGTGAGTTTCTATTTAAAGTGGTATTAAACCCCAAACCAAAAACTTATTATATTGCAGCTTTCCGATATTTAGATTTAGTAGCCGCATTAGTGTTCTGTTTTTAGGCTTTATTTTCCCTCTGTTTCCACCTCGTGGTGATCTGACCATTGACATACCTCCAGTATTAGAGTGCCCCTGATCTGGATGAATGAGCACAGGGACACCTTTGGACAGCAGCATTGTCAGTCGGGGGGGGGGGGTTAATGTACTAGCAGATTTAGATACACTAGAAAATTGAAGCCAAACTCCAGCTCACACTTACAGCAACAGATTTTTTTCCTTCGGGGCTAAAGATTTTAAATGAATAAATAAAAGCTGATCACTGGAAGCACAAGAACATTGTACATGGTAAATGGTTTGTCTCATCCCTGTAAATGATACATCTGCAGGAGAGTTTGTTCTTTTGAAAAACATCAAACTTACTGGTCAGATCACCTGGTGAAAATAAGGAAAATAAGGAAAAAAACTAAGAAAACCAAAACAGCCACTGCATATAACAAATGGTAGGCTACAATATAATACATGTTGAAGGGAAGAAACGAAATGGGTTGTTTTTCCTGCCAAAGCACATGCCTGAATATTTATTAAAAAATAAATGTTATTTTATATGTATACATATTTGAATATCTAGAAGATTTAAAACTATTAAAGCATTTCATAACTCAAGTGAGTCCTTAATAACACCATTACTCTCAAACACTTAAAGTTTATCTAAACTGAAGTACAAACATTTAAAACAGTAGCAGCTTACCAATGATTAGATGTGGTGGCTTCATTAGTTTTCTTTTTTAGGCTTTTCCCCTCTGTTTTCATTTGATGATCTCCCCAGTAACAGACCTATATTAGAGTGTCCCCACCAGGGCTGATGATAAGGAGGTACAGGTAGCTCTCCTGTACCAGGACCCCATCAGTTGGACAAGGCAGCCCGGGCACCTGCCCAGCAGGGGGAATGGCTGTACTGCCTTATGACCAAAACCAATCCTCCTGTGGATTCTCCTGCAGTGTTGCCAGCTTCTCCTCCTCTCCCTCCCACTGGCTGCAGGAGGAGTCACAGGTGGATCCGTTTCAGTATCTGTGTTCCCCCATATCCCTTGAGACTCTGATCACCCCCACCCCCCTTGCTGTCTGTGTCTGTGTGACCCCCTTCCCCGCAGCACTGCTGGCTTTTCCTCCTCTCCCTTCCTTTGGCTGCAGGGCACACAGGGGGATTGTTCCTTCTTTTCCTGAATGTACATAGTGATCAATACGTATTTCCCCTGTGTTTATTTAAAACTAAAGCATAGTAAACTGTGTTTACTAAGCTTCAGTTTGTGAATGAACAAAAAGCCTGAAAGCACTTCCTATTCATTCATCTCCAGTGCAGCTGAGGCCACAAAGAAAGAAAGGAGCTTTCTTTATCTCAAAAGTGAGACATCAGGGGTCTGTTTAGAGCCCCGGTATTTCACAAGAGCCCCAGCAGGACAGGTAAAAATTTTTTTAAAAACAAACAAAATTCTAAGCTGGTTATTGTAAGCACCTCTGCCAGTGTTAAATGGTTATCTCTGTAACTGGTACATTATGCTTGAGAGATTGTTTTTTTGAAAAACATACTTACTGGTCAGATCACTAGATGAAAATATAGCAGCTTATCAGTCTTTAACCAGTTCCCACCTGGCCTATAGCCAGATGGCGGCCGGGAGAACAGCTCATCCCTCCAGGTGGCGCCATATGGTGTCCTTTCCGGAACGCGCATTGCGCATGCCCGCAGGGCCACACTGTGGCGAGATCTACCACCGGCCGTGTACCTCAGACATGGCCGATGACAGATCTGTGTACCAGCCCCATTGCCAGTACCATGTGACCTGCTGTGACCAATCACAACAGGTCACATGACAGTTGTATACAATGGATGGCATGAAAGGAAGCCATCCATTGTATACAAATGTGTCTAGCTGCGAATGGTCACAGCGATCACATGCACAAGCTGGGACAATCACAGCCCAGCTGTGTCATGTGATTAGCCATGTCCAAATCACAGTTAATCACAAAAAAACCCCTAAATGAATCAATTTAATTCAGGTAAATATTTGCTTATAGCAAAGTAGTTCTTTGCTATAAGCAAATTGTGTATACAAAAAAAAAAATATATTGATTACTTCCCCAAAGTAGTAAAATGTTACTATGGTAACATTATACTACTTTGGTCATAGTGCAATATGAAAAAAAAATCTTTAAAAAAGAGAACAAAAAAATAATTAAAAAGATTAAAATAAAAATTAAAAAAAATTGAAATAAATTATCATTTTTTTTTCTTTCGTACTGTCACCAGTCAGTGTCCCTGATCATCCCCATGCCAGTTATATGATGACACTGTACTGCACTGGTGACAGTATGTAAAAACAAATTGTGAAAATCATTTTATTAATTTCTTCATTTTCCGAAAAATTATGACAAATAAATTACAACTTCAAAAAACTCCCCATGCCTCTTATGAAATACGTCGGACTGTCTACTTTGCAAAAAGGGGTCATTTGGGGGATATCTGTACTGTTCTAACATTTTTAGACCTCAAAAAATTAGATTGGCTGTCAGTTAATTGCAAACCTTTATAACAGAAACAAAGAAAAACGTGGTTTTTTTTTCAAAATTTTCAGTCTTTTTTTGTTAATTTAGCAAAAAATAAAAACCCCAGTGCTGATTAAATACCACCAAAAGAAAGCTCTAATTGTGTGAAGAAAATGATAAAATTTTAGTTTGGTTACAGTGTTGTATGACCGCGCAATTGTCATTCAAAGTGTGACAGCGCTGAAACCTGAAAAATTGGCCTGGGCAGGAAGGGGGTAAAAGTGCCCTGTAAAGAAGTGGTTAAATGTGGTGGCTACACACTGCCATTAACACACTTCCTATCCTATGGTGATGCTTTCTGGAAGTGTGTTATGACTACAGAACAACCTACCACTCTCCTCACCTCTAACTTCTGCAGTTCACTGCAGTAACCTGGGCAGGGCTGGTAACACTGCTTGAGAGGTTAGGCATTGATTGACCACTGATGGCATATTCACAATTTAGTGTTTTGTTAAGGTGCATTACCCTTCATATTAATATGTGTTGCGTTATGAGAGCCCATTCATTACCCTTTTTTTCAATTCAGTGCATTGCACTCTATTATAGAGTGCATTGTATTACCATCCACAATGAGTGCAATGTGAGGCATCAAACATGTACCATATGCATTGTCATGCATCTCAGCAACACTTGTATTTTAGTGTCCCTTGTCACAAATCATAAACAGTGTGAATGGTTCCTGAAAATGTACAGGACAGCACTGGATTTCTGACAGAATCAGCAGATAGAGGGTTTTTTTCTCTCACAAACAAAGGAAATACTTTGGGTAGATTTACTAAAACTGGAGCACTCAATCTGGTGCAGCGGTGCATGGTAGCCAATCAGCTTCTAATTTCACCTTGTCTAATTAAGCGTTTGCAATAAAACCTGGAAGCTGATTAGTTTCTATGCAGATCTGCACAGGATTTTGCACTCTCCAGTTTTAGTAAAGAACCCCTGTGTTATATCATACTGAAAAGGAGAATAGAAGAGATATTCATAGTTTGTTCATTGTTACACACATACAATTGAAAAGAACTCAGATTTTCACTAAAAATGTATTTAAAGCCAGGATTTTTTTTCTCACAAAATAGGTGCAGGAACTACCCCATTCTGAGTCACTGCTTGTCTCTGCCCCCCCCCCCCCCCCCCCCCACACACACACACACCTCCAAGCACCTTCACTTGGTTCCATCCCCTAGCCACCTCCCAGTACCATTCCTTTTAGAGAATACAGAGCCAAGTATCATTTTGTGGTGCTAAATAATTTGTATGGAATTTGTTAATAACAAGAAAAGCTGAAAAATAGATCCCCTGCAGCCAGCAACATTAGACCCCCTAGCAACAATATATTCCTCCAGAACAATGGATCCCCAAAACAAAATACCACCCTAGCAACAAAAGACCCCCAGCAGCTACAACAGATCTTATGGTAGCCAGCATCAATAGACTCTCCAGCAGCCAGCAACAATAGACAATAGACCTCACCATCAACAGTAGATTCCTTCCAGCAACAACTGACCCCCATCAACAATAATCTCCCGCCAGCAACAAAGACCTCCCCAGTAACAATAGACCACCACACAAAAATAAATCCCCTTCATTGACAATAGAGCCCATAGCAGTTAGCAACAATAGTTCCTCCAGTACACCCCAGCACCCCTTGCCATTACATACTTTCAGAGTTAGAGGTGCCAGAACAGCATTCCCCTGCTTTCCGGCTGAAACAAAACCTTGATATTAAACATAACTCAATGCATGTGTGATTGGCTCACTGCTTTTCTCAAAAGACAACACTGACTTAAATTTTAAGAGGAGTTTTGTTTTACTGTTTTAGTGAGATACTCTTTCACATCCATCTTCAAACATTCCTCATAACAATAATGAGGTTACACTGGGTAGTTTAATGAAGACTGACGCTTCCATTCTGAAATGTATTTAAATGCAGGGATGAGACCTGTGTCATTTTTTCTTTCACCCTTTTTTTTTTTTTACACATTTTAGATCACATCTGGAGGGTGCACCAGGACCTGCACCTCTCATATTGAACAAAGTAAAAGTAAATATTATCAAAAACATCAAATACCTATTGCTAGGAAATACAAAGCATTTATGTATAAAGAACTTGAGAAAGATTATTGATGTACAATTTATGTGTATTACCCTTTGATGATTTCAATTGCTGCCGGCAAAGCTGGAATTTCATGTTTTAAAAATTATTATTTAAAAATGATGTTCCCTATTCAATCTGCACCCACTGTAATTTTCTGTAAAATGTAATACAATATGGCAACCTGTACGTCTTCTGTACTTTGCTGGTGTACAGAACATCCCCAGAAATTGGGATGCTTGTGTGATTTTCTCTAACATCTGCACTAAGATGCAAGTCCAATTTTAGGCACCCCTGCAATAGGAATTCATTTTTTGGTGAAAAATACAGAAGGTATAATATTTCTAAAGGAATGCATATCCTTTAGTGTTTCTCAATGGGATACTGAGAGTGAATATAATAAACAAGTCCCATCATTCAGAATCAGATTGCAAAGAACATAGTGAATATTTCCTCAAAACAAAAAGGTAGGATTTTGCTACAAAATACCTGTGAAGTACATTGATAACCTGAAGGGGATTGTTTTTCTCTCAACAAAAGTGGATTTACGCTTTAATCCTTTTACTGCCACCGGCATATGTTCTACATCATTGGCAACAGGAGTTTTATACCCATTCCCAAATGCTATAACAGCCAGAAGTGTGTATACACTCTGTATAACAAACCAGCTGTCAGCTTTCCCATGACAGCCTGCACAGCCACCCAATCTCTTTCTGTGACCACTGGAAATGTGCCACCCCCTTGTGCCACCCGCACCATGCTTCTTGGGCTCCACTGACCCACCTGTAGGCCCTGGACTTTCATGACAGGTGTCACCAGATGGAAGTAAAGGAAACCAGGAAACCAGCACTGATCTCCCCTAGCTGTAAAGAAACTGTAAGCGATGTACAACATCTGGATTCTGCTGTCAGAAGAAGCTAATGAAGCATGATCTGAGGTCCAATAGCTTCAATGGAAGACAAAAGAGACATTAGGGGTATAAAAGGCTATGTGATGTCAAGCGAACCTCTCATAAAGAGTTTATATCACATAGGTTACTTTTTGACCCTTATGTGATATAAATAAAGTTTTGGTGAGAAAAGCGTCAAAGAATAAAGTTATATCCAAGCACCTAGAACCCCCCGCCAAAAAACAAAAGACAAAAATTCAGCCCACCCCACTCCTACATGCACAGCATGAATGCAAACCTATCCTTCGAAGCATCCAGTTCCCTTGTGTCAATCAGCACTGCTGCAGGGGAGAGGAGGGAGCACCAACAATGGATGGGCCTATGCGTGATATCTCTGCTGTATCATTACTAGCCAGTCACACACTCTGTCCTCTCCCCTTGTGGTATTGAAGGTTATATTAGTATATGTGTGAAGTTTCTTCATCTTCCATCTTTTCTCAACTATCATCAATTTTGTCTATTTTCCAGTAAGGATGTACTTTTTTAACCTTGAAAGGGTATCTATGTGCCCCAGACAGATTTGGCTGTAAGAACTCTAACCAGTCAGATAAGGGATATGCACATGCATTCAACATTCCCTAATCTTCTAGAATATTGACCATGTCTAAATAAACCTCACCTTCCACTAAAATCTTGGAATATACAAAACATTGAGAGTCTCCATTTGATTCATTCTTCACAAGTGCACACGTATGAAGGGCATTTTTTCCCAAACAACAAAGAATCATGACTTTAACATCCTGTAGCCGGCTGCTAGATGACACATGAGATCGCATGACCAGACCAAAGCAGCAAATATAGTAAGTGTAAGTATAATTATTTATTCTTACATAGGTTAGCAATTTTATGTTAATGCCTTTTTTTATTTTTGTTTTTTTGCTGTGATTTTAAAAAGGCACTAATCCACCGCAACCATTTGGCTTGCAGTTGTGGCATAGCTGCTATTGACTTGAATGGGATAGTTTGACAGGTGGTGCCTCCTGTCAATTTGACAAGCAGCATTACATTTGCTGTAGCTGCATGGTGGACCAGAATGTGTACCGTGCTCTCTGGCTGTACAGTAGCTTTTAGGTAGCCAGTCAATTAGCCTCTTTCGTATGAATGGCTAGAGAGGGTAAAGAAAAGGTGAAAAAAGTATGGTTTTTGCTCCCCCAGGCTGCCCATGTACAAGAGGCCTAATAGATTTAGTTACAAAACGTAACTAAAAGACCTGTGCATCTATTTAATAAACTGTATGGTCAAACAGTTTTGGACACCTGACCATTATATTTACACACACTGCCAAAAGTATGTAAACACCCCTCCAATTGATTGAGTTCACGTATTCCCAGTTAAGGGTACTGATAATACAGCAACATACCTAGAAAACTGTGCACTTCCAACCTCATGACAACAGTTAAGCAGAACCATTTTCTCTCCCAACATAACTGACCCCCTGTGTACAATGCTAGGTCCATAAAGACATGCTTTGGTGAGTCTGGTGTGGAGGAACTCGAGAGGCCAGCAGAAAGCTTTGAACTCAACTATACTGAACACCTTTGAAATTCATTTGAATGCTGTCTCTGAGTCAAGACCTCACAAATGCTCTTTTGACTGAATGGGCAAAAATTCCCACAGACACACTCCAAAATTGTATGCAAATCCTTCCCAGTGGAATGCCGATGATTTTGTACTTATGTCAATGAACAAACCATGTGTTAATGTCAATTCGTTTTTTATTTTCCCTTTGAAAATGATTGGGTATTCTAAGTGAACGTATTAGGTCAGGGCTTGAAATTTCCACTCGCCTGCTCGCCAATGACGAGTGGAAATGATGGTGCGGGCGAATGTGTCCCCCAAGGCCATCTTGCTGAGCAGGCTCGGAGCTCATGCCGGATCTGTCATTGGCACTGGGAGCCGTCAGACTGCTCAATAGCTGAGCACAGTGAAAGCAAAGCAAGGAGTGTGTGCTGTGCTTGCTGCCTCCCCCTAGAGTGCAGTACCCGGATCTGTGAGTGAACAACGAAGGACTGCAACTTTTTATGGGGGTTGGTGGTGGTGTGTGTGTACGTGTACATGTGTGTGTGTCTGTGTATGCATGTATGGGGCGGCACAGTGGCTAAGTTGTTAGCACGTCTGCCTGGCAGTACAAGTCCCAACCACGGCATCACCTGCCTGGAATTTGCATGTTCTCCTTGTGCCTGCGTGGGTTTCCTCCAGGTACTCCGGTTTCCTCCCACACTCCAAAGACATGCTGGTAGGTTAATTGGCTCCTGCCTAAATTGGCCCTAGTATGTGTATGTATGAATGTAAGGTAGGGATCTTATATTGTACGTCCCTTGAGGGTTAGGGACTGATGTGAATGTGCAATATATATGTAAAAGTGCTGCGTAAATTGATGACGCTATATAAGTACCTGAAATAAATAAATAAATAAATGTACAATTGTACATGTGTCTGTGTGTATGTACATGTGTGTATCTGTACATGTGTCTGCGTGTATGTATGTACAATTGTATGTGTCTGCGTGTATGTACTGTACATGTGTCTGTGTGTGTACATGTGTCTGTGTGTGCATCTACGTGTGTGTGTGTGTTTTAGTGTATGTACGTTCATGTATCTGTGTGTACATATGTCTATGTGTCTGTGTATGTATGTACATGTGTTTGTGTGTATGTACATGTGTCTGTGCATGTGTATTTCTGTGTATGTACATGTATCTGTGTGTATGCGTGTCTGTGCATGCCTGTGTGCGTATACATGTGTCTGTATGTGTGTGTGTGTACATGTGTCTCTGTGCGTGTGTGTACATGTTTCTGTGTGTGTATGTGTGTGTATGTACATGTCTGTGTGTGTGTACAGGTGTCTCTGTTTGTGTGTTTGTTGGTGGCGAGTAACTCTAAGGCCTGGCTAGTAGCTCAGGACTTGAAATTTTAAGCCCTGTATTAGGTCTACCTTATTTATTCTTATTTACTCTGCAAAATATGCATACACTTTTCAAAGTAAACATTCGGTTTACGCATTGAACAGCCTGTACTCTTTTAAAACATTAACCCCCTAAAAATGGCCAAACTCTAATGACCAAGAATTTATGGATTTGGTAAAGAAAAGCATAATAAAAGCATTTCAATACAAAAGGATGCCTACCACTTGGCCAAAAATGGCAAAAAAATTATGTTGTAAAAATTGAGTGTCAGATTGTATAGTAATACACCACTTCGCCTCTCACACCTGTTCACCCCCTAAGGACTAGAGCAATTTTTGCATTTCTACTATGGACTTTATTCTATGGACTGGATTCTACTTTATTCAGTGATAATTTTGTCATTACTAAAGATAGCAAGGTAATACACATTGTTTTAATGACAAACAAGGCTTTTTTTAAGTTAAAACAATTATTTTTTTTGCAATCCTTAGACAATTAAACATAACAAAACTAAAAAAATTTCACCTTTTTACTAATGTTAGCTTAAAAATAAATGGTGCTACTGCAGATACAAGATGCTCATTTTATTCTGTAATGTATCCTGTTTTAAATGACACTAAAATTATGATTCTGGTGCAAAGCATTAGAAAGTTATTTACAGTACAAATGAAATAAAGTGTTTTGGGTTTTTTTTTCAATGTTGCACTTTTTTTTTTTTTTTTCAAAAAAAATAATGTTTATTGTGAAATACAGATTGACATAATAAGCTAAGATAAACATGAAATGTGAGAAAGACAATTAGCAACACACACATCCAGTCAAGAGTGCATGAAAACAAGTACAAAAACAAAGCAGTGTGGGGTAACTAAACCACGACACGGTAGTGCCTGAAATACATTAGAACGCTTATAATGAAACGCGTTAGGCCATGAGGCCCCAGACCTCCTCTGATAACGTCACAAAGTGTGGATCTGCAGCGGGGAGAAGAACACAAACGACGTCTAAGCCAGAGTCAGTGCTATAAGTTGAAAGTGGTGTAGGCGTCTGAGCGCGGGTGTGAGAATGTGTGATCAAGTATACTGCTAGTATGAAAGGGGAAGTGATTCTGTCATCATAGCTAATTGTCCTTTGGGTAGTCGACCAATGCATGCAGAGGTTAGTCAGAAATGAAGAAAAGAAGCCATAGAGCGGAGAAAAAAAAAAAAAAAAAGAGGGGGGGAGAGTAAGAGAGAGAAGAACAAAACAAAACAAAAGAAAAACAAAACAGGGGGGGGGGAGGAGCAGCACAGGGGGTGGGCAAATGAGAATCCATACGATGATACATTCGCAAAACCTACAAAATTCCAGCCTGTCATCAGAATCGGTCGGTTGGGGGAGGAGGACAAACGGGGGTAATCTGCCCTCATAGAGTCAAGCAAGAGAGAGTAGCGCCCTCAGGGGGTCCAATTGAATTCAGACCGACTGGTCTATAAGAGATCGGTAAACAGGAGTAGTCAGAAAATGTGTCCAACAGGCCCATACGTGAGAAAATGTCGTGGGGGTATCGTGTGCAGTTGCAATCAATTCCTCCATATCCGCTATTTTTCCCACTCGGGTGAGCCAATCACGTATAGAGGGAGGACGGGTGGAGCCCCACAGAACAGGAATACAAAGTCTGGCAGCATTGACCATATGCATGGCCAGGGATTTGAAGTATTGTCCCCTGGGAAGGGGAGAGTGGTGAAGGAGAAATTGAGCTGGGGAAAGAACTAAGGGCAAGGTAGTTACGGACACCACAAACCGATGAACCTCTCGCCAAAACGGTTGAAGAGCAGGGCAGGACCACCAGATGTGGAGAAACGAACCAGCAGAAGTTCCGCATCTCCAACAGCTGTTGGGAAAGGAAGGATTGAAACGATGAATCCTCAAAGGGGTGTGATACCATCTAGAGGCTATTTTGTAGCTGTTTTCCTGGGTCGAGACATTAAGGGAGCATTTATGAGAGTACTGAAAGATTAAATCCCAGTCGGAGTCTGATAGGTTAGTGTCTAAATCTCTATTCCAGGCCCGACAAGAGGGAAGAGAGTTGTATGTCCTGTTTTCCAGTAAGAGGGGGTAGATCTCTGAAATCAAATGTTTACATGGTTCTGCTTTAGCGCAAATAGACTCGAACAGGGTAAGAAGGCGGGACCAGTTCTGAGTGGGTTTATGTGATAGCAGGTAGTGTCTAATTTGGAGGTATGCCCAAAAGGGGAATTCGCGGATATCCAGACTCGTAAGTAATTCTTGAAGTGTTTTCAACTTGCCGTTGTGGATGAAGTGTTTCGCCAAGACCTGTTTATATGGCCAGTGTTTAGATAAAAAATCTTGGTGCATCCCGGGAGGGAAATCAGGGTTAAGGCGGATAGATGTTAAGGGGTTGGGTGTTTCAGAGATAGACGCGGATTTACACGCCAAACGAAATATTTTTAAGGTGGGCCCTATCAGTGGGTGAGTAAGAAGGGCCAGTGGCGTATGTTTCGGTAAAAGCCAAGGGATGGAGGCCAGGGGTAGGGAGGAGGAAGCACTTTCAACATATATCCAATCCTTGGAGGACGTGTGAATGTGCCAATCGACTATCCGTGCGAGGTGACATGCCCAATAGTAGCGTTGAAGGTCAGGGAACCCAATACCACCTGCAAGTTTAGGGAGGATCAATTGGGAGTAGGCAATGCGCGGACGTTTATGGTTCCATAGGAACAACGAGCACATTCTTTTGCAAGATATGAAGAAGGTCATCGGTAACTGAATTGGTAATGTCTGGAAGAGATATAAGAGGCGGGGAAGTATGTTCATTTTGATGATCGCCGCCCGACCGAACCATGAGAAGCAAGGACGATGCCACTTACTGAGATCTTCCTGCATAGAGCGAAGCGCTGGAAGGAAATTTTTTGCATAAAGGTCACCAATGTGACGGGTAAGCTGGACACCGAGATAAGTAAAGGAATCCCTTTCCCAATGAAATGGGAATTGGGACTCACAAAAAGAGACTAGTGCGGCTGGCAGGGTCATATTAAGGGCAGAGTACTTGGAGAAGTTAATTTTGAAATTTGACAGGAATCTAAAAAAGGCGAGGTCTTTCAGTAGATTGGGTAAGGTAGTACGAGGGTCTGTAAGAAACAGGAGAATGTCATCCGCGTAGGCTGCTAACTTGAACTCTTTGTCTGCTATCATGACCCCCTTAATATCAGGGTTAAGACGGATTTTCCTTAGCAGCGGTTCGAGGGACAAAACGAACAAGATGGGGGATAGGGGACATCCCTGGCGGGTGCCATTTCTCAAGTGAAAGGGGTTCGACAGATGGCCGTTAACTCGCACTTGGGCAGATGGGTCAGAGTATAGGGCCATGATAAAGTTAAGCATCTTCTCACCCAATCCCAAGGCCACTAGAGACGCCTTTAGATAATCCCATGCAATCCTATCAAAGGCCTTCTCTGCATCCAAGGAGAGGTAAAAACCAGGATATCTAGAGCCATGGATCCAATGGTTGAGATTAAGAGCCTTAATCGTGTTGTCCCTTGCTTCTCTGCCCGGGATGAATCCAACTTGATCAACGTGGACCAGAGAGGGGAGCAAGGGGAGAAAGCGATTAGCAATGATCTTAGCAAATAGCTTAATATCCACGTTCAGCAAGGAAATGGGTCTATAGTTGGACACCTGGGTGGTATCTTTCCCGCTTTTGGGGATAACTGTAATGTGGGCCTCCAGGAGACGGTTATGCAGTTGTGAAGGGTGGGAAAGCGTATTAAAGGCAGAAAGAAATGGAGCTCCCAAAATATCTAGAAAAGATTTGTAGTAAGCTGCCGTAAAACCATCAGGGCCCGGACTCTTACCCGACTTCATCTGTTTCACCGCGCACTGCAGCTCATTTAGGGAGATGTCTTTTTCAAGAGCGAGAACCAGGTCCTCGGAGAGGGCGGTCGGACCGTGGAGATGGAGGAATTCGGAATCAAGGAGGCTCTGGATTTATCTGTGTGTATAGGGGGGCGCTCCGGAGGAAGATTGTATAAAGATTTATAAAAATTTTCAAAGTGAGCAGCAATGTCAGGGTTAGATGTGGCCTCAATGCCGTCGGGGCCCCTAATTTTATTAACCGTCATGGATGATCGTTGTTCACGGAGAGCTCTAGCTAAAAACCGTCCGCTCTTATTTGCGAATTCATAGTAGAGCTTTTGTGAAAGAATATATCTTTTCCTGACTACCTTACCCAGTTCCGAGAGAAGTTGTGTGCGAGCGTTCGTCAGTTCCAAGAGAGTGGAAGCGGCCAGGGTCCGCTTATGAGCTCGCTCCAGTGAGTGGATCCTGTCAGTAAGGAGTTTCATACGCTCTTGTTTGAGCCTTTTACGATTCGTCGCTTTAGCTATAAGAATACCCCGAATCACGCATTTGTGGGCTTCCCACTGCGTGAGAGGTGAAGTATCCGCGGAGCTATTCAAAGAAAAATATTCAGTCAGGGAAGAGCGGATCTCTTGTTCGGTAACAATATCCGCGAGCAGGGAAGCATCTAAACGCCAAAATTTAGAGCGCGGATGTGCAATGGGGAACTGCAATATCATGGTGATGGGATGGTGATCGGAGAAGATCATTGGCTCTATGGTGGCGGCGTGGAGGAAAGGGAGATCCGATTGCGACAGAAAGAAGTAGTCTATCCTAGAGTATTTATTGTGCGGTGGAGAAAAAAAAGTGTAGTCCTTAACAGTAGGGTAAAGGGTACGCCAGGAGTCGTGCAATTGCAGGTGTTGTAGCTGTATAGGTATTTGTTTAAGGGCCTTGTAGGGCAAAAATGAGCAACCTGAGGAGGAGTTTAACAAAGGACTCAAAGGGACATTCACATCACCCCCCAGTATCAGCATCCCTGACTGAAAGGCGGCCAGGGAGGAGGTGAGGGAACGCATAAACGAAACCTGCCTAGAGTTAGGAGCATAGACATTGGCAAGTGTGATAGGTCTGTTGGCGAAGGTCCCTTTTATAAACAGATATCTCCCTTCAGGGTCTGCAAGGGAATCAGTGACACGGAAGGGGAGGTGTCTAGCAAACAGGATGGAAACTCCCTTTGATTTAGCCAATGGGTTAGTGGCATGAAGGACCGTGGGAAAGCGGAAATTATGAAGCTTGGGGACGGAGTCTTGGCAAAAGTGCGTCTCTTGCAGGAACACCACGTCCACTTTCTGTTTGTGTAAATAGGAAAGTAGCATTGAGCGCTTTGCAGGTATGTTCAAACCCTTAGCATTAAGTGATAGGAGCTTCAAAGACAGTGGACCCGTCATAAAGGAAGAGGAAGGCATGACTAACGAGCAAGAATGAAGCCCGAAGCCTTGCTGCACCACTGCTTGGGAGAACGGGGAGAAAAAAAAGGGGGGAGGGGGGGAAAGGAAGAATACAGGTGATAGACGGCTCAAGGAACAGGCCCGCTATTCCAAAAAAAAAAAAAAGGGGGGGGGAGAGAGGAAGGGAACAGGAAGAAAGAAAAGAAGTACAAAGAGAGTAGCAAAGAAACCAAGAGAAGAGATAGTAATAATAGCCGAATAAGGGGTTCAGTATAAGCTCACAGAGCTCACTGTGTGGAGAACTAGATCGGTGTGAAACCAGGAAGTGAACGACCGCCGGCTGGAGGCCCCCTGTTTAAAATTATGCGAAAGGAAAGCGGAAACGAGGATGCCGGGGTCGAGAGGTGCAAGTACCGCAGGGGATCTTCAGAGTTGGTAACGTAAGAACGATCAGCGATCCTCTACGAAGGACCGTGCAGGGTGTATCGTTAAAGGGTTGAGAACCGGGGCGATAGGAGTTGTCGCAATGTGAGGCGAGCTAAGTAGGCAAGAATCATCGCAGTCGTCGTATATAAGAGGTATCGTAAAGTGTACCGGGGGAATGCAAGAAGGACAAACAATGTCGAGGCGAGGTCCGGACCGAGATGAGGCTCCTCAGTAAAAAAGGGAGTGATGGAGGATCCTCACCACCATTACAGGCAAACCGTGTCATGTAATATAAATGTAAATATAAGAAGTCAGCCAAAACAGTACAGGTATAATCAAAATCACAACAGATCGGGCATAAAAACGAAAATCCCCCCCCAGCCCCTCCCCCACCCCCCCATTCAACAAACAGTAACCCTCTATACTCCTGAGGGTCAAAACCAGATCCTAGAAAAAATACAAAAAGAGTAAACAAGTCCCCCAGGGTAGTAGAGGGAACGGGCACAACCCCCCTCAAGTTAAGCATATGAGAGGGGACGAGGAGGTGGAAGGAGACCACGTATGGAGGAGGTCAGGGGCATGAGAACTTTCAGGTCAACCTCTTCAGCCATGGCAGGGATCAGAGACCGGGCCGAGAGTAAAGTACGACTCCAGTTGAGTCGGTCTGGCAGGTAGGGGAGAGAGGCGGTGCTCGTTCACTCCGCCACCCTCAGTGCTCAATATGAGCAGTTATGATCTTCAATAAAACATTTACCCGACTGAGCAATCAATCACCCCATCAACCCCCACCACCCCCACAAAAATATAATAAGCCTCGGCCAAATTTCACATATATTATACTTAACAAGAAAGCGGAGTCCTCTTCCGGTGAATCAGAAAAAAAAAGCATGCAGTCCGAAGCATGTAGGGGTGGAGACATCTACAGCAGGACAGTCGCACATCAGCAGTACGACAACTTCAAAGGCAAAGAGGATGAGGTTCGGGTGTTTCAGGACGGGTGAGGCCATAGGACGGTGATCGCCCCGGAAACTCTCGGTCGACTGGAAAAAAACGGGAGGCCGGAAAAGGCACGGGACGAAAACTTTCTGGAGGCGGAAGACCTGTGAAGGGGTGTTGATTCGTCGGCGAAGAGAACCCGAGCAAAGCCCAGTAGTTGAACCCTACCATGGGAGGCCGAGACAATAGGAACATGGCTCAACATCTTGTTTGGCAGGAAAGAGGTACAGCGGCCCGGTCGTAGCTTGCAGGATAACAACTGTAGGTGAAACTCGTGGAGTGATGGCTATCATTTTGGCAAATAAGTGGCGGCAACCTTAAAAGAGCTTGTGCAGTTGGTGAGGAGTGCACTGAAAAGCCAGGAGCTGGTTAGAGTCGCAGACTCTTAGATTTCGCGCCTCGGCTTCCTGTGCGCCGGAGAGGCCGTTGGGCTGAGGGAAGCTGGCATGCCCCCTGCAGGGAGTCTTGGAGGAGTTGATGGGACCATCCGCCCCCTGCGATGAGATTGGCCAAGCCGATCCATAGTGCTATCTTCAGTTCCCGGGTCCGGGGATGGTGGCACGCTCATGGAGCCATACCACTCAGGGAGGTCAGGCTGTGGGATGTCCAGGGAAACGCAGAAAGATGGTAATTCGTCAGGAGTTCGCAAGTTGTGGGTGCGACCATTGGCATGCACAGAGAGGCAAAAGGGGAACCTCCATCTGTAGGGGATGTTACGTGATCGGAGCATATCCAATAGAGGACGTAAAGCACGCCGTTGTCGCAGGGTAATACTGGATAGGTCCTGAAACAGTTGTATTTCTGCTCCCCCATATAAAAGATGCCTCCTATCTCTGGCGCAGCGGAGGATATCCTCTTTAAGCGGAAAACTAACCAGGCAGCAAACGACATCCCTAGGTGGGTCTGCGTCTCCCCTCCTGGGGCGGATTGCTCTGTGAACACGCTCGATATCAATCATGGTTGCTGGCGGGCGACCAAGGAGGTCATTAAATATGGCGATAACCGCTTTGGAGAGATCAATAGTTTCCACTGATTCTGGGAGGCCGCGAATTCTAATATTATGCCTGCGACCCCGATTGTCTAAGTCTTCAATATGCCTCTGGAGGTCCCTGATAGCAGAAGCGTGGAACGCTGATTTTTGCTGCACACCCTGTATAGCGGACCTGTTTTGTCTGGAGGCGGATTCCACCCGTTCCAATCTGGATCCCAGAGCCTGTATATCTGCCCTTAAATCGCTAACAGCGGTATTTAGCGATGTAGTCAGGGTGGCTTTGATGTCTGCTGCCACCATCTGGAGATCCCTTAGGGAGAGAGAATGGGAGGCAGAAGGGATGTCATGCTGGGGCACTGTATCTGGGGCTTCATGTGTGTCTGAGCAGGAGGAAATAGCCATGTCTGCACATGTGGCAGTACAGGAGGGATGTCTGCGGCTGTAGAGGGGGGGGGAGCTGCAGAGGGGGAAGGAGATGGCTTCTGTCCCTCTCTCTGCTGTTGGGAGCGGAAAAGCTCCTTTATGGGTCTCCCCTGCGCACTATTGCCCCGAGGGGATCGTGAACGGGCACCGGATGATGTCCGGTCCGTCTTCCCCATCCTGTGACAGCTGAGGCTCACCCGACACCTCTGAAAGGCAGTGCAGAGGGATCCGGCCGGCGGGAGCTCTCAGGCTAAGCATCCATCTTCCTGGCGCGGCAGACCACGCCCCCCCTGCACTTTTTTAAATGTGAAATATGTAAATATATGTTAAATGTCTAAAAGTATTAAGAAAACAAAACAAAAATAGAACCAAAGAAACAAAAAATCAGCAGGAAAATAATAATTGAATGGATAAGGAGAATAAAGAGTTAATTAGGTAATTAGGGCTGATTGACGTAAACTAAGGGTTTATTAACCACTTGCCATTTACCCCCCTTAATGACCAGGCCTCTTTCTGCTACTCAGCGCTGCACAAATTCAACTGATAATTGAGCGCTCATGCAATGCTGTACCAAAATGAAATTTACGTCCTGTTTTCACACAAATAGAGCTTTCTTTCGGTGGTATTTGATCACTTGTGCGCTTTTTTATTTTTCATGCTATAAACAAAAAAAGACCAAAAAGTTTGAACAAAAACAATATTTTTTAATTTCGGCTATAAAAAATATATAGTAAACTCAAAGTTAGTTATAAATTTAGGCCAAAATGTATTCTGCTACATGTTTTTGGTAAAAAAAACCCCAATAAATGTATATTGATTGCTTTGTGTGAACGTTGTAGCATCTACAAACTATGGTATAGATACTGCAATTTACGCCATTTTTTTGCTGTATAGCGCTGCATTAGTTTAACTGACAATTGCGCAGTCATGCAATATGGTACATAAATTAAATTTATGTCCGGGGGGCATGGCCAGCCACGGTAGGAGATGGCCGCATAGTGCAGGAGCTTCGGGACTTGCCTGCATTTACAGTGGTTCACCGTGACGAGGGACAGAGCTGACAGCTCCCTGCCTGCCTGGCACCTGTGTAAGGAGTGCGGGACCCAATCGGTAAGAATGGGGAAGCGCAAGATCAAAGAGGGGCCCCGCAAAGTAACAGAGTATTTCACTCCGGCGGGCGGCCCCTCCTCCTCCCAAGATGGCGCTGGTCCCGGTACCTCTCCCTCACCACACCACATATGGCAGAGGAGAGACAGCGTTCATGTCCACAGCTTCCTAGCCCTGCCATATCAGCAATATCAGCAGGATCTACACCTGCCAGCAGTTCTTCAAACCAAAAACAGCACTGCTCCCTGGAACCACAGCTGACTGGTGAGCATGCCACAGATTCCTTTTCTCACATTAACACCACAGAGTTTGTTGAGCGTTTAGAAGATTACCCTTCTGAAAATCTGCCTCTAACTGCCTTTGTCATGAAAGATATATATTTGTTACTCTTAAAGGTTCTTTGCACAAGGACATGATGAGTTTTGTGACACGGGTGAATGCAGAAGTTGAACAGTTGGGTGAGCGGGTCAATCATGTGGAAACTAAGATGGGTGAATTTGCGACTGCTCACAATGAATTGGTGGACACACACAATGATGTGAAAGAGGAATTGAAGGCATTGAGGTAAAAAATGTTGGATCTTGAGGATCGCTCATGCAGGAACAATGTTAAGTTTAGGGGGGTGAGCGAAACGGTCCCTGCCACTGACCTGACAAGGTGTATTCAGCAATTAATTACAGCTTTATTGACGAGTCTGTGTGAATGGGATGTGATTTTGGATAGAGCGCATAGACTGCCGAAACCTTTCTTTCTCCCTGGCCATGTCCCCAGGGACGTAATCGCTAGAATCCACTTTTACCATTCAAAGGAGTCGCTGATGGCATTTGCGAGAACACACAATCCTTTACCGGTGCCATATAATGGGATATCTTTGTTCGCTGACCTCTCCCAGTATACCATTCTTGCCCGTAAAAAATGAATCTCTTTCACAAAGTTACTCCGTAATAACAATATAAAATACCAATGGGGATTTCCCACAAAATTGCTGATAACTAAGGATAACCATTTACTGACTGTCACCTCAGAAGTAGAAGGATTTCAGCTTGCTCAGAAATGGGGGATTGTACCCACGGAAGGAGATATGTCGACCGCTAAATCCTCCCCTAGAAAAGTTTCTTCTGATTGGGACAGAGTGGCAGAATGAGGCACTAATCAGCAGTCTTGTGTTTTGATAGGACCGAGGGAGGGTTCCGCCTCTAGTCCAGCACCGCGTTTATTTGGCGGGTGTGTTTGCTTGCGGATCCCGGAAGTTACCCCCAACTTGTTGCAGTGACTTGGTTCAACTGCTCTACCTTAATGTGTGTCGTTTTTATTGTTTATTTCCAATTTTCTTTTCTCTCTATTATTTCTGATCTTCCTAACAGAGTATCGGCAACTGCTTTATCTCAGGAATTCTTATGGGTCACTGAAATGTCTTTGCTGCTGGAGCTTTATGTGCATCTGCTCCAGGGAGAGTTGGTAGTTGTGAGTGGTTTTGTACAAGCTAACATTGATGTGCTGCTAATATCTTTCAGGCCACTAGAAGGCGACCATGTAATATCTATTTTGTATGTTTTAAAATGGTATTGAATGTTGTATCTATTAATGCTCATGGCCTTAACAACCCATTTAAACATAGTATGTTGTGGAAAGAGGCAAAGAATCTACATGGGGATGTTCTTTGTGTGCAAGAAACTCATTTCTAGGCACTTAAGGCCCCACGCTGTTCCCATAAATTGTTTCCGCATGTGTTTACAGCTAATGCCCCCCCCAAAAAAAAATATGGGGTCCTGATTGCTGTTAAACAGTCCATAGCATTCTCTCTTCTTTCCCTGGAGAGAGATAGGAAGGGCAGGTTTTTAATAATGGTGTGCAAACTTAATAACACTCTTTACACAATTGTGAACCTTTATGCTCCCAACACTAATAAATTTCGTTTTTTAACTCACTACGAAAAAAAGTTTAAAAAATTCAGAAAGGAGTCTAATCTATATGATCCCTGGAGGTGTTTCCATGACTCAGAGAAAGATTTTACGTATTACTCGTATTACTCGTCCCCGCATAAATCCTATTCGAGAATAGATTATTTCCTGACCGATTTACAACTTCTTCAACATATAACCAAAGTGACCATTCATCCTATGACTTTGTCAGACCATGTGCCCATATCCCTAAATTTTAAAAGAGAATTTACAGTTTTCACCGATATTCCTGTGGCGCAATGATTCTTCTTTCTTCTATGTTCCTCAACTCTAGTAGCAGCGCTCATATCTCTAAATCATTAGAGGAGTACTTCAATGTGAATGCCTCTTCAGAAACGGATGTATTTAACATGTGGTGTGCACATAAGGCTGTATGCCAAGGTCTGCTCCAGTTGGCTTCCAGGGAGAAGAGGCGCAGACAAGGTGCTCTGTCGGATATTTTAGCTAAGATCGCTAGTTTGGAATCCCAACATAAGCAGAGTCTGTCAGCTACAGTGCTACAGGAGTTACAGACTCATAGATTATCCCTTAGGGAACTTCTCTTACTCCAACATGAAAAATATCTTTGAAGGGCCAAGGCTACTTACTACACCCAGGGTAATAAGGCCAGTAGGCTGTTGGCCTCTTTCATCAATACTAAACAGTCAAAAGCCAAAATCCCTTCTATGATAGATCCCATATCGCTAAAAAAAGTCTTCCATCCTAACAAAATTGCTGAGGCATTTCGAGCCTACTATGCTCAATTGTATAATCTCAAAGATGACCCAAACGTACATCAACCTACCCCTGCTCTTATTGAGAGCTTTTTTGAGGGTCTCTCTTCACCTAAACTGGATCAGTCTAGGTTGAAGATTCTGAACCAACCTATGTCAGATAATGAGGTGAGAACCGTCATTAAAGCGTTGCCAAAGGGGAAATCGCCTGGAGCGGACGGGTTCACTGCAGAATATTATAAGGAATTTCAAGACCTCTTATTGCCCCATCCTAAAAGAGTGTTCCTAGAGGCAGCAAGTAAGGCGGCCTTTCCCCCTGAGATGTTGAAAGCAATTATAGTTACTTTACCTAAACGAGACAAATCCCCAGATTGTCCTCAACATTTTCGCCCAATATCCTTACTGAATATGGATCTAAAAATCTATGCTAAAATCCTTGTTACTAGATTATTAACAGTGACCCCTTCTCTTATCCAATCAGACCAAGTGGGTTTGGTTAAAGGTAGGCAGGCAGCGGATGGTACACGAAGAGTGCTTAATTTGTTACGAATCGCTGAAATCCATAACTCGCAAACTGTATTTTTGGCCCTGGATGCTGAGAAGGCTTTTGATAGAGTTCATTGGCGATATCTTGACTCTACTCTTGGCAATTTTGGTATGCATGGGTACATTAAATCAGCTATTATGGCGTTATACACTGTGCCCTCTGCGCAAGTTTTTACATCCAATGCTATGTCAATTACCAAGGGGACTAGACAGGGATGTCCTCTCTCCCCTATCATTTTCCCTTTAGTGATGGAACCCTTGGCAACAGCTATTAGATTGAACCCCTTGATCTCCGGTATAAAGACTGCACATATGGCTCATAAGATCGGTATATTTGCGGATGATGTTATTCTCACTGTGACGGACCCCTTGACTTCCCTGACAGCAATTTCATCCACCTTGGATACGTTTAGTAGGGTTTCCTACTATAAACTCAATATTACCAAATCTTGTGCACTTCCTATCGGTATTTCAAGGAAAGTTTTACAATACCTGCAGGATAGGTTCCTGTATAGCTGGTCCTCTAAAAGTCTAGACTACTTGGGTATTCGTGTATCCTTTCCCTCTTCTAACATGTTTAGGGGTAATTATGAGACACTGTTTCAGGCACTTTTATGGGAGTTGGTGGCCATTGGAAAAACAGAGTTCTCCTGGTTGGGTAGACTAGCGGCCTTTAAGATGCTGATCCTGCCTAAACTCTTATATTTTTTCAGAACAATTCCGATCGTCATTCACCATTCATACTTTCGTAAAGTAGCTATTGCGTTGAAAAAATATATTTGGAATGGGAGAAAACCTAGAATTCCTTTTTCCGCCCTCATTAAACACAAATCTAAGTGGGGGGGGGGTAGGCCTCCCTGTAATATCTACCTATTACTATGCTGCATTATTGGATCAACTCCAGCATTGGTTTCTTCCCTCAGATAAGTTATGGGTACAAATAGAGAGGAATACAGTCCCAGCCCAGGACTTCCAGGCATTATTGTTTGCAAAAGTTATCTCTCTGAAGTTAATACGTACCTATCTTTCTTCGATCTCGGCAACTTTGGATGCCTGGCTAATGGGTCTATCTAAATCTACTCTAGCTTTCCCTAAAATAAGGCGGGACTTACCATTGGCAACCTATGACCATATTATCCCCAATTTTAATATGAAGCCTATGAGAGATTTGGATTTTTATACTATTTCAGATATCACTACTGTGCTGTCCAGGGGCAGCCTTTATCCATACCTTCAGATCCGGGCTTATCTTGGTGCCACTCCCAACACATGGGTGGGGGTGGACTCAAAGATATGGCAAGCTCTAACGAATCCATTGGGACTGAAGAGGGGCATATCGTAGTTCTACAACTTTTTGCAACATGATTCGGATCACTTTGTGTTAACGTGTGTGGGCAAATTGGAGAGAGATCTGCATAGATCTTTTACTCCAGAGGATTGGCAAGCAGCTTGGTCCTGCAATATCAGTCTTTTGAAATGCACTAATCATTTGGATAGCTCCCTAAAAATTTTACATCACAGCTATCTAACCCCATTTAGACTTTCAAAAATTTATCCTGATGCATCTCCTTCATGTTGGAGGAATTGTGGTGGTATTGGCACTTTGCTACATGTGTTGTGGGAATGTGGATATATCCGGAATTTCTGGAAAGATGTGTTTAATTTGATTTCTCGGGTGTCCAGAGTATACACAACTCCCAATTCCCATTTGGCGCTGTTAAATCTTACGTTGAATGTACTTCCAATCCAGTCCCGAACAGTGGTCGCTCACATTTTAATTGCAGCCCAATTAACTCTTACTAAAGCATGGAAATCCACTACATCTCCTCTAATTTTGGAATCATACTCTACAGGTCTTTAATACTAGATGGCTTTGATATTCTATGACAACATTTGATATTATAAACTGCATATTAAACATATATGTACTCTGCTAGACCTTTTCTTTTTATTTATGGAATGCTAGCTTCCTTGCTACTCTGTCTTTTCTTGGTCGAAGTTCTTCTGGATCTTTTCTCACTGTGTTAACTTTACCCTTTGTTTGTGTTTAATTTGTTTTTTTGTTGGGCAACAAACCGTGCATTGTTATGCTTCTTATCTGGGCATATTACCGGCATAATATTTTCTAAATTTTTGTAATAATTTTGGAAATGTCATTAATACCATTCAGATTGATTATCTGTACATGTTGGTTGCCGTGTCCTATAGGCTCAACTTTGATAACTTTGACATGTTTGTAATTATTTCCACTATTGTCACGGTTGCTCACTCTATTGTTATTACTTCTTAAAAACTTTGAATGAAAACGAATTGAAAGAAATTAATGTTCTTTTTTTCACACAAATAGAGCTTTCTTTTGGTGGTATTTGATCACCTGTGAGATTTTTATTTTTGGCGCTTTAAACAAAAAAAAGTTTTGAGAAAAAAATTTATTTTGAAAAAAACGATATTTTCTCATTTCTGTGATAAAAAATATCCAAAAATACAAAAATTTCATCATAAATTTAGGCCAAAATGTATTCTAATCCATGGTTTTGGTAAAAAAAATCCCAATAAGTGTATATTGCTTTGTGGGAAAGTTATCGCGTCTACAAACTATGGTATAGATAATGGAATTTACACAGCTTTTACTTTCTGACTGCCCATCACATTTCTCGAGGTGCTAAAATACCAGGATAATACAAACACCCCCAAATGACCCCTTTTCAGAAAGTAGACACCCTAAGCTATCTGCTGAGAGGCATATTGAGTCCATGGAAGATTTATTTTTTTTCCACAAGTTTCTGGAAAATGACAAAAACTTTTTTTTTTTTTACACAGAGTTGTCATTTAAATGATATATTTCTCACACAAGCCATGAGTACATGTGGAATTATGCCCCAAAATACATTCTGCTACTTCTACTGAGTATGGGGATACCACATGTGTGAGACTTTTTGGGAGCCTAGCCACATACAAGAGCCTGAATCCAATGACCACTTTGAAAGCCTGAAGGTGCGTAACTTCCTCATTTCACTTACTAACTACCTATCACAGTTGTGAAGGCCCTGAAATGCCAGGATAGCACCAAACCCCCCCAAATGACCCCTTTTTGGAAAGTAGACACCCCAAGAAATTTTAAAGGAGGCATAGTGTGTATTTTGCAGATCTCATTTTTTCTCACAAGGTTTTGAAATATAAAAAAAAAAGAAAAAATATGTTTTTGTTTTTTTTCTTCAATTTTCAAAAACTTGTGGCAACAAATGAGATCTGCAAAATACTTACCATGCTTTTTATAAAATTCCTTGGGGTGTCTACTTTTCAAAACGTGGCCATTTGGGGGAGTTTGATGCTATCCTGGCATTTCAGGGCCTTTAAAACTGTGATGGGTAGTCAGGAAGTGGAAATAAAGCCCTTTAAAAGCCTGCAGGTGCTTATTGGATTTTGGGGTCCTGTACTAGGCTAGACTGCCAAAATGTCTCTCACATGTGGTACCCCCATACTTGGGAGAAGTAGAAGAATGTATTTTGGGGAGTAATTCCACATATACCCTAGGCATGTGTGAGCAATAAATCATTTAAGTGACAATTTTGTGTAAAAAAAAAATAAAAAATTTTTTGTTTGTCATTTTCCAAAAACTTGTAAAAAAAATAAATTATTCTATTGATTCAACATGCCTCTCAGCAAATAGTTTGGGGTGTCTACTTTCCAAAAAAGGGTCGTTTTGGGGAGTGTGGGCATTTCGTTTATGCCACACGTTACTCACTCTTCCAACCACCTGAAGATCAAGCCTTTTCTGACACTTTTTGTTCACATGAAATAAAATCTGTATTTTTTGCTAGGAAATAAATTTAAACCCCAAACATTATATATTTTTTTAAAGCAAAATTTTTTATGTCACATAGTACTCTCGCAGCAATTTTTCAAACGCAATTTTTTTTAAAAATACACTTTTTTTCCTTTTAATGCACAAAAACACAAAATATTGGCCAATTGTTTGGTTAAATATAAAAGATGATGGTATGCTGAGTAATAGATACCAAACATGACATGCTTTAAAACTTTGCATGCTCCGTGCAATGGCAAAAAAACTGCATACGTTTTTAATATCCATAGGCAATGTTTTAAAAGTCTTTACAAGCTACCATTTTAGATTTATAGAGGAGGTCTAGTGTTCTTGGCAATACCTCACATGCATGGTGCAACCGCTGTTTCCATACTGGCACAGGGTCAACGCTCATGAAAGCAGATGAGCGCATGTGCGGGGACAGGGGGCGAGGGTACTTTTTTTAAGTTATTTTGATTTTTTTAATTATTTTAACACTGTCTCCTTAATTTTTTTTTTTTTTAGCACTTTTAATGCTATCACAGGGAATGAAAATATCCCCTATAACTTCAATGGGCATTGTCATTAATTTTTTTTTTAGAAATCTGGGTTCTATCAGATACTAGATCTCTCCTCTGCCCTTACATTATCTAATCAAACCAAGATCGATGTGATCAAATGCTTTTCCAATTTACAAATGGCGCTGTTTATATCCTTCAAAACTGAACTGATGAAATGCTCGTAGCTTCTGATTTCTTAGACTATAGAGATGATTGGCACCATTCTGGTCTCCAATCAGCTCTATGGTCAGCTGGCAGAAACACTGGCTGCATTCTCAGGTTGCCCTGGTGGCACGGGACTGCCTGAGAAGGCAGTGGGGGGGGGGGGATTAATGAGGAACTCATCAGCGCAGATTTTTTGCTGGGGAGTATAGACATCTGCAAATTTTTGGTTAAGGTGATTTGCGAGGGGCTGAATTTTGTGGAGCCGGTCAAATTCAGGGTCACCTTAAGGACGACAGAGTGTATTGTTGTTGAAATGCATAAAACACATTATACTCTCATATCTATGTCTGGCCATGGCAGCAGAGAACATGGGCATTTGATGAATCAGGTCTGTGGACCAATACAACCGGAATTCATTTTTTTTAGTAATGCCCATGTTGAGGGTTAGGTCCAAAAAAATTTAAATTCGGAAACTGTAATGGGTTTCCATGTGAATGGTCTGGCAAGGTTTGAATTTGGGTTGGTGGTGATAAACTGTTGTGCATATAATTTGCTTTGATCCACAATCAATGCATACAGATCTTCTGTGAAAAACAGCTTCAAAAATTCAAGGCGAGTAGTAAAATTTGCTGCAGAATTTGTGGGCTGCCAATCGAGATTCGCAAGCACATCTGGAAGGTTACTAGGGGCTCTACGGGCCTGTGTGTGAATTCTTGGTGGTTGCAGGACAATACTTGTGCTCACCACCGCACCAGCTTGTACTACATTTATGGGACTCGCCACGTCACCAAGTCATACTGCAGTGCTGGTATTATTATTATTATTCATTTACAGGATTTATATAGTGCCGACAGTTTGCACAGCACTTTACAATATAACGGGAGACAATACAGCAACAATGCAGTTCAATACAAGAGGGTTACAAGGGGCCCTGCTCCTTGGAGCTTACAATCTAAGAGGTATGTGAAAGACCAGGAAGTACTAGGCAATTAGTACTTAACAATTCACCAAAAGGTAGCGCGACACTTGTACTGGCACTCTGCGGCATATGAGAGTCATCAAAATTTACCGACAAGTGCTAACAGAGATCAGGCCTGATTCTGCGAACACTGCGGTTTTGTGTGCAATGTATCAAGTGACAGTGACCTACTGACACTGCACTTGCTGGGGGAGAAGGGGGGGGTAAGCGTAGGGGCTAAACGCAGGGGCTGACAGGTGCCGGGACTGATCCTGCTAAAGCTGCATTTTTGGGGACACTATACTAATGTGAACGCTGGTATAGTGCTGATCTGATCAAACATATTGATCCGCTCCAACACTATACTAGCAATGGAGGTTTATTGTGTATGTGCATCTTCCTGGCAAGCAAGGGGTTAAATGTGATGACTGGTGCACTGAGGGGCTGACGCTATCTGGGAGGGGCATGAAAACCACGGGAGCACAAATCATGTGTGTATATATATATATATATATATATATACAGTATATGTGATTTTGCGCACCTGTTCCGCCCTGTAGCAGTATTTCTGCTATAGGGTGGTCAGGAAGCGGTTACATAAGCGGTTTGTGTTATGGCGCTGAGTCACTTTAACTGACAATTGTGCGGTCATGCAACACTGCACAAAATTAAATGTACATCCTTTTTTCCCCATGAATTGGGCTTTCTTTCGGTGGTATTTGTTCGCCTGTGCGTTTTTATTTTTTGCGCTTTAAAAAAAAAATCCCGACAATTTAGAAAAAAAAAACAATATTTTGGACTTTTTGCTATAAAATATGTCCAGTAAAAAAATGTAAAAATCAAATTTCGTCATAAATTTATGCCAAAATGTATTCTGCGACGAGTCTTTGCTAACGAAAATCCCAATACGTGTAAATTAATTGGTTTATGTGAAAGTTATAGCATTTACAAATGGCGCTATAGATACTGGATTTTTTTTTATACTAATAATAGCGGCGATCAGCGACTTATGGCAGTGATCAGCGACTTATGGCGGGACAGCGGCGGACATTCTTACACTGGGGGGGTCACTGACATCCCCAGTGACACCAATACAGTGATCAGTGCAAAAAAAAAACACTGACACTGTACTAATGGCACTGGGGAGGAAGAAGTTAACATTTTTAGGCAATCAAAGGGTTAACTATGTGAGGGGAGTTTTTTACTAGTGGGCGGGGGGGGTGTACTTCACTGTTGCATGCTGTCCTGGAAAGCTAATCTCTGCTCTCCGGGACAGTGTGCTGGGAACGGACAGGGAGCAGAGCTGCATTGAAAACAATGCAGCTGTGCTCTGTGTCACTCTTTGCCGGCAACTGCCGGGACCCGATGATTGACACCGGTGGCCACGATTGGTGCAGCGGGCAGGGCGGTCGCGCGCACCCCCTACCATGTAAACAAGAATCATGTTTATATACATGATCCTGCCTACAGGGGCTGCTTTGCCGCAGCATATCTACTGTGGGTGGTCCCCTAGTGGTTAAAAAAAAACTTTTTTACTTGTCAGATTGCTTTAACTGAGTTTATCCCTTTGATCTGCAGTTGAATGAACAGAACGCTACAAAAGTAACAATATATTAAATTGTATCTGCCTGTAGTGTCTGAGCAAGTGTTATTTATAAACACTGTCAGACTGATTTTCTTTTTGGACAGCTCAAGCTGCTGACCTTCTCACTGTACAGCAATGCATGCTATGATTAATTGGAGACGAAATGCTGTGTACTAGGCGGAGCAGGGCAAATGGACTGGATGTGCTACACATGTCCTGTGTACAGTAATGACCTTTTTTGGGCATCTGTAGCATACCCAAAGTCTGGAACTAGTTAAGTATATGTAAATAATGAACTATAATTGCAGTAAACATACAAATGCAGCCTAATGAAATAACAGTATAACTAAGGTAGAAGAAAATAACTCCTCCCACTCAATGAGGCATGAAATATAAGCAACCTTTGGTCACTGATTACTATCAAAACAATATACATGTGTGTTCATAACTTATCAAGTGCCTACTATTCTACAATAGATACTGCATATGGGATATTGGTCAAATCCATCTTAAACAAGATCTAAACTCTAATTGGACAACAATTACTTTGGCAAAGCAATGTGCATCACCATCAACAACTTACTTACTGATTTGTCTTTTACACATTCTTTTTGTATCTCAGTGTTGTTCTTATACTCCATCCTATTATCCTTCTTATATGCTCCACCCCTGTACTGGCAACATATCATTACCCTGGACTGGCCTCCTGATGGTGACAACTGAACACAGTCTATCAGCATGGCCACTTGTGGTCTTTACTAGAAGTGCAACAAGGTGACAATTGGGAATTGAAACACAGTTGGCAAATAATTGACACCCCGTAATAGAAAGTGCCTGAACATGGTCCTTGGTGGGAGGTAATATTTTAATGAAAGATACAATACATATTACAAACATTGAAAACTTCTGTAATGACATTAACATGTTGCAGCTTATGTTGTAGTTTAGTGATCGAGTTTTTTTGTTAAGAAATCAACTTTTTCCCTAGAGCTTTTAAATTTATCTCATAATTGATAAACCTACAGGGAGGAAGCATTGTTATATTTACAGTTTTTCCCTACAGATTTTTATATGTGATCTTAGTTTTATAAGACTTATATGAAATACATAAATAGCACTGCAAAATATATTTCCAAACTGAACTATTGATCTATAGGAACTCCGTTAAACATCATACAAGATGAACTAATGTGCAGTTGAAAGGTTGTTGGACACCTAAACAAAATATGTGAGCAAATATCATAGGAAGTTCAAAAGTATTCAACACTACTGGAAACTTTAGTATTTCATCTTAGAGCCCCTTTAAAGTTAGTTGTGCTTTGCTAGATACCTGCTGCTAATGACTTTAGGGTTATATTTATTAAGATAAATTGTGACTAAGGAGTACCTTTGATCCTCTAAGTCCTCCTAAAAGAATTAATACTCAGTGGTACAGCTGCATTATAAATACAATAAACTTAAAGAGTACTTGCTGTTATGAAATCATCATAGATCTATTGATTAAAGAATACATTTTTGCTTTTAATTACAATTGCTGTTTTTTTACTTTCTGGTTTATTAAAGCACTGGTGATGTAACCCCGGGTCCACAGATGCATACTGGGAAGTTCCTGCCACATGCCCCAGGAAGTAGCCCAGAGTTCTCTGTAGAGTTCAATAATAAAGAAAAGTGAGATGGATTCATCTGCCCTCAGTGAAAATGGCAGCCATTAGAAGAATGGGGAGGAAAAGTAAATAAAGTATGCAAACAATAAAAAGCATGCACTTATTTATACATTTTCAAGAATCTGTAGATTGCTTTTGCTAAACATTTCTAAAGGTGTCTCTTTTGTAATATTTATGATAAGGGTAAGGTTCCTCTTTAAGTGTTGTCTACTACTTGAGGTCTAACAGAAAAGTATTTCTTAAGTTCTGCTAGTGATACACTCTGCTAAATGTTCACCCAAGTAAAGCTAGTACAGATAAAAGGATTATGTGAGAAGATATGAACATTTTCGAAGAATGACCAGAAAATAGTCTTTATAAAACTTTTTATAGTAGTGCAGAATAAATTCTTTATCAATAAATGATCATTTCTTGTGTACAAAGAGTATACAAATATGTATATACATTCAGTAGAGGAGTTTCAAAAGAGTTACAGTAATGTAAAAAAGGCTCAAAAAGACACTAGCCTACTTTTAATCTCTGTACAGTAGTTGACCGCATTGCTGCTACACAGGGCCACTGTTAGAACTCACTAGGGGCCGTACAGCCTGTATTATCTGACAGGGCCTCCTAACCACCTCCCAAAGAATATCAAACCATATTTTTGATAAAAATACACTAAAATCATTATTAGCAGACACAAACACAACATTAAACTGTATTGTGTTAATAAATAAAGCACTGTGAGTGAATTATGTCTTGTAGCTTATTCACATGGGTGCTATGACCTGCACAGTGTCAATCAGCATTTTTTTTAATGTGTGCAGGAAGCCTATGCTATAGAGACACAGCATACAACCGCAAGTCTTAATTTGACAGGTGCAGGTCTATGGCTATGAACACAGACAGTGTGAATTTGGTGCCACTCACCTGCACACCTATCAAATTGGGGCGTGCAGCTATGTTCGTACAGCCGCTGTGCCCCTATAGAGTAACAGGCGGCTCCAGCCTCACAGACAAACTTCCTGTATGGGCCAGAGAACTCGTGTAAATGAGCCCTTAGTGATGTGTTTTTACTTTTTATTATTTTTTACAATTGTTTAAATTGTTTTTTCTATTAATTTTTACAATTTTATTTTTTACTACTTTATCTTTTATTACTCTTTACATTTTTATCAGCCCTGTTGGAGGACTTTGTTGAAATGTCAGGGTTCTAAGCAGACCCCTAGGGGTTTATTTACTAAAGCTGGAGAGTCCAAAATCAGACTCCCTTCTGCATAGAAACCAATCAGCTTCTAACCTCAACTTGTTCAATGAAGCTTTGGCAATGAAACCTGGAAGCTGATTGGTTTCTATGCAGAAGTGAGTCTGATTTTGGACTCTCCAGCTTTAGTAAATAAACCCCCTAATGTCTCACTTTTGAGATAGAGAAAATGATTGAGGACAAAGTCCTCAGTCTCTATCTCTGAAGCCTCAGCTGCACAGAATGAATGAACAGATAGAGCTCTATACAGAAGCTTCTTCTTATTCACAAACCAAAGCATAGTACACACAGCTTACTGTGCTTCAGTTATGAATCAAGTGAGTAATCGGTTATGTTAATTCAGAACTGGAAGGTGCCCCGCAGCAGCTAGCAGAAGAGAATGGAGGTGTAGCTGGCAACACTGTGGAGGGGGGAGGGGGGACAGGGGGCCCCGGCAGCTGAAGAAAGAGGAACTTGGTTAGTAGGGGGATATTGATATGGTGAAGGGTAATTACAGATGCCAATTCCCTGATCTTCACCCTTGCAGCAGCAGAAAGCCAGTGGGAGGGAGAGGAGGAGAAGCCAGCTTTCAATTTCTGCAGGGGGGAACTACAGGAGATCAGAAATTGCCCCCCCCCCCCGGCCACACCGATCACCCTTTTCTGTCCAGGATCCCCTTTCTTCTGCTTGTCAATTGCCCTGGCCTCCTGTTGAACTGATAGGGCCTGGTACAGGAGGATCAGTCTTCCCCCCCTTATCAGTAGTTCAGGCGCTAGCTATTGTAAAATCTTATTAACCTGTCTTGGTAAATTCTTTTTTCAAGACATCCCCATCATTCAAACCCTGAGCTCTGAAACTAAGCACATTCATCAATCTTCATTTGCCATTCTGAATGCTTATGGTATAACTCATTGGCTAATGAATTTGGTTTTGCAATAGTTCTGTATAAAAAAGACATGAACCTTCTTGCTAAAAGGAGAACTACAATCTTATAAGTAAGTACAAAGTAGACAAGTATGTTCATATCTTTGTTATACAGAATTATAGCATTGGAGAGCATTGGAGAGCAGTTGCAACAAGATTTTTTTTTTTTATTTCAGATAAAGAACAAAGTGAATTGAACCCAATGAGTGGGATCCCCTTATTCAACTAGAAACACATTTATATGGGGTAGCTTAAGGCCCTGATAGCTGCAGAACCTCAGCAGATGTGTATTACAACTGAAAAGCTGGCCCCAAAAAGTACAATCTGATTGTTTAATCTCTAATACATTTACAAGCAAATGTGGAGTACCTTATTTGATATAAGTTGTAGACCATTGGAAACCTCTAGCATGGGCCTCCTCAGGGTTCCCAACATTTCACCTATAGGGAAACCCCTAAGAATGACTCATCCTGGCATGACCAGGATGTAAGGGCCCTCTTCTGGGGCAGGAAAGGGACTTGCTTCTTTCTGGTAGAATCAGCAGACAGAACACACAAGGATAGTCATTTCTGAATGTTTACTGGTTCAAACTTTACAATGCAGGCTCCCATAGGGCTGGTGGAACATGACAAATGTTCACAACCAGTTGATAACAACAAAAAGAGAGATATAGAAATCTGTTACCTGAAAAGAGAGAGATGTCCTAAAATCCTGGAATCCCTTACCAGAGGGATGACAACAGATGTAAAGGTCCCAAGACTTCTCCCCTGAGGGTTTTACTGCCTACATGATACATAAATCTATATCTTGGTTCAAGACATACTGTAGTATCCCAAGGTGCCCCTCTACTAGCAAGGGCAGGGTTACCCAGTCAGTGGGTGACTCTAGAAGCTAAGGTTCACTCTTTGCAACAGGAACACCTTGTGCCCATCCAGGGGAACTACACAAGTACTGTACCCTCTGGTTGAATGCACTGTTTAGGTAGGGTAATGGAAGTTATAAAAAATAATGGCAATTGTGCAAACAGATTGTAACATACATGAGCACATTAAGTAACACATAAACTGCATCATTTTCTACCTGGTTTTCCAGTATTTCTTAGAGCACTTCTTGAGAAAAGGGATTAATAATACTCATTTGAGTTTAGTCTCTTTCTTTCTTCAGCTCACATCCCAGTTCTATACTTTGTAATCCATTTTATTTTTGAATATGCTTATTTTAGCAATTGATCCACAAAGCCTTCCTGTTCCTTACTGCACCAATTTGCGACTCTTATACCTGCTGCCTTAACTCTGTAGTTAGACTCTCTGTTACTACATAAGACTCTCTGTTACTACATAAGAGCAAGTTTCAACACAGGGCAGCAATTGATGCTGCAAGCCTTTTCTGCCACATCTGCTGACTAAACAGTAAAAGTTAAAAAAAAAAAAAAGAGAGAGCAGCATTTTAACTGAAATAATAAAATTAACATTAAACCAATACTTTAAATAGAAGGCACCTTTTTATACAGTATATCATTTATGAGCAAAATAATTAACTGTCCATTTACTTTAAAATGTAAGTGTTTACTTTACCATATGGCATTCTTATTGCTATTGCAGCTTTCTGTATTTTCTGAATAAGCCTATGCCTACTCACATAAAAGCCAAAGTGAGGGCATTGCCTAATATATGATCCTGGATGAAGAAGGACCCAGAATGGGACAATTTAGATAAATGAGGCAACTAAAATGTGTTCTCTATCCCCTGGAACTCTTTATTAAGAGGATCACTAGCTAGTTATTTAGGCTATGAATCTACAGTATTTCAGCATAAAACTGCTAGTGTAATGTTTTCAGTAACCACAGATTCATAACATTTAGAAAGCTTTGACCTCATAAAGTAAAACTTAATAAATAAATCCATCATATAAGTATACAACATTGTAGTCAGCATACTCCTGTGCCGACTATACTCAATTAAAGTGTTTTACTATTATATTCTTCAAATATATTAATAGTAATAAAGGTCCGGTCCAAGCATGTAGGCCCTTTACAAAATAATCTAGAGTGGGTGACTGAAGACAAAGAGGGCAACTTTATTAAATACCTCCTTCAGCTCTGTGTATACAAAAGGAGCATGGGGGAGCTCTTGTCCATAATGGGCATAGTATTGACACCGCTCTAGATGATCCACATTAGCTTACAATTGATATGATCCAGAAATAGTTAGACAGAATAAAGGTGAATAAAGCAGCTGGACCGGATGGCATACACCCACAGGTCTTTAAAGAATTGAGCTCTGTCATTTCAAAGCCAATGTTTCAAATTTTTAGGGACTCTTTAATGACTGGCATAGTACCACTGGATTGGCATAAGGCCAATGTGGTGCCTATATTTAAAAAGGGATCAAAATCTTTACCAAGTAATTATAGACCTATTAGTTTAACATCTATAGTTGGGAAGATACTGGAGAGATTAATAAAAGATCACATAGATGAGTTCTTGCTGGAAAAAAATTTTTTTACGCAACAGACAGAATGGATTCATGAAAGACAGAAGTTGTCAAACAAATCTGATTTCTTTTTATGAAGACGTGAGCAGGGGCGGACTGACAACTCATGGGGCCCCCGGGCAATAGGGGATCATGGGGCCCCTGTGTCCTTGCCTAAACTCAAAAAAGTCTATGAAAAAGCTACCAGGGGCATCTCATGGGGCCCCCTACTAACCCCAGGCCCTTGGGCAGTGCCCGAGTTTCCAAATGGTCAGTCTTACCCTGGACGTGAGCAAAACCATGGACAGAGGGGTGGCTGTGGACATGGTTTACTTGGATTTTGCAAAAGCGCATGACACAGTTCCCCACACACGGCTAATGTGTAAGGTAAAGTCTACAGGTTTGGAAAAATCTGTTTGTAAATGGATAGAAAACTGACTAAAAGATCGCATTCAGAGGGTAGTGGTTAATGATTCATACTCTGGTTGGTCTAGGGTTGTTAGTGGTGTACCTCAAGGTTGAGTGTTGGGACCCTTACTTTTTAATATACTTATAAACGACATAGGGTCTGGGATTAAAAATACCATTTCAGTCTTTGCAGATGACACCAAGCTGTGCAGTCCTTACAGGATGTCTCCAACTTACAAGCCAACCTCAATGCACTGTTTAATTGGGCAACTATGTGGCAAATGAGGTTTAATGTTGATAAATGTAAGGTTATGCACTTGGGGGCTAAGAATATGCATGCATCATACATACTAGGGGGGTACAACTGTGGGAATCAATGGTGGAGAAGGATCTGGGAGTTCTGATAGATCACAAGCTTAATAATGGCATGCAATGCCAAGCTGCAGTTTCTAAAGTGAGCAAAATCCTCTCTTGTATTAAAAGAAGTATAGACTCCAGAGAGAGACATAATTTTACCCCGGTACAAATCATTAGTAACACCTCATCTGGAATATGCAGTTCAGTTTTGGGCTCCAATTCACAAAAAGAACATTGGAGAACTAGAGAAAGTACAGAGAAGGGCAACAAAACTGATAAGAGGCATGGAGGAGCTCAGCTATGAGGGAAGATTAGAGAAAGATTAGAGGAACTGAATTTATTCTCTCTTGAGAAGAGGAGATTAAGGGGGGATATGATCAACATGTATAAATGCATCAGTGGTTCATATAGTGAACTCAGTGTAGAGTTATTCACCTTGAAGTCATCACTGGGAACAAGGGGGTACTCTTTAAGTCTTGAGGAAAAGAAATTTAATCTCCAAATATGGAAAGATTTCTTCACAGTAAGAGCTGTGAGAATGCGGAATAGACTCCCTCAAGAGCTGGTTCTGGCCAACTCAGTGGATTGCTTTAAAAAAGGCTTGGAATATTTCTTGAATATACAGAATATAACTAGATACTAACATTTATAGGTAAAATTGATCCAGGGAACATTCGATTGCTTCTCGGGGGATCATGAAGGAATTTTTTCCCCTGCAGGAGCAAATTTGATCATGCTTTGCTGGGTTTTTTGCCTTCCTCTGGATCAACTGTGGGTATAGGATTATAACTTTTTTTTTTTGGTTGAACTGGATAGACTTTATCAGCCAGACTAACTATGTAACTATGTGAATGATAGTATTAATACAGTAAATGAAAAATACAAATGAATATTAAAAATGAATCGATGAAAAATAGTGACTGCCACTTTAAGTTGCTGCTGCTACTACTAATCTGTGTTCCAACATACAAGATAAATGCCAAAAATATGTGATGTTGCACTGCTAACTGATATAGACAATGAAATAAGTAAATTATTGATGCCATAAAAAACATCAATCAATTTGTACCATAATGCAATACTAACAATCCATATATAGTAAATAATTCTCATATTAAATATGCTCTAAATGGTGATATATATATATATATATATATATATATATATATATATATATATAAACATGAATAAATTCTTGAAGTTCATTCAATTCAAAAAAGTGCGTGGACCAACACCATAGAACATATATCCGTGCTCCAAGTTTGCTTCACACATTATAGTCCCATCTCAATGTTCCTCCGACCACTAGGGGTTCTACACTCTTCCTTTCCTTTGGTCACTAATCAGATGTGCATTGTCATCTTGTCCATATGAAAAAAGAATACGCCTCATATAGTGTAGTATGTTGATAAAACGTTCCAGCATTTTGTTAAAATGTATTGCACTCTCTAATATACTATTAAAGATTGCTTTTGGAATCAGAGAATTGCGCAATGTACTTCCGTGTTCAGTCGCTTCCAGTTACATCTTCTGAGAAAGAGTAGAGAGTCCCTAGTGGTCAGAGAAGATAGAGATCAAAAGTGCAGGTATTTTATTTACATGCAGCATGATAGAAAACTGGAGGTGAGAGTTCTGAGAGCACTGAGGTGGGACTATAGTGTGTGAGACAAACTTCGGTCACGGATATATGTTATATGGTGTTTGTTCACACACTTTTTGAGTTGAATGAACTTCAGTAACTTATTCACACACTTTTATTCACTATATATGGATTGTTAGTATTGTATTATGGCACAATTTGATGGATTGATGTTTTGTATGGCATAATTTATTTATTTACTTCATTATCTATATCAGTTAGCAGCGCTACATCACATATCATTGGCAAGTATACAACATTGCCTTTGGACTTTGATGCAGAGATATAATAAAAAAATGCCCTTAGCATGATACCCTTTATTTGGTAGCGTTGGAGCCAACTTTCAGTCTAGGGGAATAAGTGGATTCAAATTGTGCTGCCATCAAGGCAGTTAGGGTAATCCAAGTAAAATTAGTAAAATGCAAAACATTTTCAATTTCTTTGCCTTTTTTAAATAAAATTACACAAAATAATTACATGATCTAAAACAAATATTTAAAAAAACATTTTTTTTGTAAGACCATGTGGTAATCAAGACTTGCATGAATGGTTAGGAGTGACTACCACATTTGCAAAATAGACTCCAAGCTAATCCCACCTTCAACGCAAATAATAAACACAGGAGTATGCTTATGAAAGGTCTCAGATTACCAGATGGCCATACTTCTCTTTTTATTATAGTTTAATGTTTTAAACTGTTGTATTGTTCTTTAGATTTCACAGATAAATATTTTTTTTAAAGAGTAGAAGCTTTTAATGTTAAGAGAGTCTATCTTTGATTAAAACTCTCTCTACAAACCCTTCTGAACAGTGCACACAAAAGACAAAAGAAATATATTTAAACTCCATCAATTGAGCAAGGTGCTTTAACACAATTTGTGCAAGGTCCTACAGCTCATTTTCTTTTAGAGTAGAGAAGCCTTTCTTCTGCCAGCATGATGTAAAGAATAGTCATTGCACTCTGTGTGGAACAAGTTGTCTCTCTTCAGAGGTCCAACATGCTCCCTGTTGAGTCAAACCTAAAGCTCATGTTTGAAGCTGAATGGTGAGCTCTAGGTCTGACTCAGCAAAGGGTGATCACTGCTTCCACAGACCGCACGGGTTCTTCTCTAAGCAAGGATTTTCTACTCTGTATGTGGCTGCTTTCTAAAGATAGAAAAGTGTAAGTCTGTGCATACATTTTGTTTTCATTCACCTGGAATGTATTTAGGTGATTTAAATTGAATTTTAAGCTGGGCTTTAAGCAATACAAAGTGACGATATTACAGAATGTTAAAAAAGCGAAATGATAATAATTTTGATAAGATTGGCTCTGTCATGCTAAACTATGGTTTTAAATGTGGATCATTGCATCAAAATACTGTAACATTCAGCTACTTTTCAAGGTGAAGCAGAAACACAGCAGTGATTTATAATATGCTGGAGAAGATGTTATGTATGCTAATATCTGTTTGTGTAAACACCCAAAGCAGAAACAGTTCTGCTATGGGAAAAATGCATTAAATATTTAGCAACCCGGCTACGTCTATTTTGTAGGACAGCTTCACCCTTGAGCATAGATAATAAGAAATTAATAGACCAAAGCCTTCAGCTGCAAATGTATTAACTAGTAATTGGAAATCAATGCCAGCATGACACCCCTTTAAACAGGCTGTAGAACCTAGAACATCACCATTAGAATGCAAGACCATACGTAAAATACAAAAAAGATATTAAAGGATTAAATTGAATTACAAATTTTCCCCAAATAATCTATGTAAGCCCTTCCTATGTCTTCAATAACTGATGCCCACATATACAATAGAATTACCATCAATAGCACATTTCTAATCCAAAGATACAGGTAAAACAGTTACAGTTACCTGGGGAGTGCTTGTGTCATCTTGCTGTATTGTAAATGACACTTCTTTGTCTTTAACAGACAATAGACAAATATGATATAATTCTCAAATACTTTTGTATACATACAATTTTACTAGGAATTTTATCATTTTTTGGACATGTCACCTGCTTGTGAAAAGACCTAGTTAGACAATTATTTCACAGCTTTAAAAGGAACAGCAACCGTTTTGCACAAGGTGCTTAAAGTAGTTGTAAAGGTAAAAGGTTTTTTTAACCCTAATGAATTCTTGGCATTAGCTAAAAAAAAACCTTTACAATAGCATCACCCCAGCCCCCCTCCATTACACTTACCTAACTCCTGTATTAATCCAGTGCTATGCCTGACTTCTGTTCTTCCCTCCCCTCTCAGTGCTCCCACAAGCTTTGCCACCGGTTCCTTCTGCTGTCAGTCAAATCCAGTGAGGAGACAGCAGGGGGAAGGGCTGAGCCAGGCTGTGTCTTTCTATAGACACACGCAACCGAACTCGGGATCGAGCCCCCACAAGTGCTCTTCCTATGGGGCACTCAGGGAAGAGAAGGAACCGAGAGTGCATGCGAGGATCCCAGAAGAGGGGGTTCACAGCTGCTCTGTGTAAAACCATTGCACAGAGCAGGTAAGTATAACATGTTTGTTGAAAAGCAATCCTTTACAATGAGTTTAATGCAACATGACTTTTATGAGATTCAGTCTAAATTGTTATCACTACTTACTCTAGGCAGCAAAACTAAAGGCATCTTTATGCTGAAATACTTTCCTTTCTGTTCTCTTGATGACTGTAAAATATAGTCAGCAAATTTAGGTTAACTTGAGTTTATTGGTTGCTTTAAAGCTGGTATATGTTTATGTTCACATTTTAAAAATGCTTTATCTAGATGACCAAGATGGGAAAATATTTCATAATGCTACTCTTATATAAAGCATAAACAAGAAGCCAACACTATTTTCCCCCTTACCCCAAAACATCTACCAAACGGGGGTCAAGGTCTTAAATCTAATTTCTATTTGATATCCACCTGCCACATAAATTGACATTTTTCCAGGTGTCCAATAACCAACAACATTTTTCTAATATCCTAAACACTAGCTCTGATAATAGAATAGCGTAGGAAGACAGAGGCTCAAGGTTTATTAGCCCCCATATTATAACTTAGTAAATTACAGTTGCAAGAAAAAGTATGTGAACCCCTTGGGATTACGTGGAGTTTTGCATGAATTGGACATAAAATGTGCTCTGAACGTCATCTAAATCACAACAATAAAAGAACACAGTCTGCTGAACATAATACTACACAAACATTAGATGTTGCCATGGTTTAATTGCACATAACATGTAAACATTCACAGTGCAGGGAGGAAAAAGTATGTGAACCTTTGGACTTAATAACTGGTTGACCCTCCTTTGGCAGCAATAACCTCAACCAAACTTTTCCTGTAGTTGCAGATCAGACCTGCACAACGATCTGGAGTCATTTTGGACCACTCCTCTTCACAAAACTGTTTCAGTGTAGCAATATTCTTGGGATGTCTGGTGTGAATCGCTCTCTTAAGGTCATGCCACAGCATTTCAATCGGGTTGAGGTCAGGACTCTGACTGGGTCACTCCAGAAGGCGTATTCTGTGCTGTTGCAGCCATTGTTTTGTTGAATTACTTGTATGCTTTGGGTCATTGTCCTGTTGCATCACCCATCCTCTGCGGAGCTTCAGTTGGCTGACAGATGGTCTTGCGTTTTCCTGCAAAATGTCTTGATAAACTCTGGAATTCATTTTCCCATCAATGACAACAATCCGTCCAGGCCCTGAGGCAGCAAAGCAGCCCCAAACCATGATGCTCCCTCCGCCATGTTTTACAGTGGGGATGAGGTTTTGATGTTGGTGTGCTGTGCCTTTTTTTCTCCACACATAGTGTTGTGTGTTCTTCCCAAACAACTCAATCTTGGTTTCATCTGTCCACAGTATATTTTGTCAGTAGTGCTGTGGAACATCCAGGTGCTCTTTTGCAAACTTCAAACGTGCTGCAATATTCTTTTAGGACAGCAATGGCTTCCTCCGTGGTGTCCTCCCATGTACTCCATTCTTGTTTAATGTTTTCCTTATTGTAGATGTGTCAACAAAAATGTTAGCATGTGCCAGAGATTTCTGTAGGTCTTTAGCTGACACTCTGGGATTCTTCTTTACCTCATGCAGCATTCTGCGCTGTGCTCTTGCAGTCATTTTTACAGGACGACTGCGCCTAGGGAGAGTAGCAACAGTGCTAAACTTTCTCCATTTGTAGACAGTCTGTCTTACCATGGACACATGAACATCAAGGCTTTGGAGATACTTTTGTAACCCTTTCCAGCTTCATGCAAGTCAACAATTCTTGATCGTAGGTCTTCTGAGAGCTCTTTTCTGCGAAGCATGGTTCACATCAGACAGTGCTTCTTGAAACCAGTAAACCCAAAACAGGTGTGTGTTTTTTAAGGGAAGGACAGCTGTCAGCAACACATCCAATATCATCACACTGATTGGAGTCAAGATTGGCTCACTCCTGGCTCCAATTAGCTCTGGGAGAAGTCATTAAGCTAGGGCCTCACATACTTTTTCCTCCCTGCACTGTGAATGTTTACATGTTATGTGCAATTAAACCATGGCAACATCTAATGTTTGTGTAGTATTATGTTCAGCAGACTGTGTTCTTCTATTGTTGTGACTTAGATGACGTTCAGAGCACATTTTATGCCCAATTCATGCAAAACTCCACATAATCCCAAGGGGTTCACATACTTTTTCTTGCCACTGTAACTCAAGATACAGATTGAATTTATTACCTGGGAGACAAAAGGTAAAACAACAAACAGCTAGAACATAATCATTTGGGCTTATATCAGGGTTTCAGGGATGCAGTTTCATCAGATAGTTTGCCCTTGGCCCACACTTCTGAATATTATTACGTTATGTAACTAATGTTTCCTTGCAAGATTTCATATGAGGTTAATATTCTCAGTCTAAACTGACACAGTATAAAGGGATCTTTTCGTATTATCTTTTGTGATCGCATTGAATGGCTCATGGACAACTATAGAATGAAACCTGTTATTAATGTATACTGTTTATCTTGTGATACTTAAGTAGTATAACTATATGACTATATCACATCCTGTTCTATAGCCTCACCCTGATGCCCTCCCAAGATGGTATTACATACAAGCAGACACATAGGAACCATACTTTGGAACAACATATCTTTGTACTCCCTAGTGAGTATCCCCAGGTTTGCTCTTGATTGCCCACATTGCTACCTTCTGTTAAACCCTATCTCATACTCACTTTTCTGCCGCGAGATACCGAATAGGTCCTGAACGGTCTTCCTGGGATTCTCCCGCAACCCCCCATAGCGGCCACCTCTGGGTCCGACACATTTCCGATTTGTATTCCACATCCACCCAAAATACATTCAGTATCTCACCAACACATACGATTCTTTATAGAGGACGGCGTAGCTGGATTACACTGTCCCCGGAGTATTTTATTTTTTTTTTCTAGAGAGAAGTTTTAGGAACACATACCATCACATTTGTATGAGTTTGTACTGTGAGCGCCTAACACTTCTTACCTCTACGATCCTCTGATTTCTTGACTCTTTCTCTCTATCTGTTTCTCTTCTATTTCTACTTTCTCTTCCCCCCCCCCTTTTTTTTTTTTCTCCCCTCGCATCCATTTGATACAATTATATATCTTGAGTAATACCTTTTCTCCCATCCAATACTATATCTACTATACACACAGCGGTTCGAGCCCACCATACACTTTCAGTGGCATCTCTTAATGCAAGAGGCCTAAATATACCTGAGAATCGCTCCATACTCCTGACTTATATGAAAAGCGTGCGAGCAGATGTGCTCTTCATCCAAGAAAATCATTTCTGTGCTGATCATATCCTCAAATTCTCTAATGCCAATTATCCAACAGTCTACCATTCAGTTAACACAGAAGTAAAAGCAAAGGGTGTGTCCATTTTGATCACCAAAACACTCCTGCTTACAATTACTGAATCTCTCTAGGATCCGGAGGGAAGGTTCCTCTTCCTTAAGGGTACCCTCTACAACAAACCGCTTACCTTAGCCAACATTTACAGCCCCAATACGGCACAAGTGAGCTTTTTCCGTAAAATCTCTAAAACACTGGCAACGTTTCAATAGGGCATCTTGATTCTTGGGGGCGATTTTAATGTAGCACTGAATCCTTTGGAAGACACTTCAACAGGCACATCGTTGAAACCCTTCTGAGCACTTAAACAGATTAAAGTTGAACTGAATGACCTTCTTCTTCATGACACATGGCGTACCTTACACCCCTCTGACAAAGACTACACTTTTTTCTCTATACCTCACAAGAGTCATTCTAGAATCGACTATCTTTTTCTTTCACAAAAAGACTTACACACATTGAAATCAGCCTCTATTGAACCAATGATTCTGTCTGACCATCACCCGATTATGATGACCATACATCTGCCCGATGCCCCACCTAAGTCCAAAACATGGAAATTAGATCCCTTTCTCCTCACGGACTCATCCGTAACCCTTCAAATTTGTGAATCTCTGACCAATTATTTTAAGAAAAATGTGTCTCCAGAAACGACTCCTCTTATACAATGGGAAGCTCACAAATGTGTGATACGGGGGCTTCTGCTTGCTATCACTGCTTCTCGAAAACGCATAGCTCAGGCATCTTTTACGTCCATACTTCAAAAAGTGTGTAAACTTAAATGCTCACATAAACACTGTGACCGAGCTTGATCAGGCACGCAAACAACTTAGAGACATAGTTGAAAAGAAAACCAAGCGTAATTTTACTCTATCTCAGAAACTCTTTTATGAACATGGAAATAAGAGCAGCAAGTTTTTAGCCAGGGCCTTGCAATCTAAAAAAGCGGTTCCCACTCACAAGCAAGAGAACGAGATGGAGCTCTGGCAGAACTACAACAGGCCATCACACAATTAAAACTAGGTAAAAGCCCGGGCCCAGATGGACTTATAACCACGTATTACAAATCCTTCATGGACATCCTAGCACACCCATTCCTAAAGGCCTTCAATTCACTTCACACCACAGGACAATCCATGCAACACCTCTCTGAAGCCCACATTACGCTTATACCAAAAGAAAACAAAGACCTGACTTCGCCAGCAAACTACCGTCCCATCTACCTCCTGAACGTCGACTTAAAGATTTTTGCCAAAATACTGGCCAATCGTTTACTTCACATCATAGACCCCACTATCACTACCGATCAGGTGGGGTTCAAACCTGGTAGAGAGGCCAGAGACAATACGATCAGGGCAATAAATATACATCATTGGTTCATTGGTTGACACAGAAGAAACAATCTGGCTTCTTCCTCTCTCTAGACGCTTCGACAGATTAGCATGGGACTACATGGAGGCTGTTTTGACTGGCCTTGGCTTCCTCCACGTCTTTTGAACTTTCTCATATCCTTATATACAACACCTATGGCTAAAGTGAGAGTCAATGGCCTCCTTTCAGATGCTTTTTCAATAAGCAATGGGACCAGACAGGGCTGTCCATTATCCCCCCTTCTATTCATTCTCTAGTTGTAACCTTTTTTGAACTGCATTAGACAGAATGATAACATCAAAGGAATTTTAATCAATGGCAAAATTCACAAATTAGCGGCCTTTGCTGATGATATCTTACTTTTCCTGACAGACCCACATATTACGCTACATAACTTATTACACAATTTCCAATTATTTCAGTACTTGGCCAATTTTAAAATTAACTTTAATAAATCCCAAGCCCTCAATGTCTCCCTAACCCAAGATACGGTCAGACAGGCGAAAACAAACTTTCCTTTCACATGGCAGTCCGAGGCCATCACTTACTTAGGAATTCAGTTACCAACTCACCTCTCAGAACTCTATGCCAAAAACTTTTTACCCATCCTACGTAGTATCACCAAAGATCTACAGACATGGGACAAACCATTTTTCTCTTGGTTTGGCAGAGCAGCGATCCTCAGGATGAATGTGCTTCCTAGACTACTATACCTGATGGAAACGATCCCAATCAAACTGCCCAATTCCTTCTTTAAGTCATATAAAACATTATGTACCTCTTTTCTATGGTGTAACAAACATCCCAGAATCAGTTTTGAACAACTTACCATGCCTAAGACGAGCGGAGGTATTGGACTGCCTGATATCGCCCGCTACTATAGAGCTTGTCACATGGCAAGAATAGTAGATTGGTCTACAAACCGCAACCGTAAGGCTTGGATTAATTTGGAAGCTGCATTTTCGGGGACCCTGCTCGCCCCCTCCCCTTGGCTGAAACACTCCCACATTCCATCTGAGTTCAGGGAACACCTTCTTATGGGCCCCACTCTATCGTGTTATCATCAAATAAGTCAGAAAACAGGTTTCTCTTCTACCCCTGGCCCACTCACTCCTATCAAAATGAACCCAGACTTCCCCCCCTGGTATGTCTTGTGCCTTTCTAGCTGGGTCTAAACCCACAGACAACTTTAAGTTACATCAACTTTTTAAAGATGAGACATTCTTATCTAGAGATCTCTTTCTAATCAAATGGCCATCCGCAACCTTGATGCCATGGATGTACAGACAACTCCACCACTTTATACATAGCTCCTCACATCTTAAAAATTATACTAGGCCACTCACCCCATTTGAAAAACTTTGCTCAACAGACTGTCCCCAGAGACATCTTATCTCTAAGCTCTATACATGCCTCGAAAACACCATTGACCTATCATCTAGGAAAGCTTGCAGGGCCTGGTGCTCTGACTTGCAACTCCACCTATCGCCAGAAGACTAGGATCACATTTACGAACATATACACAAAGGGTCCATATGTGTTTCTACACAAGAAAACATTTTTAAACTATACTCTAGATGGTACAGAGTTCCTTCCTTGCTTCACAAATTTGACCTTAACATCTCAGATTTGTGTTGGAGATGTCATTAGGCGACGGGTACACTCCTACATATTTGGTGGGACTGCTCACTGTTGCAACCTTTCTGGGAAAAATTCCAACCCATAATCACTCAAGTAACTATGTATTCATTAGACCTCTCCCCCCGCTTCCATTTAGGACATACCGAAAATCACTCGCCATGCACATGGTCAACGCGGCAAAACAGTGTATCCCAGTCCACTGGCACTCAACACGTGTTCCCACTATTCGAGAATGGTTTGCTAGGATCAACAAAATAGAGGAAATTGAGGAATTGATTTCTGTAGCAAAAGAACATCCCAAGAAATTCAGGAAGACTTGGGCTTGTTGGAGCTATTTCAAAACCACCACTGCCTATCGCCTATTAATGCATGCTCAGCCTATACCCCCTGACTGAATGGTTAGACACACTGTTGTACTAGAGAACGCCCCATCCACTGTAGACACATTTGGTGCACATTTGGATGGATTGAGACTTGACATCGTAGCCTGCATTTTGGCTTCTGGACCCACGTGTTGCCCCTTTGATTGATCTTGCACGTATTGCATCTTAATCCATATGACTATATTTTTGGCTTGCACAAAATGATGTGCACTATTTTATCCAAAACTATTCACTTTAATGTCCCCATTACTACCTACCCATTCTCCTTTCCTCTACCCTCCTTTTTTTTTTTGTCTCTTTTACCCCTCCTCCCCCCCACTACCTCACTTCATATCTTTATCTTCTTCTCTAACTATTCTCCTTTCTGACTTTTCTTTCTCTCACACCTTTTATACGCCTTCATTGTTCATATATTCTATACAAATATTGCATTTAATCTCCCATATAGGCATGACTGATTTCACATGGCTCACACGTCCCTGCAATGGACGCACATATCATATCATATAAATTATCCTGTCCTAGCACTGCCCAACACATTGCACCCCTTAACTTAAGGGCTCACAAATACATAGGTCGTTAAGCAATATACCCACTTCGATTTATCTATTATGCTCTTGGTATATACTGGTTTGCTATTTACATGTGCAATAAGGATATATTTCATACCGATGTGTATTCTGGTTTAAACCCATGGCCCGTCTGCGTAATGGGATGCTACATGTTGTGTCTATGTTCGGACTGTGATCCGTTTTTGTATATACACTGTTATACCCTGCTTTTCTTCTAATAAAAATATTTTTGAAAAAAAAGAACATAATCATTTGGGACCTATTCATATTATTACGCTTTGGTAATGCAATTGCTAATGAGTGCATAACGCAATGCACAGAAACACACATTGCATGCATTTGTGCAATACATATTGCCGTTAGTCGTGTGTTGCAGTGCAGCATGCAGCCACCTACTAATGTTCATTGTATTGTACTGGCAGAAGTCCTACAAACACCTTTTTGGTGTGTTTTAGTGCATTAGATAGTCCATTCAAATAATAGGCTTTTTGCCCATGCTAACATCCCCCCCCCCCCCCATGCTATGAATGAGCCCTTAGCCGTTTAAAACACTATGGGGTTGATTTACTAAAGCAAAATGGACTGTTCACTATGCATGGGAATTGCTCCCAGAGCTTAGTTAATAAGGTGAAGCTCTGCTGACTTCAATCATGAAATCATTTGCAAGCAAAACTTCTGTGTTTCTATATCCCTTGCACATGATTTGGTATTTTTTGGAAACTTCCCACATCCACTAAGCTCTGGGGAAAATTCCCATGCAAAGTGCAAGTTACCTTGCACAGTGATCAGCCTTTAGTTAATCAACCCCATTAAGTTTACTGTATATAAGTAGGTCACTCCACCACAAAACTTTCCTCCTAATTGTTGAAATAATTGCTGAATAGGACAGTCTGACACTTTTTTTCTGGGAAAAAGAAAACATTTAGATTAACATATGCTAGCATTTGCTTGTTAACACCATTCACTGTCTCTTGGGAACTTCTACTTTTTTTCTACAGCACAATATAAATGTAACTGCATTAAAGTTCTATGAACAGAAGAACTTGCAGAAAAAAGTCCTCACACATGTCTACATCTGATGTGACCCCTTTAGGATATGCACAGTCAAATGTTTTGCTTCTGACCAATACCTAGAGGGCAATCCAGATCATCTGTGACGATGTCATGAACTTGAGAAGGATCTAAGCCCGAAACAGGTCGATGCAGCATTTCTTTCTTTAGGGAGTCATCTTATCACGTACCTGGTGATGGAGGCCAATGGAGAGAGGGCTTCCCTTGCAGGTAAGTTCCAGACTCCCCTGAGAGTGGGACAGCGGGAATCAGGCCCAAAGTTGCACAGGTCGCCTGTAGGAGTGTTGGTTGGTGGTCCACTCAGAAGCACAGCTGGTGCAGATAGGTCTGCAGACAGGAGGTGCCTGTGCGTGGAATGCATGCCCTTCTGGGATTAAAATGTTTACTGGGTAGTCGGTTCAAGCCAAGGTCAGGTACCAGGTGGGAATCAGAGCATACGTAGTGAGATGGGATAGCCAAGGTCATACGCAGAGGAGCGAGAGAGAGAGTATCCGTAAGCAAAGCCGAGGTCAGATCAGGGGTAAAGCAGAGTAGACGGGTCCAGGAGCAAGCCGAGTCGGTATCAGGAAATCACAGGTCACATTCACAGGAAACAGGAACAGGGCACGAGGAGCTAGAGATCATCCAGCAACTTGAGGAAGTGATGAGTCTCCTTATAAAGGCCGTCTGGCACCAAACTGAGGCTGACGTGTGCTTCTGCGGCCATACAGGGTACTGCCAGAAATGCCAGAACTTCTAGAACTTCTGCCGTGGACAGAACCCTGACACATCTTGACCAATGAGATCTAATAGGGCTGGCAATGGAATAGAAATAAAAAAAAATTAATAAATTAATTGAAAGGCATGGACTCTTACTTCAGAGGAAAAAAATATACTCTTCTAAGCTGCTCTTTACCTTATTTGAACCTGGTGATCTTTAAAAGAAGGTAACTTATCTATTAAAAACTGCTAATGTAACTTATAAACACAAAAAAGCTTTATTGAAATGAAAAGATGAACAGAGCATAGATAACTGGTGGAGTACATGACTACATGCACCTACCCCGAATCAATGTACAAAGTGCAACCATCCCACACACATACCTTTTACTTTCTGGATTCAGATGCGCATAGCCAGCAGCGCCAGTTGTAACAATATATTGGGAAAAATTAGCGATCTGTGTAAAGTTTAGAGCTTTTATGGCATTGACATATGTTGCTTTAAGGTCTTTTATGCCCTTGAAACGTGACATTGATGATTGCATTTATATACAATAAAAGACTTTCCATTGAGTGCTGGCCTTCTCTCATACCTTGGCTAAATTACCGAAAACAAATATAGGTGCCAAAGACTGGTGGACCAATTGAGACTCCAATATTGATGAATGCTTAATAGACAGTAGTAGGATATGCTGGAACACATGGCATGTCTGCCACAGTGGTGGCCTCTGCAAACATCAAAAGAATACTAACTGCACGTGAGGACTTTTCAAATAATCGAACACATGGCCACAGCAAGTACCTTTTAGAAAAAGATAAAGAACCCTAAAAAATAAGCAGTGCTCCAGGCATTAAAAACTATATACGTGATGCCATAGAGTAGTTAAGAAACCTAAAGTGTAAATAAAGGCAAAACTATGTGGAACACCACTGGGTTTTTTTATGCTTTGCGCTATAAACAAAAAAAGGTCGCTAATTTTGAGAAAAAAAATTTTTTTTACTTTATGCTATAAAACATACCCAATAAAAATTTTAAAAATATATAATTTATTCATAAATTTAGGCTAATATGTATTCTGCTACATATTTTTGGTAAAAATATCCTAATCAATGTATATTGATTGGTTTGTGCAAATGTTATAATGTCCATAAACTATGATATATATACTGGAATGTTTATTCATTTTTTTTAACTTCTAATGGAAGCAATCAGTGATTTATAGCGGGACTGCAATATTCAGGTGGGCAATCTGAAACTAACTGACACTTTGTACTAATGACACTGGCTGGAAAGGGGTTAAACAGCTAGGGCAATCAAAGGGTTAACTGTGTGCCTAACCAGTGATTTTGTCTTTACTTTCATGTGTTTTTACTAGGGGATGTGCTGGATTGTATTCCCTGCTTTGCAGAGAAACAAAATCCCATACATCGCTGCTCACAGGACACAGCTCTGCCTTGTTTACATAGGCAGAGCTGTGTCCTGTCTCTCACCTCACCGATCAGCATGTGTCAGCCGTCATCTACTGGCCAACACATGCTGATCAGCTTCTGCTAACAGAAGGTGCAGGATCATGTAAATAAAAAAAAAACCTTAGGCTCCTTTTCACATGTTTTCCAGGGGCTTTTTTATAGAGCTTAGTAGCTCCAGTTGACATTTACACTCTCTTCCTTATCCTCCTCCCCTTTAAAGGTGTTTTCTTTATTTAGATAACTCATAGTGCCCTGGGATTTGTCTGAATTATATTAAATGTATAAAGCAAAGATTGTATGTAGAATTAAAGAAAAATACATCCATTTAAAAACAATTTTACAAAAAAACTGTTAAATAAGCTTGAATCAAACTATTATTGTTTCCCTTTAAAACACTTTTTTTTTTGTATCAGAGAAATCCTTCTGAAAATGATAGTCACCTGAATGTCTCTGGAAAATCAAGATAAAAAGAAAAGTCTTTATTTACAAATGGGTTTTAGGTCAGTGACTCAAAATGTTGAAGCAAGGGGGTCAGCATGACAGCCAGATAATTATTTAGTTAAAAATGAGAGGTACGCAAGGACAGCGTCCATCTCACAGAAACTACACTTTTTTAAGCTATAAAAATAATGTCAATTTAGGTCTTAAAATCAGAGAATACGTTTTGACATAGTGTGTAAATATGGGGATATTTGTAGGCTATTTTAAGTCAGAAAAATAGAGGAGATCATCAGTGAGTCATATCTCTGGATGTGACTCACTGAACTTGAAACTTAAAAGAAGGCCACAGAAGCCTTTTTGGATGAGGCAGTGTTTTAAACGTCTAGGCACATCTCATCCAACCTTTCATTATTTTTTTTGCCTGGGCTGAATGAAATTAGAGGTGCATCTTCTCCTGGCATTATAAAATGAAATTATCAAGGGAAATGCCTACAGCATTTTGATAGTGGTGTACTCATTACAATGTTCTTACAACACAAAGCATGCTGTTAGCTAATATGACCACCATTTCAGTGTGACACTTCTGTGAATTGTACCACCAGCTATATGAATTTATCAAAGCCTTCAAGACCTCATTGTTTTACATGTATATCTCAGGATCCATGACCCATGCCTTGTCCAACGTAACAGGGTCACCTAATTCACCACCCAATTCACTACCTTTACTCACATTCCCTTAACTCCTCTACCATTCCTTGAAGTAAAAAGCTCAGTGTAAGCTCTACGTTGTACTAGTCAGAGCTTACACAGGGTTTAGGGTCCTTCACCCACTCTTATGTGACAGAGCTTGGGGTGGTGATTGGTCACTTAAGTACTCAGCACTGCATTGTGAATGGGGAGGAATATGCTTCCCTATATCTTGATGTATGACATATTTTGCTTTCTTTCCAGCAGTTGATCAAACAGAAGTTGTCAACTCCAATAGAGATTGTTGAGTAAAGAGAAGGTAGACATTTGGCCAGGAAGGGGGGATTGTTTTGCTCTACAGTGAAGGAAATAAGTATTTGATCCCCTGCTGATTTTGAATGTTTGTCACAAAGAAATGATCAGTGATTATTTCCCTCATGAACATGCAAATCAGTGCATAATTTGTTAGACATACATTTCTTTTGAATGTTGTGTTGCTATTCTGTCTCTCAGTGTTACAATACACCTACCATTTGATTTTTAGACTGATCATTTCTTTGTGAGTGGGAAACATTCAAAATCAGCAGGGGATCAAATACTTATTTTCTTCACTGTATATGGCATGTTTATCTTAGGTAAAAACTCTAGCCCATAAATTATTTCAGCTGAAGTGTGAACTGCATTTAGCTTGCTTTCCCTGCCATTAGTGTTTATTTCATCCAGTTTTCCTAGTCCACTTGAGTATCTCACTAGAAAGACTATCTAAAGCATGAAACTGATAATGAGCCAATAATGGAAGGTTGTGAATATTGCCAGCATCCCTATACATCAGGCATGTCCAAAGTCCGGCCCGCGGGCCAATTGCGGCCCGCGTTCCGGACTGAAACGGCCCCACAGGTGAGCTACCCAAATATATAACTTACGGCCCCCTGTAGTGATTCCCTGAAAGCTACTGAGGACTCCAGCGATCTCTAGCTGCGGCACTTAACATCATCAGCTGGCACAGGAAGGAGAGCCCAAATCTCGCGACGTCCGAGATCTCATGAGATTTGGGCTTTCCTTCTCTGTGTGCCGGCTGATGACGTCAATTCCCGCTCGACAGATCCCTGGAGTCCTCAGTGGCATTCGCAGAATCACTAGTGGAGGGCCGTAAGTTATATATTGGGCAGCTCATCTGTGGGGTCTGGAACGTGGGCCGAGGGACAGTGCAAGGAGAAACAAAGCCCAAATCTTGCGACCTCCGAGATCTCGCGAGATTTGGGCTTTCCTTCTCCCTGTGCTGGCTGATGACGTCAAGTCCAAGGGCAAGAGAGTGCTGAGCCTCCACACAAAGCCACAAGGGCCACCATTAAGGCAGAATATTAAAAGTAAAAAAAACACAGACAACACACTGACAGGCAGGCCGGGCTGTGCTCAGGATACATTAAAGCAGACAATGGAGCATATAGGAATCTGGTAGCAAGCTGTAATACCCTTCATTAACCCCTAACTGTCCTTCACTGTGCTATAATGCCATGATTATCTGATTTGTTACTATTGCACAGCCTGCTATTGTCTGCCTGTGTTACAGTATCCTATCTTTGCTGTTCCACCCTCTGCTCCTCGTAGTCTCTACATAACTTCTCCCCTTCTGGCCAATTTTTATAATGGCAACTACAAATAAGAAACGAAAAGTTGACAGTGAGGGCCGCCGCTTCCAGGACAGGTGGAAAGTGGAATATTTTTTCACTGAAATACGGAATCACTGTGTTTGTCTGATATGCCAAGAGACTGTGGCTGTTTATAAGGAATTTAATATCAAGAGACACTACCAGTCGAGACATAGCACATACGACAAGCTAACAGGGCGCGACCGCAGTGAAAAGTTGAAGCAACTTGAAGCTGTTTTAATGTCACAACAGCGATTTTTTACAAGAGCCCGTGAATCAAATGAAAATGCCACAAAGGCTAGCTATGAGGTGGCAGCGTTAATTGCTAAAAAATGCAAATCTTTTGCTGAGGGTGAGTTTATCAAAGAATGTGCCATGAAAATGGTGCAGAATATCTGTTCCGAGAAGAAGCAAGAGTTTGCCAACATTTGCCTGGCTCGTAACACTGTAGCAAGGAGAATTGAAGAAATTTCATCAGATATTAAGAGACAGTTAACGTCAAAAGGAGTTGATTTTGACTTCTTTTCAATAACCTGTGATGAAAGCACGGACCTCTCTGACACAGCTCAGTTGCTGATTTTTCTGAGAGGGGTGGACCATGAAATGAATGTGACTGAGGAAGCTGCTTGACCTCCAGAGCCTTAAGGACCAAACAAGAGGAAAAGATTTATTTGTCTCTGTTAGTTCTGCTATAGATGACATGAAACTGCCTTGGAACAAGGTTACTGGGATTATTACTGATGGGGCACCTGCCATGACTGGTGAACGAAGTGGATTATCAACCCTAATCTGTAACAAGGTGATTGAAGAAGGAGGCAATGCTATCAAACTTCATTGTATCATTCATCAACAAGTTCTCTGTGCTAAACATCTCAAATATGATCATGTTATGAAACCGGTGCTAAAGACCATTAATTGCATCCGCTCTAAAGCCCTGTGCCACCGCCATTTTAAACAGTTTTTACTGGATATCCAGGCTGAATACGAAGATGTTTTATATCATAATGATGTAAGATGGCTCAGTCGGGGGTCTGCACTGCAGCGTTTCTACTCTCTCAGGAAGGAAATTGGAGAATTCTTGGAAACAAAGGGACAACCGATGCGAGAACTATCTGATCCTATTTGGCTGGCTGATTTGGGGTTTCTAGTCGACATAACAAAGCATCTGAATGTACTGAACACGAGTCTTCAGGGCAAAGATGCAGCGGTGAACCAGCTTTATTCACACCTCAAAGCCTTTGGAACAAAGCTGCAACTTTTCCTAAGGCATTTGTCACAGACGCAGCCCAATACTGTTCACTTTTCAGCGTTGCAGGAAATAATGAACAGTTTTCCACAGGATGATATCAGTGCACAAACGAGCAGGTATGCAGCGGACATCGCATCTCTGGCTGGAGAGTTTAAACGGCGCTTTCAAGATTTTGCAGCTATTGAAAAGGAGATCAGCATTTTCTCCTCTCCATTCTCTGTTGACCCCGGCAATGCTCCAGATCAGCTGCAGCTCGAGCTCATTGAGCTGCATTGTGACAGCAAGTTACGCAGTCGTCACCAACAGCTCTCTCTTGTGAACTTTTACCGCCAACTGGATAAGAGCCGGTTTCAAGAGATTCGAACATTGGCTAAGAAAATGTTGAGCTTGTTTGGCTCAACATATTTGTGTGAGAAGACATTCTCTGTTATGAACTTTAACAAGAACCGTGTGAGGACAAGACTAAGTGACTCTCACCTGCGTGACATTTTGCGCATCAAAACCACGGCCTTTGAACCAGACCTAGTCTATGTGCTGCAGTCCAGATCTCAGTTTCACCCTTCACATTAGTGCAGGCAAGTTTTTTTTTCAATTGAGAGGAATACATTGTAAAATCTCAGTTAATGTCAGTTGTAAAATCTCAGTTAATGTCAGTTGGTCTAAATCAGTTCTACATATATTTGAACACATGTATACTTGGTGTTATGTTCCTGTTCATATTTTTTGAACTTAAAAGTTGACAGACAACCTTCATACTTTGTGTAATGTACTTTCTAATGTTCCTGACATATTTCAGCTTCCTGTTTTTTTGAGATTAAAGGCAGAGTGATTTAACACCTGTTTAGATTTGTCATCCAAGTCACAAAATGAAAAGTATGCCGTTTTCAATAAACTTTTGCATAAAATAGTTCATTTGCATTTAATTTTAATGGTTCATCAGAATGTCGGGCAAAATGGTCGGCCCTCGCACATGTTCACTTCATCAAATCTGGCACTCTTCCAAAAACGTTTGGACACCCCTGCTACACATAGTACAAAAGAAAGGCGACCAAAAGGTCAAAGGATTCCCCAGGGAACTTTAGAGGCAGATGATATGAAACATGAAATTAATTTAAAAAAAAGGTAATCAATCTTTATTATTAATTCCAAAAAAGTGGCCAAATGGCCAATGGGACAAAGGTAAATACAATATAATACACCAATTAATTAAGCCAGCATACACCCAAGTGTATTTAGAAATACAACAACATAGATACATGTCTTGCTTGGCAATAATAAAATATTCCCATAATTCCCAACATGTTTCGGAACGGCGTTCCTTCTTCAGAGGAAAATACTGTATAATATTGCTACAATACAATAATGTCATATCAGTAATTACATACAATCAAGTTTACAGCATATATACACATTGTAAACGGATGTATAGCACGGCAGAAAAAGCAGGGGAAAAAAGGACAAGGGGAAAGGAGAGGGGGAGCTTTGTAAGCATATGCCTCCATAATTGCAAAAACTTACAATTAGTAGGTGTATCTGTGTAACTTGATTCAAAAATAGACATCCACAAAGTAGAGGCAGTCTATCCAAAATCAGCGTAAGATCTTTAAATTCACATATCCAGCTCTTAAGGGGTTACTGCAAGGATCCCAGTGGAGCACCACCAGAAGGAAAGGCTAATCTATATGAAGTATGAACATTAACTAAGCTAAGGCACACCAAACCAGTGACCATATACAATGAAATACAGACCATGGTCTTTTGAAAATATTATGATTGGTAATAGTAAAATAAGGATACTGCGGTGTACTAAATCCACAAAACTTGTATCTTAGAGCTGACATTTATAGAACACATAGTAAACAAAATGTTAGATTGTGTCAGCAAAGAGTATATATCTATGTCACAAAGTATCCTAATAAAGCATAGGGCAACTGGGATAAAGTGGATGGTGTCCACAAGGAGTATACATCTATGTCACAGAGTGTCCCAGTAAAGCAAAGAGCAACTGGGGTAAGGTGAAAAAAACTTAAAGTGCCTGGTCGTAGCAGAATAGCAGTCACAGCAAAGGTATGCTCAGCAACGAAGTCATAGAATAAATAACCGAGTAGTGGGTATTATATAGGTAGGGGGAAGGGAAGATATCCTCTAATCTGGCCACTGATGTTTCTGGGGGTGAACACATAACTAACCACACAGGTGCATAACAGTGCACCATGTGATCTGGGACCCCCAGACATGGAAGCACTTGGAGCCACTGTGCCGGACAGGTGACCGATGGCGTCACACACAGCCACACCTCCGGCACATGCAAGATGGCAATCACGCCAAAAATCGAACATGGGCAAAGGGGACAAATTCATCACCCGAAATCTGGACGGGAAGACTTCTCCCATGTGCTGCGGGTAGCAAACCCAAAAGGGGGAGAGAATCAAAGAGAAAAAAGGACCATTGCGCATTGTAAAAAAAAACAAAAAAACTAAATTTTTATGATTTGAGTTAATAATGATATTAATATAAGGAGGCATGTGCATACATATGAAGAGAACAGGATGCGTAGATTTGGGAAGTTCAGTTAAGACACACAATATTTTGATTTCATATACAGAGATGTCCAAACATTTACAGAAATAACAATGCATATGAAAATGGTGACATCACATACCCCATAATACATACATGTAATGCAAGAGATCTAACCAGCAACATACAGTGCAAAAAGGCCCCTATGTGGATCATTATCAATTATTGTAATTACATATTTAATTCACATCCACCCGATCTGAAGTCCTCAAGAAATGGTTTTAAGTTAAAGGCCTCACTGAGGTCAGGGGGTTCAGTGGAGTTGAGAGTATAGATCCACCACTGTTCATGTTGGAGGAGGGATTTGCTAAAATCACCCCCTCTGGATCTGAAGTGGATCCTGTCCAACGCCAAAAAGTGTATAGCAGGGGTGTGTGTGCCATGAACCAGAGCAGCATGACGCCCTAATGGGAAATTTGGATTTTGTTTACGTATGGTCGCTTAATGTCTGTCCATACATTTCCAGAACTCCAGTTTGGTTTTCCCTACATAGAAAAAATCACATTCAAAAGTGAGAAGATACACCACCCCTGATGTTTTACAGTTGAGATAATGTCTGGGACAAAAAATCGTCTCATTGGAAAGATTGACATGGGGTCTAATGTCCATAACTGAACAGTAGGCGCAGGATCTACATCAAAATGTTCCCATTAGTTTGCATGGGTCACCTCTGGATTCTCCCAGGTATTTGTTATGAACGAGCTTGTCCAAGGATTTGAAAACAGTAAATTTTGTTGAGGTATAGAGGCCCATCTGTAGGCTTTCTTTGGGGAGGTATTGGTGTAACCTCATTCAAGTAGGCATGATCATAACAGATCAGCCTCTCTGCGAAATTATACATCATCTGAGCAATTCCGTCTTGTTCGTAGATATTAGCTGTATGGTATAGGCATAATAAGGGGTTTAGGATGCAAACGAATCGCATAGAGAATGGTGTTTCTGCAATGGGTTTACAAAACAGTTCGCTAGATAGGACACCATCAGCACCCTTAAGGATGCGAACATGCAAAAAGGTGACATCTGAAAGAATATACATCATGGTAAAATGTAGGTTGTATTCATTATTGTTCATAAAGACCAAGCACTGGTGTAGGAGATCAGTAGGTCTGTTCCACAGAATAAGAATGTCATCGATGTAGCGGTGCCAGGAAAGAATGTGGCCCGCATACATTGAAAAATGATCATTGGACGCTCCCACTCCTCCAGGATCAGATTGGCGTAGGAAGGGGCATAACACATGTCCATAGCCACGCCTTGCACCTGGAGGTAGTGGAAGCCGCCAAAGGAAAAAACATTGTGCTAAAGTACACTTGGTGTTTGGTATCGAGCTGTAGAGAGTCTCGATGTCAATGGTGGCTAATACCGTATCTGCATCAATATGAATTCCCTCTAGAATTGTAATGGTGTCACGAACAAAGGAGGGTAGACTAGAGACAAAAGGTCTGCGATAATAGTCCACCATCCGGCTAAGGTTTTCAGCTAGGGCCCATCTGCCGGAAACGATTGATCTACCCGGGGAACTGGCTTGATTCCTATGCACTTTGGTAAGGGCATAGAATGTGGCTATTCTGGGAAAACTGGTTCTGACAAATTCCCAGATGGTCCTGGAAATTACTCTGCTGTGGTAGGCCTCATCAACAAGGTGATAGAACTTCCTATTAAAGGTATCACAAAGAGATCTTGGCACTTCCCTATACCAACCTGTATTGGATAAGATATCCTTACACATAGCAACATATTTGTCATTGTCCATTAAAATGGTATTGCCCCCCTTGTCGGAGGGTTTTATCGTGATACTATGATTGTTGGATAGTATTCTAAATGCCGCTTTTTCAGAAGGAATGAGGTTACTCATCTCAGATTTGGTAGTTTGGAGTGCACGGATCTCCTTTGAGACAAATTTTGAAAAGGACACTACATTATCATTGGAAGAAATTGGGGCGAAATTGGTCAGATTTCTTTTGAGAGAAGTATCATGGGTATTGTCAGGTCAGCAGGTGGTGAGGATTCATTAGTTGTCTGAAGTAAGGACTAAATGTCCAATTGATCAATGAGATCAATGCATTCACTTTATTCTAAAAGGGTGACTAGGTCAAGAATGGCTTGGACATCCGTTCCCACAGGGGGAGGATTAGAGGAATGTGGTTGTTTGGCACACATGCTCTTCAAAGTTAGATTGCGAACAAAAATATGCAAATCTTTGATAAGTTCAAATTTATCCAGGGGTTGATCAGGACAGAAAGTCAAGCCCTTAGAAAGGAGATTAATTTTGTCATCTGATAGTTTATGAGAAGATAATAGATTAATGTGGCTTAAGGTTTGACATTTTCTTCACAAAGGTTTTTATGTCTCCCTGGTGCATGCTTGTATTGCCCCATATTGGGCCTAAAAAAGTAGTAGTCTGTGTATGGGGAAAGGGAGTACTCAAATTATTAGAACGTAGCATGTTGGTGTAATGGGTAACCTCAATAGGAGTTTGTGGGGCAGAGGATACAGCCATAGCCCCACATATCTGATTATAAGGGGTGGGAAGTGGATGTGCAGCAGGTGGAGAGTAATTGTGTGATCCATTACTATGGTGGCTATGGTTGTTCTGATGCCGTGTAGAAAATTGTGAAAAAGAACTATTTATAAAGAAAAGAACAAAATGCGTGGTAGCATGCATTGGTGGATAGAAGATATGTGGCACCCCAAATGCAGATTGAGCAGCCATGGGCTCCAGAAAAGCCTGGTGTGGAGTTGGGGTCTGTCTTCTTTTAAAAGGCTGATTGTAAGATGCCTCTTTTGGACTGTGTAAAAGTTTGAGTGGGACCACAGCCTTGCTGCCCCGGTCCAAAACTCCACCTGTCAGGATGCCTTGCTAGTTAACAGGTTGGGAGCTCTCAAAAGGAGGGGAAGGTATGCTGGGAGTCTAAAAAACTCAATGCACGATGAAGTGACAGAATGGAGGTTTTGCTGTGTGAAGCACTTAGAGGGTTTACCTACCAGTCTTGGTGGAGTAAGCAGCCTTTTTGTTTTAATTAATATTTTTTATAATTTTCCACAGTCTAACAAGCAGATATTAACAAAATTATCTTTTAAGTTTCAAAATTTCATTTTTTAAAAGCATCAAAATAATACAGCTATAACCACTTTTTTGCCTCTTGTTCATGTATTTCACAAAATAGGTCTACTACATTTAGCTTCTAAACAATTCCAAACATAGTAGAACATAAAAGAATACTAATTGTAGTTCACACTTAAACTATAAATATTACGTAGAAAAAAAACACTCCACAAATATGTATCAACACTCACAAAAACACATGCACCTCATAGAGCATCTCCTTTAAACACTATTTTATAAAATTTAGCTTGAAATATCAACCTGTTATCTATTCTACAAAAGATCTCAAAATATCAGAGTTCATAAACTCAACCCAAGGGGGACCAAGCTGACAGATACTTATGATAACATTCATGTATAGTTGCTTTCAGTTCTTCCAATCTCTTTATTTCATATATCCATTCCTTAATAGAGGGGAGAACTTGAGTATTCCAATATCTTGGTATTACTGTATGTGCCACAGAAAATAGAGAGCACTACAGTCCTCTTTTTTAAGCTCTCTCAGAATCTGGAAATATAGATAATAATGCTATATCTGGGGACATCTGATAAGATGTGCCATTCATATGTGAGCAGATCTGGAATACTAATTCCCAGAATGGTTTGATCCTAGAACAGAACCACCATATACAGTATGTGTCATTGTGCTTACATCCTGCCCACAACGCCAACATTTTTCCGGTTAGGTCAAAATTATCTTATGTATTCCCACTGGACATCTGTACCACCTTGTTAGTATGTTATAATCTTTCTCTTGAAAGGTAGTTGTCATACTAGATTTGAATGATAGCCTAAAAAGACCTTTTCCACTCTCTCTCAGTTACTATGTGACCTAGTTCTCCCTTCCAGGATCTGGTATAGTAAGGTCGATGTGGATATGCATGAGATAATAATATACCATATATTGTTGAAATAGCACGTGAACCCATCGAGCTCCTCATGCAGAGTGATTCAAAAGGGGTTAGGTCTCTATGTAATGAACCTTTTTTAGATAAATATTTGTAAAAAAGTTGAAAATAATGGAGCCAACGGCCAGTATTCAAATTATCTACAGATGACAATTTGTTAAGTGGTAAAAGTCCCTCAACCGCAAGAGCCCGTTGAATTGGAGAAGGGGCCACAGATGCCCAGCATAAAAAGTTAGCTAACGTTAGCCCCGGCTCAGATTCTGGGTTCCCCATAAACGAGTTAAGAGGACCAGGTTTTGTAGAAATACCCAATTTTTGGACGGTCCCATCCCAAGTTTTCAACACAGATTGTGTAAAAAATTACATCTTTTATCTGGGAGGACGCAACCTAGGCTCGATCCATGGTAGGGAGGTCAGCTGAATTGGGAACATTAGTTATTCCATAGATACCCACTGTTTTGAGTGGATATGATAAAACCAGTCAAGAATCCTGGTAAGTATAGATGCTATATGATAAAATTCCATATGTGGTAATCCAGCTCCTCCCTCTATATTCCTCATGACCAAAATATCATGCTGAATTTTAACTGAAGTATTTGACCAGATATATCGAAGTAAGCTAGATCGCAAGGAACAAAAGAACATCCATAGAAGGGAGATAGTAAGTTTTTGGTATAAGTAGAGAAAACAAGGAAGAACATCGGTCTTAAAAATTGTCATTCTCCCAAACCATGAATGTTTTCCCTTAGTTCTAGCCTGTAACTCACTGGAATTTAAGAAGGGTAAGTAATTTAATTAATATTTTTTCCTCTAAAGGAGATATATTTACACCTATTTACACCTAGATATTTAAGGAATTATGCCTCCCAATGAAATGGAAATTTGGCTTCTATCTTTTCTTTCTCAGTAACTGCCAAGTTTATATTTAAATATCAAGATTTTGTTACATTAACTTTAAAATTACTGAGGAAGCCAAATTGTTTCAGTTCTTGGAGAATATTTGAAAAAGCTATTTTCAGATTAGATACATATACAACTCAATTTATATTCCCTATCACCCATCTGTGTTCCCTGAATAGTATAATTTGCCAAAGGGCCATCGCCAAGTGCTCCATAGCCAGAAGACATAGGTATGGAGACAAAGGACAACCCTGTCGGGTCCCGTTTGAGATTTTAACAAGTTGGGATAAAATGCCATTAACCCTTATCCTAGCAGATGGGGCATTGTACAATGCCATTATTTTTTGTATAAATTATTTTGTGAAACCAACTTGCTCCAAAGTTCATACCATAAACCTTCAATCTAGGTGATCAAAAGCCTTCTCCGCATCTAATAATAGGCATAAGGAAATCCTGTTTCCGAGCATATTGTATTAGTAAATTTTTCTTAAAATATTATCACGTGCCCCTCTATTGGGGACAAATCCCACATGATCTGGTCCTATTAGAAAGGGAATGACTTTTTGCAAATGTAAAGCCAAGAGTTTAGAAAATATTTTTAGATCCACATTTATTAAAGAAATGGGCCGATAGCTAGAGCTCAAAGTAGGATTCTTTTGCTCTTTAGCTATTAAAACAATATGTGCCTCTTGTGACTGTTTGGGCAGGGGGCAGATTGATTAGATCTCATTTTACATATTGCCCAAAAAAGAGAATCCACATTTGTTTATAGAAGGTTCCCGTAAATCCATCAGGTCCTTTTACCATGCTTTAAAGATCTAATAGTCGATATAACATCCTCCGGTGAAAAAGGTTTTGAGATACTTTCTACCTGTTTCTCTGACAATCTAGGTAAAGCTGTCCATTTTATATAATCACTAAATTTAGAGGGATTAGTGCTATCTAAAAAAGATTCTGCTGTACTTCTAATATTTTATAATATAGAATAGCAATCATAAAAGGTTGAAGATATTTGCTCTGATGCATGTACAAGACCCTACCTTGGGCATCTCATCTTCGATATAAACCTTTTAGAATATTTTTTTGAGATTGTATGTGCTAGAGCCCTACTGCTTTTACCACCATATTCATAAAGGACATGTTGCACGCATTCTCTATGCTTTGAAAATGCTTGATCAATTAATGCATGCAACTTAATTTTTTATTTGTTCTAATCTTTGAAAAATAGAGGCCTCTGCCCTATGCTTATGTTTATTTTCTAACTCAAGATATTTCCTCAATTAGGGAGACCATATTAGAAGTTCTCTCTTTTTTTCAATCTTGAGCCATGGGAAATAAAAACTTGTCTCAAAACACATTTCAACGCTTCCCACTTTATAGTAGACGATGTGGTATCATCCGCATGGTCTATAGAGAAGTTTGCCAATGTCTCCACAATGGCCTCCCTTACAAGAGGATCTTTTAATAAATTCTCATTCAATTTCCATGTTGGATGTATTTTACATTAGAAATGTTCACTGAAATTGGGAAATGCCTGACCACAGCTGGGTACATATTTGAGACCATGGATCCCTATCTAATAGACAATGTGTCAGAGCCTGGGATCGAACCTGGGCCTTCTGCAGGGAGAGGCAATGTTTCTTCTCACTGAGCTACTGGACAACACTCTGCCTGATCTATTGTACAATCCTGCCTTGTACCTTGTTTTCTGTTGAACCTTGAACTCCTTGATCCTCCCATGAAATTCCTGATAAAAGCCATGTCCATGCACTTCCTCCTTGCCAAATTATTGTGCCTTCCCAGCCAATATCCCGCTTATCGTTCCTGTTGCCATCTATATCTTTGCTACCGACCTTTGGCTTGCTACTGACTACAATTCTGCCTCATCCTCATCTGCTACCATTTGTGACCGACCCTTGGCTTGTGACTGACTCCGCTTCTGTTTGATCCCTAACCTGTTTGATCCGCCATTGGTTTCCAGCTTGCTCATTCCCTGGTGGGGTGATCCTGAGATCTGCGACCTGGTATTAACACGCGGGCAAATCCATCTCCACCACTAGGAGCTCTGGTGAAAAACGGTTAATACTTAGACCCCTCACCTCAGGTGAGCCTGCGCTATTTCCCAGGGTGACCCGCTGGTGTACCGATCCTGCTGGTTTCAGGTAAGCCTTTTACTGCAATAGCAACTGGTCTCTGAACCTGACCCAGACCATGACAAAATGGGAGATTAAAAAAATAATCGATCCTACTATATGTGTTATCAGGAAGAAGGGTTAGTCGCACACTGGATGGCTGATGAAATATCACAATAGTTTATTAAATCCATAGGGCATAAAAGACACCAGGACAAGTACAGAACTGTTGACGCATTTCACACGATCATGTGCTTATTCAGAAATTACCTACATTTTAATTATTTGATGATGATTTAAAGAAACAGCGGATGGATACTCTGTCCACCTGCTCCTTTGCTTTTATGGAATATCATCATCCTTTCAAAAACCAAGGAGATTCAAAAATTTCAAAAGGAAATCTGTGTTTTGCAAGATGATATCAAATCCCTTCAAAATGCAGCTGAATTTGTTGAATTGGATAAACGCCTTCAAGCGGAGCTCCACCCAAAAGGGGAAGTTCTTCTTTAAGTCTTTGTCCCCCCCATAAGGGATTGGAACCTTTGGAGAGCGAGTACCCGAATTTGGCAAGCACCTGCTCCCACTTCTGCTGCGATCGCCTGAGGCGATCGGAAGCGTAAGTTGTCCTCCCCCCTTCTCTCCCCATAGTCTTCTGGGACACGTGACAGGTCCCAGAAGACTACGGGGGCCATTCACAAAGCGCAGCGCTTCTTGTGCATGAGCAGTGGGCACCCGGCTATGAAGCTGCAAGCTATAACAGCCAGGTGTCCACACTGAAGATGCCAGCGCCAGGGAAAGAAGACAGCCAGTGAAATCAGCTGCCAGCTGGAACTCTGCTTTAATGAAAAATTGGATCGATTGGAAAAGGAAATCATAGACGGTAAAAAAGAGAAAATGTTGAGAGATAAATTAGACTATGATACAAATATGGTTTATATTTGGAAGCAATGGCACTCTTGGGGCAACCTTCCAGGTGGAAAACATGTAAGCTTCTCTGATACTGAAGCAGAATTTTTGGAGGAAACCATGGCTGCCTCTGACTCAGATCGCTCGTCAATACAACAATCTACTTTTAGACAGTGGAATGGAGCTAGTACACCTGTTCCCTCAAAAAACGGGAAACAAAAGCACAAAACCCACAAAAGGAGCCATCAAAAGGGTACAAAAAGGCAAGAGGAAAAAGACAGGGAAGGAACAACAAATGGCAATCGCTACGGATACCATCTCGCAAGATGCAACAGGTACTGTTAATGTGTTGAATCTTTCAGATAGATCTCTCACCACTGATGAGGAGTCCCTTCTGGCCAAAGGACTTAACTTTTGCCCACAAAGACATTTTAACTCATTTGATACGATTTTGGACGTTAACAAATTTATTAGGAGTTTCACCCTCAAAAAACATTTCTTTTCTGAATATGATGTAGACCATTGTGATTTAAGTTCTAATTCTAATGTTCAGCGTTTGGAATCATCTTTGGAGGTCTATACATTTAGAGAGTTATGGACTGTTAGGGATTTGTTGGGCATTGATCGGGTTGAGTTTGTCCTTCTCAGGACTAGATCTGATTTCTATCCTATACAGTCGCGTAGTCCTGGGATGGACAAATATCAAAAATTGGTTGAGCGGGACCTGACCACCTTGGCATTGCAAGTGTCTACAGGCTTCAGTCCATGGTGTGACAATCTTACACATAGGGAAAGAACCTCTTTGAATAACTTAGAAAATGATATATCAATTGTCATTCACAATGCTGATAAAGGTGGTGGCATAGTGGTGGTTATGAGTGTTAACATATATCAGAAGGACGCAGAGAGACACATTTTGGATATTCACATCTATACCAAATTAAAGGGGGGTCCCACAAAAAAATACAAAGCGACCCTCAAAAGTCTTGTGGATTGGTATTTTCACCAAAAGGGAAGCTGACATCCTTGTCCCAGATTTTCCAGTACTGTCTACATTTTATCACTTACCAAAAACATATAAAGGTTTGCATCCATTACAGGGGAGGCCCATTATTTCAGGCATTGTGTTATAAGTGGCTGAGTAGCATGTATAATCTTTCTTAGATGGATGTAGAATACGCCAGACGTCAATCAACTGTATCGAGTGAAACATGTGCTTTGGCCTCTTAAGGCAATATCTAGATAAATGTGACATTCCTGTTGACGTATCTAGCACTGGGTCTAATGTTATATTCAAGTCACCTCCCAACACCACCACTCCTTCCCGAAAATCTCTTTATTTAGATAAGACAGATGTTACCATTGAAGCTTGTCTAGAGTTAGGCACATACATATTAGCCAATGTAAATAATTGATGGAAGATCTTACATTTAATGAACACATATCTACCTTCTAGATCAGTAAGTTCCTGAACCTCAGAGACCGGGATAGAGGAGTGTAGACCAATAGCAACCACTCTTGATTTGCTTTTTGGGCTATGGCTCATAAACTAAGACCAGTAGTATCTGAAAAGCATTTGAGGAACTGACGTAGATTTAAAATGGGTTTCCTGTAAAAAGAGAATATGAACTTTTTGTTTATGCATATCATATATTATCTGAGATTGCTTTTGTGGCGTATTCATACCTTTGACATGCAGAGAGCCAAATTTAAGATTCATCATAGTAATATATTAAAAATTTTGATATCTTCTTTTGCATTTGATTTTGGACAAGAAGATGTTCTCCCACACCACACATACACAGACAAAAAAAAAAAAAGAAAAGAAAGGAAAATAGATAACGTTTCCACAGTAAGTACCACCTGCGATCTCCATATTTACTAGGGAAGATCTGTATCTCTGCAAAAAAAAATAAATTCCCCCTTTTCTTTTATCCAATCCATTGGAATATAAACCAAAAAAACAAACAAACCCGAGGTACAACCTAGAAACTTCACACCCTCACACATTAGGGGTTACTAACAATGGGTCAAAAGAGAAACTCCCACTGTCCCCAGTCATATAAATCTTTATACAGTTTATATAGATATTGAGCCATCAAGTCTTGAGTATAAATCCCCTAGATCACACCAATCAGCATTATAAACCATGGAGACCTGGATACTACCTTAGTTGTGAAACCATGGTTTAAACCTTTTTAAAGTTTTCCCTTCTTTTTCTTCCCTCTTTCCTTCCCCTTCTTCTTCCCCTCCTCTTCCTCTCTCTCCCCCCACCCTGAAACATATTTTCACTTTGATTTCACAGCTCCACTTGGTTGTAGTTTTACTGAGCGCTGAGTTGGAGCTCTTGTTGAATGCCATGGTTCCCAATGTGCCTGCTCGGAAAACTGTGGTCCAGGGAGATCAGGCCAAGACTCAATCTCTACTTGTGCAATGCCTAAAATTTTCAAGAAAGTTGAGAGATCAGTTAGCGATCAAAGTATATAAACACAACCATTTTTACGAGCCATCAATTGAAAGGGTGATCTCCAATTATAGGATATGCCTGCCTCCATTACAGCCTGGGTTAGAGGTCTCAGTGCTCGCCATTTAGCTACACTTCATTGGGAAAGATCTGCATAGAGCGTGATTTGTGCCCCATTAGATTCTATAACGCCATGATCACATGCCTTTTGCATAATTTCTTCCTTGCATTTGTAAAAGTGTATCCTAGAGATCACATCTCTTATTTGGGCTACAGAAGGGTTGACTGATCCTGGAATTCAAAGTACCCAGTTAATTTATATATCATCCATTGTTGGTTTACCTAAAATAGTATTGAAAATCCCTCTTGTTAATGGCAAAAGTTCCTCTTTACCAGCCTCTTCCGGGATGCCCTTAATTACGGATATTATTTTTTCTATTACGGTCCTCCATATCATCAATGTGACCACAAAGCTTGTAATTGGAAATGACGATCAGCAATAGTAGACTGTAACTCTGACTGGCCCGTTATTACTGATGGAATAATCTGCTCCACCACTCTTTCATGGAAGCTCTTTAAACTCCGCTGAGGCTCAGCTATATCCCTTTTATGACTGTCCTCCATTCGATGAAACATTGATTCTAAATCTTTTTTAGTAGGTAACATACTTAAATATTTCTGAAAGCGAGCCTCCATAACATGGCATTCTTCCTCACTTCCCGAGTCAGAAAGTTTCCCAAATTTTTCTCCTGTGCTTGCTGAGCATTATTATGGCTGTGATGTAAATGCTGGGATGGTGGAGTCTCATGCCCTTTACAACTACTCCTGATTGACTCCATACTGAGGTAGTGGTGAGGTGTACTATGTTCCCGTGCGGACAGGAACGTAGCAAGAGAGTCACCAACAGAGTAACAGCAGTAGTTTTGTAATGTAGCAGTAATATAACGGCACAAGACAGGATCGGCAGGATCAGTGGTAACAGCAGCCACTATCAACGACACTAGTAAAGCAAGACAGCCCAGCTGAAGCAGCAAGAGTAGCTACAGACGATGTCATCAGGTATCAGCAGATATCAGCAGGTATGACCAGTATCAGCAGGTATGAACAGTATCAACAGGTAGAAACAGATATCAGCAGGTATGAGCAATATCAGCAGTTATGGGCAGGTATTAGCAGGTATGAGCAATATCAGCAGTGTCAGCAGGTATCAGCAGTATCAGCAGGTATGAACGGTATCAGCAGTATCAACAGGTATTAGCAGACATCAGCAGGTATGAGCAGTATCAGCAGGTATCAGCAGATATCAGCAGTATCGACAGGTATGAGCAGTATCAGCAGGTATGAGCAGTATCAGCAGGTATGAGCAGTATCAGCAGATATCACCACTATCAGCAGATATCACCACTATTAGCAGGTATGAGCAGTATCAGCAGGTATGAGCAGTGTCAGCAGGTATGAGCAGTATCAGCAGGTATGAGCAGTGTCAGCAGGTATGAGCAGTGTCAGCAGGTATGAGCAGTATCAGCAGATATCAGCAGTATTGGCAGGTATGAGCAGTATCAGCAGCATCAGCAGGTATGAGCAGCATCAGCAGGTATGGGCAGCATCAGCAGGTATGAGCAGGTATTAGCAGCATCAGCAGGTATGAGCAGTATCAGCAGGTTTGAGCAGTATCAGCAGGTATGAGCAGCATCAGCAGGTATGGGCAGCATCAGCAGGTATGAGCAGGTATTAGCAGCATCAGCAGGTATGAGCAGTATCAGCAGGTTTGAGCAGTATCAGCAGGTATGAGCAGCATCAGTAGGTATGAGCATCATCAGCAGGTATGAGCAGTATCAGCAGGTATGAGCAGCATCAGCAGGTATGAGCAGCATCAGCAGGTATGAGCAGTATCAGCAGGTATGAGCAGCATCAGCAGGTATGAGTAGCATCAGCTGGTATAAGCAGTATCAGCAGGTATGAGCAGTATCAGCAGGTATGAGCAGCATCAGCAGGTATGAGCAGTATGAACAATATCAGCAGGTATGAGCAGTATCAGCAGGTATGAGAAGCATCAGCAGGTATGAGCAGTATCAGCAGGTATGAGCAGCATCAGCAGGTATGAGCAGGTATGAGCAGTATCAGCAGGTATGAGCAGCATCAGCAGGTATGAGCAGTATCAGCAGGTATGAGCAGCATCAGCAGGTATGAGCAGTATCAGCAGGTATGAGCAGCATCAGCAGGTATGAGCAGCATCAGCAGGTATGAGCAGCATCAGCAGGTATGAGCAGTATGAACAATATCAACAGGTATGAGCAGCATCAGCAGGTACGAGCAGTATCAGCAGGTACGAGCAGCATCAGCAGGTATGAGCAGCATGAACAATATCAGCAGGTATGAGCAGCATCAGCAGGTATGGGCAGTATCAGCAGGTATGAGCAGGTATGAGCAGTATCAGCAGGTATGAGCAGTATGAACAATATCAGCAGGTATGAGCAGTATCAGCAGGTATGAGCAGCATCAGCAGGTATGAGCAGTATGAACAATATCAACAGGTATGAGCAGCATCAGCAGGTATGAGCAGCATCAGCAGGTACGAGCAGCATCAGCAGGTATGAGCAGCATCAGCAGGTATGAGCAGTATGAACAATATCAACAGGTATGAGCAGCATCAGCCGGTATCAGCAAGTATCGGCAGGTATGAGCAGTATCAGCAGGTATGAGCAGTATGAACAATATCAGCAGGTATGAGCAACATCAGCAGGTATGGGCAGTATCAGCAGGTATGAGCAGTATCAGCAGGTATGAGCAGTATGAACAATATCAGCAGGTATGAGCAGTATCAGCAGGTATGAGCAGCATCAGCAGGTATGAGCAGCATCAGCAGGTATGAGCAGTATCAGCAGGTATGAGCAGGTATCAGCAGGTATGAGCAGGTATGAGCAGTATCAGCAGGTATGAGCAGTATGAACAATATCAGCAGGTATGAGCAGTATCAGCAGGTATGAGCAGCATCAGCAGGTATTAGCAGCATCAGCAGGTATTAGCAGCATCAGCAGGTATGAGCAGCATCAGCAGGTATTAGCAGCATCAGCAGGTATGAGCAGCATCAGCAGGTATGAGCAGCATCAGCAGGTATGAGCAGTATGAACAATATCAACAGGTATGAGCAGCATCAGCAGGTACGAGCAGCATCAGCAGGTATGAGCAGCATCAGCAGGTATGAGCAGCATCAGCAGGTATGAGCAGTATGAACAATATCAGCAGGTATGAGCAGCATCAGCCGGTATCAGCAAGTATCGGCAGGTATGAGCAGTATCAGCAGGTATGAGCAGTATGAACAATATCAGCAGGTATGAGCAGCATCAGCAGGTATGAGCAGTATCAGCAGGTATGAGCAGCATCAGCAGGTATGAGCAGCATCAGCAGGTATGAGCAGTATGAACAATATCAACAGGTATGAGCAGCATCAGCAGGTATGAGCAGCATCAGCAGGTACGAGCAGCATCAGCAGGTATGAGCAGCATCAGCAGGTATGAGCAGCATCAGCAGGTATGAGCAGTATCAGCAGGTATGAGCAGTATGAACAATATCAGCAGGTATGAGCAGCATCAGCAGGTATGAGCAGCATCAGCAGGTATTAGCAGCATCAGCAGGTATGAGCAGTATGAACAATATCAGCAGGTATGAGCAGCATCAGCCGGTATCAGCAAGTATCGGCAGGTATGAGCAGTATCAGCAGGTATGAGCAGTATGAACAATATCAGCAGGTATGAGCAGCATCAGCAGGTATGGGCAGTATCAGCAGGTATGAGCAGTATCAGCAGGTATGAGCAGTATGAACAATATCAGCAGGTATGAGCAGCATCAGCAGGTATGAGCAGCATCAGCAGGTATGAGCAGTATCAGCAGGTATGAGCAGCATCAGCAGCATCAGCAGGTATGAGCAGTATCAGCAGGTATGAGCAGTATCAGCAGGTATGAGCAGTATGAACAATATCAGCAGGTATGAGCAGTATCAGCAGGTATGAGCAGTATCAGCAGGTATGAGCAGTATCAGCAGGTATGAGCAGTATCAGCAGGTATGAGCAGTATGAACAATATCAGCAGGTATGAGCAGCATCAGCCGGTATCAGCAAGTATCGGCAGGTATGAGCAGTATCAGCAGGTATGAGCAGCATCAGCAGCATCAGCAGGTATGAGCAGTATCAGCAGGTATGAGCAGTATCAGCAGGTATGAGCAGTATGAACAATATCAGCAGGTATGAGCAGTATCAGCAGGTATGAGCAGTATCAGCAGGTATGAGCAGTATGAACAATATCAGCAGGTATGAGCAGCATCAGCCGGTATCAGCAAGTATCGGCAGGTATGAGCAGTATCAGCAGGTATGAGCAGTATCAGCAGGTATGAGCAGTATCAGCAGGTATGAGCAGTATGAACAATATCAGCAGGTATGAGCAGCATCAGCCGGTATCAGCAAGTATCGGCAGGTATGAGCAGTATCAGCAGGTATGAGCACTATGAACAATATCAGCAGGTATGAGCAGTATCAGCAGCATCAGCCGGTATCAGCAAGTATCAGCAGTATCAGCAGCTATTTTCAGCAGTTATCATTAGTTTCAGCAAGTATCAACAAGGATACCAATCTAGCAGCTGCAATGTCAGAAGGGAGAGCATGACATCGTCCAAAGTTCAAAACTATTCCGTTTCTTTAAACCATGTAATCAGGCACACTCCTGTTGTAATAACAATGCAGCTCAGCACAATAGCAGCACTTTTTTCTTGTTTTGTGGTAAAGTGAAGCCGTTTTGTTTGGACACTTTAGAATAATTGTGGGATGAGTTCTCCCTGAAACATTTCTCTATTACCAATGTAGGTCACCTGTTGGCAGCAGTGGGGATTTTACATACAATGCATACAAATATGACAGGCCAATTGTCGGCTCTTCAATGAAAGCAATCAGTCCATTGAACAGTTGCCCGATAATTTCCATGCACTCCAGGTGTATCTGCACCCCCTGCACGCACAACCTTCATGTTTCCCGAGACTTTGTGGACCCGTGACTTCGTTCTGTGGACCAGGGGAACCCCTTGACATTTGCCACTGGGTAGAGGGAACGGAAACCAGTGTATATCCATTTCTTGATCTCCTCTACCTACTAAGAACCAGGGTGCAGAATTCATTATATCACTTTATTGGTTCAGTTGTCAATTTCCCTGGCTGCTGTGGCTGGGAAAGAAGGTAATAGAGGCCAATATGCACTCCATTAACTTCAAATGAGAACAGGTAAGATGTCAGGAGTCTAACAGGCCTCTGATTTCTTATAAATAATAAAGAGAACCTGTCACAACAAAATTGTATCATATAGAACACTTGGTCTGCTATGTGATATAAATTTATGTGATAAACAATTTAGTGAAAAAAGTGTCATAAAAAGTTACACCAAAACACTTAACCCCCCCACAACATATTTTTTGAGCCTTCCCCACCCCCATGCACATATGAGCATAAACACTTATATTGTGGGTGCCTACATACTATATCATCAATTACACTACATATTTCGCAGTAATTAGAATAATTCTAGAGCCATGTTTCTTAATTAACTCTTAACTGATCACTTGCAGGGCCTTTTAAAGTGTTGCCCATGGAAATGTTAGGGAACTAAAGTTTGTTCTCATTTCAAAAATGCAATTTAAAGTTTTCACATGTCAAATATTACATATTTTAACAAAATTGGGTAATATATTGCATTTGTGTGCCTAAAATCAACTTTAATGTAATGTGCACTGATCATGTGCACTTTATAACATGTGCAAAAATCATGTGCTGGGTGCTCTGCCCCTCCGGAGGAGCTCCGACGGCTCGCGGCCTACCGTAGCCCTGAAGCCTTTGCCAGCCGCGGTGAACCAAGACGCCTCCACTCCAGTGTGAGGGGACGCAACAACCACCCCCGTCAGTACCTACAGCCGTTGCGGCGGACTGAGACACCGACGCTCTGGAGTACCTGCAGTCACCCAGGAGGGGTACTGGGCGCGCAGTCCCTTGCGGCCTACCGTGGCCTGCGAAGCCGCGGTCCTCCCTGTCGGCCGCGGCGAACCAAGACGCCACTGCCCCGCTCCAGAGAGAGGGGAAGCTATCACCGCCCCTACCGGTATCTACAGCCGACGCCGCAGAGAAAGGGGAAGCAACAACTACCCCCAATGGTACCTATAGAGTGTAGGAAGCCACCTCCACCAGTACAGGGGGGGAGAGCCCCTGCCTCCTGCTCCCTCCTATCCTGCCTCCTGAACCGTGAGGAGAAGCCACCGCCACTGAGAGGTTAAGCCACCACCACCACCAGAACTGCTTCCCTGCTCCCCACTGTGTGCTACACAGCTGCCCCCCGTGCCCCTGCGCAGTATGAGCAGTATCAGCAGGTATGAGCAGTATCAGCAGGTATGAGCAGTATCAGCAGATATCACCACTATCAGCAGATATCACCACTATTAGCAGGTATGAGCAGTATCAGCAGGTATGAGCAGTGTCAGCAGGTATGAGCAGTATCAGCAGGTATGAGCAGTGTCAGCAGGTATGAGCAGTGTCAGCAGGTATGAGCAGTATCAGCAGATATCAGCAGTATTGGCAGGTATGAGCAGTATCAGCAGCATCAGCAGGTATGAGCAGCATCAGCAGGTATGGGCAGCATCAGCAGGTATGAGCAGGTATTAGCAGCATCAGCAGGTATGAGCAGTATCAGCAGGTTTGAGCAGTATCAGCAGGTATGAGCAGCATCAGCAGGTATGGGCAGCATCAGCAGGTATGAGCAGGTATTAGCAGCATCAGCAGGTATGAGCAGTATCAGCAGGTTTGAGCAGTATCAGCAGGTATGAGCAGCATCAGTAGGTATGAGCATCATCAGCAGGTATGAGCAGTATCAGCAGGTATGAGCAGCATCAGCAGGTATGAGCAGCATCAGCAGGTATGAGCAGTATCAGCAGGTATGAGCAGCATCAGCAGGTATGAGTAGCATCAGCTGGTATAAGCAGTATCAGCAGGTATGAGCAGTATCAGCAGGTATGAGCAGCATCAGCAGGTATGAGCAGTATGAACAATATCAGCAGGTATGAGCAGTATCAGCAGGTATGAGAAGCATCAGCAGGTATGAGCAGTATCAGCAGGTATGAGCAGCATCAGCAGGTATGAGCAGGTACGAGCAGTATCAGCAGGTACGAGCAGCATCAGCAGGTATGAGCAGCATCAGCAGGTATGAGCAGTATGAACAATATCAGCAGGTATGAGCAGCATCAGCCGGTATCAGCAAGTATCGGCAGGTATGAGCAGTATCAGCAGGTATGAGCAGTATGAACAATATCAGCAGGTATGAGCAGCATCAGCAGGTATGGGCAGTATCAGCAGGTATGAGCAGGTATGAGCAGTATCAGCAGGTATGAGCAGTATGAACAATATCAGCAGGTATGAGCAGTATCAGCAGGTATGAGCAGCATCAGCAGGTATGAGCAGTATGAACAATATCAACAGGTATGAGCAGCATCAGCAGGTATGAGCAGCATCAGCAGGTACGAGCAGCATCAGCAGGTATGAGCAGCATCAGCAGGTATGAGCAGTATGAACAATATCAACAGGTATGAGCAGCATCAGCCGGTATCAGCAAGTATCGGCAGGTATGAGCAGTATCAGCAGGTATGAGCAGTATGAACAATATCAGCAGGTATGAGCAACATCAGCAGGTATGGGCAGTATCAGCAGGTATGAGCAGTATCAGCAGGTATGAGCAGTATGAACAATATCAGCAGGTATGAGCAGTATCAGCAGGTATGAGCAGCATCAGCAGGTATGAGCAGCATCAGCAGGTATGAGCAGTATCAGCAGGTATGAGCAGGTATCAGCAGGTATGAGCAGGTATGAGCAGTATCAGCAGGTATGAGCAGTATGAACAATATCAGCAGGTATGAGCAGTATCAGCAGGTATGAGCAGCATCAGCAGGTATTAGCAGCATCAGCAGGTATTAGCAGCATCAGCAGGTATGAGCAGCATCAGCAGGTATGAGCAGCATCAGCAGGTATGAGCAGTATGAACAATATCAACAGGTATGAGCAGCATCAGCAGGTACGAGCAGCATCAGCAGGTATGAGCAGCATCAGCAGGTATGAGCAGCATCAGCAGGTATGAGCAGTATGAACAATATCAGCAGGTATGAGCAGCATCAGCCGGTATCAGCAAGTATCGGCAGGTATGAGCAGTATCAGCAGGTATGAGCAGTATGAACAATATCAGCAGGTATGAGCAGCATCAGCAGGTATGAGCAGTATCAGCAGGTATGAGCAGCATCAGCAGGTATGAGCAGCATCAGCAGGTATGAGCAGTATGAACAATATCAACAGGTATGAGCAGCATCAGCAGGTATGAGCAGCATCAGCAGGTACGAGCAGCATCAGCAGGTATGAGCAGCATCAGCAGGTATGAGCAGCATCAGCAGGTATGAGCAGTATCAGCAGGTATGAGCAGGTATCAGCAGGTATGAGCAGGTATGAGCAGTATCAGCAGGTATGAGCAGTATGAACAATATCAGCAGGTATGAGCAGCATCAGCAGGTATGAGCAGCATCAGCAGGTATTAGCAGCATCAGCAGGTATGAGCAGTATGAACAATATCAGCAGGTATGAGCAGCATCAGCCGGTATCAGCAAGTATCGGCAGGTATGAGCAGTATCAGCAGGTATGAGCAGTATGAACAATATCAGCAGGTATGAGCAGCATCAGCAGGTATGGGCAGTATCAGCAGGTATGAGCAGTATCAGCAGGTATGAGCAGTATGAACAATATCAGCAGGTATGAGCAGCATCAGCAGGTATGAGCAGCATCAGCAGGTATGAGCAGTATCAGCAGGTATGAGCAGCATCAGCAGCATCAGCAGGTATGAGCAGTATCAGCAGGTATGAGCAGTATCAGCAGGTATGAGCAGTATGAACAATATCAGCAGGTATGAGCAGTATCAGCAGGTATGAGCAGTATCAGCAGGTATGAGCAGTATCAGCAGGTATGAGCAGTATGAACAATATCAGCAGGTATGAGCAGCATCAGCCGGTATCAGCAAGTATCGGCAGGTATGAGCAGTATCAGCAGGTATGAGCAGCATCAGCAGCATCAGCAGGTATGAGCAGTATCAGCAGGTATGAGCAGTATCAGCAGGTATGAGCAGTATGAACAATATCAGCAGGTATGAGCAGTATCAGCAGGTATGAGCAGTATCAGCAGGTATGAGCAGTATGAACAATATCAGCAGGTATGAGCAGCATCAGCCGGTATCAGCAAGTATCGGCAGGTATGAGCAGTATCAGCAGGTATGAGCAGTATCAGCAGGTATGAGCAGTATCAGCAGGTATGAGCAGTATGAACAATATCAGCAGGTATGAGCAGCATCAGCCGGTATCAGCAAGTATCGGCAGGTATGAGCAGTATCAGCAGGTATGAGCACTATGAACAATATCAGCAGGTATGAGCAGTATCAGCAGCATCAGCCGGTATCAGCAAGTATCAGCAGTATCAGCAGCTATTTTCAGCAGTTATCATTAGTTTCAGCAAGTATCAACAAGGATACCAATCTAGCAGCTGCAATGTCAGAAGGGAGAGCATGACATCGTCCAAAGTTCAAAACTATTCCGTTTCTTTAAACCATGTAATCAGGCACACTCCTGTTGTAATAACAATGCAGCTCAGCACAATAGCAGCACTTTTTTCTTGTTTTGTGGTAAAGTGAAGCCGTTTTGTTTGGACACTTTAGAATAATTGTGGGATGAGTTCTCCCTGAAACATTTCTCTATTACCAATGTAGGTCACCTGTTGGCAGCAGTGGGGATTTTACATACAATGCATACAAATATGACAGGCCAATTGTCGGCTCTTCAATGAAAGCAATCAGTCCATTGAACAGTTGCCCGATAATTTCCATGCACTCCAGGTGTATCTGCACCCCCTGCACGCACAACCTTCATGTTTCCCGAGACTTTGTGGACCCGTGACTTCGTTCTGTGGACCAGGGGAACCCCTTGACATTTGCCACTGGGTAGAGGGAACGGAAACCAGTGTATATCCATTTCTTGATCTCCTCTACCTACTAAGAACCAGGGTGCAGAATTCATTATATCACTTTATTGGTTCAGTTGTCAATTTCCCTGGCTGCTGTGGCTGGGAAAGAAGGTAATAGAGGCCAATATGCACTCCATTAACTTCAAATGAGAACAGGTAAGATGTCAGGAGTCTAACAGGCCTCTGATTTCTTATAAATAATAAAGAGAACCTGTCACAACAAAATTGTATCATATAGAACACTTGGTCTGCTATGTGATATAAATTTATGTGATAAACAATTTAGTGAAAAAAGTGTCATAAAAAGTTACACCAAAACACTTAACCCCCCCACAACATATTTTTTGAGCCTTCCCCACCCCCATGCACATATGAGCATAAACACTTATATTGTGGGTGCCTACATACTATATCATCAATTACACTACATATTTCGCAGTAATTAGAATAATTCTAGAGCCATGTTTCTTAATTAACTCTTAACTGATCACTTGCAGGGCCTTTTAAAGTGTTGCCCATGGAAATGTTAGGGAACTAAAGTTTGTTCTCATTTCAAAAATGCAATTTAAAGTTTTCACATGTCAAATATTACATATTTTAACAAAATTGGGTAATATATTGCATTTGTGTGCCTAAAATCAACTTTAATGTAATGTGCACTGAACATGTGCACTTTATAACATGTGCAAAAATCATGTGCTGGGTGCTCTGCCCCTCCGGAGGAGCTCCGACGGCTCGCGGCCTACCGTAGCCCTGAAGCCTTTGCCAGCCGCGGTGAACCAAGACGCCTCCACTCCAGTGTGAGGGGACGCAACAACCACCCCCGTCAGTACCTACAGCCGTTGCGGCGGACTGAGACACCGACGCTCTGGAGTACCTGCAGTCACCCAGGAGGGGTACTGGGCGCGCAGTCCCTTGCGGCCTACCGTGGCCTGCGAAGCCGCGGTCCTCCCTGTCGGCCGCGGCGAACCAAGACGCCACTGCCCCGCTCCAGAGAGAGGGGAAGCTATCACCGCCCCTACCGGTATCTACAGCCGACGCCGCAGAGAAAGGGGAAGCAACAACTACCCCCAATGGTACCTATAGAGTGTAGGAAGCCACCTCCACCAGTACAGGGGGGGAGAGCCCCTGCCTCCTGCTCCCTCCTATCCTGCCTCCTGAACCGTGAGGAGAAGCCACCGCCACTGAGAGGTTAAGCCACCACCACCACCAGAACTGCTTCCCTGCTCCCCACTGTGTGCTACACAGCTGCCCCCCGTGCCCCTGCCACCGCACAGCCCTGAGCTCTGTCCAATCCGGCGGAGGTGAGCCTGCCACGCGGCCTACAGCACCCACAGATGCCGGGCCCTACAACACCTACAGACGCAGGACCCTACTGCTCCCACAGAAGTCGGACCCTATAGCACCCACAGGCGCTGGCCCACAGCACCTACAAGCGCCGGCCCACAACACCCACAGACGCCGGGCCCTACAGCACCTACCGATGCCTAGCCTACAGCACCTCCAGACGCCGGGCCCTACAGCACCTCCAAATGCCGTGCCCTACAGCACCTCCAGACGCCGGGCCACAGCACCTACAGACGCCGGCCTACAGAACCGACAGACCGCCGCGACTAGCCAGCAGTTGACCCAGCTGCCCACCACTCTCCCTCTCCTCCCACAGATGAACCCTTCTCCTTCTTCGAGGCCCACTGCATCCGGCTCTTATCTCCCACCCCTCTGAGGATTGCAGTAATCTATAGGCCCCCTGTACCCGTATCCCACTTCCTCGACAACTTTTCCACCTGGCTACCCTTCTTCCTCTCCTCTGAACTACCCACCATCATCCTTGGTGACTTCAATATCCCTATCAATGTCAACAACCCGGCTACATCCCAACTCCTCCACTTAACCTCTTCTTTTGCACTCACACAGTGCACACAGTCCTCCACCCACACGGGAACACCCTGGTCCTCGTTTTCTCTCATCTCTGCACCCTCCACAACCTTACAAACACCCCATACCCTCTCTCTGACCACAACCTGATTACGTTCTCCATCTCCCCGTCCTCTAACACCTCCCCCCCAAACGTCAAACTATCACGAGCTGTAACCTCCGCAACCTAAACCCGGCCCCTCTCCACTCTGCAGCTGACTGTCTGTACGACAGTATCCTTCCACTGTCATGCCCTGACCTGGCCACTACTGCGTATAACGACTCGCTGTCAGCTGCCTTAGACTCCTTAGCACCCCTAACCACACACAGCATTAGACCCCAACCGCTTCAACCCTGGCAGAACGACTACACTAAAAATCTTGAACGACGCAGTCGCGCGCTGGAGCGATTATGGTGCAAAACCAGATCCCCTCGAGTGTTCTCCCTCTACAAATCTGCCTTCCTCACCTACATCTCCCTCCACGCCGCCAAACAAGCCTACTTCGTAACTCTCATCAACACCCTCTCCACCTGTGCTCGCCGGCTCTTCTCCACTTTCAACTCCCTACTCTCCCCCCCCCCCCACCTCCACCCAGTACCTCACTCACCGCCCACGAGATTGCCAATCATTTCCAAAACAAGATCGACGCAATCCGTAAAGACGTCGCCAATGCTCAATCTACCTCCCCACCTAGCCTCCCTCCCACGATAACCCCCTCAACTCTCCCCTCCTCTGACCTCGCAACCGCCCTGCCCCCCACCACACCTAGCATCCCGCACACTATAACCTCCCCAACACTCCGCTCCTTCAGCCTTGCTATCACTGAGGAGGTCACTAAGGTCTTCTCAGAAGCCCGCCTCACCACTTGCCCCCTTGACCCTGTCCCCACACAACTCCTCCGGTCACCCTCCTCCTCCATCCTATGCTCCCTCACCCACATCTTCAATCTCTCCCTCTCTACTGGTGCATTCCGCTCCCCCCTAAAGCACGTGCAAATTACCCCCATACTCAAAAAACCCTCCCCGGACCCCACCGACCTGAACAACCTTAGACCCATCTCCCTGCTGCCATTTACATCCAAGCTCCTTGAGCGCTTAGTCTACAATCGCTCCCACCTCACTGACAACAACCTCCTCGATCCACTACATTCTGGCTTCCGTCCCCTACACTCCACTGAAACCGCCCTACTCAAAATCACTAATGACCTGCTAATCGCCAAAGCTAATGACCACTACTCAGTCCTCCTACTCCTCGACCTCTCCGTGGCCTTCGACACAGGTGATCACCCTCTCCTCCTTAATAAACTACACTCCCTTGGCATCAGAGACTCCGCTCTCTCCTGGCTCTCCTCGTATCTATCCCAACGCTCCTTCAGCGCTACCTATAATGCTATCACCTCCCCCTCTCTCCCTCTCTGTTGGGGTCCCCCAAGGCTCTGTCCTCGGGCCCCTTCTCTTCTCCATCTACTCCTCCTCCCTCGGCAAACTGATACACTCCCACGGCTTCAATTATCACCTCTACGCCGATGACACACAAATTTACCTCTCCACCCCTCACCTCACCCCTTCAGTCTCCGCCCGTATCACTCACCTACTGAATGACATATCAGACTGGATGTTGCTCCATTTCCTCAAATTGAACTTTTCCAAAACCAAACTCCTAATTTTCCCCCCAGCCCAATCCCCCCCCCCATCCTCTCCATCACGACCAACAATACCACCATCAGTCCCACCCCACAAGCTAAAGTCCTAAGTGTCACTCTAGACTCAAACCTGTCCTTCCAACCCATGTCCAATCGCTGGCAAACTCATGCAGGCTCCACCTCCGCAACATCTCCAAAATACGTACTTTCCTAACCCCAGACACTACTAAACAACTCGTTCACTCCCTTATTATCTCACGTCTGGACTACTGCAACTCCCTTCTCACCGGCCTACCCCAACACAGGCTATCCCCGCTTCAGTCTATCCTGAACTCAGCGGCCAGACTCATCCACCTTACCAACCGCTCCGCTTCTGCCACCCCCCTCTGTCATTCCCTCTACTGGCCTCCGATTGCCCAACGCATTAAATTCAAATGACTAACATTGACATACAAAGCCATTCATAACTCTGCCTCAAACCACCTCACCGACCTGATACCCAAATACCACCCAACCCGTACTCTTCGCTCCTCACAAGACCTCCTACTTTCTAGCTCCCTGGTCTCCTCCTCCCACGCCCAACTGCAGGACTTCTCCAGGACTTCCCCCATCCTCTGGAACTCACTAACCCAATCCATCAGACTGTCACCTAACCTCCTCACCTTTAGGCGCACCCTGAAAACCCATCTCTTTAGGGAAGGCTACCCCACTCTCACCTAACAGCCGATCTCCTCCACTCCTCCTACCACTCCATCCCCCACACCCACTTCCTCCTGTACCACTATCCCCTCCCTCCTAGATTGTAAGCTTGAAAGAGCAGGGCCCTCGAAGCCCTTGTGTATTGTTTTGTTACTGTATTGTCTCATGTACTGTCCCCCACTATAATGTACAGCGCTGAGCAAACCTTTTGGCACTATATAAATACTGTATAATAATAATAATCATGTGACTTAAACAATAAGTTCACCTTTATACAATAAATAATAAATACACAGTTTTTTGCAGGTAAAAAAATTTGCATTTATTATTTTTTGTTGCAGGAGCCTGTAAACCATTGCACCAGTGATCAAAAGATTGCTGTTGCCATGCAGGCCTCTTGCAGATCTCTCAGTATAACTGCTTGCCAGTAGGGGATGTACGGCCCAGCAGATATACTGATAGGAATACTCAATGAACTACCACGGCCTTCCACAGTGCTATGGTAGTTCACTGAGAACTACAAGCCGACTGCCGCTAAGGCAGAAACACAGTGAGTGATGTGGCCAGGCAGGTGGAGCCCTGAGCGGCCATGTTTTTTTTTTTTTATTTGACAGCTAGTGAGGGGGGAGAAGATCCTCCGATAGCTATCAAAACGGGGCAGTGGGGGGAGTGGGGGCCAGTCTGATCATAACATGTTACACCCTGAATATAGGTGTAACATAACATATTATGAAATATTAACTTATCCTTTAAAAAATTGGAACTACCACTATTATAATCCCAGGGACTTTGCTCTCAGAAAGTATATACTGTTTGGGGAGTTTAATTAACCTTCAGGGCTAAATTGATTTTTAAACACTTTTGCAAAAATCATAAAAATGGCTATGGCTGAAAAAGGGCACTGTATGGTGCTTTATCGCCATAGAGCCACCACTCCTTTCATTTCAAAGTCTCCTTTCATATATATATATATATATATATATATATATATATATATATATATATACACACACACACACACACACACACATACAATATTGCCAAACGTATTGGTGCACCCCTCCAAATCATTGGTTTCAGGTATTCCAATCACCTCCATGGCCACAGGTGTATGAAATCAAGCACCTAGGCATGCAGACTACTTCTGAGAGCAACCCATTCTTTCACAAATGTTTGTAGGAGCTCAGTGAATTTAAGCATGGTACAGTGATAGCTTGACCCCAGTACAGTAAGTCCATCTGTAAAATTTCCTTGCTACTAAATATTCCACAGTCAACTGTTAGTGGTATTATACCAAAGTGGAAGCAGCTGGGAACAGCAGTAACTCAGCCAAGAAGTAGTAGGCCTCATATAATGACAGAGCAGGGTTAGTGCATGCTGAAGAGCACAGTGTGCAGAAGTCGCCAACTGTCTGCAGAGTCAACTGCTAAAGACCTCGGAACTTTGTGTGGCCTTCAGATTAGCACAACAACAGTGTGTAGAGAGCTTCATGGAATGGGTTTCCATGGCTGAGCAGCTGCATCCAAGCCTTACAACACTAAGTGCAATGAAAAGCATTGGATGCAGTGGTGTACAGCATGCTGCCATTGGACTCTAGAGCAGTGGAGATGTGTTCTCTGCAGTGACAAATCTGTGTCTGGGTTTGACAGTTGCCATGAGAATGACACTTGCCTGACTGCATTGTGCCAAGTGTAAAGTTTGGTGGAGGGGGGATTATGATGTGGGGTTGTTTTTTAGGGGTTGGACTTGGCCCCTTAGTTCCAGTGAAGGAAGCTCTTAAGGCGTCAGCATATCAAGATATTTTAGACAATTTTATGCTCCTAACTTTGTGGGAACAGTTTGGAGATGGCCCCTCCCTGTTTCAACATGACTGCGCACCAATGCACAAATCAAGGTCCATAAAGACATGGATGAGTGAGTTTAGGGTGGAGGAACTTGACTGGCCTGCACAGAGTCCTAACCTCAACCCGATAGAACACCTTTGGGATGAATTATAGCGGAGACCTCACAAATGCGCTTCTGGAAGAATGGTCAAACTTTCCCATAGACGCGCTCCTAAACCTTGTGTACAGCCTTTTTTTTTTTTTTTTAAGTCCGCAAACGTGCAACTATAACGAAAAACCCGTAAGTGTTTCACAAAAAAGTGCAAGTGCAAAAACACCACACAAAAAGTGCACTTAGGGGTGTGCTGTGTCCTACCCCTAAAGGGGCTTGGACCGCTTACCCTGATCCCCCGGGGCACGAAGCTCCTGACGGGGACAAGGTTCCCACTTGGTCCTCCTGGCCAAAAGGCCTGGTGGACCACCGTTCCCTATGCCCAGCCGAAGCCGGACATTCAGTACTAGGCAAGGGGACTCTCCTGAAGAAGAGTCCTCTAGGGATCAGGGGAGGAAGGAACCGTATGGCCACACATCCTCCCCCTAGACTTCAGGGTAGGCCCGAGGACCCACACCCTCCATCCGTGAAAAACACACACATAAGGCAAAGAAAAAGTGACAAACATGGGTAAGTGCATAATAAATAAGAGAAAGAAAAAATAAAAAAGTGGTACCGTGCCGAATCGTGCACAGACCAGGCCCTGAGGCCCGTAGCAAAAATTGCCCTGAACTTAGCCAAAAGGCCTGGTCCTTAGGGCGCTGTGCAAAAAGAGGTGAAAAACAGTGGCCATGTGTCATCTTCACACCGTGGGGTCCCACACCCAAGTGTTACTAGTGACACCCCTGAGAGCGTCTTCCCCAGGGGGCACTGAGTTTGCGGACTTTTTGCGTCCCCAGCCCCTGGCCAGACCAAGGTAGATCCGTCCAAATCAGGAGGTACTGGGTCTTTCCAGTCTTCCCAGAGGAATTACTCCCGGGGCCCCAGCTTAACTCGTGGCGCTCCCCGGTTTCTGTCCCTCCGGTACTAGCCTTCCGGACCCCCATCATTCCAGTGAGGGTACTATACAACAACCATCCCCGCAAAGCTAGAATGGTCGGGAGCACCCCCACTGGACACTGATAAGAACAGATACTACACTTGATCTTAGCCAAAAGGCCGAGAAGCGAACCTTGTGTACAGCCTTCCCAGATGAATTGAAGCTGTTATAGCTGCAAAGAGTGTGCCAACTCAATATTGAACCGTACGGACTAAGACCGGGATGCCATTAAAGTACATGTGTGTGGAAAGGCAGGCGTCCCGATACTTTTGACAATATAGTGTGTGTGTGTTTGTGCATATATATATATATATATATATATATATATATATATATATATATATATATATATATATATTAGAAGGCTGCATAAATATATATTGTTATATGTTTCTTTAAAAATGCAGTCAGTAGCAGTCAACATTGCCCTGTAGACAAGGAAGAAGCAGCATAGCAATTTCCCAAACATCCAAGGAATTTTTTTCTTCATCTTTTGTATATTTAAATGTATCTTTTATATATCACTTTCTGTGATGCATTGTATATCCAGAGAGAATTACCTAAGGTTAGATCTTTGAGAAGAGTCTCTCAGCGCATCTCTTTTGAAGTCACAATTGACATGATCTTTGATCAGAGGCTTCCAAATCTACAAAGCCCTTGTATTAATCCACTGTTGTGTTGTATCAACACTGTTGTGTTGTATCGTGATCCTACTCAATTTAAAGAATGTAAAACTTTTTTGCAAATCATGATGTGTTTATATTTGATATGAAGTAATGTGTTCATTTTTTTCTGCTTGTTTCTGAAAACTGATGTTTGGTGCTCTTCTATTCCAGAATTCATTGTGTTTTTCAGTCTGTAACCATCATATAATGTGCCTGTCACTTTTTCTGTATAATTGTGAATATGGGGGAATATAGCAAAGTCAATTGTTTAGTAGAGATGAGGCTCAGATTTGCCAAGACATTCGTTTCATGCCACACCCTGTGTATTCGGAAATTCTGGTCAGGGTAAATTTTTGTGCAAATCTATCCAGGCGTTTTGTCTTTACCATCATGCTCTGCGAGGCTTTTAAACCATAGCCAATGAGCTTAGAAGGGCCAACAAGAGGATTTTAGGGTAAGCCAGTTCATTCACCATAAAGGGTGGGCTTGGAGGAGAGGATTGGGAGAGATCACAAACTGCAGGGGGAAAGATTAGGCTCAGTTAGAAAACTGTGCTTTATTTTCCTAAATTTCATTGGTGGGACCTCTTTCCCTCCTTTGTGTTCGGTTCTTAATTTAACCCAAAGGTCCTTAGAAACAGCAGCCTTCTTTTGTTTTTTGTTTTTTTTCTATTTTTGCAGAGGTTTTCATTATTGGGGGCTTTGTTCCATTACCTTTAGTTTGTGGCCATTCGAGCACTCGAGCAATGCCCGAGGGCCCGGGGTCAGTAGGGGGCCCCATGAAATGCCCCTGGTACCTTTCTTATAGGTTTTTTTGAGTGTGGGAAAGGACACAGGGGCCCCATGATCCCCTATTGCCCGGGGGCCCCATGAGTTGTCAGTCCACCCCTGTATGTGGCTCATTTGAGGGCAGCAGTCATTTTCATACTAAACCTTTCTTTAAATTTCCTTAAAAAATTAGCTTATATTTCAGGGGTGGTATTTTGGGGTTTTTACTACTTTTCAGGGTTTTTGCTGAGAGGGCTTTTAGAATTTTGAGTGCTCAATGCACTCACCCACTACAGGTTTACATTCTTAATTCATGCATGAAAACAACTGCCTGTTTTGTACCTCTACATTGTGGCCTAGTCTTGCACCTTGAAACTACCCAACTGCTGGCCAATTTTTACACTGATTTGTCTTCTGTCTATTTATTCTTGAAGGAAAACATCATTGCAAGCTATTTGAGCACATCACAGGAGTGTGCTCTTTCTCTGATACAAACCTACTCACATGTGTTTTCTTTTCCCTGATGCAGTAGCTCTGAGCTCAGCATTTAAGAGTTCACTTCCGTAATGGTGAAGGTGAACAGTAATAGCTAGGCTTCACTTAGCAACGTCCTGGCAATGTCCTGGGAGTTTTCAGGTCAGGCTTCATGAGGTATGTAAATGGCCTACACCTATAGCAGTGGCATTATTCAACTTTAGTCAAAGCTGTAGAGACTGTTTTTATTTATAGACGCCCCTTATCTGCATAGGCAGTTTTTGGTAAAGGTGAACTAACTCTTTAAAATTGTCCTGCCGCTTACATACAGCTGTAGTGGAGTGAAGGCGACAGACCATGAAGGTTGCATTTTAACAAAACATACTGCAATGCACATGTGCACAACATTGTGTTGTGAATGAAACAGATAGCAAACCATTGTTTTTTATGTGCCATTTCAATGACTTGTGTCAATATAATGTGGAAAAAACATATCACTGAATCTGGTATGAACGAGCCCTCACTTGATCAATTTGGTGCCTTGATTATCAGTGCAGTCCTATCATTGCTTCCTTTCAGTGCCCATCATTGCTGCCTATCAGTGCCCAGCAATGCCACATATCAGTTTCCATCAGAGCTGCCTTTCAGTGCCAATTAGGGATGCCTGTCAATGACCATTAGTGCCGCCTATCAGTGCCTCCTCACCAGTGCAGTATATCCGTACCTATCAGTGCCAATCAGTGACACCTATCAGTGCCAGTCAGGGCCGCCTATCAGTGCCCATCAGTGCAACCTATCTGTGCCAGTCAGTGCCATCTATCAGTACCCATCAGTGCCACATGTCAGTGCTGCCTTTCAGTGCCCATCATTAATGCCTGTCAATGCCCATCAGTGCTACCTAACAGTGCCTCCTCATCAGTGCAGTCTATCAGTGCCACCTATCAGTGCCAGTCGGTGCCACCTATCAGTGCCAGTCAGCGCCGCCTATCATTAACCATCATTGCCACCTATCAGTGCCCCTTATCAGTGCCCATTAGTGCCACATATCAGTGCCAATCAGTGCTGCCTTTCAGTGCCCATCAATGATGCGGGACAGTACCAATCAGTGCCGCCTATCAGTGCCTCCTCATCAGTGCTGCCTTTTAGTGCCATCTATCAGTGCCCATTAGTGCCCATCAGTTCAGCCTCATCAGCAAACTTCAATGAAGGAGAAAAATTGCTTATTTACAACATTTTATAACAGAAACTAAGAAAAATTTAAAAAAAAACAGTATTGATTAAATACCACCAAAAGTAAGCTCTATCTGTCTCAAAAAAATGATAAAAATTTAGTTTGGGCACAGTGTTGCACATGACCGCACAATTGTCATTAGCACAGAGAGCTAAAAATTGGCCTGGGCAAGAAGGGGGTGAAAGTGTCCAGTAGGCAAGTGGTTAAAGTAAGACACAATGAACAGACCCCTCTTCAAAAGGGAGCATGTGTCAGGAAGTGAAAGAAAATTCTGTCCACTTCTCCTGTGTCCTGGTAATGTGGACACAGCGATTGATTATTGTCCTTCATTTCCTGGCTGCAGTACTTACAGTATATTGCAGGACACAATTTCAAGTAAATTTATGGAATTATGCTCTAGCCTGTGCATTTCATCAAAGCGGATGTCATCATGGGAAAGGAGTGGTAAGGAACTACCTTATTATGGTCTGCTCTATTTCTCCCTATGTTTCTTGTTGCCCTCACTCATTGCCAAGCTAGTTGCTAAGTCTGGGCCGGGATCCATGCCAAGCTGGCCATTGCCATCTTTTGGATGCTTTCAATACATGTATGTGCTCATTATCTCGGTTGGTAAGGGGTCATGCATTTCTGGTAAGAAGCTTTAATCCCTCAATGATGGTGCACTGGAATTGGCATGCTTGAAGTGTTGCACAAGACATCTTTCACTGGACACCTGCTTATTGGACCTTTTTCCCATTGTAATATATTTTGTTCACTGTTGTGTTTTTATTATCCACTATGATGTTGGTATTTTACAGGCACAATGTTGTTTGTTTAGGGCTGATCATTTTAAAGGGGAAGTGCAGCACACATTCTTATCATCTGATTTATTACCTTGTATTCAGGTACAAGTGAGTGCAGTCTCCCCCCTCCACTTTACATTTGTATTTGTGTTTGCATAGCTATTTATTGCCTAATTTTATTTCACTACAGAGTTTTGCAATATTTAACTATAAGTATTTACCAATTATGGATAATATCCTATGGTATGTTACCACATTTAGCATATTTATTTTTATTTTCATAGTTACTTTACATTTTTAAATTATGTTTTTTTATTATTTAAGTGTCCTATGCATGGTCTTCATATATTTAAATAAAGCTGTGGAAATCACCCAACAATATTCAAGGTTTCTAAAATAAACCTGTTTCAAAAGAAATAAAGCCCCATTTTGTACCAGCTTGTATATTTTGTTTACTGTATTTCTTGTGGTATTGTCCATGAACCTCTTCTGTTTTCTCTTGCTTATACCAGTCCACAGTTAGATACAAGTCGCCCCATGCCTCAAGTTAGCTTAAGGTATAGTAAGTTAAGAGGTCCTTTTTAAAGAGTCAAAAATGTTGGCCCTGAAATGCCTTTTCACGCCTAAGAATACCCAGAACATGTTATTCTAAGCCTAGAATAAACTACATTAGAATGCTGGTCTGAGTCTTTTTGTTGAGTTATCACTGCCTGTGAATCTTGTAAAGTCATCAATTTGCCACACTGTTAGAACAGACTGGCTTTTGAGAGGTATATCTTTTGCATAAACAACATTGGAAATATAACAATTAGTAACTCGGCTAGGGCCCTGTAATTACCAAAAACGCCAGTCCAAGGTCATGCTGCTATTTTGACATGTTTGTTGACCAATGAAGAAGCCAATGTTTCATGACAAAATGGCCAGCTGGTGGCATGATCTTGTACCAGCTGGTCCGAGTATTTTCTCCTTCAATTTGACCTTTTCAATCTTGCAAACATTGGCACCCTAGGCTTCTTTTTTGGAAGCTTTGGAAGGGATTGATCATTTGTTATTTATATTGCGCCTTTTTTTAGCATCAATTATAATTTATAGTAGTGTATGTATATATTCATGCCCAGAGGTATCGTAGTCCTGTAAAATATAGGATTTTATTGATTCAGCTTTTTATCAGCCTTCATAATCCTCTAGTGGTTTAAGAATGTTGGAATCTTGAAATGCCACAAAATCTATGCACTGTGCTTAATCCCTGCTATGGTTTGGATCATTGCCAGATTTACATATTGTGGCTGGCTGCTGGATGAGATATCTATTTCTCTATATATGATAGAAAATGCATTTAGTTGGGGAAGTATACTGCCTTACATCTGCCAGTGGACCTATTTTTACTTATTTATGGTTACCAGAACAATTTATCCAATTTTCCAACAGGTTACTGTAAAATTGTGCTATTTGTATAGTTTTACAAACATGCTGCATTTAATCTTCAGTTTACTTGTATGCCACTTTGTTATACATTTATACACAATTTCCTTCCCCTATTTGTTTTGAAATCCTCCTTCCTATTTCAAACTGCAATGTATCAGATAGCAGATGTGTTACAAGAGAACAGTGATAACTGCACATTCAGCAAACCACTACGGACATTTCAACATAACTGCATCTAACAAGATCTTCAAATAAATTAAAATAATCAGCTCACCTACTTCCCTTGAGCAGAAAATTACAAGATCTGCTGCTATTCTGTGTCTGCACCTATAAAAAGTTAAAGCTAGCCAACCACTAGATGACTATCAGATCACGTATGCAAAATCTAATGAATTTGTACATAAACATACACACTTGTTATCTCCAAAGCTTGCATATTTATACAATGAGCAGATACCCCTTGCAGCACCCTTATCTAAGAAATGCAGATCAGAACGGCCAGGAAAATCTAACCCAGATGACTGAGCTTTTTAATACCAATTTCAAGACTAGTAAACTGGGATTGCTAAAAATGCCTATATACTATAACTGGAAACTTCAGGCTCTGTATCTCTGACATCTGTATCTATTGGCATAGAAAAGTGCATAGGACAAAGCTGTAGATCGATTTTTTTCTGGGGGTTCAGCCTCGGGTACTCAGGGGATAGTTAATAGGCAGCAAATTGTGGGTCTAGCAAAAATACACTAACAGTGTGAGGGGTTTAAAGCATGAGACTACTCACTGTGTTCACAGTAACATATTCCACAATCCTTGTACCCACAAAATATGCACAAAATATATCTATTTTCACCAAGCTGCTTGGCAATTGCCCCGTAGCCCTTTCCAGCCTTGTGGAAGTCCACAATTTTGTCTCTGGTGTCTTTTGACAGCTCTTTGGTCTTGCCCATGGTAGTAGTTGGCGTCTGACTGACTGTCGGGTGGACAGGTGTCTCTAAAGAGCTCAGACAGGTGCTACTAAGTTAGATTAATGAGTGGAGTAGAGGTGGACTTTTTAAAGGCACAGTAACAGGTCTTTGAGAGACAGAATTCTTGCTGTTTCTCAGGTGTTCAAATACTTATGTTCAGCAGTGCAAGACAAATAAATTATTTAAAAATCATACAATGTGATTTCCTGAATTTGTTTTTAAAATTCTGTCTCTCAGAGTGGGAATGCACCTACAATGTGAATTTCAGACCCCTCCATGATTTCTAAGTGGGAGAACTTGCAAAATTGCAGGGTGTTCAAATACTTCTGTTCCTCACTGTACAGAGTTCAGTGGTCAGGAACATATCACATACAGCCCAGCTTACACAGTGCAGTGGTCAGTTCATTCAAATATTGTGCAAAGTATAATGCAATATTCATCTACAGAAAATCACATAGAAAATGCTGTTTATTCAAACAAATATCAGCGTTAATGTCACCAACAGCAAAACACATGCTCAGCACCCAGCGGGAAACAAAACTTGTAAGAGCCTGCCAAGAGACCAAAGTTTACAGTGCCTGCCTCCAGCATACTCCGGAATCACCCTGCAGTCAGAAGACCACTATTACCTACTAGGTCTAACTGCATTATCCCTCTCTACCCCATATGACTGACTCTGGCAGCACACTACAGAGTATCAAGTTCCACACGTAATGTCCACCTACCAGGCAGGAACTAGACCACCTCAACTGAGTACCTATTTGAGGCATGGTCTGTTCATAATGAACATGTTAAGCCTCAGATAATTATTCAATTGAGGCAGCCTTCTTTAACTCAGTCGCAGGTTTACAGGAAGCAGATCTGCCAGCTGGGCTTGCTAGCCAAGCTACTGTGCAGACGCCACTGACAGGTACTCTGGGGAAGCTTGAACATGCTACAAACCCATGCCTATTAGTCTACAAATTGGCCATTATTGATTCCTCTTCCTTTGACTTCAATGAGGTTCAGATTCATCATCCAGACTTTTAGTTTCAAGATGGCAAACTTACAACAAATGCAAACCTGGGGTGTTCAACTAGTTATTATATTTGTGTGGCTTTATGCAAGTCCTGTAGAAGCTTGGCTTCAAGAGCAAAAATTACAACTTTAAGTAGTGTTCAGTAGGTAGTGTCTATTAGCACAGCACACCTCTCTGCTGTTGTGCCTCAGTTTTATTAAAACCCCACTCAAGAAAAAATAACGAGCAAAGAAGTGACATCTGTCGTTGTACTACTGTAACACCCAATTCAATTAAAACATAAGCTTCTGCAGAGACAGGCTGTATAAGTCAGGCATCCAAATTCCGTAGCTGGAAACATTTACTGACCTTTGCAGGGCAAAGAACAGGTTCATTTTACAGCCTATCATACATCGATAGAAATTCATCTGTTTCAGCAGCGACTGACCAAATTTTGATCCATGTATGATCAGGCTGTCTGTCTATCATTCAATCTGTGTACAACCAGCCTGTTGGAAAAGGTTCCTTTGATCAGCACAGCCAGCTAAAGCCGGCGGTGCTGATCAGTGTGTTTTGACATCCTTGCTGTCAGAATACAGTAGTTCAGAGGGAGGGATTCCTGCATCCACATCAAACAAAAAATTACTCATGTATGGCCAGCCTAACTCAGACCTTCACAGATGAGTATACTTGCTTTCTTTTCACTTCCCATGCAGCTCACTTTGGCTACAGGATATGAAAGCAAAGCCCCATGCAAGCTACAATTCACCACAGTCATGGCGTACATAGTATGCTATAGACTTCCTTTGTAACAGTGCTGATTGGTCCAGTGCTGTCTATTCAAGTGGGTCACATGATCTTCCATATCAAGAAGTAATGGGTATTTCCTCCGGCGCCCGGAGTTAAATGGAGTAGTGGGGGAGTGAAGGGAACATGGAAGAAAAATTAAATGAAACCTTTGCAATGAATAGACAAAGCCCTGGTTTGCTTTACAGGGAGATAGTATCATATTATGCACATAACCTGAACAGTGAGCATATCTTTGCATATTATTACTGTAGACAAAATAAAAATAAAATTCTCACACTTTTCACATTTATGTAAATATCTGGTACAAGTTTGTGTATGGTATATTTATAGAATTACATAATCCCTTTCAAGTGGCATCCAGCTATTATTAGTTTAATCCAGTATGTCAGGAAAGTGCTGAAATGATTTTATGTGTTCACAGCAGGCAATTGCAATAAATAATATTTTTCAGAGAATGGTAGTAGTGGATCACATTACTTTGCAAACAGTCTCTATGAGGTTGATTTACTAAAACTGAAGAGTGCAAAATTTGGTGCAGCTCTTCATAGAAACTAATCAGTGTTCAGGTTTTTTTTGTCAAAGTTTAATTGAACAAGCTGAAATTAGAAGCTGATTGACTACAATGCACAGCTGCACCAGATTTTGCACTCTGAAATTTTAGTAATTCATCCCCTGTGTAAATCACTAGGGATCAAATAATTAATTATTTTGTTTGTCAATTGTCAAATGTATCAGTTTGTAAACTATATTGTCCAAGTAACGTGTGTGTGTGTGTGTATATGTGTATATATCCATGCCCTTCTTCAGGTATTGCTGATTATAACAGACATGGAGTTCTGGATTACAGATATTAAAAATGCCCTCAAGGAAGTGGAAGACCTAAGACAGTGGATCAGTCTTACACAATTTTCAGTCTCCTTCCTGGACAATAAGGTGATTGACCATGAGAGATTTCAGGGAGATGGTTAGTGCCATCCTTCATAAAGTCCTAGTCCTAGGTACCCCCACATCTAAGGACATTGAATTAGAGTGCACCAGATAAGTCTGCCATGCGGTTCAACAGCAGACAGACCACAGGAAGTACTGTGCAAAGTGCACCTCTTCACAGTCAAGGAGGAGATAATGAGGAGGGCATGGAGGTCAGAACCAATTGACTTTGATGGTGCCTCGGTGTTATTACTCCCAGACCTCTCTAAGCTGACCTTGTCGATGCAGTGACTGGGGAAGCCTCTGCTGGATTTAATTCAACAAGCCAGAGCATCATATACAATGTACATGGGGACACCTGTTCCACATTCAGATCCATAAGGAGGGTAGATTTTCCAATTTCCAAGTACATGAAAGTAGGTGCTACTAACTCCCAGTGTTAAAAAGCAGCTTTATCAACGACGCTTTGTCAGAGGCAGCTGATTCCACACTATCCATATAGACAGAGAAAAGCTGGCACTCCGGTGTATACTCTGCGATCTTATGTTTATTGGCGGGTAACAGATGACAGCCACAAATGTCAACTCGTTACAGCCAAACTGGCCTTAATTATGACTAAAGTCATGAATAAGGCCAGTTTGGCTGAACACGTTCACGTTTTTCTTTGTTTATACAGATTTTTCAAATTATACTCCCCAGAGCAACTATCCAATCTCTTCCGCTTCCTCATAACTCCACTCATTATGGTCCCAAATTGGCTGGACCCTCTGATGGACACCACAGACATGGGCTACACCCTTGCCTTACCACAATGACACAAGCCTTTATATCCAAGGCAAACTGACAGACCTCCTAGGATTAGTGCTCCAGAATCCAATGAACTATGACTTACCTCCCCTATGGGGACTGCTCCAGGCACCTTTGTGCGACGACTATTATACCTTCTTAACAGCTGTGAGCGTCTCATGCACTGTAGCCCCTGAGGCGGACATGGCATAGGAAAACAATGGACACACTGTTCCATCAGCTCTCTGGCCTCCACTTTGCGATATTGTGAAGAACCCAGTGGGCTCTCAGTCTTTGACAGGCCTTTTCAATAATTTGCTACTGTGCCCAATGCTCTGTTAGCAATTTTCTCAGTAGGTTTGCGTTTGCCTGTTAAACAACATATGCCTTTCTTAGTTATTTGACCATTTGCTGATTCCTATACAATTATTCAAGGCCTTCGTGGTTTGCATACTATAATTGTACTTATCTTTTTGTCTGTTTGCCTTACTGGGGTGCTCTATCACGCTCAACTTGAAACGCAACTCCAATAGGTTGTATTATTGCCTCTTTTGGCAGTGATACTGTTGGGTCATTTTTACCGAACACTTTAGATAATTTTTACCTGCCAAACCCTGGGCCATCACCACAGCTCCTTTAGTGCAGATGTTTTAGTTTTTGGACCACTTATACTTTTTCTACCTTTCCCCTCTTCACTGCTCTATCTGTTCTTCCTCTATATAGCTGTCAACAGTAGCCGCCTACCACTTCACCCCCCTCGTCTCTCTTCTGTCCTCCCCTGACTGGGAACTTTCACTCATCTACCACAATATAACTTCTATTGATACAGATCTCCCCTGAGAAGAGAATAGTGTTGAACAGACTGGAACAAATTTCTGGTCTGCTTTGCACAGTAAGCATTTGAGTATACAAATCAGTCCGCTGTCAACTTCTGAACACATGGCACCAACATGAGGGTAAGGCTATATTTATTGAAAGCAAGACTAGGACAATACACATACACATTTGTGAATTTATACTTCCCTAACTCTATCCAAATCCCATTCTTGCAAATGATCTTAGAACAACTTCACCAGTTTGCAGAAAGTACCGTTGAAGCGGGTAGGGATTTCAATCTTACCTTGCATGCATTACTCAATGCATCTACGACCTCCTCACACCCTACGTATTTGTCCCTTAAATGAATTAAAAAGTGTCGCCATCATTTCCAACTTGAAGATGTCTGGCGTATACTACATCCTAAAACAAAAGAATTAACCCTCTTACACCCTCATCATTCATATTCCTGGATTGACATGATTTTTAATAAAACACCATGACTTCCCCACAGTTCAAGATGCTTCTATCAGCTTTATTACAATCTCTGACCATGCCCCTATTTCTATGGACTTGACAATATCAAACTTGCCCCAAAGGCACTGATCCTGGTATCTATAGGACATGATGCTACATTACCCACAACTCTTGACTGAAATTCAAAATGAGCTGTCATCATACTTTATACACAATGATACCCCAACTTGCGATCCCATGATCTTATGGAAAGCCCACAAGGCATACATGAGAGGGGTTTTTATTAAGTTAAGGTCAAGACTCAAGAAACTTAGAGTGGAATGGCTTGCTACTTTGATGCAATTTATCAATCACATTGAGTTTTCACATAAGGAGACTGTCTTGATCCACACTAGACTAGCTTACTGTACTAAGATAATGCCTGAAGTCTCTGTGCTTGGATAAGGCTAAAGCTATGCAGGTTAAATGCACGTGTGCCTTCCTTTGAACACGGGGATACATGTAGAAGATTACTGGCTCAGACCCTATGGTCTCCATTCGCTTGTTCCTATATCCCCGAATGGATAAGTATTCAGGTACCAAAGTCCATGAATCCCTTGCTTTTGCTAAAATGTGCAAAGAATATTACTCAGCTTTATACAATCTGTCCTTCCCCAAGACTCTTCCAGTAGTCTTTCCAAAGAGGAACAGATTAGGCAATACCTAGCAGACTAAACCTTACCTCACCTTTCAGATGAACTAGTAACCACTTTAGAAGCCCCTATCTCCTCCAGTGAATTCCACATGGCCCTGAAACTATCTCAGTTATGAAAAGTCTCCCCGTTATGCATAGGTACCTTCTGCTGAGCTGCACTTGTTCCCTAGAGTCCTACTCTCATCCTTTTTGTCTCTCTCCCAAACCCCCTCCCTTTATTTATTTTTCTCTCTCTCCCCTCCTCTTTAGTGCTAGTTCCATCATTTCCCTTGTGACCTATAGTGGGTACACCATCCACTACAGATGTATGCTTTAGATATATTCATTTTCATCAGCTATGATTACTATAGTATAATCAGTATAGTTACCATTACCCTGCATCCTTACACATTAGGTTGCTCACTTCATATTTATTGTGTCACCCTTAGGCACATGCGTATGACCGCATTCCCATGCGCTTGTGTCTATGGGTCATTCATTGGTCACCCATTTTTTCATTCAGTTTCCATATGTGTGTGTGGGTTTATGTGTGTATGTATATACATGTTTTTTACTAAAAAGCAGTTGCTCATGTGGACGTGTTACACACACATGTGCGCATGCATGTTGTCCAGTGAGCTCTCTTCGAGCACTGCTTTCTCATCCTGCAAATGCTTGTTCCATAACACCTTTGACATTTTTATATAATTCTTATATATAACACATATATACATCTTTTATACATTTTTTATATAATTATTAATTTTTATTTTTTTTATTATTATTGTAATTTTTTTTTTCTTTAATTTCCTATATATTTACATTTCTTATGCTTCCATGTCTATGCATGCACACATACAGTTGTGTCCAAAATTATTCAACCCCCAATGCTGTAAAGGGGTTTAGGGACTATAGTGTACATTTGGAATTGTATTCAGAATCAAATCCTACAAGGACGTTGTAACTACCCAAATGCAACTAAAATGACATCAATTGTTTATGTAATACAGTAGTAAATGGTTCTTATGTGGTTTCTTCATTGCCACAATTATTCAACCCCTTAAAGACTACCACTCTGAAGAACAGAGGTTCATACAGGTGCTTTCCATCAGGTATTGAAAACACCTGTGGATGTCACCGAGCAGCAATCAAGCATAATAAGCACCAATTAGGCAGCTTTAAAATGACTGTGATACTCAGCTCCTTCTAGACATTTACTGGTGTGGTTACAAACATGGTGAAGGCAAGAGAATGGTCCAGGAAGACAAGAGAAGAGGTGATTTCTCTTCACAGGAAGGGCAATGGCTATAAGAAGATTGCAAAGATGTTAAACATACCAAGAGACACCTTAGGAAGCATCATTCGCAAATTCAAGGCAAAGGGCACTGTTGAAACGCTACCTGGTCGTGGCAGAAAGAAGATGCTGACTTCGACTGCTGTGCGCTACCTGAAGCGTAGAGTGGAGAGAAGTCCCCGTGTGACTGCTGAGGAACTGAGAAAAGATTTGTCAGATGTGGGTACAGAAGTTTCAGCCCAGACAATAAGACGCACACTGCGTAATGAAGGCCTCCGTGCCAGAACTCCCAGGCGTACCCCCTTGCTGTCTCCAAAGAATAAGAAGAGTCGACTGCAGTATGCCAAAAGCCATGTGGACAAACCACAAAAGTTGTGGGATAGTGTTCTGTGGACTGATGAAACAAAATTAGAACTGTTTGGGCCCATGGATCAACGCTATGTTTGGAGGAGGAAGAACAAGGCCTATGATGAAAAGAACACCTTGCCTACTGTGAAGCATGGTGGAGGGTCAATCATGCTTTGGGGCTGTTTTGCTTCTGCAGGTACAGGGAAGCTTCAGCGTGTGCAAGGTACCATGAATTCTCTTCAGTACCAGGAGATATTGGATGGAAACGTGATGCAGTCCGTCACACACCTGAGGCTTGGGAGACGTTGGACCTTTCAACAGGACAATGATCCCAAGCATACCTCCAAGTCCACTAGAGCATGGTTGCAGAGGAAAGGCTGGAACATTTTGGAGTGGCCATCGCAGTCACCAGACTTAAATCCGATTGAGAACCTCTGGTGGGACTTAAAGAAAGCAGTTGCAGTGCGCAAGCCTAAGAATGTGACTGAACTGGAGGCCTTTGCCCATGAAGAATGGGCGAAGATACCCGTAGATCGCTGCAAGACACTTGTGTCAAGCTATGCTTCACGTTTAAAAGCTGTTATAACTGTAAAAGGATGCTGTACTAAGTACTAAGATTGAATGTCACTTGGGGGTTGAATAAAACTGATAATGCTGTGAGCACAGAAAAGACATTTGTGGTTATTTCATTATAACTGTTATGTTATATTTGTCTGACCTACAAGTGCCTCTTTAATGTAAATGTAAGCAAGATGACTGAATGATCAAAAGCAATGTCAAACTGGCCAAAACACTCAATTTCAGTGGGGGTTGAATAATTTTGGACACAACTGTATACCATACACTATACCAATTTTACCAGATATTATACTATATTGTAACAATACTTATTTAATTTTATTTTATTTAAACTTTGTGAACCATATTAAGAAGTTTTTTGTAACGTTTTATATCAACATTTATGTTTTACTAGTGATTTATCTCCTTTGTTCTTGTATATAGTATCGCATATGCATATCCATCCATGGTGCACTACATTGCCACACATGCCTATGTTTCATCATATGACTATACTAGAATGATAAGCACACACCCTGTAGGCTGCATCTCTATGAATTAATAAGTGTCTCTGTTGGGTTTCAGATCTACTCTCTATATTAAATCCATGTCCCATGGTTGTCTATGGCAAGCAGAGCACTAGGCAGCTTCGTAGCGTTGCTCATCCATCCATCCATTTATTTAAAGTCGAGTAGTGCAGTGCATCACCAGGGAAGGATTTTTATTTTATTTTATATATATGTGTAACTTTCCATTTATTTATTTTTCACTGTGCACACTTCTTATGGTTCATATGATTTTATGATTGTCACTAATTTCAATATATATATATATATTTTTTTTTTATAGACCTTTCGTGTTTACTTACACTATGTCAATTGCCCCTGTGACTCCTCCACCTGCACAGGGGAGTGTCCAGGATGGCCCATGTGACCTTTGGTTTAACTAGTAGTGAGCATATAAAAGAGGGAGCAGACATTTGGTCAGTTGGCTTTGAGGAACAGGCAAGTCCTCGAAACGCGTCAGCCTTTTGGATGTCTACACTCCCTATTACGGACTGTTACTCAGCGCGGTGTTGACCCAGCTGTTCTTTATGATGTGCCTTGACTATATTGTCGTTTGTGAGTACAACACCTACTTTATTTTTTATTAAACATTTTTTATGGTAATGCACTAGGCCTGTGCGCCCTCTGTTTTGTCTTTCCTCATTCAGTATATTTGGATTCCCCCGGTCCATTTGAGGGCAGCAAGGTGTGCATGTTCCAGGACATTCTTAATGTGGTTGTAGCCTGCATCGAGTTCATCCCCAAGCGCAGGAGCATTTGTGTTTGATGAAAAGTCCCTGGCCTTGACAGCTTCACAATCGAGTACTCTAGATGTTTTGCACCTCTTTTCTCTCTCCATATTTTGTGAACCCATGTAATACAGTGGATACAGACTCTAAGGGAGCGCTATGAGCCTAATGAGGGTAAGATTTCCCTTAGATGCCACAATTATCACCAATTATTGCCACAATTATCACCAATTTCGCTACTAAATGCAGATTTGAAATTGCTTACTAAGATCTTAGAGGTTCGACTGGAGAGTATAATCCAGAATATCGTACATCGTGACCAAGTGGGATTCATCCCCTCTAGAGAGGCCCATGATATCATTATTAGGAACCTGGACATCATACATCTAGCCCAGTCAAAGCACCACCTGATGCTAAGAAAGATTTGATTGGGTGGATTGGTTGTTCATGGATCTGACCCTCAAACACATACAGGTAGGCCTTGGAGATAAGCTGTTGTCCTGGATCAGGGCTAGACTGTCAGCACAAGTTAAGGCTAATAGACTGTTCTCCCAGCTTTTTTAAATCCCAAACAGTACAAAACGAGGCTGCCCCCTCTTCCCCCTTAAGTACATTCTTGCCTTAGAATTGTTTTTATGCAGAAAGAAGCCAACATCAGAGGGGTGTCTGGGCTCGGCTACAAACCTAAAAAAGTGGCTGCATATGCAGACAATTCTTTGTTTTATTTGACCAATTTGACCATATAACTCTCAAATCTAATGACAGAGTTCTCCCTGTATGACTCTCTATCAAATATTTTGATTAAAGAATAAGATCGCCTTTTGAAAAAAAAAATGATAAAAGCACCTTTTTTTGCAAGTAAAAAAATGTGCATTTATTTTTTTTTTTCTAAGGAGCTTGCAGAGCATTCCACCCAAAATCAGCAGATCAACATGCAATGTCAGGATCCTCAGCACAGCTGTCTGCCAGTACCACCTGTACAGGCAGGCAGGTACTTGAGAGCAGGAAAATCAATGAACTATGAGCGTGGTCACCAGTTCTCTTGTAGTTCATTGAGAACTAAAATCTGACAGCCACAATGGTTGATTGTACTTGTAGGCATTCATTCACAGAAAACTGTGAATGAATGATGCAGCCATGTGGGTGAAGGCCCACACAGCTGCAATGTTTTAAAATTGTGACAGCAGGTGCAGGGGGAAAATCCCCCGCTCACTGCCTCAGGAAGGGGGGATGGGGGGAAATGAGATGCATGCCAAACATGTTACATGTTACACCCTAAACATGGGTGTAACATGTTCAGATGGGTAACCTTAGCCTTTAACTATCAAAAATCAAAAGCCCTAAACGTTTCCTTACCAGATCATGTAATTCACCAGCAAAAAGTTAATGTTGCTTTTAAATGGTCGGACTAAGTCATAAGCTGTTTAGGGATGCACATTTTAAATGACCTAGCACATTGCAACACAACCATGTTTCATGGTTCAACGAAAACCTTGAAAATGACAATCATGCCTCAAGTACTATATCTGCTCCAAACTTTTCCAGTCCACATGCCCTCTTACTTGTCCTGTTGGTACAAAGCTGTATGGTATGCATTGTTTGTTCCCCATGACTTCCAACAGCTGTTGGAGATGTGATTCCACCAGAGGATTCCCTACACATTTTTTGGCCATGCCCCTCATTCAAACCTTTCTTGTCGAAGGTTAGTTCCATCTCGCAAAGATTTACAGACAATCCGACTCTGAACAATCCAGCTTTTTCTTACTATATTACAACACTATCCAAAAACGGACATAAGAGATCTTCCACACCTGATCAATGGTGCTAGAACTTGCATCCCGAGATGCTGGAATTACCAGTGTACTACTCCTATAGCCATTTGGATAAGTAAATGATATTGAACGAATAGAAAATGTACAGTCTGCAGACAGAGACTCCAATGACTGATTTCGTAAAACATGTGTAGCGCTGACCCCTGAAGGAGTCACTGAGTATTGGGTCCTCCTATATCCTGCACCGCCAGGCAACATGTTTTTTCCACTTCCACTCAGAGTCAGTAACCAGTCCATGAGCTTGTTTTTGTTGTTTTATTTGGGGGCTAAACAACTTGGATAGGGTTTAGGGGTATATAAGATGCCCAACTTGACTTGCAGTAATAACTCTAAGGACAAACTTCCTAATCCTGTACAAAAAGGTAAATCCTGAACTTTCTACTCCAGCCGGAGTGGCACAGTCTCTCGATAAATCAATAGCACAGTCTTTGTGAGGAGCACATAGTCCCCTCTAAGTGAAATTTCTTCAGATCCAAGCTAGGAAATGTCCTTCCACCTGGCTGCCTTTTGAAGAATATCTTGGAGCAAGAGATTGCAAGACCGGCATGCAGCATTGTCCCAGAGAAAACTGGTTAAGTTTTGCACCTAGCAGCCCTCTCTTCCGTAGGTCTCAGGGGTGTAGAGTTACTCACACTGTGCTTGTATCCTGTAGCTCTGGGTAAACTGCGTTCAGGCCTCTCACTGAGCCAGTTTCTGTCCCCACTTGCAGGATGCCCTTCCCTGTGAACTAAAAAACAGTGGAGCTCCCTCCGTCAGCCTGGAGGAAGAACCCCCCTTCTCCAGGGTCCCTTCCCAGGCTTCACAACAGCACCTTCAGTAATCCATTTTCCACCTGACTCCCCTGCTGGCATGGCTTACTCATATTTATGGGATGGTCTTCCCACACTGGCAGGACCTCCTGCCTGGGATTGGTCAGATTCCCATGAACATGCAGATCCAGGTCTCCACCCCTCCACCACTAGCTTCTGGAAGTTTCTGTGGGCCTCCAGAACCAGGGGATTGTGATAGATGCCCAACCTGCTGAGTCATTCAGCCTAACCTGGACTTGACCCCTACACAGACATGCTCACTCCAACTACTGGATGATCCATTAAATTTTCCTAACTCTTTAGCAACACTAGAGGGTGCTATACATGGTATTACTAGAATTAGTTTTCCTTTACTTCTGAGTATGCATTCCACAGGCTGCTGATGACGCAAATGTGAAGACCCCCATCCTTAGGGAAGAGAGACTCTCCTAATTTTCTTCCCAACCCTACCCATGCCCGCTTCTTCTCCCTTTTCTTTTTTTTCTTGTTGTTCTTGTTTTTGTGTTTTTTTTTCTATTTTCTATTTATCACTACTTTACATATTTTTGATACAAAAATAGTAGGTACATGGAGGTTTACATGTACAGTACATTGTACAGATTATTTTATTCCACTACTTATATTCACACACGCCACATGTGTCTGAATGTTGATGTATTTCATATTACCAATGCTCTGATATGATATTGGCAGATTGAGGTTATGTCTGATACTGTGATGTACTCTCTCACTGGTCCTCTATATGGTCTTTTGACTTCTTTATATTTTTATTCTGTGGATGTACTCTACTGCACAATACTTTATATACATAAATAATGCACAAAAACCCCTAAAAATGCAGACTGTTTTAATTGGCAGAATAGTTCAAAAGGATTAACGTGCATGCCCTGTTGAAACACACCTATGCACCCATACATTACTTTGTATTAACTTTACATGTATACATCACGCATATATTTTTTTACATGTCCACTAGGAAATTATAAAGATAATTTTGCAGCATAAAGAGTGATTTCTAATATGTATTGAAGGATATAAGATAACATTTCAAAGACTACTGTGAGTTGTTCATTAATATAAAGCAAAATTGCAGAAAACTTTGACATGGTAAAATGTAACTTAACAGGATAAAAAGGTGAACACATAATTAAAAATATTCTCAAGAGACAATATCTGAGTGCGCTTTAAAATAGAGTTTCTCATTGACAAGCAATGGAAATGAAATTTTGCAGCTTGTCCTATGGGCATTTTCTACAAGAGATTCAAAGGGTTTTATATTATGTTAAAGAAGTCAGCTGGGAAACACTGGTGTCTCTAGACAGAAAAGTGAAGACCCAGTGAAGGCTGAGTTCTTCCTTTATGTTTCCTTTTGCTATTCTTTTGAAATTGTTGGACTTGTCTTAGGTTATTGAATTTTTTTAACCACAAATTCAGTTTTCAAAGCATTTGACTCTGTCCCCTGCAGAGCAATCCTGCCCAGATGTAAAAATTGCAAGATGTTTGAATTTCCATTCCAATAAAAAATATGGTTTGGAGAAATCTTAAGTGAAAATATAAAACTTCTTAAAGTGAACACAATCTATAGTACAATTTACAGTACATGTAGAAATATTTGAATTAATAAAAAGGTCATAGTTCTGATTCAATATATTATAAAACATTCAAGTCATGGAGTTCAATGTATGGAAGGATCTTAGTAAAGATATTAAAAAAAAACAACAACACTGGCTTTATTTAAATATACAGTATTTATTTGCTGGAAGCTAAATACAAATATTACAAAAATATTTTCTTGAACATTCAATAGATGAAAATCTAGACAAAATACAGTATTTAACTTTCAGGTTAAATTATACCATGCACTCTATGTTTGGTCTGTTTTTTAAGTCTGCTTCCCCTTTCTGAGATTACACAAGAAAAAGCACCTGTAGGGGGAAACAGGTTACATAATACACTTAGCTCCCCCCTGGCTTCTACAGTGCAGGGGGCGTTGTCATCATCTTGCCAACTAGATCCCAGGGAATGTTGTGTACTCCAAATCTTGCAAGAAGACATTGGAGCAGAGTGCAGGATCAACTTCTCAGTGAGATTTGGGCTACTTTGGCCCAGGATCATGCTTGGATGGAGAATGTCACCCTTGCTAGGCACCACAGGTGAAGGTTTTGGAAAATGTGAGTATATTATCTAACTCCCTTTTCCCCACACAGTTTTGTTTTAGATTAATTCAGTGCATTGCATTAAGAAATCTTTGTACACTACAAAGTTTGGCATAAAGTCAAAATGCAGGAATGATTCAGTAACATGCATTTTTAACCCTGGCTAAAGGGTTCAAAGAAATTATAGCACTTGGAAGTAATACTACAAACAAAAATGGCAATCACCTACAATGCCTCTAATTCATAATTACACACAAAACACTGTCACTCCCAGTGCTCAGAGTTCCACCACTGTCAAAAGGGACCAGAAATGATGCACAATGAACTCCACCAGAGATATGTAGCTGATGCAGCCCTCCTCAGATAGGGGAATCCTGTAGCAATTACAAAAAGAAGAAACAGAAGGAAGCAGACACCTAGTGCATTACCAGCAATTTATTCTTCATAAAACAAAATAAATGTCAAGTAGATACTCACAAAAGTTAAAGATAAAATAGCATTAAAACCACACAGGGCAAAGCGCTGAGGAAAGTGTTGCATCCCCGAAACGCATCAACTCAGAAGCTCGGGGGGGGGCTGAAACTCGACTTTTATACAGTGTGGCATCTTGTGGTTTAAAGCCATTTTATCTTCAACTTTTGTGAGTATACACTTAGCTTTTATTTTATTTTGTTTTATGAAGAATATATCACTGGTAATGCATTAGGTATCTGTGCCCTCCTGTTTGTTGTTTGTTCTTTTTACAGTATTAATAATTGTTATTAGTAAAAGCAGTAGCAGTTGCAATATGTTGTATCTACTTTATAAAGCATTATCAGTTTATATGAAGCTATAGATTTGGAGGACAAACTAAAAGACAAAGTAATGCAAGTGATTAAAGATTGATCAGCCTGTTACTTGTGTTTAGCAAAAAAGTACCAGTGCAGGATTTTAGGATTTTAGCAGATAGCGTTCTAGCCTTAGATTTTTAACTTATCCATTGTGCGAGTCATAAGCATTCAGGAGCTACAGAAAAGACACCTGTATGAGCGTCCATCATATTTAATTAATGCTTGATGATTTTGCAGACATCTGCAATCCCTGGTTCCCGAAACATGCCTTGAACCTTGAGGATGATGTTGAGCCATATGGTTAAAGTAGACCTGATTAAAAAATTATAGATTTGCTATGTGCTAGGGAATATCCAGAATGTTAATTGTGCAATTAAAATGTACTATTTGTCTATAATTCCTCCTAAAAAATTGCAGTGCATTTCAAGGTATGTAAGTGTGCCTAGGTACTCCATGGCCTACAACTTCATAGCTGTATATCTAAAGTGTAAGATTAACCTCTGGTCTACCAATGTACATTTATTAGTGGCAGAGTACAGTATACATTTCCACTCGCCCGCTCACATTGGGCAGGGTGGAAATAAGGTGGGGACGAGCAGCGCCAGGACTAGGGGTGTATGGGAGGGGTGGCAGTGGTGGTGGTGACAAGCAGCGATCTCCTGTATGGCTTTCAATGAAGCAGCTGAATGCTGCGGGAGGGAGAGCAGGTGAAGCGGCTTCCAGCTGCTTCACTGAAAGCCATACAGGAGATCGCTGCTTATTACCACACCCCACCGCCACACTGATCATCCCCTAATGCTCCGCTTCTTTCTGGCCACCCCCCATGTGTACTTCTCAGTGCCCAGCCCCTATCCTCCTCACCAATAGAAGAGGGGAGAGAGGCTGGATCTGCTCTGCCTCCCCCTGTGCCCGCCCACACTCCAGTCCCTGCAGCTTCAGAGGATATGTCGGTGGGAAATTAAACACAGAGCAGCCAACAGCTGTGATGCGTCTGACTGAGCATGTGAGTCCCACTGCTCTTCCTTCCTTCCACCCACCCCTCCTTTCCTTCCCTCCCTTCCTTCCACCCACCCACCCCTCCCTTCCTTTCCTCCCTTCTTTCCTTCCAGCCTCCCCTTCCTTTCTTCCTTCCACCCACCCCTTCCTTCCACCCTCACTTCCTTTCACCCATCCCTTCCAACCCTCCCTATCTTCCTTCCACCCACCGCTCCCTTCCTTCCTTCCATCATCCCTTTCTTCCACCCCTCCCTTTCTTCCTTCATTCCACCCTCTCTCCCTTCCACCCCTCTCTTCCTTTCTTCCACCCACCCCTCCCTTCCTTCCACCCATCCCTCCCACCATCCCTTCCTTCCTTCATTCCATTCTCCCTCCCTTTCACCCCTCCCTTCCTTTCTTCCTTCCCTTGCTTCCTTCCTTCCACCCCTCCCTTCCTTCCTTCCACCCACCCCTCCCTTTCTTTCCTTCCACACATCCCTCCCTTCCTTCCCTCTGTACTTTCCTCCCACCCCTTCCTTCCTTCCTCCATCCCTACCTTCCACCCCTCCTTTCTTCATTCCACCCTCCCTCCTTTCAACCCCTCCCTTCTTTTCTTCCTTCCTTCCACCCACCCCTCTCTTCCACCCCTCCCTTCTTTTCTTCCTTCCTTCCACCCACCCCTCCCTTCCTTTCTTCCACCCACCCCTCACTTCCTTCCTTCAACCCACCCCTCCCTTCCTTTCTTCCACCCACCCCTCTCTTCCTTCCACCTCTTCCTTCCTTCCACCTCTTCCTTCCTTTCACCACTCCCTTCCTTCCTTTATTCCTTCCACCCCTCCCTTCCACCTCTCCCTTTGTTCCTTCCACCCACCCTTCCCTTTCTTCATTCCTTCCTTCCATCCACCCCTCCTTTCCTTCCATTCCATCCACCCCTCCTTTCCTTCCATTCCATCCACCCCTCCTTTCCTTTCCTTCCATCCACCCCTCCTTTCCTTCTCTTCCTTCTACCCACCCCTCCTTTCCTTCCCTCCCTTCCTTCCACCCACCCACCCCTCCCTTCCTTTCCTCCCTTCTTTCCTTCCACCCTCCCCTTCCTTTTTTCCTTCCACCCACCCCTTCCTTCCACCCTCACTTCCTTTCACCCATCCCTTCCAACCCTCCCTATCTTCCTTCCACCCACCGCTCCCTTCCTTCCTTCCTTCCTTCCTTCCTTCCTTCCTTCCTTCCATCATTCCTTCCTTCCACCCCTCCCTTTCTTCCATCCCTCCCTTCCTTCCTTTCTTCCACCCACCCCTCCCTTTCTTTCCTTCCACACATCCCTCCCTTCCTTCCCTCTGTACTTTCCTCCCACCCCTTCCTTCCTTCCTTCCTTCCTTCCTTCCTTCCTCCATCCCTACCTTCCACCCCTCCTTTATTCATTCCACCCTCCCTCCTTTCAACCCCTCCCTTCTTTTCTTCCTTCCTTCCACCCACCCCTCCCTTCCACCCCTCCCTTCTTTTCTTCCTTCCTTCCTTCCACCCCTCCCTTTCTTCCACCCACCCCTCACTTCCTTCCTTCAACCCACCCTCACTTCCTTCCTTCCACCCACCCCTCCCTTCCTTCCACCCACCCTTCTCTCTTCCTTCCTTCCACCCACCCCTTCCTTCCACCTCTTCCTTCCTTCCACCTCTTCCTTCCTTTCACCACTCCCTTCCTTCCTTTATTCCTTCCACCCCTCCCTTCCACCTCTCCCTTTGTTGCTTCCACCCACCCTTCCCTTTCTTCATTCCTTCCTTCCATCCACCCCTCCTTTCCTTCCCTTCCATCCACCCCTCCTTTCCTTTCCTTCCATCCACCCCTCCTTTCCTTTCCTTCCATCCACCCCTCCTTTCCTTTCCTTCCATCCACCCCTCCTTTCCTTTCCTTCCATCCACCCCTCCTTTCCTTTCCTTCCATCCACCCCTCCTTTCTTTTCCTTCCATCCACCCCTCCTTTCTTTCTCTTCCTTCCACCCCTCACTCCCTTCCTTCCACCCCTCCCTCCCATAATTCCACCCCTTTCTCCCACCCCTTTTTCCCTTTCTTCCTTCCTTCTACCCTCCCTCCCTTCCTTCCATTTCCTTTCTTCCTTCCTTCCCTTCCTTCATTCTGCATAAAACATTTAACAGTGCCATTTCATGAGATAATTTACGAGGGCATGTGTAGGGGCAGAATTAAGAGCGGGGCAGGGTAGGGGTTGGGTGGGGCAACTAGTGGTGAGTAACTCTTAAGTCCTGGCTAGTATCTCAGGACTTGACATTTTGAGCCCTGTACAACAGTTTAAAGCACAGTAGCTAAGTGGTTAGCACTTCCGCCTAGCAGCATTAGAATCGTCAGTTCTAATGCCAACCATGACACTATCTGCCTGGAGCAGGGGCGGACTGACCATTTGGGAACTCGGGCACTGCCCGAGGGCCCAGGGTCAGTAGGGGGCCCCATGAGATGCCCTGGTACCTTTTCATAGGCTTTTTTGGGTGTGGTTTGAGTGTGGGCAAGGACACAGGGGCCCCTTGATCCCCTATGACCCGGGGGACCCATGAGTTGTCAGTCCACCCCTGGCCTGGAGTTTGCATGTTCTCCCTGTGCCTGTGTGGGTTTCCTCCAGATACTCCGGTTCCTCCCACATTCCAAAGACATGCTTTTTGTTTAATTGGCTCCTGTCTAAATTGGCCCTAGTATGTGTATGTATGAATGCAAGTTAGGGACTTAGATTGTACGCTCTTTGAGGGTTAGGGACTGATGTGAATGTACAACATATATGTTTAAAGCGCTGCATAAAATGACGGTGCTATATAACTACCTGTAATAAATATTAAAGCAAACTCACAGTTGCTGCTGTAGCCATGACCATGCTATTGCTTTTTAGAGCAGGCAAAGGGCTATCAGACCTAGGGGGCTCTAGAGCCACCCAATTGCTTTTATGGGACTTTAAAGGTGTGTCCTCTCCTCCTCTGGCGACACCTGCATTGGTTACCAGTTTCTTCCATTCCTCTGGGTCACAGCTAGCACAGCAAAAGTAGGAGATGATTGGACAACATCCATTTTCCAATCCCTGTTGTGAATAATGAATCCAGAAGTGATGTATATTAAATCACTTCTAGGTTCACAGCTGACTTTCCCTAGCTATTTTAGCCATGGATGCAGCTATTTAAGCATGATCTTTGTTTGATTAGCTGCACTGGAGGATAGAGGGGACATTGGGGGTCTAATAGACTACCAATGTCTTCACAAAGAGGCTTTGTCACCTGCCCAATGCTATCATATAGGGGGCTTGTTATAGCAGTAAAGTAAAAAAAAAAAAGTGTAAAAAAAATTAATCAGATAAATTAAATCTCACATTTTGGGATGTCCCCAGAAAAGTAATAGAGGGGAAATCATCCAATGGGGACATACCTAGGGTTCCCTAAGGATTCCATTTATTTGCTGGGATTTCCTTTCACTTTCTGTTTTGGCTATGGGAAATTAAGTGAAAGGAATTCTCCCCAATGGGACACAGATGGCAAAACATAAACTGAGAGGGGTGATGACCGTCCCTTACTCTATCCAAAATGAAAAAATAAATTGCCTGTAATTCCACTTTAGGTACCCCCTGATCTCTGTACACACCCCAATTCAAACACATATAGGGTGAACACATGCATTTAAATTTAAATTGTGCCACACATGTGAAATATTGCCATGAACCTCAGAGTGAGAGACATAATTCTGGGGCCAAAATTCATGGCTACCTCTAAACTAATAACGTGTAAATACTTTTAAAGGGTCACCTCTGGACAATTTTGGTTACCAGAATTTTTTTTCCAATTTATAGGCTTGCGCAATTTTAAGGTTTGATATGTTTAATATCTATTTACCAACCACAACCCCATCTTTTATATTTTACAAAACTGGGTATAATATTGTGTTTGTTTGCACTAAAATTCATTTTAGTGTATTTTTTTCCTTAAAATATGCATTTGATAAATGGTTGTGCAAATATTGTGAAAAATCTACAACACCCATCATTTTATTCTCCAGGTTCTCTGTTATCATAAATAAAAATATAAAACTGGAGATTTAAAGTGGTTTGTAGGAAAAAAAATGCTAATCTTAATATGTGTGTTAGACAAGTTATTTTGAGTTAGATTTGGTGATGTCACTACTGTGGTACACACTGTTCTCCTTGATGGACGCTCTGACATGAGTAACTTAATCCCGCTAATCATTTGCTTTTAACAAGATGGTCACCATTAGAGATGAGCGAATCGAACATGACGAAGTGGAATTCGTTCCGAAGATTTGGAAAAATTCGATTCGCGACGAATCCGAAGATTAGCAAACTTCGGATGCACGAATCGAATTTTCCCAAAAATGGCGGCGACATGTGTGGCGACAGGAGAAAATGGACAGAGAAGATGGGGCGGGGATCTCTGGGAAGGCGCGCAGACAAGGCGCGCTGACCCATAATGCATTCATGAGTCATGAATCATGACATGTGATCGCATTAGCCAATCAGCAGCCAGCCAGCACTGTGTAATGGTGGAGCTATAAATCGCGGCCATCTTAGAATTATCCATTAGCCTCCGGTCATTCAAGAGAGACAGACCTGTCTGTATTAAGGGACAGAGTTAGGGCCACAGAGACTTTAGGGCCACAGAATCGTTACTCAGGGACACAGAATCGTTACTCAGGGACACAGAATCATTACTCAGGGCCACAGCTATCAAAGAATCGAAAATTTAAAGTGACATACACCCTTTTTTTTTGGTGGCTGTCGTGCACAGTTGGTGCTGCAGTTTGCCGATTGTGCAAAATAAACTGACTTTCTGCTTCACAACCACTATTGTACGTTCAAAGAGTTAAATCCATTTACACGCCGGCTGGCGGTAATATTTTTTGGGCGATTAGTGCATTCCAGTGACACAAACGTACAGTTTCCAGCCAACGGCAAGCTGCAATTGACCGATTGTGCTAAATAAACTGACTTTCTGCTTCACAACCACTATTGTACGTTCAAAGAGTTAAATCCATTTACACGCCGGCTGGCGGTAATATTTTTTGGGTGATTAGTGCATTCCAGTGACAGAAACGTAGTTTCCAGCCAACGGCAAGCTGCAATTGACCGATTGTGCTAAATAAACTGACTTTCTGCTTCACAACCACTATTGTACGTTCAAAGAGTTAAATCCATATACACGCCGGGTGGCGGTAATATTTTTTGGGTGATTAGTGCATTCCAGTGACAGAAACGTACAGTTTCCAGCCAACGGCAAGCTGCAATTGACCGATTGTGCTAAATAAACTGACTTTCTGCTTCACAACCACCATTGTACGTTCAAAGAGTTAAATCCATTTACACGCCGGCTGGCGGTAATATTTTTTGGGTGATTAGTGCATTCCAGTGACAGAAACGTACAGTTTCCAGCCAACGGCAAGCTGCGATTGACCGATTGTGCTAAATAAACTGACTTTCTGCTTCACAACCACTATTGTACGTTCAAAGAGTTAAATCCGGTTTTATTTTTGGGGTGCTTATTGAATTAAAGAGTATGTCAGACAACACGCAGATGAGTGGCAGAGGAGGCAATGTTTCAGGAGCGAGCAGACGTGGCAGCAGAGGAAGGGGTCGAGGCAGCACTAGTCGCAGCCAGAGGCCAGTGCTCCCGGTGTCATCCAGCGGTCGTGTCTCCACCGACAACCCTGCCGTCATCGATTGGTTGACTCGGTCGTCTTCCTCTTCCCAGGTCACCTCTGACACCTACAGCCAACGGTCGGTGGGTACGTCAGACACAACCGTTAGTTGGCATGGCCCGGGAGCAAGCCCACTGAAATCACGTGTCCTCTACCTGCCCCTGTCCTTTGGTGTTCCCTCACCAAGCGAAGTATCGCATGCTGTGGGCTCAGCCCCACTGTACAGTGAGGAAGAGCTAACAGAGGGCGGTCAGGAACGGGGGGAGACATCCGCCTCTTCAGCAGCCAGGCGAAGAAGTACTGGCGAGGAGAGTGGCTCGGTAGCCGGTCTAGAGACAGGTCTGTCTCCTGACCCACACGCAGCCGAGGGGGCTAGTAGTGACGCGGAGACCCTAATTGATGATGATGAGGCTGATCGCACTTGGCAGCCTCGTCGTCATCAGGCTATTGCTTCCGCATCATCAAGAGAAGAGGGTGCCAGCTTGCCAGCGAGCAAAACAGTCGGTGGGTTGCCCAGGAGGCAGCAGGGTCGCAGCAGTGTCAGTGGAGCCAAACGGCCACGGAGTAGAGCACCAGCTCCACTGCAGCCTACCACCACGGCCAGTAGTGGTGCCGGTGTGCACGGAGGAAGTAGCAGTCAGCCAGTGAGGAGTAGCGGGGGCAAAGTTTCCTACTCGGCGGTGTGGCAATTTTTCGTCACGCCGCCCGAGGAAGTAAACGTAGCCGTATGTCGACTATGTGGCCAGAAAGTCAAGCGTGGCCAGGGGGCCAATGTTGGGACTACAGCGTTGCGTCAGCATATGCAGCGTCGCCATTCGGTGGCCTGGGAAAACCGTGATAAAGATACGGCGGTTCTGCCTGCCCCAGCCCCCGCTCCATCACCCGCTCCGTTACTTGCTCCGTCACCCGACGTCAATCGCCCTCTATCAGCCAGTCAAGGCTCCAACACCTCTGCTGAGGGGAGTTGTCGCTCGTTGGCATCTTCCGCTCGTTCAGATGCTCCTTCTCCTGCTACTCCTCTTCACGGATTCCGTCAGCAGTCTTTCTTGGAATCCGTTTCCAAGAGACAACAGTTTGCGAGCACGCACCCGACGGTGCAGAAGCTGAACGTCCTCCTGTCCAAGTTGCTGGTGCTGCAGTCCCTCCCTTTCCAAGTGGTGGACTCAGCACCTTTCCGAGAAATGATGGCTTGTGCCGAGCCGCGGTGGAGAGTGCCAAGCCGGCATTTCTTCGCCAAAAAGGCAGTGCCAGCCCTGCATTCACATGTAGAAGAGATGGTGGGCCAGTCTTTGAGCATGTCGGTCTCTGCCAAAGTGCACGGCAGCGCCGACGTGTGGAGCTGTAACTACAGTCAGGGACAGTACATGTAATTTACGGCCCACTGGGTGAATGTGGTGCCGGCACAGCCGCACCAGCAACTTGGACAGGTCACGCCGCTTTTGCCTCCACGTTTGCACGTCCTTGGTCCAGAAAAGATGTCCGCCTCTACCACCTCTTCTTCCGCCATGTCCTCAGCCGCCACCCCCGTGCCAAGTCCCATTACCCGACCGGCATATCACATGTGCAGGGCGCAACAGTGTCACGCTGTGCTGCACCTGGTATGCCTTGGCGAACGTAGTCACACAGGGGAGGAACTTCTCAGTGTAATGAACAGAGAAATCGACAGATGGCTGTCTCCGCGCAAACTGAAAATCGGAACCATGTTGACCGACAACGGAAAGAACATGGTGTCTGCTCTGCGTCAAGGAAGGTTGTGCCATGCGCCATGCATGGCTCACGTGTTCAATCTGGTTGTCAAGCGGTTCCTAAAATCCACCATCCCACTGCAAGACATCCTTAAAATGTCACGTAAACTTTGCATGCATTTCAGCCATTCCTACACCGCAAAGCACACCCTCCTTGAGCTGCAGCGGCAGAATGGAATTCCACAGCATCGCCTGATCTGCGACGTTGCAACAAGGTGGAATTCAACCCTACATATGTTAGACCGCCTTTATGAACAGCGAAAGGCCATCACCGATTTCCTGATGTTACAAGCGGATAAAGGTACTCCCCTGTGTAACTTAGATGTCAGCCATTGGCAGCTCATGCGTGACACCTGCCGCTTGCTCAGGCCCTTTGAGGAGGCCACGCTATTCGTGAGTCGGCAGGACTATGGGATGAACGACGTCATTCCTCTGTTGCACGTCCTGGAACAAATGCTGTTAACAATGGCTGGTCAGGGTGCGGTAGACGTGGCGCACAGATCTCAACGCCACATGACCCCTGTGGGGGCAGGACAGGAAGAAGAGGAGGAGGTAGAGGAGGACATTGGTGCTCAGGAATTATTGAGTGAAATGGGTGGTTTTTCCACTCAGCGGACAGGAGTGGAGGAGCAGGAGCATCTGGTAGAGGAGGAGGAGGAGACAGAGGACCCAGACGCACCGTGGCAGTATGCTGTGGAGATGGAGGCAGGGAGTCCCTCGCATTCCTTGGCACAAATGGCCCATAGCATGCTCGGTTGCTTGCGTAGCGACAGCCGAATAATAACCATCAGACTGAGGGATGACTTTTGGCTGTCCACCTTGTTGGAACCTCGCTACCGTTCAAAAATGGTGGCCTTTTTCACACCTGCTGAGAGGGAGGCCAAAATAAAAGTACTATAAATACCACCTATGTAGTCATGCAGTATATAGCCCTATCGGCCACTTTCTGGCATCCAATTGCTGTAGCCCCCATCACCACACTGTGCCACGGGCCCCTGTATCGCCTTCTCATACTGCTGCCAGATCCATCCTCTGCCATGTGCGTCTTTGTCGTCTGCTCACGCTGCTGGGTTCCAGTTTTAAACCTAGGCCTGTGTATGGCTTCCGAATACTGCTGCCTCCACCGCCACCCTGCGCCATGTGCCTCTGTCGTCTGCTCACGCTGCTGACGGCTTCCGCTTTTTAACCGAGGCCTGTGTTTGGCTTCCGAATACTGCTGCCTCCACCGCCACCCTGCGCCATGTGTCTCTGTCGTCTGCTCACGCTGCTGACGGCTTCCGCTTTTTAACCTAGGCCTGTGTATGGCTTCCGAATACTGCTGCCTCCACCGCCACCCTGCGCCATGTGCCTCTGTCGTCTGCTCACGCTGCTGACGGCTTCCGCTTTTTAAACTAGTCCTGTGTATGTCTTCCGAATACTGCTGCCTCCACCGCCACCCTGCGCCATGTGCCACTTTCAGGTCTCCTTACACTGTTGGTGGGTTCCATTTTGTGATAGGGTGCTGTATGGCCTTCCATTGCTGCTGCCTCCACCGCCACCCTGCGCCATGTGCCTCTGTCGTCTGCGCACGCTGCTGACGGCTTCCGCTTTTTAACCGAGGCCTGTGTTTGGCTTCCGAATACTGCTGCCTCCACCGCCACCCTGCGCCATGTGTCTCTGTCGTCTGCTCACGCTGCTGACGGCTTCCGCTTTTTAACCTAGGCCTGTGTATGGCTTCCGAATACTGCTGCCTCCACCGCCACCCTGCGCCATGTGCCTCTGTCGTCTGCTCACGCTGCTGACGGCTTCCGCTTTTTAAACTAGTCCTGTGTATGTCTTCCGAATACTGCTGCCTCCACCGCCACCCTGCGCCATGTGCCACTTTCAGGTCTCCTTACACTGTTGGTGGGTTCCATTTTGTGATAGGGTGCTGTATGGCCTTCCATTGCTGCTGCCTCCACCGCCACCCTGCGCCATGTGCCTCTGTCGTCTGCTCACGCTGCTGACGGCTTCCGCTTTTTAACCGAGGCCTGTGTTTGGCTTCCAAATACTGCTGCCTCCACCGCCACCCTGCGCCATGTGTCTCTGTCGTCTGCTCACGCTGCTGACGGCTTCCGCTTTTTAACCTAGGCCTGTGTATGGCTTCCGAATACTGCTGCCTCCACCGCCACCCTGCGCCATGTGCCTCTGTTGTCTGCTCACGCTGCTGACGGCTTCCGCTTTTTAAACTAGTCCTGTGTATGTCTTCCGAATACTGCTGCCTCCACCGCCACCCTGCGCCATGTGCCACTTTCAGGTCTCCTTACACTGTTGGTGGGTTCCATTTTGTGATAGGGTGCTGTATGGCCTTCCATTGCTGCTGCCTCCACCGCCACCCTGCGCCATATGCCTCTGTCGTCTGCTCACGCTTCTGACGGCTTCCGCTTTTTAACCGAGGCCTGTGTTTGGCTTCCGAATACTGCTGCATCCACCGCCACCCTGCGCCATGTGTCTCTGTCGTCTGCTCACGCTGCTGACGGCTTCCGCTTTTTAACCGAGGCCTGTGTTTGGCTTCCAAATACTGCTGCATCCACCGCCACCCTGCGCCATGTGTCTCTGTCGTCTGCTCACGCTGCTGACGGCTTCCGCTTTTTAACCTAGGCCTGTGTATGGCTTCCGAATACTGGTGCCTCCACCGCCACCCTGCGCCATGTGCCACTTTCAGGTCTCCTTACACTGTTGGTGGGTTCCATTTTGTAATAGGGTGCTGTATGGCCTTCCATTGCTGCTGCCTCCACCGCCACCCTGCACCATGTGCCTCTGTCGTCTGCTCACGCTGCTGACGGCTTCCGCTTTTTAACCGAGGCCTGTGTTTGGCTTCCGAATACTGCTGCATCCACCGCCACCCTGCGCCATGTGCCTCTGTCGTCTGCTCACGCTGCTGACAGCTTCCGCTTTTTAACCTAGGCCTGTGTATGGCTTCCGAATACTGCTGCCTCCACCGCCACCCTGCGCCATGTGCCTCTGTCGTCTGCTCACGCTGTTGACAGCTTCCGCTTTTTAAACTAGTCCTGTGTATGTCTTCCGAATACTGCTGCCTCCACCGCCACCCTGCGCCATGTGCCACTTTCAGGTCTCCTTACACTGTTGGTGGGTTCCATTTTGTGATAGGGTGCTGTATGGCCTTCCATTGCTGCTGCCTCCACCGCCACCCTGCGCCATGTGCCTCTGTCGTCTGCTCACGCTGCTGACGGCTTCCGCTTTTTAACCGAGGCCTGTGTTTGGCTTCCGAATACTGCTGCATCCACCGCCACCCTGCCCCATGTGTCTCTGTCGTCTGCTCACGCTGCTGACGGCTTCCGCTTTTTAACCTAGGCCTGTGTATGGCTTCCGATTACTGCTGCCTCCACCGCCACCCTGCGCCATGTGCCTCTGTCGTCTGCTCACGCTGCTGACGGCTTCCGCTTTTTAAACTAGTCCTGTGTATGTCTTCCGAATACTGCTGCCTCCACCGCCACCCTGCGCCATGTGCCACTTTCAGGTCTCCTTACACTGTTGGTGGGTTCCATTTTGTGATAGGGTGCTGTATGGCCTTCCATTGCTGCTGCCTCCACCGCCACCCTGCGCCATGTGCCTCTGTCGTCTGCTCACGCTGCTGACGGCTTCCGCTTTTTAACCGAGGCCTGTGTTTGGCTTCCGAATACTGCTGCATCCACCGCCACCCTGCGCCATGTGTCTCTGTCGTCTGCTCACGCTGCTGACGGCTTCCGCTTTTTAACCTAGGCCTGTGTATGGCTTCCGAATACTGCTGCCTCCACCGCCACCCTGCGCCATGTGCCTCTGTCGTCTGCTCACGCTGCTGACGGCTTCCGCTTTTTAAACTAGTCCTGTGTATGTCTTCCGAATACTGCTGCCTCCACCGCCACCCTGCGCCATGTGCCACTTTCAGGTCTCCTTACACTGTTGGTGGGTTCCATTTTGTGATAGGGTGCTGTATGGCCTTCCATTGCTGCTGCCTCCACCGCCACCCTGCACCATGTGCCTCTGTCGTCTGCTCACGCTGCTGACGGCTTCCGCTTTTTAACCGATGCCTGTGTTTGGCTTCCGAATACTGCTGCATCCACCGCCACCCTGCGCCATGTGTCTCTGTCGTCTGCTCACGCTGCTGACGGCTTCCGCTTTTTAACCTAGGCCTGTGTATGGCTTCCGAATACTGCTGCCTCCACCGCCACCCTGCGCCATGTGCCTCTGTCGTCTGCTCACGCTGCTGACGGCTTCCGCTTTTTAAACTAGTCCTGTGTTTGGCTTCCGAATACTGCTGCATCCACCGCCACCCTGCGCCATGTGTCTCTGTCGTCTGCTCACGCTGCTGACGGCTTCCGCTTTTTAACCTAGGCCTGTGTATGGCTTCCGAATACTGCTGCCTCCACCGCCACCCTGCGCCATGTGCCTCTGTCGTCTGCTCACGCTGCTGACGGCTTCCGCTTTTTAAACTAGTCCTGTGTATGTCTTCCGAATACTGCTGCCTCCACCGCCACCCTGCGCCATGTGCCACTTTCAGGTCTCCTTACACTGTTGGTGGGTTCCATTTTGTGATAGGGTGCTGTATGGCCTTCCATTGCTGCTGCCTCCACCGCCACCCTGCGCCATGTGCCTCTGTCGTCTGCTCACGCTGCTGACGGCTTCCGCTTTTTAACCGAGGCCTGTGTTTGGCTTCCAAATACTGCTGCCTCCACCGCCACCCTGCGCCATGTGTCTCTGTCGTCTGCTCACGCTGCTGACGGCTTCCGCTTTTTAACCTAGGCCTGTGTATGGCTTCCGAATACTGCTGCCTCCACCGCCACCCTGCGCCATGTGCCTCTGTTGTCTGCTCACGCTGCTGACGGCTTCCGCTTTTTAAACTAGTCCTGTGTATGTCTTCCGAATACTGCTGCCTCCACCGCCACCCTGCGCCATGTGCCACTTTCAGGTCTCCTTACACTGTTGGTGGGTTCCATTTTGTGATAGGGTGCTGTATGGCCTTCCATTGCTGCTGCCTCCACCGCCACCCTGCGCCATATGCCTCTGTCGTCTGCTCACGCTTCTGACGGCTTCCGCTTTTTAACCGAGGCCTGTGTTTGGCTTCCGAATACTGCTGCATCCACCGCCACCCTGCGCCATGTGTCTCTGTCGTCTGCTCACGCTGCTGACGGCTTCCGCTTTTTAACCGAGGCCTGTGTTTGGCTTCCAAATACTGCTGCATCCACCACCACCCTGCGTCATGTGTCTCTGTCGTCTGCTCACGCTGCTGACGGCTTCCGCTTTTTAACCTAGGCCTGTGTATGGCTTCCGAATACTGGTGCCTCCACCGCCACCCTGCGCCATGTGCCACTTTCAGGTCTCCTTACACTGTTGGTGGGTTCCATTTTGTAATAGGGTGCTGTATGGCCTTCCATTGCTGCTGCCTCCACCGCCACCCTGCGCCATGTGCCTCTGTCGTCTGCTCACGCTGCTGACGGCTTCCGCTTTTTAACCGAGGCCTGTGTTTGGCTTCCGAATACTGCTGCATCCACCGCCACCCTGCGCCATGTGCCTCTGTCGTCTGCTCACGCTGCTGACAGCTTCCGCTTTTTAACCTAGGCCTGTGTATGGCTTCCGAATACTGCTGCCTCCACCGCCACCCTGCGCCATGTGCCTCTGTCGTCTGCTCACGCTGTTGACAGCTTCCGCTTTTTAAACTAGTCCTGTGTATGTCTTCCGAATACTGCTGCCTCCACCGCCACCCTGCGCCATGTGCCACTTTCAGGTCTCCTTACACTGTTGGTGGGTTCCATTTTGTGATAGGGTGCTGTATGGCCTTCCATTGCTGCTGCCTCCACCGCCACCCTGCGCCATGTGTCTCTGTCGTCTGCTCACGCTGCTGACGGCTTCCGCTTTTTAACCTAGGTCTGTGTATGGCCTTCAATTGAAGCTGCTTCTGCTCCGCCACTCTGCCATTGGACTCTTGATAGTCGTCTCCCCACGCTGCTGCTGGGGGGACTTTTTAACATAGGCCTCTGTATGGCCTTCAATTTTAGCTGCTTACGCTCCGCCACTCTGCCATGGGCCCCTGTACCGCCTCCTCATGCTGCTGCCAGGCCCGTAATCTGCCATGGGCCCCCGTACCGACTTCTCATGCTGCTGCCAGGCCCGTAATCTGTCATGGGCCCCTGTACCGCCTCCTCATGCTGCTGCCAGGTCCAGAGTGTGTCATGGGTCCCTGTACGGCCTCCCATTGCTGCTGTCTCCATCGCCACACTCTGCCATGTGCCACTTTCAGGTCTCCTCACACTGCTGGTGGGTTCCATTTTGTCATAGGGTGCTGTATGGCCTCCCATTGCTGCTGCCTCCACCGCCACACTGTGGCTCCACACTCTGGTTTTGGCCCCGTGACTGCCCAAATGAGTGAAGTGTGCGGTGTTTCTAAGATCGACGGCACTCATCTGCATGTCATACTGACTGACAGTATTATTTCTCTTCCCCAGCAGACTCCAAGGGCATTTAAATTAAAGGTACAGTGTTCTGCACTAATATAAAGGCTCTCTGAAGCCTAGAAACACCCTTTTTATAAGTTAAATTCGCAGCGAATATATTCGACACGAAGCAAATTTAATCGGCGAATTCGGCGAATCAGCCGAACCGAATTTTTGAATAATTCGCTCATCTCTAGTCACCATCACACAGAGACACAGTGCAGAAGTAAATAATGGGGGAAATATCAACTGTAGGGAAATCACAGGCAATACTAGTGACTATTCCCTTTGCCTATCTTATTGGGTACAGCTTTCAAAGTTCAGGTCCCTTAATCCACACTCCCTTCTCCAAGGATCACTTGAGAAGGGAGAAAGACAGGGATATCAAATGGTGTAAGGAAATAAATATAGTTTTAAAATAGGGCCTAAAGAGAATTCATAAAGAACATGATGTGGGTTTTGAAATGTCCATAGCTCAAAACAATAAGAGGCTATTTCGACTGATATTTTCCTAAAGAACTGACATTAATGTCAGTTGCTGTCAACTCTTTGTCAATTGCTCTCAGCACAGAGCAAATGGCTACTTGGCATTTCAACAATTGCTGTAGAAGCCCAAACATCAGTCAGAGATGTCATCTTTACTTAAGAACTCTTTATCAGCTCAGACTCTATTCCACAAAGTTTTTAGGCTAGCCTAAGGTTCTAAGACTTCGCAATTATCTTGTATACCTTCAATAAAAAAAGTTTTTGACCTCAGTGTTGGTTGTCAGCTTTACCATATACTGGCATACAGGACACTTTCCATGAATTGCTTTGTTTGGAGTGGTCAGTGTAAAACACCACTGCAGTATTAAGACATTTTAGAGGCTTTTCACATTGTTATATTTGATGAATGGTCATGTGTGTGCTAAGAGGTCCTACCAGAGTAAATAGTAAAAATAACATCTTTGTAGCTTAGACGTACATGATTCAAGAAAGTAGATTTACAGTTGGTGTTTTGCATAAATGAGTTCTAGCATATATTTTTTATAACTTTATGGTGTGCATAGAAAATAATAACCATGCACGGGATAAAAAAAGGGGGGATCTTTGTGCTCAGGTGGAATGTTGGTAAGCTGCTAGCACTAACATTTGTGATACCAAATCAAAAACAGAATATTAAAGAAAAAGTGCCGCATTATGCAAAAAATAAATCATTTCAAATTTGTGTACATATATCATAAATGTATCACTTTAAGCACGTCCCGACTGCCCTATAGCAGAAATACTGCTACAGGGTGGCACGGGCGCATAAAATCACATATTATTATTATACAGTATTTATATAGCGCCAAAAGGGGGGGACAGTACATGAGACAATACAGTAACAAAACAATATACGAGAGGTTCGAAGGCCCTGCTCTTTCAAGCTTACAATCTAGGAGGGAGGGGATAGTGGTACAGGAGAAAGTGGCTGTGGGGGATGGAGTGGTAGGAGGAGTGGAGGAGATCGGCTGTTAGGTGAGATCGGGGTAGGTTTCCCTGAAGAGATGGGTTTTCAGGGTGCGCCTAAAGGTGAGGAGGGTAGGTGACACTCTGATGGATTTGGGTAGTGAGTTCCAGAGGATGGGGGAAGTCCTGGAGAAGTCCTGCAGACGGGCATGAGAGGAGGAGACCAGGGAGCTAGAAAGTAGGAGGTCTTGCAAGGAGCGAAAAGTAGGGGTTGGGTGGTATTTGAGTATCAGGTCAGTGAGGTAGTTTGGGGCAGTGTTATGAATGGCTTTGTACGTCAATGTTAGTAGTTTGAATTTAATGCGTTGGGCAATCGGAAGCCAATGGAGGGAATGACAGAGGGGGGTGGCAGATGCGGAGCGGTTGGTAAGGTGGATGAGTCTGGCCGCTGAGTTCATGATAGACTGAAGCGGGGATAGTCTGTGATGAGGTAGGCCAGTGAGGAGGGAGTTGCAGTAGTCGAGTCGTGAGATAAGGGAGTGAATGAGTTGTTTAGTAGTGTCTGGGGTTAGGAATGTTGCGGAGGTGGAGCCTGCATAAGTTTGCCAGCGATTGGACATATTCGTGCTTTTCACAGGGTGGGGGGCGCGCGTTAGCCCCTGCCGACCCACGGGTGTCGTGATTTGATCCCTGAGGGATCAATCATCTGATTTAGGCCAGTTACACAGGTACAGGAAATGATGACATCTTCTCTCGCTGGGCACATTCCGTCCCAGAGAGAGAAGAATCAACACACAGTGAGTAAAAGCAGCACACTTTTTCAGTTTAGAACACTTTGGAACACATGAAACCCCTTGATTGCCCCCCCCCCCGTTAACCCCCTCACTGCCCTGTCACTAGTGGCATTAGTACAGTGTACAGATTTTTTGTTGATCACTGCTTTAGTGTTGCTAGTGACTTCAAATAGCGTTAGCGTCAGTTAGCGCCCCTCCCAGATAGTGTCAGATTGCCCATCAGTAATCACATTTAACTCCTTGATTGCCAGGAACATGCTCACATACACAATAAACCTCCATTGCTCAATATCTTTGATCAGATCAGCACTATACCACCGTTCACATAAGTACAGTGTCCCCAAAATTGCAGCGTTAGCGGGATCAGCCCCGGCACCTGCCAGCACCTGTGTTTAGCCCCTATGCGCCCCTCCCCCTTCTCCCCTAGCAAGTGCATGTCAGTAGGTCACTGTCACTTGATACATTGCACACAAAACTGCAGTGTTCGCGGAATCAGGCCTGATCTCTGTTAACACTTGCCGGTAAATTTTATGTATCGGTTCAAGCAGTCCCTGACAACCAGGTGCTCTTTTTTCCGTGAGTCGCACTAGGTACCCATAAACTTTGTGGCCAAAATGTCAATGGAAAGATACTCTAGTGAAGAGGCCTACAGGATTCTGAGCATGTCAGGTGAGAGCGAAGGGGAAGACTCCCTGACACAATCAGCCTCAGAATATGAACCTGTAGACAGAAATGGCACCCTGACAGATAGCTCAGATGATGCAGAAGAGGTCCCTGCTAAGATCAGGCGTACCTGACCCCATTCCAAGGTTGCTGAGATGTTCCAAATGCATGATGACTCTTATATCCAGCAGAGTGCCAGTACTAGTGCCGCTCTACATTTTGGTGAACTAGAGCACCAGTTGCTTAGTACATCCTGGTCTTTTTCATACCAGCACTGCAGTATCACTTGGTGACGTGGCGAGTCCCATACGTACTGTACAAGTTGGTGCAGTGGCGAGCACAAGTAGTGTCCCGCAGCCACCAAGAATTCGCACACAAGTCCATAGAGCCCCTAGTATCCTTCCGGATGTGCTTGCAAATCCCGATTGGCAGCCCACAAATTCTGCAGCACCCGTACTTCCCCAATTCACTGCCCTACCGGGAATTCAGGTGAAAACAGCAAATATAAATACTCCCCTTGATTTTTTGGAGCTATTTTTCACAAAAGATCTGTATGCATTGATTGTGGGTCAAAGCAATTTATATGCACAACAGTTTATCGCCGCCAACCCAAATTCAAACCTTGCCAGACCATTCGCATGGAAGCCCATTATGGTTTCCAAATTTAAAGTTTTTTTGGGCCTAACCCTCAACATGGGCATAACTAAAAAAAAAATCAGTTTCGGTTGTATTGGTCCACAGACCCGATTCATCATATGCCCTTGTTCTCTGCTGCCATGACCAGGCATAGATATGAGATTATAATGCGTTTTATGCATTTCAACGACAACACACTCTGTCATCCTTTGGGGTGACCCAGAATTTGACCGGCTCCACAAAATTTGGCCCCTCGTAAATCACCTTAACCAAAAATGTGCAGATGTCTATACTCTCCAGCAAAACATCTGCGTTGATGAGTCCCTCATTAATTTTTCTGGCCGCCTTGCATTCAAACAATTTCTCCCCAGCAAGTGTGCCAGATATGGGGTCAAGATGTATAAGATCTGTAAGAGGCCAACAGACTATACATATAAGTTTCAGATTTACAAAGGAAAAGATAGTCACATGGATCCCCGGATGCCCAGACTACATGGGGAGCAGTGGCAAGATAGTTTGGGACTTGGTGTCATCCTTTTTCCATAAGGGGTACCACTTATACTTGGACAATTTTTACTCAAGTGTGACACTATTTAAACATCTGTACAATCTTGGAATTGGCGCCGTGCGACCTAATCGCTGGGGCTTCCCCCAATGGCTTGCAAATACCCCTCTTAGAAAGGGGGGGAAAGCCTGCTTGAGAAATGAGGAATTGCTCGCAGTGAAATGGAAGGACAAACAGGATGTATTCTCCTTTCATCCATTCACCAAGACACGACCATCCAAATTGCCATGGCAGCTGGTGTTGTTGAGAAGCCCTTCTCAAGTCCACGACTATAACCTTAACATGGGAGGGGTGGACTTCAACGACCAGATGATGAAGCCGTACTTCGTTTCCCAAAAAGCCATAAGCTGGTACAAAAAATGTCTGTTTATTTATTTCAATTAGCTCTATATAATGCTTTTGTGCTTTACAAAGCAACTGGACGAAGTGGATCCTTCCTAAAATTCCAGGAAGTGATCATCATGGCACTTTTGTATCGAGAAGCCCCAAACCCCCAACACAGATGCAGTTAGCGGGCTGTATGAGAGGTATTTTCCCGATGCCATTCCTGGTACCCCAACCCAAGGGACACCCCAAAAAAGATGTTGTGTCTGTAGCAAACAAGGAAGTAGGTGTTTGTCCCTCCTGTCCTGGCCAACCTGGTCTCTGCCTCAAGGACTGCTTCCGTTGCTACCACACACTAGTGGACTATTAGTATAGGGTACAGCACGGCATATATTTGCACAGGGTCTCGAAAGATGATAGGTAGTCAGAAAACTGGCTATCGCATTTGGAGAGACCCTACAATCTGTTTTAAAAAGCTTAAGTTTAAAAAAAAAGTTTAAAAAATAAAAAATAAATAGTACAAATCCCCCCCAAAATTTTAAATTTAAAAAAACAAAAATAGTTAAAGTTTTTTTGTTGTCGTGGTTGTTACTGTTCTTCTGTTACACTTTTACTGTTTTATTGTTAACCATTGCTGTTTTCTTTGCAGGAATGCCATTCAGCTGCAGCACCGACCTGTTTATTCTGACAGCAACAGGAACTTGCTCTCAGAATGTACATTAGTCAGTGTGGGCAGCGCTGTTGGATGAGATTTTTCATCCGCAGTTAAAAAAAGAGCATTTAGGCTGCAGCATGGGGGCCTGGGGTGGCCAGTGGGTGGATAGCCCCTATGCTTCGCCATATATATTTTATAATATTTTTTGGCACATTTCCTGTGTGCCCACCATTAGAAGTGGGTGGATGCAGGGAAGTATATTCTAATGGTGGGCATACCACACACTTTTTCTGGCAGAGATTCCTTCTCTTTTTTTCCATTCAGCCCACAGGCTGCGTAAAAAAAAAGAAAATACATATACACCCAACAAGGACCAGCGACATACTAGTACATCACTGTAATTTGAGTGATTATACCAGGATGATGCCTGCAACTGCAGTTTGGGGGTTCAAAGTAATTTCCTAGCAAAAAATACGGATTTATTTTATGTGAACAAAAAATGTCAGAAAAGGCTTAGTCTTCAGGTGGTTAGAAGAGTGAGTGATGTGTGGCATAAAGTTCTAATGCTGGGCATAAAATGCCCCCACTCCCCAAAATGACCCCTTTTTGGAAAGTAGACACCCAAAACTATTTGCTGAGTGGCATGTTGAGTCAATAGAAGAATTTATTTTTTTACTGCAAGTTTTTGAAAAATGACAAAAAATTATATATTTTTTTACACAAAATTATCACTTAAATGATTTATTGCTCACACATGCCATGGGCATATGTGGAATTACTTGCCAAAATACATTCTGCTACTTCTCGTGAGTATGGGGATTTTTTTACAGTCTAGCCAAGTACAAGACCCCAAAATCCAATAAGCACCTTAAGGTTTTTAAAGGGCTTTATTTCCTCATTACAGTTCCTGACTACCGATCAAAATTTCGGAGGCCCTGAAATGCCAGGATAGCAGCAAACCCCCCAAACGACCCCATTTTGGAAAGTAGAAACACCGAGGAATTTGATAAGAAGAATGGTGAGTATTTTGCAGATCTCGTTTGTTGCCACAAATTTTTGGAAAATGAAGAAAGAAAACAAAAACATATTTTTTCTTTTTTTATATAAGATCTAAAACATACTCACCATGCCTCTTTTTAAATTCCTTGGGGTGTCTACTTTCCAAAAAGGAGTAATTTTGGGGGGTTTGGTGCTATTCTGGCATTTCAGGGCCTCCGAAACTGTGATAGGTAATGAGGAAGTGAAATGAGGAAGTTACGCACCTTCAGGCTTTCAAAGCAGTCATTGGATTTCAGGCTTCTGTATGTGGCTAGGCTCCCAGAAAGTCTCACACATGTGGTATTCCCATACTTGGTAGAAGTAGCAGAATGTATTGTGGGGTGTAATTCCACATATACCCATGGCTTGTGTGAGCAATATATAATTTAAGTGAAAACTTTGTGTAAAAAAAAAAAAAAAAAAAGTTTGTAATTTCCAAAAAACCTGTGGAAAAAAAAAATCTTCCATGGACTTAACATGCCTCTCGGCAGATATCTTAGGGTGTCTACTTTCCAAAAAGGGGTCATCTGGGGTGTTTGTACTGTCCTGGTATTTTAGCACCTCAAGAAATGTGATAGGCAGTCAGAAAGTAAAAGCTGTGTAAATTCCATTATCTATACCATAGTTTGTAGATGCTATAACTTTCACACAAAGCAATCAATATACACATATTGGGATTTTTTTTACCAAAGACATGTAGCAGAATACATTTTGGCCTAAATTTATGATGAAATTTGAGTTTTTGGGATCTTTATTATGACAGAAATGAGAAAATATTGTTTTTTTCAAAATGTTGGGGTTTTTTTATAGCGCAAAAAATAAAAAGTGCACAGGTGATCAAATACCACCAAAAGAAAGCTCTATTTGTGTGAAAAAAGTAAATACATTTAATTTATGCACAGTATTGCATGACCATGCAATTGTCGGTCAAATGCGCTGTATAGCAAAAAATGGCATAAATTACAGTATCTATACCATAGTTTGTAGATGATATAACTTTCACACAAAGCAATCAATATACACTTATTGGGATTTTTTTTTTCTACCAAAGACATGTAACAGAATACATTTTGGCCTAAATTTATAACTAACTTTGAGTTTACTATATATTTTTTATAGCTGAAAGTAAAAAATATTGTTTTTTTGTGGAGACCGGCAGCAAATCAGATGCGCCTGCAGGCCATGTCTCCTACCCCTTTGTGCTAAGGACGAGGCTGGCCCCGTGATCCTCCCGCTCCATCCCTGAAAGCTCTCCAGGCTGTACTGCATCTTCTGCAGTTTCCGCCTCTTTGCCGGCCTCTTGACCCCATTGGCTCCTCCTTGTTTCTCCACGTTTTTGTGTCATACCAATATAAACAAAAGAAATAAACATGAGACTGCCTAAACATTTGTAATTGCAACAATTTTCTGGGTGAAGGGATTATCTGACAGAAATGAAGGGATGCTAATATTTATGGTTTGAACACCGTTTTCCAAATCTTGAAAGCAAACAACCAGTGCAGTTTCGCCCCCACAGCATGCTGTAAGCAAAACTGATAAATGGGGTAACTTCTGTATTGTCGCTGTATGCAAGAACTATAGTCAAGCACACTTTTATCATACACTTTTATAAAACACAATTTCTAGTATTATTTTATCCAGCAGCATGGTTAAATTTGTATGCAATAAGAAGAGTGTCCTTAGGGAACAGGGACAAGTCTTTCAGGAGGAAATGGATTGATTGGCATTAATGCTATGTGTCTGCCTTAATTTGCAAGCGAGATGTAATTACAGTCAGAAAGTCTGTGGAAAAATATATGAAACCTGGAGGAATAGAGTGATATATTTCAGATGGAGTCTACGGTTTTACATACTTATAAATTATTACAAATAACTATTCTATTTTATGAATGAATGGGCATACTGACAAAAAAGTAAGGCAGAAATTTTCATTTTGCAATGGAAAGGACAATAATTTACTGCAGAGTGAATATATCTAGCACAGAGTCTTACACGCGTCCAAAATGCACACCTATCAATCTTCATTACTTTAAAATTTGTATAAATTATCTTAAAAAGATGAATAGGAAGCATGAACTTGAATATATGTGGATGCAACTTTAGGGAAGAAATTAAGTTGAAAATAAAGCAAAAATAGGCAGATGAAATTATTCCTAAAAGCAGAGACTTACCTCTGGTCTTCTACTTATTCCTAAAAGCAGAGACTTACCTCTGGTCTTCTAATAAGTGCCCTGGGTGCCATTTGCAGTATTTTTTTGCCATCATTTTATAAGGCGTTTCTCAACGTTGTAGGTACTAGACACAAAAAAAAAGGTCACAAACATATTTTCCCCCCTTTTTTTCTAGTACTGTAACTTAATTTTTCTTCCACAATTTTTAAAATTGTTGGATGTCCTTCTGTTTGCGGTCTTAAATGAGGAATACTGGGCATACTGCTCTAAATGTTGCAATGTAGTGTTACCCTGCAGAGGCCGCTTGGTGGATTGGGTTCTCTATTGTTTTGTCTCAACTCTGAGAACACCTCAGTCCCACTGACACACCAGGTTAAGCAAATGGACACTGCATTGCTACTGGGAGCACAGATATACTGTAGGTACCCTGCACACAACTAAGGTTCAGTATCAAAAAGCAAAATTCATATTGGTTCGTGGTAAATTAACCCAATAAATTGTTACAAGTTCCCATGACTAGCAGTATGCACATAAAAGATTAGGTTGATCACAGATCACTAGACAATATGTTCACTAAGCTGTAAAGAAATAAAATATAGTTCTATGCAACTAAATTGGAGTAAACCTGGTATTCCACAAAATCAACAATAAGTAATGGCATTAGAAAACATTAACCAATACTGTAATCAATATGTTGACAACTCTTCTGTATACAGTAGGCTATATCCACTTTGGAGTGCACTCTATATGAATGGCAGTGATCATATTCAAGACTCCCTTAAGAGGTACCCCTTACTGTGGCCAATTGGCAAAGTTCTTGTGAAGCAGTTGCCTGAATGAGCAGTCTTTAGCCCTAGTTCTTCAGTCAGCTAGCACTGGTGCCCAGTTCTTACAGTGAGTACAGTCCCAGTAAATTCTGCATTCAGGAAATAATGCTGCTAGTTAGTAGGACTGAGCTTGATGTTCGACTAAATTCGACTTGAACATCAGCCATTCGTGTTTTGCTAAACACACAAATGGTAAGGGCATTTGGTGGGCTATCCGCCCACCATGCCCCACAATGCATTGTGCTCTCACAGTGCATTGTGATTGGCCAAAGCAATGCACCTGACCACAGGTCACCGCTAGCTCCGCCCAATTGTTTACATCTGACCGGCAAATGTCAGATTGCGGCGAGTGCTCTGCTGGTGTGGACGGGTTGGCGGGCATCAGGTTTTCTTTTATTTTGGTGAGATGGCGTTATCGTGAAAATGCTGGACGCCGTTATTGCTGTTGGATTACAACAATAGAACTTTTTTAAATAAAGGATTTGTCAAAAACTTGCCCCCCATGCCAAAGACAAGTGGCCTGGTAAGCTGCGGGGAGGGCGCTCATTATCCCCCCCCCCTTTTTTGCCCTGCCATGCCTGTGCTTGGATCAAGGGTCTGCAGGAATTTAGGGGGGACCCCACACTTTTTCACCCATTTTTGGGGGGTGGAGTTCTCCTTAAAGACCTACCAAGCCTTTTTCATTTTTTTTTTACTTTAAGCAATGAATCATGACTAGAGATGAGCGAATCGAACTTGGCGAAGTGGAATTCGTTTCGAATATTAGGAAAAATTCGATTCGCGCCGAATCCGAAAATTAGCAAACTTCGGATGCACGAATCGAATTTTCCCCGATCGGCCGATTTTCATCCCTTCTACAGCCGGCAAAAAGTGTCCCTGCAGAGAGCTCCGCTATTTCTGACAGTTATCTGACAGTTCCTTCACATTTACAGCGGTTGAAACATTGTATCTATTTCTTTCCATTTAGGATACAGATGTTTTTATTCGGAAACAAATAGATACAATGTTTCAACCGCTGTAAATGTGAAGGAACTGTCAGAGAACTGTCAGAAATAGCGGAGCTCTCTGCAGATACACTTTTTGCTGTACTGGAATTCTTCTTATTTTCATCCTACTTCTTCTTCTTCTTCTTCTTCATCCTCATCCTCTTCTTCTTCATCCTCATCCTCTTCTTCATCCTCATCCTCTTCTTCATCCTCATCCTCTTCTTCATCCTCATTCTCTTCTTCTTCATCCTAATCCTCTTCTTCATCATCCTCATTCTCTTCTTCTTCATCCTCATCCTTTTCTTCTTCTTCTTCTTCATCCTCATCCTCCTCTTCTTCTTCTTCTTCTTCTTCATCCTCATCCTCCTCTTCTTCTTCTTCTTCATCATCCTCATCCTCTTCTTCTTCCTCACCATCATCCTCTTCTTCTTCATCCTCTTCTTCTTCTTCTTCTTCATCCTCATCTTCTTCTTCTTCTTCTTCTTCTTCCTCCTCATCTTCTTCTTCTTCTTCTTCTTCTTCTTCTTCTTCTTCTTCCTCCTCATCCTCATCCTCTTCTTCTTCTTCTTCTTCATCCTCATCCTCTTCTTCTTCTTCTTCCTCTTCTTCTTCTTCTTCTTCTTCTTCTTCCTCATCCTCTTCTTCTTCTTCCTCATCCTCTTCTTCTTCTTCTTCTTCCTCATCATCTTCTTCTTCTTCTTCATCCTCATCCTCTTCTTCTTCTTCTTCATCCTCATCCTCTTCTTCTTCTTCTTCATCCTCATCCTCTTCTTCTTCTTCTTCATCCTCATCCTCTTCTTCTTCTTCTTCATCCTCATCCTCTTCTTCTTCTTCTTCATCCTCATCCTCTTCTTCTTCAATTGAAGCTGCTTCTGCTCCGCCACTCTGCCATTGGACTCTTGATAGTCGTCTCCCCACACTGCTGCTGGGGGGACTTTTTAACATAGGCCTCTGTATGGCCTTCAATTTAAGCTGCTTACGCTTCGCCACTCTGCCATTGGCCCCTGTACCGCCTCCTCATGCTGCTGCCAGGTCCAGAGTGTGTCATGGGTCCCTGTACGGCCTCCCATTGCTGCTGTCTCCATCGCCACACTCTGCCATGTGCCACTTTTAGGTCTCCTCACACTGCTGGTGGGTTCCATTTTTTCATATGGTGCTGTATGGCCTCCCATTGCTGCTGCCTCCACCGCCACACTGTGGCTCCACACTCTGGTTTTGGCCCCGTGACTGCCCAAATGAGTGAAGTGTGCGGTGATTCTAAGATCGACGGCACTCATCTGCATGTCATACTGACTGACAGTATTATTTCTCTTCCCCAGCAGACTCCAAGGGCATTTAAATTAAAGGTACAGTGTTCTGCACTAATATAAAGGCTCTCTGAAGCCTAGAAACCCTTTTAATAAGTTAAATTCGCAGCGAATAAATTCGCATCGAATCGAATTTATTCCGCAAATTCGGCGAATCAGCCGAATCGAATTTTTGAATAATTCGCTCATCTCTAATCATGACAAAAACAGTACTTTTTGGGAAAAAAAAGTTCACAGATTCATGTCTGTCAGAGCAATACACGAGTCCCCATACCCCTCTTATGGCCATTAACTTGCATATAAGCCTTCAAAATAGGCACTTTTGAATTTACAAGTTCGAGTTCCATAGACCCGCATTGAGTACGAAGTTCGCAGTTGAACATTCATTAGGTTCGAATGTTCGACAGTGAACCAAACAGTGGGGTGTTTGGCCTATCACTGCTAGTTAGATGGCCAGTTCCTATGTGCTTAGTCTCAGCTAACAGCAACAGGTTAATGGCAGCAGTGTCCTCTCACCAGTCCCAGCAATATAGTATTGGGGGTCCTACCGTACAGATGTCAGTTCTTTTCTGGAGCTGCCTAGAGTGAACCCTGTCTTCAGCACATGGCCACAGGCTTGTGACAGGTTGATGTGTTCACAGGAGCAGCAATGTGCTCACCTTAGTCTTAGCAAAGAGGAAATCCTTCGGTAGTCAGCCTGTGAAAATAACCCCCTGTTCGGTTTGTGATCGAACATTCAAACCTAATGAAAGTCTGGCCGCGAACTTTGAACAGAGGGGAAAGTTCACTAAGTGGTATCTTACTGCATCTGAGTATGTGGTAAGATACCGCACAGCTACTAAAATACTGCAGGAGTTCAATTATTAAGTCATGCGGTATTTTAGTAGTGAAAACATTCTTTCCTGTTTCAGCTGTTAGCAGGATTTCCCGCTGGCAGCTGAATGTAAAATGAATTGCTGGCATTGCAATTAAAACATTTAAAAAAACAAGCCCCCCCCCCCATTCATACCATGCCCTTCGGATCTGGTATGAATTTTGAAGGGAACCTCCATGCTAAAATGTTTTTAAAAATAGCACGAGGGTGCCCCTCAAAATCCATACCAGACCCTTATCTGAGTATGCAGGCCATATGCCCTCAACATGGAGGGGGTGCTTTGAGGCAGGAGAGCCCCCCCTTACTGTTGATGGGGACAAGGGACTCTTCCCCACAACCATGGGCTGTGGGGGTCTGTAGGTGGGGGACTTATCAGAATCTGGAAGCCCCCTTTAATAAAGGGGCCCCAAGATCCCAGTCCCCCTCATGTGAATGAGTATGGGGTATGTGGTACTGGTGCTCATTCACAAAAAAAAAAAGTGTAGTGTAAAAAAATGACAGTAGACAGTCTTTGACAAGTTCTTGATTAAAAACAAAAAATACAAAAAAAAGTCCCCCAAAGTAGATCTAATGTCAATCAAGCTGCCCACCACCACTGCCAACCCGAAAAAGGAAAAAATACTCTGCTCTTGGCGCTGACTTCCGCCGTCTGACAGCTTTACCGGGATGACAGTTCTTAAATACTGTGATGACATCACAGGGGGGTGGGGTCACCCCCATCCCCTCGTGACATCATCATGTGCTGTGATTGGCCAAAGCATTGCACTTGACCTGTGATCAGGTGCATTGGTTTGGCCAATCACAATGCACTGTCAGGGTGCAGTGCATTGTGGGGCGTGGTAGGCGAACAGCTCGCCGAACGCCCTTACTGTTCGTATGCTCATCACTACCACCTAACAGTTACTCGTAGAAACCTTAGCCACCTTAACTCTTCTATTCTCTACTCTGCTGCTGACCAGCTCTATGACAAAATATCACCCCTCTCCTCCTCAACCTAGCTACTTCTGTCTTGACCAGTTCACCGTCATCCTCCCTAGACATGCTCTCCACCTCTAACTACACACAGAATTAGGCCTCAACATCTTTAACATGGGCAAATAGATGACACCAAAAGTCTCAAAAAAACATAACTGTGCTTTTGAGCGTCTGTGGAGTAAGACTAAGTCTGAGAAATATTTCAACCAATATAAATCTGCCCTCCAAAAATACAATTCTTGCCCCCATACTGCCAAGCACATCTTATCCCTCTCATTAACAACTTCTCATCCAGTCCCTATCAATTATTCTCTACCTTCAACTCTCCACTTCATCCTCCACTGCCTCCACCCACTAAATCATTCACTGCCCAGGAGATTGCCAATCACTTAAAAAGATAAGATCGATACAATTTGTGCTGAGATTTCCACTGTACAGCTACCCACTTAACACTACATGTCCACAGGTACAATCATTACTTCCCTCATTCAACCCCATTACTATAGACAGGGTCTCTAAACTTTTTTCTAACGCCTACCCAATAACCTGCCCCCTGGACCCTGTTCCCTCGCATATTCTACGGTCAATCTATGGCTATATCCTACATGTTCTAACTCACATTTTTATTCACTCCCTCTCTTCTGGCATCTTTACCAACTCTCTAAAACAGGCATTAGTCACCCCCATACTTAAAAAGCCCTCACTGGACCCCACCAATCTTAACAACCTATGCCACATGTCCTTGCTCCCCTTTTCCTACAACGTCCTTAAACATCTGGTCTACAATCGATGGAGTAACTGGCTCACTGAGAATTACCTTTTTGATCCCATTCAGCCTGGATTTTATCCTCAACACTCCACAGAAACTGCTCTCCTAAAATTCACAAATGAGCTACTAATGGCTAAAACCAATGGACACTATTCTGCACTCCTACTTCTGGACCTCTCTGCTGCCTTTTATACAGTGGACCACTCCCTCCACCTCAAAAAACTCCACTACTTTGGTCTCTTTGATTATACTCTCCACTGGTTCTCATGCAACCTATCCCACCACACCTTCAGCATCATTACCAATTTTACTTCCTCCTCTCCTCTCCCTTTATCTTATGGAGTCCCCCGAGGTTCTGTTCTTGGACTTCTCCTAATCTCTACCTACACCTCCATCCTGGATCAGTTGAAATTCTCCCATGACTTTCAAAACCATTTCTACACTTATGACACCCAAGTCTATCTTTACCCCTCAGCTTATTCCATCAATTTCCACATGCATCACTAATTTACTAACAGACAAATCAGTCTGGATGTCAGACCATTTTCTCAAACTCAATCTATCCAATAATTTTTGGAAAAAAATTAGTTAGCCAGATTATCCCATTAAAACATTTACAGAGACACACACCCAGGAGTAAACTTTAATGAGAACAATTTATGTGTCAGGAGAACTCATTATTTTTTAAGTTCTATGAGGGGCATTCAAGTCAAACTGGGACTTTTCATTTTACAGGTATAAAAAGGGATGCTAGCATGGCGATAGTGTGTCCTATTACTGAAAGGCTGCGCACATGTCGCGGGCCAGTCCAGAGACCATTAATCAAGGTTGCAGACAAAAGTGTTAGTGCGTGCATGGAACAGCATTTGGTGATGAAGTTTCTTGTGAATGAAAGTGTAGATTTCAAGCACAGTACAGTGATGGGATGCTCAGCTGCAGTAAGTGTGGATCCACATATGTGCAGTGAGGATTGAAGCTCAAGGTTCACAGCTAATTGACACAGCAGTTGTTCAGCGGTTCAGGTCAGGTTTACATCAGGTTCTGGACAGGTTTAGATCAGGTTCAGGTCAGGATTTTATCCATATGACATGTGTGGTTTAGAAACAGTTCCCATAGCAGTCAACAGCCTGTAATCCGCACGTGACCACACTGCTCATAAATCGGACAGGACTCTTTCAATCTGCACTGCCAGCGCACTGGAGATATGTGAACAGGCACCATTGGAAGCAATATTATTTAACATGTCATGCGGATTGGATGCAGTTCAAACCGAATCCAATCCACATATACAGTATGTGAACCGGCAGCAAGACATTTGAATGGTGTAAATGTTTGAAAGATAGCCGTATGCCCGGCAGAGGTGATCGAGGTCATAGTAACTCATAACCCACAGCAGTCATTTCTGGAAACATTCAGCAAGTGGAACGCCTGATCCTGGATAAACGACGTACAACCTGTTGTGAAATTACACGAGAGATGAATCTATCTGTGGGAAAAGTGAACGCAATGATGATGAAGTGAAGCTACCCTGGGATGATTCATGCATATTGACAAATCCTTTTATGCCGAAGCTTTCCAGGCATTAGTGTAAAGGTTGGGATAAGTGTATAAATGTAGCAGACGAGTATGTTGAAAATTAAATGCAGTTTCCACTCATTGAAATGTGTTCTTTTATTATATAAACTCAAAAGTCCCAGTTTGACTTGAACATCCCTCATATGTCATCAAACAATCTGAGGACTTTGCCCTTCACTTCTGTGACAATCAACACACATTAAAATGATTTCTCATCTCTGTACAATGCAAAATATTACTATGAAATGTGTAGAACACATTTTTCAATACTGTTTCCTTTTTAACCTGTTGTGTGCAATAAAAATATATACAATTACACATTTTCTTTCTGTACCTGCACTTTGCAATATTACTTTTTTACAGAATAGATTTTTTTCCATGAATACATTTAATGCACAAAACACTTTTGGAACATAGTGAATTATTATACTTGATAATCCTTACATAAGAAATACTTGACGATACTTACATAAGAAATATTAAGTATCATTTTTAACAATTTAAGTCACTTCATCATAATATATGTGCATGCTCCTGAACAGTGTTCTCTTTGGAGTGGGTTCAGGTTTCCCAGGGCAACTTGGAATTTCTGATAAGATCAATAGATATTTGTATGCATTTATTAAACAGATATCTTAGCCCTCATGCACACTGGACATTTTGATAACACTGGTAACGTTTGCTGTGTAGTCATGTTAAAAACGTGAGTTTTCAACTTTTATTAGTGTTTTTGCATTAGTGTTCATTGGCGTTTTGCCACGATTAGTGGCGGTTTCCCACGTTTTTTAGTGTATTTTTTACCAAAAGAAACTTTTTTTTGGTCAAAAAAGTCCAAAAACGCTGGTTTGAGGCGTTTTACTATGTTTTGCTGTGTTTTTCAGCTTTAGAGCGTTTTTACCGCTAAAAACTCCTCTAGAAACCCAGCCAAAAAACATCCCAGCCAAAAAACATTGATTACAGTCTATGTGTGCATGGACACATAGAATAACATGCTCGGGGGGTTTACTGGCTGTAGAAAAAAACGTCAAAAGCCAAAAACAGCCGCTGTAAAAACATCCAGTGTGCATGAGGGCTAAAAGTGCTTTTAGTTCTACATTTAACAGAACAGGGGAGAAAATATCGGCAGTTCATTGTTAGAGTTGATATACACCTTAATATTGACCTATTGATTGCCAAATTGGTAGGTACACGTAATGCCACCTCTCTTAAGGAATCTAGTATTGGAGAGGTGTTTTGTCTGGGCTCTCTGTAAAATCTCTTGCACTGCATGTGGAAATAGCAAAATTAGATCATGGCCCATAACAATATCAGCAACCTTTATAAATAACACAGAACATGCTGTAACCACAGTCACACAGCTGAAGTGAACCCTTGATTACAGAGTCCAGCTGATAGGAAACATCCATTTGAGGTAGTGTTTTCCTCTATATTCTTGTGTCAACACCTCTGCTGCATGTCCTTGATTGTCATGCAAAACAAAGAAAAGGATTTCCAATAGTCAAGCAGAGCTAATACAGGGACAGTAATGACAGCTTGAATCAATGCTCTTTGTTTTCCTTACCAAATAAAAGGGTTGCTGTGCTGTCTTGGTGTATTATGGACTCAGTAATTGGGAGGTATTTGGGGGTTCACTCTCGTCAGTATTTGACCAACATCAGAAGGGCTCTCAGCTGTCTCTCATTCTTAGCGATTAGGATAGTGTTTGATCACCTTAGCTGTCTTTTATGAAGTAGTGGTACCTTCTGAAATGCCATTTCCTAGGAAAACAATGTTCTCTTGACAGCATTGTAACTTCTCTCTTTTGTTTCTGCTAGATGGCATAGTAAGCTGTAGATCTGTTTCTTAAATTGCTCTGTTAACACAGCATAGTAACAAATCATGAACATAGTGTAACAATATTGTGTTGTCATACTGAGGCGTCCACCAATCCAAAACGTCCTTTAGCCCACACATACTACGAAGGCAAACGAGTACCAACAGTCTAGATGCACAGTAAAAAAAATGGCATTGTCACAGTGAAATATTTGGCAACTGGTGATATCTCTGCAAATAGAGTGTGTGGATTAGGCATACTGGGTGTATCTGCTGCCATGATTTTGTTGACAACTCTCATGAACCTATACAGTAAATTAATTGACCAACCTGTAATTTCGTTTTTCTTAACTGGAATATTCACTTTAGATGTCATTCCTTTCAACACTTCAGCTTGTTAATTATGAATAATATATTTCTTTATCCCATCCATCTGAGCTGGATTTTGAGGGTATTGGGACAATTAGCGGTTTAGGAGCTCAATGTTTGAGTTTGATTTATAGTGGTAACACATTTACTAGTCCCAAATCATAGCCATTCTTGGCTCATAATCTGGCTGGCACATCTTGCAAATTTGTCTCATCTGATTCTTCAGCATTAACAAGCAATATAATTGTTTTAAATAGTTTATAAAACAGGGTTTTCAACTTTTTTTTGTACCCTGAAGGAACCCTTGGAAAAAAATGTGAGATTTTGGGGAAGTATTTTTAGAAATAACATTAAATGATAGAATCCATGTTTAACTGCTTCCATACTGGGCATTTTTACCCCCTTCCTGCTCAGGCCATTTTTCAGGTATCAGTGCTCTCACACTTTGATTGACAATTGCGCGGTCATACAACACTGTACCCAAACTAAAATTGTATAATTTTCTTCACACAACTAGAGCTTTCTTTTGGTGGTATTTAATCAACACTGGGGTTTTTATTTTTTGTTAAATTAAAAATTTTGAAAAAAAACAAAAAAACATGTTTTTCTTTGTTTGTTATAAAAGTTTGCAAATAAATAATTGTTCTTCATAAATATAGGCCAAGATGTATTCTGCTACATTTCTTTGGTGAAAATAACCCAAATTAGGATGTATTATTTAGTTTTGTAAGTTATAGAGTTCACAAACTATTGGATATAGCTGAAAATTGATCAATCCTGAAGTACTGGCGGCCAATCTAATTTGTTGAGGTCCAAGAATGTTAGAACAGTACAGATATCCCACAAATGACCCCTTTTTGAAAAGTAGACAGTCTGGCATATTTCATAAGAGGCATGGCGAGTTTTTTGAAGTTGTAATTTTTTTTTATAATTTTTTGGAAAATGAAAAAAATTATTTTCACTATTTCTTTTTTTACATACTGTCACCAGTGCAGTACAGCGTCATTATATAACTGGCATAGCAGTGATCAGGGACACTGACTGGTGACAGTATGAAAAAAAATTGATATTTCTTTTTCATTCTTTTTTTTAAATTTTATTAGTTTTAATTTTTTATTACATTTTTTCTCTTTTTTTAAGATTTTATTTTCATATTTCACTATGACCAAAGTAGTACAATGTTACCATAGTGATCAGTATTTTTTTTTTTTTTTTTTTTTTACAGAATTTGCTTATAGCAAAGAATTACTTTGCTATAAGCAAACATTTACCTGAATGACATTGATTCATTCATTTTTTTTTTGTTGTACTTAGCTGTGATTTGGTAACGGCTAATCACATGACACAGATGGGCTGTGATTGGCCCAGCTTGTGCATGTGATCGCTATGACCATTCACAGCTAGACACACTTCTATACAATGGATGGCTTAAAAGGAAGCCATCCATTGTATACAACTGTCATGTGACCTGCTGTGATTGGTCACAGCAGGTCACATGGTACTGGCAACAGGGCCGGTACACAGATCTGTCATCAGCCGTGTCTGAGGTACATGGCAGGTGACAGATCGTGCAGCAGAGCGGTCCTGCGGGCAGGTGCACTGTGCACGCCTTAAAGGACGCCATATGGCGTCCACCAGGAGGCACGAGCTGTTCGCCCGGCTGCCATCTGGCTATAGGCTGGGCGGCAACTGCTTAAATGTGTTTATTGAATGTGACTGTAGAAAAAATGAAACAAGAGCGCACTAGCCTAGCGCATTATCCCAGATACCAATTTATGAAATGTAAAAAAAATATACTCACAAACAAGAGGTGAAAAATCGTGCAACATACGACAGTCACTAGATGAATGCTCCATATAGCACCAAAGGCCCCTACATAAAAGAAGTGCCATCCAAGAACCAAAGAAACTCTGATGTGTTTTGAGGGAAACCCTCTTCCTCAGAGCCAAGGGAACCTGCTCTCTCTCAATAAATACCCTAGAGTTTTATACAGCTGATTCATAGCTCCACCCTCCTGCAGGGGGCAGGGTCAGTGCACATGCATCAAACCACAGTAATTGAAAGATGATGAATACATAAATAGACCAACATGGCAGTTGGAAATACATAAATACACCAACATGGCAGATATACATGTATACATAAGAGGTATAAGGAATATATGTGTAAAAAATGCTGTATGTATTATACAGAAGAGAGGTCAGTGATTGTGGATGTAAAAATAAAAATATTGCCCCCTATTAAAAACAATGAAAACAAAGGCCCTTGTTAGGAAACAAAATGAAGGATGATTCTCTATACTATACTAAATTATGGACCTCAGAATCCTCATTAAGCCCCATGCTACCGAAAGTGAAGATCCAGTATGCCTCTCTTTTGCATTGCTTCTGGTGACTCCTCCCCGGGTCAAGATAATCCTCTATGGTTTCAATGCCAAAAACCTTGAGGCCTACAGGATCACTATTATGAGCCTCCTGGAAGTGGCAAAGAATGGAGTATCTATCTTTGTTGTTTGAAATGCCACTCTTATGCTCACCAACCCTGACTCTTAGGGGCCAAGAGGTCCTACCCACTTACAGGTGACCACATGGGCAGATGATTGCATATATGACATAGGTGGTAACACAATTATTAAACTGTCTGATTTTATGGGTTCTGCCATCCGCTCCAACAACTTCTCGCTACTGAAGTATCGGGAGATAAACCATATCTTAGGATTGTCTGATGTATGGGGTATCATCTCCCTGGAGGTGGATGGAATGGGGCTGTCATAGAATTCCATAAACTTATTATAGGCAGCCTCAATGTGTTCGTCTGTGTACCCCTTTGCCCTGAATTTCTTTTTCAGGATGAGGCTTTGTTCTTCATAATCTGCCTTATGGGTACATGTGCGCCTGGGTCTGCAGAATTGCCCATATGGGATGTTGTGAATCCAGGTAGGATGATGATGACTGCCTGCATGTAAGTAAGAATTGCTCGCACTGGGCTTGAAATGTGTCCTGGAATATATATTACCCAGTGGGTAAGCTGTAAATTCCAAATCCAGGAAAATGAGGAACTCATCATTGACTACATCGGTGAATGAAATACAAAATGGGTTCTGTGAACAGTGATCACAGAACCTCTCAAGTTTAGAATCTGTGCCATCCTAAATAATCAATATGTCATCAATGTATCTGGTGAATAACCAGATTAGCCCCGAAGGGGTTGTTTCTCCAGATAAACTGATTTTCCCAAAGCCCCATGAACAGGTTTGCATAGCTGGGGGCAAAACTAGCCCACATAGCGATGCCCCTAATTTCTTTGTAATAGTCCCCTATGAAAAAAAAATACTTATGCGTGAGGGTGAAATGTGTGCAATCATATAAAATCTTCATTTGCATGGAATTCAAATTTTCCTCTTCAATAGGATAATACTCGATGGCTTTGAGTCCGAATACATGGTCAATAGAGGTGCATAGTGAAGTAACGTCTAGGGTCACCCAACTTGAGAAGTTGTAGGAGCAGATGGCAGAACCCATAAAATCAGACAGTTTATTAATTGTGTTACCCCCATGTCATATATGGGATAATCTGCCCATGTGGTCGCCTGTATGTGGGTAGGTCCAGAATTTACTGTAATATAGATATTCTTCCTTCATTTACCCCTTCGCATATGTCCCCCATCTTGTGTTTGCTTTGGTTCATCAGGGGTTTCATATTGACATTATTCCATGTCTTCTACCTTAGTACCTCACCCTATATTCTTGATGGATTGAGATATGTGTTATATATATTTTTATTTTTATTTTTTTCGTTTTTATTATTATCTTTATAGATCCATCACATTTTACAGTTTTATAGCAGAACCAACTTAGCCACCCTTGGATCAATGTTGTGCACCCTAGGATATTCTTGGATGTTGTAACGGAACCGACCTAGACTGTGCTTGAGTACTTCCGTTAGACTATTACTTCCCCGTCCGAACACCAACAACAGACACCACAGCCGACCATACAAGATTAGATGACACCAGTGTTACGATTGTGGAGTCAGACCCCAGCCCTTCTGACCAAACTCGTGACCAAAGGACTAGCCAATCTAAAACCACGCTGTCACGTGTGTAACAATGCCACGCCCAGCTGCACTCTGCACACAGATTTTCCAGCAAATGGACCACAACCTGTGTACTTTCAGGCTAAGAGTGATTGTTACTGGATCGGGTTAATTACGCAACTAACCCTTCACACTGCCACCACCTCCTTTTTGTACAGAGAAAGGGGAAACTCATCAATATTAGCAATAACACTATGATGTTTGAATAATCGTCCGTATACCACTGTCACCAAAGGCAGGGATATATAGAGGTTTAAACACACACACACAGTAGCGCTCTTCAGAGGCAGGGATTCTTAGTTTGCATTAAAGAGCTTTAGAAACAGTTCAACACTTTCAGAAAGTAAGATTTATTACTAAAAAAGGTCAAAAGGATGCAATAAAAATATGTACAGAAATGATGTAGCCAATATATATATACACACACACACACACACACACACACACACACACATATATATATATATACACATACATACATACATACACATACATACATACATATACACACACACACATATATACAGCAAACAATAGCACGGCAAAGAGATAACAGAAAGGAGTTTAGAGGGATAAAGTACTTGCCAAACGTCCTGGTTTAAGCAGATCAGGTTTCAGAGCCAAAAGGATGCTTTTATCTCCCAAAGTTAGTTACGATGTTAAAAGGAAGAATTCTTCAACTTTTCTTAACTCAGCTTAGCTCAGCTTTTTTCCAAGGAATTCAGCAGGGTGTCTCCCTGAAGCTGAGAACCAATCCCCTCATATGGGCAGGTGTTGTAGGCAGAGACCCAAGCTATGACTAAAAACTCTCACAGTTGATGTCATGGTTCATACCTTATTCTTGGTGCATTTTGCAGCCTTGCCACTAGTAGATTATTATGCAGAATCACCTGCGGAACATCTACATATGAAATATAACACCTGCTTGTATGGTTAAGGAGATATAATTTTCTGCTCTCCTGTATATGCCAGGTAGGGGATGTAATATATCAGGCGACTTGTATCAAAGTGAGCCGTCTGAATATGCGCTCCATGTTTATGTAATTATGTCCTATTTGAGGATATAAAATTATATGGAAAAATTAGTTTTTAAATGTAAGTCTGTTTTTACAACAACCTGGAATGTCTTTGAAACTCAGTGGAGGGCTTGGTTTATGGCTTTACGATCCCTTCTCCAGCAAGAGTCTCACAGACATAGGGGCACCGCTAATTGGGGTTTACAGCCATGACGCCCTCCCAGTGAGTTTACTGCCTGTGATCTCTGTCATCATCCAGACCACATGTCACTCAACAGAGAGGGAGGAGGGAGGAGGAAGGCTGATTTGGGAGTAGAAATGATACAAGATGGAAGATCCTTTGCCAAAATGGAGGTTCGCATCCATCTCTGTGTGCATGTTTGCTACAGACACCACAGCCGACCATACAAGATTAGAGGACACCAGTCTTGAAGTAAACCAGGAGGTAGACTAATTTATATGAACACAGATACAAGATATATACACTCAGGGGCAATCCCCCCTGCCTGCATAATGACACAGGGCGGGGCAATCTACGTTTAGTAACAAGAGACACACAGGTATTCAAGCTTCACACCAGCAGACAGTCCCATCAGGAGGAAGGGCTGCTGGAGACACATCCCCACTAAGCTAATACACATAAACACATACATCACATAATAGTTTGCTCCCAAGCCAGACACACAATAGAACAATGGGATGCAACTACATGACATTAAACAAATTAACAACCCTCACACAATATTAGGACAGATCACCCTGTACCCCTAACAGACACAGGGTGATTTACACATAAGAGGGATATGGGGAGCTGAGACAGGGGACTCCCCACCTCTCCAAAGTGAACTGGGTTCCATGGGCCCCCCCACACAATGTGACTCCCATCACAGATGTACTATATTTTATCCATTTTCTTCATATATGACCATATGAGATCTAATATCTTCTCATTATTGTGATATTCATACAGACCCATTCCCAATTTTGGTGTGGTTTAATTTAATATGCTGCATTTTATTTTTTCCGATTTTTATTAACATATACTATTGATTTTGCTTTGTAAGGTTTTCCTTGCCCTTTGTATTACGCTATTCCTATATTTTTTCATTTATATATCTTCATGTTATACTCAGTTTTTATACATCCATTTATATTCTATTTTTTTAAATGTGTACTCAATATATATTGGTAATCTATCCCTCCCTCTTCTCTTTTAAAGTTGTTTACGACAGATGTACCACTTGTACACACTTATAGACCATTTTTATATATAATCAGAAATTGTGATAAATGAATAAAATAAAATTATATATACCACAAATAATAGTGTGACCCTTAAATATATAAATAAATATTAATGAATATTAATACCACCACCATAAAGTGCAAAATTAATCAAATAAATCTGTTGAATCCTCATGAAGTCCATTCAAAAAGTCCATATCAAATATGATCCTCAATCAATGAAGTCATGAAATTTTCTTTCACCAATGTGATATTCAGTGCTTTAAACACCCCATCAAAATGCACACTCACCAGAAACTGGTGGTAAACCAGCATATCTGTATAAATGCAGCACTCCACCACTGAACTCCAGCTTATGGATATCCAAAATACTCCATATAGTACATGTAGATAAAAAGAACACTCGCCATGCAAATAACATATAAAATTTATTCCAATAATCCCCCCTTATAAATCCACACTCACGAGTCAAAAATTAACAAGCGTTTTGTTAACAGGAGCACAGAGCTCACAATCCAGCATCTCACCAGCCTGCCTGCAACCAAGATGGCATTGTTGTGATCACGTGGTCTGGACACGTGGGTTGGCGTGCATGGTGACTTCACCGGCTAGCCATGCCCTAATGTGTTTCGTCATATGACTTCTTCTGAGGGAGTGGCTGACAGTGTATGGAGCGTGCTCTTATAGAGCCGCCTCCTTTGCAATTGGTTAATTAGCAGAAACAACACCTGAAGGCATATTAATCTGAACAGGACTACTAATTAAAGCGCCATACCATATCATCAAAACAGCGCCATCTTGTGTCTCAATAGCAAAATTACAATTCAACATATCAACATACTGTATATAGCTTCACAATTACAAAATAGAGAACAATCTCCACAAATAGGAATAAAGTAAATTAATAAAATATAAATATATATATATATATATCTCAAAAATATATCAGGACATTAATACAGTAAAAAAAAATTAAAATTATATATATATATATATATATATATATATATATATATATATATACACAGTTGCAAGAAAAAGTATGTGAACCCCTTGGGATTCCGTGGAGTTTTGCATGAATTGGGCATAAAATGTGCTCTGAACGTCATGTAAGTCACAACAATAGAAGAACACAGTCTGCTGAACATAATACTACACAAACATTAGATGTTGCCATGGTTTAATTGCACATAACATGTAAACATTCACAGTGCAGGGAGGAAAAAGTATGTGAACCTTTGGACTTAATAACTGGTTGACCCTCCTTTGGCAGCAATAACCTCAACCAAACGTTTCCTGTAGTTGCAGATCAGACCTGCACAACGATCTGGAGTAATTTTGGACCACTCCTCTTCACAAAACTGTTTCAGTGTAGCAATATTCTTGGGATGTCTGGTGTGAATCGCTCGTTAAGGTCATGCCAAAGCATTTCAATCGGGTTGAGGTCAGGACTCTGACTGGGCCACTCCAGAAGGCGTATTCTGTGCTGTTGCAGCCATTGTTTTGTTGAATGACTTGTATGCTTTGGGTCATTGTCCTGTTGCATCACCCAACCTCTGCGGAGCTTCAGTTGGCGGACAGATGGTTGTACGTTTTCCTGCAAAATGTCTCGATAAACTCTGGAATTCATTTTCCCATCAATGACAACAATCCGTCCAGGCCCTGAGGCAGCAAAGCAGCCCCAAACCATGATGCTCCCTCCGCCATGTTTTACAGTGGGGATGAGGTTTTGATGTTGGTGTGCTGGGCTTTTTTTTCTCCACACATAGTGTTGTGTTTTCTTCCCAAACAACTCAATCTTGGTTTCATCTGTCCACAGTATATTTTGCCAGTAGTGCTGTGGAACATCCAGGTGCTCTTTTGCAAACTTCAAACGTGCTGCAATATTCTTTTTGAACAGCAATGGCTTCCTGCGTGGTGTCCTCCCATGTACTCCATTCTTGTTTAATGTTTTCCTTATTGTAGATGTGTCAACAAAAATGTTAGCATGTGCCAGAGATTTCTGTAGGTCTTTAGCTGACACTCTGGGATTCTTCTTTACCTCATGCAGCATTCTGCGCTGTGCTCTTGCAGTCATTACAGGATGACCACGCCTAGGGAGAGTAGCAACAGTGCTAAACTTTCTCCATTTGTAGACAGTCTGTCTTACCGTGGACACATGAACATCAAGGCTTTTGGAGATACTTTTGTAACCCTTTCCAGCTTCATGCAAGTCAACAATTCTTGATTGTAGGTCTTCTGACAGCTCTTTTCTGCGAGGCATGGTTCACATCAGACAGTGCTTCTTGAAACCAGTAAACCCAAAACAGGTGTGTGTTTTTTAAGGGCAGGACAACTGTCAGCAACACATCCAATATCATCACACTGATTGGAGTCAAGGTTGGCTCACTCCTGGCTCCAATTAGCTCTGGGAGAAGTCATTAAGCTAGGGCCTCACATACTTTTTCCTCCCTGAACTGTGAATGTTTACATGTTATGTGCAATTAAACCATGGCAACATCTAATGTTTGTGTAGTATTATGTTCAGCAGACTGTGTTCTTCTATTGTTGTGACTTAGATGACGTTCAGAGCACATTTTATGCCCAATTCATGCAAAACTCCACGGAATACCAAGGGGTTCACATACTTTTTCTTGCAACTGTATATATATATATATATATTTATTATTATTATTATTATACAGTATTTATAAAGCACCAATAGTTCGCTCAGCGCTGTACATTACAAAGGGGGACAGAACATGTGACAGAACAATACCAATACAATGCAAAACATGAGGGGATTGAGGGCCCTGCTCTTTCGAGCTTACATATAAAATTATATATAAAAAATATTATAAATCACTAATGAAACAATTCAAATCTAGTTCAACATTTAACCTCTTGCCGTCCGCCTGCTGTTTATAAACGGCAGGGCGGTGGCAGTCCAAGGTCGGGTTGCCGTTCCTAAACGGCACCCGCCTTTTCTAGCTGTGCGCGCTCCCTAGGAGCGCGCACCACCGCGATCCGGTGTCCGCTGTGTCCTCCGGACACAGTGAAACACCGATCGTCGGACGGGACCTCTGTACGAGGTCCCGGTCATGTGATCACTGATTGGCGAATCAGTGATCACATGCAAAGTAGTAAGCAAGATGTCACTTGTGACATCATTGCTTACTACGTGTGAAATCTGTGAATGATCACAGAGGTCACATGGTACAAGGCTATTCACAACAGCCTTGTACCATGTGACAAGCTGTGACCAATCACAGCTCACTCAGAATTTCTCAATGACTGCAAGAATGCAGACAGAGAGAAAGAGAAATGATTGCTTTTACATCCTATATGGGTGTAAAAGCAATCAGTGTAAAAAAAAAAAAAAAATCTTCATCACCCCCCACAAGTAGTACAATGTCACCATGGTGACACTGTACTGCTAGGGTGACAGTATGTAAAAATAAAAAATAAAAATAAAAAATATAAAAAAAAATAAAATAAAAATGTAAAAAAAAATGTTTAAAAATTATAATGTTTGGTTATAAACTAATTTGGATTTTTTTTTTACTAAAAAAATAACGGAATAAATTTTGGTCAAGATTTAGGATGAAATATTATTTATTTGCAAAATTTTATTAAAAAAAACTTTTTTTCAAAATTTTTGGACTTTCATTTACATAGTAAAAAAAATAAAAATCCCAGCGGTGAATAAATACCACCAAAATAAAGCTTTATCTGTCTCAAAAAAATGGTAAAAAATTCATATGGGTACAGTATTGCATGACCGCGCAATTGTCATTCAAAGTGTGATAGCGCTGAAAGCTGAAAATTGCCCTGGACAGGAAGGGGGTAAAAGTGTCCGGACAGGAAGTGGTTAATCCCCTAGGGGCCAGAGCGTCATTCATATAAATCCATTTTGTTTCACATTTTGATAATTCTCTAACTCTATTAGATCCTCTCCAAGCCTTAGGTATGGATTCTATAGCCCAAAATGTAATATTAGTTGGATATTTTTTAAAATGTAGAGATACACTATGATACTTGTATCCCTTAATGATGTTCTTTAAATGTTCCAGTACCCTAACTTTAAGCTGTCTCTTGGTCCTACCAATATAAATTAGAGCACATGGGCACTCAAATCCATAGACCACAAAGGATGAATCACAGGTCAAAAAGGAGGAAATATCGAACTCCCTCCCATTGGATTTGGAAGTGAATTATGTAGTTAATTGTCCTAAGAAAGTTAGAAGAACAATTGCTGCAACTGATGTGATTGTGCTTGAAGAAATAAACTCTATTTGCCAGTCCATCTCCCCACTGATTCCTGAAGAAAATAAAGTGAACTCTCTACTCTCTCATTTTGTCATCCCTATTAAACTTACCTTCGAGGGACATGAAATCCCCTGCTCAGCTATGCTGGACTCCAGGGCTGGGGGGGAACTTTATGGACATAGAATTTGCCCGCAGCAATAATATTCAAGCAAGAAATACATTTGCCCTATTGATATGGAGACGGTTGATGGTTCACTGTTAGTTTCTGGACCTGTTACTCATAAAATGGTTCCTCTGGTACTCCAGCTTTCAGCTGATTACATCACCCAAGTTTCCTGTCATGCAGGGCATTCTTTGGTTCTCCACTCACAATCCCCCCCATCAACTGGGGAGCATAGACTATAGATTTTACATCCTTCCATTGCAAGAAATACTGTAGGGAACTTTGTCAAACAAGTTGTTCACCAGCCAAGGAGTCACATAGTTGATTAACTATCCTGTCATATGACAACTTGCCTCCACAATACCATAAGTTTTGGGATATCTATGATAAGAAAAATGCTGATCAATTACCTCCTCATCGGCCATTTGATTGTTCCATTGAGCTTCTCCCAGGGGCCGAAATACCTTTCGGCCACCTTTTCAATCTGTCAGAACCTGAATTAAAGGTGTTCAGAGGGTGGCTCGATTAAAATTTAGAGAAAGGCTTTATTAGACACTCAATATCTCCTGCAAGAGCAGCCCTGTTCTTTGTTGAAAAGAAAGACTCCACCTTGCGTCCATGCATTGACTACAAGGACATGAATAAAATCACTGTTAAAAACGGTTATCCACTCCCCTTGATCTCTGAAATGTGGGAAAGACTCTGTTCCACCAAAATATTTACAAAACTTGACTTACGAGGGGCATATAACCTTGTCCTCATTCGTCAAGGAGACTAATGGAAAACCCACCCTTAGGACCAGGTATGGGCATTTTGAATCTCTGGTTATGCCTTTTGGACTTTGCAATGCCCCTGCAACTTTTCAACACTTCATCAATGTTTTTCATGATCTGTTGGACCAATTTGTGATTGCTTATCTGGTTGATATTTTCATCTTTTCCGATAATCTGGAGGAGCACCGCAAACATGACCGTCTTTGAAAGTTTAAGGAGGAATAGACTTTACATTAAGTTGGAGAAATGCGAGTTTGAACAAACCCAGATCCAGTTCTTGGGATATATTATTTCTCCAGAAAGGGTGAGCATGGATCCCGAGAAGATCAAAGCAGTGGTAGATTGGCCACTCCTGGAAATGTTAAGGAAATTCAACTTTTCGTCGTGTTTGCCAACTTCTACAGAAAATATATAAGAAACTTCTCTATGGTGATAGCTCCAATTACACAACTGACAAAGAAAGGGGTACCCTTCATGTGGACCGCTGAGGCACAGGCTGCTTCTGGAAAGATAAAAAATCTTTTCACTTCTACACCAATTTTGGTATCCCGATCCTGAACTACCCTTTATAGTGGAAGTGGATGCTTCTGACTCTGCCGTGGGAGCTATCCTTTCTCAGCGAAGTGGTGAAAAGATGCAGCTTCTTCTTTGTTCTTACTTCTCTCATTTGATGTCTTCAGACGAAAGGAATTATGACATTGGGAATAAAGAGTTACTGGCAATTAAGGAAGCCTTTTATGAATGGAGGCATTTGCTGGAAGGGGCTAATCATCCTGTAACTGTTCTCACTGATCATAAAAATTTAGGAATTAATTTGCTCTGCCAATAGATTGCCTTCTAGACAAGCACGTTGGTCTTTATTCTTTTCCAGATTCAATTTTATTAGCTCATATCGACCTGGATCGAGGAATAGTAAGGTGGATGCCTTATCAAGGATGTTGTCTGAGCATCCCCAGGAATGTACAATCCTAACTCAGAAGAAATTCCTAGGGGCCACAAATACCAAGACATTTTTGAGTCTTCTTAAAGAGGGGTATGAGAATGACCCACTTCTCAATCATCCTCCTAAGGACATTAACTTTGAACATAAGAACGGCTTTTGGACTCAAGCACATCATCTCTATGTACCTGAATCTGCTCATGTTGAAGCCCCCAAATTAGTTCATGACTCTAAACTTGCAGGGCATTTTGGAGTTTCTAAGACAGAAAAACTTTTGTCACATTCCTTCTGGTGGCCTGGTTAGAAGGAAGATGTCAATGCTATGCGGCCTCCTGTCTGATGTGCGCACACCATAAGACACCCCAAGCTTCTCCTTTGGGGTTGCTCCAGCCACTCACTGTTCCATTAAGACCTTGGTGGTCAATTTCTATGGACTTTGTGGTTGATTTACCTCCCTCAAAATGAAATTACCCCTATCTTGGTATTCATCAACCATCTTACTAAGATGGCTCATTTTATACTGGTTAAGGGGGTACCTTCTGCTGAACAAACTGCAGAGTTGATGGTTCAAGATGTTTTTAAACTACATGGAATTCCTGATGATTGTGGTATCTGACAGAGGATTACAGTTTACTTCAATACTTTGGAAAAGCTTTTGTTCAGGTTTAGGTGTAACAATTAACCTGTCCTCTGCTTTTCATCCTCAGTCTAATGGTCAGACCGAGAGGACCAATCAAACTTTGGAGAAGTACCTTCGATGTTTTGTCAGTTATCTTCAGGATGACTGGGTGGACTATCTTCCTAGGGCAGAGTTTGCCTATGATAAATTCTAAACATAGCTCCACCTCCCAAATCCCTTTTTTCCTCAATACTGGGTATCATCCAGTTTTTATTCCTGATCTCCCTATCACAACTCAAATTCTACTGTTACCAACAGATTAACTACATTGCAGGAGACTCAGGCGAAGTTCATCAAGACTTTGGGGGAGGCTTAGGAATGTTATAAAAAGGCTACTGACAGACATTGCAGATCACTTTCTACCTTTCATGTGGGCAACAAGGTTTTGCTATCAATCAAAAATCTGAAGATTCAATTCCATTGGCAAAGTTGGGCCAAAAGTTTTTGGGACCTTTCCAGATTTCTGCTCAGAATAACCCAATCACCTTTCGCTTAAAACTTCCTGACAGTATGAAGATTCACCCTGTTTTTCACATATTGCTACTCAAACCATTTCATGAAAATCCTTTCTCTGGAAGAATTCTTCCACCGCCTCCACCTGTTGAGGTACAGGGTAAAGAAGAATATGTGGTGGAGAAAATTCTTAATTCTACGATCTTTAGAAATAAATAGCAATATCTTGTTCAATGAGAAGGATATGGGTAACAGGAGAATTCTTGGGAGCCTGAGAAAAACGTTCATTCTCCTAGATTAACAAGAGAATTCCACTAGAGGTTTCCCCACAAGCCAGGTAGTACTGTTAGAGCCTCAGTCCAAACCTGGAACTTATGCAGTGTGTGGTAATGTTTCTTCTTGCTGAGCCACCTGGAATGCTGGACAGCTTCCTTGACAATTATTTGAATGATGCTGCCTTGACCTTGGCCTGAATGTTGAACCCTTTGCTCCTCCCATGAATTTCCTGATTTAAGCCAGGTCTCTGCACTTCCTGTTTGCCAGAATATTGTGCTCTCTTCAGCCAGTATCTCACTCCTTGCTTTCTCTGCTGTCATCCATATTTTGCTACCACTCATTATTGACCCTCGGATTGTTCTTCGACTACGCTTCTGCCTGATCCCAACCTGAAACTGCTCATTACTGACCTTTGACTTGTTTACTGACTACGCTTCTGTTTGATGCTTACCTGCTTAATACACTATGGGACCTCCACTTGCTCCCCTCCTGGTGGGGTGATTCTGAGGACCACAATCTGGTGATAACACGCAGCAAAATCCATCTCCACCATCAGGAGCTCTAGTGAACACCAGTTAGTACTGCACCTAAGGTGAGCCCACTCCTCTGCCAGGGTAACCTGCCTGTGTACCTATCCTTCTGGTTTTGATTTGAGCCTTTCCACTGCTATATTACTGGTCTTTGAGCCTGATCCATGATTGTGACACCGTGATGTGGTTCTTGGAACTCTGGACTTCCTGCTTTATGGATAGTGTGCATTCCACACCATCCTGCCAAGCCTCTGGGGGTACACAGGCTCCCCATGTCCAACTACTTCAATCCACCATCCCTTTAGCCTTCATTTTACCTGGGAAAGTCACAAATCCAGGTATAATGGACACTGGAACAGGTAGTTCATGGGCCGTTTTCATACTAGATACTTGGATATACCTACATCCATATGCTGCTGTGAATACTGTATGTCATTTTAAAGTGCTAAGGGGCTTTGTTTTCACTGTTTTTAACAGGGGGCATTATTTTCATTTTTACATCCACAATCACTGACCTGTATAATACATACAGCATTCTTTATACATATATATTTATTATATCTGTTATGTATACATGTATATCTGCCATGTTGGTGTATTGATATATTTCCAACTGCCATGTTGGTTTATTTATTTATTCGTCATCTTTCAATTACTTTGGTTTGATACATGTACCACTGACCCCATCCCCTGCAGGAGGGTGGAGCTATGGGTCAGCTGTCTAAGACTCTAGGGTATTTATTGAGAGAGGGCTCTGGTTCTCTTGGCTCTGAAGAAGAGGGTTTCCCTCAAAACGCGTCAGCATTTCTTTGTCCCTTGGATGGCACTTCTTTTACGTCGGGGCCTTTGGTGCTATATGGAGAATGCATCTAGTGACTGTCATATGTTATGCAATTTGTCACCTCTTGTTTGTGAGTATATTTTATTTACATTTCAATAAATTGGTATCTAGGATAATGTGTTAGGCGAGTGCACTCTTGTTTAATTTTTTCTGCAGTTATATCTGATTTCCCCCCATTGTATATGGGAGCAGCAAGGTTTGGCCTATCCACCAAAATTTTTGCATACATCTGGGTTCCACTATACATGTCTGTCTCCAGCCCTACACACCCATGCGCAGGAACTTTTGACATATTTGACTTATTGGATGTGAACCTTGTGCTTGTTTATTTCTGCACAGATGCTCAATTCTGGGTCAAATTTGATATAAGCAGTGTACAGAGGGCAGCAGGGCAGAGCACAGATGGTCAGGAGGACAGAGCAGAGGGGTTTATCAGGTGAGAGCACAGGGGGTCAGCAGAGCAAGATATAGAGGTTGGAGGGAGCAGAGTAGAGCGGCAAAAGTACAGGGCAGAGAAGAGGGGGTCAGAAGGGCACAGTACACAGGGGCAGGAAGGGCAAGCTACATGGGGAAAGAAAGTTACATTACACTGGGATGCAGGGCACATTACATGGGAGCAGGGAACATTACATGGGGGGGAGGGTCAACAGGCACATTACATGAGGTTCAACAGGGCCCATTACATGGAGGGGCAGCAGGAAAATTACATGGGGGGCAGTAGGACACATTACATGAGAGCAGGAAATATTACATGGGGCAAGGCATATTACAATGGTGGCAGGGCATATTACATGGGAGGAGCAGGGAAGATTACATTGGGATGGGGAGGGGTGGGCGAAGCAGGTGTGGGAGATTTCACATAGACACACAGATCCACTGATGTCAGCTGCAGTGAGAAAAGGGAGAGATGCTGACTGCACAAAGCCCACAACTCCTTTCAGTAGTATCCCGGTGGGGTGGGGTGAGGTGAGTGAGGAGAGCAGACACTGGCACACATACATCCTGCTCTTCACACACAGCTGGTGACTCCGGCAGTGTGTGTGGTGCGTGTGTGTGTGTGTGTGGGGGGGGGGGCACAGGGGACCAAGTCACCAACTAGCCTGTTCCCTACTCAATATCTTTCACCTCCAGTAAATCCTCTGAATATGGGAGAAGTGGTAGTCTTGTCTTCTCTTTGCCTGAGGGGTGCTTTACAATCTCTGGCAGAGTGCCTTGGTTTACAGCAATTGAAGCAGCACAGAGGGCCTTTGTTCCCTGTATCCTTCTTTCCCTTTCAGGAACTTGCCTCTGTCCTTTCCTCTACTGTTTTGTCTCAGCACCATCACCTTCTGTGTTCTTCCTTTCTCCTGACAGAATCTTTTATTTTCTGTTACTACACTTGTTAGATCTTCCTCTTTCATAGTCAAATGCTGCAGCATTGCAACCTCTAATCTTTCAATCACATTTCCCTTCAATCCACTTATAAACTTCTACCTTACTAATTGCCTAACAACATCATTATCCTCCAATACTCTGCCTTCTCTATTATCCTCAGTCTTCTCAGATATCTAGAAACATCCTAATTTATATCTTGAAATGTTTGTTATACTGTGCTCCACCTGTTTATGGCATGCTTCTTTCTCAAAGATTGTGCTAATAGTTTCATATGCTCTTTCCCTCTGACCAACTCAAATGAAATTTTCTTGCCTCCAGAGATAGAGGAATTAGAGTTTGTTAGATGACAGTCATCCCTAACACTGACAGACTGATGGGTATTAGCACAGGCTGTCTCTATTAAATTAACTGTTTATATTATCCTGGGAGCACCTGTAAGCAGTATGGACTGCCCTTGGCTTCTTACTGGGGTTAGGCATTCCGCTAATTATAACTTGCATGTCACTGAAAGGTGTGAAAGAAGCATGCCATTGGACCATGTAATCAATATTACTGTCAGCATTATAGGTATTCTGCTCCCTTATGGATTATATCCTTACTGAAACAGGTGTTGTGGTAGCCCTTTCCCCGTCGTCAGTTATTTCCTTTCTTTGACTTCCAATTTTACACTTATCAGCTTTCAGAATTTCAATATAACAGGCTGAACTCAGTTAATTTTGTGCCATTGTCTTTCTATTGTTAAACTCCTGCAAAAATATATGCTAGGGGCCAGCCACTGCAGATGTATGAACCATCAGGATGTGGTTTGTAAGTAGAAGGCGCATCTTTATCAAATTAGTCTCAACACTTTCTTTGTCCTCTGTCCACATATACATAATTTAATTAGGAGTTGGGCATAATAACTCAGTCACACTTTGTGCTGACATGGTTTGGCTTTCCTCCAGTCACTTCCTAAATGTTTCCCATGTATTGGTATCAACTAGTTGAGACCCATAATGTGCTAAAAATGAGGTTCATAAATTAACATCAGGTAAAGGAGTGGGTTATCCAGAGCCTATAGCGCTTAGCCATAAACACCTGTGCTGTTAATCTAAATGGTCCTTCAGGGGGACTTTGTCCCCATATCTTCTTGCACTTGGTAACCCTATTACCCATTAAATTGACTTGCCAGTTAAACTACGACAATATTTCTTGACCTTGTCATTCTTGGACGTTGCTTTTTTAACAACAAAAAATCCAGTATTGAATACGTCACAGAGCCAACATAAAGAAATAAAAACAACCAATCAAGTCTTATGTTCAAAGGGAAGCTGGTTTCCATTGTCCTGAAATACCTGTCACAAATAGAAAATACTGTGCACATTGTAAGTAACAATAGGATTACCTTATCTGCAAAGCATCAGGAGGTCTGGTGGGTCTTTTCTCGGTTTCGGGTCCTCTCGATGCTATTTTTACCTCTTTGGTGACTTGCCAAATAGGAACAAATACACTGGGCATCATTTGAAGCTGCTGTAAAATTTATCATGGTGCGTTTGGGTTTTTATATACTGTATATGCTTATGTTCAAGTTAGACATGTACTTTCAAGGTAAAAAGGAAGCAAAGTTGAAACTAAGCAATACAATACATGAGTATAGGCAGGACAACACTAGAAAAGAATTGTAAATGAGTGTACATGACAGTGAGCAGAGAGTGATTAGTGTCATGTAAGAAGACATTGAGTAAAATATTCCCATTTCACACATTTCTGGAATGGCTTTAAGCAAATGGGTGTTTTAGTATCTACCAGTTGGGAACCTGTGTCAACACAAGTCAAAGCATATATGGCCAACGTACCACGGGGCTCCAGATGACCCATGCCTGATGGAGTCCTTTGTGGCAATAAAAACTTCAGTTTGCTGTGAGCTTTTTAATACATTTTGGATACTATTCTGAGAATCCAAGGTTTTGCATGACTCAAAATGGTAGTGAGCTATATGTAAATACAAAACTTAGAAATTTATATTGTCTCTCACAGGACCGCCTGAAGGCCCCTAAAAATACCCCAAACAGACAAGTCTGTCATAAGCAAAGAAAATTGTTGTAATTTAAAATTAAGTTATATCACACTGAACTCATTGACATCTACCTCATCCACTAAATCGTAACTGTTCACTGGAAAAGATATATGCCTTGAAAAGTGACAAATTGAAATCCCTTATGCCAGTCTGGAAAGTCTGGATATCATATAGATTGTATATAGGATAAGCTACTTCCAACACGCTCATAAATTTGGCTTAGTCATACGTTCTTGTATAGCAGTTAGTGCAGGAAATACCTACCTTTCTCTATAGGAAATAGTATTATACAGCTGCTAAAAATTGAAAGTGTGGTTAGCATTCTCTCTGCCTAATGGATTGTTAAGTCTATTTTGTCTTTCAGGGCTTTCTGGCTAAATTCCAGTTGATGTTAAACTCAATGTGGACTCTATACTTGCCTGTTTGGAACTAAGAATGGATTCAACATATACTATCATTTCATGTGCTGCTCTTTTTAACAGTTCTTCTCTTTTTTGCTTTCTACTGTACTATGGTCTAATTTAAAAACTTTCAATAAAAAGATTGAAACTAAAATTAATTTATACTCCCCAGATTTGATGCAAAGGGAGGCATGGCTTCAGCAGCAGAATCCAATGGGAGATGATCTGCATAGTTATGAATAAATACATTACTCATTTCAATTGTGTTGCAAACATTCAAAAGAATCAAACACATCTTCATTAATATGTCTACAGTGTTTTCTCTTTTAGGCTTCTCTGCAGCAAGCTGACACTCTACACCTGCTGATATTGTGCTGTGAATCAAGCAAATGCTACTGTGAGGCTCTATTGTGCAGTAATTTTTACTGGACTCAAAGTGTGAAACAAGAGAAACATGCTTGTACAAGGGCAACCAGTGTTCTCATGAGTCCCTGTTGGTGCCACATGCACAGGAAGGTACTCCTCTGCCTAGAGGCCACCAAGAGATTGCAGATAAACTTTAAATTAAAAACACTTTGAAAGCAATACAATTTAAAACATTTTACTTATTCTGGATTCTGAAAATAAAAGTAAGATTCAATTTGATCAAGACATGAGAGAGAACAGAAAACCAGCAATCTCTCATTTGACGATCTTTATCTCATCTGTACTCCCATTGTTAAATTACAGACTCCATGTGGTGCAGGAATGTAAACACAGCATGGGGCATCCTGGGTGATATAATCTCATTAACCAGATTTGGTCTTCAGTGGGGCTCAAGTCTGGATGATTTCAGAATGGATGCACCATTTAGATTTGCTAATCTGTAGCTCAAAGAAAGGCCAATCACATGACAATCATATGACCCAAAACCCGGAAGCCTGTGCTGCCTGCCTACAGTACATGTTCTGTGGGCAGGCAACAAGCAGTTAATTTATTGCAAAACTAAGGTAACCACCTTGTGTCTTTATCATTATTTCTATGTTCTTGATTTTTCAAGAAAATCTTGATGGAAGACCTTTGGTAACACGTTACTGCTTCTGAGAAACTGTGAGCTTTTTACATCTCCAAATTACATGGTCACGTTACAATGTAACATTGGGATGTAATTATATTACAGCCTACAAAATCCAATAAAATATATGTAAATTATTTTCATCCAATCAACATCTGTTGTAATTGTTTGATTGTTACTTACCTAATCTGACCCACAGCAGTAATCACATTTAACTAAAGGGCAACTCAATAAAGATGATTGAGAAATGCCTAGATGAAAATACATATAAACACTGATTATATAAGTACACTGTCTATAGTATGTCAAATGACCCACCCAGGCATTTAGGTGTGTGTCAAACTTTCAAAGTAATACACTTGCCATACTTTAAATGTAAAATGTTGACTTATTTCAGAATGTAACCTTTTCAAATAATATTAGTTTTATTTTTACAACACATACTGCAGCGGGCTCAATTTTGCTACATATGTCAAAATCTGAAAAGCACTGTAAAGTGTTCTGTTCTTTAAGCATTTAATGCAAGAAGATTTTGAAGTTTAAAAGAATAGGATTATGTAAAAAAAAAAAAAAAAATGTACTCACTTGGGTGGATGCAGCATTGGTCTGATGCTGCATTTGTCCCTCTCTGTTTCTAAGACTGAGAACTGAGCGATCAAAGACCGCTGATTACTCAGTTCTCAGTCTTCATTGAGTAGAGAGCCAGTGGCAGACAGACTGATTGACTCTCTGCTCTGCCCTTCCATTGCTCTTTGGAGGGCCTGGCTGTGCACAGGCCAGGACCGGCTGGCTCAGACTCTCAGCACCATGCTGAGAGATTGAGCCAGCTGCTGATCAAGCTTCTGGGTGGATCCCGACCATATGGTTGGGATCTTTCTAGATCCTGGACTTGCTGAATGACATATGGTTGGGATCTTTCCAGATCCTCGACTTGCTGAATGACAGGTCATGAGAGTGCAGATAGAATACACCAATAGAATACACAGAAAACAATAATAATACACTGAAAAGCTTCTTACTACTGTACCATGACATGCGTGTCAATTTAGTGCACTTCAAATAACGTTGGTACAGAAAAACTAAAAAAGAAAGTAAAAAAAGATGTGTGATGTGGTAAAATGCACATTACACCACCCCCTACCACTGGCTCATTGCAGCCGGAACATAAAGCTGCCCACACTAAATCACTGCAATTTAGTGCACAGGCAGTGTAAACATGTCCTAAGTGATAACCTTTATTGGCTAACATTACATTTTAGTAAGTTAGCCAATGAAGGGTATCACGTAAGCCCCAAATTCTGCATTATTTAATGGCTAACATGTTACAATACTCTACTAATGTAAGACGATTTGAATTGCTTGTGAAAAATAGAAATAGATTTGAGAATATTTGGGTTTTCAGAGAAAATAAAATCTGGGTTCTGAAGATGCCCCATATCAATCAAATCTATCTGCAAATAAGGTTGTGTAGAATACTATACAGACAGATTGGGCATCTAAGCTTTCAATTAGCAGTGGCAAGGGGGATGTATGAATAAGTATATTAAAAGATAGCATTCTGGCAACCACAGGATAAAAAATCAACACATAAGAGTCCAAAGCAATGAAATTGTATTGATTGGAAAGTATATGTTCTAAAAATGATTGTCTTAAAATGACACAAACTAACATAAAGCCATAGACAAAGTGATTAAACCTCTTTGAGCCAATAAATAACCAGAAACATTTAGTCATTCCTTGCAATAGCAACACTCTGTACCCATAAAAAATATTAGCCAACTTTTGCAGATTATTTAATGCTATATTGGTTATACACTAAATTGTTCTTGCAGTACTTATTACATGAAATATTGTTGCCATAGCGACCATTTTTGTGGAACTTGGTTAATCATTACACCACAGAAGGAGCTGACATCTGGTCATTCAATCTAAGTGGTTTTACGGCCATATTTCCTGAACTCTGCAACCCTTTTCTGTCAGGAAGCTTTTCAGTCACATTATCTTATACATGACTTGCACTGACAGGAGATTAGGGTGCAGTTGCAGTTAGAACAAACAACTTAATAGATAATCCTTACCCCATGTAATGCTTTATAATTGGGACCACATGCAGTAAAATTAGGGATGAATTACTATGAACATGAATCCTACTATATAATAAAGGGGAAAAATTTTTATATATATATATATATATATATATATATATATATATATATATATATATTATATAGTATATCTTACTTGCAAATGTAATGTTGGTAGATAATCATAATTATCTCAGACTGCACTAAATCAGCCTTTGCTACAAACAACAAGGGGTTGATCACTGAACTAAAGGCACTCTATGAGCAGGTACTAGACTGATGGGTGCTTTTTGGCTTCTGACATTGCTTATCATTTGTGAGTTTGTAATGATACCACAGGAAAGAGTGGAATGTTATGTACTGTGGAGCAATCAGGCTGCATTGCATTGCACAGTTGAGTAAATCAATCTGTTTTCCGGCAGTGCAAACTGGCGGGAGAAGTGCCGTGGTAATTTAGAGCAGATGCAAGAGAAAGTCTGAGGACATCAGCAGTGATGAGAATGCACTTTCAAATCCAATCAGGATTCAGGTGACACAGAAAGTTACAAAGCCTCGGTAGCGAGCAACATCTTGATTGTGCAGTGTGGAAAAGATATGTGAATCTGCATAAAGGCTAAACAGAATTACAAAAAAAATTGGAAAATAAACCAATGTGTCTGTGTGTATATACATGTATAAATAATAATATAAATATACTGTATATTACCATAGTCATGTTTTGTTTATTGGGTAAACCCATGTTACCCCATAAGAGTGCAACCATATCGATTGGTGGGCTGCCATTGCTAACCTCCCTGAAAAAGCTAGTTGCTGCCTGTCTCTGCATGAAGATCAGAAAAGTATTGAAGCTACTGCATCATCCTAATAGCCTGGCTGTTCTGTATATCATAATTGTGGGGAGCCATCTATTTGGTTTTCACTGCAATTGCATTCTTATAAATAAAGAACAGAAAGTGTTTCATGTTTGTTAAGAATAAAGATTTTCCATACACCACTGCAGCCTTTTCCACTTTTAAAAGAACACCAGTGAAGGTCTCCCCCATTCTCTCTTTGTGTTTGTTAAAGTCACATAGCTAGATCACATTTTAATGTGATAATGTGATTTGTAGGTAGCTGTTTGTAAGAAATGTGTTCATTGCTAAGCAAAGGATGGATTCCATGAAGCTGCACATCTATGCAGACCCACCGGTATTGGAAATAATGGCAGTCTAAACCTGGATTCTCGCCAGGCCACACGTGTTCAGTGTATGCATTTGTGAAAGACATGTATACAAGCATATTGTCACTACCATGTATGTGATTGTATTGCAGTTTTATATTCATAGAAGTAAAATCAGTTTTGGAATGAAACACAATGCTGCTTCTGTCAGTTGTGTTAGCTAGATGTCAGCTAACCATTATTAGGACAGCATACTAGCATTTTCAGAAGGATAGCAGCATCTGTACTGCAGATTTGCTTGAACACATTTGCTTTGTTTTTTTTATTCCTTTTTAATTAGATGTTTTAAGTTAAATACAAGTTCACTGGAAAAGTGTAAAAAAATAGCACTTTATTAACAAATCATGACATTGAGGGCTTGCTGAGGTAAAAACATATCACATCTATATTTTGCTAAATTAAACATCCAGATAACAATACTTGTTATAGACCAATCTAAATTATTTAAAGAAAGGAAGTTTATTCGGTTAAAAAATTTGTTGTGTGCCCTTAAGGTTCTACTTAGTAATACACACACACACACACACACACACATTATCTGCATCCAAAGACAAGTGTTCAGTGGCTCCAGTTTTGTGATAAAGTGTTTTTAGTTTGTTACAGGAGAATGTTAAAAGAGATAAGACAAAAAAAAAACAACTGAAGGGATGAAAGTGAAGCAGAAAGAAAACTCTTCTATCATTTCATGATAAAAACTGTCATCATAATGTCACAGACACAAATATGATCCACATGCTGCAAATTATATAATAGCAAAAGACACTGCAATGGAAAAAATGTATTGCCTAAAGCAGTAGTCTCCAAACTGCAGCCCGGTGGCCAGATGGCGCCCTTTGCTTTCTTGTATCTGGCCCTTGGAGCACTATGTCATCTACTGATACCAACAATGAGGCATAATTCCCCCCACTGACACCAGCAATGGGGCCCAATGATACCAAGATGGGGCACAATTCCTCCCACTCACACCAACGATGGGGCACAATTCCTCCCACTGACACCAATGATGGGGCACAATTTCTCCCAATGACAGCAACAATGGGGCCCAGTAACATCAACGATCAGGCAGAATTCCTTCCAATAACACCAACAATGGGGCACAATTCCTCCCAATGGCACCAATGATAGGGCACAATTTTTCCCAATGACACCAACAATGGGAAACACTTCCTCTCACTGACACCAATGATGGGGCATTGTGTTTTCCCACTGACGTTGGCAACTTTTCTAATCCCAATGGCCACAGTCCGGCCCCCCTCTAAACATTGAACAGTAATCTGGCCATTTGTTTATAAATTTTGGAGACCCCTGGCTTAATGGATAAGTTCACCTTTTGTAACATGTTGCACCCATATTCAGGGTGTAGCATGTAACATGTTCAGACTGGCCCCCACTCACTGCTTTGACAGCTAGTGGGGGATCTTCTCCCCCCTCGCAAGCTGCCAAAGTTTAAAAAATTTGGTCGTGCTGGGCTCCGTCCACAGAGCCGTATCGCTAATTCACAGTTATCTGTGAATGAGAGGCTACAAGTCCCGACAGCCTTAGCAGCTGTCAGCTTGTAGTCCTCAATGAACTACCATGGCGCTGTGCATCCTCTACGAGTAAGCAGATATACTGACAGGTCTGCAGGACACCTGCATGGCACCAGCGATCGGCTGCAATGGTTCACAGGCTCCTGCAGACAAAAATATTAAATGCACATTTTTTACCTGAAAAAAAAATGTGCATTTATTATTTTTTTCTAAAAGGTGAACTTACCCTACAGGGGTAAGCATTAGTTGTAGAAAATATATTGTAAAAAAAAAAAAAAAAGCATAATTGTAGTGGAAAGTTTTCCTCTATTATATGGTGAAAAGGAAAATATAGCCAATTATTCTAGACATTTTCTAAAATGTCTGAAGTTTCTAGCATATTCAACCCTTGCAAGTGCCTGTAATTCCTTAGAAGGCAACTTTGCATGCACCAATTGCAATGTATAAGTTAGTTACTGATAGGATCAATTTCTGTCTGTAGCCAAAACTTGCCCTCAATTATCTTAACCTCTGGATCCAGGAGAAATAAAGCTCCAGACAATGAAGTGTAAAAGTTGTATCTCTGAAAGTTTAATGTAAGACAAGAACTGTTCTACAGAACTCAATAGGCGTTGCTTAATTCAGGATAACCAATGAAACATTCTACTTTTATCAGGATAGTTACGTGAAGAACAGAAACTACAAATGGCTGAGGGATACCATATAAGGTGAATCTGTTTACAGTGAAATAAAAACTATTCTCAGGAAACTAGAGAGAAGTTACAAAACGAAACTCAAAACCAAAACTGTTTACACATCTAGAAATGGAGGCATTATACAAAATGGATGGCAGTTAAAAAGATATATTTCCTTACAGTTACTGTGCAATATATAGCAATGAAACTGTTGTAATTCTATCCACTTGCTTACAGATATAAGTAGACATACCCCAGCCAATCTTTTTTAGAGGAAGAATAACTGACTGCGTTTGATTTTTTACTGCTAACCATTACATCTTCCTGTTAGAAAAGACCATTAGTACGAGTGCTCCTGCCCACTTATGTACACATTAATAAGCATGCACATCTAAGTTCCATCCGAGTTTCAAGTATAACTACTTGAAAAGGTGTTATTGCAAAGTAACAACTTATGTTTTCCCAAGAGACCATTTGAGCTGTCTCAAAAAAGGCATCCACACTGAATTTGGAAGCCCATTTTCTGAATCTAAAGAATCAACTGGCAACACCAAGGAGCATTAACAACATAGAAAGGAATGTGGACCTTACTAATCAAGTTTTGGCAGGGGCAAGTATGAAGAAGAAAGAGATTTTAAAGTACAGGATCCAGCTGGGTTACAGTTAGAAGACAGGATAGAGGGAATAGTGTTACAGAGCGGTGGTCTTCAAACGTCAGCCCTTTGCTTGTTTTTAACTGTCCTTTGGGGCACTATTCCATCCACTGACACCAATGACTGGGCACGAGTCCTCCCATTGACACCAATGAAGAGGCACAATTCCTCCTAATTACACCAACAATGGGGCACAATTTCTCTCAATGACACAAACAATGAGGCACAGTTTCTTCCAATAACACCAACAATAGGGCACAATTCCTCTAAATGTCACCAACAATGGGGCACAATTCTTCTCACTCACACCGACGATAGGACACAATTCCTACCAATGACACCAATGATGGAACACAATTCCTACCACTGACACTAACAATGTCAAATTGTGTACTCCCACTGACACCAGGAAATTTTCTACTCCTACTGTCCTCAGTCCAGCTGCATAGAGTCTGAAGGTCAGTATACTGTCCCTTTGTTTAAAAAGTTTGGCGACTCCTGGAATAGAAGCTAGATTGGAATTTAAGTAAATTTGCCAGGTTGCATGGTGTTAGGGACACAAGTTCAAAAATAACAATGCTAGAGTAGAATACCTCCTCTAGCTGGCAGAAGAATGACTGCTCCAGCAAGGAAGGTGTAAGTGTGTAAGCTCGAAAAGACAGATAGTGATGGTAGGGGATTGAATATTAGACAATATACTGTACAAGGGACATTCAAGTCAAACTGGAACTTTTAATTTTACAGGTAAAAAAAGGGATGTTAGCGTGGCGGTCCCATTGAGTGCAATATAAAGGGATATTGGAAATGGTATTGACATAAACACACACTGAATGGACTGATGTTTAATTGCCTTAGACCATTCAGAGAATGAATCATTAATCACTACTCTCTGAATACCTTCTTTTAATCAATTTTCTATTAATTTACAAACTGAATTGTCTAAGCCTATAGACTTTTACTTATGTATTAGACACAGAAGGAGAACTGTGTTAAATGCTTTTGCAAAGTCCATGTATACTGTATCCACAACCATGCCTTTATCTAATTTTTTGCTTACTTCCTCATAAAAAGAAGGAGGAAACGTATCAGATTTGTTTGACACCATTGGTCTTCCAAAAATCCATACTTAATATTGCTTATAATATTGCTTTCTGGAAAAAAAAGCTCTGTTTTTTTTAATCAAACTTTTAAGAATCTTCTCAACTATAGAATTTAAACTAACCAGTTTGTAGTTACTTGGTGAAAACTTTGATCCCTTTTTTTATACAGTATCGGCATCAAACTGGCTTTGCACCAATCAAGAGTCATTTAAAAGCCTCTGGAATTTGTAAACAATGAGAGAGATTTACTAAAACTGGTGCACACCGAATCTGGTGCAGCTATGCATAGAAACCAATCAGCTTCTAGGTTTTATTGTCAAAGTTTAATTGAACAACCTGAAGTTGGAAGCCGATTGGTTATTATGCACAGCTGCCCCACATTCTGTGTGCACCAATTTTAGTAAATCTATCAATAGCTTTGAAATAACTGGACTCAACTTGTAAGCACCTCTAGATTCCAGTTGTGGCCATGCTTTGCAGCCAGAGCCTTACATTAAAGCAAGGTATCATTTTATAGTATTAGTTGTCACATTCTCATTCTCTAAATGTGACAACTAACACTAAAGCAGCCCATAGACTATTTGATTTTCTTTCCTTCCACCACAGGTGGCATAAGGGAAAATCACTCGATTCTGACTGTTTTGATGGGAGAATGCATACATAGTTAGTCTGGCTGAAAAAAGACAAATGTCCATCCAGTTCAACCATTAAAAAAAAGAAAGTTATAATCCTACACTCACAGTTGATCAAGAGGAAGGCAAAAAAACCCAGCAAAGCATGATCCAATTTGTTCCTGCAGGGGAAAGAAATTCCTTCCTGATCCCCCAAAAGCAGGGGTGGACTGACAACTCATGGGGCCCCCGGGCAATAGGGGATCATGGGGCTCCTGTGTCCTTGCCCAAACTTGAAAAAGCCTATGAAAAAGGTACCAGGGGCATCTCATGGGGCCCCCTACTGACCCCATTTCCAAATAGTCAGTCCGCCCCTGCCCGAGAGGCAATCCGATATTCCCTGAATCAACCTTACATATAAATTATAGTATCCAGTTATATTCTGTGTATCCAAGAAATAATCCAGGCCTTTTTTAAAGCAATCCACTGAGCTGGCCAGAACCAACTCTTGAGGGAGTCTATTCCACATTTTCACAGCTCTTACTGTGAAGAAACCTTTCCATGTCTGGAGTCTAAATTTCTTTTCCTCCAGACATAAAGAGTGACCCTTGTCCTCTGTGATGACCTCAGGGTGAATAACTCTACACTGAGTTCACTATATGACCCACTGATGTATTTATACATGTTGATCATATCCCCACTTAATCTTAAGAGAGAATAAATTCAGTTCCTCTAATCTTCCCTCATAGCTGAGCTCCTCCGTGCCTCTTATCAGTTTGGTTGCCCTTCTCTGAACTTTCTCCAGTTCCGCAATATTTTGTGAATTGATGCCCAAAATTGAACTGCATATTCCAGATGAGGTATTACTAATTATTTGTACAGGGATAAAATGATATCTCTCTCTCTCTGGAGTATATACCTCTTAATACAAGAGAGGATATTCCCTTCCAGTCTAAGTCTTGGAGAGCAGCCCTCAGCCTTGGAAAATTAGCTCTCTTAAAATTGAGCGTTTTTATTTTTCCCATATGTGCTTGCTGTTTACAGCTGACAATAAATGAAATCATGTTATGGTCACTGTTACCCAGATGTTCTTTTATATAGACATTTGTAATAAGCTCTGCTTGGTTTGAAATTACCAGGTCCAGCAGAGAATTCCTAGTTGAGGCCTCTATGAACTGTACCATAAAATTGTCCTGTAGTAGGTTTAAACATGTTTGCCCTTTAACGGTTCCTGCAGTATCATTACTCCAGTCAATTTCCGGGTAGTTAAAATCCCCCATTATTATCACTGTCCCAACCCCTGCAGCCCTTTTGATCTGTGCAAGAAGCTGAGTCTCCACCTCCTCATTAAAACTGGGGGCCAATGATTACCTTTGTAGTATGCACCCCCATGTGCAGTTCCACCCATAATACTTCAGCCTCATCACACTCTCCATCAACTAGGTCCTCTTTCACACTTGCTCTGAGATCACTTCTCACATAGAGACAGACACCACCACCTTTCCTATTTACTCTGTCTCTCCGAAAGAGAACATAGCCAGGAATATTAACCTCCCTGGAGGTATTTCCGAGTGTAGCTCAGGGTAAATTTTCAGCACCGCAAGCGGAAAACCCAAGCTACACTCGGGATTATCCTGCAGCACTGTTCCGGAATGTCTTCTTCACTTACTTTGTCCTGCATTCCTGCGATGTCCTCCCTGCAGAGTCTCCGCAATGTCCTCCGGCCGATGCCAGCATCTGTCTTCCGGGTTCCGTTCCCTGCGACGTCAGGACGTATGGGGGACGGAACTGGTGGGAAATCTGAAAATTGTAGAAGTGACATTCACTAAATTCACTAAAATCACATAGTAAAACATTACTGTATTAAACCATTTCACATACATGTTGTCCCTAGTGCAGAATTGCAGAATTGAGTGATAATGATTCGTGGGGAAATTTGTCATCAGACACTGAAAACGATTTTGCGACTTTGCTCAGTGATGTGTGAACTTGGCGCTCTATTTCAAATGTCAGTCTTTTTGGTTTGATTATATTATTGAATTAAATTTGTTATTAATATTTTTATGATTATTTATTCAATTATAATTTATGATTTTGTGTTTAAAATTTTAACATACCCGGGATGTTTACTAGACTCTTGCTCAGACAGATTTCAGTGAGTTATTCCTAAAAATTACAGGCCTACAATAAAAAAAACTACATATTTCCATGCAAAAAAATGTACTGCTTTGAGCACAGAAATATGGACATATTCAGACTGCTAGGGAGGTTAATGGCCCAGTCATTTGAAGAATGAAGCCAAGATTCAGCAAAACCAATTAAATAATAGTTCTCTTCATGCACCAAAGCTTCCAACTCACCTATTTTGCTTGGCAGATTTCTGGCATTGATGAACAAACACTTTAGTACATTGACACCTTGCGCACACATATTTTGCATATATTTTATTTTCATACAAATGGTACCAATTCCACTGGTTGTTTGTAACATGGGAACCTTCTTATCATCTGCCATAGCCCTCCCCCCATCTTTCCCCTTTCCACCCACCAATAAGGACTGACCCCTCTCTACCCCATTATAATCTAATTAACCCTCCCCCTTTAATCCTAGTTTAAATACTTCTCCAGCCTCCCCATAAACCTCTCCCCCAGCACAGCAGACCCCCTTCCAATTAGGTGCAAACCATCTCTAGCATATAGGTTGCACCCCAATGAAAATTCAACCCAGTGCACTACAAACCCAAATCCTTCCCTCTTACACCAGGTCTTTAGCCATGCATTCAGTTCTCTAATCTCCACCTGTCTTTCCTGAGTTACGCATGGTACAGGTAATATTTCATAGAATATCACCTTGGAGGTCCTTCCCTTCAACTTGCAGCCTAGTTTTTTTAATGGATTCTTAAGGAGCCTCCACCTTCCATGTATTCTGTCATTGGTTTCAACATGGACCAAGACAGCTGGGTCATGCCCAGCCCCTCCCAGTAATTTATCAACCCGGTCCACCACATGCTGAACCCTGGCACCAGGGAGACAGCAAACAATTCAGTTGAGGCGATCCTGGCGACAAATTATTTTATCAGTCCTTCTGATTATAAAATCCCCTACTACCACCAGTTGTCTAGGCTTCCTGCACTACCCTCACCACCCCTCCTAGATGGTCTGTTCTCCCTGCTGTTAGGGATAGCAGTGACATCCACCCAACTTGGCAAATCTGTTTGGGTACACAAAGCCAGGGCCAGCCTTCCTTTTCGGCGAGCCCCTACCACTCCCTCTGATTACAGTAACCCATCTTCCTACCTGAAAATCATGATTAGCCCCTCCGCCCTCCACATCAATCCCATTAGCTACCTGCTCAGAGAGCAGGAGACCCCTTTCAAGGTTATCAGTTCTGCTCAGTGTTGCAACTTGCTCCTCCAGATCTCGAACACAAGTTTCTAGAAGGGCAACCTGCTCACATCTGTCACAGCGATATCCATCCTGGAGCTGTTGCTCTATTGTTGCATACATGTGGCACACTGTGCACTGAACAAAACCTTCAACCCTGCTAGCACTCATATCCCAGTTACAATATTAATAGGAAATATCAGTAGTCACTTACAGGTTAGTAGACTCCTGTTATAGTCTCCTGTTTTCCACTCCAGTTTTTTAACTCCACTTATCAAATGTCCACTTAGTCAACAGTCCAGCAAGCAAAATACAGGCAAGCTCAGAGTGAACTCTACAGCAAATTATATGGTATCTGTATTACCTGTGACCAATTAACCCCTCCCCTTAATTAGCACACTGAAGGAAGCCCAGGAAAGGAAGAAAAACAAAATGCTATTTAAAAAGTGACAGAACAATGTATTTAAAAAAGTAAAAGCTTTTAGCAAGACCCAAAGAAGAAAATAAATCAACTACAAGCACCAGCAATCACCAGCAGTCAAAAGTAAAACTTTTTCACTCTGCACTCAAATTTCCCACTCTTTTTAGCTATCAGCCAGCAAAAAATGCCAGACCCGTTGAACTATTGTGTTCGACCGACTGGGGAAGGGGGGCGCGGGGAGCCTTCCTGGCCGGCAGAACACAATTATTACTGCTAGTGGCTATAGCTGCCAGCAGTGATCAAATGTAAAAGAAAATCTGACAGCCTGCCCATACATGGATCAAATCTTGGCCGCTCCCTGATGGAACGGACAGATTTCAATCCATTTATGGCTTTAGTCTGGATGGCAAGGAATGCAAACAACTTGGAGTGTCTTTAAAGGCTTTGTCTACCCAATCTACCCATAAACAGGAAGCAAAACAAAAGAAATAAAATGGTCTTTCCACATCCATCTGGAATGTCTGAATATTTAAGAAAACTTTGATTATGTTACAATTAATTATTGGACCAATCAAGACTTAGCAGTCTATTTATATACCATGTAGTGATACCCAGGAAGGGGCTTCTTAAGTTTGTTTACTCCGCCACGCTGCCTCTCAACCCCAAGAACTGTCTCAGCCCCAACTGACACACCTGGCAATAGTGTAAGTGCAAGGACCAATGAAAAGAACACACTTTGTAATAAAACACAGAGATCAGCTTTACTGTAAGACCTCTATGGAAAGTAATAAACAGTAACAACAGGTATACAATAGGTGAATCAAGAGAACAGCAAATACTGAGACCGAAAGCAATACAGCTCACTTTTACACTCAGGCTGCTTTCAGGGGATTCCAACCGTGAATAACCCCAAGAGCAGAGGAAACACTTAAATGGCAACCTCAAAGTGGGTCTAACTCCTCTACATAAATTCGTCTCTTTGATGTCCAAGCAGGAGGAGAGCAGAAGAATGACTTTGTTGTGTCAGACGTCTCCCTTCTAATCCCTGACACCACAAGCCTAATAGGCAAACAATGTACCCAAATTATGCTTAATAGCTACTTTCCAAGGTAAAGCTATTCCCTCAAACACCATGCAATATAGAGGCCTGAATACACATGATCGTCCTGGAACATGCAGTGAACTGACCCTAAGCACTTCTTTGCTAGATCCAGATTCTCCCCTGCCACATGCAGACTGCCTCCCCTCAGGAAAAACAAGATGGAGTCTCTCACTAAGCTTGCTGGTCTCTGTAGTTCTATTCCTCATATAAGCCTATCAGGCCGTTTCTGTTCAAGACTGCATATTCCACAATGCTTTGCAGCTGCACCTCCTGCTTGAGAAAGTCCCTGTCATTGGCTCCTTTAATGGCTCTCCTGATTGGCTGTCTCTCTATTACAGTCTGAGAGGAGAAAGGAGGAGCAGAAATCCCTCACTGACTTGTCTGTGTCAGGTTTCAGAGGAGATGCAGGTCGGCAGGTTACAGCAGGCACAGATAGGATTAATTTCCTCTGCTACATGTAGTGACAAGGAACAGAACCTTTGTTACAATAAAGTAAACATTTTGAGCAGAGAAGACAAGTGGTGCAAAACTCAACCAGCAGTACAAAATAAATTGTAATATCTAGTGGTATCACAAAATGTTACACGTAGAATAATCTGGGGGCTCTGATGTAAAGCGGGATTTTGCAGACTCTGGTATGCTGAAGACTGATGTAAGGGAGGACTCTGGTGTGAATGTGATCCTCATCGTGACTACTGCACTCCATATGTTGTTTTGTTTGTTAGTAACTCCTAACCCCTGTACTTTAAAGCCGTATGTTATATGGAAACCTGACCAAGGTGTTCATTGTCTCAACAGCTGCCGGTTTTAATGAAGTTCTTCTTTAAGGTAGGCTCAGTATTTTTATTTTTTATTATTTTTATTTCAGGTACTGATATAGCATTGTCAATTTATGCAGCACTTTACAAGTGAATGTACAATACGCTCACTGGCCACTTTATTACGTACACCTGTTCAATTGCTTGGTAATACAAATTGTCAATCACATGGCAGCAACTCAAAACATTTAGGCATGTACTGTAGATATGATGAAGATGACTTACTAAAGTTAAAACTGAGCATCTAAATGGGGAAGAAAGGGGATTTAAGTGACTTTAAACGTGTCACGGTTGTTAGTGCCAGACGGCTGGTATGAGTTTCAAAATCTACTGATCTTCTTGGATTTTCATGCACAACTATCTCTAAGGTTTACAGAGATTGGTCCAAAAAAGAGAAAATATCCAGTGAGGGGCAGTTGTGTGGACGAAAATGTCTTGTTGATGTAAGAGGTCAGAGAAGAATGGGCAGACTGGTTCCAGTTTATAGAAAGGCAACAGTAACTCATGTCAATATGGACCAAAATCTCTGAGAACACCTTTCCAACACCTTGTTGAATCTATGCCACTAATAATTAAGGCAGTTCTGAAGGCAAAAGGGGGTCTAATCCGGTATTAGCAAGGTGTACCTAATAAAGTGGCCGGTGAATGTATATACATGTAAAGTGCTGCGTAAATTGACAGTGCTATATAAGTAACTGTAATAAATGAAAGTATTGCTTTTCTAGTAGGAAGTGTTTAAAGGGGAAGTGACATAGAGGGAATGATCTAATTTGATATGTTGATTTAGGATATGTTACAATAATTATTTAAACGAAAAACAGAAGCCATATAATCAAACTTACTCTCACTCTCCTGCTGCCTGGAGGGCAGTTTTTCCCAATCTAAGGATAATACCCATTTGGTGACTTGTTGCCAGATCTGTTTTTTTTTTAGTAATCATCACAATAGCTTGGGCTACTTGGGTCAATAATAGTTTAATAAAAAGAGCAAGTAATATATACCCACATTAAAATCATATTCTACTTCTTTAAGAATGCACAGAGCAGCCAGCATTCCTCCTCCCCTTCATAACAACAGTATAGTAGCAGCTCTCCTTGTGTTCCTGACAGGCGTGATGACAGTCTCCACCTTACACATTACACCCTAGGCTGAGCTTCATCATGTATATTTGTGTTGAAACACACGTTGATTGTTGAAAATGTGTAAATATTAATACTTTTAGGTTTAGGGAGTCTCACTTCTAGTGCTTCACAGCTATATTTATATCTATTCTGCCAGGTAGGTGTCAGTGCACACCTCCAATCATAAGTGGTTTTTGGAATGTGCATAGTTTGCTAAAGTTTGGGTGGTCTCACTCATCATACTGCAATATTGATCACTTTGAAGACATCTTGTTTATATTTTTTCTAACATTGTAATATCCATGTATATTTGTGTTGAAACACGCTGAATGTTTAAAAATTAAAAAAAATATATATATTTTTAGGGAAGGGAAGGGAACACACGGGTGCGCCAGACTAAGTTTAGCAGGTAAAACAAATGGATTTATTAAAAGCCAATTGGCAGCTTACATCTGGGAAAACAAGCAGGCATACTGTATCTGAATGTCTAAGGCCGATGTAGCTGGATGTCCCGAGGTCATCTGTTAGGGTCCCAAGGTGTCCAGTACTTCTGAGCCTGGCATGCTGGACAGAGGAGCGTCGGGCTAGAAGACAGTGGTAGGCAGTATGGAATGCAGAAGCCGAGTGGAGATGACGTCAGTGGGGGGTCGGGGATGCCACAGACCAATGATGTGAAACATTTCAAAGTATTCACTTTGGCACAACGGTGAGAGGACATGTGACTGGGGAAGATAGAGCAGTGTGTAGCAATTGTACGTACAAATATGGATGCGAACATCCATTTTGGTAAAGACCCTCCATCTTGTATCATTGCTCACTCCAAATCAGCTCCCCCCCTCCCTCTCTGTTGAGTGACACGTGGTCCTTGTGTGCTGGGTTCAGAAGTGCACAGGACACAGTTGGATATCCTTCATAGTTGTAAACCCAATTAGCTGATGCCAGGGTGTCTGGCAAACTCTTGCTTTGAAGCTGATCGTAAAGCCATAAACCCGGCAGTCACTGGACTTCAAAAGCATTCCAGGATAGCAGTAAAACATATACAGTATCCCATGTGAAAACAGTTTTTCATACAATTTCATAATTTCTTGTAGGTAATACATACCATAAAGCAAAACATATATTCGGATTGCTCAGTTTAATGCGAGTCGCCTCATATCTTACACCCCTAGTTAAAGTCTACAGGAGAGCAGGAAGCCATATAGTTCTAGCTGAAATAGTAAGGTATGGCATATTTGATGTCTAGACGTTCAGGATATCATTCTGCATATTAATCTACTAGTGGATAGGCTGCTACATGTACCCCTCCCCAAATGAGGCAATTGGTTCTCTGCTTTAAGGAGACACCCTGCTGGGTTCCTAGAAAAAGCTGTTATGCTTGGAGCAGGAAGTGGAAGAATTCTCCCTTTTTAACATCAGGAACTAACTTTGGGAGAAAAGGCACCCTTTTGCTCTGACACTTGAACACTGCTTAAACCAAGGCTGACAGCAAGTATTCTACCTCTCTAAACTTTTTTCTGTTATCTCTCTGTTGTGGTATTGCTCTCTGTATTTATATATATATATATATATATATATATATATATATATATATATACACATATATATACAGTGAGGAACAGAAGTATTTGAACACCCTGCGATTTTGCAAGTTCTCCCACTTGGAAATCATGGAGGGGTCTGAAATTCACATTGTACGTGTATTCCCACTCTGAGAGACAGAATTAAAAAACAAATTCAGGAAATCACATTGTATGATTTTTAAAGAATTTATTTGTCTTGCATTGCTGAACATAAGTATTTGAACACCTAAGAAACAGCAAGAATTCTGGCTCTCAAAGACCTGTTACTGTGCCTTTAAAAAGTCCACCTCTACTCCACTCATTAATCTAACTTAGTAGCACCTGTCTGAGCTCTTTAAAGACACCTGTCCACCCCACAGTCAGTCAGACGCCAACTACTACCATGGGCAAGACCAAAGAGCTGTCAAAAGACACCAGAGACAAAATTGTGGATCTCCACAAGGCTGGAAAGGGCTACGGGGCAATTGCCAAGCAGCTTGGTGAAAATAGATCAACTGTTGGAGCAATTGTTAGAAAATGGAAGAGGCTAAAGACGACTGTCAGTCTCCCTCGGACTAGGGCTCCATGCAAGATCTCACCTCGTGGGGTATCACTGATGATAAGAAAGGTGAGGAATCAGCCCAGAACTACAAGGGAGGAGCTGGTCAATGACATGAAGAGAGCTGGGACCACATGAATGCCACCCATTGTGTACAACTGCCATGTGATATGCTGTGATTGGTCACAGCTATCACATGGTACTGGCAATGACCTTGTACATAGCGGGTGACAGATCATGTGGCAGCCTGTGGGGCGTGTGTGAGGTAAAATCTTAGGAGGACATCATATGAAGTCCACCCAGGATGGCAGCACCCCCAAGCCTATAGAGGGAGCACTGCCATCGTGGGTGGATGTCATATGACGTCTTCCCAGAACTGTGCCTCATGCATGCCCCACAGGCTGTGCTGTGGTGCAATCTGACACCCACTTTGTCCACCGGATCAATCAATGTACCAGGCCTCTGACAGTACCATGTGATCAGTATGATCAAATATTGTAATAATTCCTTAATAATGATGCAAGTGAGGAAATTTAGTAAATACACAGTTCCTATGTAATTACACATCATTCCTATATACAGTAATATGTAATAAATATGCTCTTAATGTTGGTTTCACAGTACCAAAGCTAAGTTCAAATAACCACGCTAACCATTGCTTAAAGCTGAAAATCTACCAGACCCATTTCAAATAAGATTAAATAACCACATTTGTGGTAACACTAATGTTAAGTAATCATGTAAATAAAATCTTGTTTATCTGGAACTATTTAGAGAAAAATATTTCTTATTGACATTTAAAATTATATGTACAGTACATTACTATAACTATATATATATATTATATATATATATATATATATATATTGTGACAGTGTAGCGATCTGTCACCCTGGATTCTCAACAATACAGGTTGAGGGGCTCCAGGGTAAGTGTTTGATATGGAGGAAAGTGGCTTTTCACTTTCCTCCTTTGTTTGTAAGGTCTGTTTTGGGATCTGGAGCCTGGAGATTTCAAAGAGATCTGGGAGGGATGAAATCTCCAATCTTGGGACCAGGTTTTGGGAATGGCCAGGAGACTGATTGCACAGGTGTGTGCAGGCCTCTTCATAGAGTCAGGACCAGGGTTCTGGGCTCCACCCCGGCAGCTAGGAGTCAGCAGGGCTCCACCCCGGCAGCTAGGAGTCAGGAGGGCTCCACCCCGGCAGACGGGAGGTCTCTGCCTTGGAGTCAGGTGGAAGCCAGACTAGCTGTGTGCTAGTGGCTATAATTTGGGAAGAGTCTGCAGGAGACTGACATTGAACTGTGTGTAAGCCAGGAGGCTGAATCTTTGTTTTGTTGGTGGATACCCCTGCGTGGGAAGCATTATGTTTGAACTTTCATTTAAATAAAAGTGGGCTAAAAAGGCCCTGAAAAAGAAAGCGAGTAGCTGTTTGCGTTTCAAAGCTCTACCACGTTGAAGCGAGTTCCCACAATATATATAATGAATTGCCTCTATGAATGTGTTTCTTCATCCTGTTGGTGATTTTCTGCAGCAAACAAAAATTGCATTTGGTGGACTACTGCAAGCTAAACATCCAATAACAGAAATGTTCCTAATTGAAACAAATTCTTTGGAATTCTACTATGTTGAAACAGCATGGTAAAGTAATTTAATACCTTTGCAAGCAAAGGCAACACTGATACACAGAGGTGCTGTTTAACTTTAGGCAAGCATTAAAGCCATCATACTAAATAAATTTAACTATAGCATAATACAATGTTCCAAAAAATTAAAGGAACACTTTGAATACATATCAGATCTCAATGGGGAAAAATATCATGCTGGATATCTATACGGATCTGGACTGGGTAATGTGTTAGGAACATAAGGAAGCCCTATCATTTGATGGAAACAAAAATTATCAATCTACAGAGGACTGAATTCAAAGACACCCCAAAAATAAAAAAAAAATTATGCAGCAGGCTAGTCCATGTTGCTGAAATTTTATTGCAGCAACTCAGAATAGTACTCAGTAGTTTGTATGGCCCCCATGTGCTTGTGTATGCCTGACAACATTGGAGTGTGCTCCTAATGAGTCAACAGATGGTGTCCTGGGGTATTTCCTCCCAGATCTGGACCAGGGCATCACTGAGCTCCAAGACAGTCTGAGGTGCAACCTGGCGGCGTTGGATGGACCGAAACATGATATCCCAGAGGTGTTCTATCAGATATAGGTCAGCCGAGCATGGGGGCCATTCAATGGTATCAATTCCTTCATCCTCCAGGAACTGCCGGTATACTCTTGCCACATGAGGCTGGGCATTGTTGTGCACCCGGAGCAACCCAGGACCCAGTGCACCAGTGTAGGGTCTGACAATGTGTCCAAGGATCTCATCCCAATACCTAATGGCAGTCAGGGTGTAATTGTCTAGCCTGTAGAGGTCTGTGCGTCCCTCCATGGATATGCCTCCCCAGACCATCACTGACCCACCAACAAAACAGTCATGCTGAATGTTACGAACAGCATAACATTCTCCATGGCTTCTCCAGACTCCTTCACATCTGTCACATGTGCTCAGGGTGAACCTGCTCTCATCTGTGTAATGCACAGGGCGCCAGTGGTGGACCTGGCAATTCTGGTGTTCAATGGCAAATGCCAATTGAGCTCTATGGTGCCGGGCAGTGAGCACAGGGCCCAGTATAGGACATCAGACCCTCAGGCCACCCTCTTGAAGTCTGTTTCTGATTGTTTGGTCAGAGACATTCACACCAGTGGCCTGCTGGAGGTCATTTTGTAGGACTCTGGCAGTGCTCATCCTGTTTCTCATTGCACAAAGGAGCAGATAATGGCCCTGCTGATGGGTTAAGGTCCTTCTACGGCCCTGTCCAGCTCTCCTACAGTAACTGCCTGTCTCCAGGAATCTCCTCCATGCTCTTGAGACTGTGCTGGGAGACACAGAAAACCTGGCAATGGCACATATTGATATGCCATCCTGGAGGAGTTGGACTGCCTGTGCAACCTCTATGCTCTGCTATGCTATGCTATGCTCTGATTAAAAAGTGTTCTGTAATTTTTTGAGCAGTGTATATTAGCAACAGTAATGGTAATAAAGCCGTTTCAGTAGTAGTTGTAGGAATAAACACATTACAAAAGATACACATGGGGCAATTCTTTGGAAAAACTAATGAATTATGAGTGCAAATGAGGGGTTAAATCCTAAGTTTAGAAAAAATAGCAAAAGGGACATTCATTCCTAATAATCCAATGTGTAATTTGTGCTGCTAGCTCCTGTATTCATTAAAATCTTCAACCTTCAACCCCCGAGCCCTACTTCCACCTCCTTAATCTTCCAGTGTGGTGGAGTTTAATAGAACTGAGTGAGCTATGACAGGTACTCATCAAAAATACCCCACTATGCCCGAACTTTCTGCCTCCCTCTAGCCGTACTAGTGGCTTATATGCATGAAATATGAATGGAGGACTGGCTGATGAGTGATAGGTGTCTGATCCTCTGCTTACAGGAACTATGTTCTGGGAGAAGTACAGTATAAAAGCTGCCATTGCTGACCTCCTTCTTAGAAAACTACATATTAATAAGATGGTAATAAAATGATAAGTAGAACTTCTAGGAAATATTTTCATGCTTTTCTGTAACCAACTTCAAATAGCTTTTATGCTAATACCATATTTGAAGGCTTAACAGCTATAGGTAAACCCAAGCTTATTACCTTGTCTGTGTTAAAGTGGATCTTCACACTTTCACAATACTTTCATTGTCTCCATTCCACCCCCTCTAAAACACAGATATAGTATCAGTCTTTTTGTTTGTTTACTGATAATGGACATGGAAAATATTTATATGATCAAGATTCTGTTCACAAGATTCTAAAGAAAGGTTTCAGTCAACTTCTAACAGTTTAGAAAAATGTGCTGATTGTTTACATTAGAAAGCTGGGGAAGCTGCCAGGATTCTGGTGCAATAGAACTAAGAGGAAAAGATTTCAGTACCCCTGTTGTGAGATTTGAAGTTGAGTTTCTCTACAACGCCTATAGCTACAGTGGTCAATAAGGGGTTGTTTTAAAGTGGTTTTGCTGCTTGTTCAGAATATGTACAGTAAATATTGTAAATATTGTAATGCGCATAGTCTGGGCACAGGTTCACTTCAAATTATTTATATATTGTAAACATATTCAAAAAACAACAGTAAAAGAGTTTTGAACCAAGCCATCCCTAGTCTCTGTAGCTGCAGGTAGTGTAATCTATTTTTAACCGCTTACTATCATTGCATACCATATTATGGCCATGTACATAAACAGCTGGACAGGAGCAGCGCTGATGTCCACACAGTTTAACACTGATCTTGGTACCAGGCCTCTGTGAGCAGCCCTGGTATCATGTGATCACTATAGCCAATCAGTGATCACATGGGCAGTATTAAACAGCATGTCATTTCCTGGCATCATTGCTTACTAATGTGTGATCTCTGTGAATGGTCACAGAGAGCACATAATATCTGGCCATTCATAGCAACCATGTGTCATGTGATAGCTGTGACCAATCACAGCTATCACAGTATTTCTCAATGGCTTCAGGAATGCCGCCAGGGAGTGAAAAATGATTGCTTTTACAGTCATCATGGCTGTAAAAGCAGTCACAATGTAAAAAAAAATAAAATCCTGATCACCCTCCGCCCCCCTCCCCAGATTAGTACAGTGTCACTATGGTATGCTAGGATAACAGTATGTAAAAAGTGTAAAAAAACATATAAATGTAAAAAAAAAGTTTTCATTATTTTTTTCCTTTTTACTCACTGTCACCAGTCAGTGTCCCTGATTATCTTCACCCACTCAAAGTGCCCCTAATCACCGCCCCATCAGTTACAGTGTCCCTGTTTACCAACATACCAGTTCCGGTGTAACTGATCACCCCTACACCAGTTACAGTGTCTGTGATCACCACCACACCAGTTACAGTTTCCATAATCACCACCACTGGTCCCAGTGTCCCTGATCACTGCCATACCACTCATATTGTCCCTAATCACTGCCACCCACTCACAGTATCGCTAATCACCACTGCACCACTAACAATGTCCATGGTCACTGCCACACCAGTCATATTGTCCCTGTGTACTGCCACATCATTCATATTGTCCCTGATCACTGCCTCACCAGTTACAGTGCCCCCGATCACTGCCAAACCAGTCCCTGTGTCCCTTACCACCGATACAGCAGTCCCAGTGTTCCTGATCACCATCACACCACTCATAGTGTCCCTGATCACTGCCACATCAGTTACAATCACTGCCACACCAGTTACAATGTCTATGATCACCACCAAACCCATTACAGTGTTTCTGATCACTGCCACACCAGTACAGTGTTGCTTCTATCTGCTGCCTGTATCAATCCTGTCCTGTTTATTGACCACATTTCTGCCTGCTGCCTGGACTAATCCTTTGCCTGTTTGCTGTCCCTATCTGTGCCTGCAGCCTGAATTGACCAATCTGAACATCTAGCTGGCTATGTTCCACCATAGTCCCACCAGTCCCAGCCATCCCCTGCAGACAACTGCACTCCTATAATCACAGTAACTATTGTGTTCTTCCTTTCTTCAGCCTCCTCTTACTTCCTGGCCAAATAACATGGCATTTCTGGGGGCAGCAATGTACCAGTAGGCTAGGCTTGCATGCTGTGACGAACCATCCCTTTGTGATCACATTTTGCCCTTTCTGTTCTTGTTTTATCCCCTTGTTAAGTGGTCTTCCCATTCTACCGTTTCTAAAGCTGTATATGTTTAGCAGCTGTAGACAGACATTCTACACTGTTTGTTTAGGGTAATGAACTTGTAGTCTTTCACTTTTCTAGAGTTCATACTGTATTGTTGTGTTGTAGGGCTTTGTTGTGGGTGGGGAAAACCCGGTGCCAGACTGTCTGGTGGGGGTGGGGATGAAGCTGTATATACTGAGCTGTGTTCAATAAAGATTCATTCATTCACCCTACATGAAGTTCCGACTCGTGGTTTGGGATATCAGGGAAGGATTGTCTTTGAGCTCTAATACCTGCCTTGACAGAGCGCTGGAAGACTTGCCGGAAAAGGGGACCATTGGCTGAGACACATCGCTCCGCACAGGGAAGCCCAGGTGGAACGGTTCTGCCACAACTGGCGGAAGTGGTGGGATTGTGTTTCCAAGCTGTGAACACGTCCAAACCACCACCGGGATGCAAGATGAGGAAAGTAGATGTTGGTCACCCCAGTGAAGATTGGACCTGGCATCAGAGTTCCCAGGGCTGCTGCGGATCGTTCTTGCAGCATACCCCAGGTCTGTGTCTGCGGATGAGTACCTGGAGCTCAGGCAGTGGATTCGGGTGCTGCTGTGGAGTGGAGCCCTCCAGGTTGCTGGTATGGACAAGGGCAAGTGCTATCCAACCCCAGGGGAACGGGCCAGGGGCCATTGGAAGTTACGGATGCCATTCCTGGGAGAGCAATGGGTGACTGAGTTGGACAGGCTGGTCCAGCAGGAGATAGAGCTGGACAACCGATATCGGGCTCTGCAATGGTACGTGACTTGTGTTTAAGGGTTTTTACTGCTTATTCAAAATATGTAGTTACAAATCTGTTTAGCTGGAGCACTGGTTCAATTTAAGACTACTCTTCCACTTCGCAGACTTTACATACTGTAAGGCCAATAATCCGAATACAATTGAGGTACCACTAAATTTCAACTAGAAGTGGTCTGTGAGGTTCTATGACAAATGCATCTGCATGTGTAGATGACTCTAGGGTAGTGAACATGTAAATTTGTCAGATCTGGCCATTTCACATGTGGCAAATACATTATGTACTTATTTCAGACTGAGCTTTACTTTTCACAAGTGTGATTACAAAAAGCCGTATTAAAAAATGGTGATTGTGTACAATTTAAAAAACTGCAAAATACAGTATATTTAAAAAAAAACATTAATAACGCAAGTAGTTAAGCAAGAATGTAACCACCTCGTGTAATTTAACTAAAAAAGGGCACATAAAATTATGTGAAATGTGAGGCTAAATTAAAATGTATGCAAAAATAATGTATCAGCCACAACGATAAAGATCTTTATTCTTGCCAGTATGTTAATTTTCTCCAAAAATAAGCCTCAAAAGAACATAAAAGTCATGTTCCTGTAAACACATTCTGTTATGAGCCCTGAATGTTAATTATTACTGAATGTGTTTATTATTTATTGGAAGTCCTCATGGAAAATGTCACACTGAAAGAAAAGATGCAAAACCATTACATTTCTGCTTTCACCATTGGCAGTCAGTATGACTCTGCTAGCCCTGTAACAATATAACACAATTCTGCTTTGTTTGTTGATTTTTGTTTAATCTTATGTATTATTTATTTAGTTGGTGAAAAGGTTGTATCATGGCTTTTTCATTGCTTTCATCACAGCAGTGGGCTACAAAGTCATAATACAGAGCTACTTATGAGTCCTTTGTGCTTTTGGGTTCTTCAGTACTTGAATAAAAAGAATGTTTCTAAATGGAAGATAAATAATTGTGATTACATATTGAAGCATTACCTGCCTTTCATTATTTTTGCATTAGCACTGAAATGCACATTTGGTATAACGAAGAGCAAATTAAACCCCAGATATAGAATAATGTATTCAGAAATGTGCAGGGAAATAGTTCACAATTATTTCAGACATTTATGATAACATAAAAGATTATGCTTTTGTGATTTCTTAATTGTTGGGATGAGTAATGGGGTTCAATCATCAAAATTAAAATTGAACATTCATTACAGCACATACAAATGGAAGATACATACAAGGGGGGTGATTTACTAAATGGTGCATTTTTTCCTCATCTTAAACCAACGATAGATGGAGTGAATTCCTTTCCTGCAGCCATGGACTATGTTGATGGGGGAATTTCCCTGTGGAGCCATTGTATTTTCCTGATGGGGGACAAGGAGGGCTGGCAAGTATATGGGAGAACACAGTAATTACTGCTAGCGGCTATAATAGCCACTAAATCAATAATCTAAAAAAAAAAAAAAAAGGCAGCACTCTTCAAAATAATATATCTATAGATGAGTGAACTGAAAAAGTATTATAATGTGAATAAATCATATATCAAATAATATCAGATGAATGTAACAAACAAATCAATCAAAAATATACTGTATATAAATGATATTAAAATAAATAAATAAATACAAATTGTACAAAAATTTGTATTCATGAACCAATGAATCTTCTTTAAACTTTTCATATAATGTGAATCAAAAAATGTGAAACTCCACCACCACATGAATTGGATCCACTCAATAGAGCTCCATGCTGCTGGCAAGATTATAAACCAGCTATAACCGCTTGTGCTCTGGGAGCAACGATCTACAGCAGCACACACCAGCTGATAGAAACTCCTTCAAATAGCAATTGGCTCAGAGCCGACACTAGCATCACTAGCATAATAAATCGCTATAATAGAAATTGCTCTGGTCTAAGCAGACAACGGCAGCTCACCCATACGTGGTGACATCACCTTCAAGGCCCTGGAGGATATCGGATGACGAAACGCATAGTGTTGATGTGATGAATTTTGTGATGGATTTTCATGTTTTATGATTCACATTATACGAGAAGTTTAAAGAAGATTCATTGGTTCATGAATACAAATTTTTGTACACTTTTTATTTATTTATTTGTATATTTATATAATTTATGGACTTTTTGTTGGACACTTATTTATATATTTTTTCACTGATTTGAAAAATATATATATATATTTTTGATTGATTTGTTTGCCACATTCATCTCATATTATTTGATATATGATTTATTCACATTATATTACTTTTTGAGTCCACTCATCTAGAGATATATCATTTTGAAGAGCTCTGCCTTTTTTTGTTTTTTAGATTGATTACCTTGCTCCACAGATGTTATCTATCACGCTAAATCAATAATACCTTATGGCGCTGCTCTACATCCAAATATTTTATTTCAAACCTCCTAATAATGTGAATATAATTTATGCCACACTAATATAGAAAGCAACTTACAGTATATAAATTAATGTCGCTGCAAAGTACCATGTGTGATCCCACTAATCAACCTGTAAACTAAATGAATAAAACCCTAAGGTGCTGCACTGCATCCAAATTTTTTATAACAAATCTCCTAATAATGTGAATATAATTGATGCCACACTAATTTAGTAAGCAACTTAACACCCGTGCAATTATAATATAAATTCTCCTAAAATAAAATTCTATGCTCTGTGACACATAAAAAATATTAAATATAATAAAAATTCCTCCAGAAAAAATATAAAAAAGTGTTCCTTCATATAATATTCTATTACATGACATTCCAACAGTCCAAAAAAAATTCCTTCACACCACTGTTCCAATATTTGTGGAAATAAAAAATACTGATGAATTCTTCAGTGACTCCCACCACCTTTCAAACACTGCTCTCACCTTCATTTCAGACCTATGAGCAGGTCACCATGCGTATTCCCCTTTAAAGGGTCTATTTGGCTATCAAGACAAATCCTCCTCCTTCCTTCTTTACTTGTGTTGGATTCAGTCAAATTATCTGATCGCCCCATTGAGAAAAGTTTGCTTGTTAACTCAGATAAAACAAAAAACTATACAGAGTGTTCTACCATTTAAAATCACTATATATTTATTAAACAAGTAAGAAATGCACTCACAATTCAAGTGTACTAATAAACAGTAGTGCACCACTTCAATTAACAGTTGGACAAACTTCCATAATATTGTATCATTAAAAAGTTGTTAGCATCACCAAGCTTTCGTATTCATGGACCCCTCCTTGTAGCATGGTGGCCCCATGCTGACACGTTTCATCACATTCTGTGACTTCTTCCAAAGGGTAAAACCAGAGCACTGCTATCTTACCTCTCTCTCTCTCTCTCTCTCTCTCTCTATATCCCCTTGTTGTAATGGATAATTGCGGCGGCCAGTTTCTTGTCTACCACCGCCGTTTTGTCTGAGGTCTTAATATAGTCGTCATTTTTTTGGTTATCCAAACATCTTGCTGATTTAAATTACTGTCGGCGGTCATTTTATTGACTACCTTTCTCTTCTTTCCTACGGTAATCTTAAATGGATCACCATCAACTTAACCAGTAATCACATTTCATTATTTATAATAGCCGCTAGCAATAACAGCATGTAAAATACAGCAGACTGGTTGAACCCAAGTTGATCAATCGATCAACTTGAATACGTTCAGCCTGCCCGCTGATTAACTGGCCGAGATTTGAAACGTATATGGCTGGCTTCATGAAGTATTTGTTTTAAAGGCATAAAAGCATTGGTCACAATTCACAAGCACCAAAATCAATATGTTTTCAATGTGATTCCAGTTTCTGCTTTGCTGCATCTCCAGCATCAGCCTGCTGTACCCTCTACTACAGCCCATATTATCTATCATGAGAACATCATTTTTTTCCTAAAATGTGGATAGAGTCAGTCTAGTTAAAGTGATTTGAAAGGCTTAAATTTTAAAAAATAACAAATATGTCTATACTTATCTGCTGTGTGCAGTGATTTTGCACAGAGCAGCCCGGATCCTCCTCTTCTTAGGTCCCCCGTCAGCGTTCCTGGCCCCTCCCTCCTGCCGGGTGCCCCCACAGCAATCAGCTTGCTATAGGGGTACCCAAGAATGAGCACTTCTCAGCCGCTGCTCTGTGTGTCCATTCACACACAGAGCCACGGCTCGGCCCTACTCCCTCTCTATTCTCATTGGCTCACTGGCTGTGATTAACAATAGGCTCCTGCTGCTTTTTAAGTCAATGAGAAGAGGAAGTCCTCAGGATAGCCGAGACTCCAGTGCACATTGCTGGATCGAGAGGGGTCTTAGGTGAGTATTAGGGGGGCTGGGGGGCTGCTGCACAGAGAAGGTTTTTTTTTTGTACCTGCATGCATAGAATGCATGTAAGTAAAAAATATTGAGCCTTTACAACCACTTAAACCGCTTCCCGACAGCCTTATAGTGGAAATACTGCTACAGGGCACCACAGGTGCGCAAAATCACTTATATATACGTGATTTTGCATTTCCGGATAGGGGACGCATGCAAAGTGCATGCGCCCAACCCGCACTGTCATCTTCGGCTGTCAATCACCGTGTCCTGGCCAGTGATTACTCGCCGGCGCCAGATGATTGCTGAGCATCTCCAACAGGGAGGAGAACTGTTTGTAAACCAAGCAGTTCACCTTCCTGTCAGCTCGTGCACACTGCCATGCAAAGCAGTGTGCTTATAGCGAAGCACACAGACACAGCTTATAGTAAAACAGCACACAGTTAACCTTTTGATCGCCCCAGATGTTAACCCCTTTCTGCCCAGTGACATTAGTACAGTGTCAGTGCTTTTTTTTTTAGCACTGATCACCATATTGGTGTCACTGGGGATGTCAGTGACACCAAGTCAGTTTCTCCGCCGCAGTCCCGCTGTAAGTTTCTGATCGCCATTTCTAGTAAAAATGTTAAAAAAAATTTAAATCCCAGTATACATACCACCATTTGTAAATGCTATAACTTATAACTATTGAGATTTCTTTTAGCAAAAGACAAGTAGCAGAGTACATGTTGGCCTATATTTATGATGAAATTTGATTTTTAAAAATTTTTTACTGGACATGTTTAATAGTAAAAAGTCAAAAATATTGTTTTTTTCTCAAAATTGTTGGTCTTTTTTTTATAGCACAAAAAATTAAAAAAGCACAGTCGATCAAATACCACGAAAAGAAACTCAATTCATGGGAAAAAAGGATGTAGATTTCATTTGGGTGCAGCATTGCATGACTGTGCAATTGTCAGTTAAAGTAACGCAGCGCCGTAACACAAAAAATGGTCTGGTCAGGAAGGGGGGTAAACCCTCAAGAGGGCAAGTGGTTAAAGTATAGCCCTCACCACGCAAAACAACCCTTTAACTTTAAAACAGAAATGAAAGCAAACATGTATGTATAAATATCTTTATACATTATAAATCTTTTTTACCCTTTTTATAACTGACTACCCTCTGTTCTCAGCTGAATAAGGAGCTCAGGAAGGAGAAACAGCAGCATACTGAACTTCCCAGTGAATGGCTATGTAGGGGGGGATGTCAGCAGAAGTGTGACTATTGGAGGAGAGCAGGCTGAGTTCCCAGCACAGCTAGTGAACTGACCAGGCTGTGCTTGCCTAGTGTGTTCAGTGTTCAATAGGAAAGTAGAGAAACTGAAAGGAACAACAAAGGAAGCAATACAAAGAGAACAGGATACTTTTTCATGCAAGCACAGCAGGCACATATCAGGAATATGAAATGTTTGGTTGACATTTTATTTAAAGTGATTGTGAAGTTTAAAATTGTTTTGTTTAAAAACAAAATACATAGCATACTCATCTTCTCTGCGCAATGGGAACAGAGCGGCCCCAATCCTCCTCTTCTGGGGTTCCAAACAGGTACTCTTGGTTCCTTCTCTTCTTGGTTTGCCAACATAGGAAGCCACTTCCTATTGTAGCACACCTGCAGGCTTCATCCCAAGCCACACTGCCTGCATCCATAGACAGCATGGCTCAGCCCTGCTCCCGGCTCCCTCATTACAGTATTTTACAGACAGCAGTGGCAGCCATTAGCTCCCACTGCCTCAGCAAAGCCTGTGAAAGCAGAGAGAGCCACTACAGATGGATACAGTGCTGGATTAAGTGAGGATTCAGGTAAGCATAAGGGGTGGTGGGTGAAAAGGCAATGCTTTACTGGAACATGTATACACTATATTTCCAAAAGTATTGGGACGCCTGCCCTTACACGTGCATGAACTTTAATGGCATCCCAGTCTTAGTCCGTAGGGTACAATATTGAGTTGGCCCACCCTTTGCAGCTATAACAGCTTCAACTCTTCTGGGAAGGCTGTCCACAAGGTTTAGGAATGTGTCTACGGGAATGTTTGATCATTCTTCCAGACGTGCATTTGTGAGGTCAGGCTCTGATGGGGGACAAGAAGGCCTGGCTCAAAGTCTCTACTTTAATTCATCCCAAAGGTGTTATCTCGTTAAAGTCAGGACTTTGTGCAGGCCAGTCAAGTTCCTCCACCCCAAATTTGCTAATTCATGTCTTTATGGAGCTTGCTTTGTGCACTGGTGCACAGTCATGTTGGAAAAGGAAGGGGCCATCCCCAAACTGTTCCCACAAAGTTGGAAGCATGAAATTGTCCAAAATGTCTTGGTATGCTGACGCCTTAAGAGTTCCCTTCACTGGAACTAAGGGGCCAAGGCCAACCCCTGAAAAACAACCCCATACCATAATCCCCCCTCCACCAAAGTTTACACTTGGCACAATGCAGTCAGGAAAGTACCGTTTTCTTGGCAACCGCCAAACTCAAACACATCCATCGGATTGCAAGACAGAGAAGCGTGATTCATCACTCCAGAAAACACATCTCCACTGCTTTAGAGTTTAGTGGCAGTGCACTTTACACCACTGTATCCAACGCTTTGCATTGCACTTGGTGATGTAAGGCTTGGATGTAGCTGCTCGGCCATGGAAACCCATTCTATGAAACTGTTGTTGTGCCTATCTGAAGGCCACATGACGTTTGGAGGTCGTTAACTATTGACTCTGCAGACAGTTGGCAACTTCTGTGCACTGTGTGCATCAGCGTGCGCTGACCCCACTCTGTCTTTTTACGTGGCCTACCACTTTGTGGCTTTGTGTTGTTCACAGTTGCTTCCACTTTGGTACAATACCACTAACAGCTGACCATGGAATATTTAGTAACAAGGAAATTTCATGGATGGACTTATTGCACAGGTGGCAACCTATCACGGTACCACGCTTGAATTCACTGAGCTCCTAATAGTAACCCATTCTTTCACAAATGTTTGTATAAGCAGTCTTGTCTAGGTGCTTGAATTTATACACCTGTGGCTATGGAGGTGATTGGAACACATGGATCCAATGATTTGGAGGTTTGGCCCAATACTTTTGGCAATATAGTGTATCACTGAATAGGAAAGAGACTAAAAATAAGAGCATTTAAATTGATAGGTTTAAAGGGCTGATACTTTATTACTCAAATATATAGAATGTGATAAAAAGGCCAATAAAGAAATCAATTTAACAATGACTGAATTTGAAAAAAAAAACCAGATTAAATTCCTCCAAATTTGTCAGAATACAAATTCTAAGAGGAGTATGGTGAACTAGGTCCTTTAAGATTCACTGTGGGAAATTGAATTAAGAGGGCACAATAAATGGATTTTTAAATGCATATTTATTACCTGTGTTCCTAAAAGAATGTATAATGCTAGATAATATGGTAACTACTACTTTCCATCAATGTTACTAGTTTAACTACAAAAAACCCACAAGAAAGGAAAGGATACAGCACGTCAATGGCTAATGAACAGGATATATTTATTGGACGTAAATAATGACAACGCACATCCCATACATTCCCTCCCCCCAACGCCTGCCAAAAAATCATCCTCCACCCCCAAAGAAACCCCCCCCAGAAGGTACAACCCCACCCCAACAATATCCCCCTCCTCCACCCCCCCCAGGACACCCCCAAAGCACTAGTTTAATACAGAAGAAAGTAAATAAAATAAAGACATCAAAGCACCAAGCCCAGATGGCATCCAGCCACTGATAAACTGATGATCTCATTTTCTTGGACTGTATTTTAACTAGGACAGTCCCACAAGACTGCACACAGTGGACGTTGTGCAATTATTTAAAAGTAGTAAAGTTAAACCCTGCCTAGTGTGTGTAAACTATTTAAAAGCATTTTGCAGGAAGACATACAGAAATATACAGTAGCAAACAATCTAATAACATATAGTAGAATCAGCAAAAGTTTATAGAAGGTAGCTCAAGGAAAGTGTAAACCTGAATGTTGATTACATGATATATGTAATATATCTCCATTTTGCTAAGGCTGGGTTACACTGGCAATTTCATCTCTTTGTTGCTGAGAAATGTAACTGTGTGTTGGCAGTATCCTTATTTTCAGCACACTGAAGTCAATATGCTGCCAATGAGATGATGAGCAATTGCAGAGATTTAATTATCAGTATAGCGCATGGATTGAGCATTCACTACTGTTCCTCATAGAAACATTGTACAGAGGTGGAAGATGGTAAAGACAATAAACTGTATAAAGTGCATAAAACAAAGGGTAGTTGTCCCTTTGGAACACAGAACATGTTCTAAATGGGAAAATGTTAATAGCGGTGTACCACAGAGATCAGTATTGGGTCGATCAATATATGAATGAATGATCTAGGGGTGAAATAGATAGTAATGTTGCCAAAATATAACATTACAGAGAATATGTCACCATCCTTCCTTTATGATCCCAGGTAAATGCTGAATAGCTCAGGAGAGAAGGGAGAAGACACTCCTGCACTGTGCGGGATCATCTTCTCTCAAGATTGTGGTTACTCAGCACTTCCTGGATCTTATTGGAAGGATGTTGCAATATGGAAGCAGGGGTTAGGTAAGTATATTGTGACAGACCCAACCAGGACAGGGGCTTAATTCTCTGAATAAAGACAATTCAGCTTCCCTTCTGGAGTGGATGGAAAGGTGTAATATTAACCTTGTACAGGTTAATGGTCAGAGGAAATATGGGGCCCTCTTGCAGACTGGGTTGGAGAACCTCCTCACTTGGGACAGAAATATTTATCAACAATCTCCCTCAAGAAATCTATGAAGATAGATGAATTTTACTTTTTCAGACTGTAGGAATATTGTATGAGTTTTTCTTTATGATGGACAGATTGCATAAGTGAAAGCAAACACCTGAAAGACAGCATGTGTAATGTACTTTGTGTATTCAGGGTTGGAGGTGCCGGGCTGTCTGGGGTGGGCTCCCTGGCTTGTCTGGGTGCTTGGCTGTTGATTAGATCACTGTTAGCTGTTGGCTATATTATTTACCATTTGTACTGTTTAGAATAATGTGATCAAGCTCTTTCCTAATCAGTGTGGGATATCTGTGTGTAATATTTGTTTTTATTGTTTATGTGGGGACTGCCCCTTCTTGTGAAGTATATAAAAACCTGTATTTCTGTTCAATAAAGTAGTTCCAGTTTTGCACCTAAGCTAGTGTCACCTAGTCTTGGGTGTGATGCCCAGCTATAATACCTTGCTCCTATGTTCCAGTGGTGAGGAAACAGTTCTCTGACGGAATCATCCAATCGGTGGAACAGGCGGTCCGTCACAATATTGAATAACTTTGTGCCATGCAAGTGTTTTTTTTTTTTTTTACATTTATGTTGCTATTTACAATTGGGGAGGGACCCTATTATAATAATTGGGCCTTGTCAGTACTGCAAAGTCCATTTTAAAGACAATTAATATTTTTATATTTATTATATCGTGTACATTGTTTCTATTTTTAACCTTTGTAAAACCCATAAGAAACTGAATAATTCAAAACATGTATCGTATATTGATTGAAGAAGCAGCCTAGGGTGAGTAAATTGACAAAATACAATACCATCACTGGTTATACAGCTCAGTAACTGTGACAATAAAATATAAATTAGTTAGGTTGTAACTTAAAAAAAACATTAACAAAAGAAAGAGATCCTGTCAGGTGGCCATGCATTCAAAAGAAACAGCATGGGAGTTCGCTACAAAAAATACTATACATCATGTTTCAAGATCATAATAATGCATTTCAATACTGCCAGTCAATATTTCATCCTGTTGGGTATTTGTGCTTTCTATGCTATAAAAGTAATTACAGTAGAGCGCATTCACTTTTTTCTGTTTTCAACAAAGACTGATTGATATATAAACGTATAAATATATAAGGTACTGGTGAAAAGGAACAGGCACATGTGACATTCCAGAATAATTATGTACAACACTTTAATGACTAAAACAACAATTTCTATCAGTTCTTAGAAGCATAGAGAGAAATTGGTTTGATGACGCTAAAGGCAGAGTTAAACAACAACAACAAAAAAGAAACCACACAGAGATAAAGGGCTATATACCAATGTGCATAGCTTTAAGGGCAGAATTAAACAGAACTGAAAGTACTTTAAAGACAACTTCCTTATAACTACTCTGCAGGTTGCTACCTAAAGATTAATAAACATAAATTCATATGTGCAAGTTAAAGAAAATAAAAAGCAATCTGCAAACTGGTTAAAGCATGTGTTCAATGTGCTCCGTGTTACTACACAAATTATTCCAATTCCTAGCAGGTGTCTTGCTAAATTGCACCTAAAAATCTTTAATTTTTGTGAACCTGTCATTTATTATAACATTTTAAAACTAAATGTCATTCCTAAATAAAGACATTACAGAATATCTGTTTTACCTTTTTTAGCTAGACAATCATTTATTTTATTCTTTCAGATTAGTTTCACTTTGTCACTGAGGGGCAACAGGCCTTCAGAAGTTCAGAGTTTAAGGTTAAGTTCACCTTTGGGAACATGTTACATGTTCCACCTGTTTGTAGGCTGGAGCATGTAACATGTTCCCAATGCTGCAGCCGCTGCCCACTATCCCCCATCACAGAAGTATGGGGAGAAGTCCCCCACTCTAGCTGTCACTTTTCAAAAACAGCACGGCCGTGCAGGGTTCTATAAATGAATGAACTGCAAGTCCTGACTGTCTTAGCAGCTGTCGGTTTGTAGTTCTCAATGAAATACCTTGGCGCTGTGGTAGTTCACTGAGTCTTCCTGTTAATATACCTGCTTGCCCGTACATCTTGTATGGGCAAGCAGATATATTGACAGGTCTGCAGGCTTGCATGGCAACAGCGATTTGCTGATCATTGTTGCAATGCTTTATAGGCTCCTGCAAGCAAAAATAATAAATGCACATTTTTTTACCTGCAAAAAAATGTAGATTTATTATTTTTGGTCAAAAGGTGATCTTATCCTGTAAGAGATTCAGAAAACAGTAAAGGCAGGCCCTAGTGAAAAGCGAAACTCATTGCACACATTAACAAGGAAGAAGGTTTTCCTCAAACTAAAGATAATAGGCATCTTGTGATTATGTGCTTAAATAGTATCATTCAATTTAAAATGTAAAATAACTGTGATATTCAGATACTTCCATATCTTCATGAAGCAGTAAATATACCGCATTTTTCGCTCCATAAGACGCACCTGACCATAAGACGCACCTAGGTTTTAGAGGAGAAAAACAAGAAAAAAAATATTCTGAACCAATGGACTGCAGACACAGTACAGGAGATGACCAGAGACTGCAGACACAGTACAGGGGATGACCAGAGACTGCGAACACAGTACAGGGGATGACCAGACTCTGCGGACACAGTACAGGAGATGACCAGAGACTGCGGACACAGTACAGAGGATGACCAGAGACTGCGGACACAGTACAGGGGATGACCAGAGACTGCGGACACAGTACAGGGGATGACCAGAGACTGCGGACACAGTACAGGGGATGACCAGAGACTGCGGACACAGTACAGGGGATGACCAGAGACTGCAGACACAGTCCAGGGGATGACCAGAGACTGCGGACACAGTACAGGAAATTACCAGAGACTGCGGACACAGTACAGGGGATGACCAGAGACTGCGGACACAGTATAGGAGATGACCAGAGACTGCGGACATAGTACAGGGGATGACCAGAGACTGCGGACACAGTACAGGGGATGACAAGAGACTGCGGACATAGTACAGGAAATTACCAGAGACTGCGGACACAGTACAGGGGATGACCAGAGACTGCGGACACAGTATAGGAGATGACCAGAGACTGCAGACATAGTACAGGGGATGACCAGAGACTGCAGACACAGTACAGGGGATGACAAGAGACTGCGGACACAGTACAGGAGATGACCAGAGACTGCAGACACAGTACAGGGGATGACCAGAGACTGCGGACACAGTACAGGAGATGACCAGAGACTGCGGACACAGTACAGAGGATGACCAGAGACTGCGGACACAGTACAGGGGATGACCAGAGACTGCGGACACAGTACAGGGGATGACCAGAGACTGCGGACACAGTACAGGGGATGACCAGAGACTGCGGACACAGTACAGGGGATGACCAGAGACTGCGGACACAGTACAGGGGATGACCAGAGACTGCGGACACAGTACAGGGGATGACCAGAGACTGCGGACACAGTCCAGGGGATGACCAGAGACTGCAGACACAGTACAGGGGATGACAAGAGACTGCGGACACAGTACAGGAGATGACCAGAGACTGCAGACACAGTACAGGGGATGACCAGAGACTGCGGACACAGTACAGGAGATGAACAGAGACTGCAGACATAGTACAGGGAATGACCAGAGACTGTGGACATAGTACAGATGACCAGAGACTGCAGACAGTGCAGGGGATGACCAGAGACTGCAGACAGTAAAGGAGATTACCAGAGACTGCGGACCTTTGGGGAGGGAGGGGGAACGGGTACCTGAATTTGACAGGTACCCACACCCACTTCCGCGGAGTTGTCCTTCCTTCTTCCCGCGGAGGCTTCTGTGACAGCCGGGTGCCCACTGCGCATGCGCAAGAAGCGCTGCGCTTTGTGAATGGCCCGGAGCCTTCTGGGACTTGTCATGTGTCCCAGAAGACGCCGGACCATTCACAAAGCGAGCACTTCTCGTGCATGCGCAGTGGGCTCCCAGCTGTCCCAGAAGCCGCCGCGGGAAGACTGCAGCGCTGGAGCAAGGAACAGGTAAGGTCCTGCAGGAGAGAAGAGCTGAGCGGCTAGTCCGATATTCTGTCATGGTGGCGGCAGAAATACCGGACCGGCTGCTTTACATTCGCTCCATAAGACGCACTGACATTTTCCCCCCTTTTTTGGGGGGAAAAAAGTGCATCTTATGGAGCGACAAAAAAAAGGTACTTTAAAACAAGCCCATACTGATTTCTGTAGTTAGAGGGATTGAGAAGCAACTCATCCTTAACCACTAGACCTCTGGAAGGTCATGGGTATCACAGAGCTCCTGGACAGTGAGGTGCAATCTGGCAGTGTTGGATGGACCGAAACATGATATCCAAGAGGTGTTCTATTGGATTTAGGTCAGGCGAGCGTGGGGGCCATTCAATGGTATCAATTCCTTCATACTGCCTGCATACTCTCGCCGCATGAGGTGGGGCATTGTCGTGGACCAGGAGGAATGCAGGACCCACTACACCAGCGTAGGGTCTGACAATGGGTCCTAGGATTTCATCCCAATACCTAATGGTAGTCAGGGTGCCATTGTCTATCCTGTAGAGGTCTGTGCGTCCATCCATGGATATGCCTCCTCAGACCATCACTGACCTACCACCAAAATAGTCATGCTGAACGATGTTACAGGCAACATAACATTCTCCACGGCTTCTCCAGACCCTTTCACATATGTCACATGTGCTCAGGGTAAACCTGTTCTCATCTGTGAAGCACAGTGCGCCAGTGGCCGACCTGCCAATTCTGGTGTTCAATGGCAAATGTTAATCAAGCTCTATGATGCCGGGCAGTGAGCACAGGGCCCATTAGAGGATGTCGGGCCCTTAGGCCACCCTCATGAAGTCTGTTTCTGATTGTTTGGTCAGAGACATTCACACCAGTGGCCTGCTGGAGTTCATTTTGTAGGGCTCTGGCAGTGCTCATCCTGTTCCTCCTTGCACAAAAGAGCAGATACCAGTCATGCTGATGGGTTAAGGACCTACAGCCCTGACCAGCTCTCCTAGAGTGACTGTCTGTCTCCTGGAATCTCCTCCATGCTCTTGAGACTGTGTTGGGAGACACAGCAAACCTTCTGGCAATGACACGTATTGATGTGCTATCCTGGAGGAGTTGGACTGCCTGTGCAACCTCTGTAGGGTCCAGGTGTCACCTCATGCTACCAGCAGTGACACTGACCGTAGCCAAATGCAAACCTAGTGAAAAACAGTCAGGAAAGATGAGTAGGGAAAAAAATGTCAGTGGCTTCCACCTGTGAAACCATTCCTGTTTTGGGGGTTGCCTCATTGTTGCCCAACTAGTGCACCTGTTGTTAATTTCATTAACACCAAAGCAACTGAAACTGATTAACAACCCCCTCTGCTACTTAACTGACCAGATCAATATCCCAGAAGTTTAATTGAATTGATGCTATACACTGATTAAAAAGTGTTCCTTTAATTTTTTGAGCAGTGTATTTGAAAATTGATCGATCCTGATGTACTGATGACCTGTCTCATTTCTTGAAGCCCACAAAGAGTTTGAACAGTACCAATACTGCCCAAATGACCCCTTTTTGGAAAGTAGACAGTCTGCGGTATCTAGTAAGAGGCATTGCGAGTTTTTTTTAAGTTGTAATTTTTTCACAATTTTTTGGAAAATTAAGAGATTCTCAATTTTTGTTTTTACATACTGTCACCAGTGCAGTACAGCATCATCATATGACTGGTGTAGCAGTCATCAGGAATACTGACTGGTGATAGTAGGTAAAAAAATTAAATAATTTATTATTATTATTATTATTATTATTATTATTATTATACAGGATCTATATAGCCCTGCTTGTTAGAGCTTACAACCCAAAAGAGAGGAACAAGTGATACAAAAGGTAATAACTGTGGGGATAAGCTGATGGAGAAAATAAAAGTACAGTTCTTAGGTGCAGACAGCATAGGCTTTTCCAAAGAGAAGAGTTTTAAGGGATTTTTTAAATGTGGACAGAGTAGGAGATGGTCAGACAGATCAGGTTAGGGAGTTACATATGATGGGAGAGGCTTGGGAAAAGTTCTGGAGGCAAGCATGGCAGGAGGTGACAATGGAGTTAGAGAGCAGGAGGACTTGGGAGGAACTTGGGAACGTAGAGAATAATTAGGTTGGTATTTTGAGACTAGGTTATTGATGTACAGTTGCAAGAAAAAGTATGTGAACCCTTTGGGATTACGTGGAGTTTTGCATGAATTGGGCATAAAATGTGCTCTGAACGTCATCTAAGTCACAGCAATAGAAGAACACAGTCTGCTGAACATAATACTACACAAACATTAGATGTTGCCATGGTTTAATTGCACATAACATGTAAACATTCACAGTGCAGGGAGGAAAAAGTATGTGAGGCCCTAGCTTAATGACTTCTCCCAGAGCTAATTGGAGCCAGGAGTGAGCCAACCTTGACTCCAATCAGTGTGATGATATTGGATGTGTTGCTGACAGCTGTCCTGCCCTTAAAAAACACACACCTGTTTTTGGTTTACTGGTTTCAAGAAGCACTGTCTGATGTGAACCATGCCTCGAAGAAAAGAGCTCTCAGAAGACCTACCATCAAGAATTGTTGACTTGCATGAAGCTGGAAAGGGTTACAAAAGTATCTCCAAAAGCCTTGATGTTCATGTGTCCACGGTAAGACAGACTGTCTACGAATAGAGAAAGTTTAGCACTGTTGCTACTCTCCCTAGGCGTGGTCATCCTGTAAAAATGACTGCAAGAGCACAGCGCAGAATGCCGCATGAGGTAAAGAAGAATCCCAGAGTGTCAGCTAAAGATCTACAGAAATCTCTGGCACATGCTAACATTTTTGTTGACACATCTACAATAAGGAAAACATTAAACAAGAATGGAGTACATGGGAGGACACCACGGAGGAAGCCATTGCTGTCCAAAAAGAATATTGCAGCACATTTGAAGTTTGCAAAAGAGCACCTGGATGTTCCACAGCACTACTGGCAAAATATACTGTGGACAGATGAAACCAAGATTGAGTTGTTTGGGAAGAACACACAACACTATGTGTGGAGAAAAAAAGGCACAGCACACCAACATCAAAACCTCATCCCCACTGTAAAACATGGCGAAGGGAGCATCATGGTTTGGGGCTGCTTTGCTGCCTCAGGGCCTGGACAGATTGTTGTCATTGATGGGAAAATGAATTCCAGAGTTTATCAAGACATTTTGCAGGAAAACATACGGCCATCTGTCCGCCAACTGAAGCTCCGTAGAGGGTGGGTGATGCAACAGGACAATGACCCCAAGCATACAAGTAATTCAACAAAACAATGGCTGCAACAGCACAGAATACGCCTTCTGGAGTGGCCCAGTCAAAGTCCTGACCTCAACCCAATTGAAATGCTGTGGCATGACCTTAAGAGAGCGATTCACACCAGACATCCCAAGAATATTGCTACACTGAAACAGTTTTGTGAAGAGGAGTGGTCCAAAATTACTCCAGATCGTTGTGCAGGTCTGATCTGCAACTACAGGAAACGTTTGGTTGAGGTTATTGCTGCCAAAGGAGGGTCAACCAGTTATTAAGTCCAAAGGTTCACATACTTTTTCCTCCCTGCACTGTGAATGTTTACATGTTATGTGCAATTAAACCATGGCAACATCTAATGTTTGTGTAGTATTATGTTCAGCAGAGTGTGTTCTTCTATTGTTGTGACTTAGATGACGTTCAGAGCACATTTTATGCCCAATTCATGCAAAACTCCACGTAATCCCAAGGGGTTCACATACTTTTTCTTGCAACTGTAGCTCAGGGCCGAGTTGTGGATGGATTGTAAGTTGTTAGTATTTTGAATTTCATGTGTTAGGTGAGTGAAATCCAGTGGGCGCATTGACAGAGAGGAGTAGCAGACACTAAGGTGGTAAGGTGGATGAGTGTGGCAGCAGCATTCATAATGGACTGAAGAGGGGATAGCCTATGTAAAAATAATCCAATGAGGAGGGAGTTGCAGATGTCAAGGCAAGAGATGACCAGGGAGTGAATTAGAAAATTTGTCGTGTCATTGGTTAGGAAGGGGTGTATTTTGGAGATGTTGCATAGGTTGAGGCAGCAAGCATTGGACAGTGAGGCTGAAAGGATAGTTCAGAGTCCAGGATTACACCTAATACCTTAGCATGCGGGGATAGGTTGATAGTTGTGCCATTTATCTTAACAGAAATGGAAATCCAATCAAGACAGGTTGTTTACATTGGTATCATAGCAATCACATTATACCTGGTAACCGGGTACCAGTAATTGTGATCCTGTGTCCAGCAGACAGCGATCACAGGAGAGGAATGCAACGCAGTATGCCCTGACCTGGGACAGGCTGGATGATGTACAGGTACCTGATCCAGTCTGACTGTGCCGCCCGTCCGGCCGCCCGCCCACAGTATGTGGCAAGTGGTTACAATGTACAGCAAACCATTTCTCTTAGTACCTTGTTTTCCTCCTCCCTGCCAACACTGATTTGACAGTCTACCCACCTTCTAATTTTTAAAGGAAGTACAGAGCAGGTGCACAGGAAGAAGGGAGAAAGTAGAGTACTAAGTCCCAATTTTACTGCCAAATTTGTCATTTTTGATGATAAATCACTCCACTGTGTGCTTTCAGCACAATGGTGAAGCTGTCACAGACAGCTCTTGTCCTCTATTCATGTGATCATGTGACCTCTGTGACAAACAGTCACAGTGATCACATAATTTTGAAGTCAGTTTAACCTGCCTGCGTTAAGACTATATAACCAAGTGAAATTAACCTCTGACTGATTTCTTTAGCTCCCCTTCTATTTCAATTAGGGAAGAGCTAAACCTGAAGAACCTCATAGTTTGTTTTAAAGTGGTAGTAAAGTAAAAAATTTGACTTTACCCTACAGGTAAGACTATAAAAAGTCTTACCTGTAGATCCTTTGAAATGACTTGAACTTGCGCCATTTAGTAGTTACTGGCATAGGCCGAGGAAATAATTTGGAGCATGTGCAGCACTTTCTGCATGCACAGAACACTGAGTACAGGGTCATCTTAATAGCTTCATGGGCCCCTTGGTAAAGTAATGCACTAGCCTTCACAAATGTACGCACCTACTCTCAAGAATTAAAGTATAAATAGTTGACAGAATTCAATACAAATTTATTAGTACTTTCAATAAAATAGATTTTAAACCGTAAGAAAACAAGCCATAAATCAAAGGATAATCAACACAAAGAGCACAGTACTGGTGGGGGGGGGGGGGGGGGGAGAGGGCAAAGCACAGGGGGAGTCAGGAAGGCCCAAAATTGGAATCAGAAGGAAACAGTACAGGTTCTGAGACACTGCCCTGGCCATCTCAATAAATCTTAGTAAAAAGTATGACTGTCCAAGCAAATACGGGACAGTTGGCAAGTATGATGTATTGCAAGATTATCATGGGGCCCCCATGCTCCTGGGCCCCCTGGGCAGTGCCCCAAGCATTAAGACAGCCCTGACTGAGTGTCATGGATAGTGGTGTATTTAGGTATTTAGGCAACAGCAACATTTTGCACCCCCCTATGAGAGAGCGAGAGAGCTCGAGAACTCAATGAGTGTGTGTGTGTGTGTGTGTGTGTATATATGATTTCCTCTCTCTCTCCCTCTCTTGCCTCTCTCCTTCTTTCTCTCTCCTTTCTCTCTTTCCTCTTTCTCTCTCTCTCCCTCTCTTCCCTCTCTCCTTCTTTCTCTCTCCCCTCTTTCTCTCCCTCTCTCCTTCTTTCTCTCTCCCCTCTTTCTCTCCCTCTCTCCCTCTCTTCCCTCTCTCCTTCTTTCTCTCTCCCCTCTCTCTTTCCTCTTTCTCTCTCTCTCCTCTCTCTTCCCTCTCTCTCTCTTAGATCATATGGGACTGTATACACACAGTATGATTAACCCCCCCCCCCCAAGGGCTGCTGATCTCCAGGCAGCAGGAAATGTGGGCAAGGGGTGGTAATCATACTGTGTGTGTGCAGTCCATATGATCTGTCAGTGATTGTGTATCATGTGCTGCATGGACAACAGGAGGGAAAGCCCAGAGAACAAAAAACAGCTCACCTCCTCCGGGCTCTTTACTCTCTGCCATTTCTCCTCTTCCTGCTCCAGGCGTGCGGGGGAAGTAGCTCAGCGGAGAGTGGGCACTCAGGAACACCAGGGCACCCTCTTGATCCGGCCAGGTCTGTCTCTCTCTCCAGCAGCAGAAAGCTGACCAGAAGGAGAGGGGGAGAAACCTCAATCCGGCTTTCAGCTGCTGGAGAGAGAGATTCACAGTGTGTCCTCCTGCATCTGCTCTCCCCCACCACACCGGGCCACCTACAGGAGAACCGGTGGTACCCCTCAGATGGTGGCTCTGCATGGCTCTGTTTGCCACAACTCACTAGGTCCTTTCTTCCTGGGGACTGTGCCGCCCCGCTAAAAATTGCTGCCCTAGGCAAATGCCTTGTTTGCCTCATGGTAGATACGCCCCTGGCCGTGGATGCAGAGCGCCCCATGCTGCTAAGATGGTGCCCGTGTGCTTGCGCAGGAGTGACATCATCAAACCCATCCATTCAAGGGGCCAGAGTGTGCAAACCCAGGAGGAAGACCAGGTGAGAAAGGACATGTCTGCAGTAGTAACAGCGCACCGCTGAAGAGCACCATTTGTAAGGGAAGTCTGTCATAATGTGTCATTAATCTACAGGGGGATATTCATTTTTAGTTCTTTTTTTAAAACTTTAATGCTGCTTAATTTCAGTTGTGCTTTTTTTAACTTCTGTTCCCTCATAACGTGGAATGGAGGAAGGGCAGGTGATTGATAGCTCCACACCTTTCATTCATAGATCGTGCTCCATTCATAAAAGCTGTAGCATGGCTGCTGTGAATGGAACAGCTGAGTGGAAATGGTGGGCATAGTGGGGCTCTCTTGGTTAATGCCTGTGACAGCCCCTTAGTTATTTTAACTCCCACATTTCCAGAAGACTACAATGACAGGATGAGGGTAGCGGGGGGGTTAGGTTCTATTGACTGTTTGTGATTTTGGCAGCATCTAAGCTTTAATGACAAAAATGGTGGAATTTGGAGGACATCATTACACAAAAAGAATCACAATCTATAATATAATCAAACAGAAGAGCAGGTTTGTTACCTGTCAAGCACTGGTGACATCTTGCGCCCATTTATCAAGCAGCAGGTTCCAGGGCTCACAGAACACACAGGGCATTCACGGCAAAACATGAAAAATGATTTACAATTTTACTTATCACTGTTGTGGTAGAAGCTGTTAAAAGAGCATAGCAGCAGCATGATAGAATTACATTTTGCTCATAACATGACATTCTGCATCCATTTAATGCATTGGATATGTGAGTTTGGGAGATTTCTTAATTTTATGTCTGCAAGTTGGCAACTAGGGAATAGTAATATGGTGGCTTGGTTGGCATACAAGTCCAATGTGCTCTGAAATATATAGTAGATAAGGACAAGATATTTTCACAACGATAGCAGATGTCTGCACAATCACAAATAATTATTTGGCACAAGGCTATGGAAATGCCACATCCGGTTTGCCATATGTACAGCTGACTCCTATTCCACTGGCACATAATTGCTTTGTGCATACATGGGAGAACATTATTATCAGATTCTGCTATCTAGGTTTATAGAAGTAAAGTTATTTTACAGTAAAATAATTTGCATGTAGTAAGTGTCTATTAAATTCTTTGCAGCCTTATTTCTTCCCACACATGGCCCCTAAGAAATGGCTTAAATCTACCAACATAGTGACAATAATTATTGTAAATATAGAGGTTTTTACAGGTCATGCAATGCTTTAACATGAAAAGGGCTACAGGAACATGGCTGATGGCTTAGACAGGTATATGGATGTATGAATGCTATTCCATATATGTAACACCCTATCAGAGGTGTGACTAGAAACCTCAGGGTCCAGTGCAAGAAACCATAAAGGGCCCCCCTGATCCCCAGGGACCCCCACTGTGTCAGAACGCCAGGGCCCTGTAGCAAGTGCGACCTTTGTGACCCTGGTAGTTCTGGCACTGGTGTCAGTATTTTTTTATTGTTGGTATTTTATTTATTTACCATTTTATTTTGATTTTTGTACAATTTTGTATTATTTTTTACAATTTTTTAGGCACCTCATTGGGGGCTTTGGTGGGATATTAGGGCTCTAAACAGACCTCTGATGTTTCACCTTTGAGACAGAGAAAGGAGATTAAGGAAACAGCCCTCAATTTCCTACTCTGCAGCCTCAGCAGCACAAAATGAATAGACAGAAAAAGTTCTGTATAGAGCTTTCCATGCATTTTCAACTCAATGTCGCCAAGGGCCACATCAGCAGTATTATTTCTCTTAAAGGGCTGGTTGTATTTGGAGTGCACCATGTACAGAGTGCAAAGTTCAAGAGTGGATTACATACAGAGTGCAGAGTTCAGGAGTGCGGTATATACAAAGTGCATAGTTCAGAAGTGTGTTATGTACAGAGTGCTGTTATGTACTAGGAATATGTATTAGGAATAAACCCTGATTGATCTTTGTGCACAATTTTACCAATGACCTTTGCTAATCTAGAGGCCAGGACACAGGCCAGCAATTTAGCATCTGTATTCAGGAGGGAAATAGGGCAGTAAGAGTATGGTTGTAACTTGTCTTTTCCTGGCTTCAATAACACTATAATTATGGATTCATTCATTGAGGAAGGTAAACTGTCCCCTTCCACTGCGGCATTCAACACCTTAAGCAAGGCCGGGAAGAGTGTCTCCCCATACTTATTATATATTTCGAACGGCAAGCCCTCAGAACCAGGGGATTTATTATTGGGAGTTCTCATCAAAGCTTTTGAGAGCACCTCTATGGTGATAGGGGATTCTAAGTCCCTCTGGTCAGTCGCAGAAAGAGTAGGGAAAGGACAGGTGTCTAAAAACTGAGTGGGTGGCGATAGTTTTAGAAGCATAAAAGTCCTCATAAAAATGTTGGAAAGTCCTTAACCATTAGCCGCCCGGCCAATGGCCGTTTGGCGGCTTCAAAAGTGCTTCGGCATTCCGGGTGCACGCCATTTGGCGTGCTCCCGCACATGCGCAGTTTGTGCTAATGCAGAGCCGCGCAGCGGCGCGATCTCTCACCGGCCGTGTACCTCGGACACGGCCGATGACAGATCTGAGTACCGGCCCCGGTTGCTGGTACCATTTGACCTGCTGTGACCAATCACAGCAGGTCACATGACAGTTGTACACAATGGATGGCTTCATTCATGCCATCCATTGTATACTAGTGCCTAGCTGTGAATGGTCACAGCTAATCACATGCACATGTCATGTGATTAACTGTGACCAAATCACAGCTAAGCACAAAAAAAAAAAAAAAAAAAAAAAAAAAAAACTGAATGAATCGATGTCATTCAGGTAAATGCTTGCTTATAGCAAAGTAATTCTTTGCTATAAGCAAATTGTGTAAAAAAAAAAAATACTGATCACTTCCCCAAAGTAGTACAATGTTACTATGGTAACATTGTACTACTTTGGTCATAGTAAAATATGAAAAAAAAATCTTTAAAAAAATGTAATAAAAAATTTAAAATAATAAAAAAATAAAAAATATATATATTTTTTTTTTTCATACTGTCACCAGTCAGTGTCCCTGTTCACCGCCATGCCAGTTATATGATGATGCTGTACTGCACTGGTGACAGTATGTAAAAAAAAAAATAGTGAAAATAATTTTTTTAATTTTTTAATTTTCCGAAAAATTATGACAAAAAAAATACAACTTCAAAAAACTCGCCATGCCTCTTATGAAGTACGTCGGACTGTCTACTCTGCAAAAAGGGGTCATTTGGGGATATCTGTACTATTCTGACATTCTTGGACCTCAAGAAATTAGATTGGCTGTCAGTACTTCAGGATTGATCAATATTCAGATCTATACCATAGTTTGTGAACTCTATAACTTTCCTACAAACTAAATAATACATCCTAATTTGGGTTATTTTCACCAAAGACATGTAGCAGAATACATCTCGGCCTAAATTTATGAAGAACAATTATTTATTTGTAAACTTTTATAACAGAAACAAAGAAAAACTTGGTTTTTTTTCAAAATTTTTGGTCTTTTTTTGTTAATTTAGCAAAAAATAAAAACCCCAGCGATGATTAAATACCACCAAAAGAAAGCTCTAGTTGTGTGAAGAAAATGATAAAATTTTAATTTGGGTACAATGTTGTATGACCGCGCAATTGTCATTCAAAGTGTGAGAGCGCTGAAACGTGAAAAATGGCCTGGGCAGGAAGGTGTAAAATTGCACGGAATTGAAATGGTTAATATATCTTCATGACCTCACCAGTGACATCCTCTATACTATCTATAGTGGACACCTCTTGTTGTGATTTCACCATGAGGGCTAGGAGATGCCCTGTACTCTCACCTTCCTCAAAATATTTTTGTTGTAAAAAATTTGGGTAATCACCGAGTCCTAGAGGGCTTGGGCTTCCAATAAAGAATTGCGGTTGGGGGGGCTTGGGTCTAGGATCATCCAAACTTCCCTCTGCTGGACATCTGAGTGTACCAAGTCCTCCCATTCCTTGGACCTGTGCTTAACCGCTGAGATTTCTCTTATAATTAGACCTCTTAGGAAGGCTTTTAACGTATCCCAGACCAGTCTGGGTGAGGCCAGACCCTCATTCTGCTGCAGAAAATCTGACAATGCCCCAGATCAGATCAGTCTCTAGGAATAATGTCAGCCAAAGTGGGTTAACCTTCCACAGTGGACAAGAGTGGGCATAGTGTGTTTGCAATTGAACCCAAAATGGGGCATGATCAGACAGAGTTCTGGGTTCGTAGGCAGCATCTAACACATATGGCATGATAACAGAATTACCAAGTCCCATATCTATACGTGAAAACCCATCATGAGTAGCAGAGTAACAAGAATAACATTTTGTAGTTGGATATTTCACACATCCCGGAGGCCCAATTCCAGCAAGATAGCAAATGGGCAGGTAGGGAGGACAAGTATCTACCCCTATTGCCCAGGGGAAATGTATCCAGAGAAGGGAGTAAACAGTTGTTATAATCCCCCAACACCAGAAGAGGAGCGTCAGGGTATAGAGCCATAAATTGTACTAAGCGTTTAATGACCTACGGAAAATAGAGGTGGGGGATTTATATCACTGTCACAATGCAGCGAAACCTATTCAAAGTACACAGCAGGAAGACATTTCTGCCCTCCACATCAATCTGCTCCTGCATATGGTTGAATTGAATGGCGTTAGAAATCACTCCTCTAGAGAATGTAGAATAGAAAGAATGATATTGTCTGGGCAACAAGTGAGAGTGGAGTGAGCATGCACTGTCAGGTTTCAAATGGGTTTCCAGTAAGCACACTGCAGATGGTTTCAATTTTTGAGTGAATGGAAGATAGCCCCCCGTTTGGTTTTATCCCCCAGGCTTCCAACATTCCAGGAGAATAATAACAACTCCTTAAGTGGCACAGACGTAATTATTATTGAAGGGGTATGAGAAATATCCTGGCCGAATACATAAAAGAGCATAAATCAAAGAGACGTTAGGGGGAATTTGAAGCAGAGAAAAAAACAAGCAATATCCATGACATGAGCTAAGGCAGCCAGGTTTACATCTTAAAAAAAACATGAGTGACAGACAGGTTATCAAACACCCCACAATATGTAGGCGACCCAGGTGAACCATTACCAAAACGAAGCAAGTAACTAACAATGCCTCCAGCATATAGGCCAACAGGGGCATAGTTGTTCATGCTTGAGACTTAGGCAGGTGGTCTAAACGTCCATGCAGGACCAAAAAAATGGTGGGGTACTCACAATGTCCCATGGACATGCACGTAGTGATTAGGTGCGACGGTATCAAATGGGGGGAAGACCACCAATATGAGGGAGAAAGAAAAAAAAAGGAATTTTACTACTGAGCTGAGTTCAAGGCATCAAGGATCATTAGGGTCCTCAAGACCATGTTCCTGGAGGATTTGCAAGGCGATGTTCCGCTCCATCCAACCAGTTCATGACTGCATTAGGACTGTGAAAAAAGTGACATGTGTCTTCAGCAAACACCTTAAGTTTAGCTGGATATAACATGGCATATTGAAGGCCCAGAGCCTGGAGCCATTTTTTAATATCCAGGAATTTTGCACATTGCTTTTTAACTTCCGCTGAGAAATCCAGAAATAAGGATATTTGAACATTGTCAACCAACATATTGCCTTTGCTCCTGGTATTGGAAAGAATGGTATCTCTGTAGTAGTTGAGCAAGCAAAACAGAAAGGAGCGAGGAGGAGCGCCAGGCGGTGGTGGACGTGCCAGGACTCTATGTGCACGCTCCGCAACAAACATTGGGGAGAAAGAATCACTCCTAAAGGTGGAGGTTAGCCAGGCTTCAATAAAAGCTACAGGATTTTTACCTTCCGCCCGTTTCGGAACTCCGGCCACTCTCACGTTATTTCGGCGTAATCATTTTTCTAAATCCTCCAATCTAGATGTGTTGGTAGAAGAGACTAATCGCACATAACGCACATCCCTGTGTAATGGTTGCCAGTCATCCTCCAGTGTTCTCACTCTCCCCTCCAAGGCAGCAGTGCGGTTCTGCAGCTTATGCATATCTTGATGCACCAGGGACAGTTCCACTTTCATCCCGTTTACTTCCCCAGTAAGATCCGCAACTGATGAGGTGCAAGCAGTGACTGCTGAGGGAATCTCTCTAAGGATAGGCTCAGGATTATCATCAACAGGTGAAGCGGCCTGTGCCATATTAGACATGGAGGATAGGATACTCACTCCGAGGCTGCAGGATGGGGTTTCCCGGTCTGCTAGAGCTGAGAGGATCCGATCACTACCCGTAGAGTCCAAGTCCAGATCAGCGGTGGAGTCCAGGAGCTGTTTTGTTCTCTATGGTGAGCGGCCTGGCAAAAAACTTCTGTGCAGTCTCCCTCTGTTTCTCCTTTGCTGCAGGGAGCAGGGTACTGCCATATTGCCCAGCCGACTCAGGCAAGGTACGGGCCTCTTTTCCCCACTTTTCCATCATGGAACAAGGGAAGAGGAGCAGGAAATGAAAGCGGGAGAGTCAGGGGTTACCCCGGAGACCAAGGAGGCAAATCCAGGTGGAGACCGCTGTGCCTATCAGGAGGAAAGTCAGGATACCCGGCAGCACATATCCTACTGCATGCGATGCTAGCCATGCCCCCAAGGCCACAATATTACATTGCCATTGCCATGCCCATGTTTTATTCTAATTCATTTCATACTAGAACGTTGCTTACCTGAAGTATTATAAACACTACAAAAGCCACAAAACTAATCACACACTTTATTTAAAAACACTTTATTCCAAATTACATGCAAAAAACTCATTTAGTGGCTTATTTATAAAAGAGGAAGGATTTTTTTATCCGCTCTCTGTTATTCTCAGCAAGGTTACACATACCACGGCCTGCATTTTATGAACTATACATAAAATGCAGGCTGTGACATGAAGATTGATCTGCCCAAAGAAGTTCTGCTTAACACAGCAAAGAGAGCTCTGTGATTGCAAAGAGATGGCCATGTGACTTTGACAAGCCTTTGATGGGCTCTCTTCCCAGTCCCCCCCCCCCCTTTTCATTTTATTCCATTCCATAGAGTGCAATGCACATGTTTAAACCACACTGCTGTGTTTTATAACAATGCAGGGTTTTTTTAAGCAGTGGTATATCTGTGGTACTCCCATTTCATTGCTTTTTAAATAGTTTCATTATTATTTTTATGACAAATGTGTAACAAAAAACTTAACTGGAAACTCCTATGTTGTATATTTGTAACTTTTAGGTTGGAAAACTTGTAAAGCACTAGTTGCTGCTGTTTCTAACACATGACATTTAAATTGACACTAAATTCTGCTTAAAAAAACATTCTATTCAAGTGTGTATTCTTACTTTAGGAAGTAGCTACTGTACTGCTCTCAGCCTCTTCCACATCTAAAAATGTATTTTTTGTTTGCTGCTTCTGTGGTCTGACTTGAGACTTTGAGAGTGGCTATGTTTATTCTCCATTATTTCACTGTATGAATGAGTGTAGCCACCCTCACTTGTTCCCTGCTTAGATGAACTTGGGGCTATGGACCATGGCATTTGTAGTGTACATAGAACAGTGCACAGGACCATAATTGATACATTGCTGGGAGAGACTGGGGATTACCCAGCTGCCTTGGTCCATGTTGGCAACAATGACAGAATATGTGGAAGGTGGAGGCTCCTTAAAGCGAAGCTCCAGTCAAATCTGAAAAAAAAGTCAGCAGCTACAAAAACTGTAGCTTCTGACTGTTGAAAACAGCTACTCACCTGTCCTATGATCCAGTGGTGTGTTCAAATCAGCTGGGTTAACTGGCCATCCTCTCTCCCCAGCACTGGCATCTTAAGTGTGGGCACCCGGCAGTGACAGCTTGCAGCTTTACAGCCAGGTGGCTACTGTGCATGCGTGAGTAGCGATGCACCTTGGGAATGGTCCCATAGTCTTCTGGGACTATGGGGAGGGAGAGGGGAGGACAACATCTGCTTCCAATATCCTTCGTGGTTGGAGCAAAAGTGAGAGCGGATACCTGTCAAAAACAGGTACCCGCTCCCCCCCGCTCCCCAAAGGTGCCCATTCCTTTCGGGAACCAGTACTTAAAGTGAGACTTCCCCTTTTGGGTGGAGCTCTGATTTAAAAATCAATTTAAAGAACTAAGCTACAAGTTGAAGGGAAGAACCTCCAAGGTGATATTCTCTAAAATAATGCCTGTGCCACGTGCAACAAAGGAAAGAGAGGGGAAGCTTAGAGAACTGAATGCACAGCTAAATACTTGGTTTCCAAAGCGAGAAAAATTATTTTTTGTATTAAGAGAGGTATAGACTCCAGAGAGAATGACATCATTTTGCTCCTGTACAAATCATTAGTAGGACCTTGTCTAGAATATGCTGTTCAGTTTTGGGCACCAGTTCACAAAAAAGGATTTTCGAGAACTGGAGAAAGTGCAGAGAAGGGCAACTAAACTGATAAGAAGCATGGAGGAGCTCAGCTATGAGGAAAGATTAGAGGAACTAAATGTATTCTCTCTTGAGAAGAGGAGATTAAGGGGGGGGGGGGGGAATTATCAACATGTATAAATACATAAGTGGTCCATATAGTGAACTTGGTTTAGAGCTATTTCCTTTAAGGTCGTCACAGAGGACAACGGGGCACACTTTATGTCTGGAAGAAAAGAAATCTAACCTCCAAATACAGAAAGGCTTCTTCACAGTAAGGGCTGTGAAATGTGAAATAGACTCCCTCAGGAGCTGGTTGTGGCCAGCCTGGATTCTTTCCTAGATACACAAAATATAATTGGATACTAATACTTATAGGTAAAGTTGATCCAGGGAATATCCAATTACCTCTTGGGGGATCAGGAAAGATTTTTTTTCTCCCCTGCTGGAGCAAATTAGATCGTGTTTTATTTGGGTTTTTTTTTGCCTTCCTCTGGTTTAACTGTGGGTATAGGATTGTGTAAATAGGAGTGTATGAATAAAAATGTCCCCCTTCTATTGGTTGAACTCGATGGTCTTTTTTCAACCAGACTAACTATGTAACTATGTAACTATGTAACTAACATGCACTGCTGATTCCAAACAAACAGAAGTGGAGTGTAAAGGAGAGGCTCAAAAGCTCAGAGGTGGCAGAAAAAAACCCAGTAAGAAAAAATGTAATGATAAAATAGATTACAGAACTATTACAATTGTATGGAGTATTTTTGAAGAATGGTGTTACTTTAAGGATAATAGCCCTCTCTGGACAACCTTTGTGGAATAAAATGTATAATTGTATAGAGTAATAACAGTAATAAATCTGCTCACTAAAAACACAATACATGTCACCCTTTCTGGATCTAGGCTTTCTGCTCTGAAGATTTTGACCTCAGAACAGGTCATCTACAAAAATACACCTTTATTAAAGGAATAGAACATGCAACGTGACTGTTGTGACTTACTGAACACTTTTTGCTTTTCTTGGTTAGAAGTGTAGAGAAGGAAAGTTATATACCGTATTTTCCGGCGTATAAGATGACTTTTTGACCCTTGAAAATCTTCTCAAAAGTCGGGGGGTCGTCTTATACGCCGGTATACGTCAGGGCGGCACTTTTTAGGGGGTCGGCGCGGTGCCACCACCGTCCCCCTTTTCCAACAGAAGGGACACTAAGTACAGGGGTGGGCAGAGGGCTGCTGTCTCTTACCTGGCTCCCACGACGATCCAGTCCAGGAAGCGCTGCTCCTTCAGTCACTCCGGCCACTCCCTCACTCCTGCCATTCAGCTCCACCTCCTCACCAGTGATTGGCCGCCAGAACTGTAGCTCAGGAAAGGCACACAGGCGGCCAATCACAGGTGAGGAGGCAGAGCCGAGCAGACTCACAAAAATTGAGTGAGGGAGCAGCCGGTAAGTGTGCAGTGCAGAGGTGCTGCTGCAACCACATATGCTGGCTGCAGCAGCACCATACTGGAACAGGGGTCAGCAAGTGTCATTGGTGTCAGTGGGAGGAATAGTGTCCCATCACTGGTGTCACTGATACTAATGATGGGGCATAATTCCTCCAACTGACACCAATGATGGGGCACTATTCCTCCCACTGACACCAACGATGCGGCACTATTCCTCGCACTGACACCAATGATGGTGCCCCATCATTAGTGTCAGTGTGAGGACTAGTGTCCCATCATTAGTGTCAGTGGGAGGAATCGTGCCCCATCATTGGTGTTAGAGCGAGGAATTGTGCCCCATCATTGGTGTCAGAGTGAAGAATCGTGCCCCATCATTGGTGTCAGTGGGAGGAATAGCATCCCATCATTGGTGTCCGTGGGAGGAATAGCGCCCCATCATTGGTGTCAGTAGGAGGAATAGTACCCCGTCAGTGGGGAGAGGAATAGTGCCCCATTGTTGATGTCAGTGGGGGTTGGAATAGTGCCTCCTCCCACTGACACCAATGATGGGGCACTATTCCTCCCACTGACACCAATAATGGGGCGCTATTCCTCCCACTGACACCAATGATGGGGCGCTATTCCTCCCACTGACACCAATGATGGGGCACAATTCTTCCCACTGACACCAATGATGGGGTGCTATTCCTCCCACTGACACCAATGATGGGGCACGATTCGTTGCTCTGACACCAATGATGGGGCACGATTCCTCCCACTAACACCAATGATGGGGCGCTATTCCTCCCACGGACACCAATGATGGGATGCTATTCCTCCCACTGACACCAATGATGGGGCACAATTCTTCGCTCTGACACCAATGATGGGGCACGATTCCTCGCTCTAACACCAATGATGGGGCACTATTCCTCCCACTGACACTAATGATGGGACACTAGTCCTCACACTGACACTAATGATGGGGCACCATCACTGATGTCAATGGGAGGAATAGTGCCTCATCATTGGTGTCAATGGGAGGAATAGTGCCCAATCATTGGTGTCAGTGGGAGGAATAGTGCCCCATCATTGGTGTCAGAGCGAGGAATCGTGCCCCATCATTGGTGTCAGAGCGAGGAATCATGCCCCATCATTGGTGTCAGAGCGAGGAATTGTGCACCATCATTGGAATACCATACCATATTGAAATCAAATCTGATGTCTTTAATTTTTATTTGGTGTGTGTTGGAAGAGGGGTAGTCTTATACGGCGAGTATAGCCCAAACCCTATATTTTAACAGGAAAGGTAGGGGGTCTTCTTATACGCCCAGTCGTCTTATACGCCGGAAAATACGGTAATTAAGACTACATCAAAATAAGCTATCACAGCAGCATACCAGAATTGAATACAGTATTATAAAGCAGGAAGCTAATGAAGGGCTGAAGAAGCCAATATTTGTGTATTTCTTACATCTGACGTACTTAGATTTTATAAATGTATAAATAAATGCATAAAAGTAATTCCTTTATTTCTGTTGCTTTATAGGCTGTAGTTTGGTGCATATCATTTTAAGTCTCTCCCTGAGAATCTTAAAAGCTGAGAGATGGAACAGCATGCTAATGTTATGACTGTACTGCGGGTCTGCGGGAATAAAAGGTCAGGAAGACAGCAACACATGCAGACCCCTGCTGTGCAGAGTGTGGAAGCCATACCTTTAAATCCCAGTGATCCTCTGCAGATGTGCAAGACGCAGACAGGGAGCATATCCGGAATAACAGATTGGCTCTTCTTTGTCATTATGTGATTAGGCTGTGCTTGTATGTTTCATGTCCAAATGTAGACCTGGTAGCTGTAGATGACGATCAATGAACTCATTCGGTTCAGTTTCTGAAAATACAGCTTCTGACATTCTCTTTTTATTTTCAGCCAAAGAAAACGTTGTTTTGATTACTCATACAAGAACTGAAATGTTTTAGAGTTGTAGGAATGAACGCAATAATTGCATGCAAAATATTGTACTCGGGGTCAGGTTTACCATTTGATGCAGTAGATTTGTGTTGTGCCCGCAATCCATACATTTCAAATATTTTATCTTCAGTAATGGAAAATTGACTAAGGAATTTATCTGCAGAGCAAAAAATTTATTTTACTCTATCAGGACCAGCAAAGTAGAATATATTCTGTGCTAAGGACATATTCACTGTAAATAAATTAGAATTAAAGGAGGAGGGTTAGTTCACTGCTGAGGTCTTTCCAACTGTCAAAGGGAATAAAGCAAATGCCCCTAGCTCCTTATTAATTTATATTGCACTACCTTTAAAAAATTGTTAGTTTGGGATTTGATCCCAATTGTTGTAGCTACAATCCTATAGTATCTGCACTCCAATATAAAAAGCCAACCTAAACCCAAAAGTGGCTGTATATATTGTACAAGATGCTAGGGATGGGTCCTGGACAGCAGGTATTTTTCCCCACTGTTTGTATTTGGTCCCTTTAGGGCTTGTTCACACCATGGTTCAGAGAGGTCAGTTTTTCTGCACACAATCTACAAGGGCACAACAAAATCTATTGTTTTTAAAGTGCCCTGTTCACACCACAACACTAGTATCACCTGATGATTTTTTTCTGCTCAGGAATCTGCAACATGTGTAAAACTCATTGAAGCGAACATGAAAACTGATGTAAACTGATGTCTCTGCTGACGCCGCAAAGGCATTTGATTTGGTGAAGTGGGATTTCCTTTGGGCATGCCTGGAGAATTTTGGATTTGGGCCCGGGTTCATTAAATGGGTACAACTGTTGTATTATTCCCCCATTGCCAGAGTGGCCATCAATGGGTGGATATCGGAGACTTTTCCCTTGGGCCGAGGGACCTGCAAGGGCTGCCCTTTGTCCCCCTTGCTATACGTGCTGGCGGCAGAGTCTCTGGCGTCCCTGTTACGGACTCATCCTGATATTAGGGGCCTTCGGGTTGGCTCTTTAATGGAGTCTATTGGGATGTATGCGGATGGTATGCTTCTATACTTGGCTGACGAGGGCCCTTCTCTTAGCGCCGCCCTCCGGGCTATTGAGGAGTTTGGAGCACACTCTGGGCTGCGTATCAATTGGTGTAAATCACAGATCCTACCTTTGGACGCCTGTCCTCCGACATATATTTCAAATTCCCTGCCGCTACGCAGAGTTCTATAATTCAATATTTGTGGGTTGCCGTTACCAGGGAACCTTGCGACTATCTCATGCTTAAATGTTGAGCCATTATTTTACACCTTAAAGGCATGGATCCAGCCATAGACGAGACTCCCTTTGGGGGTCATGGGTAGAATTAACTTTGTTAAGATGATTCTTTTACCTAAGTTCCTATACGTTATATATGTTTTGGCACTCCCCATCATTACTGCCCCTAAAAATTTACAAAACGCTTGAGGGACTCCTAAATTCGTTAATTTGGGGATCAAATAGACATAAGATCTCCTGGCTCATCCTTAAGAACCCTACTACGATGGGGGGGTGGTTCTCCCGGACTTTCACTCATATTACCTGGTGGCACAGCTTTCTCATTTTTACCACCTGGTTAGCTCGGAGGCTGTGCGTTATCAGGCTTTGGTATGTGGGCAACCTGGGCATACCTTATTTCCCCCCCTGCAGGTGGTGTTGAGGGATGGCGGTCATATGGGCACCCAGGCGCCTCACGGCACGTTACTGCCCCACCACGCATATGGTATTTGACTCTTAGGTGCGTGGACTCCTCTGAGCTTCATTCATATGTTCCACTGTGCCTTAATCATAGGCTGCCTGAGCTCCTGACTATCTCAAATCCCAAGGTGTGGTCACTGAGGGGCATTGTGTACCTTTACCAGGTGCTCACGTCTACCGGGCCCAAGTAGTTCACGGCTCTAAAAGAACAGTTCAATCTCCCTAATCATATGCTGCTTAGATATTTACAGCTCTGTAAGGGGCCCAGTTTTTTTAACGTGTCTTGTCATTCTAACCCTTAACTTTGATGGATGTGGTGCTTGGTTCTGAACCTACTAAATTGATATCGGCTCTGTACACTGCCCTACGTGCTCCAACGGTAGCTGGTATAGTGGAGGTGGCTAGATCTCATTGGGAGCCAGATGTGGGGCCCCTGGAGTCAGAAATTTGGGATGAGGTGTTGGAGGATGTTAAATTGGCGGCTCTGAGACTCACTGACAGGCTCACCCAGCTCTATATCTTACACCGCACCTACCTCACTCCACTCCATTTCTCTAGATATCATCCTGAGCAGAGTCCCCTCTGCCCCCATTGCCTTGGCGAGACAGGCACCTTTCCCCATCTTATATGGTCCTGCGCCATTGTTCAGACATACTGCATGATCATATGGACTCACCTTTGCAAATGGACCCCAGGGTGTGCCTTTTTGGCTCTCTCCCCGATATACCCGAGGATAAATTTTTTGTTACCCTTTTACATGAAACTCTATTTAGTGCCCTCAAACTACTGGTGAGCCATTGGATGCAGACAACCATTCCCACCCTACAGACCAGGTTGATTTCGGTCAATTCCACTCTACCATACAAGACACTTATTTATATACATAGAGGATGTCCAATGAAGTATAACAAAATATGGGATAGATGGCTATCTTCCCCCAATACCTAGTTGGCTTGATGGGACGGGGTTGTTGGGAGAGAGGTCTTCCCCATCCCTCCCTAAGTCCCGTCCTTCTATTTTACTTTACTGGGCCCCTGATATTTTGATATTTACTCCTGTTGTCTGACCTGTTTTGCTGTTCATGCATTGCTCGTTGTTCTACTCACCCCCTGGACTTGTACCCGAATTGTGACTAAGATAACTATTTGTGATGTACTATATGTTCTTGATGTACCATGCTGATTGTGCTTTTTTTACCCTATATTGGGGTTTTTTTTGTATATGTTTTATGTCCTATCTCTGCTTTTTTTCTTTCAATAAAGTTTTGTTTTTAATGTAAACAAAAATTGATGTCGCTGCAAGTGCAGCTTGTACATCAGTTTCTATCAGTTTTTTTGCACATATGATGTTAAAAAGGCCTCCAGCAGGCCAGTTTGAGGGTAATGTAGGGGTCCTCATCTATACAGGATGAGGGGTTCCATGGTAGTCTGGCTAGAGAGGTGAGGACTGACTTTCAGTACTTTCCAGATTGCTTATTAAGGACCTGGAATTTCAGAGGTTCAAAGAGTTTTTAGTGGGAAGAACTTCCAAACCATGATTACAAGGACTTTGGTCCTGATAGGGTCAGCCCAGATGTCTCAGAGTCCAGGAAAGGAAAGGGAAACAGTTGCCACCTGGCAATGAGAGAGAGCAGGCTGAACTAGCTTGGGATTGAGCCACAGTTGCTGAACTGTGAAATCCTCCTCTTTGGGACCCCTAAAGCAGGCAGGATACCCCAAAACCCCAGTGTGAGACCGGTTTGTGTTTGTTAGTTGAAGTAAGTTGTTTTTGTTTTTTTCTGAACGGTTTGCTAAAACCAATAAAGACTATCATTTTTACAAGAGGCTAGCAGTGATCCTGGGCTCCCATATGACTATATATATAAATACATACAGTATATCCCTTTAAGGGATATTGGGGATTATTTATTAAAAGCAAATGGGCTATTCATGTTGCAAGAGAAGTCGCAATTTGCAAGTGAGTTTTCTCAAATGCGTAGTGAATGTGGTGCCATTTCACTTTGAAAGAATGCTCAATCACAAGCAAGAAACTTAAATAAAAGGCATTTTAATGCACATTGAATGATGGATCATTCACTAAGTTCTAGGAAAAATTCCCTTGAAAAGCAGTCTATTTGCTCTTAGTAAATCAACCCCACTGTATCAAATAAACAAAAATTACAGCACTAATATCAAAGTTAGTGCCTAAATTCCAAATAAGTAAATATTACTGTAGATAAATATTAATAAACACAGATCTGATCTAAAAATATCCCATAGAGAAACATAAAACACACAGTGAATTCACATAAAGTGCAAATATCAGCATATACTAGAATTATTTGTATGGGTGGAAGTTGTCAGATGTACTCATAAATTTATTGGTGGAAGTAGGAATGATATGTTTCAGATATCCCTCTGCTATTACCACTCCTGAGGAAGTTGAACTGTGATGAAACATGTAGAAAGGCGCTAAGTATAGTGAAAGCATCACTCTTGGGTGCACTGGTGTGCCATTTTGTTTTAAATAAACTGATGTTGATTTTATACTATGCTGTCTTCCTATTTTCTACTTACATCCATATATAATGAGTGTTTCTTCCTGACAGTGAAAGGAAATTGATGTCTGGGATTGCTGCAGCCACTCCCTGCTAATAAACATAGAACTTTAGACTTACTTATTAAGTTAAGTGGCTACTGTAATTTGCTGAGTTTACTCCCCACAGCAGGGGTCTCTAAAATGTCTAAACAAAGGGCCAGTTTACTGTCCTTCAGACTTTATGAGGGTCGGACTGTGGTCAGTGAGAGTTGAAAAGGTCCCAACATCAGTGGAAAAAAATAATGCCCCATTGTTTGGTGTCAGTGGGAGGAATCCTGCCCCATTATTGATGTAATTGGATCCTATAAATTGTGTCACTAGGAGGAGTTGTGCCCCCTCCTTGGTGTTATTGAAAAGAGTTGTGCCCCTTTCATTGGTGTAAGTGGGGGGAAATTATACCCAATTGTTGGTATCAGTAGATGAAATAGTGCCCCAAGGGCCAGATAAAAGCAAGCAAAGGATCGCATCTGGCCCCTGGGCCGCAGTTTAGAGACCACTGCCCTACGGGATTGTTTGTGCAGGGAGAGGAATCATCACTGATTACTGAAGCATTAGATTGAAGAATTAAGTATTTCACTGTGGTTGGCACTTGTTGGGATTTTGATATAGAGACGTTCTCCCCCTTATTTTGCCCTGTTTTCTTTTTTATTTAGACATTCACTGTGTATTTTGATGTTTGCACTATTTATGAATTTAATGTGTATTTTATATTTATTTAGCTTATATATTTATAGATAAAATATGTTTGTATTAAGTAGTTATTAGATATGTGTTTGAAATTTAGTGCTGTAATTTTTGTTTATTCCATTTGGTTTAGCTAGGGTGCTCCCCTGTCAAAGCATGTATACACATGTAAGAAGACTGTGCCAGGTCTTTTCAAAAACCCTTTATATTTTAAGCTGTCTGAGGTAGCTGTAAGTAAATTGGCAGATCTTAAGTGCTACCAAGGTTCAAATTCCTAGCTGTTGTAAAGCTAAGAGTGAAGGAGGCACCTTAAAGTAGATTTGTAGCAACCCTCTAAATATCACACTTTTTTTAGCACAAAAATGTCTGTTTTAGCTCAGTGACCTCCGTAAAGACACAGGATGTGCTGTTCTCAAGCCCAAAGTCAGGTCTCTCACCATACCAGCGAGGAAGAAGTTCATCCTATGCCTGACAAAACCATACAGGTCCCAGAAACAAGTTGACCAGTGACATTCCATAACACTCAGCACCGCCAGCTTTATAGATCTGGACTAGCAGGCAATGGGGGTTGATTTACTAAAACTGGAGAGTGCAAAATCTGGTGAAGCTCTGCATAGAAACCAATCAGCTTCCAGGTTTTCTTGCCAAAGCTTAATTGAACAAGCTAAAGTTAGAAGCTGATTGGCTACCATGCACAGCTGCACCAGATTCTGAGTGCACCCGTTTTAGTAAATCGTCCCCAATGCTTTCCTGTCTAGGACTACCTCCTCCCTAGCATTTGACTAACAAGATTAGGCTTTATTGTAGAGGTGGGTAGGGGCAGGAATGTAGAAATATGTATATGCACATTCTGTTCAGTCTCTCTAATTATGAATTATATCTCACCATCTCCTTGTAAAAACCAGAGAGGTAATACAAAACCACATTTATCACAGACAGAATTAAACACAGAAGTTAATAAAGCATGTAAATTCTAATACATTTGAATATATTAAGACATATCAAAATCTAGCAAAATACTGTATCTTGCCATTACTTAAAGAAATGAGAAGGAAGAGGAGAGGGAAAGGAGGGGAAGGGAAGGGAAGGAGAAAGAGGAGCGAGAGAAGAGGTGTGAGGGGAAGGGAAAAGAAGCAAAGGATGGGGAAAAGAAAAAAGGAAGGAGGGGGATAGGAGAATGGAAAGGGAGAAAGGTAAGGGTAAGGGGGGCATAGAGCTCAGCGACTTTTTACATTTTGTTATTATTATTTTATTATACAGGATTTATATAGCACCAATAGTTTGCTCAGCGCTTTACAATATAAAGGGAGACAATACAGCAACAATACAGTTCAATACAAGAGGGTTAGGAGGGCCCTGCTCCTTGGGGCTTACAATCTAAGAGGGAAGGGCTGGTGGTATAAAAGGTAACTGTGGGGGATGAACTGATAGGAAAAATAGAAGATTTGGTTATCAGCTGAAGGCAGGATAGGCTTCCATGAGGAGATAGGCTTTCAGAGATCGCTTAAGAGTGGGCAGAGTAGGCGATAGTCAGATAGATTGGGCTAGAGAGTTCCAGAGGATAGGGGAGGCTCTGGAGAAGTCCTTGAGATGAGAATGGGAGGAGGAATCAAGGGAGCTAGAGAGCAGAAGGGAGGAGCAGAGAGGATGGTTTGGGTGATATTTGGAGACAAGATTGGTGTTGTAATTTGGGGCAGAGTTATAAATGGCTTTATATGTTATTGTTAATGTTTTGAATCTCCCAATCCCTGTCCTGCCAATCCCTCCACTGGCTTCCCATTGTCCAATGAATAAAATTCAAAATTAAAAACTTCTATATTTTTATTAGTATTATTAGTAGAATAAGATTTTGGAAAGATAAGATTTTGGGTTCAATTATACCAGAGAAGCCCTCATTTATTTATAGAAAAACTAACAATCTGAGAGATATATTAGTTAAAAGTATTATTTCTCCCCCAAAACAGAAAAAGCTGCATATGTTTGATTTTAAAGAGTTCTTTCCATGCAAAAAATGTAGTATTTGCAAAATTACAAATGTTAATAAGAGAGTAATTTCTGAGTTTTTGTCACATAGTACAGGGGATGTCCGTGTCGTCTCCAGTACGTGGGGAGGACATCTAGACCCCTACACAAAAGATTGAGAGAACACGTGACAAATATTAAAAAAGGGATGAGAGATCATTGTCTTTCAAGACATTTTAGAGATTTTCATGATTGCGATCCTAGTGTTTTAAGATTCTGTGCGATTGATAGAATAGAAGCCCATTGGAGGGGGGGGAGATAAAATAAAAGTTATTTCCCAAAATGAAACCCTCTGAATATTTCAATTACAGACTCTTAGACCCAAAGGATTAAATGTAGATTTAGATTTCAATTGTTTTTGTTTTCAATTATTAAAGACAGAAGTATTGTTATCCAGGTTTTTAATAGATTAATTATTATAATATAATTATTTTAATAATATTTTTATAATTACATATTTTATATATTCTAATATTTTAAAATGTTCATACATTTTTTAATTAATTAATTAATTACTTAATGGACTAGTGTACATGGGGATATTTACTCTGTTAATTACCTATATAGTGATAGCTGTTTGATACATTATTTGATGATTACATAATTATTTGATAATTTATTAATTAACTACCTGCCGACCGCAGATAGCCGAATGACGGTTGCACTGCGGCCGGCCAGTTCTGGGTGGACGTCATATGACGTCCTCCCAGAACGCGCTCTCCTGCGCGCCCCCGGGGGCGCGCACCCGGCGATCTCCGTGATCGCTGTGTCCTACGGACACAGCTGATCACGTGACGTGGTAAAAGGCCAATCACAGCGGCCTTTTACCACGTTATCAGCCATGTCCAATGACACGCTGATCACCGGGAAATGCAAATGCCAGTTCTCGGCTGCACTTTCCTCACGCTGTCAGAGCGGGAGGAAAGTGCTGCCGAAAACCGGCAGTTGTCAGAGCGGGGATCGGCACCGATCATCAGGATCACTGATCATCAGTGCCCTGATGATCGGTGCCCAGCAGTGCCACACACAAGTTCCGCCCACCTGTGCCCAGCAATGCACCCACCTGTGCCCAGCAGTGCCACCCACCTGTGCCCACCCACCTGTGCCCAGCAGTGCCACCCACCTGTGCCCACCACCTGTGCCCAGTAGTGCCACCCACCTTGCCCACCCACCTGTGCCCACCAGTGCCACCCACCTGTGCCCACCAGTTCCACCCACCTGTGCCCACCAGTGCCACCCATCAGTGCAGCCCAGCAGTGCTGCCAGTCAGTGCCCAGCGGTTGTGCCAGTCAGTGTCGCCAGTCAGTGCCCAGCAGTGATGTCAGTGCCACCTATCAGTGCTGTCTATCAGTACCCATTATCAGTGTCACCTATCAGTGCCACCAATCAGTGCCGCATATCAGTGCCACCTATCCGTGACACCTCATTAGTGCTGCCTATCAGTGCAGCCTATCCGTGCCACCTCATTAGTGCTGCCTATCAGTGCCGCCTATCAGTGCCCTTCAGTGCTGCCTATCAGTGCCCATCAGTGCCGCCTATCAGTGCCCATCAGTGCTGCCTCATCAACGCACATCAGTGAAGGAGAAAAATTACCTGTTTGAAAAATTTTATAATAGAAACAAAGAAACTTTTTTTTTTTCTCAAATTTTTTTGCACTTTTTTTGCTTATAGCACAAAAAGTAAAGTGCCCAGCAGCGATTAAATACCACCAAAAGAAAGCTCTATTTGTGAGAAAAAAATGATAAAAATTTCATATGGGTACAATCTTGCATGACCGCGCAATTGTCATTCAAAGTGCGACAGCGCTGAAAGCTGAAAATTGGCCTGGTACATAAGGGGGTATAAGTGCCTGGTAGGCAAGTGGTTAATTACAAGAAGATGTAGATAGCTTTTATATGTTGTCCATCTTATGGATATACTATAGAGTGTTTATTTTAATTTATTTATCATTATAATTTTATCCTGTAATTATTTTGAGTTTATAGGACCATGAGAGTTATTTATGTATTTATATGTGATTAAGAGATCCCATTATATTGATTGTTTTAGATATAGATTAGGATGATAAGCACTTTATTTATGGATTTAATTGGTTTATTTTAATTAATTTATTAATGAGCTACTATTAGGATCATGTGTATAGCGGTAATAGTAGTATTGATTACATACAGGGCTTTCTGCTGAATATGTTTCCCAGTTATATTATGACATCTTGTGATCGGCATCAGTAAAGATTATGATATGGCTGAGAATAGGACACCGTGCTTTGTATTTGTATATTGATAGGAAAGACTGTTATAAAGGTGATTGACCCATCTGACATACACACCCTTATGATTAAGTCCCTGTGATGAAACGCGTCAAGGAAGAAATCCTATCCAAATGCTTCTGATAGCTGCTGAGACTCTGCAAGAGGTTTCGGCTATGGAGCTTTGGCGCATTTTATCTGTTTTTAAAGTAAGAGCATTATTAAAGTGTTATCTGTTTATACCATATGGAATTACACTATATATCCTTTTTATATATGATGGATATCGATGGAGCATGGGTACTATGAGTACTACTGAGTACTCCTGCTCAAGGTCCTGATCACAGCTAGGAGCTTTTATCCATGAGGCTGTGAGGACATCTTAAAGAATATCGATCCAGGCTGGGATAGCTTTCCTTGGATGGTGTATACCCTTAGTGGTATTAAAGTGTGGTTTTCTTTACCATCTGGTAAGGGTATTCAGTCTTTACACTATAGAAGTGTTCACTATTACCAGCACTTTGATTTTTTTGGATCACTAGAGTGTTTCACTAGCACGTTTTCTCACGTTGAGCTCACTGGTCACGTATATGGTCACGTATGATGTGAAGTGACACATATGTTGAATATTATTGTACACTATTGATATAAGGATAATACACTATTTTAGTTTTCTTTTTTTTTGAGGATCACTTTGAGGTTTGGAGTCTTTTGGAAGGTTTCTGCAGTGAGGTCTTGGATTTACAATTTTAGAGTGTGACTTTATTTTTTGGACACAAATATATCACTTTGGAATTTTGGACACTGCATTTATTTTATTTATTTAATTTGTATTGATTTATTTATATTTTTGTGAAGAGGGGATAGCCTGCGATGAGGTAGGCCAATAGGTAGGGAGTTACAATAGTCAAGGCAAAAGATAACAAGGGAATAAGTTGCTTAGTAGTGTCAGAGGTTAAGAACGGGCATATGTTGGAGATGTTGCAGAGGTGAAGTCTGCAAGATTTGGACAGTGATAAGATTTGAACAGTGATTGCATTTGGGGCTGAAAGGACAGATGGGAGTCTAAGATTACACCTAGCACCCTGGCATGAGGGGAGGGACTGATGGTTGTATTATTGATCTTGATAGAGAAGTCAGGGGAGGGGGCACGGGCTGGAGGGAATAGCATAAGCTCTGTTTTAGAAAGATTTAGTTTGAGGAAGTGGAGTGACATCCATGCTGATATATCACTTAGTAGCCTCTAGTGTTAATACATGTGCTATACAGCTAGCTATCAGTGATGACTAAATATGGTTAGTTATCAGGCAAATGTAGACTTATGGAAGAATGGCATCCCTTTTATGCATGTAACTAACAATTTGTTTGGAATAAATTAACATTAAACCAATAAACAGCTCTAAATTAAATCATAAACAAGTGATCCCGCTAATTAAAATATGATAGTTCCTTTTTCATACCATAATACAACAATGCCAAATACAGTGCTAGAACCCAGTATTGTACATACAGTTAACAATAGGACCCCTTCTTTTTACACAAACCGTAAACTGTAGAGCATAGATATAATGCATATGTAATAATAAAAAGAAAAGCTTGTGACTATAAGCAATTAATATTAGTCTACCTATTATGTGCAAAATACATAACCAAAATTCAGTGTTTCTCCTTATCCACCACACCAGTAATCATGAAAAAAAAAATTGTGCCATCGATTAAAAAGTCCATAAAACACTCTCATTGCTCATTTTGTACTTGTAATCCTGCTATCACCACTGCATTCAATTTCCGAACCACTCCCCAGAACATACCCCCCCCCCCAGACATAAAAACTCTGTCAAAGGTATGCAGGGGCTGGCCAGGGATGGATTAATATTCAGTAAGGAAAACAATGTACAACATAACCCATAGCTAATAATCAATTTTCTTGCAACTTCAATAATATGTAAATTGCTGCGTTGGGTTACTACATTTTTGGTCTATGATTTCATGTACCAGCTTCCCTTGCATGAGTAACTATTAAAAGAACCTTCCTAATTCTTGTAGTTTAAAAGAGAAGCATGGGATCAACTTTTCTTTTAAAATCATACTTGCCTAGGTGGATGCAGAATCGATCTGATGATGCTTCTGGCCCCCCCTGGCTCTAAGGCTGGGAACTGTCAGTCACCCCTGTCTGCTCTGCCCCCTCCCCCCCAGCACTCACGGGAGCACTGGGCTGTGAAGGGGGTAGGAGAGGCCGGTTCAGGCTCTCAGCAACTCGCTGAGAGGCTGAGCCAGGTTCCGGTCCAGGCTCCTGGATGGATCCTAACCATTTGGTAGCAATCTTTCCCCAGCATAAACGCACTCTGTGATGTAAGCCAACCAGCCAACAGGAAGCTTTAGCCCACTGTTTGCTGAATATGGGTTACACAAGTGCAGAACACACTGCACTCCTGTGATCCACAGGTGAAGCACAGCAAAACGAACTTTGGCTGTACTTCTCCTTTAAATGCAATGTATACATACTTACATATTTATGCTGTAGGCATTGAATTGACTTGTGTTAGTATCTATATACCACTATCTACACAATGTAAGTTTCATTATGCAGCCTATTCTATGAAAACGTCTGTGTTGCTGAATTAAATTGTTTTTTTGTTTTTGTTTACAATTTTGTCAAATCTATAACAGCAAAGTGCTGCACGTACAATATATTTGAAAACTCTGGTGTATATTTTAGTAAAAATTTGTGTCGATGTACTTGAATGTCATTCTGCTTCCCAATTCTCTGAACTCATGCAAGTATGGTATGCTAATAAATGAGCTGTTGCAAACTTTAAAGCATTTGAGGCTTTAGTTAAGAATTGATTAGTCCTAGGCAAGACATGTTATAACATTTTGAACTGATTTATAGTCAATAACACTATGCTTCACTTTCTGTTTACAGACCTTAAATGTGGCCATGAAGTTGTCAAGTGTGTAAAGTAATCTCTTAGACCCATAGGTATAAATTTCAGTGCTGCAATATCCTTGGATGTGCTTTATCTTGTAGTAGCCAGACAAATCAGGTTACCGTTGCACTGATTATATCACCTAGCTTTTCATAAAACATATAAAAAAAAAAGTATAAAACACTTTAATGAACATTATATATATTGTTACATAATTCAACAAAAATATACTATATATATATATATATATATATATATATATACAGTGCTCAGCATAAATGAGTATACCCCAACAGATTTGTCAGAAAACCTTTACTTTCCTTGCAGAATAAACATTTTCCTTGGGACACTATACTGCAAAATACTCCCACAAATGTTGTGATTCTAAACAAGATTTATTATGTTTGCACACACAAAAAAGTATTTTTCCTAACAAATTAATTCAAGAACATGATGCAAAAATGAATACACCCCAATGAAAGTCTTAGGAGCAAAGCTAAATTTTAGGAAACAAAATCCTAATTAACAAGAATTCAACTACGGGTGAGTCTAATTAGTCATTAACCATTTGACAACCGGGCTATGGCCGGGCTAAAGAGCAGTTGTCCAGTTCTGGGAGGGCATCATATGACATCATATGAACCAACCCCCCCCCCCGCATTGCTGTTTGTGATCGCTGATTCCTACGAACACAGCTTATCACATGACAAGGTAAAAGGCCAATCACAGTGGCAATCCAATGACACAGCTGATCACAAAGTAAATGCAGTTGCCGGTCACAGCGTTAGGAAAGTACTGCTACAAGTAGTGTCACAGAGGACATCTGCACTGATAATCAGTGCCCTGATTATCAGTGCAGCCCCAAAAGTGCCCATCAGTGCCACCCATCAGTGCCTATCAGTGCCACAAATCATTACCTATCGGTGCTGCCAGTCAGTGCCCATCAGTGCTGCCTATCAGTGCCCATCACTGCCGCCTATCACTGCCCATCAGTGCTGCATATCAGTGCAGCATCAGCAGTGCCTCCTCCTCAATTTCCACCAGTGTCACCTCATTAGTGCTGACTATCAGTACCCATCATTGCTTACTCTCAGTGCAGGCTCATCAATGCACATCAGTGAAGGAGAAAGTTTACCTGTTTGCAAAATTTTATAGTAGAAACATAGAAATTTTTTTTTTCAAATTTGTTGCTCATTAACTACCACCACAAGCAAGCTCGATTTGTGTGAAAAAAAAGATAAAAATTTCATAATCGGTACAGTGTTGCATAACTGCACAATTGTCATTCAAAATGCAACAGCGCTGAAAGCTGAAAACTGGCCTGGGCAGGAAGGGGGTAAAAGTGACCGGTAGGCAAGTGGTTAAACAGGTGTCCAGTAGACAGTTGATTAAAAGAGGGTGTTACTTAACAAAGAAAACCCCTTCCCATTTCATGCTGTCAGCAATGGCACCACATGGAAAAGAAATGTCACAAGGCCAGAGAAAGAAAATAATTTCTTTACACAAAAAAGGTGAAGGCTTCAAGGGGATCACCAAAGCTTTACTTATCAGTCAGAATACTGCAGCAAAAGTGATACAAAAATCTAACAAAGATGGAACTGCAACCATCTCACAGAGACATCTAGGCCATCCAGAAAATCACCATGCAAGTTCACTGCAGTTAGCTAAACAAGAAAAAAGGCAAACTGGGGCGATTGTTTCCCATGACACAATACGGAGTACACTGCAGAGGAATGGCATGCATGGATGTCGTCCATGAAGGAAGCCTCTCCTAAAGGCCATGCACAAGAAAGCCCTCCTGGAATTTGCCAGGGCCCATGCTGAAAAAGAAGAAGACTATTTGGACTCTATACTCTGGAGTGATGTGACCAAAATAAATGTTTTTTGGAACTGATGGCTTCAAAGCTGTATGACATCGCAAAGGTGAGGAGTACAAAGAAAAATGCATGGTGCTTACAGTGAAACATGGTGGTGGCAGTGTCCTTCAGTGGAGCTGCATTTCATTGATGGTATCATGAATTCACAGATGTACTGTTCTAAATTGAAAGAGAAGATGCTACTATTACTCAGTGCCCTTGGTCATCGTGCACTTTTCCAACATGACAATGATCTAAAACACACATCAGAGGGCCACTGTTGCATTTCTGAAGAAGAATAGGGTGAAAGTGATTCAGTGGCCAAGTATGTCTCCTGATCTGAACCCAATCGAACACCTATGGGGAATTCTGAAGACACAAGCTGAGCATCACCATCCAGCATCCAGGCTCTAAAAGAGGTTGTTCTTGAAGAATGGAAAAAGATAGATGTTGCAATATGTCGCCAACTTGTTCATTCCATGTCTAGAAGACTTGGTGCTATCCTTACAAGTCATGGAGGTCATAGAAAATACTAAATGGAGTAGTTTTTGGTGTGGGGTGCATTCATTTTTACGTCAACTAATTTGAGTAAAACTGAAGTATTTGTAATCTAAGTTATTATATTAACCTTATTTTCATGAGTTACACAAATGTTCTATAAAACTCAGTTTTGTCAAGATTTTGGAAATTGTTCTTGTGTTCTTTGATATATTGATTAAAATGTTTCTTTTCAAAAGGGGTGTACTCATTTAAGCTGAGCACTGTATATATATTTATATATTCATGTCTATCTGTAAAATAAAGATTTTCCATGAATAGTACCTATCACTCCAGCCAGGCATCAGCTATCTTTAGAAACCTTCACCTGTTTAATCTTTCTCTATTCAGTTACAGGCTACCTCTATGTCTATTCTGACCTGGTCTGGGCACTTCTGTTTTTAAAATTTCATTCTCATCCTTCCTAAATGCACTTATTACCCTCACTGCACACAAAATTAGACTTTATCCGAAACAACCCTGGCAAACTGACAACGCCAGAAGGATCTGATCAAGCCCAAATGTATGACCCCAAGCATACAGCAAACACCATAAAGAACTATCTTCTGCAAAGAAAATAAATTCCTGGAAGAGATGGTAATGGTCCTCACGGAATCCTGATTTCAACATCATTGTGTCTGGGATTACAGAAGCAATTGGAACAGCCAAACATTCACAAAAGAAATGTGGTTAGCCCTTCTATATGTTTGGAACAACCTACCTGGCAAATTTCTGTGTGCAAGTGTACCTGGCAGAATTGATGCTGTTTTACAGGCAAAGGGTAGATACAACAAAAATGTATTTGATTTGTTTCTCTTTATGTACTTTGTAGGTTGATAATTAAAAAATAAAAATATTGCATTATTTTAAAGCACCCCCTTTACAGAATTTTCTCACAAGTGTCTAAAACCTTTGCATTCTTCTGTATATATTTCAACTGTTTATTTTTCTTTTTGTTTGGGGTTCACATTTAACAGTTTCTTAATTTAAAATGTAATTAATATAATTCAGTATTGAAAGTAGTTTCTAGAAACCTGATTTTAACAGGTATCTGCTTAAATACTGAAAATTATTATGCAATATTGCTGGTATTACTTGTAATAGTATTTGCATACAAAAAGACATTTGCATGCAGGCTAATATTGGGCACAAACTGGAACGGTAATCCGTGCAATACTCTTATTGCACTTGTATATGTATCTCAAAGTTCGTCTCAAAATATGAAAATGTATTTAATTTTATACATTACTATGTATTTGTATTTCTTAATTTCCCTAAGTTAATTGGGTTTGGGGTATTTGAAGCAAACCCATATTCCGTTTGTAAAGTAATCAGTTAAAAAAAACCTAAGCATTAGGGATAGAGAAATCACACTTATTTGAAAGAGCATTTAATAATCCAAGGCTTTGCTCACTGCAATGTCAATGGGTCACAACTAGTGATGAGCTGAACTGCCCTGGGTTCATTTCAACAGGGGTTTGCCAAACTTCAATGAAGTCCGGATACTGAACTCAATGGGAGCTGCATCTGTCAAATTAAAAAATTAAAGTGCATGTGTTATGGACTAATATGCAAGGGAATGTATAAAATACATGGGGGGGGACCTGTCCTGGGGAACATGTACCAATGCAAACATTTTTTTTATTTTTCCATTTGGCCAGGAGCAGTGGCTGTTTTAAAGTGTTACTAAACCCAGGACCCTGCATGCACTATATCTGGACTCCAACAGTACACAGAACATGGAAATGCAATTATTTTAGTAATTATAAAGTGCTAAATACCTTTTCTCATCAGAAGTTAGAGCAGTCTTGTGGCCTCTATCAGTGTCCAGCCCAACACCAGGGGCATATTTACCACAAGGCAAAAAAGGCATTTGCCTAGGGCGGCATTTTTCAGGGGGGCAGCAGTGCCCCCCCCCCGGAAAAAGGGATGGAAGAAGGGACACATGTGGCATGGGGACCAGGTGAGATCTGAGAGAGGTTGCGGCCTGCTTGATAGTGTATGGAGAAGGGGTGTTGTTGGTCAATGTCAGGCTCTCTCCGTGGGGGGGCGCCCAATTTTTGTGTTGCCTAGGGCAGCACAAAACCTAAATACACCACTGCCCGACACTAGCTAAAGCTTGTAGGAGGAGTTTTCTTTCTGCTCTAAAAGGATGAACAACCCTTGACCTCTGTCTGACCAGTGCTGATAGGCCCCGTGCTGATCACATGCACTCTCCCAAGAAAAATACTCTCTGGCAATACACACCAAACTGAGCATGTGAAAATGCCTACGGTTCAGTCTGTCTTATCAGGAGTTAAGAGGTGGTCGCTTGAAAAAGGGGAGGAACAGAGAAGAAAGGATAAAAGGGTCTTTTTACACAATGCAGAGGATTAACCCCTTAGGTTCCACAGTGGGGATGTCCTAATCCTGTCTGTGAACTGGTTCATCTCTGTGATGTACAGAAAGTGATGCAAAGCTTTTCAACTGATGGCAAATTATTTTGACAGCTGTCATTGACAGCTTTTTTGTATTAAAAAAAAATCTGCCTCAGTTCTGTATTTTGGGGGACCTTTGGAAGGGATTGTGTGCTCTTTAAAAAAAAAAAAAGAAGCTGGCAATTAATGTCATTTGCTGTCAATTTAACCACTAGAATACAGGGCACTTACAGTATACCCCCTTCCTGCCCAGGCCAATTTTCAGCTTTCAGTGCTGTCACACTTTGAATGACAATGGCGCGATCATGCAACACTGTACCCATATGAAACTTTTAGGGACACAGCGCACCGCCGATCGCCGTGCTGCGTGCTCCCAGAGCCGATTAGCTGATTAGAGTGGGACACTTTGAGCCTAGAATATTGCACCTTTTCACAATATTCTAATTTTCTGAGATTGTGGATTTGGGGTTTTCATGAGCTGTAAACCATAATCATCACAATTATGACAAATCACGGCTTGAACTATCTTGCTTTGCATGTAATGAGTCTATCTCATATATTTGTTTCATCTTTTAAGTTGCATTACTGAAATAAATGAACTTTTGCACGATATTCTAATTTTTCAAGTTTCACCTGTATGTGTAAAGCACTGTGTAAATTGATGGCACTATAAAAGTACCATGAATAAATATCAGCTGGTTCAAAAGAAACCGGCTGTGTACAGGAGCCTGTTGCATAGAAGCCAATCTGAATTTTATTGAACGGGCATGCTGGAAAACCAGCATCTAATCAGCGCTTTCAGTGATCAGTGTATTCTGGTGGAGGGGGGGGCGAGTGTGTACCAGACATTATAATGTGCACCCAGAAATGAATCAATCTAATTTAAGTGGGGATCAATTATTTCTTTCTTAAAAAAAAAAAAACTGTTTTCAAGCAAACATTCTACTAAACATCAGCGTATAAAATCTTCTGGAAAATAAAAGCAGTCTTTGGTGTCTATCTTTCAAATAGTGGCATATGTGAAAGCATGGATTCATGGCGGGCAGGATTCGGGCTCAAGGAATACTTTTACAGGCACTCCAACTGCACAAATTAATTTAGTCGCAGGTAAGTAAAAAAGTTAGTTTAGTTGTGTGTTTTTTTCTTTAAAATCTGCATATTAAAGCTTCTGTATAGGCTCAAACATTACTGGTTCTCTTCTTCTCTTCCAATTCTTCCAATAACCTTGGGCTAAAGCTGTTTTTGTAAAAATTAGGTTATTGCCACATTTTGCTGTGAATGAATTTTGACCCTACTTCACTTTATGAAATAATTTGCAGCGTTTTGTATGTATTAACCTCAAATAAGGACAGAGGCAAAAAAAGCTTTAGATGTTCAACTATATTTTCTGCCGCCAAAGATATTTTTCAAACGTTCAGGTTTTGCATAGCACATGCTGCTCAAATCCATCATTGAAAAATGTGACATACAATTGCTGTTTGTATGAACTTAGAAGAGCTGAGAACTTGCCATTTGAAATCATTTTTTTTTTAGCTCCAGGTTTAATGTAGTACACTCATGCACTTCATTGGAATCATCAGGTCAAAAGAAAACAGAATTTCATTTCTTGCTCATCTTTACATCTGTTGTGAATGACTGTTTATAGAGAGGAATTCAGATATTCACTGTAGCAGTAACATCTTATGACATATTTTCAACAAGTTTAACTTTTTGTTTTTTTAATGTACAGTAAGTTTTTCATCAGATAGAATAGAAAAAAACATTTATTCAGAGATTCTGCTCTCTTCTGGCTCTCATCCTACCTGTCACAACGCTCTTTCAGCGTTACCTATAATGCTACCACCTCCCCCTCACTCCCCCTCTCTGTTGGGGTCCCTCAAGGCTCTGTCCTCGGGCCCCTTCTCTTCTCCATCTACACCTCCTCCCTTGGCCAACTCATACACTCTCACGGCTTCAACTACCACCTCTATGCCGACGACACACAAATCTATTTCTCAACCCCCCACCTCACCCCCTCGGTCTCTGCCCGAATCACACACCTACTGAGCGACATATCAGACTGGATGTCGCTCCACTTCCTTAAACTGAACCTCTCCAAAACCGAGTTTCTTGTCTTCCCCCCAGCCCGGACACCACCCCCCATTGACTTTTCCGTCACATCCAACAACGCCACCATCAAACCCGCCCCGCAGGCCAGAGCACTGGGTGTCATTCTGGACTCCAACCTATCCTTCCAGCCCCAAGTCCAATCTTTAACAAACTCGTGCAGACTCCACCTCCACAACATCGCCACAATCCGCACGTTCCTAACCCCAGAAACCACTAAACAGCTCATCCACTCCCTCATCATATCACGACTCTATTACTGCAACTCCCCCCTTACTGGCCTGCCTCGCTGCTGGCTATCCCCGCTTCAGTCGATCCTAAATACAGCTGCCAGACTCATTCACCTTTCCAACCGCTCTATCTCCGCCACCCCCCTCTGTCAATCCCTCCACTGGCTTCCAATTGCGCAATGGATCAAATTCAAAATCCTAACGCTGACGTACAAAGCTGTCCACCATACTGCCCCGTACTACATCACTGACCTAATATCCAAGTACCGCCCAGCACGCACACTCCGCTCCTCACAAGACCTCCTTCTCTCTAGTCTCCTGGTCTCCTCCTCCCATGCCCGCCTCCAGGACTTCTCCAGGGTGTCACCCATCTTCTGGAACTCCCTGCCCCAACCCATGAGATTATCACCTACTCTCCTCTCCTTTAGGCACACCCTGAAAACCCATCTCTTCAGGGAAGCCTACCCCACCCCCTACTAACCTGCCGACCTCCTCCACTCTTCCTACCACTCCATCCCCCACAGCTATCTCCTCCTGTACCACTATCCCCTCCCTCCTAGATTGTAAGCTCCAAGGAGCAGGGCCCTCGATCCCCTCATGTTTTGCATTGTATTGGTATTGTTCTGTCACATGTTCTGTCCCCCTTTGTAATTTACAGCTCTGAGCGAACTATCGGCGCTTTATAAATACTGTATAATAATAATAATAATAATTTATCCAATTGCCACTGGAGGGGTCATTGGACTGAAACTGTACCTGCTTTAGGCTCCATAAATACTAGAATTTTTTATAAGCTCGAAAAATAAAAGAAAAAAAAGATCGATAAAAATGCTGATAATAGCATTTTTGTGCTGGCTTGTAGTAGCATTTTGGTAGCATTTAGAAGTGTTTAGGAGCATTAGTGTTTTATTAGCATTTTTACAGTACATGTAGGAAAAAAAACAAAGTAGAAAAAAGCTGTTAGGAGTGTTTTAGTAGTGTTAGGAGCATTTAGTAGTATTTACCATTTTCTTCTGCTGTAAAAACGCTTCCAAAACCTCTACAAAAACAATTTTTTTTCTGCTCCTAAACATTGAACTTCAAAAACGAACCTAGCCTAAAATAGTGTGCATGGACATATTGGACAACACTATTTACAGTGGGGATCGAAAGTTTGGGCACCCCAGCTAAAAATTTGTATTAATGTGCATAAAGAAGCCAAGGAAAGATGGAAAAATCTCCAAAAGGCATCAAATTACAGATTAGACATTCTTATAATATGTCAACAAAAGTTAGATTTTATTTCCATCATTTACACTTTCAAAATAACCGAAAACACAAAAATGGCGTCTTCAAAAGTTTGGGCACCCTGCAGAGTTAATATCTTGTACTGCCCCCTTTGGCAAGTATCACAGCTTGTAAACGCTTTTGGTAGCCAGCCAAGAGTCTTTCAATTCTTGTTTGAGGTATCTTTGCCCATTCTTCCTTACAAAAGTCTTCCAGTTCTTTGAGATTTCTGGGCTGTCTGTCAAGCACTGCTCTTTTAAGGTCTATCCATAGATTTTCAATTATGTTGAGGTCAGGAGATTGTGAAGGCCATGGCAAAACCTTCAGTTTACGCCTCTTGATGTAATCCCCCGTGGATTTCGAGGTGTGTTTAGGATCATTATCCATTTGTAGAAGCCATCCTCTCTTTAACTTCAGCTTTTTTACAGATGGCATCAAGTTACCATCCAAAATTTGCTGAAATTTTATTGAATCCATTTTTCCTTCTACTTGTGAGATGTTCCCTGTGCCACTGGCTGCAACACAGCCCCAAAGCATGATTGATCCAACCCCATGCTTAACAGTTGGACAGAGGTTCTTTTCATTAAATTCTGTGCCCCTTCTTCTCCAAACGTACCTTTGCTCATTCCGGCCAAAAAGTTCAATTTTAACCTCATCGGTCCACAGAACTTGTTTCCAAAATGCATCAGGCTTGTCTATATGTTCATTTGCAAAGTTCAAACGATGATTTTTGTGGTGAGAACGTAGAAGTTGTTTTCTTCTGATGACTCTTCCATGAAGACCATATTTGTACAAGTATCTCTTTATAGTGGAATAGTGTACCACAACTCCAGTGTCTGCCAGATCTTTCTGGAGGGATCGTGCAGTCAAACGTGGGTTTTGAATTGTTTTTCTCACAATCCTGCGAGCTGTTCTGTCTGATATTTTTCTTGTTCTTCCAGATCTTGCTTTAACTTCCACTGTTCCTGATGACTGCCATTTCTTAATTACATTCCGAACAGAGGATATTGACATCTGAAAACTATCTTCTTATAGCTTTCTCCAACTTTGTGAGCATCAACTATTTTCAGTTTCAGTTTTCTAGACAACTGCTTAGAAGAACCAATGGTGCTGATTGTTGGGGCAAGGTCAGATGAGTCTGGGCATTTAAAACCTTTGAGATTGACATCACCTGGTCTTCCCAGACGATGATTGAGAACAATCCATGACACTGGCAGGTCCCAGCTTTGCAAAGGGGGCAGTGCATGCTATAAATTCTGCAGGGTGCCCAAACTTTTGCAGACGCCATTTTTTTGTTTTCTGTTATTTTGAAAGTGTAAATGATGGAAATAAAATCTAACTTTTGTTGACATATTATAAGAATGTCTAATCTGTAATTTGATGCCTTTTGGAGATTTTTCCATCTTTCCTTGGCTTCTTTATGCGCATTAATACAAATTTTTAGCTGGGGTGCCCAAACTTTCGATCCCCACTGTAGCTTCTAGGAACAAAACAAATTTGCTGATAACTGCTTCTAGGAGCTTAAAAAATGCTAGTGTGCATGGATACTTAGAAAAGAATAATAATCTTGGCAAGATCACATCACCAATCCAGACCTGGTTGCACCTAGCTTAGATATTGCCTTGTTGGAGTTAGCAGAGCCCTTGTTAAGAGTACCTCATTGAATAGTGTTACCATTGCATGGTTTTGGTGCCTTTCTTCTTCCCCTCTTTGTGTCGTAGCCTTGAAATGGGCACTCCTCCTTGCTCCTTTTTTTTTTTCTAGAAGCACCAGCTGATGGGGGTGACTGTGGCTCAGATAAGCTAAGTTGGCGTTCACTTGTCGTAGAGGTATGTTAATTCTTCCTTTCCTTACTTGTTGCCCCCTTTCCCTGTTTTTGCGTTTCCCCCCTCCCCCCTTTTTTCTCCCCCTCCCTTTTTTTCCTTCTTTTTTTTTTCATTTGATCATGGAGCTTGCAGTTTTGCTGTCCTGAATCTTTGTGAAGCTGTAGGACCCTCTCGCTGGAAAGCACTATCACCCACAAGCGGATGGGCCCTTTTTTGTTATTTCAGTGCATTTTGCTGTACCCTACGATGCTGAAGCTTACTGTTACCTCCTTTGATTGTCACAACACTTGCATTGCACTAGGCTTGCATACGGGAGTGGCTTGCCATTCTTGCTGACACCAGAGACTGCATAGACATGTCCTCTACTGTTAGTTATCATAGTTACGATCCATTTTATTTTTTGTATATAAAACATCTTAAAATAAAGATTACATTAAAAAAAATAATAATAATAAGATTAAGGCTCAGTTCAGACTGCCACAACTTGAGATCCGACTTGTGAGACCCTAAGTCACATGACAAGTGAAATCCCATGTTAGTCAATGTGAGCTGTCTTAATTAGCACTACTGAAGTCGCTCCAACTTTAGAAAAGGTTCCTGTACTACTTCAAGGCTACTTCTATCTGACTTGTGCCCAAAGACTTTAATGGAAGTCGCCTCCAAGTCCAGTTCTCATCTATGTTGATGCCATATGGAACCGACACACCCTTTTTTTTTTTTTGACCAATTGGAAAATGTCAGCTTTTTGTTATATTTTGTTTCATTTATTACATTTCTAATGAAATCCTGATTTTCAGAATGAATTGAATTTGAATAGGTCAAAAATTGATTTGACCGATCTGCATTCTGTGTAAAGAATAGCTGTTTTCTAAGGAGAGGACCCGGAAGCCGACCGCCACGTCCCTAATAACCGACGACTCGTCAGCTGTCAGTGGTTTCCCCGCTGAATAGAAATAAAAGAATGCTGGCAATTAAAAATAAAAACAAAATGTGTGGGGGTCCCTCCCTATCCTTATCAGGCCCTTCAAGTTGGGTATGGATTTTCAGCGGAACCCTTTGCCAATATTAAAAAAAAAACAGCATGGGGTCCCCCCAAAATCCATACCAGACCCAGGTCAGGAAAGTGGGGGGATGAGAGAGCGCCCTCCCTACTGAACATTTGTAGGCCACATGCCCTCAACATGTGGGGGGTGCTTTAAGGTAGGGAGGCTCCCCCCAAAGCACCTTGTCCCCATGTTGTTGGGGACAAGGGCTTTTTCCCCACAACTCTGGGCTGTGGTTGTGGGAGTCTAAGGGGTGGGGTCACCTGATGATATCACCAGGTGACCCAAACCCCTTGTGACATCCTTGACCCAGCATGCCCTTGATGTTGGATTTACTATGGGAGACAACTGTATTTTTAATATAGGACTTGTCAAAAACTGTTGTGTTTTTATTATTTTTTTTGGTGAATAAGTAGGAGTACTATGTACCCCATACTCATTCACATAGGGGAGGCCTGTATCTGGGGGCCCCCTAGTTAAAAGGGGCTTCTATATTCTGATAAATCACCCCCTGCAGACCCCCAAAACCTTGGGCCCATGTCCCCATCAACATAAGGAGAATGTGCTTTGGGGGGGAGCCCCCTACACCAAAACATCCCTACATGTTGAGGGCATGTGGCCTGGTATGGTTCGGGGGGGGCACTCGCTTGTCCCCCATTTCTTGACCTGTCAGGTGCATGCTCGGATTAAATAAAAAACTTTAATCGCCAGCATTCTTTTATTTACAGTCAGCTGTCAGCTGGGAAACCACTGAGAGCTGATGAGTCATTGGTTGTTAAGGAAGAAGCGGTCGCTTCCCGGCCCTTTCCATAGCAACCAACTATTCTTTACAGAGGATCGGTTGATCAATTTTCAACCGAATTGAATTCCATTCATTTGGATTTTATTAGGAATACAATAAATTAAATGAACATTTAAAAAAAACTGATATTTTCCAATTGGTCACTGTAGGTCGCATGACTTTCAGTTCACAGTAGTGTGAACCGAGCCTTCTAAAAATATAACTAACTGCTACACTGCATTATTTGCTAATATAACCCATAAACCAATATAAATATTGTTATAAAGTCCCTGGGGTTGTAGTTCTAGGTGGATATTATAAGGAACGTAATCAGGCTGTGGTGCTTCCTCAGCTCAGTGATTCCTCTTAAGGTTTTATCACATAACTGGGAGCAGGGGCAGACTGACAACTCATGGGGCCCCCGGGCAATAGGGGATCATGGGGCCCCTGTGTCCTTACCCAAACTCAAAAAAGCCTATGAAAAAGTTACCAGGGGTATCTCATGGGGCCCCCTACTGACCCGGGCCCTCGGTCAGTCCGCCCCTGACTGGGAGACTACAGATGTTTACAGGCAGGTTCTTTCAACATCTAAAAAGAGCGGTATAGCTGAAGGGCATTGGGATGATGTGGTATAAAGCATGCAAAAATATACATTGACAGTGTGTGCTGCCATGTATTTTGAATGGCATCTCAACCCATCTAGGTAGTGCAGCACAACATGTGGTGCTATGCATTAAATAAAATAGTACATGTCCATTTTTTTTCTTGCCTTAAGTGCAAAATGAATAAGCCACTTTAAGACAGCACACCTTAAAGTATAGTAATCTATGTAGAGAGAGAGAAACCTGTAAGTCTACATGGCTGCCGCCGGCTGTAGGTGCTAAATGAACAACACAGAATTGTTTTGTGAGCAGTAACAGCACTGGAATGGTTATTTAAAATTTATTTTCTGTTTTTTGGTAATATCGGCTTTTAGATTGACAGGCTGATGGATGCTAATCGAGAAGTAGTAGCTCATGCTAGCCATACATGGCTCCAAACTTCTGAGAAAATCCATGCCAGAGTGTCCGACTTGCTGTTCTTAGACCCAGGGAAAAAATGTAATGTGAAACATGAACCTGGAGAAAGACAGTGCCCATCTGGCCTGTCAAGGCCGAAGTTTCTTGGCTGTCTTGAAATATTCAAAGTTCTTATGACCTGTAAAGATAAAGATAGGATGCGTTGCACCTTCCAACAAATACCGCCTTTCTTCCAGAGCCGATTTAATGGCCATAAGCTCGCTATCTCCAACATCATAACTACTTTCAGCTGGGTTTAACGTCCTCGAGAAAAAGGCTATAGGATGCATTATTGATTTTGTTTCTGATCTCTGTGACAAGATAGCTCCTACTGCATTCTTCGAAGCATCAACCTCAAGGATATATGGTGATGCTGGATCTGCATGTCGCAAGATTTGGTCAGAGGTGAAAAGGAGCTTCAGCCTATCAAAAGCCGTTTGTGCTTTAACAGTCCATTGAAATCAGGTATGTGTCTTTGTGAGTAGTGTGATGGGACAGAGAATAGAAGACAATCCCTTATTGGATTTCCTATAGAAATTAGCAAATCCCACAAATCTTTGCACACCCTTCTTAACTGCTGGAACAGGCCAATCCAAAATGGCATTTACTTTCTGAGGATCCATAGAAATCCCCTCTGTGGAAATGATGAAGCCAAGGATGGAGGTTTCCTGTATTTCGAATTCGCATTTCTCTGGTTTGGCATAAAGTCTATATTCTCTTAGCTGGCCCAGCACTTTAACAACATGAATGCGATGCATTTCTAGAGAAGAGGAGAAGATCAGGATGTCATCCAGATAGGCAATCATAAAAAGATCCAGAAAGTCTTGAAAGATATCATTCACAAAGTGTTGAAATGTTGCTGTTGCATTGCATAGACCAAATGGCATATCAAGGTGCCGTATTTGCAGGTGTATAAGACGACTGGGCGTATAAGACGACCCCCTACTTTTCCTGATAAAATGTAGTGTTTGGGCTATACTCGCCGTATAAGACAACCCCTCTTCCAATGCACACCAGTGGGAGGAATAGTGCCCCATCATCGGTGCCAGTGGGAGGAATAGTGCCCCATCATTGGTGTCAGTGGGAGGAATAGTGCCCCATCATCGGTGCCAGTGGGAGGAATAGTGCCCCATCATTGGTATTAGTGGCAGGAATAGCGCCTCATCATTGGCATTAGTGGCAGGAATAGTGCCCCATCATTAGTATCAGTGGGGGGAATAGGTGCCCCATTATTGGTATCAGTGACAGGAATTGTGCCCCATCATTAGTATCAGTGGGGGGAATAGGTGCCCCACCATTGGTATCAGTGGCAGGAATAGTGCCCCATCATTAGTATCAGTGGGGGGAATAGGTGCCCCATCATTGGTATCAGTGGCAGGAATAGTGCCCCATCATTGGTATCAGTGGGAGGAATAGTGCCCCATCATTGGTATCAGTGGCAGGAATAGTGCCCCATCATTAGTATCAGTGGGGGGAATAGTGCCTCATCATTGGTGTCAGTGGGAGGAATAGTGTCCCAACATTGGTGTCAGTGGGAGGAATGGTGTCCCATCATTGGTGTCAGTGGGGGGTGGAATAGTGCCCCATAATTGGTGTCAGTGGGGGGGGGAATAGTGCCCCATCGTTCGTGTCACTGGGGGGGAGGAATAGTGCCCCATCGTTGGTGTCAGTGGGAGGAATAGTGCCCCATCATTGGTGTCAGAGGGAGGAATAGTGCTCCATCATTGATATCAGTGACACCAATGATGGGGCACTATTCCTCCCACTGACACCAATTACACTTGCTGACCCTGTTCTAGTAAGGTGATGCTGCAGCCAGCATATGTGGTTGCAGCAGCACCTCTACACTGAACACTTACCTGCTGCTCCTGCACTCGATTTTCGCGGGGCCGCTTGGCTCCGCCCCCTCACCGGTGATTGGCCGTCTGTGTGCCTTTCCTGAGCTACAGTTGTGGCGGCCAATCACCGGTGAGGAGGCGGAGCCGAGCAGCCGCGCAAACATCCAGTGGCCAAACTGAAAGAGCAGCCGCGCTTCCTGGACCGGATCGTCGTGGGACCGGAGCCAGGTAAGAAACAGCCCCTGCCCACCCCTGTACTTAGTGTCCCTTCCGTTGGAAGGGGGGGCGGCGGCGGCACAGCGCCGCCCCCCTAAAAAGTGTCAGTATGCCGTATACCGGTGTATAAGACGACCCCCGACTTCTGAGAAGATTTTCAAGGGGTAAAAAGTCGTCTTATACGCCGGAAAATACGGTATTCAAAATGCCCAAACCATGTTCTGAATGTTGTTTTCCATTTATCTCCCTCTCTTATACGTATAAGATTGTAGGCTCCACGCAGATCAAGTTTGGTAAACACTTTGGCTTCCCTAAACCTCTGAAAAGGTTCAGGGACCAGAGGAAGGGGATACCTGTTTTTGACTGTGATTTTATTTAATTCTCTATAGTCAGCACAAGGGCAATGAGTATGGTACTTCTTCTCTACAAAGAACATATCTGCCCCAGCACGTGATGTGGAGGGGCGGATGAAGCCTTTCTCCAGTTTTTCAGAGATATGCTGAAGAAGGGCCTCCAGTTCGAGCTCAAAAAGTGGGAAAATCCTCCCAAACAGGATCTCGGCTCCTGGTAGCAATTCTATTGGACAGTCATAAGGGCAGTGTGGAGGCAGGACATCTGTTTTCCTTTTGTCAAAGACGTCCAGGAAGTCATGATAACAGGCTGGAACAATCTGCTGTACATCAAGTTCAGGATGGAGACATAGGAGTGGAGCATCAGGAACAACAACTGACAATTGGCAGGAGCGGAGAAGTCACTTTCCCAGTGTTCCTGTCTATGTGTGGGATATGTGCCTGCAGCAAGGGAATGCTGAGAATGACAGGAAATAATGGGGATGGATTTATATCTAATCAAAGAAATTCTCAACGTTCTTGGTTAGAAGACACAGGAAGTAATGTAGTCTTGAGATTTACTGGCCCGACTTGAGATTAGTCCCATCCACCAAATGTACAGTGAGCCCCTGCTTCTTCATCTGCAATGGAATTCCATGCTGTTTGGTGAAGTTTATGTCCATAAAGCAACTGCAGGTGCCTGAATCAATAATAGCTTGCATTGGAACAGTCCTTCCAGACACAAGGCAATAAGATGGGCAAGGCAACGTGAGCTGGGATATTTCCTGTCAAGGAGAGGGCGAGCTGACGAGAGGGCTTACATCTCTTGTCCTGTTTCTCCTGAAGGTGGTGACAGGATATAACAGGGCACAGAGTAGCACGGGTACCTTGTAGGAGATCCTGGCAGGAAGAACCTTGCAGCAGGTGCGGATTGATGATCTGATCAATGAGAGGACACAGCACCATGTGCAGAACAGCTGGCAGCAAGCAGGCTGGCAAGCAGGCAGATGCAGGATCTCGGGTAGTCAGGCAGGCAGGAGTCGGTATCAGCCAAACAGCAGAGGTGCAAAATCAGGAACCAAAACAGAGTCAGAGCCAGGCTGTGGTCAGTATCGACTGCATTCCCTCTTGTGGCATTAGGGGGCACTAGTCTCAGGTGCTGCTCTTCCCCTAAAATTACACAATACTGTGTCATCACAGGCTGCACAGGATCTTAACCCCTTCACGCCTGAGGGTAAAACAAATCTAAAGGCCTAAGCACAATTCTGCACCGTTGACATGTGATAGCAAAACCGTACATATCATCACAACTACTTTGCACATCCAGGTGGATTATACCTTGATTTTTTCAGGACAAATTGGGCTTTCATTTGGTGGTAAATGGTAATGGATATCTCCTGATTTTTTTTTTATTATCAAAGGAAAACTGGCCCAAAATAGTAAAAAAAATCCTTTTTTTTTTATTTAGCTATGTGTTTCTTGTTATGACCATAACCTACCACCAAAGAGCAACCCAAAATAAATTCTCCAGCTCTTGACGATCGCAGCGATACCATATATGTGTATGTTATTTGTTGTTTGTACCCGTAGTACAGCCCAGAAACCATAGTGCGCATTTTGTTTTTGTCTTTTTTTTTTTTACCTAAAACACACTAACACTAACTGACACTGACATTAACACTAACTGACACAGATACCAATTTTTTTTTAATTCTTGACCTTTGACCCTGACCTTTGACCTTGACCCTGACCTAAACACTAACCCTGGCACTGAACTAGATCAAACCTTGATCTAGGTATTTTTTTTTATTTTTTTCTTTTATTTTTTTAATATTTATTTATTTATTTATCTCTTCTTTTTTTTTACAAACTTTTTTTTTCTTCTCTCTGACAGGAGTTCGAGAGATACAATGTATCTCTCTTCTCCATTCATAGAGAGAGAGAAAGAAAAAAACAAGGGGGCCAGGCTGCACAGTGACTGATCACTGTGATAGCCAATCAGAGGCTATCACAGCAATCATGTGACCCGGGACCGGGAGTCCCGGGTCCCGATCGTTAGCACGGGACCCGGTGCTCTCAGTGACACCGCGGTCTTGGTGCTGGGAACGCGCTGAGGGGCGCTCTCCCAACACAAAGACAGGTACGCAAATATGCGGCCCCACGGAAAAAAGCCCAGGTCCGTGAGGCCGCATATTTGTGTTACGTCGGCGTCAAGGGGTTAAGAAGCTTCCTATAAATTCAGTTTTGGACTACATTCTTTAACCCCTTGGTGCCTCCTGGCCCTTTAAGGGTTTTCAGATGCCGTGAGGCAGGGCGAGGTTTCTGATCATGTGACCATCATGATTGTCTGCCACAGTGGTCACATAATTGAAAAGCACCCGATTGCAAGTAGAGATGGGGAGTTTTCCATTAGCCGCTGGTAACTGTGTCGGGAGCGCACTCTCGGCATAGTTCTGTTTTTCTTTGGGTACACATATATGTGGCCTCTTGGCATTAAGGCCCACCCTCCAAGACCACATATATGTGTACAGCCGTCAAGAAGGAGGTAAACAGAAAGGGAGCCCTTGTTGGTAGGAAGGTTTAGCACTCTATGTTGCAATATCCATATGGACAGGATAGTGTGCTTTTTGGTAAAGCTGAACATGCACTTTAGTGTCATCACATGCTGTTTTAAGAATGGTAAAGCACAGAGCACTGGAAATGGTGTTTGTCCTAATGTGAAGCACAGCTTAACCTCCCTGGCGGTATTCCCAAGCCCTGCCTGCATTTTGACTGTTCTGTCTGCCTGGAAACTTAGAAAAGTCCATGGCGTCCAAAAAGTGTCCCTTTAGGTCAAAAGCGGTTTTAGACCAGCTAGAGAACAGCGATAGTAAATCAGAACCACTTGCAGAATTGAGTGATGATGATTCGTGGGGAAATTCGTCATCAGACACTGAAAACGATTCTGCAACTTTGCTCAGTGATGTGCGAACTTGGCGCTCTATTTCAAATTTCACTGTTTTTGGTTTGATTATATTATTGAATTAAATTTATTATTATTATATTATTATTTTTTATGATTATTTATTAAATTATAATTTATGATTTCGTGTTTCAAGTTTTATCATATCCCGAATGTTTACTAGACTCTTGTTTGGACAGATTTCAGTGAGTTATTCCTAAAAATTACAGCCTACAATAAAAAAAATACATATTTCCATTCAAAATAATGTACCACTTTCAGCACCAAAAATCTGAAATAATCATACCGCCAGGGAGCTTAAAGAAGACTTTTCAACTTTTCAAGAAAGCAAGCCTTTTGTATATAACAAAAAAATAAAAAATATTTAGGCGTCAGAATTTAATAAACATGCCAGGAGTTCATGAAAAAAGGTTGTTGGGGAAAGGGGTACTCCAGAAAGGAAAGGAGGAGCATAGAATGGGAGGACACCAACCTGGAGTTGGGCTTTAATGACTGTGTCTGTGACTGACTTAGGGTGATAATGCAAGAATAGGTTTCATCAGGAGCAAAAGTAAAAGGTAGTTGAATTTGACCATTTTCAAATGAATCTGTTGGTGCACTTCAGATAACAGTGTTTTTGTACCTCAACAGGATATTTTCCAAAAACCCTAAATATTCTCTGCACAACACCTGCCACATTTAGTAGTAACAATGGTCAGGTCAATCTGAGCCATTTAATGAAGTGAAGATAAATAATAGTAAAAATTACAGATGTCTACCGACATTAAGGGTTTATATTACACCAACAGTTTGTGCAGCTCTTTACAAAATAATATGTGACAGTTAAGTTTTGATACAATTCAATACAAGAGGATTAGGAAGGCCCTGCTCATAAGAGCTTACAATCTAAAAGGAGGGGTAAGTGATACAACAGCTAATAACTGTGAGGGAAGAGATGATGAGAAAGTAGTATTATTTATTATTATACAGGATTTATATAGCGCCAACAGTTTATGCAGCTCTTTACGACAAGGCAGACAGTACAATTTCAGTACAACTCAATACAGTAGGAATCAGAGGGCACTGCTCATTAGAGATTACAATCTAAGAGGGAGGGTCAAGAGATACACAAGGTAATAACTGTGGGAGATGAGCTGAAGGAGAAAATATAAGTACAGTTCTTAGGTGAGGGAAGGATAGGAGTGTCTGAAGAGAAGGGTTTTCAGGGATTGTCCAAAACTGGACAGAGTAGGAGATAGTTGGACAGATTAGGATAGGGAGTTCCATACGATGGGAGAAGTCCTAGACGTGAGTATGGGATGAGGTGACAAGGGACCTAGAGACCAGGCCTTGGGAGGAATGAAGAGAACAATTAAGTTGATATTGTGAGACTAGGTTAGTGATGTAGCTGGGGAGTTGTAGATGACTTTGTAAGTTGTTGTTTGTATTTTGAACTGAATTTGTTGGGTGAGCGGAAGCCAGTGGAGGGATCGGCAGATAGAGGTAACAGACACTGAACGGTTGGTAAGGTGATGAGTCTAGCATTCATAATGGATTGGAGAGGAGAAAGCCTGTGTACAAGTACAGTTTCTAGGTGAAGGTGGGATAGACGTCCGTGAAGACACAACTTCCCTGTTCACAACAAGCAAATGCGGTAACTTGTGCTAAATTTACACATTACAACAACGTGCAGTAACAAATGTTACATGCGTTGGTGCTCTGCATGAACCTTTCATTGTGAATAGGACTCCAACAGAGTTTCAACACGCACATTGCCTGCAATGTACTGCAGCTCAGTGCCATGCAGGACGTTCTGTGTATTGCTTTGCATTGTGAAAAAAATGCAGCCTGCTCACGTTTTTGATGAAATGAGGTGTGTTTACGCTAATTCATTTTAAATGGGCTATTTAATGCAGTGCCACAAACCTTGCATTGTACATGTGTAATAAACATATAATTTTTAATTCCATTTTTTGGTGTATTTGGTAGATCCTATGATTTCTTGGTAGCACATTTAAAGTCCTTATTTTGGATATAGGTTCAGTTTGGCATTTCTCTATAAATGTTGCTCCCAGGACAAGATCATTTTTGGATATTATAGAATCCACCATATGGTTATTTATTTTATTTCCAGTATCCACTCTTTCCTTGAAGAGATATTAAATTTCATGGTAGCCAGCGGGAAAAAGATAATCATAAGACATAGCTCAGTAGCTATATCTGACGAATGTAAATAAACTACCTCACTTCAGTTTTAATGGATTGTATACAATATGATGGCAATGCAGAGTATTTCACACCTACTGCACTCTGGAATTCTTCTGCCTGTACCAGGTAGCTTCATCTTCTGTTTATTCTCTAAAATGTCTCTGATGCTATTTATACTGTTACTCTTTACTGAACTCTATAGTGTTTTAGTTTCTAGGTGTCCTAGTTAAGTTAACTAGTCTGCTTTGTACTCCTACACTCCTAACTCCTGCTAAATCTTTGCGGTCATATAAACAATAACCCAAGCCCTCTGTGAGGGTTGGGTACCAAAGAAAGTGCTATTCTCTACCTCTGGCATGCAACTTACTTTTTAAAGCATTGTTAGGGTATAAAGAAGATGCACTTCAGGGCATTTATGAAAAAACATCTGCAGTCAGGTCCATAAATATTGGGACATTGACACAATTCTAACATTTTTGGCTCTATACACCACCACAATGGATTTGAAATGAAACAAACAAGATGTGCTTTAACTGCAGACTGTCAGCTTTAATTTGAGGGTATTTACATCCAAATCAGGTGAACGGTGTAGGAATTACAACAGTTTGCATATGTGCCTCCCACTTGTTAAGGGACCAAAAGTAATGGGACACTTGGCTTCTCAGCTGTTTAATGGCCAGGTGTGTGTTATTCCCTCATTATCCCAATTACAATGAGCATATAAAAGGTCCAGAGTTTATTTCAAGTGTGCTATTTGCATTTGGAATCTGTTGCTATCAACTCTCAAGATGAGATCCAAAATGCTGTCACTATCAGTGAAGCAAGTCATCATTAGGCTGAAAAAACAAAACAAACCCATCAGAGAGATAGCAAAAACATTAGGCGTGGCCAAAACAACTGTTTGGAACATTCTTAAAAAGAAGAAACGCACCGGTGAGCTCAGCAACACCAAACGACCCGGACGACAACGGAAAACAACTATGGTGGATGACCGAAGAATTCTTTCCCTGGTGAAGAAAACACCCTTCACAACAGTTGGCCAGATCAAGAACACTCTCCAGGAGGTAGGTGTATGTGTGTCAAAGTCAACAATCAAGAGAAGACTTCACCAGAGTGAATACAGAGGGTTCACCACAAGATGTAAACCATTGGTTAGCCTCAAAAACAGGAAGGCCAGATTAGAGTTTGCCAAACGACATCTAAAAAAGGCTTCACAGTTCTGGAACAACATCCTATGGACAGATGAGACCAAGATCAACTTGTACCAGAGTGATGGGAAGAGAAGAGTATGGAGAAGGAAAGGAACTGCTCATGATCCTAAGCATACCACCTCATCAGTGAAGCATGGTGGTGGTAGTGTCATGGCGTGGGCAGGTGAACGGTGTAGGAATTACAACAATTTGCATATGTGTCTCCCACTTGTTAAGGGACCAAAAGTAATGGGACACAATAATAATCATAAATCAAACTTTCGCTTTTTAATAATTGGTTGAAAATCCTTTGCAGTCAATTACAGCCTGAAGTCTGGAACGCATAGACATCACCAGACGCTGGGTTTCATCCCTGATGATGCTCTGCCAGGCCTCTACTGCAACTGTCTTCGGTTCCTGCTTGTTCTTGGGGCATTTTCCCTTCAGTTTTGTCTTCAGCAAGTGAAATGCATGCTCAATCGGATTCAGGTCAGGTGATTGACTTGGCCATTGCATAACATTCCACTTCTTTCCCTTAAAAAACTCTTTGGTTGCTTTTGCAGTCTGCTTTGGGTCATTGTCCATCTGCACTGTGAAGCGTCCAATGAGTTCAGAAGCATTTGGCTGAATATGAGCAGATAATATTGCCCAAAACACTTCAGAATTCATCCGGCTGCTTTTATCAGCAGTCACATCATTAATAAGTACAAGAGAACCAGTTCCATTGGCAGCCATACATGCCCACGCCATGACACTACCACCACCATGCTTCACTGATGAGGTGGTATGCTTAGGATCATGAGCAGTTCCTTTCCTTCTCCATACTCTTCTCTTCCCATCACTCTGGTACAAGTTGATCTTGGTCTCATCTGTCCATAGGATGTTGTTCCAGAACTGTGAAGCCTTTTTTAGATGTCGTTTGGCAAACTCTAATCTGGCCTTCCTGTTTTTGAGGCTAACCAATGGTTTACATCTTGTGGTGAACCCTCTGTATTCACTCTGGTGAAGTCTTCTCTTGATTGTTGACTTTGACACACATACACCTACCTCCTGGAGAGTGTTCTTGATCTGGCCAACTGTTGTGAAGGGTGTTTTCTTCACCAGGGAAAGAATTCTTCGGTCATCCACCATAGTTGTTTTCCGTTGTCGTCCGGGTCGTTTGGTGTTGCTGAGCTCACCGGTGCGTTTCTTCTTTTTAAGAATGTTCCAAACAGTTGTTTTGGCCACGCCTAATGTTTTTGCTATCTCTCTGATGGGTTTGTTTTGTTTTTTCAGCCTAATGATGACTTGCTTCACTGATAGTGACAGCATTTTGGATCTCATCTTGAGAGTTGATAGCAACAGATTCCAAATGCAAATAGCACACTTGAAATAAACTCTGGACCTTTTATCTGCTCATTGTAATTGGGATAATGAGGGAATAACACACACCTGGCCATTGAACAGCTGAGAAGCCAAGTGTCCAATTACTTTTGGTCCCTTAACAAGTGGGAGGCACATATGCAAACTGTTGTAATTCCTACACCGTTCACCTGATTTGGATGTAAATACCCTCAAATTAAAGCTGACAGTCTGCAGTTAAAGCACATCTTGTTTGTTTCATTTCAAATCCATTGTGGTGGTGTATAGAGCCAAAAATGTTAGAATTGTGTCGATGTCCCAATATTTATGGACCTGACTGTATTTGCATTTAATAATCCCTTGCTTCTTTTATTTTACATAATTTTGGATCAGATCTATTATTTGTAAACATTCTGCATAATAAATTAGCTGCTATGAAAATGAACATAAACTATAATGCCAGAGGTATTGGGACGCCTGCCCCTCTGTAGGGTTCAATATTGAGTTGGTCCACTCTTTGCACCTATAACAGCTTCGGCTCTTCTGGGAAGGCTGTCCACAAGGTTTAAGAGTATGTCTATGGGAATATTTGACCATTCTTCCAGAAGCGCATTTGTGAGGTCAAACACTGATGTCGGACGAGAAGGCCTGGCTCTCAGTCTCCATTCTAATTCATCCCAAAGGTGTTCTATCGGGTTGAGGTCAAGACTCTGTGCAGGACAGTCAAATTCCTCCACCCCAAACTCGCTCATCCATGTCTTTATGGACCTTGCTTTGTGCACTGGGGCACAGTCATATTGGAACAGGAAGGAGCCATCCCCAAACTGTTGCCACAAAGTTGGGAGCATGAAATTGTCCAAAATGTCTTGGTATGCTGACGCCTTAAGTGTTCTCTTCACTGGATCTAAGGGGCCAAGCGCAACCCCTGAAAAACAACTCCACACCATAATTCCCCCTCCACCAAACTTTACACTTGGCACAATGCAGACAGGCAAGTACCGTTCTCCTGGCAACTGCCAAACCCAGACGTGTCCATCGGATTGGCAGTTAGAGAAGCATGATTTGTCACTCCAGAGAACATGTCTCCACTGCTTTAGAGTCCATACCTTACACCACTGCATCTGGCTCTTTGCAGTGCACTTGGTGATGTAAGGCTTGGATGCAGCTGCTCGGCCATGGAAACCCATGCCATGAAGCTCTCTATGCACTGTTGTTGTGCCAATCTGAATACAAACTTTGGAGGTCTTTAGCTATTGACTCTGTAGACAGTTGGCGACTTCTGTGCACTGTGCTCTTCAGCATGTGCTGACCCTTCTCTGCAATTTTATGTGGCCTACCACTTCATGGCTAAGGTGCTTTTGTTCCCAGTTGCTTCCACTTTGTTATAAAACCACTAACAGTTGACCGTGGAATATTTAGTAACAAGGAAATTTCACAGATGGACTTATTGCACAGGTGGCAACCTATCACAATACCAAGCTTGAATTCACTCAGCTCCTAATAGTGACCCATTCTTTCACAAATGTTTGTATAAGCAGTCTTGTCTAGGTGCTTGAATTTATACACCTGTGGCTATGGAGGTGATTGGAACACCTGGATCCAATGATTTGGAGGTTTGGCCCAATACTTTTGGCAATATAGTGTATCACTGAATAGGAAAGACACTAAAAATAAGAGCATTTAAATTGATAGGTTTAAAGGGCTGATACTTTATTACTCAAATATATAGAATGTGATAAAAAGGCCAATAAAGAAATCAATTTAACAATGACTGAATTTGAAAAAAAAAACAGATTAAATTCCTCCAAAATTTCTCAGAATACAAATCCTAAGAGGAGTATGGTGAAATAGGTCCTTTAAGATTCACTGTGGCACCACACTTGAATTCACTGAACTCCTGAGAGCGACCCATTTTTTCACACATGTTTGTAGAAGCAGTCTGCATGCCTAGGTGCTTGATTTTATACACCTGTGGCCATGGAGGTGATTGGAACACCCGAATCCAATGATTTGGAGGGGTGTCCCAATACGTCTGGCAATATAGTGTATGTATGCATGCTTAAAAAAGTTGCTCTTAGCACTTCTAAGTTCTACAAAAGTTGAATTTCATCTGTAAATAAGTGCTCTCAGTCTCAACACAACAGGATAAAGAGGCAGAAAGTCTCTATTTGGCTGCTGAATTACACAAAGCTACAACTGTCACTTTAGTCACAAAACAGACCTAGGAAAAGCTTACATAAGTGCACACATGCAAACTGCTGATCTGAGGAGTAATTGTGTTAACATATGTTCACTGAAGTGTATTTTTTAGTTCTAAAGATGATTAAAAGTCTACAATACTTCTAAAACTCTAAACAAATGCCTATCTTTCCTTCTTATCACAATGTGGGAGGACTTCATATAGAAGATATTTTTAAGAATAACAGACAGGAAACAAGCAACCAATCTAGATATTGACTTTGTAATATTATGTTTTCTCAGTAAGAACTATCTTTTAATTAAAGTCAAGGTTTCTTTCCATTCTATTTAATATGAGGTCTTGCTATTGATGTTGAACCTTTTAGGATTCTTCTAGTGAACATTCAATTATTAATAAAACAAAAAAAACAGAATTCTAAGCACGTGTACATGTTTTTTCTTTTAATCTTCGTTATTATGCTGTAGGTATATGCCATATATTCTAAACATCTACAGATGTTAAACAGTTTGTTAATATACATTTATGTGGGAAACCAAGCTATCTCTATTCAGCAAAGTAACTGGCACCCTGTTATTGTAGTAAGGTTTCTCTTTCTGGCACAACCACTATAGCTGTGTGAGCTGTAAAGAGGATTTAGTTGAGTGCTATGACGTATGCCTACATGGAAATTAATATTTAACCTTTTACTGTTCTATTGCATAAGTCTGCTTATTTATGCATTAAGCTGTAACACACATTATATGCTAAATAGGGGAAAAATAAATGTTGTGTGTGTTACAGTACATTTACAGTTGCATCTGCTCTTTTTGCTAACAAAATATCAGTGATGAAATATTTTCTCATTAGATAAGGTCTTCATTGACATTGCTTGTATGGTACAGATATGGAAATACAAAAAAAACAGGAAGTGGTAGGAGTGTTTTAAACATATTTCCAAAGAGTAATGCTTCCTAATAACTGTTGTTTTTAATGGTCAGGTCAACAGATGTAAGAAACTGTTCTCTGACATTATAACGGGTTTTTTTATTACTATAGTTCTATTTTATTATGGTCAGAAACAGTCCTAAAGACAATATCTAAAAGCGTAGTGGGTGGTCAGGTGACATACTTACCTGTTAGTGACATTGATCAAGCACAAGACGGCTTATAGACAAATACTGTGCTAAAAATAAAACGGAGAGTTACAGGCAGCACAATCCCTAGGGAGATCACAGAATGTCAAGCTTGGTTTTGCTGCTGTTTCTTTTGCTGATTTTGAGTAGGGATGATGTTTGCTGCAAATCCAGGGGTTCAAGGTTCAGGCGAATTTATGGTAAAATTTGCTGGACAGAATTTTAAAGGATCCTCAGTGGGAGGTTTACTAAAACTGGTGCCCCCAGGACCTGGTGCAATATGCATAGTAGCCAATCAGCTTCTGACTTCAGCTTGTTCAATTAAGCTTTAACAATAAAACCTAGAAGCTGAAGCAGCCACTTTATTTATGAGCAGTGATAATACTCTAGTGGATGTTAACACTGAGGCGGTAATCCGCAGACAGCCCACTTGCTTCCTGATTCGGCCAAAAATAAATACAGCGATTATGTGATCCCTGCTTACTTTTGGTGCTAGCGGAGCCTTACAGAGGGCTGACTAGGCTGCTGACTTCCATTTTGGTTGAGCCAGTGTCTGATAGGACACAGTTCTCCTGAGTTATAGGCAGCCATTTTGAACTCAGAGAGGCTATATATATAGCCCCTGCTGGGTCACTCTGGTGTGCCTCCAGTGGTGGGATTATCTACTTTACTGACAGTGCACATACTGGATAGGAAAAAATGGCCTAGTACTATGGAGAAGGTCCTTACTGTGCATATCATTACTTGGAATTCACACTGCACTGCTGTACTATTCAATATTTATTATTTTAAAAAACCTAAAAATTTTCAGAAGGCATTGTCTCTTCTGGTCACTTTGAATTACTATGATCCAATTTGGCCCACCCATAAGCCTCCCACTGTAATAAGGTGGTTTCCCAGCAGCCATTTGTCAGTGAGTACTGGAGTAGTACAGGGAGAATCCGTGTACTGAGAATTTGTTGCTTTACCATGGTATATTGTGCTAAATTAAAATGTCAATGCTGTGGGATACATATTCTTGTGTACCCCCTCTTGTGTTCAAAGTTCAGACACCCAACAGTCCTTTTTAGAAATATTTTGTTTGTGTCAGCAACATCGGTAGTTGCTGTTTAGCTGCTGGATACTTCTTGCAGTGGTTTCTTCACAGTTATCCATTTTTCTCTGCTACATTAAAAAAATGGGTTGAAGTTTAGTGTGTCAGAGTTTATTTTTTTGTGTGCACCAAATCACCACATGTTTATCCCCCTATTGCCATAGCCATCATTGAATTTAGGCAAGCCCCATTATTATAAAAAATGTCAGGCACAGCTAAAGTGAGAGGCAGAGGTTCTGCAATGGGGAGGTAGAAGCATATTCTCTAGGACAAGGCAATTGTTAGGCCTCACCATCTGGAGGCAGGGCACTTCTGTCTTTTCTATCTTAGAGTGGCCATGCAATACAACTACAGCTGTTCTCCCGCTGTGCTCTGCAGCCTCTGCCTGCAGCATATGAGCCTTGGTAAAAGTACCAGCCATTTAGGTACACCATGCCTGAAAAAATACACCAACAAGGCTCCCACTTTTCATCCATTACACATCTGCATCAGAGGCTGGTCATTAGCTCTGAGGAAAGGGATTCGTCCGCGAAACGCGTCAGTATTTGACCGCACTGACAGTGAGGACACCTTGCCTGCCGTTGTGGCCATCATAATTTTTCTATGCTTTTTATATGCATGCTTCGTTTGTATGTTTTTATTATTTTTTACTCTTTACAATAAACCTTGGATAATGCACTAGGTGTGTGCGCCACCTGTTTTCTCTTTATCCTGAAAAAATACACGACTCTGCACCACATAGCTCATTAGGAGTAGCACCTCAGAGAGACAGGTTTGCAGCAAAGGGCCAGCACCTCCTACCCCACCATAACATTCTCCTGCTGTATCCACTGCAGCATCTGTGGAATTAGTTACAGGTTAAAAAGTCTCACATGAGGTGTCAGAGGCTTTATCATATATCACATCATGCAGGGAGGGCACTTTGATCAAAGTCCAGCAAAAGCTTAAACCTCTGCGGAACTCTGCTATACCAGCCATGCCATCTCCAGCATCATCTTTCCCAAGTAAAGTGTCTCATCTGTAGCTGCTAAACCAGAAGAAAGAAAGTTCACAATTCACCTCCATGGCCAGCGTCAAAACTGTTGGATTTGCAGCAGCACCAATTATAGCTCATTGAAATAGCCCCCTTCTGTGAGCTTATGATGCTTGGCATTTGGCTAGGGTCACTACTGGTAGCATGAGGCGATACCTGGACCCTACAGAGGTTGCACAGGCAGTCCAACTCCTCCAGGATGGCACATCAATATCTGCCATTGCCAGAAGGTTTGCTGTGTCTCCCAGCACAGTCTCAAGAGCATGGAGGAGATTCCAGGAGACAGGCAGTTACCCTAGGAGAGCTGGACAGGGCTGTAGAAGGTCCTTAACCCATCAGCAGGACCAGTATCTGCTCCTTTGTGCAAGGAGGAACAGGATGAGCACTGCCGGAACCCTACAAAATGACCTCCAGCAGGCCACTGGTGTGACTGTCTCTGACCAAACAATCAGTAACAGGCTTCATGAGGGTGGTCTGAAATTCTGACATCCTCTAAAGGGCCATTTGCTCACTGCCCAATACCATAGAGCTCAATTAGCATTTGCCATTGAACACCAGAATTTGCATGTCCGCCACTGGTGCCCTGTGATTTTCACAGATGAGAGCAGGTTCACCCTGAGCACATGTGACATGAAGGGGTCTGGAGAACTTTATGCTGCCTGTAACATCATTCAGCATGACCATTTTGGTGGTGGGTCAGTGATGGCCTGGGGAGGCATATTCATGGAGGGACACACAGAGCTCTACAGGCTAGACAATGGCACCCTGACTGCCATTAGGTATTGGGATGAAATCCTCGGACCCATTGTCAGACCCTACGATGGTGCAGTGGGTCCTGGGTTCCTGCTGCTGCACGACAATGCTTAGCCTCATGTGGCAAGAGTATATTGGCAGTTCCTGGAGGATGAAGGAATTGATACCATTGAATGGCCCCCACACTCGCCTGACCTAAATCCAATAGAACACCTCTGGGATATCATGTTTTGGTCCACCCAATGCCGCCAGGTTGCACCTCAGACTGTCCAGGAGTTCAAGTGATGCCCTGGTCCAGATCTGGGAGGAAATACCCCAGGACACCATCTTTCGGCTCATTAGAAGCATGCCCCGACATTGTCAGGCATACATACAAACACTTGGGGGCCATACAAACTACTGAGTACCATTTTTAGTTGCTGCAATGAAATTTCATCAAAATGGACTAGCCTGCTGCTTAATTTTGTCACTTTTATTTTCGGGGGGTGTCTTTCAATTCAGTCCTCTGTAGGTTGATATTTTCATTTCCATCAAACGATTGGGCATCCTTATGTTCCTCAAAAAAAATCTATCCCTTATGATTAAGTCCCGGATCTGACGAAACGCGTCAGTAAAATGACGTCGGACGCAAGGAGCAGGAACCGGAAGTGGTACGGTGGCCATCTTTACTTTGAAAATCGCTGTGCTTTTCACATGGGAGATGCCTGGTAATCCCCAGGAACTGGGGGATTTATTCTTTGTGTATTCTAATATATATTCATGTAAGTAGATTTATTAAAGCGTTATGGTCTTTTAATATACGGAGTTACACTATCATCCTTTCTCACTATATTTGTTTGGAGCCTGGAGAACTTGGAAAAAAGTTTACAGGTAACCATGAAGGGATGTTAATACAGCGACACCCTGTAATAGTGGAGGAGGAGAAAGAAAGCTTGCTTGGTGATTTCTGCAATTGATATCTTAAAGCGTTTTTTCTTTTTATCTTTGGTAAGGGTATATATGCCTTACTTATTAGAAGTGTTACACCACTGGAGTTGTTTGCACTGAGTAAAGCACATCACTGATTGGCACTAGTGTTGTTTGCAATTTTTCACGTTTGTTACACTATTGTTTGCAATTTGCACGCACTTAGAGTTTTTTTGGATCAGTTATTAAGGTAATACACTATTTTAGTTTCTTTTTATTTTGTGGTCTTCATGAAAGCCACTGGAAGGATTCAACACCTATAAGAAATTCTATGTATATTGCATTTATCCTTTTTCATCATTTGTTTTGGACGGTTGAGACACTGGACATTATAATTTGAACAATTTATGAGTATTGGTGGCTGTACTATTGAACAATATCACTTTGAGGGGTGTGGGTTGCATATTGATTATAATTGGGGGGATATTTGATTCTCTTTAGAATTGTTTTTGAAGAATGTACTTTCAAGGGCTGAAAGTTTTTCTAATTTGAATTTAGAGATTGATTGGGTTATTTTGAGTTTATATCTTATTCACGTTTGTAATTATCCTTATGTTCCTAACACATTAACCAGTCCATATCAGATATCCAGCATGATATTTTTCCCCATTGAGATCTGATGTGTTTTCAAAGTGTCCCTTTATTTTTTTTGAGCAGTGTATTTCACAGGAAAAAGGAAGCAACGACAGTGACACCAAGTCAGTTCCCCACAATGTCAGAATGCCCGCCGCAGTCCCACAGTCCCGCTATAAGTCGCTGATCGCCGCCATTACTAGTAAAAAAGAAAACTTTCACATAAACCAATTAATTGTGTATTGGGATTTTTTTAAGCAAAGACATGTAGCAGAATACATTTTGGCCTAAATTTATGATGAAATTTGATTTTTTTTAATTTTTTTATTGGACATGTTTAATAGCAAAAAGTCAAAAATATTGTTTTTTTTTCTCAAAATTGTCGGCCTTTTTTTCATAGCTTAAAAAATAAAAACCACAGAGGCAATCAAGTACCACCGAAAGAAAGTTTAATTTGTGGGAAAAAAAGGGCGTAAATTTCATTTGGGTGCAGCTTTGCATGACCGCGCATTTGTCAGTTAAAATAATGCAGTGCCGTAATACAAAAAATGGCCTGGTCAGGAAGGGGGGTAAATCCTCAGGAGGGCAAGTGGTTAATGAAAAAAAAACCTCAACATTAGAGTGTATTTATTACACAAAGATCCAAAAAAATAATGTACTGACTCTTGTTAGTATTAATGTACGTTTAGTGGGCCACACTAAAATTAACATTGGAGCATCATTATTACACAGAAAAAAAAGATAGAAAACATTCACTGACTCCAGTTTAAAAACTTCACTGCATTTTGAACATGAGAGGCATCAAACAACTTTTAATAAAGAAATTAAAGTTTTTTATTTTAAGTAGAAATGCCAGTAAAGTATTACATGGACTCCATGTATTGTTTGTAAGCTCTTTTACTTGCCTGCAGTTTCACAGGGAGAAACTAGGGATGAGTTTAGGGTTCATCTGAATGTTCAGCAGGAGCCGAGCATTATGAATAATAATGGTAATAAGGATGTAGGTGGATAGAGGTTCTTAAAGTGGTAGTAAACGTGTTTATAAAAAAAAAAGTTTTCAGCTGCAAGGTAAAATCATAATGTGCTAGTATACATTACATACTAGCACATTATGAAAGACTTACCTTAGAACGAAGCACTCCAGTAGCACGCTGTCACTGAAGCAACTTCACCTGGTCTTCTCTCCGGGTTGTGGGTTGTGACTGCTTGAATGGCCAAGCTGCTGATAACATCACTTCCACATATGCGTACAAGAGTTTCGGCCATGGCACACAGCTCTGAAGGAACGGCACTGGTATGCTGTTCCTTCAGAGCAAAAAGAAAGTAAAAGCGAGCGCTGTAAATTAGCAGACATGTCGTTTATTGACTCCAATGACCTTGTTCTAAGCAGTACGTGGGACGTACGAAAAGGAGGCTGCGGGATCGTTTACGTGAACACGTTTATAACATCAAACTTGGATTCAAGGACCATTCCCTTTCAAAACATTATAGGGTTTACCACAATGGGGACCCATCTTCCTTGATATTAGTGGGCATTGATACTGTACATCAACACTGGAGGGGTACAAACAAAAGGAAGGCTGTATCCGAGATGGAAACCAAGTGGATTATCAAAATGGGATCCATGCACCCAAGAGATATTAACTGTAGATATAGACATGAATTGCTTTATTGACAATAGCTAATCCTGCCCCATTTTTTTTATATAGTCCCTTTTTATTACTCTTATACATTTATTAGAAGATCCTATTTATTGAGATTTTATAAATTATTATTTGAGTGCTATACCTTTGTCGTTAATTTCGATCATATGCTTTTAACCTACTGGATTTTGGGTCATTGCGAATTCATTTTTATAAATTTTAGTGCATGGTTTTATTTTTTATCTTTTCATTTTCTATTTTAGATGATAATATTGTAGTTCATTTTATTTGGATGCATTATTAAAGTTATTATATGATATTTTTATATACATTTAGCAAGCACTTTATTGCAAAATATGTCATTTTTACCCTTTGTTGCATTGACTAAAATCTGGATAGTATGCTATTTTTTGCATATAATGTCACTAATCACCATTAGTATATTCATTTACATATGGGAAATAAGGGATCACATTCCCATGATTGTGCGCGATTGATACATTATTGGACACATGACATGTATTTTACATGCACGCTGAACTATGATTGAGCACGTATGTGCTGTGGTTGGGGCGTGATGGGTCCCCATATTAACTTTTAACATGAATGACTTTCATTAAGATATTGATTATCATCCTCATTCCCTGTAATATATTGTTTGGCTTTTATGGGATTTAATTAGATTAACAATCTATCCTTTCTTCCCTGGTGATCTTGTGACATAGACCGAAAATTTTTAGTCCACAATATGGCGCTCGCGCATGTGCGGTCAGGTTGGACTTTAACAAGATGGCGCTCGCACATGCACAGAAATTTCGGTCTACAATATGGCTCTCGCACATGCGCTATTGCGCTGAACTTCGATAAAATGGCGCCGAATATGGAGACATATCCGGCTTCCGAAATGGCACGTACGCTAACACGCATGCGCCAATTTTAGTATAAATAAAAGCTGTTAACAGTCACATGCTGAAGCACACCCCTTATGATTATATGCGGTTAGCATGAAACGCGTCAGCGAGGAGCTACAGCTTTGTGACATTACGCCGTCGGCACCACGTGGGTCCCGGCGGCTATCTTGGTCATCTTCACACGGTCAGTGCAACTGTTTCTTTTTCCCTGTACTACTGCCTTTGATTGGAATAAAAGTGCATATGCTTAAACGGTATCACACTATTGGCCTCCTCTTTTTCTGGGCTCTTTGTGAGTCATCAACAACCCACAGAGCCACATTGAGGAGGAAGTGGGGGCATATTGCCAGCGCAGGAGAGCAGTGAGGGGAACAGCTGACCAGACCAGATTTATACAGGAGCCTGGAGCGTGCCCTACAAGAGCATTGTCTCTACATGCGCAGATTAACTGTGCATCTGATGAGTGCACAGCCTTATCATATATACCGGTTACCTCACCATCTGGTTTGAACGGAGCACCTATTGCTGGCGATATTCCGATCTCCTATACTCACATTTGGACTATCTATTCCATCATCATTGTTCACCATGAGTCACTCCTACAGTGAATACATGATATCACTGAAGTCACTTTATATGTTGGCACCTTGTCACAAGTCACTTTATGTATTTTATATAATTCATGTTTTATTTATATCTTTGATGTATTGATTATTGCTTGAGCGCCGCACCCTATATATATATTCATGTTCCTTCAGAGCGCATACACCGGTGTTGTCACTAGCTGCTGCTCCATAGAATATCTCATAAACGATGAACATTTAGGAGATATTCATTTTACCTACAGGTAAGCTTTATTATAAGCTTACCTGCAGGTAAAAATATACAAATTGATTTTACTAGCACTTTAACAGCCAGTGATGCTCCTAGCTTCATTAACTTACAAGACCAGTCAAGGCCAGTTACAAGGACAGTCAACTTATAGTCATGGCAATATTTGGTCAATGATAACATGACATCCCAGCCTCCTTGTATACAAACCTAATGAAAGCTCCAAAGAGCAATGATCACTGGGCAACATGCATCATGATTGACACTGATCACAATTTACAACATACCAGCATGCCAAAGTACATAGCAAACCAAAATACTGTATTTTGGATTTCAGCAGCAGTGAAATAGACCAAAAACAAGGAGAGCATGATTTATCTTGAACCCCAGTTGCAGGAAACATGACATTTTGAGAAAGTCTGAGGTACAATGGAGGATTGAACCTACTGAAAAAAGTGCACATTTTACAGCTGAGAAACAGTCAAGGACAAATTATTTGTGTCACATTTACAGTGCCATAGCACTGGGATAGGGCAGAAAGCAGCAAAGCTGTAGAAGGGAGACAATTCCACCAGCTGAAAAGAAAAAAAGTTGTAAAGTAATGTACCCTAGATGGCATTGAAATGCTGGGCATGGAGGTAATTGGGTAGCATTTTTTTCCTACCCTCCGGCAGCTTGGCAAGAGACCTGGTCAAAATTTGCTGCTGGGCATGGTGGGGTGAAGTAGGTAATTTATCATTTTGCTTCAAGACCGTACTTTGCCCTTTACCTAGTGTGGGTCCATGCTGACCTCTTCTCTGCTTGATGTGCTGTAAGGTAAGCCTCTCAAACCACTTGTAATAATTACTTCCTATCACTTGAGGCCACAGATATTGCAGGAGATGCTGGTGGAGAATCTTGTGGAGCAGGGGTAGGAGTGGAATAAAAGGTACAAACAGGAGTGCAGTCCTTTTGCTGCTGACTGGTATTATCGATGTGGTTGCTCCCATTGAACTTTGTGATGGAGAATGTGCCATCTCATGCATATGACACCAAAAAGAAGGGTATGCTTATAATATGCTGCAGGCAAATTCCTACAGTGCTGTCTGCAGGAGAAGCAGAAAACTAACTAAATAAATAAATAAATAAATAAAATAACTGACTATTGAGCTATGTGTAATAGTAATGTGGATATCACTGGCCTGAGGCAGTGCCATCCAGTGGAATGTGATGGCTGCTCTTTTCACTCTAATGCAAGATGCTCTTGCCTCTGGATGAAATCCTACTGTGCTGTTGTTGTGCCCCTCCCTCATTATCCTCCTCTACAGTTTCAGACACCCAGATATGGTCTGCCACCCTGTCATCTCCACCCTTTTCATCACTCAAGCCCCCTAGTCAGTAAGCAGAAGATGAAGGAGCATCAATTCCATTGGCTTTTTCCTGCCTGCTGTTCCCTTCCCCCTGTGCTTCTGGCACTCTCACTCTCTTCCACAACATCAGATAAAAAGATTTCTTACACATTCTCCTGTAGCAAGTTATTATTATTATTAAGTGCCATCAACTCGAGTCTGAGTCAGCTAAAAAGAAGCCTGCTTTGCCTGGTTCCTTTGATCATACCAAACATTTTTTCCTTCTCTGTTGATCACTCCCTTCTAATAGCGTGACCAAAATAGGACAGTCGCAAGTTCATCATTTGGGCTTCTAGTGACATAGTTGGTTTAATCCCTTCAAAAATCGTTTTATTAGTTCTATGGGCTATCCACGGCACACATAAAATCCTTCTCCAGCACCAAAGCTCAAATGAGTAGATCTTCTTTCTATCCTGGTTCCATAGTATCCAGCTTTTACAGCCGTAATTGACAACTGAGAAGAAAAAGAGCATAGACAAAGTCTGATCTTTGTTTTCAGTGTAGTTTCTTTGCATTTGAAAACAATATACAATATCTATTATGTCATCATCAAGCACAAAATTGTTGTCATTTTATAAGTTCCTGATCTTTGTCTTTTTTATATTTAATTCTAATCCCATGTTACGACTTTCAAATTTAACTTTTCTCCGTAGATACAGTATATCTTCTTTGCTGCTGGTGATAAGCGTTGCGTCATCTGCATGGCACAGGTTGTTTATGTTTCGGTCACCAACTTTTCTGAAGATGGCCCCAGTGTATAGGTTTAACAAGTAAGGTGACAAGATACATCTCTGCCTGACACCACGTTTTATCGGAAACCAGTCAGTGTTGCCGTATTCTGTTCTTGCTGCAGCTTCTTAATTTTTGTAGAGGTGTTATGTGTTTAGGTATTCCCATTTGCAATATCCACAATTTATCATGATCCACACAATCAAACACTTTACTGTAGTCAATGAAGCAAAAGTATACAGTCTTTTGGTATTGTCAGGAAAGGCCTGCCCATAGTACAGGTGAAGATTCACAGCACACAAATATGCTCATGCTCAGAACAATAACGAGCTGGACGGATGTGCAGGTACTTGGGCATAGACGCGGACTTATGCGTGCGCACTCGCGCATCCAGGCGTGCGCCTGTCGTTAATGCTGGAGCCAAAAGGACTATTTAAACTGGCTGCAGTAATGTCTCATTGCCATTTGGTCTTTATCCCTGCTAGTGTTTCCTGATCCTTGTGCTTGACTCCTGATACTGAACCAGCTTGTTCCTGACCTCTGCTTGTCTGCTAGCTGCCCTGATCTCTAGCTTGTCTTGGATTACTCTTCTGTCTCCTGCCCCTGTCTGATTGATCCTCTGCTGCTGACCTGGCCCATGACCCGACTATGCTTTCTCCTGCCATCTATGCCTGACCTGCTCAACTGCTTCCAACCCGGCTCGTCTGGCCCTGCAACCTCAACCTTGCTCCCCAGTGATCCTTCCATCCAGCATGACTGCACCCGGATTCTGCTCTTTGCCTTCAGCCTGCCCTGCGACTTCATCTGCCTGCTACTGCTGGAATATCACCTATTGGACTGATCACAGGCACTCATACCCTGCTGTGCCCCTGTGGCTGCTGTCCCACTATCAGCAGCCCTTGAGCCGGAGTTGTACGGGAGGCCTGCCTGTTCACGTAAGGCTCACTATCCAGGTACGAGACAGGTATTCTTTGCTCTTCTCTAATATCCATTGAATGTTGGCAGTATTGTTTCTTGTTCCTCGGCCTTCTCTGAACCCAGCCTGAGCTTCAGGTAATTCTCGCTCAATGTATGATTGTATTCTCCTTTGTTTTATTTTCAGTAATACTTTACTATCATGTGGAATTAATGCAATTTCTTTCTTCAATATAGGAATGAACAGTGATCTTCTCCAGTCGGTTGACCATGTTTTTTCTTTCCAGATCCATTGACATAGCTGAGTAAGGGCCATGATAGCCTCTGATCAACTCTGTTGGAATCCCATCGAAACCTGGTACAGTACAGTACATACAGTATTGTTTATTAAAGCTTTAATTGCTGCTATGACTTTTTCCCTTAGTATTCCTGGTTCCTCTTCAGCATCACTGTATGGTTCACTTTCTACAATGTTATCCACACTGCTTTTTTATACAAATTTTCATTATCATCTTTCCATGTCTTTTTAATGTTCTCTGGAACATTCAGTATCAGTCTGTTAGAGTCTTTAAGCATCCCCAATCTAGGTTGGAATTTCTGCCTCAATCTCTCAATATTCTGAAAAACTAGACTGTTTTTTCCATTTACATGCTCAGTCTCAATTTTCTGACAAATATCCTTGGGATATCTTTCTTTATCTTTGCGAACTTGACATTGAAACATTCAATTTATTTGAGATACTTTTACTCTATCACCAGAAATGTTGGCTCTCCTTTTTTGTTCTGCCACATTTCTAGTTTATTCTGAAATCCAAGGTGACTTTTTGGCTTTTTTCTTCATCTGTAATGTTCTTTCAACTACTTCACTAATTATGGGTTTCATATTGTTCTATAACTCTTCGGCTCTCTATCTCCTGTATTCAGAACTGCAAATCTGTTGTTTAGTTTAATCCAGTAATCTTGTGGAATATTTTCAATTTCATATCTTGGAAGACCTCTAATGATTTTTTGCTTAAGCTTTACCTTGATCTTGCATGTCAAAAGATCATCGTGTCGTTGCCACAATCAGCTCCTGGTTTAGTTTTGCTGTTAAAACTGCAGATTTCCACCTCTGGCCTATGCAGACGTAGTCAATTTGATTACAATGCATACCATTTGGAGAGGTCCATGTGTATAGCCGATGGTTATGGTGCTGGAATTGTGTATGGACAGTTGGTTAGTTTTGCAAATCTATACAAAGTTATCATCGGCTTCATTTCTTTCTCCTGAACCATACTTTCCAACTACTGCATCTTCAGATTCACATCCTACTCTTGCATTGAAGTCCCCCATGATGATTAGTAGATCTTGATTACCTGCTTGATCTATTGCACTTTGAAGTTGTTCATAAAACAACTCTACATCCTCCTCTTCTGTATCTTTTGTTGGAGTAAACACTTGGATCAGAGTGACATTGATCGGTCTTCCCTATAGACGGCTTGAGATGACTCTATGACTGATAGTATGGTATTTTAGTACAGTCTTTGAGAGCTTATTGTTGAGGATAAATACCACACCCTTTTTCCTATAAGTTTTGTGACCAGAGTAGCATTTCCAATGTTCATTTGATTGAAAGTGTCCCCTGTCTTGTTCATTTGAGTTCACTGACTCCTAATAAATCGATGTTGGCTTTATCCATTTGATCTTTAACAATTTCTAATTTTCCTTGGTGCATTCTACATTTCTTACATGTTCCTATGGCGATAACATCTTTACAATTTTTTATCTCCTTTTCCGTCTCGTAGGCTTTGATCCATCAGCTTCATAATTACTGGGCTTACTCTTGATGACCATCAGCTCTTCCCTAGTAGCATGATGAATGTCTTTCGACCTAGAGGGCCATCTTCCAGCACTGTACGATAGTTCTCTTAATTTTCTCATGATCGTCAAGTTTTCTTGGCACAAATCAGTAGATGTCAGTAGATGAAGTAGATTGCCAGGCCTTTCTTCTGTGCAGTGTAAGTTCAATGTTGTCACTGCTGTCATGTCAAACGTGATCTTACCCTTTCAACACTGCCCATCCACTGCTGCTCAGACGAGTGGTACATCATTAGCCTGGTATCTCCTCTGGAACCTGTCCGCCCTGGGAGGCCCTGCTGGTAGTAAAAGTATTGGCAGCATTGCTTTCAGCTTCATAGATACATTCAAACCCTGGTGTGAGACAAGCCTATGTACCATGTCAAGTTACCGATACTCAAATTATTCATCTGACACCTCTATGCAGGTTAAAGGGTAATTAGTTGTAAAGGAAGAGATAGAAAAAGGACACATCTGCAGCTGCTGGGTAAAATGCATTGCTCTCTGACTGGGAAGAAAATAATTATAAAGGCATGATGTGCCACTACAAGGCCTTCCTCATGCTCTGGCTGTATAGCACACACATTGCCAGAAAGAAATCCAGGTGTTCAAAGGTGCTTCCGACTCCCACTTTGTTCTCTAGCCACAGATCCTGCTCCCCCCTGCTAGCTGTACATGAAGAACCTCTGCCTCTCCCTTTAGGCCACCCAGACATGATGAATACAGGGGATTGCCAAACTTTAATCGTAGCTGTGTGGTGCTATTAAACTTCAAACCCCAACCCTAAAACAGTAAACACCAACCCATTTTGTATTTTTGTTTTTTTCTTTAAATTTAATTCACATAACAAATTGTGCTTTTTTCATTTTTCATAGAGGAATGATCAAAAATGTCAAAGTCTGGTTGGCAATTATGAAAAACACCCGTAAGAAATAATTTTTGTTAAAGGGTGCAATAACAGCTTAAGATGCCATAGTACACCATTACATCTCTCAGATGTTTTTTGAATATATTTCTGAAAAGGCAAAGTTTCTTTGTGTTTTATTGAAGTATATCACTTTCATCTGTAGGTACTGTTTGAATGAAGATCTTATATTTGCCTGGTGCAATATAAAAAGGTGATTTATAGAGAAAATGTGATGAATTTGAATAAAGGACTTTTTTCATTTTTACAGTTAATCAATGTCAGTAGTTGTATTTTATAAGCACAGAACCCCTGCTACCCAGTGCTTCCCTGCAAAGTGGTTTAGACAACACTATACTATAATGTTGAATGCAAATTTATACCTCTGCTAGAGTTCTCTTTCAAGTACTTTTCTTATTTTTTCTAAAATTCATGTAATCTTCAGCGACAACTTGCAGCTTTGAAATTTTTAAAAATGAACAGTTTTCTAAAACTCTCATTCTGTAAGAGACTTGAAAACTCAGTTCTAGCATATAATTAACTAGGAACAAAGAATAAATTACTTCTGGAGAACACCACGCATACCAGATTTATAATCTGCATTTTTATCTTGGTCCACACTGAAGGTGACTTATGACTTAACTGCACACAATATATTAAAGAATAAACTTGTTAAGAATGTATTAGAACACACTTATCGTGTCCTGAGCACAAATCACAGAAGGGGCATACCAGTTACTGAAACCAAGAACTGCTATATGAATGCTACCTGGCAGATTGGCAGTTAAAGTCTATCTCCAGGTTGGACATACTCATCCTCCGGGGAACCCTCACCCCCTACCCAACACCCACTTTTTCAGATAATTCCTTTTTTTTAAATGTTTAGTACATGTATCTTTTTGGGAGCCAGTCCTCTTTTCATTCACATGATATGAAAAGTGCATGAACAGAACTATGATTTAATTGGTATTGCTGTATCTTGGCTTCATTCTTCACATGGCTGGGCCATTAATATTCCTGGCTATGTTCTCTTTTGGAGACAGAGTAAAAAGGAAAGGTGGTTGTGTCTGTCTCTATGTGAAAAGTGATCTCAGAGCAAGTGTGAAAGAGGGCCTAGTTGATAGAGAGTGTGATGAGGCTGAAGCATTATGGGGGGAACTGCACAAAGGTAATCTTTGGAGTTTGTTATAGGCCTCCCCATGTTAATGAGTAGGTGAAGACTCAGCTCCTTGCACAGATCGAAAGGGCTGTAAGGGCTGGGACAGTGATAATAATGGGGGATTTTAACTACCCGGAAATTAACTACAGGACAATTTTATGGTACAGTTCATAGAGGCCCCAACTAGGAATTATGCTCTGCTGGACCTGGTAATCTGAAACCATGCAGAGCTTATTAGAAATGTCCATATAAAAGATCATCTGGGTAGCAGTGACCATAACATGATTTCATTTATTGTTAGCTGTAAACATCAATCACATACAAGAAAAATAAAAATGCTCAACTTTAAGAGAGCTAATTTTCCAAGGCTGAGAGCTGTTCTCCAAGACTTAGACTGGGAGGGAATATTGGCATCAATGAACACAACACAGAAATGGGAGTTCTTCAAAAAGACTGTATGCAAACATACTGCAAAATATGTTCCCATGGACAACAAGTTTAAAAGGCTAAATAATCAAACCTATGTGGCTTACGGCCAGCGTTAAAAAAGCTATAGATAATAAGAAAAGAGCTTTTATTTAATATTAAACAATTGAGGAACGCTATCATCGTTTACACATTACAAAGAATATAACATAATATGCAAAAAGGAAATAAAGGCTGCAAAAATTGAAAACGAATGACAGATTGCAAGGGGGACAAACCCCCAAAAATTCTTCAAATATATTAATAGTTAAAAGGTCCAGTCCGAGCATGTAGGCCCTTTACAAAATAATCTAGAGTGGGTGACGGGGGACAAAGAGAAGGAAAATTTATTTAATACCTTCTTCAGCTCTGTGTATACAAAGGAACATGAGGGAGCTCTTGTCCACAATGGGCATGGTATTGATACAGCTCCAGATGATCCACATTGGCTCACAATTGATATGATCCCAAAATATTTACACAGAATAAAGGTGAATAAAGCACCAGGACTGGATGGCATACACCCATGGGTCCTTAAAGAATTGAGCTCTGTCATTTCAAAGCCATTGTTTCTAATTTTTATGGACTCTTTAATGACTGACATAGTACCACTGGATTGGCGTAGGGCTAATGTGGTGCCTATATTTAAAAAGGGGTCAAAATCTTTACCAAGTAATTATAGACCTGTTAGTTTAACTTCTATAGTTGGGAAGATATTGGAGAGTTTAATAAAAGACCACATAGATGAGTTCTTGCTGGAAAAAAATATTTTAAGCAACAGACAGCATGGATTCATGAAAGACAGACGTTGTCAAACAAGTCTGATTTATTTTTAAGAGGAGGTGAGCAAAACCTTGGACAGAGGGGTGGAGGAGCACGAGGTATACTTGGATTTTGCAAAAGTGCCTGACACAGTTCCCCACACACGGGCAATGTGTAAGGAAAAGTCTACAAACTTGGAAAAATCCATATGTAAATGGATAGAAAACTGGCTAAAAGATCGAATTCAGAGAGTAGTGGTTAATGATGCATACTCTGAATGGTCTAGGGTTGTCAGTGGTGTACCCCAAGGTTCAGTGTTGGGGACCCTTTCTTTTTAATATATTTATAAATGATATCGGGTCTGAGATTAAAAATCCCATTTCAGTCTTTGCAGATGACACCAAGCTGTGCAGTGGAATAACGTCCTTACAGGACTTACAAGCCGACCTCAATGCTCTGTTAAATAGGGCAACTCTGTGGCAAATGAGTTTTAATGTTGAGAAATGTAAGGTTATGCACTTGGGGGCTAAGAATGTGCATGCATCATACATACTAGGAGGGGGTTACAACTGGGGGAATCAATGGTGGAGAAGGATCTGGGAGTTCTGGTAGATCACAAGCTTAATAGTGGCATGCAATGCCAAGCTCTTGAGAAGAGGAGATTAAGGGGGATATGATCAACATGTATAAATACATCAGTGGTTCATATAGTGAACTTGGGGTAGAGTTATTCACCCTTAGGTCATCACAGAGGACAAGGGGGCACTCTCTTTACATCTGGAGGAAAATAAATCTAATCTCCAAATACTGAAAGGTTTCTTTACAGTGAGAGCTGTACAAATGTGGAATAGACTCCCTCAAGAGTTGGTTCTGGTCAGCTCAGTGGATTGCTCTAAAAAAAGGCCTGGATTCTTTCTTGGATACACAGGATATAACTGGTTACTAACTTTTATAAGTAAAGTTGATCCAGGGAATATCCGATTGCCGGGGGATTCTCGGGGGATCAGGAAGGATTTTTTTTCCCCTAAAGTAGCAAATTGGATCATGCTTTGCTGTTTTTTTTTATTGCCTTCCTCTGGATCAACTGTGGGTGCAGGATTATAACTTTTTTTTTTTTCTTTATGGTTGAACTGCATGGACTTTTGTCTTTTTTCAGCCAGACTAACTATGTAACTATGTGTATCCCTGAGTCCTTTTCAAGTGGTGTCACTGAGCTGTCTTCAATTATGCATTTAACAATACATTTAAAAATATATTAAAAATCTACAATAATTTGTGTAATTCAAATCAATGCAATTCTGCATAGAAATTAACTCTTCTGCGCTCAGAGACCCAAAGGAGGTGGATAGATGGAACCAGAACTTGAAAAAATTCGACCACCTGTGCATATGGGGTTGTACAGCTCCAAACAAGGCTGGGGAAGCCTGACCAATACTGTGAAGCAAAGACAAAAAAGAAGCGTACCAACCTTGCGCATTACCTCGGTAAACCAAATTTTATTGAATACAAAAATATACTCACAAAAAAAGAAATATTTCAAGCATGTAAGTTCTCAGAGGAACTATGGAATGGTAAAACCTGCGCGAGTCCCATCATAGGGGTGGACACTCAGGGAACATCTGGTGCGTTTCGAAGGGTGTCCCTTCTTCATCAGAGCTTAACTGAACAATGAGTGCTTTCTCCCATATATACTCTCTATAATCTCTATAATTATAGAGATTATAGAGAGTATATATGGAAGAAAGCACTCATTACATGCTTGAAATACTGCTTGAAATACTTCATTGTTTGTGAGTATATTTTTGTATTCAATAAAATTTGGTTTACCGAGGTAATGCGTAAGGTTGGTGCGCTTCTTTTTTGTCTTTGCTTCGCAATGCAATTCTGAAACCACCCTGCAAAGCTGTGCAATACATGATTGATCCACTTGAGCATAGTGGATATTTTGTAAAATTTAGTTTTAGCATTTATTGATAACACTCCATAGAGGAGATTGGGTATTTGGACATTAAAAAGGATTTCAGATGATCATAAAACAAATACTTCATAAACTGAATTACCTGTACTTTCCTGACTTACTGAATTACCTGTAAGATAAGCATATGTTTCTGCTGGAGAAGCTAAGATGAGAAGGATAAAAAATGGGTGTAGTCTTTTTCAAACCCAGGCTGGCACCTCTAGACATCAGATCCAGACTTCTTAGGATTTGGTTAAGAGAACATTGATGCCATCATTTGAGGGATGTAGAATCTAGGATTTTTTTTCCAAAAAAAAAAAAGCAAAATTGTTTCTTATTGTGGCCATACACATTGACCAGTGTGTACAGCTGGTTAATAAATTAGAATAATAAATCTTACAAAGTTGTTGAGAGTGTTTCTTGATAGCACTGGCCAAGAAGACAATTGTAAAGTATTTTGGGGAAAAGGCTTACCTGTATGTAAAAGATAAATAAAAGCATTTACTACCACAGTTGAAGAGTATTGAGTTGTTAGAAATGCAATGGATTCTTCCTCACTAGATGCAGACATTTCAGCCAAAGTTGTGTCTTGAGGGACTGTGTAACAAAACAGTAAAAATTTAAAAAACGAAAAGAGTAAAAAAAACTACTCAGAAGAAACTTAGTGAAAAAGGCTTTAAGACCTGGGGGAACAGAACCTACTCAATTCAGGAAGCAAGTAAAGGACGTGAATCAAAAGGCATCACAACAGATATGTCCTTCAAAAAAGATAACATAGAAGAGATTCCTTCCTGGGGTACAGATGGATCCGACCTCATGTCTAATCCTATGAGATATGAGGAATGGATTGTTTTCCTTGAAGATCATCAGGATTTGGAATGATCTCTCATTCTTTAAGAAAAAACTTGACAAAGGAGCGCGCTTCTGCCCTTAGAGGTTAGCACATGCTCTGAAACGCGACGCTATGCATGCTGGTTCCTGACGTCATCACACCGACATCGCACCTCAACATGCATTCCAGACGCCATCTTAGTGAGGTTACACCTTACTCCCCACGTTACTCCTGGATGCAGACGTGGATGTCTGAAGCTGGAACACAGCCGTTACTCAACTTTCTTGGAAATTGTACCCAATACATGCCTGTTTTACTACTGTTACATATGAGTTTTCCTATATTTGGTATTTATTAAAGTGGTTCTGCTGCACTTAGAGGCTCTTCTTTTCTTTCTCACCACACAGAGTTCTGCTACAATACTTTATGAAGCTTGCCCAAAGTGCCCCATGGACATTCCTATTTGAATCTATTGGAATTTATGGACTTTTTATAATCAGTTTGGTCAACTGGTGGTAGTGTTTGCGCTGATTATCTTTTCTTTTTTCCCCTTCCTTTGCTACCCCACTGTACAAATTAAAGCCCCTCTTCTGCCATCTAGCAACTTTCCAACCTTCTTACCCCCTCCCCCATTAGCTTCCAGCCCTGTCTACACATCCCACCCCATCCCTCAACCACTCATCCCAACCATCCCACCCCAAAGCCCCCTGCTCCTGCCCCCTTATCCCAACTCCCACCCCTCCTCCCAACCATAGCCTCATTTCCCCACCTCTTACCCCCAGCTCCTTTTCCACCTACCATTCCAAGGCAATAAGAATCGGTAATTGGAATTGGCAAGTACCTTAAAAAAGTACGTTTAGGGTGCATACTTAAGTGAAACCTTTTCAATTGTATATTTAACAGATCAAAAGGGAAAAATATGAACCATTCATTTATAGGGTTTACATACATTTTTTTAAATGCAGCTAAAGTAGTTTCCACTGTTTGTCTGGAAACCAGCATTCTGCAGCCACCTTCATAGCAACAGTCAAATTGAGAGATTAAAGGTGATTGTAAGGAGCCAATCACAATCTGTTGCAGTGCTCATATGCTAGCAGTGAGCATTCATGCAGAAGAGAATAAAGTAAGTAATATTAATGGGTTATCAGTGTGCTGATACTCCTACATTGTCAGAGAGCTACGGGTGAGTTTGGGTCCTGCTGTTCTGCTGTAGTTGCAGTAACAGGCCATGAACTGGCTGCATTTTCTTGAAGGGGTGCCTCGATCATAGGTTTTTAAGACTGGCTGAACAGAATTTATTACAAGGATAAATTGTCCCTAAATACTGTATGTTTTTCAATTGTGTTTTACTGTTATTTGCCTGACTTTCAGCTTTACTCTATTCCAGAACCCATTTCAGATCAGTTTTTTTAGTTAATATTTTCAGTGTTATAAACCTGTACAATTACAGAAAGGCAACAATGACATCTGAACAATTTTGCACTGTTGTCTGTGTTTTCATCATTGTGAAAGTTCTGCTGTTCGTAGCAGCCACATTAGTGTCACAGACTATATTAGGATGAATGAAACACAGTGTGGTACAGGGAAATTTTTTTTACAAGGCAATAGCTGTTTCTGATAAAGGTCTGAAAATTCTTCACTGTTCTACTGTATGCGTGTTATGAACGCAATACACCAAGATAGGAAAGCTAATGATCTTTAATTGATGTAGGAGAGTTTTGGCTGATCCTGAATGTTACACATCTGTGCTTTAGCAGATGTCCCTTTGTGGCAGGAAGCAAATCATCACTACCGGATTTACAGAACTCTCTATGATTTTAGTTATTTTAAAAGACACATGATTTGCAACAGAGAATTGCTTGAGTTTCTCATTGCAGCCAGTGACATTAAATTCCAATGAACAGATACACGTCTTTCCTTTACTTTCCTTTACTTTTAATACGTTAATATTAAAAACACTGATGTATACTAACACTAAATCATGTCTTCCACATTTCTTGTTAATAGGACCATAAATTGCCAGAAACACTGCTAAGTTGACTTTCAGCAAAATTATTAATATTTTATTTTCCAAGTTCAGAGAACAACCTAAACTTGGTCAAGAGTGGTGTCATTCAGCCTTTCTATGCATAGTCCAGGGGCACATTCCAGTGGGATCTTCAGCTTATATAGAATCCCATAAGAAGGCTAAAGAATATCTTCGGTGCCTAGGCAAGTGAGCCATGTCTATGATTAGTATAATTTATCTTTATTATTAGGGTTCTTTGCCTTATTGAATCAGTAGCAAGATGCTCATACCCTGACAGAATAAGGCTGCTTCAGAACCAGTCACACTTCACCCAAATACCTAAAAAGGTGAGACTAATGAAGGTTAAGTTACTGTAATAGATGATTTTGTCATTATATACAGATATTTTAACATCATTGCTTTTGTCCCCATATAATTCAAAAGTGTTTTTAAAGCTCATATTTGTCCTGTCATATGCATATATGGCCAAATCAGCTAAAAACCCAACTTCCCAGTACTGCATTGAAGTGTTGAAATCTAATTGTGCATAGAAATTCTTAGAGAGATTTTATTAGTGGCTTATTCTACAGATCATACTCAACCACAAATCATGCTGCAGTTTCCTATTCACACCAATTCAATGCAGACCTTCAAAATCGTACAGCAACCAATTTTAATCATGTTCCAATGGGCTGTCTACTGTAAATAGTGTAATCAAGCCCTAAAACTACACAGAAAGTAATGGAACTATTACCAAAATACATTTTAGCCAGCCGCATACAGCAAATAATGTGCATGTTTCTCTCCCGTATTAATTTCTATGTCTGGACCAGTACACATTTGGATGGATGGGGGGGGGGTCACCATAAGTTCAGGTCAGCCATAGACTTGAATGGGGGGAGCAGTGCTGCACAGTAGGAAAGGACCTGGTGGGAAGGAGCTGATGAGATGAGGCTACTAAGATTGTTAAATACAAAGAAACTTTTTTTTTTAAAATTGCAACAGTAATGTGGCTACATGCAAATTAAGGGCTATCAAGTATTCAGAAGTTTACAACTCTATGTCCATAACCATTACACTATATAACCAGAGCAGGAAAAGTTAATTTTTCACCATGGCAGTTGAGTTATTATTGGTCAAACCTACTCTATTGTTACACACAATGGAGGAGAAGTGGAAAAAAAACTTTGATAGGTTGTATTTGTACTTTTATGTGTATATTACACAAATGATGATGACATCACATCAAAACAATTGCCCATCATGCATGATTGTTTTTGCCTCTATTATCTTGTATATATTTTATTCTTGTTTTTAATAAGACGCTCATTGGACTGCTCTTCATTTTTTGCATGGTGTATGCAATATACATTGTGTGGGTTGTTACAAAAGAGTTATGGCCGATACTCTGAACTACTTAAGTGATGGTTCACAATATTAAAAACAGTACATATTATTACCTTTTTCCCTTTACGAAGAGCCACCACATATGTGCAGCAGCAAAAGGCTGGGCTTTAACCACTTGAGCTCCTGAGGATTTACCCCCCTTAATGACCAGGCCTTTTTTTGCTGTTTGGCGCTGCACTAATTCAAATGATAATTGCGCGGTCATGCAATGCTGTACCCAAACGAAATTTACGTCCTTTTTTCCACACAAATAGAGCTGTCTTTTGATGGTATTTTATCATCTGTGCGCTTTTTATTTTTTGGGCTATAAACAAAAAAAACACGAAAATTTTGAAAAAAACAATATTTTCTACTTTCAGCTATAAAAAATATATCGTAAACTTAAATTTAGTCATAAATTTAAGACAAAATGTATTCTGCTACATGTTTTTGGTAAAAAAAATCCCAAAAAGTGTATAATGATTGCTTTGTGTGAAAGTTATAGCGTCTACAAACTATGGTATAGATACTGTAATTTATGCCTTTTTTTTGCTATACAGCGCTGCACTAATTCAAATGATAATTGCGCAGTCATGCAATGCTGTACCAAAACAAAATTTACGTCCTTTTTTCAAACAAATAGAGCTTTCTTTTGGTGGTATTTTATCACCTGTGCGCTTTTTATTTTTTGCGCTATAAACAAAAAAAAACCACAAAAACTTTGAAAAAACCCCCAATATTTTCTACTTTCAGCTATAAAAAATATATCGTAAACTCAAAGTTAGTCATAAATTTAAGCCAAAATGTATTCTGCTACATGTTTTTGGCAAAACAAATCCCGTGCATTAGCAGGCAAACTGGCGCTATCTGGGAGGGGCACTAACACTATCGGAAGTCACCAGTGACACTAATACAGTGATCAGTAAAAATCTGTTCACTGTAATCAATGACACTGGTGACAGGGCAGTGAAGGGGTTAACTGGGGGGGTGAGGGGTGATCAAGGGGTTAAATGGGATTACTGGTGTACTGGCGGGCAAACTGGTGCTATCTGGGAGGGGTGCTAACACTATTGGAAGTCGCCAGCGACACTGATACAGTGATCAGTAAAAATCGGTTCACTGATCAGTGACATTGGTGACAGGGCAGTGAAGGGGTTAACGGGGGGGGGCAATCAAGGGGTTAAACGGGATTACTGGTGTACTGGCAGGCAAACTGGCGCTATCTGGGAGGGGCACTAACACTATCGGAAGTCACCAGTGACACTAATACAGTGATCAGTAAAAAATCTGTTCACTGTAATCAATGACACTGGTGACAGGGCAGTGAAGGGGTTAACTGGGGGGTGAGGGGTGATCAAGGGGTTAAATGGGATTACTGGTGTACTGGCGGGCAAACTGGCGCTATCTGGGAGGGGTGCTAACACTATTGGAAGTCGCCAGCGACACTGATACAGTGATCAGTAAAAATCGGTTCACTGATCAGTGACATTGGTGACAGGGCAGTGAAGGGGTTAACGGGGGGGGCAATCAAGGGATTAAACGGGATTACTGGTGTACTGGCGGGCAATCTGGCGCTATCTGGGAGGGGCGCCAACACTATCGGAAGTCGCCAGCGACACTGATACAGTGATCAGTAAAAATCGGTTCACTGATCAGTGACACTGGTGACAGGGCAGTGAAGGGGTTAACTGGAGGGGGGGGGGCGATCAGGGGGATAAATGTGTCCTAGAGTGTTCTAACTGTGGGTATGTGCTGTTTTACTCACTGTCTGTATGTCTTCTTCTCTGTCTGGAACGGAATGTGTCCAGGCAGAGAAGAATGACATCATATCCTGTCCTGTGTAAATGTCAACACAGGACAGGATAGGACAGGGACCGATCACCTGATTTCAGCCAGACATCACTGGCTGAAATCGAATGATTGATCCCTCCGGGATCAAATGGTGTCACCCGCGGGTCAGCTGGAGCGCACGCGTGCACCCCCTGCCGGCAAAAACGTCAGGAGCGCGGAGCCCGTTTTAAAACGTGCTTTTGCGCCCCAGTGCCGTCCTGCACACGTATATATGCAGTTGCAGGGTGGCAAGTGGTTAACACCCACACACCACACATATGTGTCGCTGGGCAGCAGTTGTTTATATACTGTGCTCACTGCGCACTATCAGTGCAAAGACCAAGATGTCAAAGACAGCTGTTAGCCTGGGCTACAGATCCAGGAAGACTGATTTCCAATCATATGACCACTGTAATAGTCAGGCCCAGACTGGCCATAGGGCACACTGGGCATTTGCCCAGTGGGCCGAGGCCGCCTGGGTAGGAGGGGCAGCCAGGTGGCACATAGAGGAACCAGACCATGCATTTCTCTCCTGCCGCCACTGAACGCCTGCTTCTTCGCTGCTAGCAGCAGGTGAGAAATGCACAGTCCAGTTCCTCTATGTACCACCCAGCCACCCCTCATATCATCTCCTGCTGCCATGGGATCCTGTATACCTTTCATTGAAGGTAACCACTGGTTATTTGTACTTTCATAGGCATTGACCAGCACAATAATCCAGTGAATTGATAGCAGGGGCGGACTGACCATTCGAGCACTCGGGCACTGCCGAGGGCCCGGGGTCAGTAGGGGGCCCCATGAAATGCCCCAGGCTTTTTTGGGTGTGCTTTTAGCGTGGGCAAGGACACAGGGGCCCCATGATCCCCTATTGCCCAGGGGCCCCATGAGTTATCAGTCCACCCCTGATTGATAGTGCTTTGTGTGCCTTTATCTACCCATATATTACCTTCTAAAAGGAGAGGAGATATCATTCCTTTGCTGTACATAGCCTGTGCAGAGATCTGAGTTTTGGGAAGGACCAGCAGGTCCTCCCACTACATGCTTCCTGCAAGAAACCGCAGGACATGTTAGCCTGCACAAAAAGCAGCAGTCACTGGTCTTTAATGCAGGAAGCTCCTACACAGATGCAGTTTCACACTAGATTACTGCACAGATCTAGAATAAATATACAAAGGACGCCAAGATGAAAACGAGAATACACATGCCTCTTGTATTGAGACAATATTTTCTTATACCAAAGTTTGCCTTTAAATCAATCTAATTGATATATAAACCTGGTCCATACTGCATTTCCAGCATTTGTTAATATTATATCCTTCATATTTCATTGTAAGGTGATTTATCATAAATACAGGTTCTCAGCGCACACTGACAGCACCATTTACAAGATCAAGGTAACATAACTCAGTTCCGAATATTGTCATTTATATAGGTGTAGCAACCTCCTAGTAGTAAGTGCTAGGATAATTAAATTTAGCTTGGCTCACTGTATTCAGCGAGGTTGGAATTCTGTTTGGGGTTTTCAGTTAAGTTTTAGTGTAGGTAAGTTTAGTTTAGCTCACTGTAACCAGTGGAGCAGGGTTTGATTAATTTGTTTTGATCTGTGTTCCAGGGGCTACATGATTGTTTGTTTTTCCCTGTTCACCTGGAGCAGCTCTTAGGTGGGGTGGGAGCATATTAATCAGCAGTTTAATATTTATGTAGCCCCAACAACTCCCTAGGAGGCTCAACCAAGAGGATTCTGGGAGAAAGCATAAATACTCTGGAGCAGGAGACAGCCTTGTCTTCTTCCTCTTAAGGGGGGCTCATCACCTACCAACTCATTTGCCTCTCAAGGGCACCCTGCCATGTGCTCGTCAAGTGGAGGCCTCAGCTGGAAGGCTGGAAGTCACTGTTTGCTGCTGAAGACTGAGAGGGCTGTTGTCAGAGGATCTAGTCTGGTATGACTAGAGGAAGCAGCCTGCAGTATATTGTAAACAGGCAACCACTTATCCTGAAGCGTTCTTTGAGAGGTTCTAGAGACTGAGTGCTACCACCCCTCTAGTGTATGCAAGAAGCTCAGTTGGGTGTTTGCTGAGAAGTTTGTCCTGAAGAGCATAGGTTATCCATTCCTCAAGAGAGAGGCTGTTTGCTTGGACTGTTCACTGAGGAATGCTCAACATTTTCTTTACAGCTGTGCAGAACTTGTCCGCTCTCTGCTACACAGGGACAGTCATTGTAGTTGTAAGAGTTCCAAGTTTCAAGAAGCAGTTCAGTGTCCTCAAAGTTCATTATAGCATGTTATTGGAGTATCCTGCTTTCCCTAAACCAAGTGCAACTTATTATTAAAATTAAACAAAACACCCTAGACGGTTTCTTGAGCCAAAGGAGAGAGAGTGCATGTGTGGCTTCAGTGTGAAAGTGGGAAAAGACCTTTGAGACTTACAAATTGCTGGCCTCTGCAGGGGACCCGCTGCATATGGCTTTCATTGCTTAAATACTGCAGATTGTACTCCTGATTAACCACAAAGTAGATTTTGCATCTATAAAATATTTTGAAAGAAATCCCATGAAGTTCTTACAAGTTAGGCTCCATTTGCATGGACGTTTTGCTGTAGTACAAATCCCAGAGACAGGAATCTACTGATTCTTGCAGATGTGTTTGGCAGCAGCCGCCGACAGCCTGTCATTACAATGTACGGGCTTAGTGGTCACAGTTATTCATGGATGTTTGCACAGCAGCCAGACGTTCTATTACCTGCAGTACAATCATATAGAGCTGAAAGAAGGGACCTAATGAATTCTTGAGAGCTTGCATCTTAAAGTGGTAGTAAACTATAAATGGAAAGAAACATAGGGGCAAAAAGTGCAGTGATTACAATGCATATTGCTATATTCTTTGCTGAAAAATCCTGTATTATAAGGGTTTATTTTGCTTACTTTCACTTCTCATATCTCAGCTGAAGCCTGCGCCATATTGGGACTTCTCTTCCTTATCCAGCTTCCGCCCTCTCTCTATGATGGCAGCTTTAATCTTGCATATGCACATTATGAACTAGCCAGGCCTTGCTTTCATTTTCAGTTACTATGGGAACATTGCCCATAGCCTCCATGATCGGCCCCATTGTTTACACCCCTTGTGATGTAGAAAGTCCCATGGTGTGTTTAAGTTATAAATGGGCATGTACTCTCGCAGGATTGCAATGCTGTAGGGAGTTAATAACGGGGGCATGCATCCTACAGAAAGGACTCATGGCACACAGAGAATGCAGTGATGCACATGCACTGGTGGCGTCATTGCATTGAAGATTGCTCGATTTCTTAAGCATGGCACAGGTTAGACAAATTGTAAAAACAACACTACATACGTTGTTTATTAATGATTTAAATGGAGGAAAGTTGAAATGTTGAGTTTACTACCATTTTAAATAACCTAAGTTAGTCAATAAAACTCCAAACTTTCTTAATATTATGAGGAAAGACCAGAACATCCATTGGCTTATGTTTGCTGTCTTTGTCTCCATTGACATGACAGAGGTTCTACATTTTTCTCACACTATGCAAAACTAATATATATATATATATATATATATATATATATATATAATATTATGGCTGGCTGTGCATTTTATATTTCATAGAAAATGTTTGCCTTCTCCTGCCTTCCTGTTTCCTATATGCACACCTTTTTCTTTCTTCTTTAGTTTGGTGACTTAACATCATAGGTTCTCTTTAGACTCCAGCAATACAACAGTGATTTTTTTGTAGTATACTACCAGCCACATAGATATGATAAACAATTGCTGTCATTCCCACAAAATGTGACAGTGTGTAAAATTAAAAAAGGATTACCAGTGTTTTTAAATGTTTCAGGAACAGAAGTGCCAGGTGAAGATTTGTATGATAGGTGTACTTCAAAAACTGCCACACAGCACTGCCCTGTCTGGGAGTACCTGAACTCTCTCCAGCTTTTCAGCACCCGATGACTTGGCAGTGAATTTGGATTTTAATGTTTGGGTTTTGATCTGTTTTAAAGCAGTAGCAAGCTGCCAGTTCATTTTTTGAGGTCTTACATGCAAGGTTAAAGCAGTTGTAAAGACTTTTCTTTACCTTCATGCATTCTACGTGCATTCTATGTGTGCAACAGTGTCCCCAGCCCCCTCAATACTACCTGAGCCCCATCGCGATCCAGCGATGTAAACAACAGCCTTGGCTGTCCCGGGTCTCTGCCTCCTCATTGGCTGAACCCCCCCCCCCAGAAAAGAAACTCCTGCAGTTTTCTGCAGGCAGACTGTAGTGGGTGTGGGCTATGGAATCCCTCCTACAGTTCTGCCCTTTGCACAGGCTAAGAGCAGCACAGTGATGATGTCATTGCTATTTTTACCAGGTAATATATAGGGGTTTGAAAAGACATTAAAGAACATTAAACCTTTTTTTTCATTAAAATAACAAATGTAGCATGATCCCCTTAGAAGTCGCTAAGTTATTTTCGGGCTCCTTGTCATTCTGAACCCCTTTCTGAAGCCCAACCCCTGCTGACACCACAGGATTCGTTTGCCCAGAGTAAATTACCACCAGAAAGTTGACTCATTTACCAATTAGAAAAACTTATATGAGGTTTATATTAAACATCAATGTAAGCTTGGTTAGACAGTACAAAATGGTATTGGTGCGTAGAATTGCAATTACTACTCTTAGCAACTCTAAGCAAAGGAACAACACATACAGCAGAATCTCAGTCAGCATTAGCAGGCCTTCTTTTCAGTAGTTAACGCAATGCCTTCAACCTAAGGTGTTGTCAACCCCAGTGAGCAATAAAAACTAGCAACAGTATGAGTAGCTCACTTTGGGCACTCAGAATCTGATGGCAAGAGTTAAATCTGAGATCTAAAGATCTCTTTGACCATGGTAGTCCATGTCCCTTTAAATGCAGTGATGATTCTTCTGCGTGCTCGCTGGGGCCCAGTTGGTGCACAAGTGAGAAGTGATGTAGGTGGCAAAGCCTTACAGGATTAACAAAAGGAGAGGAAGAAGAAAGGACAAATACTTTCCCCTCAAGTGGCACTTGACTTGGGTGTTGTCCCCCTTTATGCACTCAGAAAAAAAAGGGCAGCTTTAGGCAAATAAAGTGTCAAATCTGGCAGTAGGGCTTGTTGGCAAAGGGTAACTCCACTCTGGGCTGCAGTAACCTATGGCAATGGTGGTAGATGTTCCTTTAAGAGGGCAGGCCAATGGTTAAAGGAGCACTAATGTAATCTGGCCTGTAGAAGGTGTGCACTGCGGTCAGCTCTGATGATTGAACTGTGCTGCAAATGTGTTCAACAGTAGTGGCTGTGGGAACTAGGCCGCAGCACATATTAACTGAATGCAATAACCGCAATTGCGTGCAGGAAAAGTAGCAGATATGAGAAGAATGTCAGTGTTCTCTTGTTTAACTGGTGTATGGTACTCTCTTACCCGATTGGTGGCTTCAAGCAGGTCCTGGCTCTTCTCTCTGTCAGCGGATAGGTTCCCCAACAGGTTCCCTGGCCTCACTTGCAGCGTTCTGTAAGGTCACCGCACTCCGGGTCACCAGCTGGCAGACTATCTGGTAGAACAGGGCGGCAAGGCTAGCAGTCAGCGACTTCTCCTTGTTTCTCCTCTCTCTAGCTCTGCGGCCTGGTGCGGTTCTCTGGCTGTAAGCACAACTCTCTCTCTGCTTCTGCTCTCCATCTCTCTCCTGTCTCACTTCCTGTCCAATTTTTATTGCTCACAAAAACGCTAAAAAACGCAAATGCGAAAAAATGTGTCAAAACTCCGCTAAACGCGAATACAAAACCGTTAAAAAACACATTTTTATGTGACTTTACAGAGCTAACATTATCAGCGTTATTAAAATGCCCAGTGTGCGTGGAGCCTTAGGCACCCAACCCAATCACCAAAGTTGCAAATAAGCTTTAGTGTGTTGATGTTATTTCAGAAACAATTGAGTACTGTCCGTGATACTCTTTTTATTTGCAATAACATACAATTTTGAGGACAAGCTTTCGGGGAGTGTCCCTTTCTTCAAGGTCCAAGCAGTACTAATCACAAAGTTTTAGCAGAATGTTAGAAGAGATGTGGGGGATGAAAAAGAAGGAAAAAACAAAAAACAAATAAAGAGACTAGAGATAAGACACAGCAAAAGCAAAGGGGGGGAGGGGAGACAACACTCACAGAGGGAGTCATGCTTGAGGTGATAGTCATAAAACTGTTGGATAATGAGTGAGGAATCCCATGTCCAAATTAAGGCCGTTGCTTCTTGTGACAAATAGAATTATCATTCAATAATTCAAGATCAATGATCTTAGTTCAAAAGTTTTTCTTTCCTGAATGGATTTGAAATTTCCTTTAAGAACTAAAATATTGAGGTCTTCCATTGTGTGGTTTGTTTGTGTGAAATGGTGTCCCACAGGTGTGCAAAATCATCTTCTTTATGTTCCTTGATGGTATGTACTGTATGTGCAAATTCATCCTTGTTTGCCATGTCTGTCCTGTTTCGCCAACATAAGATCCTTTGCTACATTTTCTGCACTGGATAACGTACACAACATTACTAGAGGTGCAGCTGTATGATCCAATGTATGTATGATTGATGTTATTTCAAAAGTAATTTTTATTATTTTAAATCTGCCGCTTTCCTTAAAAAAAAAAAATTCCTTCAGGCACGTCCGGTCACAAGGTGACAATGCTCTGTCCATGTATACCAGCTGTGTGATTGTGTTGTCACACTGTTACACAGGCTGACTGTTTAGTTTCAAAACAGATGAGGGAGGGCCAGCTCAAATCAGAAACTCAAGCAACAATAATAAATGGGACTTTTAGGGGCCAAAATTTACAACATAAATAAATATATATATATATATATATATATATATATATATATATATATGGTTGAATTTATGACTTAAAGTAACGTCAGATTTTGTACTTGTACTTTTTTGTACTTGTACTTACAGCGCACAAGCAAAATATGTTGAAACCACCAATGATGATTGTTTATATACAGGAATTATGACAGATAAAGCGTTGATATAATGCACTACATGCATTTGTTTTGGAGTGCAAATGTATCACGTTTATCCAATTGTCATTGGTTTTAACAATGTCTAAGTTGTAAATTTAACCGTATGTAATAAAAGTGATTTTATGTAACACATATATTTTTGTTGTAAATTTTTGCACCTAAAAAGTTCCATTTATTATTGTTGTTTGGGCTGACTGTTATCACCATCAGGAAACCAGCCCTGGGAAATGCCATGTAGCCATCACATACGCTCATGTATGGAGACAGGAAGTGGCTACGAGTGAGCTGCAGGAGATACTGTCCTCCACAAAAAGTCCAATAGAAGCCAACCAGCTTCCAGACTGACCGACACCAAGGTGGTTATTGCTCCAGCCCCTGTGGTCCTTTCAACTACTTGAGATTGTAGCCATCAGCCAGTCTGCCATTGCTAGTTACTGCACACCAGTCAATGCTGTGTGACATGTGTGTGCTCTGCTCTACTCCACCCACAAAACACCCCTGGATCAAGAACCAGGAGAAGACCAGTGGTCATTTTTTTTGTAAGTAGAAGGGTATTTAACCACTTCCCGTCCGACCCATGTATATAAACGTCTGGACAAGAGCAGTGCAAGGTCGGGTGGCCATTTATAAACATCCTCCCCGCTTGTGTGCGCTCTCTGGTAGAGCGCAGAACTGCAATCCGGTGCCCGTTGTGTCCAGAGGACACAGCGGAACATTGATCGCTGTACGGGACCTCTGTGTGAGTTCCCAATCATGTAATCACTGATTGACCAATCAGTGATCACATGAAGAGTAGTAAGCAAGATGTCACTTCTGACATCATTGCTTACTACGTGTGAAATCTGTGAATGATCAAGGTGATCACATGGTACAAGGCTATTCACAACAGCATTGTACCATGTGACAAGCTGTGACCAATCACATCTCACACAGTATTTATCAATGACTGCAAGAATGCAGCCAGAGATTAGGATAAATGATTGCTTTTACAGCTTTTATGGGTGTAAAAGCAATCACTGTAAAAAAAAAAAAAATCTTCATCACCCCCCAGAAGTAGTACAGTGTCACTATGGTGACACTGTACTGGTAGGGTGACGGTATGTTATAAAAAAAAAAAACATAAATGATAATATAAAAAAATAAAATACAAATGTAAAAAAAAATTGTTTAAATTATAATTTTTGGTTATAAACTAATTTGGGTTATTTTTATTTTTACTAAAAAGATAACTGAATACATTTTGGCCAAGATTTATGAAGAAAAAATATTTATTTGCAAAAGTTTATAAGAAAAACACTTTTCAAAATTTTTGGACTTTTTCATTTATGTAGCAAAAAAAAATTAAAATTCCAGTGGTGAATAAATACCACCAAAATAAAGTTTTATCTGTCTTAAAAAAAAATGCTAAAAATTCATATGGGTAGTGTTGCATGACCGTGCAATTGTCATTCAAAGTGTGATAGCACTGAAAGCTGAAAATTGGCCTGGACAGGAAGGGGGTAAAAGTGTTCAGATTTGAAGTGGTTAAAAAACATATGTTCAGGCAGCAGGTTAGGTGATTTGCTTGTAGTTGGAATTCAGCTTTAAAGTGGTTATAAACCTTGCACATGAAAATATGAACAAAGCATATCCCTCTATAGTGTGTACTTGTCTTAATTAAGAGCACTAAGTGTCACTTTTGTCTGCTGTTAGATCCTCTGCTATTAGCATTAATTACTTCCTGACACCAAGAGAAGAATGGTGATGGGTGAGGGAATCTCTAGCTGATTGACAGCCTCAGCTCCTGTGTGCTGTGTGGAGGGGAGTGTGTCCCTTCCTTCCAATCAGCTGTCAGAGCTTTCCTCACTGAGCCAAGCAGAGTGTAACTTTAGCTCTCCGTCCGCTTTTTCAGACAAGATTTAAATTCTGCACTTTGAATGAATGTAAAAAAGAAAGGGCTGCAGATAGACAGGTACAACGTATGTAGGAGAGATTTTCATATATGTGTATCACCTGAGGCCAGTTACGTCACTGAGTATATGTATGAGTTTGCAACCACTTTATCCACTTGTGTACCACCCACCCGCAATGTACAGTACTGCAGAAAGGCAGTCTGCACAGGCAAAATGACGTACCCGTATGTCTCTGTCTGCTTACAGGTTTGGGGGCACACATGCAAGTGAGAAACTCCAGGTCAGTGATTCCTGGCTTCGTGGCTGGGACCTGCTGATCCGTTGTGACAATCAATCTGTTTCTCATCCCTGCAAAGCAGAGATCATTAGTAAAAAGCAGGACACTGTACATACATTACACATTCAACCCCTTGATTGCCCTAGATGTTAACCCCTTTCCAGCCAGTGTAATTACCGTATTTTTCGCCGTATAAGACGCACTTTTTCTTCCCCAAAACTGGGGGGGAAATGTCAGTGCGTCTTATAAGGCGAATATGGAGCGGCCGGTCCGGTATTTCCACCGCGGCCGTGTCAGAATACTGGGCCGGCCGCTCAGCTCTGCAGCGGGACCTTACCTGTTCCTCTATCCAGCGGCGTGCTGTCTTCCCGGCTTCTGTAGTGTGGGCACTGGGCATGACAGCCGGGTGTCCAGTGCGCATGCGCGAGAAGCGGTGCGCTTTGTGAATGGTAAGGCGGTACCTGGGACACATGACAGATCCCAGAAGCCGCCGGACCAATCACAAAGCGCAAGTGCTTCTCGCTCATGCGCACTGGGCACCCGGCTGTCATGCCGAGCGCCATTACAGAAGCCGGGAAGACAGCGCGCGGCTGGATCGAAGAACAGGTAAGATCAAACAAAAACTCTGCGGAAGTAAGAGCGGGTACCTGTCAAATTCAGGTACCCGCTCCCCACCTCCCCAAAGGTCAGCAGTCATCTGTACTGTCCGCAGTCTCTGGTCATCCCTGTGCTGTCCGCAGTCTCTGGTCATCCCTGTGCTGTCCGCAGTCTCTGGTCATCCCTGTGCTGTCCGCAGTCTCTGGTCATCCCTGTGCTGTCCGCAGTCTCTGGTCATCCCTGTGCTGTCCGCAGTCTCTGGTCATCTCCTGTACTGTCCGCAGTCTCTGGTCATCTCCTGTACTGTGTCCGCAGTCTCTGGTCATCCCTGTGCTGTCCGCAGTCTCTGGTCATCCCTGTGCTGTCCGCAGTCTCTGGTCATCCCTGTGCTGTCCGCAGTCTCTGGTCATCTCCTGTACCGTGTCTGCAGTCCATTAGTTCAGAATTTTTTTTTCCTCTTTTCTGCCTCTAAAACCTAGGTGCGTCTTATGGTCAGGTGCGTCTTATACGGCGAAAAATACGGTAGTATAGTGACAGTGTATAGTATTGTCACTGATCACTGTATTAATGTCATTGGTGATGTCAGTGTCAGTTAATCACTTCCCCCCAGTGTCAGTTAGTGTCACATTGCCCGACGCACTATTGCAGTCCCACTATAAATTGCTGATCACCACCATTAGAAGTATAAAAAAAAATTACAGCATATATACCATAGTTTGTAGGTGGTATAACTTTCATGAAAATCAAATAATATACACTTATTGGGATTTTTTTTAGACATGTAACAGAATACATTTTGGCCTAAATTTACGGAAAAAAAATAGATTTTTTTTAAATGTTTATTATTATAGTATAAAATATTGGGGTTTTTTTTTTTCTAAATTTTGACCTTTTTTTGTTTATACCACAAAAAAATAAAAAAAAAACAGTGGTAATCAAATACCACCAAAAGAAAGCTCTATTTGTGTGAAAAAAATGATATTAGTTTTGTTTGGGTGCAGCATTGCATTTAACAGTTACCATTTAATATAGAGCAACGCTAAATAAAAAAAAAATGGCCTGGTCATGAAAGGGTACAATCTTCCAGAGCTTAAGTTGTTAAGGACAAATTTCAGATGTAAATAATCTATTCTGGGGTTCTTCTATGATGCTGCTGAATTGTGTCAGACACTGTGATAATTAGGAGTCCAATCAATAATCAGCTCGACTGAAAATCACAACTATTCCCCTTTGTTCACAGTTTGCTAAATATGTGAGTCAGTGGCCATATTACACCAGTGCACAACTGAGAACTCCAGTGCTACGAATCTGTCTCATTTCTTTGCAGCTTGATAAATATGTCCCTAGGATTTTATTTTACATGACCAAGTAATATGGAAATAACCTTTTTTTTCTAACTAAATGAATGTAAAAATGATTCATTATATTCTAATGCCTATAAGGGTAGTTGTTAGACTTAACCTGTCAGCATTTCCCCAGCGTGAATTCAAAGTAATTCAACAGACAATACATGCAAAGCAGTGGATACTTTCTCTAGCTTGTGTTTAAAATGCATGAACTGGAATGCTCAAGTGGAAATATATGCTAACAATTTACCCGATGCAGAGCTTTTCACTTGTGTTGCTTATGAAGAGTACCTGTAGTGGATGCAGTTTCCTGGGCAGAATGAATATTTACTAGTTCCATAGAATTGATTACTTCTGCTGGATTTGAGAAAATGTTTTGCTGGAGTAAGCAGTAAACAGCCATTCATCTTGATTGATATGTGTCTTGAATTCTCATAGAAGTATTTTCATGATGCAACTATGTGTCAGAAAAGTTTTATTAAAATGTTTTAATGTATACCTTTACCCTGTTTAAAAAAGGTGCATAAGATATTTTATTGATGGACTGTATTTAAGTCCTTTATGTCGCTCGCTTTTTCTTCAGAGCATTAGAATAATATTGAACCAATCATATTAGCCCTGGACCCTGCTGAAGCTCACAATCAGGGGCAGACTAACAACTCATGGGGCCCCCCGGGCAATAGGAGATCATGGGGACCCTGTGTCCTTGCCCAAACTCAAAAAAGTCTATGAAAAAGGTACCAGGGGCATCTCATGGGGACCCTACTGACCCCGGGCCCTCGGGCTGTGCCTGAGTTTCCAAATGGTCAGTCCACCCCTGCTCACAATCAAAAGTCCCCACACAATATCGTATACACACAAAAGCACTGTTAGACAAATTTGGGTGCAAACTATTTAATCTACAAGTAAATTTTTTTTGTCATTGTTTTTGTTGAGTTTTTTTGATGATTGGAGGAATGAACGAAGAAGACCCCCTAAGCACCTCTTTAAATAGATAACAATTAACATTCGGAAATAATAAAATTAATCAACAAACATAAACAATTTTGGATAAAATTAGGCTGCAGCCCTTTTTTTGGAGTTAAAAGCTCATGAATACATTTCTTAACCTCCCTGGCGGTATTCCCGAGTGTAGCTTGGGGTAAAGTTTCTGTACCAAAAGCGGTAACCCTGAGCTACACTCGGGCTTACCATGCGGCGCTGCATAGGGAGTCCCTCCAGCACTTACCTTGTCCTTCGCTCCCGCGGTGTGTCCCCTGCAGCGTCCCCGGCCATCTCCTCCGGCTGATGCCGGCATCCGGCTTCTGTGTTCCGGTCCCTGTGACGTCGGGACATACGGGCGCCGGCGGCAGCTGGAAATTTGAAAATTTTTAAAAAATGTCATTTTTTTCAAAACGAATTTTACATACTAAAACATTGCTGTTTCAAATCATTTCACATACATTTTGTCCCTACTGCTTTGTCCTGTGCCCTGTCTGCATTTTGACTGTTCTTTCTGCCTGGAAACTGAGAAATGTCCATGGCGTCCAAAAAGCGTCCCTTTAGGTCAAGAGCGGTTTTAGACCGGCTAGAGAACAGCGATAGTAAATCAGAACCACTTGCAGAATTGAGTGATAATGATTCGTGGGGAAATTCGTCATCAGACACTGAAAACAATTTTGCGACTTTGCTCAGCGTTGTGCGAACTTGGCGCTATATTTCAAATTTCAGTGTTTTTGGTTTGATTATATTATTGAATTAAATTTATTATTATTATATTATTATTTTTTATGATTATTTATTAAATTATAATTTATGATTTTGTGTTTCAAATTTTATCATATCCGGAATGTTTAATAGACTCTTGTTCGGACAGATTTCAGTGAGTTATTCCTAAATTACAGGCCTACAATAAAAAAACTACATATTTCCATGCAAAATAATGGTACCGCTTTCAGCACCAAAAATCTGAAATAATCATATTGCCAGGGAGGTTAATAAACATTCTTAACTATGTAAGCTCCGGAAGGTTTTACTCCCTTCATGACCAGACTATTTTTTTTGCTATTCAGCACTGTGCTAATTTAGGACTCGTCCATACCATGGTTAGAGTGTCCTTGCAGAGACATCAGTTTTACTGTATACGTTCTGCAAGGGCACAGCGAAATCAATTGTTCTCTATGTTCCCTGTTCACACCACAACACTAGTTTAACATGCAGATTTTTTTCTGCACAGGAATCTGCAACATGTATAAAACTTATTGAAGTGCTCATAAAAGCTGATGTAAACCGAAGTCTCTGCAAGTGAAATGTGCGTGTCAGTTTCCTTCAGCTTTCATACATGTATGGTGTGAACAAGCCCTTAACTGGCAATTGCGCAGTCATACAATGATGTATACTGTACACAGGTTTTTTCATTCTTTGTTATATAAGCAAAAAAACAATATTTTATACTTTCTGCTATAAAACATTTAACAAAATCTAATCTCTTCATAAATTTAGGCCAAAATGTGTCCTGCTACATGTTTTTGGTAAAAAAAAAAGCAGCTCATGCTCATTTCTTTTTCAGTTACATTTCTCGCACAATTCTCCCATCATTGATTAGAAATTTGTTTGTTTTTGAAAAAATTTCCAACATGCCTGATCACTGAAATTTGATAGTCACTCATTAATGGTGTGAAATTCAAATGAAAATTCTAAGAAAAGATTTTCAAAAGAAAATTCTTTCGGAAATCAACCCACATATAGCCGGCTTAACTTTCAAAATATATGTCAGTATCACCTGGTCAGGTCATAATGATTGGCTTATACAAGCATCAATGCACGTGTAACTTAGCTTTTATATAGGCCATAAATGGGTCGAATTCCTAATGAATTTCCTTTAGAAAATCAGAAATGTAGCGCATTTTGTAATCAGATGGTGCCATCATTGATTTCGAAATTCAACCAATCAAGCTTTTAATTTCCCTTTATATTGCTACATTAAAAAATTTTCATGGTGAAGAATTTTCTTTGCTTTCCAAATCACAGCTCATGCTCATTTCTTTTTTGATTACATTCTTCATACGATTCTCCCATCAGTGATTAGAAATGTGTTTATTTTTCAAAAAAATTCCAACATGTCCAATCACTCAAATTAGATGGTCGCATGAAATTCGATCTATGCTGTGGCCCACTAATGGCGCGAAATTCGGACGAAAATTCTTAGAAAAGATATTCGAAAGAAAATTCTTTTGGAATTCGACCCATGGCTGGCTTAAGGACAGAGCGGTGGGACAGCTAGTCTTGACTGAAGATCTAACTGCTGAAAATCACCTCAGGAGACAGATATTTAAAGGTAGGTGGGAGTCCCCATTGGGGGTAGGTTTTCCTTCCAGAAATTTACCCCCCTTCCTGACCAGGCCATTTTTTGCGATACAGCGCTGCTTTACTTTGACTGACAATTGCACGGCCATGTAACATTGTACATAAATTAAATCTATATCCTTTTTTTCCCCACAAATATTGCTTTCTGTTGGTGGTATTTGATAACCTGTGTGTTTATTCTTTTTTGCGCTATAAACAAAAAAAATACCAACTAATTTGCGAAAAAAATATTTTTTACTTTTTGCTATTAAACATGTCCAGTAACAAATTTTAAAAATAAAATTTTGTTGTAAAAGTAGGCCAAAATGTATTCTGCTACATGTTTTTGCTAAAAAAAAATCCCAGTACGTGTAAATTAATTGGTTTACATGAAAGTTATAGCATCTACAAAGAGCAATATACATACTGGATTTTTTTTTTTTTTTACTAGTAATGGTGGCAATTAGCGTCTTATTGCAGGACTGCGTTGGGCATTCTGACACTGGGGGGGAACTGACTAATTGCCATTCACATCCCCACTGACACTAATACAGTGATCAATGCTAATAAATAGCACTGACACTGTACTAATGACAATGGGCAGGAAGGAGTTAACATCTGGGGCGATCAAAGGGTTAACAGTGTGCTGTGTGTGATTTACTAGGGAGACAAAGCAGCCTGTTCGTGCTGACAGGGGAGAGATCTGTAGTTTATGTACAGACCTCTCCCCTTTCAGCTCCGCCAATGATCACCGAGTCCTGACCGAGAATCGGCAGCCGGGACCCAGTGATTGACATGCCGAGGAGCCAATAGCACGCACGCTCCCTACCCGGAAAAACAAATCCACGTATATATACGTAATTTTGCACATCCCTGCCACCCTGTAGCTGTACTTCTGCTATAGGGTGGTCGGAAAGCAGTTCATAACCGGTGTAGTTTAACTCCATGTCTGTGATAAGTGGTGTTAGCTAGCAGGGTGTTAGCACTGGGCATTAAATCTGCCTAGCAACAAGGAAAAAAAGCAATACGCATCTAAAACTTGTCAAAAACGCATGTACAAAAATGCAAAACGCACTGCAGAAATGGATTAAACGCAAACTGCATAGGTGTGAACCTAGCCTTAGAGAGTGAAATGAATGTGGGGAAGGTTTATCTAGCTACACATCATGCATCCTGTGTGGGGAAACCTATGATCTACATTGAAGAATCATAGGTTAATCCTCAGAACTGTTTAAAAATAAAAAAATAAGCACATGCAAAAAGGACATACACACCCTTACTAATATTATAAAGTATATAAATCAAATATATATTTTTTCTAATCTACTATTCCCCTACCATGCTCCAACCTAAAAGATCATAGGTTAATCCTCAGAACTGAGTTATGGGGTTTAAATAAAACTTAAAAAAACACATTTAAAGCATATACATACCTTTATTATAATAATAAAGTATATATGGATATAAAAGATTTTTTTTTATATTCCTCTGCCATTCCTCTCACCCTTAGCTAACTGCGTTCATCTCCAGACACATTTCTTTTTCACTTTACGCTAGATTCAGACCTACGCGGGTGAGGGCATTGCACCTGTTCCTGCGCCTGCAACCAGCTGCAGCCAAAATGTGCTGCTCCTAACAGACACATGTGGCTGCCATTGATTCTTAATGGCAACCCCATGCATCTACAAACGCAGTGCATTTGCAGGTGCAGGAATGTACAGTAACTTCTCTGCCACTTCATTTTTAAAAAGTTGCAGTAACCTTTTTCCTGTATCAAATGCAGGCACAGCAGCCCATTCAAATGAATGGGTACCAAGCCCATGCAAACACGGCTCGACGAACTGCAAAAGTGTGAATGAAGCCATACAGCCCATCCTGCGTTACAAAGAACAGAGCAGCTGTCAATCAGGAGCAACTGAAGGTCAGTGAATGAGTATAGTTAGTCTAGGTTCACACTAATGAGGTGCAGGAAACGCTGCCATCTGTGCATCTTTCCCACTCCACATTCCAATCCCACTGCCCTTGTGAGCTGCAGCGGGTGTCAGTGCAATCTTAATGACACCCCAAGCGCAGGTCACAAATGCAGTACATTTGCCTGCAAACCACTGGATCGCTTGGTACAAAAGTCCATACTGTCCAGCTGCGTTGTGGTTTCAAAATTGGTGCATGCACGTCTTTGGTACGATGTGGTGCAATTACAGACCATTCAAAATGAATGTTTTGAATGCTTACCACACTGAATTGCATGTGAATTGTGCAGGAATACAGTGCGGTTCCTGTGTGATTCACATGCAGTTCATAGTGTGAACCGAGGCTTAGAAAGAGTACCTATCAGACATACCTGTCAGCTGCCAAGTGTCACACATGCTAAGGCTGGCCATACCTTAATACATTTTCCTGGTATAACCAGCGAGTTGAACTAAAAAAATGGCTTAATTCCCCCATCCACACAGATCGAGTGTGTGAATGGGGGAATCCTCCCCACTGAGCTATTGTGTTCTGATGGCAGGGAGACTTCCCCTCTGTCAGAATACACTGATCTATAATACTATAGTACTGCAGGCTATAGCTGGCCGCACTAAGACTCCATTCACACATAGGCATTGTAAATCGCGGGCAGAATTGCTGCTATTCTGGCCACGATTTGAAAGCACGCTGTTAAAATGTTAAAAGTGTTCAATTCAATGGCACCTCAAAACGCAGAGTGTTTTTGCCATGATCGCACTTTTTTTTGACAAATGCGCCATGATCACACAAAATTTTTTTGTTGAAATGAATGGCACCTTAACACGTTAATGCGCGTTTTGATAGAGTCGTGGTAATTCCGCCCACAATGTAAAATGCCTATGTGTGAATGGAGCCTTCATCAATCAGGAAAAACGCAATAGGATGGTTGTACAGAAGTTGATCTACCACTCAAATTCAGTAAAACCAGCCTGCCCATACATGTATTGAAATTCAGCCAGTCCTTGCTGAACCAGACGAATTTCATTTCATGTATGGCTGGCTTAAGAAAGCTGTCTCATGCAGTGGTACATATGCACCTCTCTGTCATTGAGGTCTACTGCTCTCCTGTTTCTCAGCATAGATATCCACTCTGCACAGCCACTAGATATGCATGATATGTGAGTGCTTTAGAGGTAGGGTTCTAGATTACCATGCACTGTCTGATAGTGTTGTCCTGAAGCATGTATTGACCACAATGAGCTGTATTAGCTTTGTCACTAGGTGGTACAGTGAATGTTTGTTTTCTACACTGAAAAAAGGCTTTAACACCTGGTATGACTTGGTGTTAAATCCAGGGGATTAACACCAAGTTTACACTAGTGTTAACACTTTTGTGAGCCTAAAACAGTTTCTTAAACAGGTGCATTTCTATACTATCACTTAGTTATCACAGAGACAACACAGTAAAGTGAAGAGATGAGATATTTGGTTCCTACCTTAGTTAACACAGTTTAATAAACACCTCTCTAGGGAAATACCACCCTAATTCACTGTGATAAGGCCGAACACAATTTATCACCCACTTAACACAGTTTATTAAACGTACACCTTAGTCCTTAGGGTTCAATATTGATTTGGCCCACCCTTTGCAGCTATAAGAGCTTCAGCAATTCTGGGAAGGCTGTCCACAAGGTTTAGGAGTGTGTCTATGAGAATGTTTGACCATTCTTCCAGAAGCACATTTGTGAGATCAGGCACTGATGTCAGACGAGAAGGCCTGGCTCACAGTCTCCGCTCTAATTCATCCCAATTCATCAAGGTGTTCTATCTGGTTGAGGTCAGGATTCTGCGCAGGCCAGTCAAGTTCCTCCACCCCAAACTCACTCATCCATGTCTTTATGGACCTTCCTTTGTGGAGTTGGGAGCATGAAATTTCCCAGAATATCTTGGTATGCTGACGTCTTAAGAGTTCCCTTCACTGGAAGTAAGAGGCCAAGTCTAACCCCTGAAAAACAACCCCACACCATAATCCCTCCACCACACTTTACACTTGGTACAATGCAGTCAGGCAAGTACTGTTCTCCTGGCACCCGCCAAACCCAAACATGTCCACCAGATTGCCAGATAGAGAAGCGTGATTTGTCAATTCAGAAAACACGTCTCCACTGCTCTAGAGTCAAGTAGTGACATATTTTACATCACTGCATCCAACATGATTTTAAGCAGAGCTATACAAAGCAGTGTGCAGGAGCTGACAGGAGAGAGATCTGTATTGCTTACATACAGGTCTCAACCCTGTCGTCTGGTGCAGGCGGGGAATCACCGGCCGGGAACCGGTGATCGACAGGTGAGGCTGCCAATGGCGTCGCAAGCAGGGTGCTCGTACGGTTTGTGCGTGCCCCCTACCCAGAAATGCAAAATCATATATATATATATATATATATATATATATATATATACATACATATATATACAGTGTATATATATATATATATACATGATTTTGTGCAATCCTGCTGTCCTGTAGCAGTATTTCTGCTATAGGGTGGCAGGAAAGTGGTTAGTGGTTAAAAACAAAAAAACAAGAAATGTCCCATGTCCATTATTAATTACATTATCCAGCTTTGAAGATCCTCATCAATCACGGGGAACAACACCCAATACCTGCCAATCGGTAAGATGTTCTGCTTCTGTTGCTATTGCTCACCAACAGATTTCCAGCTGACATGTGAAAGTAAGCAAAGGGGATGTAATGTGGCTGTTGTCATTGACTAAATATGGCTATAGCCGAACTTAGTCATGGCCATATTTCATCAGTGATCTCAGCCACCTTTGTTTACATTCAACTGTCAGCTGGGAATCCCCAGCTGACAGCTGATTGGGCTGGGCAGGAATGTGTCACTGGTTGCTAGGAAGCTGGCAGCAGCAGGCTCCCAAACAATGAGCCTGAGCAGGAAGTGGTCCTATTTAGCAGCAGCATTATTGTCACTGCTAAGTGCATCCATTTTTTCTGCACCTGGAGGTTTGGCTCAGCTGGTGGGCAGGCAAATACCCCACTCAACGGCAAACAGGCAGAATTCAGACTTAATTCTTGTTTGTCCCAAATCATAAGCCCATCCTCAACTGCAGAAAAACTGTCACATGATAGCAGGTCACCAACCCTAATCAACTGCAGCTGTTGAATTCCCACACAAAACAAAAGATCAGGGATGCTGGTGACATCATTGACCTAAAATGACCACATGAACCTTTTTTTTAGTCCCTAATAATAACAAACAGAAAAACAAAGGCAATATACAAAATGCCATACAACCAGACAGATCCACTGTGTTAATTGTGAACAAATAATTCACATCACTAGATACTTTCTTTAACTGTAAAAATATGAATCCATTCCCAAATGTTTATCACTCTATGCTCACACATGCGAGCTTGTAGACTGAAACTTGCTGCATAGATATGACCACCAATGAAGCAAGTCAAACATTTTGTTGTGATAAATTGTGCCATACCAATCTCCCTCTCCTACGTAGTAACAAGCTCAGCATAAAAAGGGTTTCCTTTGGTAGGTCCACATGTCCTGCCATCAGCATACACAAGTATAAATCTCAGGCAAAGGAAATAGAGACTCCTCATAGTGTACTACATAGTGTACTTATTATAAAATAAAAGTGTTTCCCTTGTTTTATACTTTGGCTTTGTAATAAACATGTTACACTATGAGGAGTATGCGGGATCACGTTTAAGTATGGGATGAAACATATTTGGGAACTAATTCATATTTTTGCAATCAAAGAAAGAATATAAAGATATTGACCCTTGATGCCCAACCTGTAGTGTGAGAGCTGAATGGGGTTCTTTGGTAGTTACTTTTGGGCACTTCAGGACTCTTGCAGACAGTAGTCTGTTTTGGTGCTTACTCAGGATAGTGAAGGAAACATGTTCTTTAAAGTGCTTTCTAGTGGAGTTCTCATTTATGCATAGTGCTCAGATGCAGACACGGGCTCCTTTAACATCTTTTCCTAGAAGCTCAGAGAGACCACACCTGAAGGAGCAGACGTAGCTGGGCAAGTAATCTCCAGCCATTGAGTGGCCCTCTATTAAACCAGCTTGCAGGTAGCAGACGTAGCTGGGCAAGTAATCTCCAGCCATTGAGTGGCCCTCTATTAAACCAGCTTGCAGGTAGCAGACGTAGCTGGGCAAGTAATCTCCAGCCATTGAGTGGCCCTCTATTAAACCAGCTTGCAGGTAGCCAGGCAGGTGCCTAATAGCATGCAGCTTCTCCAGAAGGTCGTTACTAGAATACTGCCATTCCAGTGGAGTGACCCTTTGTCCTCAGACCTCCGATCCTTCTAGCTGTTCACCTGTATTTCCCACCCTGAACTTCACTGGGAGGGATTTTGTTTATGAGGATAAGCTCAAGTAGCTCTTTGTGTTAAGGAATGTTTTACTGAAGTAGTGATTCTGAGTTAGGCTACGTTCACACTAGCCTTGTGTGCAGGCGGCAGAGAGGCGTTTGGGAAGCGTTTTTACCGCTTCCCAAACGCCTCTGCCAATTCTGCACATTACAGCACATGGTGCTGTTCTAACGGGAGCGTTTGCATCGCGTTGCGTCGCGGCAAAACGGACGCCTCTGGACGAGTCAGGAGGCTTTGAAGCCTCCTATTCTCGTCTATGGTGCCGCTCCGCAAACGCCCGGCCGGCGTTTGCGGTGCGGTTGCGACGCGGTTGCGAGGCGTTTGCGGAGCGGTAACACCACTCAAACTGCATTATAGGCGTTTGTGGGGCGTTATTAACGCTCGGCAAACGCCTAGCAACCGCCGCTAAACCGCGCATGCGGCGTTTGCGGAGCGTTTGCCGAGCGTTAAAAACGCTCCGCGAACACCGGACCAACGCTTGCCAAACGCTATAGGGGCGTTTGGCAAGCGTTGGCAAAACAGCCTAGTGTGAACGAGCCCTTATACTCTCTGTTTTTATAGTCTGATAGAGACTACATTCAGAGACTATGCTGTTACTTGACTGAGACACAGACAGATTTCTGTGAAGAGTCCATGTATGAGCAGCTTTCATAATTTGTTTTGTGGTATTCTGCATGCCCTTTGCCATTCTAAACTTGTTTTGCATTGTTGCATCTAACTTTGCACATGTTTAATAAACGTCAAGTTACATTTAATCTGGCCATAAACAGATTGAAATTCAGTCAGTAGCCAAATGTAGATCCGTGTATAGTTAGTCAGTTGTTAGATTGACTTCTGTTGAATGGACCAGCTGGACAAATGTTGTCAATCAGCACCTGCAGCCACTGATAAGTGTATTTTGACAGTGGTGAGTTCCACGGTCAGAGTATAATGTCCTGACGGGGTAATCCTCCAGTCACCTCGTTCTGGAGGAACCTTTTCTATGGAGGGAACAAATCTATGGCCAACGTAGCTCCATGTCTGATCATTCAGCCAATTACCCATTCTGTTAAAGTAGTTTATGGTCTGATTTATATCTTTTTTACACTATTCTTACTTTTTCTGTACTGTCTATCCCTTTTCTCTTTTTTATGTGTTGTTTGTTCACCTGATCTTTGTAAAGGATCTTGCTAGGAGAAATATCAATTATGTAATAAAGTCATTGTAGCAGGTCTGAAGGGAGCACAAATGTGGAGGTATTACTTTGTAGTAAGTCTAATGTAACATGTCTCAAGGCTATGGATATCTTCTGAGGCAAGCCTCCAGTCTCCAAAAACTCCTATAGCATGTTTTGCAGTCTGTGACCCATTTCCTGTTTAATATCTTCAATCTCTTGACAGCTTTCTGTAGCTGGATATCATGAGCAACCTTTTAGTTACATTAGGGGCCATATTGAAGGTCCTCTTTATTATACCATTATTGCTATAGACTAGTTTACTACTAAATATTTACTATTTAATTTACTATTTAGTTTTATCTAGTTGTATGACATATTGTAAACGTGTTCATAATGGCAGATTGTTAGCTGTGTTATATACTGTGTTACATACTCCCTTATGAAATGTTTCTAGAAAATACAGTTAAAGAGGAGGTTTTCCTATCTTTGTATATGCTGTATGTTACAGTTCTTCAACTTATTAAACAATGTTAAATAAGTGTTTTGTAAATAATTCACAGGAGGTGTACTCCAGGCTTATCACTTACTAAACAATTACATAGAGGAGTAAATATTGATGTATTCAGTGAAAATGCCCAGTATGCAGTGTCAAAACGTGGTATGCTAAATGTTATCTAAATCTTATACAACATAGTAAAACATAAATGAATTATCAGTGCTTGTAGACTTGTAGCTTGAATAAATAGGTATTTCCTTAAAGTGATATTAAAAGTAATTTTTTTTTAAAATAACCAACATTTCATACTTACCTGCTATGTGCAGTGGTTTTGCACAGAGCAACTCCGATCCTCCTCCTCTCTGGTCCCCCACCAGCTCTCCTGGCTCCTCCCCTTTGATCAGTGCCCTCAATAGCAAGCCGCTTGACATGGGAGCACTGGTGCATGCTCGCTCCTGAGCCCTGCTCTATGCATCCATAAGACACATAGAGCCATAGCTCGGCCCCGCCCCCACCTTCTCTTCACTGGCTGTGATTGACAGCAATGGGATCCAATGGCTCCAGCAAAGAATGCATGAAGGTGAAAAAATGTCAGCCTTTACAGCCACTATAATCTTTGTTTTACAGTGTATATGAAAGTAAGGAACTTTTTCTAGTGATGCCATGTCACCTTAATTATCCATTGTGTATGCTCTGCATAATGTCATATTGGGTACACAACACACTCAGTAACTTGTAAGCAATAACCTAAATTAATTTATATTGACCCAATAAATTCTTTAGGCTGGATTCACATTTCTGCCTCATGATAAAGCATACCACAATACATGGAAATGCATGTTACATGCACTGCTACATTGCAGGCCATTAATTTTTGATGGCACACCAACTCAGAGTGCCACAACACACAGGACTGTGCTGTGTTAAAAGAGGGTCCTCTGTGATTTTAAGCATGTTAAGGTGCATTGACAACCCGTTTATTGTGAATGGACTACATTAACCCAATATAGAACATAAGACACAATATTGCATCACAAATGGGTCAGTAGTGTTTTACAGACTGTTTATAGCCTGCTTTACTTGTGACGGAGCCTATAATCTAATAGCCTCATAGACACATATACTAAGATGTGTTTGGTTTGTGGGAGGAAAGTAGGGAATCTGAAGGAAACACCCACAAACAAATGTTCTTGGTGTTATTTTGACTCTGAGCCACAGCATTTGCCTGCACATAACTCCTTGGTCATAGCAGAATCCCAGGCCATACTGACAAAGCAAACGTTAGTACTACCTGATAATGCCAAAGCTTCTCCACCACGTTTTGCCTCCTGCATTTTCCAATTGGCCATTGAAGCTGCCTCTAATGTCTCATGCACACTAAGCATTTGTTCCACTCCTCTGTATGCCTTTTCTCCTGGCAGAAGAATAACTGCTTAAAAAAGTACTAAAAACTGAGTATTGTACACACATTTATGCACATTCATGCATATGCACATTAATGCATTCTAGAATTTTAATTTATTCTGGCTATTAAAATGCATTAAAGCACATATATGCAAACGCATATAAACTCAACTAGCATATAGGCATTTTTATGCGCATTCTGAATTTTTTCTGTCCAAAATTTCCTCTCCTGGTTGTTTTTTTTCTGCCTGTAAACGTTCCTCTTCTAATACGTTTAGAAGAGGAACGTTTTAAACGTTCCGCTTGTAAACACCTATGTGTGCATGGACACATGCTAATGTAGCACCACCCCCTTAGGAGTCACTGAGTTATTTTCGGGCTCCCTGTCACTCTGGACCTGTCTCTGAAAGTCTAACTCCTGCTGTCACCACAGTACTCTTCTGACCAGAATAAATTATCACCAGAAAATAGGCTCATACACAGATTAGAGTAAACTAATATGGAGTTTATATTAAACTTGGCTGTAAGCTCAGTAAAACAGCATAAAGTGATATATGTGTATGTAGTGGCAATTACCACCCTTAGCAACTCTAAGCAAAGAAACAACACATACAGCAAAATCTCAATCAGTGTTGACAGGCCTGCTATTCAGAAGTTAACCCAGAACCTCAGACCTGAGGTGTATCTAGCCCCAGCTCACTTTGGACCCTCAGAACCTGATGCCAAGGTTTAAATCTGAACTAGAGAAGAGCTGTATAGTTATGGTAGTTAACGTCCCTTTACATGCAGTGAGAAATCTTTTGTGCACTTGTTGGGGCCCAGTTGGTGCACTACAACGATCCAAACTTTTTTAATGGGAAGAGATGAAGGTGGCAGTCACTCAAAGGATTAACAGAAGAGGGAAAAAAAGGAAGAGCAAGTACTATCCCTTTAAGTGGCACTGGACTTGGGTTGGGTCCCTTTAATGCACTAAGCAGGTTTAAAATTTTAAGCAAAAAGATGTCAGAAGTTGGCAGTCAAAGGGCAACTCCTCTCTAGGCTGCAGTAACTAATGGAGAGTGGTAGATGCTCCTTTAAGAGGGTAGGCTGGTTAAGGGAACAATGATGCGGTTTGGCCTGCAGAAGCGTGCACTGTGGTCAACTCTGATGATTGAACTATGCTGCAAATGTGTTCAGTAGTAGGGGAACTAGGCCCCAACACGTGTTAACCATATGCAATGTCCGCAACTGTGTGCAGGAAAGTGGCAGATTTGAAAGGAATGTCAGTGTTCACTTGTTTGGCTGGTGTATGGGACTCTCTCACCCAATCTGTGGCATCACTCAGGTCCCAGCGGTCTCTCACTCTCTGTAGATGGGGGCCCCAACAGGTTCCCCCACTCTGGTCCCACTTGCAGCGTTCCGTCCGGGCACCGCACTCCGGGTGACTTGCTGGCAGAATGTCTCGCTGAACAATGTGGCAAGGCTGGTGATCAGCGACTCCTCCTTGCCTCTTTCCTCTCTAGCTCTGCGGCCTGGTCCGATACCCTGGCTGTTGGCCCACCCCTCTCCTCACTTCTGCTCTCCAGCTCACTTCCTATCTGGTCTCCTGGGCTTCTGTATATAAATACCCCTGCCCACAAGCCAGCTCCTCTGGCAAATGTAGTCCTCCGATGCACTGCTCCCCAACAAAGTCTTGCAGTTATGCATACAAGGTCCATGGGGCTGCTCTACAGAGTGTGAGTGCTGCCGAATTGCTGGACACTGCCATCTTGTGCTTCTCTTAACATCCTGCGACTTGCATTATAGCAGGGTGTTACACAGGTGCTTTCACAGAAAGAAAAAAAAACAAATGTCTGTAAAAGCGGCATTCCAGTGGCACTTCAGTGTTCATGAGTCCTTATGCCTTGTATACACGATTAGAATATCGGATGAATGACCGTCTGTTTTTTTTTTTCATGCTAGTCTCATCTCAAAAATGAATAGGTTACTAAAATTAGAACAATTCTTGTAAGACAGAATACAACTTCGGAAGTGAAGTAATGTATTGCATTGTAATGTATGGTTTTATTTCTTTTCTTTTTTTTTTTTTAGTGACAGGACTTCGCACTGAGATATTGGGACACAGCACAGGAGGAAGAATTCAAGGGACAAAGGTATGTAAATAAGGAAATTGGCAAATATGGGGCAGCTGCTTTGGGCCCCACAAAAATGGCTGGGCCTAGTTCAGGTGCCCCTTTTTGCCCTGCCTTAAAGACGGCCATGCATACATCATATTATTGAAGGCCAGCATCACATGTGGGCATTACCACAACTTCCTATGTTCAGGAATTTTTTTTTTTTTATTTAAATATTTTATTATTAATTTTCAGATTAACAGTTTGTACAAACCAACCATTTAAAATAGATAATCACAAACATAGACTCACTTTTACCTAACACCATATCAAAACAATAACATTAATCTTTATATCTTTTCCCTTCTCCCAAAGCCCCCCCCCCCTACCAATTAACCACATACCTCCCAACCCCCCTCCAACCCTTCCCAGTCTCTACTCTGCTTTTTTCTACTCTTTCTGGAGATCCTAATCCAGAATAAAGCCATATTAATTCTATATTAATCGACCATAATCTCTAGGATTTAATTTTATTTTTTAAATTACTCCCATTATTTCCATTTTATATGGAAACTCTCCATCTTATCTTCATTCATATGGTAAAGTTCCTCTAATCCATTTATCTGATCCTCCCTATCTACCCAATCTTTTATTTTGTGCCTCTTGTTCCTTCCAAAATTTGGGTTTCAATCCCTTCACTGCATTCAGATAATACAATAAACCAGTTTTTTTATATTTTTTTAACTGAAAGCTTAGTACCATGAAAAAGGCAAATCTCTGGGTCTTTTGAGATATTAACCTCTGTAATATTCTGAATCAGGCATACCATTATCTCCCAATACTCTTGGATTTTAGGACACTCCCACCATGTGTTACATTGTACCTCTACCTCCACATCTACGCCGGCATAAGGGTGAATTGTCTCCACTTAATCTGTGTGCTACACTCGGTGTAATGTACCATCTTTCCCAACATTTATATTCATATTCATATTTACATTCTCATGGATTAGACTTTACATTTTCCTCTGCTTTTCCACATCTATTGTTACTCCTAAGTCCCTTTCCCATCTCTCTATAAATGATGGCGTTATATCCGTAATTATTTCAGTGAGGATCTTATATATGTTAGAAATCCCATGTTTCCCATCACTCCGTGTGTATAATAAATGCTCAAAAGGGTTCTAATCCTCTCTTGTTCTCAATGGCCTTGGCAACTTCCCTATATAATGTTTCAATTGAAAATAACGCCACTCATCCATTCTCATAAATATTTCACTCTTATTATTCAATTCCTTAAGTGAATACGGTTTTATTTCTGAGCATGCATGGTCTTGGTCACTTTTCTTTTGTTTTCATACAAATACTATACTAATTATACAAAAATAGTTTGTTCTGTTATTGTACAAGGAACATTTTCATGCTTGTTCCTTCAGATATTTTCACATGAACTGTGGTGATTGGCTCTGGAAGGCTGTGTACTAATGAACAGATTACTGAACGATCCCTCTGAATGCTTTTTTTTTTTCATCTGATTTTCTCATCTTGTGTACCACGCATTAGAGTGATAAAATAATAGGTATGTGAGAGACAGGTTTAATAGCAAATTCTGACAATACCGGGAACTGTTGAAACTTTGCCTGGTATAAGTTTCTTCAAGTATGTGTAGGCACTTTGTACTTGTAGTAGCTTTTGTTTTTGCTCCCCATAACAGAGCTTCTCTAAAGCCCACATTGCCACAAATCTCACTTTGCTAACAGATTTACACAGCTGCTTTCTACTTTCCTCTTTACAGTTATTTCTTTTATGGATTAAATATTCACATAAAAGCTGTACCTTTCTTACAGAATTATGGACATGAGTAGAATAGAAAGATGCTCTCAGAAAATCTCTTGTGTGTCTGCCTTTGACGATTGTTATTGATACAATTTGACAATTTACATGGCCTGCTGTCAAGGTAGATCAAACACGAGAAATGTAGCAAGATTATACAGTTCTGGTGAAGCATGTTTTTACATTACAATGGGCATAATCACAATGTTCACATTTAAATCACTAGTTCTGTACCATATAGAGTTTTAGACTTCATTCAAAATAAAAATAAAATGTTATTTAGCCTTTAACATACAGCAAATTTAACCCTAAAACCTCAAAAAATCCAGTTGATCCAAAGGTGATATCTTTTCAAGCTTGACCAAGCTTGCTTTCATGAGGCAAAGAATCCTCCACAAACCTATAATAGCAATTGGATTATATCCTAAATAAACAGACGTAATCATAAAAAAAGTTATAGCCCATATGTTCTAATTTTATTTTTTTTAAATCATCTATTCTTTTGTAAATTAGCCTACAAAGTCCCATATGACCACACTTTTTGGAACAGTACTCCACAGCATCACTAGTCATATTTTGAGAATCCATTTTTATAAATGGAGGTTATCAGGGGGATGTGTAGTCAAGCAAAGCATTGTAAAAAGTTTACATTAAAGCGGAGCTCCACCCAAAAGGGGAATTTCTGCTTTAAAGACTGGTTCCCCGCTCCCTATTAAGAATTGGCACCTTTGGGGAGTGAGTACCCGAAATTGACAGGTACCCTCTCCCATTTCCACTGCGATCGCCTAGGCGATCAAAAGTGGAAGTTGTCCTCCTACCCTCCCTCCCTGTAGTCTTGTGGGACATGTGACAGGTCCCAGAACACCACAGGACCATTCAGGAAGCGCAGCGCTTCTCACGTATGTGCAGTGGGCACCCGGCTGTGAAACCGCAAGCTGTCACAGCTGGAGGCCCACACTGAAGATGCCGGTGCCTGGAACACCAGACAGTGGTGAAACAGGCTGCGGGGAGGACACCGCAGAATCATGGGACAGGTGAGTGGCTGTTTTTTAAAAGTCAGAAGCTACAATTTTTAAAGCTGCTGACTTTTTTTTTCACAGTGCGACTGGAACTCCGCTTTAACTCTGAGACACTTTTGCAGACATGTCATGTTGACTTGTGAAAACAGATTGGTAACTGTGTGCCCTGTGCATGACTACTCAGATTCCTCAGAATTTAACATGCTCACATGAAATTGTATTAAAGCCATGCAGACAGAGGGCCTTTTTGTGTATCATTTGTAGGGTTAACTATGCATAGAAAAAGAGACCTCGCTATTTAACAAGCCTTATGCACGAAGACAAAAGGATCTTTAATATACCTCTACTGGTAAAATATATCTTGATTATCAGTCCCTACAATCGTAAGAGTCATGTATAAGCTAAAAAACCCTACAGGATTCTTGTATACAAACTTCATCATGGCTCCCTTGGAAACCACCGTATTGCTGACTGTATCCTTCTAAAGACTTGCGTCCAGGGGCGGACTGACCATTTGGAAACTCGGGCACTGCCCGAGGGCCCGGGGTCAGTAGGGGGCCCCATGAGATGCCCCTGGTACCTTTTTCATAGGCTTTTTTGAGTTTGGGCAAGGAGACAAGGGCCCCATGATCCCCTATTGCCCGGGGGCCCCATGAGTTGTCAGGCTGCCCCTACTTGCGTCCTGATTAAAAGCTGGCTAAAATAGTAAGGTTTATTTTTGTTCACTTGCTCCATAAAACCATGCTTCAATTATAAATTATAAGACCCACTAGAGCATTGCTCCCTTTACTTCCTGCTTGAACAGGAGAAGCAGTGAAGCTATAGACTCCTGCTGTTATCAGTAAAATTCCTGTGGGGCAGATCATAAGTGTGGTTTACTGGTGCTGTGTGTGTCTATAGACATACACAGCCCGGCTCAAGAGTGCGCCTACACAAGAGCTCCCTTAGCAACCAGCTTACTACAGGAGGCACATGAAGGAGGGAGGAACCAACAGCACCAAGAGGGAATGCCAAAAGAGGAGGTAAACAACCTTTTTGTACAATATAGTTGTAAGTATAGCCTATTTTTTATTAAATAAAAATACTTTAGTATTATGTTAATCTACAGACTGCAGGTGTAGGGAGGTTAAAGTGTGAGTTCACTTTAAGAAACCCCCCCATGCAATTCCAGATACCCCTGAACAGTATATACCAGTGCTTCTGATTTTCATATGTTGCATTTGATTCCCATTCACATTCACAAACTTAAAGTAGCAATACGAGTATTCCTGCATACTGTATGTTTGCAGGAAGACACGTTTAGTCTTTCTAATTGCATCTGCAAAGTCTTCTAGGGCCAATGTTTTTCAAAGAATACTCCGTAGTGTCACTTTATTTTGCTCAATTGCTCTTCAAGAGCATAATAACATGCATTCCATATTTCATATAGCACAGGAAGCACGCTGTAAATTAAATTAATTATTTTATCTGTGCAGAAAACATATTACTAATGTCCCACAAGTGATTTTTCATATTAGAAATGTTCAGCACATGTCGTCCCAGCTGAGTTGCATTGGCTCAGTATAGATTTCAATGCGATTGTGCTCTTCGTGAAGCATAAATATAGAGTTTGGACAAAGTCTGCAAGTTAAAAACTCTACTTGCAATGATTTGGGAGTGTGAAACTGTCTCCAAGGTTTACAAGAGAAGGTGTGAGGTACCCCTGTCCAAAAATTGGATAACCCAATACAGCACAGCAGAGGAAGGTGAGCTTTACATTCCTATGAAGAGCTGTACTTCACATTGCTTGATGGGTCAAAGGTTCTGGTGATATTTTTTTGTAACATAATTATATTATATTATTATAGACAAATTTTACTGTTTCTGCCTATACATCCAGTTTGTAACACATCAAGTCATGCAGCAAAAAATACATAAATCAGTATGGAACCACAAGCCTAATCATGTCAGCATGGCAATCAGCCAGTTCCACTGTCCAGAGGGATTAGTTGTTGACACTAACAGATTAACAAAGGGATTCTTTGTCCCCGAGGAGCTTATGTTTACGGGTCAGTAAAACGGCCTGTAACTAAGCAATTTCCATGTAATGTTGCTGTTACTAAATAAAATGTTTTTCATTTCTAAGAAGTGGACTGGGCAAACCGAGCCCCAGCCTTTAATAACTAATTTTAATAATTGAGCTAATAGGAAGGGCAGTTTTAATCAATCCAGTATGAAGTCACGTGGGCGTGATGTAACATGTAAGGGGCTTGGCTCTGGGCAGACATGAATAGATAGGAATGTGTGACCTCCATCACCCTTAAAGGGACCGATCCCTGGCACTGGTTTGACAATCTACTGAAAGCTCAAAGGTGTTTGATCACTATCACATGGCTGTGGATTGAAAAAGTGAAGAATCCTTTTGCCTATTTGATATCATAAAGCGCATTTCCATGTGCTCTGAGATGAGAGTTCTGTGAGCACTGAGGTTGCACTATTATGTGCACTATTTTACTTGATGGTGTTTAGGATATCAGCACAAGAAGAAAACACAAGAATTATGGAAGAATCTCTATTACAAATTGATTGATTTTACATATATGGACTCATTATGGATGTTTTATTCAGCTATGTCACTCTTTTATTTTTTTGTAGCTATTATTTAGCAGTGCTACATCACTTATTTATTTTTATTTTTAAATTGCTCTACTATTGTGGGAACACAATTTGATGTTAGCAGCAGCCACTATCATCACATTATTTTTATATTCCTTTCTGCTTGTGTGCGTTTTCTTTATTTTTGTTTTTTTTTCCTCTCTCTCATTATTGAGGTAGCGCAGGGGTTTCACACCTAAACCAAGAAAAGTGGATGCCCAGTTGTTTAGTGCAAGTACCTTCATACCACTGCTCATTGCACATTAGCCCTTCAGAAAGTCTACGAATGGAAGCATTGTATATAACATGTAGTACCTTTCTAGCCTAAATGATAAAAGGTATACAGAGTCTAATTACTATTAGTAACTTTGTTTTTAGTGTGAGTATATTTTGTAAATAGGGATGAGGTACAAGTATGAGGCAATGCAGAATTCCCTAGCTATTTGCATTTTGGCAAACAGATAAACTAAATATCCTGTTCTCCCACTGTGGTGAACCCACGGCTGTTCAGAAAGTTATTCAATTAGTGGCGATATTACATCACTGATTATTATGGTGCACCTTAACAACCAATGGCCATGCAGCCACCAGTGTCCTACCAACCAATGTCTTCATTAGTTGCTAGGATGAGGGAAGCTGGCCCACACAGAATCCTCGGTTGCTAGAACACAGGCAACTGTTTTTTTGGGGGGGGTCCCCTATAATCCATACCAGATCCTCATCTATAATAAGGCCTGGTATGAATGACGGGAATCCCCTTTGTATACAGAGATAATTAGGCTTGAAAATGTAATTTACCTGCTGGCAATTTAAATGGTATTTATTTTTCTTTATAAATCATACTTTTCCTTATGTACGTTATACACAGTCAGGTTTAAGACATCCCTGGGCAGTTTATTTAAAGGAATTTCACATTTTTAAGTTTTATTTTAAGCTTTCCTAGAATTATTTTTGCATTGGTACATGTCCTCCCTGTCAGTGCTCAGCTACCAATGCTCTTTGTTTGATGATCCCTTGTCTATTTGCCTTGAAAATGAAGACAATTGAATTTCAACATTCAACTCCTATTGACTTCATTGGGGTTATCATTTGTAATTTCCAAAATGTTTGATCAGTTCAGCAAACATCCTGCAAATAGAACCCAGGCACATTCAGAATATCTCTACCCATTGTGACAAGTTAGGGGTTGTTTAACTCAATGGTAGTGCTTGATGGTGAGCCCAGGCCACTTCAGATGTGCCTTTTAGGACTATTTTTGATTCCTTTAAAAAAAAAAAAAAAAAAACAGAATGAAAGTTTACAAACAAATAGTTTTCCATACAGGGAGTTGCCACCATCAGTAAGAACAGTATTCAGCCCCCTGGTTCTCTTTGCAAATCTACTGCTCAGGCCTCATGCATTGGTCCTCCAGACCATCTCATACACTTCCCAGTGCCCATGCACAAATGCTGTACCTCTGTGAACACTGTGTTTTCATGCAGCTCCCTACTGCTCTGTCCCACTCTCAGGCTCAGGTCTCTGTTTTTCCTGTCCTGGACTGTAGACATGCACATTTCTTCTCCCTTGCAGACACACATTCTGACTTCTGGGAGGGTGGTGTCCCAAACTCTAATCCTGGCACTATTATGAACCCAGCACACATATGTACCATTGGTGTGCCTGTTTTCTGCAAATCCGGGCCTAGACTGCCTTATTACATAGTGGCATGGCCTCGCCCTGCCACACCTTAAACAGAATCTTTTCTGCCCAAAGAAGAATTGACATTAGATATAAGCTGTAACAGACCTATCCCACCCTTCCCTTCCACAGAGGTTTATTTACAGGACCTGACTGCTGCAACCTCTATTGTTTATTAACATCCTGTGTAGCAAGTTTTCTCTCTCCTGGCCAATCAGGTGCATCACAGCCCCATAGACGTCTATGGGCCCCGTACACTTCTATAGGCTCCGTAAACCTCTATGTGGAAAACCGTAAAAAGGTTTATATGTTTGCAAAGTATTATTACACTTTAAGCATGTATTGAGTCTTAAAGCGGAATAAGGCCTAGAACGCCATAGGAAGGAAAACATAAAAGAACAATGCAATATGTACTATACGATTAATAAATAATTTCTGGCCTCATCTAAATGACCTTATATGTTTTCCCGCTAGCCCTTAATTTTTATCACTGCGGGTGAAGATGGTGCCATGTTTGAATGTTCTTCCTGCTGATATCCCCAAGCCTGCTTCTGCTTCTACCCTTTTCAGATGTCATAACGGCAATTTTGCACATGCGGAGTAAAAAATATGGCGTTTCACACTTACGGTTTTAGGAAGTATTGATGTGTCAAGAGTCTCGAGAGATCTTCTGGGCACCAAGATTCACCATGGCATGGCACTCTCTGCAATCACAGGCAGTGTGAATGAACAATGAACTGTGCATGCTCGAGTGACATCACCATCTGGAGCAAACAACAATATATACTTAACAGTACAGCTTTAGAAGATGTGGAAAGGTAAACACGAGATTACATACTGTACATGCTTTATTATGGGGGAAAGTGAAAATGCTAGGTTTAATTCCAGGGTTATTTTGCCTATGTTTCTGCAGATGCTGAATTTCAGAAATTCTCATTTGCAAAGGAAATTCAAGAGCTCTGGAAGCACTCCGAGGGGGCATGCTGTCACAGCAAAGGTATGATGTAGCAACGTATGTTCCTGCTGTATAAATGCAGACTAATATACTAATATATCAAAGGAGAGTGACGCAGGCTCACTGGCCTTTAACCTAATCATTGTTTACCTAAATAAAATACTAGACAAACCACACAATCCTAAATCTCCTCTAACAAAAGTGTTCAAGTAAAAAAGACTTTCTAACAAATTTTATAGCAATTTCCCTTGAAATGTGTAGAACTAAGCTGGAACTTTTTATAGTGTACTTAGTTCCCTTCAAATCTGTTGCATAAATGAGTCATTATTTCAGCATCTGGATTCACTTACAAATAATCCTTACCAATCACTCTTCTAAATGCTAATGCAGCATGATTTCTGAGGTTTACAGTGTTGCTTAACATCTACATGTAATTGCACTCTGCTAAATTATATGTGCTCAGTTTTGTAGGATGGTTATTCATTTTCTTCTTTGAATACTCTTTTTAAAATATTTTACTCTGTAAGGCTTAAAGACTAAAAATACCTTTGAAAACCTTTGTGGTACCGTAATACTAAGTTCTAAAGAAAGGTAGGACCCTAGGCCCATTTCATGGGCTCCACTCAGTTTTGACACTGACTGAACAATGTTTGCTTCTTCTCATCACTCATTGTACCATCGTGTAGTACGTTTATTGATTACTACATAATGTGCTATATTGTGAGTTATTGGTATGTATATTTGGTGTAAATAATTGCAAAGATGTTGTGGTTGTTCAGCTTAATTTAGATTATACTTAAAGTGTAACTAAAGTCAACTCTTTAATATTTTGGATAGAGTAAGGGAGGGTTATAACTCCTGTCAGGTTTTTTTTTTCTGTGTTCCATTTGGGAGATTTCTCTTCACTTCCTGTCTCATAGTTAAAGAGGAAATGAGAGGAAATCCTCCAAAGCGAGGGAATAACAGGGTGGCACTAAGGTCACCAGAACTAGTGTCCTCATTGGAAGAATTAGGGCAGCACAGTGGCTAAATGGTTAGCACTTTTGCTTGCCAGTACTAGGGTCATTGGTTCGAATCCCAGCCACGGCACCAACTGCCTGGAGTTTGCATGTTCTCCCTGTGACTGCGTGGCTTTCCTCCGGGTACTCCGGTTTCCTCCTAGACTCCAAAGACATGCTGGTAGGTTAATTGGCTCCTGTCTAAAAAATTGTCCCTAGTATGTGTATGTATGAATGTGAGTCAGGGACATTAGATTGTACACCCCTTGAGGGTTAGGGAGTGATGTGAATGTACAATATATATGTATGTAAAGCGCTGCGTAAATTGATGGCACTATATAAGTACCTAAAATAAATAAATAATGTGCAAAATGTCCATAAAGAACCCCTGTACTCTACAAATCCGACTTGACTTTCTTATTTCTAAAGGAAATACTTGTAATTTTCATATCCTCTAATCTTCAACTAGAGGCACTACATCCCACAGGTCAAGCTGTATACTGTATACCAGTCCTCGGCCTCTAAACAGCAACTGTTGTGACATCACATCAGGTTACAGAAGCACGGCACTCTTGTCACTCTAGTAACATTGATATTTAGTCTTGTTCTTTTAAAATGATGCAATTTTCTAAGCATAGGACTGATTCTGGATTTAGTAATGTTTTACTGAATGCCCATATTACATTGTCTTGTGCCATTAATACAGCATTGTAGTAAGGACCCCAGTTCATGTAAAACCCTAACATCAACACTGCCCAGAGAGAACACAATTTTAGGTTTTGCTCAAATGAACGTACTGTATAAACACAGTGTAAACCATGTGCAAAGGCAGCGCAAAGCATTTTTCCAACAAGCAATTAAAACAATCTTTGTATTTTTCACATGTAAGATTGAAATTTTTTTTTTTGCTTTAAAAATCACAATTTACGAATATGCAGACCAAATTCAGCAAACTTACCAACTTACACTTAGCTCAAATGTTTATAATTGAACTAAATGTTCCTTTGTGATGAAAAATATTAAACATTCACTAAATGCTGATTATTAAATTACACTGGGTACACAAAGCCACCTGTGCACACATTTTTCGCTCGGGAAGATGCCATGTTGATGATTTGACGTGCACTTAGACCAGTGTGCTTCACTCCTGTAGAGCTGCAATGCTTTAATCATTCAAATGAATGAAATGAATTCAAATCAATGGAGATCTCTTTCTACCTTTATTACACAGGTTTGAAGGGGAAAAAGGACATTTTAACATTACTGCATGTACTGTAGCTTTAGATGTTGACAATTGTCCACTGTCCCCCACACTTGTATAAAATAAGTGGGGACGTTCAGCAGGAAAGAGCAATGCAGTGCCTCACTGTTAAAGTATATCTCCAGACTTTTTTTTTAGGTTAAGTTTTAGACAATGGGAAAGATTAGAACCTCTGTCAGGTTTATATTGCTTTCTGTGTCCCTGCTGGGTAAATTCACCTCTCTTCTTTTCCTAGTGACCATTATACAAATACAGAAAGTGTTGGGAAATACATTTTATAGTTATTAGAATAGAAGGTAAGGAAAAATATTCCAATGGGGTCACCTATTACAGTGACAAATGTCTAAGGGGGATTTCCTTTTGCCAGATCCACCTGCCTTTATGACAGGTCATTTAACTGATCATGTGATGAAGTAAGAGGCCAATCACAGCGGCCTTTTACCATGTGATCAGCTATGTCCAATGACATAGCAGAGGTGAATGTCCCCAGCACACCTCATTAAAACTTTTAGACCCATATTAGTGATGCTCGGTGTGCTGGTGACATACTCCGTTGCTGATTCTCTTCAATTCCAGTCGGCGGTTGCTGCAACAGCCATTTTTAACGCAGGAATGTGTGCATTTGGATTGTACACTTTCAATGACATAGCAGATCACGGAGTAAATACAGTTGCCGGTTATCAGCAGCACTTTCCTCATGCTGTCACAGTGAGGACCCACCAGTGGCCAGCAGTGCTACCCATTAGTCCCCCCAAGCAGTGCTACACATCAGTGCCGCCCAGCAGTTGCGCCCAGCAGTGCTCAGCAGTGCCACCCATCAGTACCACCCATCAGTGCCCAGCAATGCCACTAGTCAGTGCCATCAGTTAGTGCTGCCAGTAAGGGCTGTCAATCAGTGCTGTCAGTCAGCACCGCCCATCAGTGTCGCCCATCAGTGCCAACTATCAGTGCCCATCATTGATGCATATCAGTGCAGAATCATTAGTGTCTCCTCATCGATGCCCACCAGTGGCATCTCATCAGTGCCACCTCTTCAGTGCAGCTATTCGGTGCTCATCAGTGCTACCTATCCATGCCACCTCATCAGTGCCCATCAGTGCTGCCTATCAGTGCAGCCTCATCAACGTACATCAGTGAAGGAGAAAAATTACCTGTTTGCAAAATGTTATAATAGAAACAAAGAAAAATGTTTTTTAATTGAAATGTTTTGCTCTTTTCTTGTTTATAGTGCAAAAAATAAAACACCCAGTGACAATTAAATACCACCAAAAGAAAGCTCTATTTGTGTGAAAAAATATTATTAAAATTTCAGATGGGTTCAATGTTGCATGACTGCGCAATTGTCATTCAAAGAGCGACAGAGCTGAAAGCTGAAAATTGGCCTGGGCACGAAGGGAGTATAAGTGCCCAGGAGGCAAGTGGTTAACCACTTCAAGTCCGGACACTTTCACCCCCTTACAGTCCAGGACAAATTTTCAGCTTTCAGTGCTATCACACTTTGAATGACAATCGCGCAGTTATGCAACACTGTATCCATATGAATTTTTTTTAGCATTTTTTTGAGACAGATAAAACTTTATTTTGATGGTATTTATTCACTGCTGGGATTTTTTTTTTTTTTGCTATATAAATGAAAGTACACACATTTTGAAAAAAAGTGCTTTTCTTATAAAATTTTGCAAATAAATAATCTTTCGTGATAAATCTTGGCCAAAATTTATTTAGCTATCATTTTAGTAAAAAAAAAATAACCCAACAATAACCCAACAAAAATATTAATATTTAAAAAAATGTTTTTACATTTTTATTTTATTTTTTTAATTATTATTTATGTTTTTGTTTTTGTTTTTTACATACTGTAACCCTAGCAGTACAGTGTCACCATAGTGACACTGTACTATTTGTGGGGGGGTGAAGATTTTTCTTTTTTTTTTTTTTTTTGTACACTGATTGCTTTTACACCCATACAGGCTATAAAAGCAATAATTTCTCCTACTCTCTGGCTGCATTCTTGCAGCCATTGAGAAATACTGAGAGAGCTGTGATTGGTCACAGCTTGTCACATGGTACAAGGCTGTTGTGAATAGCCTTCTACCATGTGACCTCTGTGATCATTCACAGATTTCACATGTAGTAAGCAATGATGTCAGAAGTGACATCTTGCTTACTACTATTCATGTGATCACTGATTGGCCAATCACTGATCACATGAATTGGGACCACACACAGATGTCCCGTAAAGAGATCGGTGTTCCGTTGTGTCCTCTGGACACAGCGGGCACCAGATCGCAGTGCTGCGCGCTCTCAGTAAGCGTGCAAAGGCTAAAAAGGCAGGCGCCATTTATGCACGGCAACCCATTCCTGCACTGCTCCCGTCCGGCCGTTTATATACATGGGCCGGACAGGAAGTGGTTAAACAAAAAATGTTTGTGCTTGTTCTTTTGAATGATTTTGGACAAAAGCTGTCTACTAACAATCAGATTATCATATGATCACTTTGAAAGCGATATTTTTTGTACAATTTTCTGGTCGTGTGTACTGAGCCTTAGAAAGGAGAAGGATTAGTGAATGATGACTCTGGTCTCTGGCAGCAGGAGTTCCTGTTCAAACTAAAGCTGCCATCCACAAGGAAAATGCTTCCTGCTATATTGTGTGTTTGTCTGCTGCTGCATTTAAATATACATGGACCCGGCAGATGAATAACACAGCCGTTGCTTTTTGCCTAAGATTAGTACCCAGTTTGAATTGCTGTCCACGACTGAATTTACTTGATCAAGGCAGGGACAGACTTGTGAGGAAAAAATATAAAATGTTCTCCAAAAGGCTGAAAAAAGAAAATTATTTTAAAAAATGTAAAACTGTAAATATTGTCTAAAAACAATAGTATTCGTGGGTCAGAGAATGGCTTGGTCTGGACCAACATTTGGCTCTTAGGACTGTCAAAGGTCTGATTTATGTCCTGCCTATCTTTGTTTCAGAGACTGTTGGTCTCAGTCTTTTATTAAGATCTAATTTGGTTCTCTCTGCTCTTCAGAAATGGCCTTTTGAACCCATTAGAAACATTCCCCTCGCTATTCTCACCTACATGCTGGTATTTCTCACAGTCATCACCTTTGCAAGGCGAGTGTCTGAACTGTCGACCTTATCTTGCATTATCTTGCATTTTGTTTTACATAGAGACAAGGTGATGTTGAGGCCTAAGATTTACAGTGGTTGTAAAAGCTTAAGGTTTTTTTACCTAAATGTATTATCAGCATTAAGGTAAAAAAATCTTCAATGGTCATCATCTCCCAACCCCCAAATATTTTGTATAAGCGAAAAGAAAAAAGAAAATTGAAAAGCACCTCTATCTAAGTGTAGCATTTAATAAAAATCCAATCAATTGAAAAACAATAAACATTGCCCTCACATTAAAAATGTATTGCTAAGCATATCCATTAGTCTCCAACATATTGCAGCCTTCCGGGTTGTCAATGGTGAGGAAGCCCCTCTGGGTAGATGTGATGTAAGGTGCTTGGAGCCAGGAAGTTAACCAAGGGAACACCAGGAAGAATCAGCAGGAGCATTAGACTGTATGTGTATATCATATACATGATAACCACTGTGGATAGCAAGGAAGTTTTACAGGCTTACCAGATGGCTATGATCATGTAATATGTTATAGAAATAGGTGTGGCTATGCGTTTCAGGATCAGTCATCCCTCTCAAGCCTGTCCAACCAGGAAAGGTAAAGGGTCAGGGGCGGACTGACAACTTATGGGGCTCCCGGGCAATAGGGGATCATGGGGCCCCTGTGTCCTCGCCCAAACTCAAACCACACCCAAAAAAGCCTATGAAAAAGGTACCAGGGGCATCTCATGGGGCCCCCTACTGACCCCGGGCCCTGGGGCAGTGCCCGAGTTCCCAAATGGTCAGTCCTTACCTGTAAAGGGTAGATCAGCACAAATTACTACAGGATTTTCCCTGCTGCTATGCCTCCAGTGCCCCGACTCTCCCTCTTATGTATGTAGCAATCGTGCACACAGAGATGGACGCGGTCCTTCATTTTGTTAAGATACTTCTATTTTGTACCATCTCTCATTCCCAAAGCAGGCTTCCTCCTCCAATCATCTCCCCTCCCTCTCTGTTGAGTAACATGTGGTCTGGGTGATGACAGAGGTCAAAGGCAATCAAGGTACAGCAGGAAAGCTCCAGCGCTAGAAAACCCCCAGCCTAGATGGTGCCTAGCTGTCTGTTAGCTGTGCTACCTGGGATATCGTAAAACCATAACCCAAGTCCTTCACTGAGTTCAAAAGACATTCCAGAGTGTCGTAAAAACAGACTTACATTTAAAAACTCCTTTTTTCATATAAGTTTATATCTTCACGTAGGACATAATTACCTAAACATGGAGTCCATATTCGGACAGCTCAATTCGAGGCCATTCTCCCGATTTATTACATCCGCTATCTGACATATATATAGGAGAGCAGAAAATTATATCTCCTGAACCATTCAAGCGGATATTTTGTGATTCATGTCTAACTGTTCAGAAGGAGATTCTGCGTAATAATCTACTCATGGATAGGATGTTGTATGTAACCAGGGTAAATTATGAACCATAATAGAAGCTATGAGAGTTTTTGGTCATAACTTCAGTCTCCACCTACACCTCCCTCCCCAAATGAGGCGATTGGTTTACTGCTCCAGGGAGACACCCTGTGGAGTCACTAGAAAAGCTAAGCTAGGTTGAGTTGAGCTGTGTGTGAGAGTTGAAGATCTCCCTGCTTTAACATCAAAACTGACAGTAGGAGATAAAAGCATCCTTTTGGCTCTGAAACTTAAAAGCTGCTTAAACCAAGGCTGACTGGCAAGTACTTTAACCCTCTAACTTCTTTCTGTTATCTCTTTGCTGTGCTATTGTTCTCTGTATATTTATATACTGTATATATTGGCTACATCTTTTTCAGTAAATATTTTATTGCACCCTTTTGACCTTTTAGTAATAAATCTTACTTTCTGAAAGTGTTGAACTGTTTCTAGCGCTCTTTAATGCAAACTACGAATTCCTGCCTCTAAAGAGTGCTACTGTGTGTGTGTTTTAAACTTCGATATATCTCTGCCTGAGGTGACAGTGGTATACCGACGATTATTCAAACATCATAGTGTTATTACTGATATTGACGAGTTTCCTCTTTCTCTGTACAAAAAGGAGGTGGTGGCAGTGTTAATTGCGTAATTAACCAGACCCAGTAACAATCGCTCCCAGGCTGCAGATACACAGATTGTGGTCCATTAGCTGGAAAATCTTTGTGCAGAGTGCAGCTGGACATGGCATTGTTACGCACGTGACAGCGCAGTTTTAGATTGGCTAGTCCTTCGGTCATGAGTTTGGTGAGAAGGGCTGGGGTCTGACGCCGCGATCGTCACACTGTACAGTAAATGGACAATACTTGTGACTATTGTCTGTCCACTCCAATTTTTATTGCAAGATAAAACCTACCTTGTCTCATTCTATTTACTTTCTATTCAACTGCTTACATACTGTCCTGATGCTACCCCTAATCCTGTATTTTGAAAATGTTGTGAATAATTAGGGGTATGAGGATGGGGGGCATTTGGGGTGGTGGCTATGAAGTGTTTTAATTCAACTTTTAAGACAATGCAGTGTGGTACTGTCAAACAATAAGCACATTATATTATTATACTGTCAATTTGTACAAAGAAAAGGGGTTTAGTTATATGTTTTCAAGCATAAACATACTATAACTTTTAGATCTGTTTTGTCTGCTACATTTACCAATCAGTTCAAGCCTATAACCTCTGTATAAACAAATCTGGTGCCACAGCCAAAGCTACCTAAAAAGATATTTTAGAAACTGAAATTATTCAGATTGGCATGTTGCTGCTTTATTGAAGAAAAGCTGAATGTAAAAGTTAAAAGATCAATTAAACATCTAAAATATAAGATGCTAGAAGAAGGTGTCACCGACACTGACCTTGAAAACCACATACAGCGTTAAAGTATCTCACAAGCATGTAATTTAAGGGACTGGTATTTTCCCTTTGTTTCCCATGAATTCTCGATAAAAAGAGTGCGATATCCCTGCCATATGGTGTTTTTTTTTAAATTAATTTATATCTAGCAAATGCCCCCTATGGCAGTACACCCATTGTTTAACTATATATGTGTGTGTGTGTGTGTGTGTGTGTATGTGTATATACAGTCATGGCCGAAATTGTTGGCACCCTTGATATTTTTCCTGAAAATCAAGTATTTCACACAAAAAAGGTATTGCATTAACACATGTTTTGCTATACACATGTTTATTCCCTTTGTATGTATTGGAACAAATATAAAACAGAGGCAGAAAAGCAAATATGACATAATGTCACACAAAACCCCAAAAATGGGCTGGACAAAAGTATTGGCACCCTTAACTTAATATTTGGTTGCACACCCTTTGGAAAACATAACTGAAATCAGTCGCTTCCTATAACCATCAATAAGCTTCTGACACCTCTCACCCGGAATTTTGGACCACTCTTCCTTTGCAAACAGCTCCAGGTCTCTCTTATTGGAAGGACACCTTTTCCCAACAGCAATTTTAAGATCTCTCCACAGGTGTTCAATGGGATTTAGATCTGGGCTCATTGCTGGCCACTTCAGAACTCTCCAGCGCTTCTTTGCCATCCATTTCTGAGTGCTTTTTGACGTATGTTTGGGGTCATTGTCCTGCTGGAAGACCCAGGATCTTGGACGCAAACCCAGCTTTCTGACACTGGGCCCTACAGTGCGACCCAAAATCCTTTGGTAATCCTCAGATTTCATGATGCCTTGCACACAGTCAAGGCACCCAGTGCCAGAGGCAGCAAAACAACCCCAAAACATCATTGAACCTCCACCATATTTTACCGTAGGTACTGTGTTTTGTTCTTTGTAGGCCTCATTCCGTTTTCGGTAAACAGTAGAATGATGTGCTTTACCGAAAAGCTCTATCTTGGTCTCATCTGTCCACAAGACGTTTTCCCAGAAGGCTTTTGGCTTACTCAAGTACATTTTGGCAAACTGTAGTCTTGCTTTTTTATGTCTCTGTGTCAGCAGTGGGGTCCTCCTGGGTCTCCTGCCATAGCGTTTCATTTCATTTAAATGTCGACGGATAGTTCGCGCTGACACTGATGCTCCCTGAGCCTGCAGGACAGCTTGAATGTCTTTGGAACATGTTTGGGGCTGCTTATCCACCATCCGGACTATTCTGCGTTGCAATCTTTCATCAATTTTCCTCATCCGTCCACGACCAGGGAGATTAGCTACAGTGCCATGGGTTGCAAACTTCTTGATAATGTTGCGCACTGTGGACAAAGGCAAATCTAGTTCTCTGGAGATGGACTTGTAACCTTGAGATTGTTGATATTTTGCCACAATTTTGGTTCTCAGGTCCTCAGACAGTTCTCGTCTCCTCTTTCTGTTGTCCATGCTTAGTGTGGCACAGACAGACACACAATGCAAAGGTTAAGTGAACGTCTCTCCTTTTTATCTGCTTTCAGGTGTGATTTCTATATTGCCCACACCTGTTACTTGCCCCAGGTGAGTTTACAGGAGCATCACATGCTTGTAACATTCTTATTTATCCGCAGTTGTGAAAGGGTGCCAATACTTTTGTCCAGCCCATTTTTGGAGGTTTGTGTGACATTATGTCGAATTTGCTTTCTTTCCTCCCTTTTTTTGTTTTGTCCCAATACACACAAAGGGAATAAACATGTGTATAGCAAAACATGTGTTAATGCAATACGTTTCGTGAGAAATACATGATTTCCTGGAGAAATATCAAGGGTGCCAACAATTTCGGCCATGACTGTATATATATATATATATATATATATATATATATATATATATATATATAGTACAGGAGATGACTATATATATATATATATATATATATATATATATATACATACATATAAAATATATATACATATATATATTTTTTTTTATTTTTTTTTTTTTTTAGCCATGAAAATGGCCAGAAATTTAGTGTCAAGACGTGCCCTTGATAAGCTTAAATACAGTACAATGTCAAGTTCAGGACTTCACAGCTTTAAAGCAGGATTAACCACCATTAATTGAACCCTGGCATATTTGCTCAACCCTAGTCAAGAAGTGCGTTGCAACTTCTCATGATCAATTCCAGGGAAAAAACTGATTTTTCAGGCTACTGCTAAGCCATATCTATTTTTGCTAGATATTTCCTTTAACACAGAATATAATTGTGATGATAGGTCTGCTTTAAACCTATCTGAAAAGGCACCCAGATCCTTTTCCATCGTTGATTCGCCATGTTGTATCGCCTAAAGGTTTATTGAAGCCGTAATATATATTTGATTCACAAATGTTTTTCTTAGTTATATTATGATTATAAATAATTAATTATAAATGTAGCAGGTCATATGGCCATTTCCGATATAAATAATGCTTAGCAGACTTATACTATGCATGTGATAAAAACATACATGTGAGTATATGTAAATATGTATCTGTTTCACAAACATACCTAACATGAAGTACACCCCTATTCTTTATGAAGCAGGAAATGCAACATTCAAAAAACATTCACTGCAAGTGAATCTTCCTGGTGCATGTCTTGTAAATTACAGTGATGCACCTGCAGTGAATGTTTGATGAATGTCACAGTGATCGCTACATAACTTTACCCCTAATCAATGTGTTTTTTTCAATGGCCAGGTCCATAGACTTTGGATTGGATACCCCTTTAACTTGCATAATTTAAAACATTTAGTTCAGGTACAGTGCTATAATCTAATATATAAATGTGTTCCAGCACAACTCTCACCCTCAGTAATAAACAAGTTTCACCACAAATACAGAGCATGTATGATACAATAATGTGAAACAATATCAAATAACACCACACCTAACGTGAACAAATTTCAAGTAAGTGAAGTCCATAAAATTAGTGAATAAAAAGATCCAGTTAGATATATTTTTTTCCAATCACCACAATTTATCTCTCATGATCTCTGTGAATTAATTAATTATATAGATGAAGCGCACCAGAAGATATTGACCCCTTACACAGCGAAAAAAAAAACACTTTCACCAGCCAGGTATTTTGAAGCAGGCAAGATGTTCACTTCATCAGAAGGATTCACATTCATATATAGGCTTTGTTATTTACTCCTCAGTTTAGAAAAATATTAGGAAAACATTTCCATAGTGTAGTATACTGTAAATAATTGAAGAAAGAAAAAAATCAAATTATTACACTCACTAAGCTAACTAATACCAGTAATGTATCGAAATAGAGTCTTTGCTCAATTTTCTACCTAAAGACTCACCATAAATGAATCACTCCAACATACGAGTCACAATTGTATTCTCCCACCACAACTTTGGATATGACAAAATCTGTCTCTAGGGTTATCCTTTTTCTTCCAATCCAGTGGCCAAACAGTATCATAGACCATTTGCTCAAAACAGAGCTCATTTATGAATGTGAATCCTTCTGATGAAGAACTAGATGTCAACATCTTGCCTAGAGAAAGTGTTCCTTGACTCACTTCAGGAGTCAATATCTTCTTCCATCTATATAATTAATTTGCAGAGATCACAGAGGAGAAATCATGATGATTGGAATTAAATATATCTTATTTCAATCCCAATCTTTAATAGTCTCTGATAGCTGTCTTAATAAGGATTTACTGTATTTTTCGCTCCATAAGATGCACTTTTTTCCCCCAAGAAAATGGGGGAAAATGTCTGTGCGTCTTATGGAGCGAATATTGAGGGGCCGGCCCGGTATTCCCACCGCCACCGTGTTAGAATACCGGGCCAGCTGCTCGGATCTACTGTGCAGAAGAACCTGCACCTCAGTCTTACCTGTTCCTCAGTCCAGCGGTGTCCTGCTTTCACTGGCCGTTTTTCTCACCGAAGATGGCATCTTCAGTGTGGGCACCTGGCTGTGAGGGGATTGTGGCTTCACAGCCGGTTGCCCACTGTGCATGCGCAAGAAGCGCTGTGCTTTGTGAATGGCTACTTGTAGTCTTCTGGGACCTGTCACGTGTCCCACAAGACTACAGGGAGGACAACTCCACGGAAGTGGGAGCGGGTACCTGTCAAATCTGGGTATCGCCCCCCCACTCCCCAAAGGTCTGCAGTCTCTGGTCATCTCCTGTTCTATATACACAGTCTCTGGTCATCTCCTGTACTATGTCTGCAGTCTTTGGTCATCTCTTATACTATGTCTGCAGTCTCTGGTCATTTCTTATACTATGTACGTAGTCTCTGGTCATCTCCTGTACTATGTCCGCAGTCTCTGATCATCTCCTCTACTATGTCCGCAGTCTCTGGTCATCTCCTGTACTATGTCTGCAGTCTCTGGTTATCTCCCGTACTGTGTCTGCAGTCTCTGGTCATCTCCTGTACTGTGTCCGCAGTCTCTGGTCATCTCCCGTACTATGTCCGCAGTCTCTGGTCATCTCCCGTACTATGTCTGCAGTCTCTGGTCATTTCCTGTACTATGTCTGCAGTCTCTGGTCATTTCTTTACTATGTCTGCAGTCTCTGGTCATCTCCTGTAGTATGTCCGCAGTCTTTGGTCATCTCCTGTTCTATGTCCACAGTCTCTGGTCATCTCCTGTATAAATGTCTTCAGTCTCTGGTCATCTCCTGTACTATGTCTGCAGTCTCTGGTCATTTCCTGTACTATGTCTGCAGTCTCTGGTCATGTCCTGTACTATGTCTGCAGTCCACTGGTTCAGAATATTTTTTTTCTTGTTTCCCTCCTCTAAAATCTAGGTGCGTCTTATGGTCAGGTGCGTCTTATGGAGCAAAAAATACGGTACCTTGTATGGTGAGGGGAGCCACAAATCCCAGTGGATCATATAGACTGTTCACCACTGACAGAACACCACGTTTGGTAAATGGTTTGTCTGCAGAGCTAACTTGAAAGCCAAAGGTAACTTTTAATAAGTTCTACCGTAAGCCCAGACTTCTCTGAACAGGAGGCATGTTCATTCCCAAATTTAAATCTTTAAATCCTGTGGCATTATCGCAATGCTGAAAGGCTTTTATAACAGTAGCCCTGTTTGAGACAATCTCATGGAGTCTGAGCTAGGCCTCAGAAAGCACAACTTGAGTCCTTTATAGAAGGTCTGTGGCTTCTTCATATGTGGGTAAAGATTTGAGTCCGTCATCCACGTAGAGGTCTCTCTAAATGAACTGTTGAGCACCTGCACTATACTCCTTTTCGTCATCAAGAGCATTCCATGATATACCATATGGTGCAGCTTCAGGCGAGAGACTGTTTCCGAATATATGTACTTTCATGTGGTATTCAATCACTTCATTGTTTATGTTATTGCCACGGTGCCACATTATTACATTACATTGAGTTTATATAGCGCCAAAGGGTTTGCTCAGCGCTGTACAATAGAGGGGGGGACAATACATGAAACATTACAGCAGCTACGAACAGCACACGAGGGGTAAGAGGGCCCTACTCTTTCGAGCTTACAATCTGGGAGGGAGGGGGTAGTGGTACAGGAGGAAGTGGCTGTGGGGGATGGAGTGGTAGGAGGAATGAAGGAGAGCAGCAGTTAGGTGAGGGTGGGGTAGGCTTCCCTGAAGAGGTGGGTTTTCAGGGAGCGCCTGAAGGTGAGGAGGGAAGGTGACAGTCTGATGGATTGGGGTAGTGAGTTCCAGAGGATGGAAATTTGGATTTTCTGATTTTACACAGAAACCTTCCTATGGTCTTCTCTTACTATAAAGCAATGGAACATTTGTTTATTGTCAGCAGTTATGGCAACTATGTGACTTTTCTATGAACAAATAAAATACCATAAATAAATAAAATAAAATAAAATAACACCAGCACAGAACATCAAACCAAAAAAAATAAAAATATGTCCAAAATACCACCGTGTCCAAAAACAATTCAAAATATAAAATCAGAAAATCCAAATTTAACCAAAATTAAAATTAAAAGCTTAAACTTTTTCTTCTTCTTTCATCACCAAAACCTTCTTAATACCCGCAAATCCTGATGTTCATACACCTCAAAAAAAGGAAAAAAAACTCGACATAGTGTCATACCTTAAATGATATAAAACACACGTGCCACTCACTGTGCAGCATGCAAAATATTAAATAAATGTGTATACTCCAAACGAGTGTCTCAATACATACAAATAAGTGAATGTCAATAGGAGTGAAAAACACATTCACATAGAATATGAAATGCAATGTTTGAAAACCACTCCACAAATAACACTGCCAGTGTATAACACCACACTCTATATATATAAAAACAGTGATAGCCAAAAGGCCCAGACCACCACTCTCCAACTCTTATAAGGATGGGTAATTACCCTATAGCAGAAACAGCAGGGCAATATACCACTCTGGGTTACTTTCTCCTCACATCGATTTTCTCCAAAGACTAGGGCCACTTCCTCCACTTTCCTCCAGAAAACCAGTCACAGTATAAAAGATATTCTTCTTTATTGGTAACTCACATAAAAAATTCCAGTGGTAACAGCTCCTCCTCACAAGAAGTACACACATGGACAGGTTCAGGGAAACATTAACCGCATGTTCCCACTTCCAAGATGGCCGCGATCACACTTCCGGTCAACGTCGATGCGTCTGACGTCACGTGTCCTGACGCGTTTCGTCATTTCCTTTGACTTTTTCAGAAGGAAAAAGTCAAAGGAAGTGACGAAACGCGTCAGGACACGTGACGTCAGACGCATCGACGTTGACCGGAAGTGCGATCGCGGCCATCTTGGAAGTGGGAACATGCGGTTAATGTTTCCCTGAACCTGTCCATGTGTGTACTTCTTGTGAGGAGGAGCTGTTACCACTGGAATTTTTTATGTGAGTTACCAATAAAGAAGAATATCTTTTATACTGTGACTGGTTTTCTGGAGGAAAGTGGAGGAAGTGGCCCTAGTCTTTGGAGAAAATCGATGTGAGGAGAAAGTAACCCAGAGTGGTATATTGCCCTGCTGTTTCTGCTATAGGGTAATTACCCATCCTTATAAGAGTTGGAGAGTGGTGGTCTGGGCCTTTTGGCTATCACTATTTTTATATATATAGAGTGTGGTGTTATACACTGGCAGTGTTATTTGTGGAGTGGTTTTCACACATTGCATTTCATATTCTATGTGAATGTGTTTTTCACTCTTATTGACATTCACTTATTTGTATGTGTTGAGACACTCGTTTAGAGTATACACATTTATTTAATATTTTGCATGCTGCACAGTGAGTGGCACGTGTGTTTTATATCATTTAAGGTATGACACTATGTCGAGTTTTTTTTCCTTTTTTTGAGGTGTATGAACATCAGGATTTGCGGGTATTAAGAAGGTTTTGGTGATGAAAGAAGAAGAAAAAGTTTAAGCTTTTAATTTTAATTTTGGTTAAATTTGGATTTTCTGATTTTATATTTTGAATTGTTTTTGGACACGGTGGGATTTTGGACGTATTTTTATTTTTTTGGTTTGATGTTCTGTGCTGGTGTTATTTTATTTTATTTTATTTATTTATGGTATTTTATTTGTTCATAGAAAAGTCACATATATATTGTCTAGCCGGCCTTCAAGGGTGAAGGTAGATCACTTTTCTGGGATATTATAGGGTTAAGTGTTGTTATATAGAATTATAAGTTATGGCAACTGGCTCTCTTCTGAACCTCCTAAGTACCCCTACAAGATTGTTGGTTAAGGTACTGTAGGACCAGTGAGAACATCATTCATGGATATGCCTTGATGCCTGGCACTGGAATAAAGCACTACCCTGGTTTGTTTTGGTTTACGTGGATGATACACTTCGAAGAAAGGCAGATTATAGCACTCATCTTGTTCTAGAAGAGGTGGATCTGGCTCAGCATGATCAATGTCAAAGATCCTTTTCATAAAGGCAATGAAATGGTCCTTCATTTCAGGCCTGTTCTTTAGTGTTTGCTCAAGTGAGTTGAATCTGGATAAATCTTCTTCACGGTTGTTTGGAAGTCTGGCTCTTGTAGCACAAAGAGGTAATAGTGCATCCCAGCTGTTACATTTATGTCTGAAGAATTACAGTTGTGTCCAAAATTATTCAACCCCCAATGCTGTAAAGGGGTTTAGGGACTATAGTGTACATTTGGAATTGTATTCAGAATCAAATCCTACAAGGACGTTGTAACTACCCAAATGCAACTAAAATGACATCAATTGTTTATGTAATACAGTAGTAAATGGTTCTTATGTGGTTTCTTCATTGCCACAATTATTCAACCCCTTAAAGACTACCACTCTGAAGAACAGAGGTTCATACAGGTGCTTTCCATCAGGTATTGAAAACACCTGTGGATGTCACCGAGCAGCAATCAAGCATAATAAGCACCAATTAGGCAGCTTTAAAATGACTGTGATACTCAGCTCCTTCTAGACATTTACTGGTGTGGTTACAAACATGGTGAAGGCAAGAGAATGGTCCAGGAAGACAAGAGAAGAGGTGATTTCTCTTCACAGGAAGGGCAATGGCTATAAGAAGATTGCAAAGATGTTAAACATACCAAGAGACACCTTAGGAAGCATCATTCGCAAATTCAAGGCAAAGGGCACTGTTGAAACGCTACCTGGTCGTGGCAGAAAGAAGATGCTGACTTCGACTGCTGTGCGCTACCTGAAGCGTAGAGTGGAGAGAAGTCCCCGTGTGACTGCTGAGGAACTGAGAAAAGATTTGTCAGATGTGGGTACAGAAGTTTCAGCCCAGACAATAAGACGCACACTGCGTAATGAAGGCCTCCGTGCCAGAACTCCCAGGCGTACCCCCTTGCTGTCTCCAAAGAATAAGAAGAGTCGACTGCAGTATGCCAAAAGCCATGTGGACAAACCACAAAAGTTGTGGGATAGTGTTCTGTGGACTGATGAAACAAAATTAGAACTGTTTGGGCCCATGGATCAACGCTATGTTTGGAGGAGGAAGAACAAGGCCTATGATGAAAAGAACACCTTGCCTACTGTGAAGCATGGTGGAGGGTCAATCATGCTTTGGGGCTGTTTTGCTTCTGCAGGTACAGGGAAGCTTCAGCGTGTGCAAGGTACCATGAATTCTCTTCAGTACCAGGAGATATTGGATGGAAACGTGATGCAGTCCGTCACACACCTGAGGCTTGGGAGACGTTGGACCTTTCAACAGGACAATGATCCCAAGCATACCTCCAAGTCCACTAGAGCATGGTTGCAGAGGAAAGGCTGGAACATTTTGGAGTGGCCATCGCAGTCACCAGACTTAAATCCGATTGAGAACCTCTGGTGGGACTTAAAGAAAGCAGTTGCAGTGCGCAAGCCTAAGAATGTGACTGAACTGGAGGCCTTTGCCCATGAAGAATGGGCGAAGATACCCGTAGATCGCTGCAAGACACTTGTGTCAAGCTATGCTTCACGTTTAAAAGCTGTTATAACTGTAAAAGGATGCTGTACTAAGTACTAAGATTGAATGTCACTTGGGGGTTGAATAAAACTGATAATGCTGTGAGCACAGAAAAGACATTTGTGGTTATTTCATTATAACTGTTATGTTATATTTGTCTGACCTACAAGTGCCTCTTTAATGTAAATGTAAGCAAGATGACTGAATGATCAAAAGCAATGTCAAACTGGCCAAAACACTCAATTTCAGTGGGGGTTGAATAATTTTGGACACAACTGTAATTGTCCATTATTGGGATGAACTCCCTATCTTCAACTGACAAGGCTATTCTGTTCTCATCACATGTAGTATAGAACACTGTGCTACCTAAGTTGTCATCACAGGGGATGCAAGTAACATCAGATACCTGAATGATGTCAAGAGGCTTCTCCTTTACTTCATAATGATGAGAGCATTGTGTGAAGTGAGATGCATGCCCATTTTGCTTTCTATTCAAGCATACATCGCCCACTATTACCCAGCCTAAATCAAGTCTTTGTGCATATGGAAAGTCATCAGATCCACTGAATTGCTGGCATACTTTATGTATTTTGAGAATGTCTCTTCCCAGCAAGATTAAGATTTCAGCATCCGCATCCATTGGAGGAATCTAAGTAACCAGGTGCCTTAAGTGAAGATGGTGATTCGCAGCTCCTGGAGTAGGGATTTCTTCTCTGTTGTCTGGTATTTGGTCACACTCAACTAACGTTGGCAAGGGTACGCCCTTGTTTTCCTTGATATGGGAGGCCATGAACCCATTGGCTCTTCTGCCGGAGGTTTCTACAAGACCAGAACAGGTCTTGAGAGTACATGGTGTTGCATGTCCCTTTATGCCAAAGATCTCAAAGAATCTAGGTTAAACCAGGGATCTGTTGCTCCGCTTATCTATTGTGGCATACATCCTGGTAGCTTTCTCAGATTGATGCTTAGGATATATTTTAGCTTAGTCCTTCTCCACAGACTTCAGTACATGAAGAAGAAACATTTGTTGTGGCTGGAATATGGCTTTGTTGCTCCCCACCATGATTTGGAGCAGGGCTAGATGTAGATGGCTGTTGTGGATTGTCTGGAGCAGAATGCATAGCTGTAACGTCTGTCACTACTGCATTCTGTACACATAATGACAACTTTACCATTTTTAGCAAAATGGTTACAGGAAGCACAACACTTATAGCATATTCCAAGCTTCTGGAGAATCTCCCTGCATTCTTGTACAATCTTTGCCCTAAGCCCACAACATTTCTTAAGAGAATGAGGTTATTTATGAATAGGGCACTGATGATCAGGAACTTTATCTCTATCACCCGAATCACTCTAGTGAGCAGGAGAGGATACGGGAGGTGAGATGTCTGTCTTTTTACAGAATACTGCTCTATTTAAGTCTCTATGTTTAGCTGCTTTGCTCTCATACCTTCTTGATGAAGTATGCAAGTTAGATTCACTGAAGCTGGGGTCATTTCCCATCCAGGCTTGTTCACTGATGAACCTGCAAAACTATGAGAATAGAGAAAAAATACATTATAGTCTCTTTGATATTTTGAGCCCTATTGTGCCCATTTCTCTTGCAGGTTGTAAGGCAGTTTAGACATCACTGGATTCATGCAATGAGTGGTGTCCAGATAGCTTAGTCTAGGTAGACAAGGGTCTGTTTTTGCCAACTCTAGCTCCATGAGGAGGTCACTTAGGAAGCTTTCAATAATACTTGTTACCTATTTTTGGAAAGTTTTGCAGTCTCTTGAATAGAGCGCTCTCTAGGGCTTCAGAGCTACCATAGGTTTGCTCAAGTCTTGCCCATGCAGCAGCAAGACCTGCATCTGGATAGTCAACATGTACTGCTCTCAGTCTTTTAACAAGATCTGCAGATTCTGGCCCCAGCCACTTTATGAACAAGTCAAGTTTCTCCTTGGTAGTAAGGTTGAGATCAACAATAGCAGCCTTGAAGGTTGATCTCCAAGCCCTATAGTTCTCTTGACAGTCATCGAACCTTGAGAGGCTAATATTAATGAGCTTGTGGCGAATCATATATCTGGCAAAGTCAGATGGGTTTGATCTCTTACTCTTTGTTGTCAAAGTAACTTGTGGGACCCCTTGGTCTTGAAAGTTCTCTGGTGAGTAAGGGTGAGGTTTACCAGGATAAAACTATGTTGCCAGAGCATTTAGCTGTGATTCAGTCTCTAAGGCTTCTGCTGGCTGTTGCTTGAACTGTGGCTTGTCACTGGGAGTCACCTTGTTGTTGGTGGAAGGTGATGTGGTTTGCTGTGTAGATGCACTTTTCTTATGGACTTGAAGAAGCTCAGGCTTTTGCAGGTTGGAGGTCTCTGTATTGAGAGTCCGAACAGTATAGTTAGTAAGAGGTACAGGAAATGATTATGTATCATTGCAAATGTTATGCCTTAGCACATAGTAATTGGTACAGTCAATTGGATCTTCCAGTTCTGCAAGAATAGAACTGTCCAAATCAGTACTTTCTCCCATGGCTTGTTCCAGGACCTTCAGCCTTGCTTTGAGCTTCTATTTCAGCTTCCTTTCTGGCAAAGGAACTTTGCACTTTATTTGCCTCCAGGCGTGTGTGTGCCTCTATTAGCTTGTCGCTTAATGCTGAACTTCTGGAGCACAAGGATTTAGAAGAACGTGCTGTGAGCTTAGTAGAGGTGGATTTATGATATCTGTTCTCCAGCAGTTGAGCAATATGAAGTTCTGCCTTATCCTTACCATATAAGAGATATTTTTTCTGGTTTAGTGCATCTGTCTTAGTTCTGCTAAAAAGCCCTCTATATTAGATTCCTTTAAGAAAACTGTGTATTTGGCAGACAGCCGCTTGTGACGTTTGTATGCTGCAGATCTATAGAGTATCTTAATTTAGCCCGTTGATCATTAAAGTGCAGCAAAACTGACATGCAGTATGTAGTTCTGTCCCATAGATCTTACAGATTGCTGGAGATCTCATCTCTAGTGGTTTCATCATTTTCTCTCAAGTTTCTGCATTGGTTTTATTGTGCGCTTGGGTCTTACACTTTGCTCTACGATGTCTGCAGAATCTGCTCCCTGTACATCTGTGTGGTCAGAGGCATGATGTATCTATGTTGATTCAGTGATAATAGAATGCTCAGAACCTTGTCTAAACATTTTTAAATTTTTGCAAAAAATTTTTACTGTCTCTTTGAGAAGACAAACAACAGCTTAGACAGATGGGATAACACAGAGAAACAGTTTTCAACATTCACAAGTGAAGTGCATTAAGCTTGTGCAAACATGTACTTTCAGAAGATGGGGAATGGCACTGAGCTTGATTGCAGATTAGACACACATATACAGGTGAAACTCGAAAAATTAGAATATCGTGCAAAAGTTAATTTATTTCAGTAATGCAACTTAAAAGGTGAAACTAATATATGAGATAGACTCATTACATGCAAAGCAAGATAGGTCAAGCCTTAATTTGTCATAATTGTGATGATTATGGCTTACAGCTCATAAAAACCCCAAATCCACAATCTCAGAAAATTAGAATATTACATGCAATCAATAAAACAAGGATTGTACATAGAACAATATCGGACCTCTATAAAGTATAAGCATGCATATGTACTCAGTACTTGGTTTGGGCCCCTTTTGCAGCAATTACTGCCTCAATGTGGCGTGGCATGGAAGCTATCAGTCTGTGGCACTGCTGAGGTGTTATGGAAGACCAGGATGCTTCAATAGCGGCCTTCAGCTCTTCTGCATTGTTCGGTCTCATGTCTCTCATCATTCTCTTGGCAATGCCCCATAGATTCTCTATGGGGTTCAGGTCAGGCAAGTTTGCTGGCCAATCAAGCACAGTAATCCCATGGTCATTGAACCAGGTTTTGGTGCTTTTGGCAGTGTGGGCAGGTGCCACGTTCTGCTGGAAAATGAAGTCAGCATCCCCATAAAGCTCGCCTGCGGAAGGAAGCATGAAGTGCTCCAAAATCTTCTGGTAGATGGCTGCGTTGACCCTGGACTTAATGAAGCACAGTGGACCAACACCAGCAGATGACATGGCTCCCCAAATCAACACAGACTGTGGAAACTTCACACTGGACTTCAAGCATCTTGCAGTGTGTGCCTCTCCATTCTTCCTCCATACTCTGGGTCTTTAGATTCCAAATGAGATGCAAAAGTTGCTCTTATCAGAAAAGAGGACTTTGGACCACTGAGCAACAGACCAGGTCTGTTTTTCTTTAGCCCAGGTAAGACGCTTCTGACGTTGTTTGTAGTTCAGGAGTGGCTTGACAAGAGGAATTGACATTTGAAGCCCATGTCCAGAATCCGTCTGTGTGTGGTGGCTCTTGATGCACTGACTCCAGCCTCAGTCCACTCCTTGTGAAAGTCCCCAACACTTTTGAATGGCCTTTTCCTGACAATCCCCTCCAGGCTGTGGTCATCCCTGCTGCTTGTGCACCTTTTTCTTCCACACTTTTCCCTTCCACATAACTTTCTATTAATGTGCTTTGATACAGCACTTTGGGAACATCCAGCTTCTTTTGCAATTACCTTTTGAGGCTTTCCCTCCTTATGGAGAGTGTCAATGATGGTTTTCTGCACAACTGTCAGGTCAGCAGTCTTTCCCATGATTGTGATTCCTACTGAACCAGACTGAGAGACCATTTAAAGGCTCAGGAACCCTTTGTGGGTGTTATGGCTTAATTAGCTGATTAGAGTGGGACACTTTGAGCCTAGAATATTGCACCTTTTCACAATATTCTAATTTTCTGAGATTGTGGATTTGGGGTTTTCATGAGCTGTAAGCCATAATCATCACAATTATCACAAATCATGGCTTGAACTATCTTGCTTTGCATGTAATGAGTCTATCTCATTTATTAGTTTCACCTTTTAAGTTGCATTACTGAAATAAATGAATTTTTGCACGATATTCTAATTTTTCAAGTTTCACCTGTATACACAGCAGGCTCTAGGAATTCTACCATTTTTTGACTATTCTGACACCAATTGTTGTATTAGTGACTTATTCCTTGCTGAGACCTCTATGGCTGGCCTGTATAAGCAGATACAATCACCACAAACAATTTTTATCAGATAGCTGAACTCACTAATTACCATCCAAAGAGATCTTTATTGAATGTGACAGGTACAACAGACAACAAGATATAGCAGGTGAGAAAAAATATGGTATTTGCAAGTTAAAACATGGTAATGTGTTCCTGGATGTGAGCAAATTACATGTGGCCAAGAAACTAGCAGCCATATTCACCCCAATAAAGACAGAGTGAAAAGGAAAAGGAAATACATCACAAGTGGGAGAAAACACAGGATGGAAGACAGAAAACGATGGTGAAATAACCAAAATGACAACAAGATGGCATTATATTAACCAACTATACTGAGGTCAACAAACCATGGCTTAGAAAAATTAACTATATAAATTCTCACTGTGCAGTAATATGAACATTAACCATGACTATGCATTGCATTATATTTTCACACAACAAGTGCAAAAGCACAGCGGGGGGTGTTTAATTTTCCAGCAGCTGCATTAGGCTCTTGGGGTATGTGATGTAGTTAACGCGGAGTATAATTATATTTGAGTATTGTCCAATAATCATAGCCAATCAGATATGCTGCAATTGCTAAAGTAGTGATGAATTCAGAACATTTCTAAGTTTAGGCTGTACTGAAAGCATGGTTATATTACTTGGCTGGTATTGCAGCATGTGACTCCAGAAGGGACATTTTCCAGTGCTCAAGATTTTCTTGTGATATACAAAGTTTGACTGTTTGGCTGAATTTTCCGATTCCCTTCTTGCAGTGTGTTCTTGAAACTTTCCCTATGTTATGCAAAACACAAGATGTTTTTGGTGGTCCTGCTCTGCTATATGCATTACCTTCATTGAATGTTTTTGTGACGATGTCATTATGTCATGTATGATGGACTAAATTTATTGCTGAAACTTCAATGTTTCAACAGCACTCAAAAAGCATATATATGTCCAGTCTTTTAGTACACAAAACTGAAAAAATAACACATGCCACAAGGTCTTGAAAGTGGCCATGCACACATACAGTATATGAAATGCATATGAAATGACACTATAACTGTTACTGATCAGAGATAAAGGGTGTACAGCTGTAACAGTTCTGAGTCAGCATAGGTTTCAGTTGTGGAGATGCTAGGGCACTATGCCCGTTCTAGTTGCTGTGTAAAATGCCCTTTGTAAACAAACACATTAAATTGGAATTGTATCTAAGGGATCCTTCAGGGCATGAACACACTTGTTCTTTAATTAGGAAATGAAAGTGTCAGTTCTAAATTATCAGAAGAATAATGTGTGAAAATGCTGAATCTCCTGCCTTTCAATGTTGATTGCTGAATACTCTTCATCATTCTTATTCACACTGGTTATTTCAACATATTCTATAAAAATCCCTGAAAATCCCATGATGTTCAAATTATTCTAAAGCCAGATATAATTATTTTATGAACCTTTCAATGACTCTGGGTGCTAATTTAAAATATAACTATAACTAATGGAAGTAGTCTTTTTTAGACTCTCATAAATATTTAATTTTATTAGCTGAGTATGAAGAGCTTGTGTAAGGATGAAATGTTTCATTTTTGTGCACTTCAAATTCAAAGATATGTCTAAGTAAATTTTCGTAAAATGTTCAGATAAGCAACTTAAATGTGTCATTTCATTGTACTTCTATTATTTTATACATCAACACAATAAATCCTGTAACTAACTATAACACACTTCTGCATAAACTATAGAACAAATTTGAAATGGTAAGTTAAAATGCTACTTTATTTAAATAAATTCATCTTTATGTTGTGATTTATTGTTCATTAGCATACCAGCTGTCTCTGTCTTTCGGTATAGAATATTTTTTTCAGCATCACACAAGATTAAATAATGGGTGTTTGACTTTTCTTCTTCTTCTTCTCCTTCTTCTCAGTATGGGCTTGACAATAGAGATGGCAGTGTTATTGTACTAATATGATAAAGATGGCAGTGTTATTGTACTAAGGGGGCACTCTAGAGGATGTAAGGGGGCACTCAAAAGACTGTAAGGAACACTCTGGATGCACCAAGGGGGCACTAAATGTACACTCTGTAGGATGTAAGGGGGACTATGGAGGCACTAAGTGGGAACTGTGGATGATGTAAGGAGGCACTCTGGAGGCACCCAGGGGGGCACTCATGAAGCATTAAGGGGAAATATGGAGGCATTAAGGGGGTACTCTGGAGGAGAATGTAATGGGCACTCTGGAGGTACCTCCAGAGTGCCCCCTTACATCCTCCACAGTGCCTCCTTACATCCTCCAAAATGCCCTCTCAGTCATAGTAAGGTCAATGGGGGAACTACCAGGATTGCAAAGGTGGTCTCAAGATGACAGGAAGGGGCCCACTGAAGAACCTGTGAAAGGGCCCCACGATAGAAGTAAAGAGCTCCAGGATCAGTTGGAAGGGCCCCGGACTCAAAGGAAAGGAACCTGGGACCAGTGGCAAGGGCACTGGGACCAATGGAAAGGGCCTCAGGGACGGGGTCAGGGGCCCTAAAGTTTCTAGCTATGCCTCTGAGCTTAGCCATTCTTTAACTCCACACTTTCATGCCATACTGTATAGATTCACATTGCTGAGTCCCTCTCTGTACTCTTTTCATTCTTTAAGATGCTTTAATCTCTTGTCTTCCAGCCTTCACAGCCATAAACATATTTTACTGGCAGCATTGTACAATTTAATAAGTCTGAGTCTGAGTACATAAACTCACACTCTAACTCTGATCTCTTGTGTACAGGCAATCATAGGAAAATAATATTATGACACATTTTAGGCAATAATACTAGCAGTAGTTCAACTCAAGGCAAAGAAGAAGGGAAAAAAATCTGCACTGCAAGGGTCACTGTTCCTTTTCCCTAGGGAATGCTGTACAACCAGTCCCACAAAGTCGCTCCTTTTTGCTGCCCAGTTGCAGCTCATTGGCATCATTACATACAATGTAGGACAAGTAGTCATATATTGTATGTGAGGTTCCTGAGGGTTCACTCATAACCCAGGACATCGTATAGCAGAGGAGAGGGACGGTTGACAGGAAAGAGAGAATACTTTATGAAGAAACCACCATGTAAAAGCTTTCCTGACTGTGGTATATGTGGCAATAAAGAGACTAGCTTAAGAAAATATTGTCCATGAGAGAGCCAGCCTTACGGAGAGAGTGCCTTGTGAAAGAATGCTATGGCAAGAGACTGACCTGAGAGAGACTACCATGTGGAGAAACTCCCCAGGCTGACTTTACATATGAAATGTACCTTAGATTGTACACCCCTTGAGGGTTAGGGACTGATGTGAATGTACAATGTATATGTAAAGCGCGGTGCAAACTGACGGCGCTATATAAGTACCTGAAATAAATAAATGTATCCCCTGTAACCCAGTCATGTGACCTGTGATGTCACTTCCAGAGGATGAATAGGAACCGATTTCTACAGTTGGCATCAGCTGATAAAAGAAAAAGTTGATTCTACCTGCAATTTGAATGCCAGGTTATCTACAGTATATCTCTCATAAACAAAACAGCAGAGAACCATTGTAGGCTACCAGATCCCTTGCAAAGCTGACAATGTATGAAATGTTATATCCACTGGCAGAATAGGGGGTTGCCCTTACAGTATGTATACATCTCTTGTGGATGCAGAATATTGTTGCTAACTAAATGGTCTTTATTCTAGAATGTAAAACATAGACCAAAGGAATTCATCTGCAAAATTAACGATTTTGGATTGTTGAGCTCTTACAAAGGCTAAACAATAATGTCCACAAAGGTTGCCTTTGCCGCTGAAGAAATGCAAAGAATTCATCTCTCACATACAGCAGAAATAAAACAATTTCCACCGAATTAAAAACACAAACCATCTCAATCTTTCCTCAAAGGGAAAATAGATTATCATGAAATATTGATTTACCCATCAAGACTATTTCTCTCCCATTTATGTTCATGCATCATATGAAATTCTTATCAGCTGCTCTTTCCTTTTTTACATGTAGGATTGAAATAGAACTTCAGTACCATCAATCAGCGTCTTTGTCCTTGTGACAGTTCTTTTATAATTTTTTTCACTATATTGAGAGCTTCATAAGAACAAAATAACAGTCATATCTAGCTAGCACTTACAATAAATAGACATATGGGGGTTTATTTACTAAAGCTGGAGAGTCCAAAATCAGACTCCCTTCTGCATAGAAACCAATCAGCTTCCAGGTTTCATTGCCAAAGCTTCATTGAACAAGCTGAGGTTAGAAGCTGATTGGTTTCTATGCAGAAGGGAGTCTGATTTTGGACTCTCCAGCTTTAGTAAATAAACCCCAAGATGTCCATAAATCTGCTTAGGCTGTGTAAGTTATTAGCAGATAAATTAATAATTTTGACATACAAGTTCAAAACATACTTGGACTTATTCACAATAAGGACACACATGTATCTCTGTGCCTAAAGGTCTACTACTGATGATTTTCTTTGGTCTCATATGAATATAAAGAAAACAGGGCTGTGGACATTCAACTATTTAATATTTAACAAACAGCTTTAAAACAAGCTCTCACTGACCACTGTAGCTGCAGATACTACTGTGAAATCCATCCTCAACGTTAACATCAGAGATGCCAAAATCACAATTCCTCTCCCCTTACATTTTCTGCAGCAGTTACTAGGTAGCCTCCCAGCCTTGCACAGCAGTTACTGTAAACTGTTCTGAAACATGACTGCGACCCAGCTTTGGAGTCTTTGCTGTTAATTTTGAGGAATAATTGTTCCACAGTGTGGCCTTTCAGCTTTTCAGCTCTCCCAATTTTACTGTTCTTTACCACAGCAGAAATAGAAAGACTTTCCCTCAAATACAGCAATATAAACTGCCTCCACTGTCTCCCAATACCATAATTTTTAGCAAGTACCAGTGGATATCTCAGCTCACAGCAGCTTTTACAAATAGTTCAACTGAGTAGACACAGTTGAGCATATACAGAGTATTTATGGCCTTAGCACAATGCTTCTACTATTTACATCCAGAGACCCAGCTGCCAGACAGTAGTGCCAGAGGCTAACCACAGTTAAGTGAGTGTGGTTAATTCACATACAGGTCATACAATGTACATTTTTTGTGTTGTAGCACTACTACAAGACTCCTTTTCTTTTGCAGGCTTTTTTATCATTTATGTAATGATCCATGTGTATACATATATTTTCTTTTTTATTTAAACACAGTCTCACTAGAAACTGAAAAGGTTTTTTTTCTTTTTAAATCCCCCATCGAACCCAATGCACATAGAAGCTGTCCCTGCTAAAATCTATTCTGTGGGTGCTGAGCCATGTGATCACATAACCCCCTACCTTTTCCACCACAGCTATCTGACCACACTGGAGCAATTTGATGAATACTTAATTAGTTCTGACTGACAGCACACAAAGTAGAGCGAGAGTGATGAAAACAGTACCCACACAACCCCTCCCCCCGGCACACACAAAGTTGATATACAGTATGGATCCCACCTGCGGTAGTCATGCAGTATAGATGTTCTATGATCTGAAAGATGCAACAGTGTCAGAAATCTTAACCCAGACCTCACCTTCACAACCTGCTGGTCCATATGACAACTTCAGGAGTCATGAAGTTACCCATGGAAAATGAGGTGGCACCTCCAGAGGTGATGCGCCAAGGGTAAGAGTCCATCCCACATCCATACCTCTATAAATTGAGTGGCATGAAAAATTAAAATTAACAATAAAATTCATAAGAAGGCTGTTTTAAACCAGGTGGATTGCTGGAACCTTCAATGTTCTTCCACCAGCAGGATTCAGGACAAACTAAAGGGGCTGGCAAGCTAGCCTAAGGCATGTGCAAGATTTGTATTTGCTTGTTTTGTCCAGTCAGCAAGATGTGGGGGAATCACATTCGAGTGGCAGCCAGTGATATTACCAACTGTGATAACAGTACTGTTTTATCTGCCCAAAATATATTATCTCCCCAATCCTCCTCCACCAAGCAAGGCTCTGCCAAAGCTTTATAAATATCTGTGATAAAGAAATAATAAATAAGAACCTCACAGCTCTGTCCTGTCAGTGTTCCTGTCTAAACGGCTGGTGAATGTTAATTCTTTCTCGGCTGAGAACGCCTTAGAGCTATGGACACTGATAGGATGACATCACTGCGCTAAGGATTGAGTGGAAATATTGGGTCTACATAGACCTACAGACAGTGTGTGTGATTGGGATGCAACCCTATGTAATCTGTTTTCCTCCCTTACTGATGTTTTGGTTGGAAGGAGTTTTCTGGGTTTCAGGTGGGGTGGCACCTTAATCACACACAGGAATATTTATGTGGTGTAGATGTTTGTGTTATTTAGTGGTTATGAATAAGCGCTAGTTTTCAGCGTGAAACGCATTAACCTTTTTGTCCCTGACACCATCTGTGATACAGATTTTATCAATAACGAATAAAGATTAAAGAGTGCAGCGGATTCATTGAATCTAAAATTTACAAGATGCAGGGATGGGAACACTATCCCTTTCTCGGACATACAGTTAACACAACGTAAAGGGAGAGTGGACACGAGTCTATACAGGAAACATTTGTTGGGTAATACATTGTTAAGGGCTGATTCGGGTCATCCAAGATATAGTATTAGAGGTATACCAGTAGGACAGCTTCCTAGGGTTCGCCGCATATGTTCAGCTGAAGAGAATTTCACATATGAATCCCAAACCATTTTTCACCGGTTTCTACAACGTGGGTACTCCCAGGTTGATCTACAGAGAGTCCATGACATTGTGGAAACCACACCTAGATCATCTTTGTTGAGAAATAAAAAGAGAAAGGGAAGAAACATGATATTCCAGTGTTTTCCACTCCTTATAGCCTAGAAATTTCAAAGGTGAGAAATATCTTTGAATGATAAATAACGATTTTATGCAAGGATGAGGCATATGCCAAAGTTTTGGGTAGTGGGATTAGGGTGGTCTCCAGGAGGACTCCAGTCCTGAGCCAATATTTGTTTCCAAATTGTTTTGTCCAGCACTAGAAAGGGTCCCACTCAGTGGTTGTCCTTTAGGGGCAATTTCAAATGTGGGGCCAATGAGTGCCCGTGCTGTCCCAGGATTATACAGCATGATAAATTTAAGTCCACAAGTATTAGTAAGGTGTATAATATAAAATCTTAATTAAGTCTACTTAATTACATGTGCTGAAGGTGCTGTGCAATATGTGGGATGCACTACTAGGCGACCACAAGATCGGCTAAGGGATCATATATACAATTAAAAAACATGACACAAGCATAGCAAACCATTTCAATGAGAAACATGGTGGTAATACTATGGCGATTCATATACAGGCCATTGAGAAAGTAATAGCTTCCAAGAGAGGGGGGCCCCTTTAGATTACTGTGCAAACGTGAGGTACATTGGATTTTTCATTTAAAAACAAGAATCCCTGAAGGCTTGAATTTTGAGTGGTATCTGACCCATATTTATGAATGAATGGTAGAGATTGGTATAAGCAATTAGATCTATAGTTAATAGGGGGTAATAGTTGGCCCTAGATAGGACTTTTGTATACCCCCCAGTGAGTTATATTTATACTGGAGTTATATCTCCAGGATTGGGATTTCTTGATCGCTGTTCAGAGAATGTGTGCAGATTACCATATTTCATATATATATATATATATATATATATATATATATACAGTCATGGCCGAAATTGTTGGCACCCTTGATATTTCTCCAGGAAATCATGTATTTCTCACGAAACGTATTGCATTAACACATGTTTTGCTATACACATGTTTATTCCCTTTGTGTGTATTGGGACAAAACAAAAAAAGGGAGGAAAGAAAGCAAATTCGACATAATGTCACACAAACCTCCAAAAATGGGCTGGACAAAAGTATTGGCACCCTTTCACAACTGCGGATAAATAAGAATGTTACAAGCATGTGATGCTCCTGTAAACTCACCTGGGGCAAGTAACAGGTGTGGGCAATATAGAAATCACACCTGAAAGCAGATAAAAAGGAGAGACGTTCACTTAACCTTTGCATTGTGTGTCTGTCTGTGCCACACTAAGCATGGACAACAGAAAGAGGAGACGAGAACTGTCTGAGGACCTGAGAACCAAAATTGTGGCAAAATATCAACAATCTCAAGGTTACAAGTCCATCTCCAGAGAACTAGATTTGCCTTTGTCCACAGTGCGCAACATTATCAAGAAGTTTGCAACCCATGGCACTGTAGCTAATCTCCCTGGTCGTGGACGGATGAGGAAAATTGATGAAAGATTGCAACGCAGAATAGTCCGGATGGTGGATAAGCAGCCCCAAACATGTTCCAAAGACATTCAAGCTGTCCTGCAGGCTCAGGGAGCATCAGTGTCAGCGCGAACTATCCGTCGACATTTAAATGAAATGAAACGCTATGGCAGGAGACCCAGGAGGACCCCACTGCTGACACAGAGACATAAAAAAGCAAGACTACAGTTTGCCAAAATGTACTTGAGTAAGCCAAAAGCCTTCTGGGAAAACGTCTTGTGGACAGATGAGACCAAGATAGAGCTTTTCGGTAAAGCACATCATTCTACTGTTTACCGAAAACGGAATGAGGCCTACAAAGAACAAAACACAGTACCTACGGTAAAATATGGTGGAGGTTCAATGATGTTTTGGGGTTGTTTTGCTGCCTCTGGCACTGGGTGCCTTGACTGTGTGCAAGGCATCATGAAATCTGAGGATTACCAAAGGATTTTGGGTCGCACTGTAGGGCCCAGTGTCAGAAAGCTGGGTTTGCGTCCAAGATCCTGGGTCTTCCAGCAGGACAATGACCCCAAACATACGTCAAAAAGCACTCAGAAATGGATGGCAAAGAAGCGCTGGAGAGTTCTGAAGTGGCCAGCAATGAGCCCAGATCTAAATCCCATTGAACACCTGTGGAGAGATCTTAAAATTGCTGTTGGGAAAAGGTGTCCTTCCAATAAGAGAGACCTGGAGCTGTTTGCAAAGGAAGAGTGGTCCAAAATTCCGGGTGAGAGGTGTCAGAAGCTTATTGATGGTTATAGGAAGCGACTGATTTCAGTTATGTTTTCCAAAGGGTGTGCAACCAAATATTAAGTTAAGGGTGCCAATACTTTTGTCCAGCCCATTTTTGGGGTTTTGTGTGACATTATGTCATATTTGCTTTTCTGCCTCTGTTTTATATTTGTTCCAATACATACAAAGGGAATAAACATGTGTATAGCAAAACATGTGTTAATGCAATACCTTTTTTGTGTGAAATACTTGATTTTCAGGAAAAATATCAAGGGTGCCAACAATTTCGGCCATGACTGTATATATATACACACACACTTGCAAGTGGAGGGTACAGCGTTGATTTCTGATGTAATGCAATAGTAGTTATCTTTATAAGTGAGGGTGTCCATATTCTTACAGTTGTATATATTTGTATATTGATATATGTATATATAAACATTAGGATCTGCATGATAGGATCAGTGTTGCTTGGCAATGCAACATTCAATTCTTAGATGCATTATCACATAAGTTGTTTTTTTTAATACACTCAAATTTTATAGTATAATTTTTATTGTAGTGTTTATTCTGTGTGTGTGATTGGGCTGCAACCCTATGTAACCTGTTCTCCTCCCTTACTGATGTTTTGGTTAGGAGGAGTTTTGTGGGTTGCAGGTGAGGGCGGCACCTTAATCACACACAGGATATTTATGTGGTGTAGTTGTTTGTGTTACTTAGTGGTTATGAATAAGCGCTAGTTTTCAGAGTGAAACTCGTTAACCTTTTTCCCTGACACTGTAATATGGATTTTATCAATAACAAATAAAGATTGAAGAGTGCAACGGCTTCCGGATATTTGTTACCTTGCAGACTTACCTGAGCTTTGTGAGCAAGTGACCACTTGGAAAAAGATTAAAAACAAGTATTTACATTATTACAAATTGTATGCATCAAATAAAACAGCAGTGCAAAGGGAACATTTAAAAGGTGGGGGGAGGTTATTGCATAGGCTTTCTTTCTACATTAAAGACTAGTAGTAGTAGTGATGAATTATTCATACCTTGAATAGTCTAAGGTGGTTAGTTCCTCAGAGTAAAGTATTGGGTCCTTTATTTTTTAACCTATTTGTAAATGACATAGAATTTGGAATTGAAAGTACCATTTCTGTGGTTTAAGATTACAACAAGCTGTGTAGTGATATTAAATCCTTTTAAAATGTCTCTAACTTACAAGTACACCTTTAGAGAGCATTCACACAGGTGCACCAATCTGCTTGTTCAAATCAAAGACATGTGGCCGGCTGCACAGACCTGCATGAATCAATGACTGGCAGATTGATGTACAGACCTGCATGGATCTCCAGGCACATCCCAGAGTGTACATCTCTGCGGGTCAGATGCATGGTTTAGATCACTACTATAGGCCACCCCTAGAAAAGCTCTTAGGATTGGCATGTCTCACTCCTATTTTATGATATCCATTGGGGAACAAGGCAGGCATGTACCCTATCTCTGGGTCTTATTGTGCTTATGAAGGTATCTCTAGCCCTTCGCACCTCCCTTGATGTTGAGGGTCTTTATGTGGACAACATAGAAGACCGGTTGCCTGTCTAGGCTGACAACCTTCTTCCACCATGAACTAGGACCCTCATTGCAAATGGTGTTAGGTGTTCTTAATCAAATTTGGGGAAAATCTGATATTCTTCCATTAGACCCAAAGACAAAGGAAGCATTGGCCATCAATCTTCCCCTTCACTGTTTTTTGCAAATTAGTTATTTAAGTATCGATATCACAAGTAAGTTGACAGACTTCATCGCCCTTAACTTTGACCCCTATTATTTTTTCTACAACAGAAAACTTTGGCTTTGAAACACCTCCATCTATCCTCGATAGGCAAGATAAATTTCTTAAAAATTGAAAGTCTCCCGGTGTTTACATACTTAGGAATTCTCCATTTAAACGCCCCAAATCGTCCAGGTGGGTTAACAAACCTTTTGGTTCCCTCATTTGGGCCTTCAAAGGCCTTAGAATACGACTGTCACAAGAACCTTGGCTCTAGAGTGGTTTGGCCCTCCCTGACCAATATAAATATTACTTGGCAGACCATATGGTATTCCTTTATAGTTGGTTACTTGAGAATGAGGGAGATACATCTACGAAATAGCATGTCTGGGTTCATACAAAACTCTATGCTATTTTACTATAGAGAGCCACAGACATCTTATAATATCATTCCATTCCAATTGACTGTTACAAGAACCTTGGCTCCAGGGTGGTTTGGGCCTTATGTTGACATGTTGAAATATAACTTGGCAAACCAGATGGTGTTCTTTCGTAGGTGGTTACTCGAGAATTAGGGAGATGCAGGTACAGTGCTAGAAGTAGCATGTCTGGGTTCATACAAAGCCTTACATCAGCGCTGAGTGAACTATCGGCGCTTTATAAATACTGTATAATAATAATAATATAATATCACACATTTCACGAAGGGTGTTCTATCTAGGTAAGCAGCAGCACCTAAACTCACATTTTGGGATAACTTGGTGCATACAGCCTTGTTTATTTATAATACCACTTGTATAATTTGGGCATTTCCTCAAAATTTTAAAAAGTGTTGATCTGCTGATCACGGGTGCAATGCTTTACAGGCTCCAAGTAAAAAAAAAATAATACATGCACATTTTCTTGCCTGCAAAAAGATGTGCATTTATTATTTTTTTTAAAGGTGAACTTTCCTTTAAATCCTTTAAATTTATATTTCAAAGTGCAAATCAACCTCTCAGTGGCCATACTATGATACCCCACATTATGGAGTTGAACAAGCTGAAGTTAGAAGCTGTTTGGCTACCATGTACAGCTGCATCAGATTTTGCACTCTCCAGTTTTAGTAACCCCAATGTGTCAATATGAAGAAGGTGAAAACCACAAATCTCCCACACGTAAAGTGGTCAACCCTAATATATACACACAGTATAAAATCAAAACAATGTTCAATTTTGTGTACAGGAGTAGGTATTCATAAATGAAAGCACAACAAAGTTCCCTCCATACTACTTGTGTGGTTAAAGATTTAAAACACTGTCAAAAAACTCAGGTTTAAAAAAACGTTCAAATAAAATCTTTGATCCCAGAAAACACCCAGCGTATCTTCAATTAATCGTGATTTTGTGATAATTTTGAAGGACTCAAAGCTTGGTATTTTCACATCAGTCATCCATGTAGACAGCATATTGATGTAAAAATAAAATGTATTGGTGTAAAAAATAAAAATGAGTTACCTCACTGAACAGTAAGATTGTAGTAACCTCTAATTTTCAAGAGGCAGCCTATAGCTGAAATAAGCTGTCCTGTACAGGGACTTACAGCATTTATAATCTCTGGAGGAGAATAGTGCTTAGAAATGTCTGGTTGGCTCCTATTAATGTTACTTAGCAACCCAAGTCACTTGTCAACATGTTTCAGAAGAAGCTTAGTTTCCTTTGTGAGGATGAATGCATTCTAATAAAAATGTCCTCGCGATTTTATGAGAACATTTTATGACATCAATGTGAACCAGCTAGGCATTTACAGGATCCCATTCATACACAACATACATATTAATGTTATTGTTTATTAAAGTGGCTGTAAATACAGAAGATTTTTTACCTTCATGCATTCTATGCATGAAGGTAAAAAACCTTCTCTGTGCTGCTCCCCCTACAGCCCCCCTAATACTTATCCGTGTCCCCTCTCAATCCATGGGCACGAGGGCCTCGGCTGTCCCAGGACTCCCTCTCCTCATTGGCTGAGACAGCAGCTGGAGCCACTGGCTCTTACTGCTGTCAATCACAGCCAGTGAGCCAATGAGGAGAGCGATGGGGCGGGGCCAAGCCCTATGTGTCTTATGGACACAAAGAAAGGGACTCGAGATTGAGCACACACCAGTGCACCCATAGCAAGCAACTTGCTATTGGGGGAACTGGTCAATGGGGGGGAGGGGGCCAGGAGCAGCAGCAGGGGACCCAAGGAAGAGAGGATCAGGGCTGCTCTGTGCAAAACCATTGCACAGAGCAGGTAAGTATGACATGCTTGTTTTTTTATTTTTTGTTTTAAAAGAACCTTTAATACCACTTTAACTATGCCCGTCATGTATTTTAAATATATTTATATTGATATCTGGTTGCTAAACATCCAAGAGTACTGTGTTTTTTAATTTGACACAGTTTAATTTATAGGATCCTTAGGCTCAGAATTTCAATTATATCCCTAACTGCTATTTATATCATTCTCAGTTTGGGATTTGAGTGCTGTGTATATTATAATTATTTGTTGAGAAGAGACCTGGATAACAGGATAACAAATTACACACAGATGAGTAAGTCAAACTCTCTCTGCTAAGATACAGATTTGCTTAACATTTCAATTAGAGTCAGTAAACAAATGAGTAGGCTGTAATAGGCTTTCCTATTAAAAGGTCCCATGTGCTCTCCAAACAAAAGTGTAATAGAAATGCCTTGCATTAAATGTTTACTAAAAAATATAACATGTATATATAAACTGTGAAAGATGATACAGTTTATCAGTTGATACATTTAAAAAAGGTAACTAAAAATGAGCAAAAATCATTATTGCCTCCTTTTGAAACACTTTGGGGCAATACATTTAAAGGTGCAATGTAATCAGGCGTAAAAACATTCAACTCAATTCACAAAGATGAAACACCAGGGATCCATATTTTCAACAACAGTTTTCAACCAATGAGTTTTGAAAAATATAGTCACATGACAAAAAAAATATATCCTTGAGGGTGTGTGGTTTGACTAGCTTCAGGAATGGATATGCTTCACTGAAATTCCAAGTGCATATGCCATTTCTAGCTTGCTGCTGCCCTTAAAGTGGTAGTAATCTTTCCCCTACAAAGTAGTATCATAATGTGCTAGTATTCCTTGTATACTAGCACATTATGTGAAACTTACCTTAAAACGAAGCCCTACAGCGGCTCGCTGTCACTGCTGACAGGGCTTCCATCTTCACCTGTTCTTCTTTCCAGGTTCCCAGGCTGCAGCTTCTTGAATGGCTGAGCCGCCGATGATGTTACTCCCGCACATGCGTGGAGTTTCGGCCATGGCACACAGCTCTGAAGTACAGGCATTTGTGATGTCACCGGATGCAGCTCTGTAGAATAACTCCTAAATGGTGCATGTTTAGGAGATTTTACTTTAATATAAGCTTACCTGTAGGCAAAAATAGAAATGAGAGTTTACTACCTCTTTAAAACCTGCTGCAATGAGGAAACAGAAACCCCAGAGAGACCCAAAAGCCTCAGGACATTCGTTCTTTGTCATCATCCTCTGTTCCCTCCTCTCCATGTAGCAGGGATGCAGGGCTGCAGGGACTGTTGCACCTCCTGCACAGATCCTGCACCTCAGCGCTCCCCACAATGGGAGACTGGGTACTCTGGAACCCCCAGCAGTCACACAGTGCTCACAAAGGGCTACACACAGAAATGCCATAGATACCTCAACCTCTAAGAAATCACATAGATCTCAGCAGTCAACGAGATTCATCCCAGGTCCTGTGATATCTCATGCACTGTTCTCCCAGCCAACTGCTCTTACCCTCCAGCAGAACTACAAAACCCAGCCTCTTCTCCATCCTGTTCCCTGGCTTTAAATAAAAAGCTCATCATCCTTCACCCTCATTTTATATATATATATATATATATATATATATATATATATATATATATATATATATACAGTTGTGTTCAAAATAATAGTAGCAGTGTGTTGAAAAAAGTGAATAAAGCTCAAAATCCTTCTAATGGCTTTTATTTCCATACACACAAATGCATTGGGAACACTACACATTCTATTCAAAATCAAAACATGAAGAAAAATATATCAAATTTGTGTTGTTCCTCTAAAAAAATTGAAGAAAAGTGAATATTAGACTGTTCAAAAAAATAGCAGTGTTTGTATTCTTCTTTACAAACTCAAACATTCACTATATAAACTGAAAAATGTTTGAAGATTTTGCTTTCCTTTGAATCACTTAATTAATATTTAGTTGTATAAGCACTGTTTCTGAGAACTGCTGTACATCTGTGTTGCATGGAGTCAACCAACTTCTGGCACCTGTGAACAGGTATTCCAGCCCAGGATGATTGGACTACATTCCACAGTTCTTCTCTATTTCTTGGTTTTGCCTCAGAAACTGCATTTTTGATGTCACCCCACAAGTTTTCTATTGGATTAAGATCCGAGGATTGGACTGGCCACTCCATAACGTCAATCTTGTTGGTCTGGAACCAAGATGTTGCACGATTACTGGTGTGTTTGGGGTCGTTGTCTTGTTGGAACACCCATTTCAAGGGCATTTCCTCTTCAGCATAAGGCAGCATGACCTCTTCAAGGATTCTGATGTATTCAAACTGATCCATGATCCCTGGTATGCGATAAATAGGCCCAACACCGTAGTATGAGAAACATCCCCATATCATGATGCTTGCGCAACCATGCTTCACTGTCTTCACAGTGTACTGTGGCTTGAATTCAGTGTTTGGGGGTCGTCTGACAAACTGTCTCCGGCCACTAGACCCAAAAAGAACAATCTTACTTTCATCAGTCCACAAAATGTTGCGCCATTTCTCTTTAGGCCAGTCAATGTGCTCTTTGGCAAATTGTAACCTCTTCAGCACACGTCTTTATTTCAACAGTGGGACTTTGCGGGGGCTTCTTGCAGATAGCTTGGCTTCACATAGGTGTCTTCTAATTGTAACAGTACTCAGAGGTAACTTTAGACCTTCTTTGATCTTCCTGGAGCTGATTGTTGGCTGAGTCCTTGCCATTTTGGCTATTCTTCTATCCATTCGAATGGTAGTTTTTCGCTTTCTTCCACGCCTTTCAGGTTTTGGTTGCCATTTTAAAGCATTTGCGATCATTTTAGCTGAGCAGCCTATCATTTTCTGCACTTCTTTATATGTTTTCCCCTCTCCAATCAACTTTTTAATCAAGGTACGCTGTTCTTCTGAACAATGTCCGGAACAACCCATTTTCCTCAGAATTTCAGAGAGAAATGCACTGTAACCAGCATGTACAACATTTGCTGCCTTCCTTCCTTAAATAAGGGCAATAATTGCCACCTGTTTTTCAAAGAATGAATGACCTCACTAATAGAACTCCACACTGCTATTATTTTGAACATGCCCCTTTCAATTAGTGATTCAATTACACAGAATCAGCAGCATGCATGTCATGACTGTTGGGTCTGTTGGATTTCTATTACTCTACTACACCTGCTAGTAAATTATTTGCCATGTAGAAATATCATTTCTACCAAAAACAGTGATTGATCAGGTTAGTGATGTCTGACTGCCATTATTTTGAACACAACTGTATATATATATATATATATATAAAATCTCTTCTATGGATAACAATGACCCTCCTACTAATATTACCTCAGTGTAAATGTGAAATTATATATAATCAATTAATTAATAATCCAAAAGTAGCTGCTTTTGCACATAACCCTTATCCCACATAAGGCAAAACTAATTAACATAGTGACCACGGCAGCGCTACAATATTAAGTGAAATCACAACATATATTGAAAATTATATATAGAAAAGTCCAATGATCTTCATTAGAGTTCTTCCATCCTTCTACAACCAAGTGCTTCAAAACATGAAAGTGCAATATTCCACCACCAGATGTCTGCTCACCTCCAGCAGCGTGACCTCACATAATATTATGTTTGGTCTAACTTCGCTTTTGGTCCCAAATCGGACACTGAAGATCACTTGATGAATTCCAACTATGATTCACACCTTGTCCGGAATACAACTTCCACATCACATCACCTCATAAACAAAAGACTCCACATAGTGCGTAAACTTTAAAACATTTTAATATCTAAATATTATACAAAATGTGCACTCACATGTATAAGGTGCCCAACCGCACCAAGTAAAATGAGCCTCTGATAATATAAATTGCTCCACGATCTAGGAATCTGTGCCGTGAGGAGACAGCAGTGATAGGGCTGGTCTGTAGTCTGTAGTTCCCAGGTATATATATTTTTTGAATATTGGTTCCATGTTAACTTTTTTGCCAATCAGCTGGTTCCTTTCCAGTCAGTAAGCAGTCTTTAAAAATTAGGAATAACAGTCTGGCTATAACATAGCTAAGGACAGATCACTGTATTTTGAACTGTCTGAACTTAACACATTCATAACAGTTCAAAGCAAGCTTTGCATTGCAGAGCAATGCTCTTCATTTCTCCTGCAATGCAAAGTGTAAAAAAAAAACCAATCCCTAATCACCCCCCAGAGTAGAACAATGTTACAATGGTAACATTGCACTACTCTGATGAAAGTATTTTTATTTTAATAAAAAAAAGGTAAAAAAAATAAAAATAAATGTTTAAAAAAATTGAGAGAAATTGTTATTTATAAATTTTTTAATGATTTGTCGCCCGCCCGCCTGAAATGTGTGGGCGAGTGGTGGCTCTGGGCAAAGCGATGTAATCTTATATGTAATCTAAAAAATGCAGCGCTGAAATTATATTGACCATCAACTGCAAGAAAAATGTTCAAAATGAAATGTTCAAATATATTATTCTTTCATATAACAAATCAGAAGTCCTGTTAATGAGAAAGCGTTCCAAAATTGCAGTGGTCAAGGTGATGTAATATACTCCTGGTTACTCCATAGGGTGATAGTACAATAATGCACTTACCAGAAGTACATACAAACTGGGCGTTGTATGTAAATAATTTGTGGAGACTTCAGGGTCTGGTCACCGGAATGGCGTCCTCTAGGGCTGCAGCAGACTCCCAGGGATGGTGTCACTCACACTTGGGGGTCATCATAAGCACACCAGAAGGTCCACCGCCGTTCAGACTCCAGGATCCACTCCTTCCTAGTTAGCTCGAGATAAACGAGCAACACAGGCAACAGGATACAAAAGACCATTGGGCCAATGTATCCTGTTGCCTGTGTTGCTCGTTTATCTCGAGCTAACTAGGGAGGAGTGGATCCTGGAGTCTGAATGGCGGTGGACCTTCTGGTGTGCTTATGATGACCCCCAAGTGTGAGTGACACCATCCCTGGGAGTCTGCTGCAGCCCTAGAGGACGCCATTCCGGTGACCAGACCCTGAAGTCTCCACGGATTATTTACATACAACGCCCAGTTTGTATGTACTTCTGGTAAGTGCATTATTGTACTATCACCCTATGGAGTAACCAGGAGTATATTACATCACCTTGACCACTGCAATTCTGGAACGCTTTCTCATTAACAGGACTTCTAATTTGTTATATGAAAGAATAACATATTTGAACATTTCATTTTGAACATTTTTCTTGCACTTGATGGTCAATATAATTTCAGCGCTGCATTTTTTAGATTACATATATTACTGAGGTGCCGAAGTATGCCTTTTATGCTAGCAGCTCCTTATTAGCTTATCGTATATCTAACCTGTATCCAGTTGTATGAAAAGTTGCGCTCATTCATTTTTGTTTACTTTATACCTTTATACCTTCACTTTTGGAATTTGAGATGTAATCTTATGTCGCTTTCTATTTCTGGATGTGTGTGTGCATGTGTGCACCCCCCACTGCCCCCTATGCCATCCAGGGAAAGAAGAGGGAATATGGTACTGAGTAAAAGCACTACATTTTACAAGCACACATTAGATTAGCACATTTAACTCTTTGATCGCCCCTATTAACCCTTTGATCACCCCGTCACCCAGCCAGTGCCATTAGTACAGTGTCAGTATATAGAATATTTCACTGATCATTGTATTACTGCCCCTAGCAACATTAGATAGCGTCAAGGTCAGTTAGAGTCCCTTCCAGCCAAGGTCAGCTAGCATTAGATTGTATGCACACTATCGCACTCACGCTATAGGTCACTGATCCCTGGCATTACTAGTATTGTGTTTGTAAGGATCAATATATTGATCACAAACAGAACTATACTAGTGTCTCCTTTGTATAGTGTCCCCAAAAATGCAGTGATAGCAGGATCAGCTCCATTCGCTGCCAGCACTAGCGTTTAGCCCCTCAGAAGATTTGTATCTATTGATTGTGAACCAAAGCAATTTATACGCACAACAATACATCACCACACACCCAAATTCAGCTCTTGCCAGACAATTCACATGGAAACCTGTCATGGCTTTTTTGGGCCTATTTCAAGCAAGTGCTAATAATTACTGGTGAGCTAATATGGTGAAATTCAGAAAGTGAAATAAACCAAAACAACAAACCACCTTTTAAATATGCACAAATTGGTTCGCCAACACCTTACACCAACTCATGAATAGTGTTAATATCTACTATATGATCAAGCAATGGTGCTGAGCTCCTGTGCTAATTAATTATTATACTGAAAATAAAGTGAATCCATAAAAAATTACAATTGTGTCAAAAAAAAAAAAAGAATTATTATTTAAATCATCCTAAAATAAAAATATATATATATCCAAAAGAAAAATATAAATTTCCTCACATCATAAATCATATATCCCATCTACATGTGTCCAGAAACATATAATAAAGAAAAATCCATTATTATTTTTTTTGGGCCTAACCCTCAACATTTGCATTACAAAGAATAATGAATTCTGGTCATATTGGTCCACAGATCCGATTCATATTATGCCCATATTCTCTGCTGTTACATATATGACCAACATGGACCAGCAATGTACTGGTACGACGCTAGACTTGGAGTGGTTATACTGGGATGACACCTGCAGCTACAGGCACCATCCTGGCATAGTTTTTTTCAGCTGTCATGTAAAAACAATCCTAGCTGCTAACTAGCCGCTGGATCACTTTTACAAGCAGAGGGAAGGGACCCCCCCCCCTTCCGCCACATTTTTGGGCTCTCCTGTCCCACTGGGGAACCCAAAAAAGCAGCCGGAAGTGCCACTGGCTGACAATAGAACTGGTCAGTGACTGGGATGCCTCCAATCATCTATATGATCTAAGAGAAAGGAAGCTACAAGCATTTCATCATTTCTGTTTTACCAGATATGAAAAGCGTTATTTTAAAATTTGGAAAGCATCTGATCACTCCGATCTTGGTGTGATCAGATGCTTTAAGAGCACAGGGGAGATCTAGAGCTAATATACCCCAAATTTCTCCAAAAGAGTACTTGTCACTGCCTATTGCTATTATAGGGGATATTTGCATTCCCTGTGATAACAATAAAAGTGATGAGAAAAATGAAAGGGACAGTGTAAAAATATTTTTAAAAAAGCAAAATAAATTATGAAAAAAAAATTCTCCCCCACCCCTGTGCTCACGCGCAAACGCAAACAGCGGTTCCGTGACAGTATAGAAACAGAGATTGCCATGCATGTGAGGTATTACTGCGAACATCAGATAGAAGGCAGTAATTCTAGCACTAGACCTCCTGTGTAAATGTAAAGTGGTGATGTGTAAAGGCTTTTAAAGCGTTACCTATGGATATTAAAAATGTATGTAGTTTGTGGCTGTTGCACGGGCGTGTGCAATTAGCATGTCATGTTTGGTATCCATTTACTCGGCGTAACATTATATTTTATATTTTATCAAACAATTAGGCAATATATTGTGTTTTTGTGCATTAAAATTTAAAAAAATGTATTTTTTCTAAAAAATTTGCTGCGCAAATACTGAGTGACATAAGAAATGTTAACACCCACCGTTGTATTCTCTATGGCCTCTGCTTTAAAAAATAAAAAAATGGGTTTTTTTTTCTAAATTTTCTGTTGTTTTTCATTTATATCACAAAAAATAAAAAAACCCATTGGTGATCAAATACCTCAAAAAAAAAGGATAAAAATTTTCTTTGGGTACAGCATTGCATGCAACAATTACCAGTTGAAATAGCGCAGTGCTAAATAGCAAAAAATAGCCTGGTCATTAAGGGGGGTTAATCTTCTGGAGGGCAAGTGGTTAACATCAGATTTCTATAGATAAACATATATGTAGCACTACCCTCTTGAGGAATACTATTTCTGGATCCCTCTAAGCTTCGCACAACCAGGCAACATGAGTTTTTCACACTTGAATCCACAGCAGGGGCGGACTGACAACTCATGGGTCCCCCGGGCAATAGGGGATCATGGGGCCCCTGTGTCCTTGCCCAAACTCAAAAAAGCCTATGAAAAAGGTACCAGGGGCATCTCATGGGGCCCCCTACTGACCCCGGGCCCTCGGGCAGTGTCTGAGTTTCCAAATGGTCAGTCTGCCCCTGATCCACAGTCAGTGAACAGTCCATGAGCTTGATTTTTGTTATTTCATTAGGGGATATAACTCAGATAGGGTAATAGTAATTATGGGATGCCCAACTTGACTGAAACAATGCATGGGGACAACTTCCTTTCTATTTACAGAAACAAATCCTGGACTGTTCTTTTCCTTGAAAACGGTCAGTCATTTTGTATCAGTAGCAACTGCCCCTTATGGGCTGGGAACTCGCAGCCCCTCTGAAAGCTGGCTTACATTGCAAACTACATGCAGAGATGTCTCCTCACCCCTGTAGAACTGCTGTCAGCGCTACAGCCTGCAGACACTACCAGCCCTCCTGGCTGCTCTGAAGATCTCACAGGACAGGGATAAAGGATTAAGCACAGTGCTGTCCTTTGAAAGCTACATGCGGCAGTCTTTCCCCTTGTGAATCCCTGGGTGTGCTGATGTACTCACACTGTCCTCCACTGTCCTCCTTGCTCCCACTGCTCCAAGGCTTTGATCCTGTTCATACCATGATGTTGAATAGATCCAGCCCAAGCCCAGCCTGGTAGCCAGTCCCCCCTAGACCTAAGCCCTCCCTAAGCCATCGACAGCCTTCTCAGCACTCCATCTTTCACCAGACTCCCTTGCCAGTCTGATTTTACCTTATATATGGGTTGGTCTCAGCACTCTGCCTGGGCCTCCAAACCTCCTGCTATAACCTGTGGAAGCCAAGAACTATGATCGTTTAAAAACAAAAATATTACCACAGCTGGGTGTAACCCTGGCTGTCCGAGCTCAGCGTGTACACAATTGGAATTATCGGTTGGGAAAATCACCCTGGTCAAAAAATATGACCTTATTCATTTGGAAATGGTTGCAGTCAGAAACATTGTATGGACCAAAAATTGGGGAACAATTGGTCATGAATACATTTCTGATGTCTCTCCCTACTTCCTTACAAAAATGGGTGAGCCATAGAGATCCAGAATGTAGTGGAAAGGTAGTGGAAAGGTACTTAGCTACTGAAAATCTTACATCTTCCGTCAAAGACACATGGACTTTCCACCCCAAGAGCAGACCATACTCAGCTACATGTAAGACAACACCAAGAAATGGGGGTGGAGATAGTGAAAGAGGGGAGATTAAAAGTACTCCGAGGACTGCTTATAATGTCTAGCAAGAGTAGCCCGGAAGGCCAGGAGGTGCCTAGAAAGTTAATTTGTTGTCAAGAAGAGGGTCATGTAGACTGCCCAGTTGTTGATGAGCCATTGTACGGTAACTTTTTGAAATAGAGATGTCAGTCTCTATTCACAATGGTTTCATGCACTACAATAAGGGGAAATTAGAAATATGCAAAATGTGTATAGATGGTAAAAATGTTGTTGCATTGTTGGATTCAGGTAGCCTGGTTACCTCTGTAAAAGCTAAACTAGTGGTAAAAAAAACCTTGCACCCTAAAAACATGGTGGCCATTTGTGTGCATGGGGACACTCGAGAGTAACCGGTGGCAACAGTGTCTTTTGAAACCTCCCTGGGCAGCCTGTGTCATCAGGTGGGTCTAGTTCCCCAACTACCACATGATTCCATTATGGGAAGGGACTTCCCAAAATTCTAGGAACTCTGAGATTACCCTGGTTCCCCATGAAGTGCTCCTTCTGAGATTGAAGGTACCTCTAGGAAATCCTCTGATGGGTGTAAGGATTCTCCTGAGTTTAACTTGTCAGTTCTAGCAGGGAATACAACAGGACCTAGGGAAATGCCTGCAGTCTCAGAAGAAGAACAGCACCCTCTAATATTTGCTGATTTAGAAGAACACAGAGAAAGATTTGCCACCAAGGGACCTATTATACCGGGAGTCACAGAGGGCAGAGGAAACCACTGAGCAACTGGTGGTTCCCAAACCACACTGCAAGTTGGTGTTAGAACTGTCCAATGGGCATATTCTTGGGGGATATTTAGGAGCTGAAAATACCAGAGAGAAAATCATACAGAGGTTCTACTGGCCTGGGATCACTAAGAAAGTGTAAATGTATTGCTCATCCTGTTCGTTGTGTCAGATTTCTACACCTATGCCATATTTCTGTAGTCTTTTGGTTCCCCTGCCCATCATTGAGGTCCCGTTTGAGAGGATCACCATGGATTTGGCTGGCACCTTCTTAAAGTCTGCTAGAGGGCACCAACACATCTTGGTGATTATCGACTATGCCACCCGTTACCCAGAAGTGATTCCTCTCTGGAAAACCTCAGCCAAAACAATATCTAAAGAGTTATTTCAGGTCTTCTGCCATGTGGGCATTCCTAAAGAAGTACTAACCGACCAGGGCAACCTACTTATGCCCAAAGTAACTAAAAAGCTTTGCAAACTTCTGAAGGTGACCCAGTTACATAATTCAGTATATCACCCTCAGACAGATGGGCTAGTTGAAAGATTTAACTAAACATTAAAACAGGTGTTGAGAAAGGTGATCGATAAAGATAGAAAGAATTGTGATTATCTAATACCTTATTTGATGTTTGCTATCAGAGAGGTTCACCTATTGTCCACAGGGTTCTCTCCATTTGAGTTACTGTATGGGAGGCACCCATGGGGGCTATTGGGCATTGCCATGGGAGAGTGAGAGTTCCCCTGATAGAAGTGTGATTGCACATGTAGCACAAATGCAAGACAGAATTGTACAAGTGATGCCTATTGTGAAGGAAAATTTGGCTCAGCAGAGGATTTACAATTGTGTGGCCCAGGTCCATTCTTTTTCACCTGGTGATAGGGTAATTGGTCCCCATGGTCGAAAGTAAATTCCTAGCTAAATGTCGGGGCCCCTGTGAAGTGTTGGAAACAGTAGGTGACATGATTAACAAAATTATCCAACCAAGAAGACGGAAACATGGGCAGGTATATCATGTGAATTTGCTAAAATCATGGAAGGACAGGGAATCCCTGGCCGCTGAGACTACAACACTTCCCGCTCTGCCTAACTTCATAATTCCTGAAGTCAGGATATTGGAGCCTCTGTCAAAAGCCAACAGAAAGCTAAAGAATTTGTTCTCCAAAATAAAAAGGCATTTTCAGAATTGCCAAGTTGGATGTCTGGGTTTGAACATGACATTATTATCCCACCAGGGGAAACCATTGAGCAACTGGTGGTTCCCAAACCACACCGCAAGTTGGTGTTAGAACAGTCCAATGGGCATATTCTTGGGGGATATTTAGGAGCTGAAAATACCAGAGAGAAAATCATACAGAGGTTCTACTGGCCTGTGATCACTAAGGAAGTGTAAATGTATTGCTCATCCTGTCAGTTGTATCAGATTTCTACACCTATGCCATATTTCTGTAGTCTTTTAAAGGATCCCCGCAGGACGGATCGGATCTGCAGATTGAGCATCTTACAGGCATCGTCGGCATTAAAACCTTTCTTTTCATGGAGCTCATGGAGAGGGTCTGGTGTCACCCCGTGCGATAGGTGTCACTCAGTGCAGTGCACACCCCCCCCCACACACCTGCCCAGGGATGCCACTGATCGTATATGCATTCCAGCATCCCAACATCCATGCTGGAAGCACATCAGTTGCACGGTGTAATGGTACACCTACATAAGGGGTGCTCACTGAGCATGGAAGAGGAACCATTTACACCAGGGCATTGGTATTCATTCTATATGGCATCCCAATACCCTTTCCTATAGCACTTGTGTTGTAGTGCAGCACAATGCTGCATGCATGGTCTTTGGTCCTTTGTGGTGTGTTAAGCAGCCCATTTAAATGAATAATGTGCTGCAATGCAATGCAAGAAAATGTGCAAGTAACATGAATTTAACGTATTGCAACAGATTGGGCTGGTATGAATGGGTCCTAAAGTTAATAAGTTATAACTGGCTGGATACCCAAGAAAAAAGGCTAAGAAAGAGTCCATAAAAAAGATCTACTTAATTTATTATGTCATCAATGCAGATTTTACTGTGAAAGTGTGGAGTATGTGTGACATCTGAGAAAGAACTGGAAATCCAATCTGAAAAGTGACTGTGCTCAATTTGTACATGGCACAATTGCTACAGGGGGTTTAAACTTTCAAAATGTTCTACATTAGAAAACCTACTTGTGGCATCTGTCAAAGAGTTATTTTTGGAGTCACATTCTTTTATAAATCACGTTCTACTTCATAAAAATCAATCTACAAGAAGTTCTTGAAAAGCAGCTAGCATGGGCATGGGCATACATCAATCTATTGCTAAGTAATCATTCTGAATCTTGGACCAAGTTGTTATTATCTGATAAAAGGTTAATAAACTGAATGACAGCAATAAAATCAAGTAGAAGTGACCTTGTTTAGTTGTACCAATACTATTCCCTTGAAGCTGACTTAAAGCAGATGGCAGCATCCTCCATGTTCTAAATCTGTCTAAAGAGGTGATTTACTAAAATGTGAGGGTGAAGTGACACAAATCTCTGATCATTTCAAGCACACCCTAAATTTGTGCTCAAAAATTTCAGACCATTGAGTTTAATTATTCAAGCAGCCTGAGCCCAAATGTAGCCTAACATGTATATTTCTTTTTTACATTTTACTGTATGTGCATAATGTACTTAGATGGTGTCACTAGACAAGTAAAACCAGTAATTGTTTTGGCAATACCCCAATCGCTGCATTCTGCTTCCTATTAAATGGCATTTCCGTGAATTGTACGTTTCCATGTAGTAAACAATTCACTGTTGCCCATTTTATGGGCACTGAAACTAGGCAATCCTTGACACTTTCTGATGGAACCTAAAGTGATACTAAACCTAAAAACATTTTTTTCCTTAATGCATTTGGGGCTGCTGTGTGCACAGAACAGGTGAGTATAACATGCTTGATAATTTAATTTTTTAAAAATCTAGACTTTAGTAACACTTTAAAGCTGTCCATAAATTAACTGAAACTTGACCTGTTCAGCAGGGACTGCTGAATTTCAATCAGTGTATGACAATCCTCACTCAACAAAAGTTATTATTATTCTACAGGATTTAGATAACACCAACAGCTTACTCAATACATTACTATATAAAGGGAGACAGTACAGCAACAATACAATTCGATGTAAGAGGGCCCTGCTCCTGAGAGCTTAGATTTTTCGTGCAATTATTTCCAGCGGCTATAGCCACTAGCAATATACACTGTGTTCTCCTAGCAGGGATGGCTCCCACCCGCGTCCCACTGCCGGGAGAACACAATAGCTCCTCAGGAGGGATTGCCCCCTAGTTGCAGAAAAGGAAATGGCATCATTTATGCCTGACTTAAAGCAGTTCTGCCTCTAACTGCTAGTGTCAGGAGATTTGGAGTGAGATTTGGGGATGCTAATACTGTACTTCTCACTGTTCTCCTTGCTCAAGGCTCTGACATGAGGAAGCATAACTCTACTACAATGGATGCCTCCACAGAAACTCACAGTGAAGAACAAGGAATGGTAAGTCAGTAATGGGGAAAGACCAGGTATAGGGGGGGCCAAAGGCAATACTGGTGACTAATCCATTGCCCTTTGCCTACCATTTTTTTGGAACAGCTTTGAGAGTTCAGTTCCATTTTAACTGGCTTTCATGCATGTTTTCACATGATTGTAACAATTGGTCATGTTGGTAAAGAATTCAGAGCTACTTCAGTTTTGGTAAATGATAGTAATCATAATGAAGTTAGCATTTGCCCTGATCACTGCATTCTGCTTGCAACCCTAATGTTCAGTTTAATTAGCAAGAACCACATCATGCAAGCAATGTGCAGAAAGTTGAAAGAGCTTTTGGTGTAGGAACAGGATTGTCGGCGGTTTAAGTTATGATTAGGCCAAAGGTTGCCATGCACCATCATTACTGCAAACCGTTACTTTTGTTTAGGGGCTGTGATCAGCAAGTCAGGCAATAGTTTGTTGATCTGTATACAATGTAGGGGACAAACGTTAATGTTGTATTAATTTGTCAAACATATTGTTATACCTCTGAAATTCTTTTTACTTTTATATTCAGGAGGAATTTTTTATGCAGGCTTGAATTTTCATGCCCGACATAATACAAATAAAAAAAGATACATTACTTGGGAGATTTGAGATCAGAGGCTTTCTTTATGTTTATAAAGTACACTGGGTATTTTCAGATGCTCTACTATTTGGCAATCATTTGCTTACATTCAAATGACAAGCTCCTTTAGTACTAGTTAGTTACATGGTCACATGCATGCAAAAGAATGAAAGTGAGCACTGGCCACATACACAGTAATATCACCTAATATCACAAATTATATATTAATAAGTGATAACAGTAATTTCTAACAAAAAAACTCAATATAAATTAATCACTGGCCAAATGTACAGCGATATCACCTATTACAAAATGTGATGCAATAACGTATTGAACAAACTGATTGTCATAAAAAGTCCAAAACAAAAAAGTGTAAAAAGTCCCCAAACACCATGTGCCAATAGATAGTGAATTCTCAATTCTTCTTCTCCTTTCAACTGTGTTGCACCAATGTGGACAATCACTTTATTCTAGACCTTATTGTATCACATTTTGTAATAATAGACGATATCGCTGCATAATTGGCCAGTGATACATTCAAAGAGTGTTATACTCTTTATGGGGCAGCAGCCAAACTTTATTTTGGTCTGGTTTTTTTTTGTGTCACCTTACTATTAAATTTTGCACCTGGAAAAGCTACCTTAAAATCTATAAATATAACATGGTCACATTTACAGTATCTCACAGAAGTGAGTACACCCCTCACATTTTTGTAAATATTTGATTCTATCTTTTCATGTGACAACACTGAACAAATAACACTTTGCTACAATGTAAAGTAGTGAGTGTACAGCTTGTTTAACAGTGTAAATTTGCTGTTCCCTCAAAATAACTCAACACACAGCCATGTCTAAACCACTGGCAACAAAAGTGAGTACACCCCTAAGTGAAAATGTACAAATTGGGCCCAATTCCAATTAGCCATTTTCCATCCCTGATGTCATGTGGCTCAGTAGTGTTACAAGGTCTCAGGTGTGAATGGGGAGCAGGTGTGCTAAATTTGGTGTTATCGCTCTCACTCTCTCATACTGGTCACTGGGAGTTCAACATGGCACCTCATGGCAAACAACTCTCTGAGGATCTCAAAAAAAGAATTGTTTCTCTACATAAAGATGGCCTAGGCTGTAATAAGATTGCCATGACTCTGAAATTGAGCTACAACATGGTGGCCAAGACCATACAAAGGTTCAACAGGACAGGTTCCACTCAGAACAGGCCTCGCCATGGTCGACCAAAGAGGTTGAGTGCACGTGCTCAGCGTCATATCCAGAGGTTGTCTTTGGGAAATAGACGTATGAGTGCTGCCAGCATTGCTGCAGAGGTTGAAGAGGGGGGGTCAGCCTGTCAGTGCTCAGACCATACGCCGCACACTGCATCAAATTGGTCTGCATGGCTGTCATCCCAGAAGGAAGTCTCTTCTAAAGATGATGCACAAGAAAGCCAGTTTGCTGAAGACAAGCAGATTAAAGACATGGATTACTGGAACCATGTCCTGTGGTCTGATGAGATCAAGGTAAACTTATTTGGTTCAGATGGTGTCAAGTGTGTGTGGCGGCAACCAGGTGAGGAGTACAAAGACAAGTGTGTCTTGCCTTATAGTCAAGCATGGTGGTGGGAGTGTCATGGTCTGGGGCTGCATGAGTGCTGCCGGCACTGGGGAGCTACAGTTCATTGAGGGAACCATGAATGTCAACATGTACTGTGACATACTGAAGCAGAGCATGATCCCTTCCCTTCAGAAACTGGGCCACAGGGCAGTATTCCAACATGATAACGACCCCAAACACACCTCCAAGATGACCACTGCCTTGCTAAAGAAGCTGAAGGTAAAGGTGATGGACTGGCCAAGCATGTCTCCAGACTTAAACCCTATTGAGCATCTATGGGGCATCCTCAAATGGAAGGTGGAGGAGCATAAGGTCTCTAACATCCACCAGCTCTGTGAAGTCATAATGGAGGAGTGGAAGAGGACTCCAGTGGCAACCTGTGACACTCTGGTGAACTCCATGCCCAAGAGGGAAAAGGCAGTGCTGAAAACTAATGGTGGCCACACAAAATATTGACACTTTGGGCCCAATTTGGATATTTTCACTTAGGGATGTACTCACTTTTGTTGCCAGCCCTCAGAATAACTCAACATACAGCCTTTAATGTTTAGACATTAATGGCTGTGTGTTGAGTTATTTGGAGGGGACAGCAAATTTACACTGTTATACAAGCTGCACACTCACTACTTTACATTGTAGCAAAGAGTCATTTCTTCAGTGTTGTCACATGAAAAAATATAATAAAATATTTACACAAATGTGAGGGGTGTAATCACTTATGTGAGATACTGTATTTGTGATTATAGGACTGAAAGCTTGTCCTTCTTTAATTCTATAACATAACTCCAAGCAAGTATTGGAGAAAGAAATGGTTAGCTAGTAGTGTGACATTTTCACACAAAAAACAGCACTTTTTGTGTCTATCAATTTTACAGTCACTGGAAATTAGCTTTCATATTAATTTCACACATGCTTACATTTTTTTCTTCGTAAATAAAACAGTTATGATCATGGTTATTTGAAGATATAAAGGGGCAGCCATTTACATGTTGATGATATTAATTTTATAAATACCACATGCAATATAAAGAGTAACTTGTGTTGGAAGCGATTTCTTGTTTAAAACTACACTTTGCATTCAGTGTGTCACTTTGAAGATCAGCATTCAACCAAAATGGTTGAGTAAGACTTACCATTTCCACTGATAGGCTTATTCAGAAAGACAGAGCAAGCAGATAGTGATGATGTGCACATTCCAGAAACCTACAGCTACCATTCAGAAATGCACATTCCAGAAACCTACAGCTACCATTCAGAAACTAGCTTTCACTGATCTGGCTACAGATAAAAATCTGAAATCTGGTTTGTTGCCATGCCTTAATACATTTGGCACATCTTCACTGCCCTTTTGCACTGCTTGCTGAGATACCCACTAAATTTAATAAACATAACTACATTAGTGTAGTTGACATTTTTGCCAGTTGGTAACCACTCTCCAACAAAGGCTTACATGCATTTGTTATACGAGTAAATTATGAAAACATAGATTGCCCCATTCTGTGTTGATGGATTTACATTCAACAGATAGAAAGTAAGGAAAAAAAAGTAAAACCTATTTCAGAATTAACTTTACTCAACAAAGATACTGATGATGTCAAATAATCTAGCAAAAAAATACCAACTTATCTGACAGTGACAACCAAGATTATTCTGCCTTATCATTGGTAACAAAACATGCTTACATCTTTGAAAGAATAGGAAGATGGAGTTAATTATTTTAAAAGATTGCAAGATTTGTACTGGAAATCAATAAGGCAGTAGGATAAATAAACAATATTTGGCATTTCTAGATTAGGTCTAGAAATTTAACGCATACAAAAAGTACTAAAAAAACTAAGTCAAACTATCGAAAGAGTTGAATAACCACTTACCCTTAATCATATAAGAATATATATGACAACTGGGGAAAAGGAGTCTCCCCTCCCCCAATTTTGATTATTTTTCTTTTCTTCTCACATTACCGATATGTCTTTGGATTCAATACCTACTGTGTATAATATTATGCATGATGTACCATATGTTCACTGTTGTGTCATATCCTTGGACTATCAAGGAATCCCTTATCTTCTGTAACCCCTAATAATATTGGATTATCTTTTATTCCATCAGGTTAACATATACTAAACTTCAACTACTGAGTTTTTTTTCCCTATAAAATTACTTTAAAAATGTAACAAAAAATGAATATAGTTAACGTAAATGAAGACAACTGGAAACAAATTTTACTAAACATTGGAACTTTATTAAAATCAGCAACAGGACAGAAAAGTCACTTGTGGGATCTGCATTATGTCCATTTGTAAAGCATATTATAACCCCACTGTTTATAGTTGAGACATATGTTTGTGCTAAAAGTACTTTTACATTTATTGATATGCACGCAAAGATTATGCAGGATACTGTGCTATTATAGTATGCTTTCCAAAACTGTATGTAATATTTCAAGTGATATATTGAAAAGCTAATTCAGTATAACTTTAATATATACTAATATATATATATATATATATATATATATATATATATACACATATATATATATATATATATATATATATATCTATATATCAATGTCCTTAAGATAATTATGTTACACCAGAGCAGTAATATATGATTAGAAAACTAAATGGTTCCTTTAAAATGCTTTTATTCTATATCTATATACAAATATCTCTTTCTCCTCTATAGCGCCCTTAAAGAGAATCATTCACTATGATGAACTAAGTCAGTAGCCTGAGCTTAATTCTATTCACAATGTTGCAACATTGCATTCTGCAAACCAGTACCAGGAAATCATCATTGCGGAAAGGTGCTGTAACTTCAAAGCATATATATTTTATCAGTAAAGAAGAATACAAAACTGTTAGTGATCTGGACAAGGGGTAATATATTGTAAACATCTGGTCGTAGTAAATAGAGCACTCACATATGTTGTCATATTGGGCCTAAAGTGGGCAACTATACAACAGAACCCCAATCCCAATCATTATTAAGCTCAAGACTATGAGAAGCTGCAGGCTATATGACATAAGAACCATTAATATTATTTCAAGATTTTTGATATACAGAGGTAATGGTAAAAATATTTTACACACTGTAGACTATATATAATTTAAATCACTTAAGCATTGGTTTTATTCAACTACTTGTAGCTGGAAGCAGTAGTGAAAATTACAGAGAGCAATGGTTCCCTTCTAATTAAAAATACATGTGATGGCATCTATGTTTAAAAGGTTGCTAAAATGACCTAGTTGAAGCAAAACAATATATTTGCTATTATTGTTAGTTTTGTTTTTATTGCTAGTCTGAAATAATGATGCTTTGTAGTATAATAAAATAGAAATATGTTACATACATTAATATCACCATTGAGATCATATGACTGGTCTAACCATGGATAGAATGCATATAAATTAGAAAAAAATGACAAATGTCTGTACTGCGCAGCAGTTCCTTCCACAAATAAAGGGATGAGCTTTGAATTGTTTGCATTATGAATTTGATCTTATTGCAAGAAAGCAAAAACACATAAATTATTCAATCAATGCAATGGCAATCTTTGGTAAAGCCATGGTTGTCTGATCTGATTTAAGTGAGAAATGATATTTCATAGATTCATACTTGTCTGTATGCTGTAGAATATTAATGACTGATTAGTGTATTATGTGCTTCTGCAGACACCAGAGAGCTTATCAAGGCAAGTTCAATGCATATCAAAAGCTGCTGCAGTAATAGAATTATAAATCATTTTTACTCCACTGCCTCTGTGTGTAGAGTGTGTGTCTATGTGTGCATGTGCTTCTGTGACACTAGAGCAGCGTTTTCACCCAGACGGACCTGAATGCACATACATTGATTAGACTTGTGCCTCTGCCTATTGACACTTTTGCCCCCCTATGGAAAAACCTCGTAATTCCTTCTATGAGAAATGCAGGTCACAGATGTTAATTGTAGATTCCAATCCATGAAATAAAACAGAACCCAGAAGAAGCAGAAGAATATATATCCTCTTCTTTACAGTAGGAATGCCCTGTAATGTAACCGTCTTTATACACCAAGTCATTTTCTCTAAAATAACAACTGGATATCATTTGCGCAGTATGAGCGAAAACATTCCATTTGAATTAAACTGAGAAATATGGCACACATTTCAAAAGGCAACTAACATATTTTATGCACATCTAAGCTGTTTACTTAGAGAGGTCAAAAGCTATTCTGTAAATAAGCCCTTTAATGTTTTGTAATTGATTTCCGAAAGTTATTAATCACAGAGCTTGGGTACTAAGATCTCTTCAGAACACTTCACAATCAAAGCCAGAAAAGTATCAACAAAAAGAGAAAATGAAAATCACTAAAAGCCTTTAACCCTTAAAATACCACTGCTGGCAAAAAAGTTGTATTAAATTTTATTTTGAAAATATATTTGATAGCATCAAGCACGTGGAAATAATCTGCAACAACCAATCACTGCCTTAAGAAAAAGTAGCTTTTACTGATTTATGATTGGTTGGCATTGGTGACTTCACGTTATTGCTCATTGTGCTTGTTTAATAAGACTATTTAGATCTGATAAATATGACAAAGCCATTCATACTGTGTAGTATATTACATTTACAGTGTTTTAGTACAACCAAAAATAACAGAGAAAGCTATTTTTGTGTTCATTCACGTCACAATAATGGGAGTGGTTTACATGTGTTAAAATATTAGCGCAAACAACGCTTGAGATCACCAAATGACTACAAACAAACAAAGTAAAAAGATTTTTTAGTTGGTTAAAAAGAAATGACACAATGGACTGGATGCTGCCAACATTCGAATGCAATCAGCCAGATGCTTAAGACTGCTGTTTTCTATGGAGTACAGCCAATTAAAGGGCAAAGGCTTCCTTCAAAAGCTCTGTCTTTCCCAACCTCCAGCTATAAGCTAAGAAGCATTTGTTAGATATTTTGCCCTCCCTCACATTCCTAAACAGATAAATTTTATGCTGTCTTGATAAATTCCAACACAAAGAAGAAGAAAAAAAATAACACCCACACATAAATTAAAAAAAGGGAAAGACAGCGAAAAAAAAAAAAAAAAAAAAAGTGTGTGTGCTTGTGTGTGTCTCCCCTTATGGCACAAGATTACTGGTGCTGTGTAGCAGTACAAAACAGTTCACTTGCAACAGAATATTTCTTAATACATAAGGGAGATCTTACAGTAATTCACCACTTCTTCGTTTACCGAATATTGTGTTGTCCAGGAAATGAATTCTTACTGACTTACAAAGAAAGAGTATGAATACGGTTATACCAATCTCACATGCATATGTGCCTGAAAGCAGCATCATTTGTTATGGATTGGAGATCAGAAGGCGGACTATATATGGCAGAATGAGCTTGAAAGTGTGTTTCCTGTGCATTTCAAATGCTTAAAAGGTTCAGTCTCTGCAGAAGACATATTCAGTGTAGCTGGTCCACACTTTGTCCTCACTCTGGTCATTGCTGGCAAATGCACATGTCCCTGTGGAGCTGCATGCCACCATATGGAAGCCAGCTTCAGATAACTTGTCAAAAGCCTGCTCCAGAAAGTTAAACTTAAGGTAGTACCTGGATGTATACCTCTCAGGAGGTCTATCAGGATCCCGACTTTCATTTAAGGTTTCGCCAAACACTTCTTTAGCCAGAGAGGTTTTGCCACAGACAGTGATGCGTGCCACTCTTCTGAACTTAGCATCAGCTTGTGCCTCCCTTCCTATGGTATAGGAACCTCTGTAGCCAACTGTTATATATCCAGATCTTCTACCTTCAAGTGACTGGGATGGAGTGAGGCGAGGAACTGAGGCAGGACTGCAAGAAGAGGATGCATTAAAACGATATGGATCTAAAGTAGGGGAGGGGACCCCAGCTGCAGGAGATGATGAGGCTGGAATGCCTGCTGTGTCCAAATCAGAATCTTGACCTGCTGCTGGTGTGAGGAGCAGAGGAGGCTCTTCACCTCCTATGGAGCTGTCCTTACTGATTCGCAGAGGGCTCAGGCGTTTTACTAGTTCAGGCAACTGAAAGTGCTCAGCTTCTCTTTGTAGGCGACTTCTTTCTGGAAAGTAATCAGGCAGAACAAGCTGCAGGTCTCTCAAGTAATCCAAGATATAACGGAACAAGAAGCCATCCCGGTCAAGGAAGAAACGGCCTTTGCTGTCCCTAGCCAACTCTCCTGGTTTCTGCTGAGAGAACATACGCCAGAGAAGGGAGTCCGGCACTGACACTAAAGTTGTGTGTCGAGTCACATAAACTTGTCCGCCAACATTTAGTTCCACTATTTCAGGGAACAAAACATCAGTGGACATGGCCACTGTGCAACTGCCTCCTCCACCACCTCCATTGGGTAATCCACGTGCAGTGTCTGGCAAAGCCATGGCAGCTGGAAAAGAATAAATGTCTCAGTTATCCTACTCCCCAAAAAATTGTTTGAAAAGGAGATAAAAAGCAAAGAAGAAGTCTAACTACTTAAGTACATCAGCTTTGGATTTAGGGCTTCAAGTATCCGTCTCTGCAGGTTAGCTGCCGAGACTGCAAGATGCAGCAAAGGCAAAGAGCAGACTGCCTTGTTTCCTTGTTCTTCTTCTCCCTGTGTTTCTGATTGAGGAAGCTGGCAGGATCTGTGTTTTTATGTAGAATTGCACACTGGAGGCGTGGGAGGGAGGAGGGGAGGGAGTTACAGAAAGCACAGACACAGCTGATCACATACATAGAAAGGGGATGTGTGCAATTCAGGATTTGCATGTTGTGCAGATGTAACCCTGATGTTTTCAGAGCAGGGAACGTGTACAGTTCTGCTGTTCTCTTACCTTTCTGGATTTTTCTCTCTCTCTCTCTCTCTCTCTCTCTCAATAGCCAGGAAAGTAAAAATAACTTGAAGTTTCAGGTATGAAATGCACATTGTGTCTTCTGACTCAGAATATGTAGCTTCCCACTCTCAGCTGTTCCTGCAGTTGTTAGATTAGAAATATGTCAATGCACAATGTTATTTGCTCTGTCACTTGAGCTGCAGAAATGCTGACATATCACAAAGATCACCCATGCAACACCACCAAAATACATGTCAAGATATGTTCTTCCAGGCATATAATTGATAGGACTGATCTGTACCCTTAATATTACTGAATGATTTATATGCAAATAAGTATGTACACAGAGTCCTACACACAACAGCACAATAAAAAAAGGAGGGCTATTTAAATGACAATCTATATATATAGAGAGAGAAAGAACAAACATAATGAGATTTATTTATGACACAATATAAATCATATCTGCCCATATATCATTACTGTGAATAAAACAAGTAACCTTGCTCTTACAATGTAAAATATAAAATTACAACTTTGACTGCACAGCATCACCTAAAGTCTTTTAAGATCTTTTAGTATCTTTAAAAGTCTAAATAATAATGCCGATATGTCACAATATAAGCTTTAGTCCTCATGCACACTGGACGTTTTTACAGCGGCTGTTTTTGGCTTTAGACTTTTTTTCTACAGCCAGCATGTTATCCTATGTGTCCATGCACACACAGACTGTAATCAATGTTTTTTGGCAGGGATGTTTTTTGGCTGGAAATAAACCCCAGGACTAGTGGGATTCGAGAGGAGTTTTTTAGCTCTAAAAATGCTCTAACACTGAAAAACACAGCGTTTTTTTGCTTTTGATGTTTTTTTCTACAGCCATTAAACTCCCCAGCATGTTATCCTATGTCTCTATGCACACATAGGCTGTAATCAACTTTTTTGGCTGGGACGTTTTTTGGCTGGAAAAAAAACAGGACTTGTGGGTTTCTAGAGGAGTTTTTAGCTGTAAAAATGCTCTATGCTGAAAAACGCAGCGTTTTTTGGACTTTTTTTGACCAAAAAATTTTTTTTGTAAAAAGACGCTAAAAAATGCAAACGCAGAAAAACGCAGCTAAATGCTAATGCAAAAACGCTATAAAATGCTGAAAACCCCACGTTTTTAACGTGACTTTACACAGCTAACGTTACCAGTGTTATTAAAACACCCCGTGTACATGGAGCCTTGCTTTTTATCATTAAAAGCCAGCCCTTGGACTTTAGTTAACCACTTCCATACAGGGCACTGATTAGCTGTGATTTGGCCACAGCTAATAACATGACACAGCTAGGCTGTGATTGGCCCAGCTTGTGCATGTGATCGCTGTGACCATTCACAGCTAGACACACTTGTACACAATGGATGGCATGAAAGGAAGCCATCCATTGTATACAACTGTCATGTGACCTGCTGTGATTGGTCACAGCAGGTCACAAGGTACTGGCAACGGGGCCGGTACACAGATCTGTTATCGGCCATGTCCGAGGTACACGGCTGGTGACAGATCACGCCACTGCGTGGCCCTGCGGGCAGGCCCACTGCGTATACCTGAAAGGACGCCATATGGCATCCATCCGGAGGGACGAGCTGTTCGGCCCACCGCCATCTGGCTATAGGCCAGGCGGCAACTGGTTAATATGTCTAGGCTGTGATGAGGTCATCAGTTTGCTGCAGGTAGGAGGAAGCATTTCCTCTGCCTCCTCTTCCCCAGTGATCAGACTGCAGCTTTGTAACTTTGTAGGAAGATGAGTGGCTGAAGCTGGGGCTTATCTGACATTTGTGAACACAGCCAAGAACTGCACAGATACCAGAAACGACATCAATGATTATGATATTTTGGACCTAGCATCCCAGTGAATGTTAACTTTGAATAGTGCCCAAACAGAGTAGATGCCTTCCTTCTGGATAATAAAGCCTTGTTCACACAGGGCATACAATTTAATACGTCCATGCAGGCAGTCCTATTGATGTCTATTGTGACATTGCACAGCCACAGCTGCTATGTCCCAAATAGACATCTATGTGGATGCAGGTCCCCGAACTCACACTGTCTGCGTTTGGGGACCAGCACCTACACGGATGCCATATTGGACACAGCCGCTGTGACCATGCAGCTGCTGCATCCCTATAGACATCAATGAGACTACCTGCACAGGGGTGTACAGAATACCTGTACAGGTAAACAAGGCCTTGCACAGACGTACGGTATTGTATGCCCTGTATGAACAAATCCTAAAGCTGACAAAGGTGTTGCCAGGGGGAATATTCTGACCTCTATGACAGATAAAAATTACTTACATACTACCCAGCAAGCTTACACTTAACATGGTAAAATCTGATGCTAGGTCTACTTTGACAGTGAGCAAACAACTAAATACGAAACACAGAGTTTAGGTTAACACATGTAAAAGGACTTACCTAGCATATGATTTGTAATTCTGTGCAGGGACTTTTGTGATTTGAGCACCCTTGCCAGAAGGCATACCCAAAACTCCAACCTACATTGTAGCAGCAGCAGCACAGCTGAGTCAATAATACACATCTAGCCTGGTAACTGGAAAATAATGAGCCACAGTACTCCGATGAGGTACTACTGTGCCCCCTATGCTCTCTCATGTTGTCAGCATCTCCACTATCAGCGTATGTGCACTGTGGAGGAGCTTGACTGGCCTCTATTGCTGACCCTCCATCTCCCAATTTGTGTACTTCTGCATGTACAGGGGATCACAGGAAGCTAGTATGAAGACAGATTTAGGTACAAGCACTATCTTAAAAATACCTCCATCAGTCCACAGTCTCCAATTGGCACTAAAAGTCCAGTGTTGAAACTTGTAGTTCTGGCTCTATACAGATATCACAAGAGGCCATCCGCATCCCACATCCTCCATTCAGAAAAGAAACTCTTGTATTCTTTACAATAAATGCAAGGTTTGATTGGAGTGAGATTGTGCCGTTCAGTCATACCCCTCCATTCACAGACTATGGTTAATCCCTTTTTCCCCTACTGCCAAGTACTAGGACTGCAACATCATTTCCTGTTAGCAGAGTGGATCCAGCTCTTCTGACAGCAGAGGATCCTGGGACTTGTGGTCCTATAGCCGATATATACTGTAGTTATGTGTGCTGATTGAACTACATCTAACAGAGATCTGGGGAACCACAAGATTGCTAGGAGTGTGATATATTTTACAGCAAGGAACTGGCTTGCTCTTTTGGACATGATTCATAACTGAACACAATGGTACTGTCAGTCTCCTCCAGAGACAGATTACTGACTACTACTGCTGGACTCTGCTTGCCATGCTAACAGGCTGTCAGACAGTAACTCTACGCTTCTCTGTGAACAGCCAAGAGCCTGTGCAAGAATCCTGCTCCTAGGAGGTTGCGCTATACATGGGATTGGTGAGCTGGAGGATGCCCAACCCCTTTCTGACAACACTCTAGAGATAATGCATACAGATTCCTTTACACTTCAGTACCAAGAGATCTTTGCTTTGAACATTTACCACAGCCTATCTGTTATCTTCATTGAATTACTATTACTCACTATTGTATATGGGCCCCATTGCTAGCAGAACACAATGGATACTATCACATCAGGAACTTTAAACATCTCAGGAATCACGTAGCTATTTCTAGTTAAAGGGACCTCTTCGCATCTAAGCCATTGCTATTCATATCAAGGTGTCTATACCCATTTATATCATAATATACACTATATTTGCAAAAGTATTTGGACGCCTGCCTTTACACGCACATGAACTTTAATGGCATCGCAGTCTTAGTCCGTAGGGTTCAATATTGAGTTGGCCCACCTTTGCAGCTATAACAGCTTCAACTCCAAAGACATGCTGGTAGGTTAATTGGGTCCTGTCTAAATTAGCCCTAGTATGTGTATGTATGGATGTAAGTTATGGACTTTAGATTGTACGCCCCTTGAGGGTTAGGGACTGATGTGAATGTAAAATATACTGTATTTAGTATTATAGTGCTGCGTAAATTGACAGCGCTATATAAGTACCTGTAATAAATAAATAAACTCCTCTGGGAAGGCTGTCCACAAGGTTTAGGAGTGTGTATATAGGAATGTTTGACCATTCTTCTAGAAGCGCATTTGTAAGGTCAGGCTCTGATGTCGGACGAGAAGGCCTGGCTTGCAGACTCCGCTGTAATTCATCCCTAAGGTATTCTATCTGGTTGAGGTCAGGACTCTGTGCAGGCCAGTCAAGTTCCTCCACCCCAAACTCGCTCATCCATGTCTTTATGGACCTTGCTTTGTGCATTGGTGGGCAATCATGTTGGAACAGGAAGGGGCCATCCCCAAACTGTTCACACAAAGTTGGGAGCGTGAAATTTTCCTAAATGTCTTGGTATGCTGATGCCTTAAGAATTCCCTTCACTGGAACTAAGGGGCCAAGCCCAACCCCTGAACAACAACCCCACACCATAATTCCCCCTCCACCAAACTTTACACTTGGCACAATGCAGTCAGGCAAGTACCGTTCTCCTGGCAACCGCCAAACCCAGACACGTCCATCGGATTACCAGTTAGAGAAGCGTGAATTGTCACTCCAGAGAACACGTCTCCACTGCTCTAGATTCCATACCTTACACCACTGCATCTGGCTCTTTATATTGCACTTGGTGATGTAAGGCTTGGATGCAGCTCGAAAAACATTCCATGAAGCTCTCTACGCACTGTTGTTGTGCTAATCTGAAGCTGCAGAATGAAATGAAAACGAGAAGCGCACCAACCTTGCGCATTACCTCAGTAACCAAAATTTATTAGTTGTAAAAAATATACTCACAAAAAGCTAATGAAATCAGGCATGTAAGTCCTCACAGGGACTTGAATATAGCGTGAATCCCATCAAGGGAATGGGTGTTCAGTATTTCTGACGCGTTTCGAAGGGAGTCCCTTCTTCATCAGAGCTCAAGGGACTCCCTTCGAAACGCGTCAGCTATACTGAACACCCATTCCCTTGATGGGATTCACGCTATCTTCAAGTCCCTGTGAGGACTTACATGCCTTATTTCATTCACTGTTTGTGAGTATATTTTTTACAACTAATAAATTTTGGTTACTGAGGTAATGCGCAAGGTTGGTGCGCTTCTCGTTTTCATTTCATTCTGCAGTATTGGTTGGGCTTCCCCAGCCTCGTTTTGGAGCCGCACAGCCCTTTATGCATTGGTGGACGATTTCTCCAGGCCTGGTTCCATCTATTCGCCACCTGTCTGAGTCCTAGAGCGCAGGAGAATTCGTCTTTGATTTACTGTGGTGCTAATCTGAAGGCCACACAATCTTTGGAGGTCTTTAGTTATTGACTCTGCAGACAGTTGGCTTTGTTATAATACCACTAACAGTTGACCGTGGAATATTTAGTAGCAAGGAAATGTCACAGATGGATTTATTGCACAGGTGGCAACCTATCACGGTACCATGTTTGAAATCACTGAGCTCCTGAGAGTGACCCGTTCTTTCCCAAATGTTTGAAGAAAGAGTCTACATGCCTAGGTGCTTGATTTTAAACACCTGTGGCTATGGAGATGATTGGAACACCTAAATCCAATAATTTGGAGGGGCGTCCCAATTCTTTTGGCAATATAGTGTGTGTGTGTGTGTATATATATATATATATATATATATATATATATATATATATATTTAAATACTTCTTTGCATTGCCTATTATGATGCCGGTGGCCCAGAGTGAGCTGATAAGTCAAGTCCCCCCCTCCCGCTGCTTGTGTTGCAATTACATATTTACAACATAACATTTGTGACCGTATAATCTGTTAACCATTGCTATTTGGTGATTTCCATTTTATCAGTGTTTTTCTTTTATTCGTTAACTGGGCATGTACCTCCTAAACCTTCATTGTGTGGTCTACTCTTTTGAACGAGGCTCTTAGGTGTTACTAAAGAATTGTGTCTCTTATATTATTATTTCATACTGTTGAAATATGTCTGAACTCAGAGCGTCAGAGGTGTCAGGAGACTTGTGAGGCCAGAGCAATTACAAGCATTATCAAGCAGCCTGGGGACAAGCATTATCAAGCAGCCTCTGCGGGGGTAGCGCTACATAACTTTATAATGTTTACAGTTGTATATGTTCTGCTCAGACATTTATTACTTTCCTTTTTAAGTTATTGCTGTTCCTTTAATGAATACCTTGTCTATATATGCCTTCACTTGGCAGACATTGTTTGTACATCACCCTTTATTTTAATCCAGGGGTCTCCAAATTTTCTAAACAAAGGGCCAATTATTTTTTTTTTTTTAAGTCCGCGAACGTGCGTAAAATGAAAAACCCGTAAGTGTTCACAAAAAACGTGCAAGCACAAAACACCACACAAAAAAGTGCACTTAGGGGTGTGCTTTGTCCTTCCCCCAAAGGGGATGGACCTCTACCCTGTTCCCCCGGGGCACGAAGCTCCTGACAGGGGCAAGGTTCCCATGTGGTCCACCTAGCCAAAAGACCTGGTGGACCCCGTTCCTTGTGGCCAGCCACCAAGTACTTGGTAAGGGGGCTCTCCTGAAGATTAAACCCCCTAGGGACAGGGGAGGAAGGAACCAAAAGGCCACACATCCTCCCCCTAGACTTCAGGGTAGGCCCGAGGACCCACACCCTACCATCCTGTGAGAAAACGCACACAAAAGTGAAGAGTGACAAACGTGGGAGAAAATAAATTAAATAAATAAATAAGTGGCCATGCAAATTGTGCACTGGCCAGGCCCTGAGGCCCGTAGCAAAAATTGCCCAGGACTTAGCCAAAAGGCCTAGCCCTAAAAGGCGCAGTGCAAGAAAAATGTAGAATCAGTGACCATGTGCCTTTTCACACGTTGGGGTCCCACACCCAAGTGTTACTAAGAGCACCCCTGAGGCGACCACTCTCAGGGGGCACTGGTTCGTGGACTTTCTACCTCCCCGGCCCCTGGCCAGACAAGGTAGATCCATTCAAACCAGGAGGAACTGGGCCCCTCCGGTTTTTCAGGGGGAATTACTCCCAGGCCCCAGCAGCCTGTGGGTGCCTCGGTTTCTGTTCCAGCCTGTACTAACCATCAGGACCCCCATCCTACCAGCAAGGGTACTATACAACCAATCATCCCTGCAATCAGGAATGATGGTGGAGCACCCCTACTGGACACTGATAAGAACAGATACTACACTTGATCTTAGCCAAAAGACCGAGAAGGGCCAGTTATTGTCCTTCAGATTTAAGGGGCTCATATTGTGTCCAGTGGCAGCTGAAATTGTTCTGGCATCAGTGGGCGTAAACGGTGCATCTTTTGTATTAGGGTGAGAAATATTGCCCCATTGTTGGTGTCAATAAGAGGAATAGTGCCCTATCATTGGTGTCAATAAGATGGATTGTGCTCCATCATTGGCGCCATATTGTTGGTGTCAGTGGGAGTAATAGTCATCCATTGTTGATATTAGTGGTCAGATTTATGCCACATTGTTGGGGGAGGAATAATGTCTTATATCAGTGGGAGGAAGAGTGCCCCAAGGGACAGATAAAGGCAAGCAAAGGTCTGCATACAGCTCCTGGGCCGAAGTTTGGAGACCGCTGTTTAAAACCAATAAAAAGTTAATGGTAAAAAAATATTTTGGCAATATTTCAGCTTTAATATATAACTGTATTACATTTATTTAAATATTTTCTTAGAGTTAAAGGGTTAATTCACCTTTACCAAAAAAATGCCTGTGCAGATGAGGAACATCTTTGCTTTGGCCAAAGTTGAATAATGTCCTTGCTTTTATTATACAATATTTATGTACCTAATGAAGCCTGACTGGAAAATGCCTAGGACATTGCTAAGAGACGTCTATCTGTTACTGTTCATCTCCCCCATCACAGGAGTGAGCCCATTCTCTCTTCAAACCCTCTCACATGCAGTAGCTCTAAGCTCAGCATCTGAAAGCTTACTCCCGTGATGGTGAAGGGTAACAGTAACAGCTAGGCATCTCTTAGTAACATCCTAGAAGTTTTCTACAAGGCTTTATGAGGTAAGTAAATGGCCTACACCTATAGCAAGGGCATTATTCAACTTTGGTCAAAGCAGCACAGTTAGTTTTTATCTACAGACGCTCCTTATCTGCAAAAATTCTTTTTGTTAATTAATCTTCCTACATTGGCCCTATCAAGCAGACTCTATGTTGTACGCAAAGGCAAAATGCTGCACTGTTACCCTTAAATAGATAAATAAATAGATGGTTGTTATGGGTTACTGCAAATTATTCTCTACTGTATAAAAGCCTCTTTGATAGAGGCTTTGACATTGCTAGTGACATAAGCTTCAATGAGGCTGGAGGAAAAGAAAGGAATTTAAAGAACTGTAACAACAAAAAGTCTGTTATAAAATACTAAAAATAGTAAAGAATTTAAAGTTCCAAAGCAAAGTATTTTTGTGAAGCACAGTATAACATTTTTTTTTTCAGAAAAACAAAATGTGAAAAGTAGGCATGTGGGGTATTTACTACACAACATGGTTGTATACAATATATGGAGGAGAATACATTACAGTATATGGAGGAAAATACATTAACTTTATACTTTAATATCAGGATACACCCATCTGCCTGTATGCCGCTGTGAGACTGAGCCAACCTCTCCCACCCCCTCCACAGCCCAATACACCAGCGAGTTCTGGAGGAGCAGAGCAGAGAGCTAGCGGCTAACAGTCACCACTCTGCTCACTGAAACCAAGAACTGAGCAGTCAGCGTTCTTTGATTGCTCAGTTATCAATCTTAGAGGCAGCGGGGGACAGGTGAGTATGAATTTTTATTTTTTCAAAGCCTGCACTTCTCTTTTAATGCATGCATTTCTTCTAGGCATTGATATAAATCATTCCTAAAGCATTTAGGAATGTTAACATTATGGGAATAATAATAATATTTACAATTATGTGAATATTTACTACAATTATCCAGATGAACTAAATAAACTGGAGGTGTTATTTCACATGATTAGATAATAATTGAAGTGAATCTTCACACATTTTTTTGTATGAACACTCTTAAATCCCTTAGTAAATCAGCCTCAAAGTCTCTGTTTAGTGATTTATTGATTGTCTGCTTAGCATAGGGAGAATTCACTGAGCTTAGAAAATATGGTGTTAGTGTCAGTCATCCAATCATGGAGAATTCTGTGTTTTTTTTATTTCCCTTGCACCTGATTCAACATGAAACAGCTTCACCTTAAGGCAGTTATACATAGATCGAAATTTGGCTAGTTAACCATGGACCAGCTGAATTTCTATCCATGTATGGTCAGGCTGGTTGTACACAAGTCAATCTAACGAATAACCTGTGTAAACGACTTGTGTATGAACAACCTGTTGTTTTTGACCAGTGCCACCGGCTATAGCAGGCAACACTGATCACTGTATTCTTATGATGGAGAAGGCTCCCCGCTGTCAGAATAGAAAGGCTCAGTGGAAAGTATTCCCCCATCCATATCATGTGTGTGGATGGGGGAATCACCCAGCCCTGTGGTACACACAATAAGAAAATTGGATGAAAAAACCACATTCATAATCTGATTGTTAGTACACAGCTTTCGAGAGCCAATCATGACAGTTTAGGCGAAAATATCTGAAGAGACAAGCATGAAAATTTTTCTCATAAGAAAACAACGAACAATTTTTGTGCAATTAGTATAGTATTTATATGAAAAAATCGAGTGACCAAAAGCACGCATGCTCGAAACAAAAGAATACATTACAGTACAATACAACGCATTACATCACTCCTGAAGTTGTATTCTGCCTTGTGAGAATTTTTGTAACTTTAGTAACTATTCATTTTTAATATAGTAGCATGCAAAAACAAAAAATGATGATCATTCATCTGATATTCTCATTGTGTGTACTAGGCAGTAATTACTAAGCTCAGTGAAAGGTCACTTTGCAAACATTTAGTTTGCTCAGTAAACACTCCCTATTCCTTCAGTAAAAAAACCAGTGTGCTCCACCTGAGCGGGCTAAAAGTCAGCTTTCTCTATGACCATGCAGGTCATTGTGTCCCCTCTCCCCTGCATTAAGCTCATTAAGCCCATTTCAGACCTCTGATCAGCACGGTACAAGCAGAATGGTTTTCCTCCCCCCCAGCTCCTCCTCTGGTCTGTGTACAGGAAAACATCAGAGCTGGGGAGGAGGAAGAGGCAGCTTCAGTCCAATATGCAGTGGGTTACTGTGACAGGCAGCTGGTGGGGAGATGTCAGCTGCAATAAAGAGACTGGATCACAGTGTGTGATACCCCATACACCCCTGATGCCCATGATGGCACACCCCCAACAGGCAAGTCACTGGAACCAAGTGCCGGAACTTGTTCTGGCACTGGGGTCTGCTCTGGGACTCAGCTTTGATTCGCTGGGATGCTAGGACTTCCATCAAATCTTGGGATGGTCCCGGCAAATCTGGGTCGATTGGGAGGTATGGGTGCAGGTCATTTACATGCCTCCTGAAACCTTACTAGAGAACTCCCAGGACATTGCTAAGAGAAGCATAGTCATTACTGCTCACCTCCACCATCACAGGAGTGAGCTCTCAAACACAGAGCTTAAAGCTACTGCATCAAGGGAGAGAAAGTGCATGTGAGGGGGTCTGAATCAAGAGCTCAGCCCTGTGATGGTGAAGGTGAGAAACGACTACATAGTTACATAGTTAGTCTGGCTGAAAAAGACAAAAGTCCATCCAATTCAACCATTAAAAAAAAAAGTTATAATTCTATACCCACAGTTGATCCAGAGGAAGGCAAAAAACCCAGCAAAGCATGATCCAATTTGCTCCTGCAGGGGAAATAAATTCCTTCCTGATCCCCCGAGAGGCAATTGGATATTCCCTGGATCAACTTTACCTATAAATGTTAGTATCCAGTTATAATCTGTGTATCTAGGAAAGAATCCAGACCTTTTTTAAAGCAATCCACTGAGCTGTTATATAACAGCCACCTCCCAAATAATTATTTACTTTTTATATATAGTTCCCCCACACTCCAATCAACACCTTCCCCTGAAGATGTGTAAACCATATAATAGTGAATAAGTGTTAGTAAACCTTACATCCAAAATAATCAAAAGTCCCTCAAAGTCATTATCACCAAAAGTAATCAATGTCCACTACAAAAAATTGCAATCAAAAATAATAATCCACTCCAAGAAGATGAACAGCACTTCTTTCAACGCATCCACCTCAAAAAAAGAAAATTCATATAGTGCATTACCCTTTTTTTTATATAAATAAATACACTTTCTATAGATTTTATATAAATCATACAGTGACTCAGTGAACCAAGTGAAAAATAAGTGAAAAAAAGTGAAAAACCGTGGGCAACCAGTGAAAATGAATATATAACATTCTTTTGTGCCACAGCAAAATCCAAAAACACCTCGGGATGGTGTACAATTCTATTTAAGTCAGGGTACCCTTACCAACCATCCACATAACATATGCCTATCTCACTCCAGGAACTGTACGGGCCAGATCTCCTGTGGATCAAAGGTATATCCTGATACCACGACACCCCCTAGAATCCTCAGGTACTCTGCTCTCAATATCTCCAAGAAAGCAACTAGACCAACATAGTGTAATACCACCAGACCAATTAACAATATGTACTTTATTCTCAAACTGCTCACATTGTAAAACTATAAAAATCGCTCTAAAACAGTGGAAGGAACCTCACAGCCATCCGGAACAGCGTCCAGGAACTCCTACACGTTCGTTTCCCTTCTCCAAAATGGCCACCGGTCGACTTCCGGTTCCGTGACGTCAAGACGGCGGTATTACACTATGTTGGTCTATTTGCTTTCTTGGAGATATTGAGAGCAGAGTACCTGAGGATTCTAGAGGGTGTCGTGGTATCAGGATATACCTTTGATCCACAGGAAATCTGGCCCGTACAGTTCCTGGAGTGAGATAGGTATATGTTATGTGGATGGTTGGTAAGGGTACCCTGACTTAAATAGAAGTGTACACCATCCCGAGGTGCTTTTGTATTTTGCTGTGGCACAAAGGAATGTTATATATTCATTTTCACTGGTTGCCCACGGTTTTTCACTTTTTTTCACTTATTTTCCACTTGGTTCACTGAGTCACTGTATGATTTATATAAAATCTATAGAAAGTGTATTTATTTATTTATATAAAAAAAAGGGTAATGCACTATATGAATTTTCTTTTTTTGAGGTGGATGCGTTGAAAGAAGTGCTGTTCATCTTCTTGGAGTGGATTATTATTTTTGATTGCAATTTTTTGTAGTGGACATATAATCCACTGAGCTGGCCAGAACCAATTCTTGAGAAAGTCTATTCCACATTTTCACAGCTCTCACTGTGAAGAAAAGTTTTCCGTGTTTGGAGATTAAATTTCTTTTCCTGCAGTCGTAAAGAGTGACCCTTGTCCTCTGTGATGACCTTCACTATATGAACCACTGATGTATTTATACATATTGATCATATCCCCCCTTAACCTCCTCTTCTCAAGAGAGAATAAATTCAGTTACTCCAATCTTTCCTCATAGCTGAGCTCCTTCATGCCTCTTATCAGTTTGGTTGTCCTTCTCTGTACTTTCTCCAGTTCCTCAATGTTCTTTTTGTGAATTGGTGCCCAGAACTGAACTGCATATTCCAGATGAGGTGTTACTAATACTTTGTACAGGGGTAATATGATATCTCTCTCTCTGGTGTCTATACCTCTTTTAATACAAGAGAAGATTTTGCTCGCTTTAGAAACCGCAACTTGGCATTGCATGCCATTATTAAGCTTGTGATCTACCAGATCCTTCTCCACCATTGATTCCCCCAGTTGTAACCCCCCCCCCCAGTATGTGTGATGCATGCATATTCTTAGCCCCCAAGTGCATAACCTTACATTTATCAACATTAAACCTCATTGCCACATAGTTGCTCAATTACACAGTGCGTTGAGGTCAGCTTGTATAGTTGTTAGTTCTCTTAGTGATGTTCTGGGAGTATTCCAGTCAGGCTCCAGGAGGTATGTATATTACCTACACATATAGGAAGGACATTATTCAACTTTAATCAGAGCTGCACAGTTTGTTTTATCTACAGATGCCCCTTATCTGCATAGGCTTTTTTCTTGGTAAAGGTGAACTAACCCTTTTATCCCCTTTCCCCCCTCCACAACAGCATATACTCACCTCCGTTCATTTCCCTGCCATTCTATTCCAGACCAAGGAGAGAAAGCCCTGTAAGTTTCAAATCACCTTGTTGGGTTTTACACACGGCTATGGACTTCTTCCCTGGCTTCATGTGGAAAGCGCTGTGCCAATCACAAGGCACCAGCACTGCCACTCGTGAGTATTATTAAATTCACCTACACAAAAAGATTTTCTATAAACTTTATTCATAGAGCTGGGAAAAGAGCGTGTCATATTTTTGTAGCGCACCCATGAGTGTTGGCTTTGATATATAGATACAGTTCCTACCTCTCTGGGGACACGCTCAAAATCCCATGACTCAGTAAAGTGGTAAATAACATGCAACTTCATTCAGTGGTCACACAATGAAAATAAGAGAAATGGTTAATGTAAACAGAGCAACAAGTTCAGTAATTACAAGTGGAATCACAGTTTTGGCAATAGACCACCAAATGGTACAATTTAACAGTTGACTTTATCTGATCTAGCTAAGCTCCAAGTTCCAAACCTTGTTGTTGACCTCAAGGGTCTGTGTTAGGATCCTCAACTACGATGCTGTAACAAATTCCATTCCAAAGCAACAAAACACCAACCATTATACTGTCTCTTTGTGTGTGATCCCTATATGATAATCCACCTTGAAGAAAGTCTCTTCCCAGAGAGTTTACTTCGCCTAGCAGACACTCTTGTAAAACAATTGTCTGTATTTATCCTGTGTGTGTATCTGACCTTGACTATGCTGTTGAGTCTATCACACTGGCTCCTGATGAAAAAAACTACCAACTGAAGATATGAAAGTTCTGTTTTGCAGCAGAGTATAGCAGTGCTAGAAATATGGGAGACAGTCATTGTACATCTATGTGAAGTACATGTGGTACTTACAATGCTGCAGTCAGATTTCCTCAGTCCTCTAGGGAAGGCAGAAGAAGCAGGAGGAATTCACTCCAACTTCTCTGCACTGTCCTCTAAGCACCCAAGAACAGGAATCTGACCAGGAGAATCTAGCAGGGTAACTCTCTAAAGTCTCTCCCAGCTGCCTCCCTCCAGAATCTTGTCAATCTCCTTTGTCCTAGACTAAACAGAACATTCCCACCTACAATGTCACACACCCCTCAGGCTGGTATATGTGTCTCCCTTTTCTGTAGCCGCTCCATAAAGGTAAGTTGCAGTTACCATTGTGGTGTAGTTGGAAATAAATTACTGTCAAGCTGTTATGAACATGAGTGCCCTCTAGTAGCAGAGAACAGTCTGTGGGAAATACGGGTAGTAAACAATTATTGTCACATAACAAATGAAAATGTCAGTTTTGCAAAATGAAACAATTCTGCTGAACACTTATACAAAGGGTAACATATCCAATGTCTCTGAGGTAGCGACATGTTTAAAATAAAAAAAAAATAAAAAAAGATACAGGGTTTTATTTTCAGTTTGTCGGGTGTTAAAATTTTATTGCTTTTCATTTTCTTTTTGAAATTTTTGGTCTTTATTTTTGTTAGTTTATAGCAAAAAATAAAAACCCCAGTGGTAATTAAATACCACCAAAAGAAAGCTCTATTTGTCTAAAAAAAATGATAAAAATTTAGTTTGGGTGCAGTGTTGCATGACTGCAATTGTCATTCAAAGTGCAACAGCTGAAAATTGGCTTGGGCAGGATGGGGGTAAAAGTGTTCGATAGATAAGTGGTTAAACATAACAGGAAAAGAAGAAAAATCTCAATAGGGACAAAGGTTCTAACACTCCCCCAAGGCAAATTAAAAAAGTTGCCTTAAAAGCGAGCAAAAAATGACATCTGGATGTTATACACTGGTCTGCCACTTTATATTTGTCCACAATAATCCTTAATGAGACACATCTAGCTCATTCAATTTCCCCATAAATATGTCATGATGGAGCAGTTTTCTGCAGGGGTAAGGTTTTACAGCATGAATTTGTGCATATATTAAATATCATCTGCTATATTTCAGGAGTGCTTAGAAATGTATCTCTGCTATAGTGGTCTTTGTCTTCTTTAGTGGAGCAGTACAGAAGATCTGACACAAATAGTGTTGTCCAGTATTGTATCTATGTCTGTGTTGGACTGCATGTTCTGCAGAGACTGCTGGGAGGGTGTTGTAGCAGTACAGCCACATTCTCCATCTCCTCTGAGATTCTAGATTTAAAGCATTGCAGACTTTCTGATGCAGCCCAGACGCCTTCTGAAATTAACCATTTATGCCTTACACTACAGTAAAAATCCAATTGTCTCTTCAGCTGAAAAATTACAAGGTTTGTAAAAAAACACATTTTAAAGAAGTTGGTAAAAGAGTTATAGAGTAACAGTGCGCACAAGCGCTAACAATTATGTCATAAAACCAAATAAGATTATCATTATTATTATTAGTGTAATGTTCACCCCCAAAGGGGCCACTGAGAATTTACATATGTCTCCCTTTGCTAGCACAAAGGCTGCCTGCTACAAACACAGCTCCATGCACACCGACAATACAGACTCAGTCTGAGGAATATCTTATTAGAATTTATTGCTGAATAACTTGAACAGGAGAGGGGTTCAGGGATCAGGATACAAACCTTCATCACCTCCCCTGCCAACTTCTGGACACCTCCATCCAGGGATTGGCTGGAGCATGATAAGTATTCATACTGGTCATTTGATTCTCTTTTTCTCTCTTCTTCCAGAAGAGAAAGAGAAATCAAACACCAAGCTAGGAAACCCTGACAAGACAAAAATAATGGATCACTGCTTCACTGACTGCAATGAAGTCAAATGCTAAATTTTGCCTAGCAGCCTAAGGAGGGTGCTTCATCATCATCATTATTATTATTATTGTTAATATTACAACTTCTCTTGTCTTTATATTTTGCTCGCTAATGAACAATATTGTTCAGTACTTGGTTGCTGTAGTAATGAAAGGGGTAAAAGGCTTGGAATTTGCACTAATTCTTTGGGACTTATACCCCTAAAAAGATCAGTTGATCTTGAAAAAGGAATACTAAGCTACTAAGGACAAAGTAGTTAGCTGAATAATTAACAGATTAAGGTTAAACCGCTTCTCCTCCTACTTCATTGAGTGGTCCCGTGTCTTCATAAATTCCCTGAGACTGAATAGTTTATTCCCCATGCTAGAATCACTATTAAGATATTTGTACAGTATATCACCATCATATCTTCTCTCAAGTGCCTCTTCTCTAGGGTGCATAAGTTTAATGCTTTTAGTCTTTCCTCATAACCGTGGTACTCCATTCCCCTTATTAGCTTTGTCACCCTTCTCTGGACTCTGTCCAGTTCCAGCACATCCTTACTGAGGACTGATGACCACAACTGGACTGCATACTCAAGATGTGGCCGAACCAGAGTTTTATAAATTGGCAGGATTATAGTTTTATCTCTTGAGTAAATACCCTTTTTAATGCATGCTAATATTCTGTTGGTTTTGTTTTCTGCAGCTTTGTATTGTTGTTATAAGTAAAACATTTATTACAAGTAATGATAGATACAAATACAGATAAAGATAAAGAAAATATAACAAGAATATTTAACTAAAGATGCTATTTTTGACAAGGGTCCCTCCATTATATGGCATGGCCAATGATTAGATCAGATGCATGCTTAACACAAGCTCTGGTATGAGACAAATATTTCCAGCCTAGCTGTGTGTTATATACTGGACTTGTGTGTAAGCAATCGACAACTCACCCCAATGCAAACAACATGATGACCTTCTAAGGAAGATAGCACATTCCTGAAAGGTGAGCAGTGGTTTGGCTTGGCTTGTCCAAATAGTCACACTCCTTTGTTATTTAAGGTAATCAGACCTTTTCGTTCTATAGCCCTTTAACCAAGGCTTGGAGGCATTCTTAAACATTTGTGAGGCCAATAATAATAAGGAAGTATGTAATTTGCCATTTCCCAATCGGCATTGCAAGCCATTGCTCAGTCTGTCATCTACGAGGACCAGCAGATCTTTTTCCATCCTGGATTCTCTAAGAGGTTCTCCCCCTAGCATGTAACTTGTGTTTATATGTTTAGCCCCAAGTGCATTACTTTACACTTTTCAACATTAAACCTCATTTGCCATGTAGTTGCCTGCTCCTTTATACTATTTAGGTATTCTTGTAACGGTTCTATAGTCTGCTATGAATGTATTGCCCTGCTTAGCTTTGTATCATCAGCAAACACTGAGATTGAGCTATTTACACCAACCTCTATATCATTTAGAAGAAAATTAAACAGAATTGGTCCCAGGACAGAGCCTTGTGGTACCCCACTTACCACACCAGTCCAGTCTGAGTACAAGCTATTTATAACCACCGTTTGGACTCATCCCTGTAACCAGTTTTCTATCCATGTACAAACCCTATGATTCATGCCTACAGACCTCAGTTTGTAAATTAATCATTTATGGGAGACTGTATGGCATGCTTTTGCAAAATCCAGGTACACCACATCACCAGGCCTTCCTTTACCTAGATGGCAGCTCACTTCCTTGTACAATGTTAACAGATTCATTTGGCAAGAATGACCTTTCATAAATCCGTGCTTATTTCTACTAAGGATACCGTTTTCATCAGCAAATTCTTGGATATAGTCCTTTATCATCCCTTCCAATAGTTTACATACTATCAGTTTTAGACTGACTGGCCTATAGTTTCCTGCAATATATCTCTGCCCTTTTTTAAATATTGGTACCATGTTGGCCTGAGTCAATCAGCTGTTACAATTCCTGTCAGTATGCTGTCCATAAAAATTAGGAATAGTGGCATGGCTATAACCTGGTTAAGTTCTTTGAGGACTCGTGGGTGTAAGCCATCCGGTCCTGGTGATTTATTTGCGATAAGCTTTTCAAGTCGTTTTTGGATACTGGCTTCTGTTAGCTATAAGGGTATATTCTGTGAAGCGTTACTAATGATGCAGTCATGATTACTACAACCCTCCTTTTCTTTGTAAAAACTCAGGAGTTTTAGTACAGATGCCTTATCTTTGTCATTTGTAACCAGCTTTCCTTCATCATCCTTCATTGGGCCAATATGCTCTGACCTCTGACTGGGTTTTTTACTGTAAATACAGTATATATAAAACATTTTTGGGGATTGTTTTACTCTCCTCCACTGTGTGTCTCTCGTAGTCTATTTTAGACGCCCTGATTGCGTTCTTACACTTCCTTGTAGTGTTGGAATGGCAACAACTAATTTTCCACTTGCTTCTTGCCTTGGAAGTTCCACTCACAGGGATCCTACCTCCCCCCTTGCCCCATTTGAAATGTTATCCCTCACATTCACTAGCAAATCATTTTTGATATACAGGCCCACCATTCCCCCTCTTCTACCCTCCCTGTTCCTCTGATACAAAGAATACCCCTGGATAGTTGATAGCCAGTCATGTGAGCAGTCAAACTAAGTTTCTGATATTTACTAAGAACGACAGTGCATATGCCCACAGACCATAGGCCAGTAGGGGAAACAATTACCTAATTCTAGCTAGGATTTTTATAGTTAAGTAGGGTTCTTGTGTGTATTAATTACCTAAGGATGGAGATCAGACAAAATCACCATTATTCCTCAGAAAATGAAGAGAGAGCCAAGCATACTAAATGCAATGAGCACAAAGATAAAGAAAAAACTGTCATATAATGATTTCCAACTTGGTGTAAGCACAAATCAAACAGGGGATAAAAAGATTCCCCACCAGTCAATTGTAATCCTCCATTCAGTACCAGTAAATCTTCCTCCACACAATTTTGATTCTGTGCAAATCTGACATGTGTAATTGTGGAGGTGGAGTGTAAGATGACATTCTCCTTTGTGTTTTAAATACGTTTTATGATTTTAATTGTCCATCAATAAAGTGTTGTATTTTTATAAAATATCCTGGTTGTACTGCCCATATTGTCCATGGACTATGGTCCAAAACATTCTCTATTTATCTACATAGAAACCAGTCAGCTTCCAGGTTTTATTGTCATAGTTTAATTGAACAAGCTGTTCATTAGAAGATGATAGGCTACCATGTACAGCTACACAAGATTCTGAGTGCACCTGTTTTTAGTAAATCTCCTACATATTGTCAGATGCCACAGTGATAAGTAGTTGGGGGCCCTAGCAAGACTTTGCTATAAGGCCCCATTGTCTGTAGCGGTGTTCCTGCTCCTAATTGATGAAATGTCCCCTAGAGTGGAAACTCCACTTTCGGTCTTTTATATACAGTACACTGCATGGATTTTATTAAACAATTATAGAATTTTCCCTGCTTCAAGAAATATTGAATACTAGATAATGAAACTGGCAACTTCCTGTCTAACTGCTATTATCACAAATGTTGTACCAGTATTTTAAAAAGAGAAAATAATGCATCGCTGACATCCCTTTAGGTTGAGTTCATGCATTGAAACACACCACAATGCGCAGTATCAAATTTCCATATGTTGTATCATGCTACATTAAAAAATGCAGCTTTTTTGGCACATTTTGGTGTTAATTAACATGCATGTGTTACCACAGTGCAACAGCATGAATCCAGCCTTAGAATGCTTGGCCAATATAAATTTCACTGCAGAAAACCTAAAGACATTGCCATGGGTTCTTGACATTTTATCTCAAGCACTGTGTAGACATCAGAGAAAAGCAGTGAGAAAATCCAAGAATACTTCCCATATATAATTTTCCAGTACTATTATGAATTTAGTCTATTATAACTTTAGTCTGCAGTTTGAAGGCATTAGGGAGCTTTGCTCCACAAATTTAACTCTAGATGATAACAGCACATGTAAAGATGCTAATACATGCCGACCTCCTCCATTCTTCCTACCACTCCATTCCCCACAGCTATCTCCTCCTGTGCCACCATCCCCTCCCTCCTAGATTGTAAACTCGAAAGAGCAGGGCCCTCAATCCCCTCATGTTTTGCATTGTATTGGTATTGTTCTATCACATGTTCTGTTCCCCTTTGTAATGTACAGTGCTGAGCGAACCATTGGTGCTTTAGAAATACTGTATAATAATAATATAATAATAAAGGCTAGTTCAGGATTGGGATTACCAAAAACTATTGGCGCTTTATAAATACTGTATAATAATAATAATACATATGCATAATATCTGCAGCAAAAGCTTGTCTTAGACCACCTCTGCTAATAATTAACAGGCAGTTTCCACAGGATTTTCTTCCTGCTATGCACTCAGATACTGTATTGTTCAAGCAGGATGCAAAATTTAATTTCTTAAGGGTTACTGTGGTATTCAAAGACTGGCTCATGCAGTTATTGAATTGTAATTTTTTTATTTTTTCCATCTAAATTATGGGCAATAGGCTGCCTAGGGTGCTGCCCCTGACAGTCTACCAGTAAGAAGGGGCAAATATTTTGAAGAAGGGGGCCTGATACACAGCTGTGACAAAAAAAAGAAAGAAACGTATAAATCTGTGCCAACAATTCTAGTTGCAATGTCCACCTAAATGTTGTTAATAGTTCTTAATTATTCCCATTACAGAAAAGGATGATAGCCAGAGCAATCTGCACCTTCTACCAGTCAGTACAAGGGAAAAAAAAAAAGAAGAAAACAAATCTCTCTAGCACAACATACACTTTATTACAACACAAAATCAATGTAGCAATTGCACACCCATTATTCCTGATGATAGGAGAGCTTAGTATACAGCCATCCAAGAGGCATTGGTCACTGTCAGTTTGGAGCTTCAGCATAGAATCCTGACAGGCGTGGGTGCACCATCTTAGCCCACTCTGCTAGCAACCTTGAGGTTGAGAAGCAGGACTGTAATTCATCTTGACACACCTCTTACCCCATATTTATTCTTCTTCTCCCTCTTAAATTGCCATTTATTAAGCCCCCCGCTATGTACAAGACTAATGTGAGTGCCATTGCTACATTGGTTTTATGCTATTATAAAGTGTTTTGTTGCACAAGAAAGATGTGATTCCCTCTTGCTTTTTGTCTTGAAGCCTGATATATTTCTACATGGGACCTTAAAGTTAACCTGACCTAGTTTAAAATGCTTTAGGGTATCAACAGTGCTATGATGCTGGTATGGTGCTTTCAACTATCTTCATAGGAATCCTAGCATCCCATTGAAGCTCCTTAGATCCTATGCTCAGGCTGTACATGAGGCCCAAATTGAGTTTAATCTTCATTTCTGTGATCTATCTGTCAAATGACAGTACCTCAAGGGAGGCATATAGGTAGTGGTATTTGACAGTTGAATAGCAAGGCTTAGTACTCGAACTTGGGGTTTAAAGCATGCTTCTATTTGTGCAGTTAAATTTGAGAAAACCCTCTCTATATGTTTGTTATATGTTCCTATTCATACAGCATACCTAAAAAAAAGTTTATTTAAATATTTCTTACCTTTTAGATGTTTTGAGGAGAAGATGGCATGGCTGACTGCAAGCATTTATCAACTAGCTCAGCATAATCTGTCCCAGTATCAGTGCTGGGGACTGGCTGAATCTAGCTCTCATTAACAGAAAATGGAGAAGCCCAGCTCCTAAACCATTTTGATAAGACAGACAGTGTTCAAATCTAGTACAGCTGATGAGATGATATCTGCTTACACAGTAAAGACAGGGTTAATTATGGTAAACACAGCTACCAAGCTTCCTGGTAACAAAATGTCCCCATTCACCCATGGGGACATGTAACAAATTTAAATTAGGCATTTTCACAATTTCACTGCAAAAGCGGAAATACTTTTTAAATTCCACTAGAGCAAAGTTTGAGGTCTCCTATGCAGCCATAAGGTCAAGCTCACTTTGAGCTGTATTTCGATAATTACATGTGATAGAACTAGATATTAGTTCTGCAAGATTAGTCAGTATGCTCCTCCAGTCCTCCAGGGTTTGGATCTCTTGATCTATGTTTTTTTCCAGCATCAATAAAAAAACATGGTAGCCTTTATACATCCATGAACAAATATCACCCTGCCATACCATGTGTGTTGATCCAAGTCTGTGTGCCCTTCAGCAGACACTTTAGTTAATGAGTTGATTATTTTAGGAAAGGAAGCATTGTAAGACAATTAATTAAGGAAAGGATAACATGAACTAATGAAGGAATTAACCAACTGAAGGATAGACACTGAAGCAATGGTTCTCCTCGAATGCAATTCCTGGGCAGGTTTACTTCATTTAGTAACTTGTCAATAACAAAAGCAATAGGAATGGAACAGTTTTTTCCATCCACACAAGGCTGCTGTTTTGAGTTAAAGAGTATACAGTATATTTTAAAATTATAGCATGAGGGACCCTTATGGGCTATTAGTCTATATCACTAGTGTGCAAGAAGATGTCTTTTAGAAAAAGCACCGCAGTTTTTTTTAAGTTGATACAAACTCTACCTTTGGCTTTTCAGTAGTTGCTTGAAGTCTCTATTAGGAAGAACATACATCAGGGTGACAATGCAGAAGCACATGAGATATAAATGTAGTGCTACTCCCGTAGGAGCCACAGAAATACTGTCTAGGTCTTCCCCAGAAGCTTTTCCCTGTAGACAGGCACATTTACATGTTTCTTCAATGACCAATCTAGCAGTGTTGTTTTTGTTGTTTTTATTTTTTGAGAACTTGGGTAGGGTTTAGGGAATTAGGTGGGATACTCCAAAAACAAGAACTATGTACAGCTGAGGACTTTAGGTATTCTTTTGGTTAAGATATGACAAAAGTCTGTGCTTGAAACAAACAGTAGACTTCAACTTTAAGGGAGCAGAAGTAGTAGTAGCAAACTAGAGCAGACTCCCTTTAGGTAGGAGGTTAAGTGGACAAAGCTCTTTGGAACACCAGCCAGTGTCCCCTTTAGCTAGACCTTGTACTGATTCTCCAGCCCCAGGGGGTTTTAACTACTTGCCTACCGGGCACTGTCACCCCCTTCCTGCCCAGGCCAATTTTCAGCTTTCAGCACTGTCGTACTTTGAATGACGATTGCGCGGTCATGCAACATTGTACCCATATGAATTTTTATAATTTTTTTCACACAAATAAAGCTTTCTATTGGTGGTATTTAATCGTCACTGGGTGTTTTATTTTTTGTGCTATAAAAAAAAGAGCAAAAAAAGTTTTTCTTTGTTTCTATTATAAAATTTTGCAAACAGGTAATGTTTCTCCTTCACTGATGTGCGTTGATGAGGCTGCACTGATAGGCAGCACTGATGGGCACTGATGAGGTGGCATGGATAGGCAGCACTGATGTCACTGATAGGCTGCACTGAATAGGTGGCATTGATGAGGCGACACTGGTGGGCATAGATGAGGAGGCATTGATGATGCTGCACTGATATGCAGCAATGATGGGCACTGATAGGTGGCACTGATGGGCGCTGATGGGTGACACTGACAGGTAGTGCTTACTGGAGGCACTGACTGACAGCACTGACTGGTGGCACTGCTGGGTGGCATTGCTGGGTGGCACTGCTGGGCACTGATGAGTGGCACTTCTGGGCATTGGTGGGTGTCACTGCTGGGCACTGGTGGCTAGCTCTGCTGGGCGGCACTGCAGGGCACTGATCATCGGTGCCCTGATGATCAGTGCCGATCTGCTCTGTAACAGCTGCCAGTTATTGGCAGCACTTTCCTCATGCTGTGACAGCGTGAGGAAAGTGCTGCTGATAACCGGCAACTGTATTTACTTCGTGATCTGCTGATCATTGGCCAATCACAGCGGTTTTTACCTCATCATGTGATCAGCTGTGTCCGTAGGACACAGCGATGGCAGAGTTGTGTACCCCTGGGGGCGCAGGGGTGGACACATTCTGGGTGGACGTCATATGACACCCCTCCCAAAACTGGGTAACCGTGCTGTAGCTGTCATTCGGCTATAGCGTGGTTAGCAAGTGGTTAAGTTGCACACAGTATTTAAGATCCTTTAGGTATGTCTATACACACAAGGCCCAAGAACAGCTGGTTGCCTTCCTCCGTGATACCAGACCAGATCTTCATTAGAGGGCCCGTTAGTCAGCTCTTGCAGAACCTAGGTTTCAGCATTCAGGCCCTCAGGTCACCCACCTGAGGCCTACAGCAGTAGCTCCAGCAGCCTTGCCTAGGAGGGCAGCATGCCCCCTCCAGGCTGGACCAATCCTATACAGGAAAAGATCCTAAACTTAATGTACTCACAAAACATATACAGTTGCCCAGCATGCTATCAGAGCCTCTCTCTGGGATTGGCCAGGGCTGTATTAGTCGTCATGCTGTCATCTGCATAACTCCACACCTCTTATCCAGAAGGTTCTCTATCTTTCTGGATACAGTGGGAGCTATCAGGCTGGCAGCAGCTGAACTTACTGAGCAGACCTAACTAGCAGAACCCAGCAATATTGATTACAGTGTACAAGTTACACTTTTACCTAACAACAGTTACACCCACACAGTCTATGTCAACTAAATTTACCTATCAAAATACAAACTAAATCTATCTATCTAAACCTAGCACCCATCTAGGAGGGTGTTACATAGACATCCTATAACAGCAAGTGTTTGAACAAGGGCCTTCATAACAGGATCACCAGATATCAATTTAATTAGTGCTGCAGATTTAAAAATATTGAAAGTTAGTTTTGAAATAGCATTGACGTGTTAAAACATATACAGTCAGGTCCATAAATATTGGGACATCGACGCAATTCTAAAATTTTTGGCTCTATACACCACCACAATGGATTTGAAATGAAACGAACAAGATGTGCTTTAACTGCAGACTGTCGGCTTTAATTTGAGGGTATTTACATCCAAATCAGGTGAACAGTGTAGGAATTACAACAGTTTGCATATGTGCCTCCCACTTGTTAAGGGACCAAAAGTAATGGGACAATTGGCTTCTCAGCTGTTCCATGGCCAGTGTTATTCCCTCATTATCCCAATTACAATGAGCAGATAAAAGGTCCAGAGTTCATTTCAAGTGTGCTATTTGCATTTGGAATCTGTTGTTGTCAACTCTCAAGATGAGATCCAAAGAGCTGTCACTATCAGTGAAGCAAGCCATCATTAGGCTTAAAAAACAAAATAAACCCATCAGAGAGATAGAAAAAACATTAGGCGTGGCCAAAACAACTGTGTGGAACATTCTTAAAAAGAAGGAACGCCCCGGTGAGCTCAGTAACACCAAAAGACCCAGAAGACCACGGAAAACAACTCTGGTGGATGACCGAAGAATTCTTTCCCTGGTGAAGAAAACACCCTTCACAACAGTTGGCCAGATCAAGAACACTCTCCAGGAGGTAGGTGTATGTGTGTCAAAGTCAACAATCAAGAGAAGACTTCACCAGAGTGAATACAGAGGGTTTACCACAACATGTAAACCATTGGTGAGCCTCAAAAACAGGAAGGCCAGATTAGAGTTTGCCAAACGACATCTAAAAAAGCCTTCACAGTTCTGGAACAACATCCTATGGACAGATGAGACCAAGATCAACTTGTACCAGAGTGATGGGAAGAGAAGAGTATGGAGAAGGAAAGGAACTGCTCATGATCCTAAGCATACCACCTCATCAGTGAAGCATGGTGGTGGTAGTGTCATGGCGTGGGCATGTTTGGCTGCCAATGGAACTGGTTCTCTTGTATTTATTGATGATGTGACTGCTGACAAAAGCAGCAGGATATATTCTGAAGTGTTTCGGGCAATATTATCTGCTCATATTCAGCCAAATGCTTCAGAACTCATTGGACGCCGCTTCACAGTGCAGATGGACAATGACCCAAAGCATACTGCAAAAGCAACCAAAGAGTTTTTTAAGGGAAAGAAGTGGAATGTTATGCAATGGCCAAGTCAATCACCTGACCTGAATCTGATTGAGCATGCATTTCACTTGCTGAAGACAAAACTGAAGGGAAAATGCCCCAAGAACAAGCAGGAACTGAAGACAGTTACAGTAGAGGCCTGGCAGAGCATCACCAGGGATGAAACCCAGCGTCTGGTGATGTCTATGCGTTCCAGACTTCAGGCTGTAATTGACTGCAAAGGATTTGCAACCAAGTATTAAAAAGTGAAAGTTTGATTTATGATTATTATTCTGTCCCATTACTTTTGGTCCCTTAACAAGTGGGAGGCACATATGCAAACTGTTGTAATTCCTACACCGTTCACCTGATTTGGGTGTAAGTACCCTCAAATTAAAGCTGACAGTCTGCAGTTAAAGCACATCTTGTTTGTTTCATTTCAAATCCATTGTGGTGGTGTATAGAGCCAAAAATGTTAGAATTGTGTCAATGTCCTAATATGTATGGACCTGACTGTATGAGCGTCTAGTGGTTGGGTTACATACTGTATATTTTAAACCTGTAACTAAAAAATCTATCCGAAAAATTGGCCAGAACAAGATCAAACCTTAAAACCAGGTACATCTTTAGCTACAGTACATTACATGAGATAATTTAGATTTCTGATTGCTTTTAACTTAAGAAAATTCTCCCCTGGGGTGCCATTCTATTAATTAAGCTGTGGGAGCATAACTACAATTGTTAGTAACAACACACTGTTACATCACTCCCACGGTATCTGTTTATGGGGGGAATGCAGTAAAGCCTAGAATGTCTGAGGGTATCTGTATCTTCTGGCATAGTCATCATTCCCTGACACCCTATGCAACGCTTTTACTACCTGTACTTTTTACAGCATTATGGTTCATGACTTTTCTTGGAGTCAACTTTCATTTGACCATGAATCAGGGCCATGAATTCAGGAACTTCAAGTTCATGTCAATGGACATTCTATGCAAATGCTGCATTTTTCATTCAATAGCATACATTTGACCTGAAGGGACAGTGTTTTACCTGCTCTTCAAATTTACACTAAGAGGACAGTGTACAGAAATGTATTGCAACACACTGCAGGTCAAACACAGCCTCTGACTTGCATGTGTGCTGTTTAGTGAAGGTCAGTGGGATTTTGCTGACCTGTTTATGATGTGTGTTCCTAACACATGTCAAACACAGGAAAATAATGTCTATCGACGTGAGCCCTTAGTAACCAAGTGAAGACAGCATGGCTATTCTTGTAAATGGTTGCTCACAGTCTCCTTGATAAAATAAATATAGAAATAACTTGAACAAATGTTTAGTTTTGGAAGACAGGCTCACTGTAATGAATAGTAACTCACCTTTCTTTATTAATATTCAATGTGATCAAATATTTACTTCAGGGTCAGTCTAGCCAAAAGTGATAAATTAGTTACAGTATCAGTGGGGCCTGGAGGATCAAGTCATAGCCAGTCTTGAAACCTTTAATAATGAAATCCCCCTCTTCCTCATTATCTCTGGATCTGTTCACTTTGGTTTTTTTATGCATTTCTACTGTATTCTCTATAATATTAGGCTATATGTATACTATAAACCATCCATTCTGGATGTAGAGTTGTCCAACGGTTATGACAGAATCATTTGCATGGCTCCAGCTGTTATCCTAAAATTAAAATTATCACCTTATATTTAGGATTTGAGATGTAATGAGACTTGCAAATACCTCCTGTTTTAGGAAGGCTTTACTGTGCATTGCACTGGTTCAGTGGAAGGTTTTTGGCTCCATTTGGCCACCTTACCATTACCTATTAAGTTAAAGTTAAATAAATTAAAAATATAACAAAAATAGTTCATCGAATAGCCACCATTTGACCAAACACATATATCCTACCAATTGAGACTCCAAGATATATAGTAACTATCAGAAGAATTCATTATCCAGCAACTACCAAAAAGTATATAGACATCTGTTTTGGGTAGACTGATCCTCCAAAAAAATAAATGAATGGAAGTATCAAAAAAAAATTATGTTTTCAGCAGAAATAATTACTACTACAGAGTGCTTTAGATTGTATACATTGTAAGGACATGTTAAGAATCAAATGTATTGAAACATGACACCACCAATGAAACACGAAGACAATTTAAACGACGGAGAACAGGACATACCATTTCAATCTAGTAGGTCTGGTTTTAATTAAAAAGATATGCAGAAGTACTGCAAGCATATACTGTGCAAAAAAAAAAAATTTCAAAGCTTTCCAGTTTTGTGTTCTTTAAAAAGAAGCACAGCATGAAAATCATTTAGTCTTAACATGCCATGAGAATAACCAACCGACAGCCTGCACAACCAAATATACAGTAACAAGACTGATATAACACGGACAACATGAACTCTATAATTACTATATGTCAACAGAATATTTTAGAAGAGAACAGGCTAAAAATACATTTTCTTGATACAGGTTTCCTGCTTGTCTCATTTCCAGGCAAAAAGCAGTCATAGCTGTGTGAAGCCAATGGTAATAATATACATGTTGTATTGAATTATTGTAATGTTTGCATTTCTTATTTTTGGAATATTTATATATTAAGGTGAGGAATAATTGAAAAAATATTTTTTGGCAGATTAGTAAGAAATTGTAAATGAGTATTTGTGCTTTATTTTCATTCACCTGGAATAGCTCTATGCCATTTGTACAGGTTTCACAGACTAGTCTTACCTGCTTTGTTGAAAGAAATGGTTATGGCTTTCATAGAACAACAAAAATGTGTTATTGCATGTGTTCCTTATTTTATTCATGGCTTCTCCTCTATGCTTTTGATTAATGAAGTACTACACATGAGCATTATTAACATATATGTAACCCCAACCACTAAAATCTCATGCGAGCCAAACATACCATAAAAAAGGCTCACTAGCAGCTTTGTCACTGGCTCTAGTCTTAGGACTCTCAGGCATGCCTGCCTCAGAGCCAGTAGGAGACATGTCCATAGTGTCAGCCACAGTGTAGAATATCCAGCTACAGAGCCATTCTTTGTTCTAGTTGCTATAATCATTTTTAAACTACCTCCAGTCCTAGGCACCATGTCCAGTCCAGGGCCACCACTAATTTTTGTCACCAATCCAGTTAAGGAGCCCACAGTTATCCCACCCCCAATGCTAATTTCATGTATAACATGAGTTCAGTCACAGGAGACCTACAAAGACCACTTTTGTGGGTTGCATCCTCTCTCTTCCCAACACTGCTCTACAAAAAAGATGTTCAAGCAGTAAAAAGCACTTGATGTGAGACAAGCATTCATTTTGGTATGCACAAAATACATAACACATTGGGTATTTGGGGTATACACAAAATACCCCAAACATTCATTTTTGGGTATTTTTTTTTTCTGGCACTGGTGACTTTACTTTTATCAAAACTAACAGTTTTGGGAGCAACAGTAGCGTATGAGCCACAAAGGTCTGATTCTAAGAACATTTACGCAAAACAAAATGTAAACATGTATTTGCTAACATTGGTACAGAGTAACAATATTGCTCTTTCCCAGAATTCCTGCAGTTCTCTTGTAAAAAATTTTTGCAGCAAAACTATAAAACCAGTGCTTAGGAGCAGGGGCGGACTGACAACTCATGGGGCCCCCGGGCAATAGGGGATCATGGGGCCCCTGTGTCCTTGCCCAAACTCAAAAAAGCCTATGAAAAAGGTACCAGGGGCATCTCATGGCGCCCCCTACTGACTTCGGGGCACTCGGGCAGTGCCCGAGTTTCCAAATGGTCAGTCCGCCCCTGCTTAGGAGTCATCACCTGAAATCTGGCCAAATCCACTGATTACTTGAACACAACAACATAGCAACAGCACTGGCAACAGCTACTACAGGACATGAAGGGGGTGTACAGGGTGTTTGAACCAAACTGGGTGTGCATTTTCTGAAATTATCTGATATTTCTTAACCTTGTAGACCCTTAGAATTTTTGCCGTCATCTCATACCAATACTATTGCCCATGTTTGATTCTCCCTGCCTCATCCCTATGTGTGATTCTCCCTTACTATTCTATTTTATTATTGCTGCTTCTTCCCTTTCAAACATGTCATTTATTGGCTTGGCATTCAGAGGCTGCTGTGTCTATATGGTAATTTGCATTTACAACCAGTGACCTTAAACTCAGAATGGATGCCCACAATAAAAAGCTCTGTAATAATAAAAATACTTCTTAAAACAGAGGACAAATTTACATTATCACTTCCCCTTGCACCCAAAAAAGCTAAAAACATTTGCATCATTGATTATAGCTAACGACTGGCATTGGTTGGATCTAGAACAAAAGATAGAAGAGGTCCTCTCTGTTCTTTGTCACTTGTTGCAACATTTACTGTAATGTCACAGTTGGCAGTAATGACTGATTAAATTCCAACTGGTTATAGTTAGAGTCGATGTGTCCACTTCTTTAACTGTCTGTACATTTACAGTTAGCATGGGGTAGCTCCACAGGTCATATTGCTGTATAAAGGCACAGCTTTACATAGCTTTTCATTCTCAGACAAGAGGCTGATCTGTTCTTTCTCTGTGATGTTCATCTAATTAGATACGCCTTTGTATGATATGACAGTCCTTTTAATCAGCTGCATTCTATATAAAAGCTCCCTTCTGGGAAACGAGTACCATCGTATGCATCATGGAAAATTATGATACTGTCGCAACATCACAGAACAGTCACCAAATCTGATCTGGAGACATTTTTTATTATATCATCATACACTTTATATTGTAGCTCTTTTTACCTACTTAAATATAGTATATCACAAAACATAACTTCTCCATTCCCGTGAACCTGGTCTGCTGTTAAAGAGGAATAATAATGCTTTCAGTGTTTTTGTATCAGGCCATGCCTCCCTATTATGCTTTGCTTAGCTTCTTATCTCACTAAAATCTACCAGATAACCTTGGTTACTGAAAGCAGAACACCGTGCAGAAAACTGTCTCTAAAGATATGCTCTTGCTTTCTGGTCAATCGACCTAGGATGCCTCGGATTTTGGTGTGAGCTGAGGAACAGCAGTTTTTTTTATAGCTGTAAATAGAGAAGTTTTGCAAGAAACATTCTATAAAGAGATGCTGACATATGTCCTGTTGATTCAATGTGAACTGCAAATAACAGTTAGAGGTCCACTTTTGAGACTTCCGTCAGCCTCAGCACACACACTGACTAACAATTGCGACACAGCTACACCATAAATAAAATATATAAGTTGTGTAGCAGGCAGTCTTTGTTTTATGTATAGACATTGATAATGCTAACCTTCTGCCCAATATGTTACAGAAGCTCCATTAAAAAGCCCTCCTTTCCCTCTTGTATTGAACTGTATTGTTGCTGTATTGTCTCCCATTATATTGTAAAGCGCTGAGCAAACTGTTGGCTCTATATAAATCCTGTATAATAATAATAATAATTAAAAATAAGACAGTACTTCCCCCCGCCATCCCCAACTTCCACAAGTCAGAATTCTGCACCAGTAGCCAAATCTAGGCTGAGAATTAAGCTGGTCATATGTAGCTCTGCAGATCAGTTCTCTGAAACTTTCCCCTGCACTAGGACTTTGAAGAAAGTTCTAGAAGCAGTGGGCGAATGTTAGGAGTGGCTGATCTGCATCTTTGAGGGATCCTGACCAATCTGCAACAGGAGGCTTTGCAAGGGACCAGGACAACCCTTAAAAGTGACAAAGCCTGCTCAACAGTAGGAGAGTTGGAGGAGAGTTCTGGTAGAAGAGAATGTGAAGGCCGGAGAGCAGGAGCCTGGGAGGGGGCCCAGATGGGAAGGGACTCACCTCCAGGCAGAGATCTTGGAAGTTGGAGGAGCATTCTGGTGGAAGAGGATGTGAAGGCTGGAGAGCAGTAGCCTGGGAGGGGGCCCCGATGGGAAGGGGCTCACCTCCAGGCAGATACCTTGAAAGGAGCAGAGCTTGGATATTCATCTGACCACCTGTGTAGCAGGGAAGAAGAGGCCCAGCTGGTAGGCCTGGTAGCAGCCACCGACCCACCCACAGCATAGGAGTTAGACCAAGTGAGTAGCTCTGCACCCCCTGTACAAGATAGGAGAAAGAGCACTCTGGTGGGAAACCAGTTTAGCAACAACCTGGGACTGTCTTCTTTAAAAGCGGAAGACACTAGTAGGTTAGTTTCCTCCTGCCTAAATTGGCCCTAGTATGTGCATGTATGAATGTGAGTTAGGACCTTAGGTTGTATGCTCCTTGAAGGTTAGGGATTGATGTGAATGTACAATATAATGTATGTAAAGCACTGTGTAAATTGACGGTGCTATAAAAGTACTTGTAATAAATAAAGATTTAGCAAGTTTCAAATTAGAACTCAAAATAATTTCAGGATGTATCAGCAGCGGGAAAGAAAGATCATATCTGGTGACCTGGCTCCCCCAGCAGCCTTGGCCCCTAGATGCTTATCCACCTTCTCCATCAGCCTCCGGAACCTCAATAAGGATGACATCCATCCTGAGACACATGCCTTTTTCGACTGTTATCTAGTGCATTACCCAAGTTATCTTGCTCAATTAAACAACCTTCTAATACTGCATTTAGTCTAACGCCCCTCTTTTCTTTTCTTCTCCATGTACAGAGTCCAGATTTACTCTAAGGGCGCTGCCTCCTGATGTTGCTGAATACACTATACCACTAAACTGTACAATACAGACTACTCCCTTATAATATTTTGGACTTTCAAGCCTTCATTTTCTCTCCAGCGCCAATTTCTCTAATTTTTTGTTACATATCACTAATCAAAATGCCCCTTTTCCTCAGCTAAGCCTGGGGTCACATGATGTCTCAAGTCATCTATCTAATCTAGACTGTAGATTGGGATGGTGTTTTTTCCATTTCATTCTTTCTAGCCATTGAAGGCCACCTCTGGACCAACTTACATAGAAGTATTTATGCATACAGGGAAAGGTTTCTTGTTTATACAGTTTGAAATAAGGGAAGGATGAAAGTGCCGTGACTTCTTTCACACCACTCTGTCTGAAATTGTTTTGAAAAGGCTGACCAATAGATTTCATTTTGAGCCTGATGCGTTCCTGTGATAATAATATGTCATGACACATGCACCATTTAGCACACAAGCACTGGTGTGTATTGCCCGTAATGTGCAGAAGTTTAGTGAACCATCCAGCACATTAGAATCTATGAAGCCCATAGGAAGGTCCACAGATGTGATCCGCACAGAGAGTATAATTTGCTTACAGAGTAACTTTTAACAACAAGGTCACTATATTTGAGAAACGATAACTGTATACATTTGCTATAAAGAAGGGTTTATATGGTATATATGTGTTATATATACTGCATGGCGTGCAGTATACCCATATTACTGCATACACTACCACACAAATCATTGCTTCTGTAATTTGAAAGAAACTATTTTGGCTATACTGACAGGAATGATCACATTACTACACCATTACTACCCAACAATTTTTCCAGTAGCAGGCACTAATTGTTCGTAATTAATATTAATTGAAATAATAGTTATTCCTCTACTCTTTAACCACTTGCCCTCCAGAGGATTTACCCCACTTCTTGACCAGGCCATTTTTTGCGATATTTTATTTACTAACAATTGCGCGGTCATGCAACGCTGCACCCAAATGAAATTTACATCCTTTTTTTCCCACAAATTGAGCTTTCTTTCGGTGGTATTTGATTGCCTGTGCGGTTTTTATTTTTTGCACTATAAACAAAAAAGTCAGCCAATTTTGAGAAAAAAAACATTATTTTTTACTTTTTGCTACTGTCCAGTAAAAAAATTTAAAAAATCAAATTTCGTCATAAATTTAAGCCAAAATGTATTCTCCTGCATGTCTTTGCTAAAAAAAATCTCAATACATATAAATTAATTGGTTTACGTGAAAGTTAATAGCATTTACAAATGGAATTTTTTTAATATGTTATTTACTAGTAATGGCAGCGATCAGCGACTTATAGCGGGACTGCGGCGTGCATTCTGACACTGGGGGGAACTGCTTAACTGTCACTGACATTCCCAGTGACACTAATACAGTGATCAGTGCTAATAAAAAACACTGACACTGTGCTAAAGGCACTGGGCAGGAAGCAGTTAACATCTGAGGCCATCAAAGGGTTAACTGTGTGCTGTATGCTATTATACTATGGGGGCTGTGTGTGTGCTTCACTGTAAGAACACTGCTTTGTATAGCTCTGCTAAGCACGTCTCTCCCCGTTGGTAATCCTCAGCGATCACCGGGTGCCAGTGAATAATCACTGGCTGGGACCCGGTGATTGACATCCGGGACCGAAAAAGGTGGTGGCACAGGTAGGGTGCGTGCAAAATCAATCAATGCAAAATCAAGTATATGTGATTTTGCGCACCCATTATGCAGCTAGCATTAGTAAATAGATAGGAAAGTATATCATATTTATTTGTTTTAAACTTTTTTTTACATTTCTTCATTTACTTCCTGGTTTCCAGGCCTAGGCAAATGATGTCATACATTCCATGAGTCTTCAGGAGGGGATGGAGGGTTCCCAGCTCAGCCTATGCCTTAGCAAAGGGCAGATGGATTCCAGGAAGTAAATGATACATAAATCATCTGCTCTTACTCAAGATGGCAACTGCTAGAAATGCCAGGGGGTGTTTTTCAAAATGATTTCTCCACAAAATAAAGCATGCAGACATGAATGGATGCATGAGTTTGCTTTGAATATTAAAAATAAAATAAATAGCATTTTTGGTTTGTGGCGCTCAGATGCAGTGCAGTTCCACTTTAAGTGAAAGTCTCTTTTAATTACAGTAGGAACATCTGAAAAATTAAAAAAGGTACAGTTATTGGACATGTGCTTCAAAAAGGACTGCGTTCATTCCCAGGATGAACATTTCAGGGTTCAGGTACATCCTATTTTTATTGTTGTCATTACTACTTTTATGACTGCTTTATTATAATGTGAAAGTGCTACAGTTTTCTCCTGTATTCTCTTGTGTGCATATATTGTGGCCATCATGCTACTGGGTTCTGTTATAAATATGAATGATGTACTACAATTAGTAATAGAGATGAGTGAATAATCACAAATTTGCTTTGCCATTACGGTATACTGTATGATCTAGAGCTTTTGTATCCACCAGTCTACTACCCATTTAATGAAGCAAGCTTTCTTTACTTTTTCATTAAAAGGTTTTCCATTGGAAATTGATGTATCATTCCCCCTAAAAGCAGATGGGCTGGTATCCTAATGGCCAGAGGGCCTTAAACGTGTGGGCTTACCACCAAGCAACTACCAGCTCCTATGCCCATTAACGCTGTGCAGGGGTTTCACCAGAAGGGATAAGTAAGAGTACTCTCAAAACAGACACTTTTTTTCAGTTTAACTGTAAGGCTCCATGCAAACTTTTAACCACTTCAAGTCCGGACAGTTTCACCCCTTTGCAGTCCAGGCCAATTTTCAGCTTTCAGTGCTATCACACTTTGAATGAGAATTGCACAGTCATGCAACACTGTACCCATATAAAATTTCTTGCATTTTTTTGAGACAGATAAAACTTTATTTTGGTGGTATTTATTCACCACTGGGATTTTTATTTTTTTGCTATATAAATAAAAAAGACCAAACATTTTGAAAAAAAAGTGTTTCTCTTAGAAAATTTTGCAAATAAATTATCTTTCTTCATAAATCTTGGCCAAAATGTATTCATCTATATTTTTAGCAAAAAAAAACCCAAATTAGTTTATAACCAAAAATTATAACTTTTCAAAAAACTTTTTTACATTTTTATTTTATTTTTTATATTATTATTTATGTTTTTTTTGTTTTATTACATACTGTCACCCTAGCAGTACAGTGTCACCACAGTGACATGTGGGGGGTGATGAAGATTATTTTTTCTTTTTTTACACTGATTGCTTTTACACCCATAAAAGCTGTAAAAGCAATCATTTCTCCTTCTCTCTTGCTGCATTCCTGCAGCCATTGAGAAATACTCTGCGAGCTGTGATTGGTCACAGCTTGTCACATGGTACAAGGCTGTTGTGAATAGCCTTGTACCATGTGACCTCTGTGATCATTCACAGATTTCACACATAGTAAGCAATGATGACAGGAAGTGACATCTTGTTTACTACTATTCATGTGATCACTGCTTGGCCAATCAGTGATCACATGAATAGGGACCTCACACAGAGGTCCCGTACAGCGATCTGTGTTCCCAGGGAGCGCGCACAGGCAATGGATGGGGGGGGACATTTGGAAACATCCACCCGCATCGGCAGCACTCTTTTATTGGCATGGCCTGGACAGGAAGAGGTTAACCCAAAAAAACACTGGAAAAAACAATGGATAAAAAAACGCTGGTAATAGCGTTTTTAGTTGCATTTTAGTAGCGTTTTAGGAGTGCTCCGAAGCGTTAGTATTTTATTGGCGTTTTTACAGTACATGTAGAAAAAAGCTAGAAAAAAGCTTAGGATTGTTTTACAGTACATGTAGAAAAAAGCTAGAAAAAAGCTTAGGATTGTTTTACAGTACATGTAGAAAAAAGCTAGAAAAAAGCTTATTATTGTTTTAATAGTGTTTAGAAGCATTTAGCATTTTTTCCTGCTGGAAAAACGCTCCAAAAAACTCTACAAAATCAATCATATAAGATAACACTATTTAGCTTCTACGAGCAGAAAAAATGCTAATAACAGCTTCTAGAAGACTAAAACAATGCTAGTGTGCATGGAGCTTAACCCCTTCATGCCGACATTACACAAATATGGGGCCTCACAGAACTGCCCATTTGCCATGGGGCAGCATATTTGCGTACCTGTCTTTGTGCTGGGAGTGTGCCGCACAGTGCGCTCCCAGCACAAAGACCAGGGTGTCACTGAGAGCCCCGGGTCCTGTTCTAACGAACGGGACCCGGGACTCCTGCTTCCGGGTCACATGATCGCTATGAAAGCCTCTGATTGGCTATCAGAGAGATCAGTCACTGTGAAGCCCACCCCCCTTGTTTTTTTCTCTCTGAATGGAGGAGAGAGATACATTGTATCTCTCTCTCCTTGCAGAGAGAGAAAAAAAAACGTTTGTAAAAAAAAAAAAGATAAATAAATATTAGAAAATAAAAGAGAAAATAAAGAAAAAATACCTAGATCAAGGTTTGATCTAGTTCAGACAACAGTGAGACCACTAAGGCTTTAAGAATTGTTTTACCCTTAGGCGTGAAGGGATTATTAAAAGTCCATTTCTATGCATAATAAATCAGGATGTGTGGAAACTGGACAAAAAGAATCTCCCATGATTCCAGGGCCGTTTGTATGATAATTTCTATCCTACTGAGATTCATTTAAATTCTCTAGGAAGCCATGCTTTGCAATCGGAGAAGTACTTGTACTCCAAAATTAACATTTAAAGTGACTAAAAGGAAAACTTTGTTCCAAATGAAGAAGCAAGCAGACCCTCTGTAGATTACTTATAGCAAAAACTGCAACTTGCCAGAATTTATCCCGCATAAAGTGCTCATGCACCTATGAGTTTTAGGCCAGTGGCACATGGACGCAATCATTTACCGATGTGTATACTCAGGATTTTGTTCTCAGAAAGATCCTGATTAAAATGTTCCATAAAGACCTTGAGTAAAGACACGCAAATATGTATATGTGTATATATACATAAAAAACGTCTTCATCTGCTTCTAACTGCCAATGTTGCTATATACGCTCGTATTTGTGCATATACATGCATATGGCACTCAAACTTGAAATGTTCCTTTTTTATTTTACAGCTCTGTACTTAACTCTGCATTAGTTCACATAGCCCTGACACAGCTGTAAATATTTGCTGACCATTAAGCAAGGAGCAAAAGTTCCTGCTTCAAAAGATCCATTTTTTTATGCCTAAAAATTGTCCTGTTCTTTTTTCAATGGTGTACTTACTGCATATACACATGCTACAGATGCAGACTTTTGGATTTTGTGCTACAGATCTGAATGCAGTGCATGTTTACACACCTGTGTGAATGCCTCCTTTGAAAACAATGTAGCTGCATTCATATCCATAAATAAAAAATGCTTGTTTTTACTGTTGTGTGCATGACAGCTTACTGATTTTTACACAGCTGTGTGCATTGTTCCATACACAACAATGCACCTGTGTTCTGATCAGTAAAAAAGCATGGTGTTTTTTACTCCAGTGTAAATGAAGCCTTAATCCCAACAAGATTCTTCTCTGAGACACCTCCGTTCCATACAGTTTTGACACTGTACTCTTCTTCACTTAAGCTGCCCATAGATGGATCAAAATTCATCCAATTCAGCAGGGATCGCATGAATTTTGATCATGTATGGGCACTCTGGTTGCACAGAAGTTGATCTACCAATCGACTTCTGTTTAAACACACAAACACACTGCTGGACAATTTCCTCTCAATCTGCATTGCAGGCTATAACTTGCAGTGCTGATCTGTGCATTCTGATGGCGAGGAAGTATTTCCTGCTGTCAGAATATAATGATACAGAGGGGAGGATTCAGTTGGGTTGTTTTTTTATCTCATTCAACCTGCTGATTGAATGAATTAAACTATACCATCTATGGCCAGCTTTAGATACAGGTGCCTTTCACTGTGCCTGCCCATGAGTTAAGCATGACAAGTGATCTTATGCAGGTGTACTTTGTATCATGATGTTCATTCACCAACAATTTCAGCCCACAGCTATCTAACTCTCTCCTCTATAGTATTCCACTGCAGAAATGCTCTTTTGTGCATTGCAAGCTATAAGAAATATTATTGATTAAATATCTGTAGAGCACCACCAAAGGAGCCATTGGTGATGAACTGAGCTCTCCCACAGATTCAGTTCAAACACAGCAGCCACACAACAGTTTTTCGCTCTCTGGCCCAATAACAGTCTAGGGAGTGTCTTTCTATGCTTTATTGAAGATTAAACTTGGATGAGGTGAAGGGAGCAAAAGTACTGAACTTGTGGAGGACACTCCTTTTCCCACTTATCTATCACTGAGTCACAAGCAGAACAAGTAGATGAGATGGAGTTCCCAAGAGAATCACTACTGGGTGAATAATGACTGGTGTCTTTTTGAAGAAAAGAGAACTGTATACAGTCACTAGGGCACGGAATTTAGGATGGTACTCACAATCCCACAGTATCACTGGTTGCCTCCTTCTGATATCCACCAGGAACTCTTCAGCAAGGGAGACATAGGGGTTGATTTATAGGCAAATATACTGTACACTGTAAGTGCACTTGCTACAGAGCTTAGTAAATGAAGTAAAGCTTTACTTTGCTAAAAATACCCAAACACAAGCAAGGAAAATGAAAAAAAAAGTGTTTTTTCTTGCACATGATTGGATGGATAGAAATCAGCAGAGCTTCCCCTCAGATCTAGAGAAACTGCACTTATAGTGCACTTGCAGGTGCCTTTAGTAAATCAACCCCAAAGACTCACAATACCAAAGGACAGCTGGACACTCTCCCCCAACATCCACCAGGTAGCCTTCAGTGAGCTCTCCAGACCATAAGAAAATCCCAGACCAGACTTTGGAAATAGGCCCACCCAGCATAGACTACCACTGGGACCTCGATGACCTTCAAGCAGCATCTCCAGCAGACTGCCTTAAGGGGCAGATCCTCTTAGGCAAGGGACTCCTCTTGCAGGGCAGAACCCCAGACCCAACACTCTGCTCCAGGCCTCAGATTATTTATGGTCTCTTCAGCCATCTACTGAACACACCTTCCCAGGGATTGGCTGGATCTCCATAAATATTAAAGCTGCCTGTCTGTCCTTCCTCCCACTGTTATTCTAGAACCCTCTGTGAAACAATGAGCAAACTAGAGTAGTCAACCACTGCTTCACTGGCTACAGAGGAACTAATCTAAATTTGCCTAGCAAACTAACCCTAACTAGGAGGGTGCTACATATCCAAGTACCTAAAAGCCAAAGTCTTACATGATTTGGCCTGAATGCTGATACAGTGGTTGACCAAGCACCTGCAGTCAAAGCTGCTCGTTCCAGCATTGCATAGAAATCAGGGATGTCATCAATTGGGCGCATGCACAGAATTAAGCAAAGAAACAAAAACAGGATGCAAGGCAAAGGCAAGTGAGCAGAAAACCTAACTACAGTGGGGTTAATGTTCTAGTATTTTTATATATATATATATATATATATATATATATATATATATATATAAAACTATTCATGTTTATTTCTAATTACGGTTTTTTTTTTCTTTTGTTACGTAGCCATGGTTTACAGCTAAGAGATCCGAGGGGCTACTTTACATTTGAAGGTAGCAAGCTACACCTCACCCAGAGAATTCATACCACCTCCTGTGGAAGAACCCAGTTGACATTAAGCTGCTGTTTTGCAGTAAGGCATGTTATACAATTTCTCAGTACTCATTTCTCCAAGGCAACACAGAGAGAATTGGAAACTGTTTTTAATTCAAAATGAAATCAGAGGTGACTCTTGCTCAGACTTAAAAGTATTTCTGTAGATATCTTCTAGTAAAGCTCTCTCCAGTCCGTACCTATTTCAAATGCCCTGTACAAAAAATAGCAGTCTAATGTTAGAAATAAGCAAACCAGATCTTCAATATTTCCAAGGTTGTCTGCACAAAGGACTTGTGGATTCAGGAATTAAAGTGCAAGCATGCAGCAGCAAGTTAAAGCCTAAAGTTCTCCATATAACAAGTTGACATTTAAAGCCATCAAACAGGCTCTCTTTCCAGCATGGAGTAATTTCTTGCTGGAAAAATAGCCTCTTTCATAGGTCAAAACATTGCTTTGCAATTTATGATTTTTTATTTACTACTGCCTGCTTACACTTTATTGAAGGGCTATGCAACCTGAATTTCTGAATTTGCAAATACTTTGTGGAGATAACTTTGAAAATGTTGGAGTATATCAGCAAATTGCACAACATGTAAACACATATCTCTTGCAGTCCTACTCTAATCTATAGAATCACAACTATTTGAATATATACAGTAATATACAGAATGTGTCGAGCAGTGTTACCTGGAGGTTAAACCGTTGCTCCCTGCACAAGGTATATTTGATATAGTAGTTTGTATGATATAAATAGGTTACATACTCTTTTAATTACAATAAACATTTCTATTTTGTGCATATCGCAACAATATTATGATGGGAATACTTGATTATGAGGACTTTCAGATTCAAAATTAAATACTTAATTTGACAAGATCCTCTTACAAAATACAAATGGATTTCTTTGTTTTGGGCAGATTGGTACAGAGCTTGATCCACAAATGGTGTTTTCTGTTGTTTTGTTCACCAATTTTCCAAGAGTTGTGATATGCCAAGCTCCACTTTCCATAAAGGTAAGACTGTCTCTAGCAACACAAGTTAGAGTTGCCATCAGGGAAGCAAAGACTTAAAGTGTTACTAAACCTGCAACAGTAAAATCAGTCTGTATATGCAGTAAAGCATGCTTGTTATACTCACTGTGGAACCTAAGGGGTTAATACTCTGAAATGTGTAAAAACGCTGGTTGATCCTGTCTTCTCTGATCCTTCCCTTCTTCCAGTGTCCCCCTCTTATCTCCTGATAAGACATACCGTGTGGAGCCATTCTGCATATGCTCCGTTTGGTGTGTATTGCTAGAAAGGTTTTTTTTCTTGGGAGAGTGCATGTGATCAGCACAGGGCCAATCAGCACTGTCCAGACAAGAGGGCAGGGGTTCTGCATCTTCCTAGAGTAGAATAAAACTCCGCCTACAATCTTTAACATGTGCTCGGCTGGACACTGATAGAAGTCACAAGACTGCTCTAACTGCTGATGAGAAAAGGTATTTAGCAGTTTATATTTACTAACATAATTGTGTTTCCATGTTCTGTGTACTGTGGGAGATCAGATACAGTATAGTGAATGTTCTTGGGTTTAGTAACACTTTAAGTATAAACTTGTCAAGAAGGAGCCTTGGAGTTTACATCACTTGCCATGTAGATAAAGTATTGATACATTTGAGTGGAATATATTTCAACAATCTTCACAAGTCTTTTGCTCTAGAGTAGATAAAAAGGAAAAGAAAGGACAGTGTTAGCTAAAGAAAGGCAGGAAGATGTAGAAAACTTTTGAAATATACCCATAAAGTGATTCATAGGAAGGGAAAGAAATTTCAGATTACTGCAGAGAAAGATATGTTGCCGACAGTGGAAAACTAGATAGTATTATTATTATTATACAGTATTTATATAGCGCCAAAAAGTTTGCTCAGCGCTGTACATTATAGTGGGGGACAGTAAATGAGACAATACAGTAAGAATACAATACACGAGGGGTTCGAGGGCCCTGTTCTTTGGAGCTTACAATCTAGGAGGGAGGGGATAGTGGTACAGGAGGAAGTGGCTGTGGGGGATGGAGTGGTAGGAGGAGTGGAGGAGATCGGCTGTTAGGTGAGGGCGGGGTAGGCTTCCCTGAAGAGATGGGTTTTCAGGGTCCGCCTGAAGGTGAGGAGGGTAGGTGACAGCCTGATGGATTGGGTTAGTGAGTTCCAGAGGATGGGGGAAGTCCTGGAATCAGGCATGGGAGGAGGAGACTAGGGAGCTAGAGAGTAGGAGGTCTTGTGAGGAGCGAAGAGTACGTGTTGGGTGGTATTTGGATATCAGGTCAATGAGGTAGTTTGGGGCAGTATTATGAATAGTAGATAGGGTTAAGAAAGAACTTCAGAAAAATGTTTAAGTATTCCGTTAAATTTGTATTCATCATCATAGGAAAAAAAGAGATTCCCAACGATATCTATTTGGCTTTCATTTTTAGTCTCATAAAAAAATAGAAACAGAAAAATAAAAATTAAACTGGACTCTCAATCAACCACACTTTGTGCTTCCTCTAAACAGTGGCTAAGTGGTTAGCACTTCCGTATGGCAGCACCATGGCACTACCTGCACAGAGTTTGCATGTTCTCCCTGTGCCTGTGTGGGTTTCCTCTAGGTACTCCGGTTTCCTCCCACCCTCCAAAGACATGCTGGTAGGTTAATTGGCTCCTGTCTAAATTGGCCCTAGTATGTTTATGTGTGAATGTAAATTAGGGACCTTAGATTATAAGCTCCTTGAGGGTTAGGGACTGATGTGAATGTACACTATCTGTATGTAAAGTGTTGCGTACATTGACGACACTATATAAGTACCTGTAATACATAAATACCAAAGTTGCTACTGTCAATCCACAGACCTCCTTTTAGGACTCTTCAGATCTTTCCTAGAGGGCAACCTATGAACTAAAATATCAACAAATCTTAATATCTACCAAAAACTGATCCACCAATAAACCAACATATCTTAATTTAAATTGACAAAATAGAGGGAAGTGTTTAGGCAGCAAATGCATGAGTTGTTAGTCTCAGTGTTAACTCTTTTAAACATAACCCTTAGGTCATGATTCTGGTACATTTTTACAAGAGGTTGTGAGAAATTTTGTACATACATCTTTATTGAAGAACAAATTGATATTTAAAAATATTTTTTTTAAATCACAGATAACCATGCTTGGCAATACACACAAATCAAACAATCACTCATTCCATTAGAGCCTTTATAGACATAAGTGTTTAGCTTTTTTGACATTCATTTTAACTGTTGTTGAGTGCTGCCTGCCAGTTGACGGTGGACATTGGAGAATTGACATATGAAAAGGGAGAGAGAAAATAAAATAACTGTTTTACAAATAAGAGATTGTTATCCTTTTATTTAAGCTGTGCAGTCTTTACATTACTCTGATTTGTGAACTGGTATTACACATTTTAATGCTTTATTTTAAAAAAGCATGCTTTTGATGACAAGCTAATTGATCACATTTTATCTAAATCCTAGAGAATCCTATAGAGGTTGTGTCAGCAAAGTCACACACAATGCCATGTCTAACTATAGAGATAATTAACTGGCATCTGTGAAGTTAGACATGTACTTGCAAGCAAAAGACCAAGAGCGTCACCTAGTGTCAGACAGGGAATATTTCACCTTTAGAAAACCTAAAGGCCTGTTGGAGCATATTGCCTATTTTTATGCAGTAAAGAACTGTGATAGTGTGTAATCTTTTTTTCTTATGGTCTATGTATAGGCCATATCTGAAATATTACAAAGTCTGTACCATGTATGAATTTTATTCACTGTCGTTATGTGAAATATCTAATATTGGGGTCAATTCAATAACAGCTATTGTATTTTTGTTTTGTGTTTTTTAAAATATTTTTTTGTGTGTGTTTTTTTTAAATATTGCATGCAATTTAAAAAAAAGTGTCAAAAAGATTCAATTCATAGATTTAAGGATCGACTTTAAGGTAAATACCACAAATTTGGAAAGCATGTGAAGTAAATTCTACAAAAAAATTGAGATAAAGACATGCTGGTAAGTTCATTGGCTTATGTTTTAACTGGCCATAGTATGTGTATGAATGCATAGTATGTGTATGAATGTGAGTTAGCCCTGGTTCACAACTTCAAGTAGCGTGATTTCAAAGTCGCTGGTCCATGCGATTTCTTGTGCTGTTTGCCTGACATCTGTGCGACTTCATGCACAGATGTCTATGCAAGTTGCACATGAAATCACCAAAAAGAGTGCAGAACCTTTTTTCTAAAATGGCGCTGAGCTGCAAAGTGGGAGTTGCACCAATGTGAACAGTCCTATAGGCACAAATATGGTGCAACTTGTCATGCGATTTTGAACAATCAAATCCCATGACAAATCACATTGGAGTGAACAGGGCTAAGAGACACTAGATTATAAGCTCCTTGAGGGCAGAGACTGATGTACAATATATATGTAAAGTTCTGCATAAATTGTCAGCCTTATATAATACCTGTAATCAAAAAATAAACTCATTAAAGTCAATTTAAATCAAAAAAGGTAATTTTTCTTATACTATAGCAAGTCAATATTTTAGAAATGTTCTGCACTGGACAGTGGTGATGAGCTGAAGTGTCCTAGGTTTGGTTCAGCAGGGGAACGCCATGTAAATCAATTCAAGATAGACCTGTCAAATTAAACATGGCCATTTTCTAGGCTAATAAGCAAGGGTTGTGCAAGAAAGAATAAATAAAAGAAAGAATAAATGGCACACAGACCATAAAGGTCTCCAAAACAAATAACAGACCCTTAAGGGTCTGTTATGCATTGTGGGGAAACTTTGGAGGGGTCTGTGTGCCTGAGTTAAGCCTAATGAGGTGCCTACCACCTCATAGATTTAGCCCTATTATTTATGTTGGACAGGTTTATTGTTCTCCATGAAGACAACTTCCAGAACTCCAATGCTGCTCATTGTGATCTCATTTCCTTCATGAGCAGAGTCGCTGGAACTGCTATGCCAGCCCCTTCCCTCCTTCTGCTCATTTACAAAATACAAAGACTTCTGTGAATGGGTTGGAAAGGGGTGGCTCCAGAAGTGCAATAAACATGTCACCTGTATACATATAAGTAATAGAGATAAGTACCGAATGCGACATGCACCTAATTGGACTTAACTCATAGTGTGCCTGCACTGTTTGCAAAGTTGCTGAATCCCTGGAATTCAGCTTTAAGTCTGGTATGAGTTTTAAGGGGGCTCCATGCGCAACAAAAAGGTGTGAGGTCCCCCCAAAAATCCATACCAGAGCTTTAATTTGAGCATGCAGCCTGGTTGGCCAGAAAAGGGGCAAGACAAGGGTGCAGTTCCACCCAGCAGGCCAAATGCCTTCAACTTGGGGTGGTACCTTATCCCCATGTTGATGAGGACAAGGTCTTACCCTTACAACCCTTACCCTATACCTGTGGGGATCTGTCGACAGGGTCTTATCAGAATCTGGAAGCCCCCTTTAATAGTAAGTGGACCTCCAGAAAGTCCCCCCCCCCACCTGAATGAGTATGGGGTACATAAAACACCCCAAAAAAAGGCACCTAGGAATAAGGACACCCAAACATTTGACAAGTCCTTTATTAAAAGAAAATTAAAATGTCCCTTGTGGTAAATCCATCATCAATCACTTTAGCAGATCAATACCAGCTGTACTAAAGTACTGATACCACTCTGTAAGGGTCGAGTTGTCCGCAGTGTCAGGGGAAATGTCCCAATGTAAAGCTCTGGGGACCATTTGTTCTTTGACATATCTCTCGAAGAAAGAGATATCCCATAAAGTTTTTATTTCAGTTGTGGTAAGATCATGTAAATGCAAAAAGAGGCCTTTTAGGTCGTTAACCTCATTTGTCTGCGTAAACACATCATCTGATATGATGGACCTGGAAGCTCTGATATCAAAAATGTCCCCTGACAAAGGAGGAGGGGGGGTCATTCTTAATAAAAAGGATTACATGGAAGATGTATATAAGATTTTGGATGACACTTCCACATATGCCTCATTACCTAACGACCCCCTTCCCGGTTATAAACGTTCCCTAAAAGCCATCATTAAAACGAGTTATGATAGAGGTATTATTAATAAGAAGGAAAAGGAATTTCTATGTCCTAAAGCACCTAAGCTACCTGTATTGTATATATTGCCAAAAATTCACAAAGATCCAGTGATACCTCCTGGCAGACCCATTGTAAGTGGGATTAACTCATTATGTTCCAAGGTTGGCGCTTACATTAATTATTTTTTACAACCCCTGGTGACACAAACCCCATCATACCTGAGAGATACTAAGCAAGTCTTGAGAATAATTAAGGACATGGTTACAACACCCACCACTGCCGATGTTGAAGCACTATATAGCAATATCGACCATAATGAGGACATTAAGGCTGCAGACTATTACTTGAGACACGAAAATACATTATCTTCATCTCATATTGATTTCATATTAGACCTACTTAACTTTGCAATGAGTAAGAATTACCTATGGTTTGATGATAAATACTTCCTGCAGATCAAAGGGGTGGCAATGGGAGCTAAATTTGCTCCCAACCTAGCTAACCTCTTTATATCCTTTTGGGAAGAGGACATTATCTATGCCAGGGATTGGCCCGAGCTTACGTTATATAAGCGCTACATAGATGATATATTACTATTATGGAATGGTGATGAACAATCCCTTATTAACTTTTTCAGAACTCTGAATAATAATGACATCGATATCAGATTATCATATAATTATAGTGTTGTTGAAATTAATTTCCTAGATTTGACCCTAATGAACTCTAATGGCAGATTAACTACTAAGTGTTATTTTAAATCAACGGACCGGAACAGCTATATCCCAACCGATAGTTGTCATCACCCTAGTTGGTTGGCCAACATACCTAAGGGTCAGTTCCTCAGAATTAGGAAGAACTGTACAGATATTGACAATTACCATCAACAGGCCTCTGTTCTAAAATATAGATTCTTAGAAAAAGGTTACGACAATAAGGTCCTTGAAGATACCCTTAAACTGGTGGCTAATATGGATAGAGGTGATATACAGTATTGGACGACACTACTAGACCAACCAAGAACTTAGTCTGTCCATTTATAACCACTTTCTCCACCCAACATAGGGCTATACAGAATATTATTCATAAGAATTGGGGTATATTGAAAGCTGACCCTGTGCTGTCAAGAATCTTACCAGAAAAACCTGAAGTTATTTTTCGTAAAACTACCACACTTAGAGACATGATATCTCCTAACGTGGTTAATCCACCTATTAGGTCCCCAACGCTTTTTGATCTCAAGGGTTTCTACCCTTGCAATAAGTGTATTATATGCACATGTAACAATACGAGGAAAAAAAGAGTCGCCTCCTATACATCACACCATACTGGGAAAACATGATATTGATAAGTTCATCTGCTGCAACAGCAAATATGTCATTTATTTATTAGAATGTCCATGTTCTAAACAATACGTGGGGCGTACTACTAGGAGGCTGAGAGACTGCCTACGAGAACACGTCTATAACATTAAAAAAGGGTACAAGGAGCACTCCTTGTCCCTGCATTATAGATGACACCACAATAGGGATCCCACTTCTCTAAAATTCACGGGAATTGATGTGGTAACCCCACACTGGAGGGGTATACACAAAACTAGAGTGGTCTCACAAATGGAAACTAGATATATGTATGAATTGGGCACTTTACACCCGGATGGGCATAAGGTTGAAATTGATGTGAACTGTTTTATTGATAACAGTTAGCACCTTATGCATCATATACTTACCACACGCATTATATTTTTCATTTTTATTTCAAATGAGATGGGTTGTTTTTATGAGTCCTTTTGATGATTTTTATGACACACCTTACTAATACATATTTTACACCTTTTGCCATTTTTTATTTACTATTTTGTGATTGTTTCTTATTTTTATATTCGTATTAATGCCATTTATGGCATTCATTTTGTATTCGTCTGTTTTACCTAGTTTGGACATTTTTGGCATGGCTTTTGATTTTTTAAGCGATTATTATTATTCACATACTGTTTGAGACAGTGTATATATATATATATATATATATATATTTTATTTTAATTTTTTTCCTTTTATTTACATTTTATCCATTTTAGGGATTTACTAGGCTTTATGTCATATATTAGCCATTTTATGGGTGCTTTAATGTTTTAGCTGAAATTTATTATATATTGCCTATTTTCCCTGGGAGTATTGTAATATCTATTTATTTATGCCTTGATATAACCTGACACTTTATGATTAATGATCGATCGCATTGCATAATGACATGTTTAGAGGCATTTACGTTTCATTTCCCATAAATTATTTATTGACTATTCCCCCTTTCATAATGCTTGCTGGAATGGTATTTTAATGACATCAAGTTGTCACCGGCATTATTGTTTAAATTAACGCACCTTGTTTATTGTTTTTACCTACTAACTCAGGCATCTTATTACCATGTTCCACAAAATCCATGGCAAAATGGCGCCGCGCATGCGCGCGGACATTTTATGTATTTTGGTCTTCAGCAAAATGGCCGACATCACGTGCACGCGCTATTTTGCCTATAAATTGAATGTAATAATTACATGGCGTCATTGGTATCCACCCTCTGAGGAAGTGTGTGCACACGAAACGCATTAGAAGCCAAAGACGCCATGACGTCACGCTGCCGGCGCCACGTGGAGGCCTGGTGGCCATCTTAATTACTGGACTGTTAGTCCGATGTGCATTTACTCTGCTGCTTTCTCTGGATTTTTGGAATTATTATCATTGTGTTATTATTCTAATAAATTTACACCCACTATACTACACTATGGGCATTCTCTATGGTCTCCTGCATGGAGCAATTTATTTATAGAGCCCCTATGATCCAGCCAACATATCCAGAGAAGGGAGTCCCTCAAAGCAGGCTTCTACACCCGTTCATCCCTTAAAGGGATCTCTGGCCAGCTGGACCCTATTCCTACCTGTGAGCTCCTGACAAGCACCACCATACCCATAATGAGCATTGGCCTGGACTAGGATCCTACTTAACCTCTAGAGAAGACCCCTGGAGTGATATTTAATGCGTATTTACTTTACGCATCTGGTGAGTGCGTAATTTTACCATACGTCTTGGAGCACTAATTGCAGATTCTACAACTAATTTGCACCTAGATCTGCACAGACTATCACTTTATTGAATTACTCATGAACATTATTACTTTGTGTTTTTAGCGCTGCACCTATTTTATCCATTATATGTTTTGAAGGTTTTATTACTGGTTGCCTTTGGTGTTCTAGCTGCTCAGTTGAGAACGCTAGCTTTTATTTTACTACTGTTTCCATTCCCCACATAGTTGCTTACATGGCCGGGTATTGTTAGCGCTTATCGTGGGGAAGACAGAGTTGATTTTTTTTTTTAAATGTTCCCCAAATTTGGAATTTTGGACTATAATAGAGTCACTGCTGTTACCATAAGAACCTCTGTCTAAATACATAAATTTGTAGTCAGCACCAACTGCAGCAAGTAGTACCATATAAAAGTATTTTTTGCAATAAAATACTTGAACCAGAACATGGTAGCATAACAATACAAATGTGCTTCCCATATATAATTCTGACACAGCCAAAGAAATTGGTTCATTGCCAGAAAAGATATTAGGCCACTTCCCTTCGGTGGGTGTGGGCATCAGGATCTGATGCAAGTTTCTCCATAGGATCTTGCATGTGGACAAGACGATGCAATGTATAGTTGATCTTTCCAGGAGATATTCAAAATATAAAGAAGCATAGGAGTGTCCTGTAGCAATATACCTTTACAAAATTGTGCATTTGATATTTGTAATCCTTTTATGTTTTCTTTTGCAGTAACATTTAAAGTGGTAGTAAACACTTTTTTTTTTAACTTCTACCTACAGGTAAGCATATAATAAAGCTTGCCTGTAGGTAAAATGAATATCTCCCAAACGTGCACCGTTTTTAAAGCCAGTGCATGCGCTTTGAAGGAGCAGCATACCAGTGCCATTCCTTCAGAATAGTGTGCTGTGACCCGGGACTCCCTCGAGCATGTGTGGGAGTAACATCATCTCGGCTCGGCCAGTCAGATGGCTGGAGCTCACGAAACACAAAGGAAGACCAGGTGAATGGAAGCCTCTGCAGCGGTGACAGCACAGCCCTGGAGGGCTTCATTTAAAGTGTTAATTTAAAAGGCTTAATTTAAAGAGTTCCAGACGTTTTTGTGTTTATTAAAAGTCAGCAGCTACAAAAACTGTAGCTGCTGACTTTTAATAAACACACAGTTACCTGTCCCAGGTCTAGTTATGTGCTCACCCGTGCCATCCCTTCGCTCCGGAATCTCAACTGTAGGCACCAGGCTGTGACAGCTTACGGCTTCACAGCCGGGTGCCCACTGCGCATGCACAGGTCAAGCTACACATCCTGATTGGTCTGCAGGAGGAAGGAGGGGGCTGAACTTCCGGGGCCGAACTCCTGGCTCACTTCGCTGCTGTGAACCTGTCAAAGACAGGTACCCACTTCCTTCCCCCAAAAGGTGCCAAATATGGCAGTGGTGGGGGCGGAGGCAAACAAGCAGCACTTCCACTTTGGGTGGAACTCCGCTTTAAGGGTAAGTTTTACATAACGTGCTAGTATGTGATGCATACTAGTCAGGGGCGGACTGACAACTCATGGGGCCCCCGGGCAATAGGGGATTATGGGGCCCCTGTGTCCTTGCTTACACTCAATAAAGCCTATTAAAAAAAAAAAAAAAAAGGTACCAGGGGCATTTCATGGGGCCCCCTACTGACCCCGGGCCCTCGAGCAGTGCCTGAGTGCTCAAATGGTCAGTCCGCCCCTGATACTAGTACATTATGACATTACCTTGCAGGGGAATTTTTTCTTTTTTTTACCTGTGGTTCACTACCACTTTTAGACAATGTCGCACAGAATATGTGACTGCTACAATAAGGAGAGAGAAAAAGAAGAGAGCAGAAGTGGTTCTGGGGCTAGTCGATGTCTACACTACCATAATTTTAATCTGCTCCCGAAGCCCAATATGGAATTATGGAAGTATTTAACAACCTTTCTATTGGACCTTTCCACAAATGAATGCCCCCACTCATGTCTTTTTTTATTTGCAGCACAGAGTGCAGTTTAAAAGATGATGATCATCCAAAAGATGCCTTAGAAATAGAGCTCCTTAGGAAAAACAAATCATAAATGCACATTTTTTACATGCAAAACTTGTGCATTTATTATTTTTTTTAAAAGATGAATTTATCCTTTAATTAAAAAAAAAAATTATCTTTACAGTCCTTTTAATTATCCTTAATCTGTATTTATATCGGGGTGCTAAAAATGTTTCTTTTAGATCAAATAATTCACTGAAACAATTTCAATGCACTATATCAATCCAAAGTGACTACTGTATGCTATTTCCCAGGCAATTTTCCTGTTGCTATGACGGCAGAAAATAATCTACATTTGCTTCCACAAATTGAGGAACATTCCATAAACTCTCTAGGGACTATGTTGTTTTGCAAACGGCATACTTTTTAATAAACTAACCCTAGGAGCAAGGAGTAACTACTTTCTACTATTTGCATACTCAGTTCCCTAGCGATTCTTGAGTAAACCAATTTGCCCAAGTTAGAGTTTGCAGTGGGCTAGGCTGCTTCACTTGAGGTTAATGCTGGAGGAGAATGCGTGATTAGTACCAGCGGTATTCATACCACCTTGCTTCCACATGCATTTGCTGTAACATTGAAAGGCTTCTCTATCATCTATAGCAGCGGTCTCCAACTTTTCAGTATAAGGGCCACATCATATATTAAAAAAAAATTTGTGGTACGAAATCAATGAATATTTTTTACTTGGATTTTTTTAATTCATTAGCATATGATTTAGAAAAAAAGAGAAAGAACTTCAGTAAAACAAAGTTCCCTCTTACATCAAAGTCACCCCTTAAATCAGGGTTCCCATCAGAGCCTGCCTTAAATCAAGGTTCCCATCAGAGTACACCTTATGAGCCACCCCCCCATATATCAGAGTGCCATCAGGGTACCTCGCAACATCAGGGTCCCCTTCTAAGCCTTCCATGCATCAGATTCCCTGTCAGTAGTTTTCCCCTACCTTACTTACATAGTGGCTGCAGTGTAACAGCAAAGAGGCAGAGCAGTAAAGGGCATAGAAAGCTCTGTGCTCCTGCTGGAACAAGTACATCATCAGTTGCTAGAGCGTCGATGGTACTAGCAACGGACTGACTTGGAAAAAGACAAGACAGCAATGGACGTTTGACCTTAGCAGGCTGGATTTGGCCTCTGGGCCATAGTTTGGAGATTCCTGATCTATAGTATCTTCTCAGAACCAGGTACACAGCTTCACTTCTATTAGTAGCAGCCATTCATGGGGGTTAAGTGAACAGATACACACACAAAAACCTCAGTACAGTGCCAGTCAAGTGTTGTAGACTGGGCAAAAAGATAGGAGAGGGCAGTGGCCATTGTAAGGTAGGTAGAGGAGGGCCACCTAGCAGCATGAGAAAGGCTGGGTTAAATCCCATGCCAAGAGCTTTCCCATAAACACGTGAAATGCAAGAGGTTTCATATTTCAGTCCTTTCAGGGTGTACTAATCCTTATGCAGATTGGGTGGAACACACATCCCAGTACACCCAATAATAGAATGTCCAGTCAGTGCTTGCTTTTCTGAATGCTTTTATGAACCACTGTTTCTTTATCAAAACCAGCTACTGGCATAACAGTTCCTCATTGAAAGCCACATTATCTTGCATGGAGGCTGCCAGTTTTCTAAGTCTCTGCATAGCAGCTCTCACCATCACCCTGAGATATATTTCCAATTGGAGGACCCTGGGAGAGGGAAACATATGGTTATCTTATTATAAACAAGAGTCCTTCCTGAATATCATTTCTCATCAGGGGTGGACTGACAACTCATGAGGATCATGGGGCCCCTGTGTCCTTGCCCAAACTCAAAAAGCCTATGAAAAAGGTACCAGGGGCATCTCATGGGGCCCCCTACTGACCCCGGGCAGTGCCAGAGTTTCCAAATGGTCAGTCCACCCGTTTCTCATGTACCACTCTTAGCAGGTCTTCCCCCACTTTTTATATACTATAAACAGAGAGGAAATCCAGCCAAGACTGGTTGGAAGCAGGGTGAAACCACTCTAAAAAGGAACACAAGGCCTCTCTTACAAATTGGTGAAATGCATAAACCCTGAAAAGGAGAAGTGTACTTTCAGTAAGAACAGTTGCCCACTCTGCGTAGCCCTCAAAAGTAACATGATGATGACATCCTCCAGCTGCTTAAAGTGGTTGTAAACTCTTAGATAACACACAAAGATGAAACAAATCATCCTACATAAGCTGTACCTATCCATCTGCAGTCTTCTCTTCTGTACACCCGTTCAAAGTGCAGAATTTATAAAGCTTGTCTGAGAGTTCAGAAAAAAAGGTGGCAGAGAGCTGAAGTTACACTCTTCAAAGCTCAGTTAGGAGAGCTCTAGGAACTGCTTGGAGGAAAGAGACCCCCCCCCATCACACAGCTTACAGGAACATATCTAAGGATGTCAATCTACTGGAGGTCTCTCCCGTCAGCATTTCTCTCTTGGCGTCAGGCAAAATTGACAGAAATGATACTTGGTGATCTTAATTGAGAAAAGTACACACTATATACAGGGATGTGCTTTGTTCGTATTTCATGTCTGAGGTTTACAACCACTTTAAATACCTGAGTAGGACAGTCACAGCAGTCCTTGATATGTTACCATCCTCCTTCAGACTCTGCTTATTGGATATGCATGGTTAGCCTTCTTAGATGTGCATAGGGCGACCTCGAGACTGGTTTTATTGGGGAGATGGTCCTATACAAATCTGTGAGGGTTCACTTTGAGGACACTGTCAGCTGTTAAGAAAATGGCTTTGAAAATTTAAATACTGCATACTTGAGCAAGCTGCAACAGTGAGCAGATGGGGATGGGGGGGGGCATGATTATTTGAGGATTGGTGCTTCAGGTGTGACAGATTAAGTGCATTTACTAATGACCTCCACAATGAGATGATACCAACATAATCAACTCAAATTGTTTTAACAAGGCAACTGTCAGATTAAAAAAGAAAAAAAAATGCTATTATGAAAAGCTTTTGCATGAGCTTATCAGAACGATGACAAGGCAAGGGATTAGAAACTGCACTGCTTACTTAAATAGAGAAGCAATGCATGATTCCCTGCAGCTAAGTTGCATCTTAATAATGTGTATTGCCCTCCCTATCACAAAAGCATGAAGGAGAGTGCTCAGTTTTCAAAAACTTTGCATGGAGACTTCATATAATTGAATGTTATACCAGCTTGGTATGTTTAATGCCACCACTTGGGTGACAAAGAAGTGAATGCCCTATACATCTAGATGAGTTGATGCAGCTTGAAGGGGGGGGGCATGATGCAATGCCAGTGAATATAACAAAACACAATAAATACAGTGTTCAATGTGCAAAACATGAAGTATCTCTTAAATCACAGTCCATACAGTATGTTTAAATCAAATTACTTATGTGTCTTTGGCGCTCGCGGGATTCAAATTTCATACATTGTTAACAATCTCTTTTTTTTGGTTTACACCAAATATTTTATTATTCATTTGATCATATACAAAATCCAATAAGTACATAAATCAAACAATAAGTACATAAATCAAACATAGTGAAATGTGCTTATATTACAGTATGATTTAATGTATTATATTTTCAAGTAGTATTTGAAATGTAGGTAGTGTACATAGTATAAATAAAGATGATTTTATCCTGAAACCACTGTTCAATGAAAGCAAGAAGAGTACGAACATAACTATTACTAAAATCACATATGTGTTTGGCATTTGCAATTTCCAGTGTCAGTTTTAAAAAATTTCTATGTGAACCCTCTTTTTTTTTAATTTTGTGATTTCTTTTCAGACCACAGCATTATAATAAAGTGTTTTAATTTCTTAAAAGTATAATATGAAAATCACCCATGTAAACATGTACCAGATGCATATCCCTAGTGAATACTGCACCACATTTCATGCATAAATGATACAAAACCAACTTGTCCAAGGTCTTTTTCATCCTGGCATACACCAAGAAACCCATCTGTGTAAAATCTTGTTGCTGAGAGTTGCTTATTCTGGAGAGAGTCAATCTTGAGCGGTTTTATTTTGCAGGTCATTGATCCTCAGCTTTAGTTGCGTCCTTCTGTGCAATCAATCAGCACACCTTGGAAAGGTTACATTCGTGTTATAAACCCCCAAACACCTGTTTATGTGTTGTTCTGTCTTAATACAGTATTCTGGAATTATCAACACATCGCACATGCAAACTGTATTTTAGTGGTTGAAATGTTCTCAAAATTTAGGTAATATGAACCAGCCAGGTACAATCTAGTCTACTCCATAAACAGGGAAGCAGGACACTTTCAATACTATGCTTTCTTAAAATGTAATCCAGCAGTTTATCATTTCATCACTATATAGCACTTTCACTTCTGCTTGGTGGGCTCCTATTCTTGCCTGGACTTCTACTGTAAGGGAATGATTTTACACACTGCCCATAGGTTTTTTTTTTAAATAAAATTATCTTTTAATACAGTATACAGCTCTAGGGATGCATTTAAGCAAATTATATCAACTTTAAAGCAGATAGAACTGGCAATTTCTCCAAAGAGAAAAAAAAAAAACAGGCATTAATATATAACAGCAGGTATTAAATATACATTTTAAGTTAGTGTTTCGTCTTCTGGTAAAACAAAAGATTGTATTTTGCACATTCAGGGTAGTTGAAGTACAACATAATTAGTACTGCTTATTAGGAGACCTACACAACACAGACTTTCAGCATGAAGTGCTGTTTGACCAAATTATACATTATTTTATAGAATTTCAATATCAAAACAGCAATTGCGTAGAGCAAAAGCTCATATTTATCCTTCAAGATGACCGATGGATATATGACTGATGTACTCTTTCATTCCTATTTCTTTTATCACAAGCCATAGTATATGATTGTAATCAGTTAGTTAAAATCAGAATGTACTATAAGGAGGAAGGTAACAGACTCTACAATTGTACAGCCTGCAGAAAAAGAAAAAACGTGGCTGAATTGAAACACAGAGTCATATGACTCCCCTAAGAAGCATTTACTATGTCATCCATTTATAGTTCTGCTGCTGGACACCCATAAGTATCCAGTGATAGCAAGAAAAAAAATGTAAGCAGTGTATTTGGTTTCCATTCCGTCAGTAACCATAGGCCACAAAAGGCATTATATAGAAATGGATAGTCAAAATATAAAGTGATAATGTGGTCTTGGTTATATAAACTAGAAGGGCATCTGTCTGATGTGTAAATGTAAGAATGTTTGTGTTCAGGATTTATTATGCATTGACCTTTCATGCTTATAAGTTGTTTGATTTCTTAGTCTGAGAAAAGTGCTAAGCACCGAACAGTCAGATATATTTTCCAGGTTCTTCACTACTTCTATAATTCCATCTACTCCATCTGCTGACAAGACCATGGATGCATTGGATTTGAATTTCTTCAGGTGATCTTTGTTGCTCAATGGATTCCTCCAGTGACCGTAGAAAGTGTTACATCTTTCCGTAAAGGTGACTCCATTTGTCATTGTTATACTGATCTCACAATAAAGTTGGTCAAAATTGGGTTTGTTATCAAGTGGGTGTACAACCTCTGTTTTACCAAGCAGTGCCTTCATTTCTGGCCTAGAGATATTGTGATCACTAAAAGAATGGACATTAACACTGCCATCTAGGAGGGCTGTACAGGCATTAAACTGGAAGGAATGACGAGCTTCATGCTCTGAAGATGGAAATGGGCGGTTCACATATTTAACATCTGGAACTTTTAGCTGGATTTTCTGAATGTCATTGACTGGCAGGGAGTGACAGTCTCTAACAATATGATTCCGCACTGCACAAGCCGCATCTGTCATCCAGTGCGTTCCAAGATGAGCAGGGAAGCGTTTGACAGCAACATCTTGTTTTTCTAGCAGCCAGTTGTATGATTCTAGAGATGGAACAGCTTGGGGTTCATAGTCATGATAGAAAGCACCAAAACCAGACTCTAGATCCAGGATGTGCTTATTTCCTTCAAGCCCCAAGAGTGCAAAGAAAGCTGCCTCAAGGCCATGTCTGCCTGCATTACCAATGTGAAGGGGTTTGGTTTGTGTGGCTGCATTTGCCAAAGGGGCACCTGAATATGATGCAGCTATAGCTAAGGCATCTCTGCACTGAGTTTGATCAAGGGCTAAAAATTTTGATGAAGCTGCAGCACTTCCCATTGTACCAACCACGGTGGGAGGGTGAAACCTGTAGACACAGAATTGCAAATTAAGTACACTTTGAATAATCTACATACAATATAGAGAGAAGTCTACAATCATGATGAAGTACGTTTTTTAAATACACCACTGTAACTACAAGTAAAACCCTATGTATGCATAACTGCTGGCATAATTTGCAGTCCCAGTCCTATATAATCTATTCTAATTTATATTGCACTACAGTTCTACATACCCTGGCATTATATGTTCTATGCTAAAATATCACTCATTTACAAAATGATTAAATATAAGTGTTACAAAAATACTTAAACATCTGAAGATATTAAGAATTACGCTGACATACAAGAAAAGCAGGCCTTTTGTAATGAGTCATTTTTTTTAAAAACATGGATATTTCAGAGACAAACCTTTAAACCAGCCTGCACTTTGTCTATTCTGTGAAGAGGTTGGCTTTATAGTCCATACACTCCCTGCTTAAAATACAGTTTCCTCTATGTCTAAACAGGTCTCAGATCCAGGGTCACACGATCCCCCTATAAAAATGTTGCCTATTTCACAGAGCTTTAGCTGGCAACAATCGTAGCATAGGGAGGAAATCATTATTAGTGGAGTTTGCTGGACTATTCAAAGAACCTCTATTTATTTTGCAGTGAATGCAAAAAAGTTTGGCTTTTTAAAACTCAGGACGGTCTTAGGAATCTGACACAGCTGGCAGCTATTTGCTTATTTTAGAAGTCTAATGCACTCATTAGTGTTTGTTTCCTGCATACTATTCATGTAAAAAAGGAAATAGACCTTGGAATTAGAGTGCAACTGTACCCAAGCTGTTAAAAACTGAAACCCAACTTTAGCTCTTCTATTGTATTCTTTGAAGATCTTTGAGAAGTAATTACGTCACAGGTCCTACAGCTAGAGCGGTGTTAAAGTTAATTTGCTATTTGTTAGGAATATGTATATAAAGAATAAGAATACTTTCATACCCATGGTCTGTGTACAGGTGCACTTTAAAGCCAAATTCCAAGCAGGAATAAAACTATACTTTAAAAAATACATAACTAAATTGATCAGTAAGTACCTAAATACCAGACTTCTGTAATGCCCACAGCAGCACTAAGACTGGAAGAGGGAGGATTAACATCAGAAGCTAATCAAGTTTGGCAGAAGTGCACAAGAACCCCTAATAATCTAAACAGCCACAGGACTGGCGCCCTACTGTTGCTTGGGTTATAGCTTCCAAAAAGGTGGAATGCCCTTCATACGGCTACAAACACAGACAAAGAGGAATTATTCTTTTTAGGCCCTATTCTTTTTAGGCCCTAGTCACACTAGGCATTTAGCCTTGGGTGTTGATGGAAGGTAGAGGCAGGTATAGGAAGGAAGGTATAGGCACACCATGCAGCCCCACTGCCTCCAGCCTGTCAATGTGTATGATAGGATGATGGCTCCTACAGCTGAACAGGGCTGAACATTGCACTGAATGGTACTTATGTTTAGTATGCGCTCAGGGTCGAATGTCCAGAATACAGACTGCATGCATTCTGCATTTGTCCCTGGGCACATACTGAACAAATGTAAGTACTGCTCATTGCATCAGCATGAGGACTATAGGATCTCTTTGCACCATAACATAGTTAATGTAATTGAATGCATGAAAAAATAGGATTGCAGTGTAAGACATTGCAAAACACAGCTTATGCATCTATGTGGTGCACTAGAACAAAGATTTTGTTCAATCACATTGTAGATGTGCATTGGTTTGCAAATGAATTTGCATTGAAATACACATCTAAGGTGCATTAGGTAGTGATGTGTGTATAGCGAGTGTTATGGTGTGAATTATCTAAAAAAAAGCTCAAAACTTCTAAATGATTTGTGAACTATATTTGTTTCAGTTTTACACAATATCATACCTTTTCGGAATATTGCTGGCTTCATTTGAGAAATGCATGAGTCTTCCTTGTACCTCAATACCAACATTGAATGCCAAGATAAAGTCTAATCCTGATTTCTTGTGATGTGTCGATACAGATTCTGAAAGGGCAACCAGAGAAGGAAGGACTGCTCCTGAGGGATGTGTGGCAGGATGCCAAGTGTCATCAAAGTCCATGGAGTGAACCTATAATAAAATGTACATGTAACCATTTGGTATTTAGAAAAGCGCCACACCCCTCAAGCTATACAGCAGCAACTCCAACTCCACACACAGTGGAAAATCAAATTAAATCAAATATAAGAGTGCGCTAAATCAACATATATAATGTCCATATATCAAATTTCAAAAAAAAGAAATTTTGAATTATTCACATTTTTTGAAATTTGATAAATGGACATTATATATGTTGATTTAACACACTCTTATACATGTAACCATAAAGTAAAAAATAATTCAAATATTTTCTGTTATACCGTTGTGTCGGAGCATGCCAGTGCTGCATACCAGCACCTCCTGACACTAGTCCTATACTCAGAGAACCACTGTGACAACTCTCCGATTTGCCCCGCAGTATGTAAACACAAAAGATGGAAGAGGAAATCTTCCACTACTGGCTTCCTCTTCTGTACTTTTCATTAGATGACGCCATCAGTAGTGGAAGACCTCTCCTGTTGGCTTCTGTATTTACAAGAGGCAGGTGTCCCTCCATGTAACTCCAATGCAGAACCCTCCATGCACCAAACATCAAAGGAGGAGGTAGGAATTTACACAGCTGCACCAGTCCTGCGACAGTGGCTCCTTCTGCAGCCTTCGACCCCCAATCCAGTCTTCAACAGCTGTACCTGAGAAACTGCTTTGTTATACTATACAGATGCAGATATAGCTTTTGAAAAAAAAAAAAAAAAAGTAGATGACTCCTTTAAACAGCACATACTGTATTGTGCAGTAATAAAATATGAAATAGGTTCCTTTTTTGTGCAGTTATAAGCCACTCCATTCACCTTAAAGTGGAACTTTAGTCAGAAAATTAAGTCTAGATCGAGTCAGGCTGGCCTCTTTTGCAGGTATAGCTATGTAAAAGAAAAAAAAAAAAAAAAATACTGGTCTATACGGTTTAAAATTCAGTAATACACCATCTAACCTTGCTCTGCACATGCTCATTTGCTCTCTCTTTTTAGGCACTGTGCCAAAATTGTAGAGGCCGATCTGCTGACAGCCTAAAGATTTACTGCTGTTCAGGGGCTCTGGGCTTCAGTGAATTCAGCTCCACGCTGGAGGCAGTTTACAGCACACACTACTTTTGGTAGCATAATATTTTAACATGGAATGTATGTTCCTTGCTAAAGAACTTAATTTTTTTTTGGTTGTTATGGTTAAAGTTCCACTTTAACTTGCTGATGTATGCAATGGATAACTATGTAGGCCAAAAGGGCATGAGAAGTTGTGTTAACATGATTTTACAAAAGTATTTGTCCACCACGTGAGATTAGATTATTCACCAAATTCTGGCCATAACTGGGCAGACAGTTGAGCTAGGGAGATGTGGCATATTTAATTTATCACTTCTATGGCAATTCCAGTCCAAGGATAGAAAAAGCTACATTAAATAACACACTGTTAATGATTACCTACATAATGGTCATCTATGTTCCTTTTTAAAAAATTACTACCGTATTTGCCGGCGTATAAGACGACTGGGCGTATAAGACGGCCCCCCTACTTTTCCTGCTAAAATGTAGTGTTTGGGCTATACTCGCCGTATAAGACTACCCCTCTTCCAATGCACACCAGTGGGAGGAATAGTGCCCCATCATTGGTGTCAGTGGGAGGAATAGTGCCCCATCATTGGTGTCAGTGGGAGGAATAGTGCCCCATCATTGGTGTCAGTGGGAGGAATAGTGCCCCATCATTGATGTCAGTGGGAGGAATAGTGCCCCATCATTGATGTCAGTGGGAGGAATAGTGCCCCATCATTGGTATTAGTGGGAGGAATAGTGCCCCATCATTGGTGTCAGTGGGAGGAATAGTGCCCCATCATTGGTGTCAGTGGGAGGAATAGTGTCCCATCATTGGTGTCAGTGGGAGGAATAGTGCCCCATCATTGGTGTCAGTGGGAGGAATAGTGCCCCATCATTGGTGTCAGTGGGAGGAATAGTGCCCCATCATTAGTATCAGTGGGAGGAATAATGCCCCATCATTGGTGTCAGTGGGAGGAACAGTGCCCCATCATTGGTGTCAGTGGGAGGAATAGTGCCCCATCATTGGTATCAGTGGCAGGAATAGTGCCCCATCATTGGTGTCAGTGGGAGGAATAGTGCCCCATCATTGATGTCAGTGGGAGGAATGGTGTCCCATTATTGGTGTCAGTGAGGGGTGGAATAGTGCCCCATCATTGGTGTCAGTGGGGGGTGGAATAGTGCCCCATCGTTGGTGTCAGTGGGGGGGGAATAGTGCCCCATCGTTGGTGTCAGTGGGGGGGAGGAATAGTGCCCCATCGTTGGTGTCAGTGGGAGGAATAGTGCCCCATCATTGGTATCAGTGACACCAATGATGGGGCACTATTCCTCCCACTGAGACTTGCTGACCCTGTTCTCGTATGGTGCTGCTGCAGCCAGCATATGTGGTTGCAGCAGCACCTCTACACAGAACACTTACCTGCTGCTCCGGCACTCAATTTTCGCGGGGCCGCTCGGCTCCGCCCCCTCGCCAGTGATTGGCCGCCTGTGTGCCTTTCCTGAGCTACAGTTCTGGCGGCCAATCACCGGTGAGGAGGCGGAGCCGAGCAGCCGCACGAACATCCAGTGGCCGAACTGAAGGAGACGCCGCGCTTCCTGGTCCGGATCGTCGTGGGACTGGATCCAGGTAAGAGACATCAGCCCCTGCAAACCCCTGTACTTAATGCCGCAGCCCCCCTAAACATGTGTACCGGCGTATAAGACGACCCCCGACTTTTGAGAAGATTTTCAAGGGTCAAAAAGTCGTCTTATACGCCGGCAAATACGGTAGTTTACAATGGGTAATATCTCACCCATGCATGCTTTCTTTGCAGCTTTTATACCTGTGATGTAAAAGACAGGTATAAAATAAATTCTTACGTATATTTCCTCAGAAACCTTTTTTTTTATTTTGAAGCATAAGAACACATCCAGAAGAACCAACTCATTACAGCTGTCAGGTTTACAATACAGTCTCTTTTCTCAAGCAAAAGTTATAGCAAACTATGCAGAAAACCTCTACGTCATTATGTATTATTACCACACTTTACCTTCTGCAGAATGCTGACTGGCAATCTAACATTGATCTAAGATAATTGTACACAAAGATCATTGTAAAAGTATCTTACCGCAACGCCATTGACAAAAGAAGCATAGAGAGGAGGGAGTCGTAGTTCTGGCTGGCCCCAAACTGTGCTTGAGATGTCTGTGCTATAAATCTGAAATCAATCAATAAAATAAGTGACAGAGTAAGCAAAGAAAAGGTAAAATGAGACCAAATATTTCTAGAAATACTGTTATTATTGAATCCAAAATGATAGATAAGTGTTAAAAGACCTATTTTATCGTGATTACTTGGAAAGTAAATTACATCTGACAACTGGGAACAATTGCTATTTAGAGAAATAACTTCAATGCAGTAGGCATTTTGTGCTATTCTTTACGAAGTTTGATGCATTTTATAAATCTATCTACAGCAAAAAATAAATAGAACACATAATATAGTTTCTCTTTATTATCTTAAGAGTTTGACTACTTTTATAGCTTTGAAATAAATTAGGTCCTGCTTGATTATTGAGGTGAACTCTACTTAAGTTATGAAACTTGCATTTGACTGTGCTTAACAAGCAGTGCTGAATTTGGGTCTTTCCCTCCTAAGTTATATAAAGATGTATGAAATTTGAAGGCTCTCTTTAACTACTTCAGCTTCCGCAACATACCCATACGTCGCCAGGTTGAGGTGGTTATAACAGGATGATACCTGCAGCTTCAGGCATCATCCCTGTATTCTATCAGCTGGTGCTGGTGTTTATTGTAAACGCAATCAGAGTTGCTAATTAGGTGCTGGATCGCTTTTACAGGTGGCAGAAGGGGGGCCCCCTCCCACAACCTTCACTGGGTAGCCCGGAACTGAAGCTGGAGGATTAGTTGGCTGATCATAGAGATGCTCGAGGACTGAAACATCTCCATGGTCTAAGAAACCGGAAGCAACAAGGATTTTGTCACTTACAGTATCAGTTTCATGCACAAACTCCATTATTGGCCTGTACAAGCATCAGAGCAAACTGACTTTGGTTTAATCTAATGCTTTAGAGGTCAGAGGGGACATATGGCTTCTAACAGACTCCAGCTCTCTCCAAAAAGAAGATCTGCCATGGCCTATGCCATCGCAAGGGGTGTTGTTCATCCCTTGTGATAGCAATAAAAAGGTGATAAAACAAATTGAAAAAAAATTAAAATTATATAAATAATAAAAAGTTTTAAAGCACCACGTCCCATCGTGCTTGCATAAAAAGACAAACGCTCATGTCGGTCCCACAAGCATATGTAAACGGACAGTTCACCACGCATGGGAGGTATTACAGTGAATGCCAGAGTGAAAGCATCCTTGCGCCAGACCTCCTGTGTAACTCTAAACTTGTAACTTGTAAAGTTTTTTAAAATGTTGCCCATGGACATTGTTAAGTACCATAGTTTGATGCCATTCCACGAGCGTTAAAGCGTATCCATTTACTCAGCATATCATCTTTTATATTTTACCAAACAATTGTGTATTATATTGCATTTTAGTGCATTAAAATTTTGTAAAAGTGTTTTTTTTTCCAAATAAATTGCATTTGACAAAAAAAATTTGCAACACCCAACATTTACTTTTCTGGGGCCTCTGCCTAAAATAATTTATAATGTATGGGAGATCCAAGTAATTTTCTAGCACAAAATGCTGATTTTCACATGTAGGAGAGTAGTGTCAGAATAGGCCTGGGGCTGAAGTGGTTAAAGACTCAAGTCTCATCCCACATACAGTACATCTGGTTATATGTGACAATTCTGGGTGTTCAATGGAAAGATAAATGTTCTCATGACACAGGTAAAACTGAAGCTCTTGCACTAAGCAAAATCTTAACAGACATAAACCAGCCAAGGACTTATTATTTCTTATTGATAATGCAAAAGGTGCTTTTACCTTCCTTATTAATTGTGGTCAAAACAGAAAAAAAAAAAGTATAAAAAGGATATACAGTTTTAATCAAATATGAAATATTGCATTTTTTTAATTTGGTATTCTCATTGGGAGTTAGCAAATGGAGCTTTAGACTTATTTACCCATCTCAGTACCAGACACTTTCACCCCTTTCCTGCCCTGGCCAATTTTCAGCTTTCAGCACGTCAGACTTTGAATGTGAATTACTCAGTAGTGCATCACTACCCAAATTAAATTTTTAGCATTTTTTTGAGACAGATAAAGGTTTTTGATGGTATTTAATCACTACTGGGTTTTTTATTTTTTTGGTATATAAATGAAACAATACCAAACATATTGAAAAAACCCACATTTTTCTTAATTTCTGTTATAAAATTTTGCAAATAATTGTTCTTCATAAATTTATGCCAAAATGTATTCTGCTACATTTCTTTGGTAAAAATAACCCGATGTAGTGTATAATATTTAGTCTGCAGGAAAGTTATAGAGTCTCTTGAGGCCCTAAAATGCCTGGAGAGTCCAAATACCCCCAAAATGGCTCCTTTTTGGAAAGTAGACAGTCTGAGGTGTTTAGTAGGAGACATGAGTTTTTTGGAGTTATTTTTTTGTCAAAATTTTTGTGGAAATTGACAAAATTAAATACATATTTAAACTTTTTTTCAGCATCATTATATGACTGGTGTGGCGGTGTTCAGGGATACTTACTGATGACAGTATGTTAAAAAAAATTTAACTTTTTTCCAATTTATAAGAAACGTTTTTTACAATTTTTTTTCCTTTTGTTTTTCATAGTGTGACCAGAGCAGTACAGTGTTACCACCGCCACACTACTACTCTGGGGAGGTGATCAAGCTTTTTTTTTACACTATGATTGCTTATATCAGTGATATAATGGCATCCATTCATTGGGATTATGTACTATTGTGATAGCTGTGATTGGCCACAGCTATCACATGGTACAGATGTGCTGTGACTGGCCCTGTCTGTATCATGTGATCAATCACAGAGATCATCACAATAGTACACAATGAATGGCTATAAATGAAAGCCAAGTGGGCTAACCCAGTACAATAATCAGTTTATCAGATACAGCAGGTGACAGATTGTGCTCCTAGAGCACGTGTGGCACGTGACTGAAAGGATGTCATATGACTTCCTCCCAGAATGACAGCGCTCCCGCTCTGCAGAGTTCAATGCCTGAACCTGAACACACATAAATAAGTCACAGCAGTGACTTATAACCTACCAGAAGGATCTGTCCAAGGTTTAAAACAAGAGATAATAATTGGATACATATGGATACCTCATGGCAGCATTTATATTGCCTACTTTTATGTATCAGTACCAGGATTCAGGTTGTCCTTTTAAGAATGAGCAAAAAAAACTCACCTGAGACAGCCTTTGCCTGGAAATTGACAGTGATTGGCCAGCTCATTACTGCTCACGTTTAAAACGCCTATCGTTACACATCACCAGTGATAATGTTAGCAGATGCTACCTTGTGTGCTCTTGTTAATCCAGATTAAACTGCTCTGTGTATCACCATGTATGTCCAAAGTTGTTCTGACTCCGCTTTCTCCACGCTGCTGATTTTGAATCGCGTGAAATTGATTTATATATGTGTCACCTGGCTTGTCTAGACTACTCCTCTGCTTGACCCTCCTGTGTTATTGGCCGTCCATCTACAGCCATTCCCGCCCAAGAGAAGTCGATTTAATGATCAGCTTTTTTGGAATGAGGATGTTGGAAAATTTAAATTCAGTTCATGCAGCCAATCAGCTACATTGTAGCTCAGTGTATCCTGACAGCGAAGGCACCTCCTCTGTGAAAATACAATAGCACAGCAGAGAGGATTCCTCCATCCATCTCGGTTGTGTTCCTGTTCCCGCTGGCTTATCGGAAAAAAAATGTATTTATGGGCAGCTTTAGCACTATATGAACAAATTATGTTTAAGAAGGCCTAGACATCTCACATATAAAAGGACCTCTGCACATGTAACATTTTTACCTTGCTGTACTGCAATGCTTTATGAAAAACCTCTGTTGTAGTTCCGATCAATCCAACACCCAGAGTGTCTAAAATCATCCTCTTGCTTCTCTGAATAACTCTTTCTGTGAGGTTATTTACAGTTAAACCATGGATCATGGAAGCAAAACTCCCTGTTACTGTCTGAAATACATAAAAATCCATATATTACTAAAATACACATTATGGTAGCAACTTATGTAATAAAAGATGAAGATCATAACATAACCTTCTGTAATAGAATTTTTTATCAAAATGTTTTTATCTCCCACATACAGTGGAATGTAATACAGGACTAGCCAAAGTTTTTCTGTGTGGCCAGTCAACTTTTGTTGCAAAGATGTGTATACAAAGTTCTATTGTTAAACAACTGCCAACTGTTAACATTTGTAGTAGCATTATACAAAATAATTTGATGTCCCAGTGTTTCTTTAGTCCAACCTAAAAATTATATTACTGAAAACAATAGTTACTGTGGGGTCTATTTATCAATGTTTCACCCAAAATTCACACAACATTTACCCATTCAAACTTTTTCCCATAAAATTCTGTTAGACAAATTAAGCGAACATTCAGTATAAGGTGTGTGACTCTTGAGTAAAAAAAAATGATTAATATATTAGTCACAAATAATAATGTAGGGATGCACTGGGTACTAAAACTTCAAACTACTACATCTAGCTAAACTGAAATATATGACATTTTTCTACTGCTAAAATTGTTATATCAGAACAGATTAAAATTTAGATTAGTCAAGTTTAAATAATAAACTTGTGAATTTAAGCAAATAAGTAATGCAAAAACAAAATGTAGAAATGTTGAGGAATAGTTCAGAAATGTGTTTTTCATACACAGCAGCAGTGACAATCCAGCACAGTACCTTGGTTGCAAACATCCTTCCTCTTACAATCAGTCTGCAGTTCCTTGGTCCGATTCCTGTTCTCATTTCTCCAGACACCATCATTATATAGTGTGTAGCAACTTTAAACATCCTCCCCTCACCTCGCTTTCTTCCGCTTTTTATGGTTGGGTTTTCCAGTTTACCCAATTTCCAACATCCCCGTCAGCTTTATACAGTCAGAAAAAAAAATCCACTATGCAGATTAAACTTTCAACATGTATGCATCTATATTGCGATAGATTAATTAGAAGGATAGACTGATTAGATAGGATAGATGCATGCATATTGAGATGATAGATATATAAAACTTTACATCCTCTTTAGGCACAGAGACATACATTTGTTATATTGCAGTTTATCTGTTCTTAGATGTGGTGTCTGCATTTGTTTTGTTTTTTTAAGTTTTTTCTTTTTAGAATATTTTAACCTGGTGACCCTGCAAATACTGTAACACTTTCTGTCCTTTGGCAGCTATGCTCACTTGGAAAAAAATCTCTTCAAAAGAGGATTGATGTTTCCATTGAGAAAATTGATATAGGGTTATTACCCCTCCCCTCTCTATTAAAAAATGTTAAAGAGGTTTGACTTAATGTACACATTGTGAAAAAAGTATGGGGGCTGCTGTTGCTGGTCTACTTCGGAAGATGCTAGTTTCCAATGTGCGTCCTGTCATGTGCATCCCTGTGCCTTTAGGGATAGGTGGGGTCTCTCCAGGCATGCCTGCCCTTAATTTATTATTATTATTATACAGGATTTATATAGCGCCAACAGTTTGCTCAGCGCTTTACAATATAATGGGAGACAATACAGTAACAATACAGTTCAGTACAAGGAGGGATTTGAGGGCCCTGCTCCATGGAGCTTACAATCTAGGAGGGAGGGGCTAGTGGTACAAAAGGTAGTAACTGTGGGGGATGGACTGGTTGGAAGAGTAGAAGATTCCAGTATTAGCTGAGGATAGGCTTCCCTGAAGAGATAGGTTTTCAGAGATCGCCTAAAAGTGAGCAGAGTAGGCGATAGTCTGATAAATTGGGGTAGAGAGTTCCAGAGGATGGGGGAAGCTCTGGAGAAGTCCTGGAGACAAGCATATTAATTTATCCATTCATATATGTGCTCCTACTGTGGAGGCAGCACAATGGCTAAATGGTTAGCACTTCCGCCTGGCAGCACTAGGGTCATGAGTTCAAAACCCAACCACGGCACCACCTGCCTGGAGTTTGCATGTTCGCCCTGTGCCTGCGCCAGTACTCCGCCTTCCTCCCACACTCCAAAGACATGCTAGTAGGTTAATTGGCTCCTGTCTAAATTGGCGCTAGTATGTGTATGTATGAATGTGAGTTTGTATGCCCCTTGAGGGTTAGGGACTGATGTGAATGTACAATATATATGTGTAAAGCGTTGCGTAAATTGATGGTGCTATATAAGCACGTGTGATAATAACAGAGTTTAGAGGTCCCTTGACATCGGCACAGCAGCTTATGCATATATTTGTAAATGTGTGCAGAAAAAGCTCTCCATTTTTAACACCAACTGTTAGACAGGCCACTTTGGTTGTTTTGCAAGCGGGTTGGTACATGTGCTAGGAAAGCCTTTGTTTGTGATTTGCATTGCCCTTCCATGTGCACCTTGCTGCAAAGGCTAGTTATAGGTTGGGTGGTTGTCACCTTTTTGTATAGCTGAATGAACTGGGTGAAGGGATGCTTGTGGTGACTTTGCTGTCATTGAGCTCTAGCTGGGTGTCACATGCATCCCTGTGCCTTTAAGAAGGGGTGGGCTACCTCCAGGCACACCTGCCCTTAATCATTCCATTTGTATATGTGCTCCTATTATGCAGGCTCTGGAAATTTATAGCTAAGACTGCAGAATATACAGAGGTCCCTTGATGTGGGAACTATGGCTTACGCATATTTGCAAATGTGTGAAAACAAAACCCTCTGTTTTTAATGCAAACTTTTAGCCAGAGCCACTTTGTTTCAATCCACACTGAATCCGCACTGCCAGTACACCAGATGTTTGTGAACAGGCACCATAGGAAGCAATGTTATTTCACATGTCTTGTGGATTGGATGCAGTTCAAACAGCATCCAATCCGCATATATGGGAACCAGCAAAGCATTTACCCTCCTTCTGACCACTAACATTTTTTCTACCCCCTGGCCATCTTTCTCCTGATGACCATCAATGCTGACCACAGGCTCCTACTACAGGCCAGCAATATAAAGGAGCACTATTAAGCATACTGCTGACCATACCACTCTATGACCATAACAACTCTCTGTGCTTTACATAAAGTGCTTATTACTGTACATTACATACTCCTGACACTGATATTTATTGTATCAACAGTTGCTGGTTATTAAGTATTTTGTGTTAGCTCTTTGACTAGATCCTGTTTTGTTTTTTTGATCCTTTATGAGGAGTGTCTCCCTCAATTGTGGTACAGTAGTTCAGGAGTATTTTGTGGGAACAAGGATTCAGGGCAGGGGCGGACTGACCATTTGGGAACTCTGGCACTGGCTGAGGGCCTGGGGTCAGTAAGAGGCCCCATGAGATAACCTGGTACCTTTCATAGTCTTTTTTTGGGTGTGGTTTGAGTGTGGGCAAGGACGCAGGGACCCCATGATCCCCTATTGCCTAGGGGCCCCATGAGTTGTCAGTCCACCCCTGATTCAAGGCCATCTTTATTATTGATTGGACGCTGGGCAAACATTTTCTTGGGCCCCTCCACCCCCCTCCCCCTGCTCACATGGAATTTCGCTCTCAACTTGATCTAATACATACAATAAATAGCACCTAGACTCAAAATCAGTTTACTGCAGCAGATCAGGCAGTGATTGTGATTGCTTGCCAGGGGTTACAGTGCATTATTACAGCTCGTTGACTGGTTGCTAGAGGTCACTGCACATCATTGATGCTCAGCCACTGGTTGTTAGGGTCTGTGGGGGGAGAAGGCGTGATCATTGGCAATGCTGGGAGGAGGAATGGGATGTGTGACAGTGTTGGGGGGTGGGATCAATAACACTCACTTTGACACCTTTCAGTCAGTGTCCATTTGGTTTCCCCTACATGCGAGGGGGGGAGAGAGTGGGGGTGAGAGAGAGGGGGAGTGAGAAAGAAAGGGGTGAGAGAAGGGATGAGAGAGAAGGGGGTGATAGAGAGATAGCGGTTGAGAGAGAGAGGAGGGATGAGAGAGAGGGAGTGGGGTGAGAGAGGGGGAGTGAGAAAGAGAGAAGGGGTGTGAGAGAGAAGGGGAGAAGGAGGGGGTGTGAGAAAGAAAGGAGGGAGGGAGGGAGAGAGAGGGGGTGGGGGTGGCAGAGAGGGGGAGTGAGAAAGAGAAAGGTGTGAGAGAGGGATGGGAGAGAGAGGTGGGGTGAGAGAGAGGGGGAGTGAGAAACAGAGAGGGGTGAAAGAGAGAAGGGGTGGAAGAGGGGGTGTGAGAGAGAGAGAAAGGAGGGAGGGAGAGAAAGGAGGGAGGGAGGGAGAGAAAGAGGGAGGGAGAGAAAGAGGGAGGGACAGAAAGAGGGAGGGAGAGACAGGGGTATTGGGGGTCACAGAAAGGGGGAGTTAGAAAGAGAGAGGGGGGTCAGAGAGAGAGGGGTGAGAGGGGGGTGAGAAAGAGGGGTATGAGAAGGGGGATGAGAGATAAGGGGGTGATGGGGGGGTGAGAGGGGGAAGGGGGGATGAGAGAGAGGGGGAAGGGGGGTGAGAGAGAGAGGGAAGGGGGGGTGAGAGAGAGAGGGAAGGGGGGGGGTGAGAGAGAGGGGGAAGGGGTGGTGAGAGAGAGAGGGAAGGGGTGGTGAGAGAGAGAGAGGGAAGGGGGGCATGAGAGAGAGAGGAAAGGGGGGGTGAGAGAGAGAGGGAAGGGGGGGATGAGAGAGAGGGGTGAGGTGAGAGAGAGGGGTAGTGAGAAAGAGAAGGTGAGGAGGGGTGTGAGAGAGAAAGGAGGTGGGGAGAGAGAGGGGGTGGGGTGGGAGAGGGGGGGTGAGAGAGAGGGAGTGGGAGAGAAAGAGGTGGGGTGAGAGAGAGGGGGAGTGAGAAAGAGAGAGGGGTGAAAGAGAGTTAAAAGGGGTGAGAGAGTAGGGTGTGAGAAAAAGGAGGGAGAGAGAGGGGTGCTGGGGTGACAGAAAGGGGGAGTGAGAAAGATAGAGGGGAGAGAGAGAGAGGGGGGTAGGGAGGGTGAGTGAGAGGGGGAGAGAGGGGGAATGAGAAGGAGAGGGGTGTCAGGAATGGACTGGCCAGCAATGGTGGGACTCGCCTGCCTTATGGGCTGCAGTACCAGGACTAGCCAGCGGGTGCTCCCAGCAATCAGAGACTCAACCTTGCAGCCAGCTAAACACCTGAAACTGCTTATACTGGTGTATTTAAGGGATGGCCAGACCTGCAGACTCTGCCTTGGTGTGTGTTTTTCCTGGGCCCTGTATCCTGTTCCTGCATCCTGTTCCTGTCTTGTTGCTGACCCTGCCTGATCTGACCTCTGCTGACTTCTCCTGCTCTGACCCCGGCTCGTTCCTGACCATCCCTCTGCCTGACCCTCTGTACCACGCTGCCCGCTACCTGCTGAACCTGGCTTGTGACCCCAACCATTCTCCGCTTGCCCCCCCTGTACCTACCTGCCCGATTGATATTAACCCGGCCTGCCTGACGACACTTGCATTGTATGTACTGTTATCTGTGGGTGGTTGGTTTGGTTCGTTTGCACTGTGTTATGTTTTAGTATTGCACTGCGTTTATGTTTGTATTGTTAGTGTCAATAAATTATATTGTTTATAACATATCTGAAGTCTGCGTTTCCCTGCGTCAGTCACACACGGGAGCCCTGACATTACACCAAGGCCCAATCCTGACCAGAAGTGGCTGCACAGGGAAGCCATCTTGGTTTGTTGATGGGAAGGATGGATCTTGATGAGGTTGTGTATTTATATCTGCTAGTGTTTGATGACAGAGAGTATGCTTATCAAACTCTGAAGGAGTATCCCCGGGATGAACTGCTAGAATGTATACGGCTCGCTCATGTTCTAGTAGATCAGGGCACAGAATTCTCTGAGGTGCAGCCATTGATTCAGATTTGTGCGGAGTTGGTTTCATCTGGTACCCCCGAATGCAGGGATGAATTTTTGCCGCCATTTAGTGCCGACCAGGTAGAGTCCCTGGTATGGTTATTAGAGGATGATGTGGATTGCTTCTTGGAGCATTATGCTGCATGTTCACCACAGATACTAAGAGATTGTATAAACGCAGTGCAGTCTTTAGTCAGACAGGCTTTGTGTAAGCTCAGCTTTGTTCAACCCATACTGCAGACATGGACAGATTTGTTGCACCCAGCCTCAGTCAGCTTACAAAGACCCAGTCCTGCTTCTAATCTATTTCCTCAAAGCTCTATTCCTGCATTCCCAACAGCTCCTCCTGCCCTGCTATCTACCGCATGTCAGTACCCTGTTCCCACTCGCTGCACCTATCCTGCCTTTAACCCTGTAAAAAAGCCCTCTGTAGCAACTGCTCCCTCCTCTGTTCCATCCTCCAGCTCTTCTCTGTCTCCAGCTGCTCCATTGGTTTGCAGACCTGCGTTTACTTGCAGTGCTCCAGTAGTTAAAACCAGAAAAAAGAGGAAATTCTTTCCAACCAATACCATCCTGCCAGTATCCAAACCGGTGAGCCTGCCGTCTGAGAACCTGCCTTCCATGGTTCAGCCTGGTGCCTCGGCACCCGCACTTCAACCTGATGTCTGTACCCAGCCTGGTGTCTGTACCCAGCCTGGTGTCTGTACCCAGCCTGATGCCTCTATTCAGCCTGATGCCTCTATTCAGCCTGATGCCTCGCTTCAGCCTGATGCCTCGCTTCAGCCTGATGCCTCTACTCAGCCTGACGCCTCCACTCAGCCTGACGCCTCCACTCAGCCTGATGCCTCTACCCAGCATGATGAACTGATCCAGCCTGATGATCCTATTAGGCCAGTTGACTCGATGCCCGCTGTTGATCCAGATGATTCGGTACCTGATCCGGTGCCCGCTGTCGTGCCAATTGACTCAGAGCCCGCTGTCGTACCTGGTGACTCGGTGCCCACTGCCTTGCCAGATGACGCAGTGCCTGCTGGCGAGCCAAATGACCTGATGCCTGGTGACCCAGTGCCCGCTGTCATACCTGGTGACCCGATGCCCGCTGTCGAGCCAGACGATCCAATGCCTGGTGACCCGGTGCCCACTGCCTTGCCAGATGACACGGTGCCCGCTGGCAAGCCAAATGACCTGATGCCTGGTGACCCAGTGCCCGCTGTCATACCTGGTGACCCGATGCCGCTGTCGTGCCAATTGAGTCAGAGCCCACTGTCGTGCCTGGTGACTTGGTGCCCACTGTCTTGCCAGATGACGCGGTGCCCACTGTTGAGTCAAATGACCTGATGCCTGGTGACCCGATGCCCGCTGTCCAGCCAGACGATCCAATGTCTGACCCAGTGCCCGCGGTCATACCAGTTGACTCGGAGCCCACTGCCTTGCCAGAGGATGCGGTGCCCGCTGTCGAGCCAAATGACCTGATGCCTGGTGACCCGATGCCCGCTGTCCAGCCAGACGATCCAATATCTGACCCAGTGCCCGCGGTCATGCCAGTTGACTCGGAGCCCACTGCCTTGCCAGATGACGCGGTGCCCGCTGTCGAGCCAAGTGACCTGATGCCTGGTGACCCGATGCCCGCTGTCCAGCCAGACGATCCATTGTCTGACCCAGTGCCAGCGGTCATGCCAGTTGACTCGGAGCCCACTGTCGTGCCTGGTGACCCGATGCCGGTCGCCCCGTCTGGGGGCTCGATGCCTGTCGCCCCGTCTGGGGGCCCGATGCCTGTCGCCCCGTCTGGGGGCCCGATGCCTGTCGCCCCGTCTGGGGGCCCGATGCCTGTCGCCCCCTCTGGGGGCCCGATGCCTGTCGCCCCTCCTGGGGGCCCGGCACCCGCCGCTCCGCCTGGGGGCCCGATGCCTGTCGCCCCGTCTGGGGGCCCGGTGCCTGTCGCCCCGTCTGGGGGCCCGGTGCCTGTCGCCCCGTCTGGGGGCCCGGTGCCTGTCGCCCCGTCTGGGGGCCCGGTGCCTGTCGCCCCGTCTGGGGGCCCGGTGCCTGTCGCCCCGTCTGGGGGCCCGGGGCCTGCTGCTCTGCCTGGGGGCCCGGGGCCTGCTGCTCCGCCTGGTGATCCGATGTGCCTCTGCCCGGAGTCCAGCCCGATGTGCCTCTGCCCGGAGTCCAGCCCGATGTGCCTCTGCCCGGAGTCCAGCCCGATGTGCCTCTGCCCGGAGTCCAGCCCGATGTGCCTCTGCCCGGAGTCCAGCCCGATGTGCCTCTGCCCGGAGTCCAGCCCGATGTGCCGCTGCCCGGAGTCCAGCCCGATGTGCCGCTGCCCGGAGTCCTGCCCGATGTGCCTCTGCCCGGAGTCCTGCCCGATGTGCCTCTGCCCGGAGTCCAGCCCGATGTGCCTCTGCCCGGAGTCCAGCCCGATGTGCCTCTGCCCGGAGTCCAGCCCGATGTGCCGCTGCCCGGAGTCCAGCCCGATGTGCCGCTGCCCGGAGTCCTGCCCGATGTGCCGCTGCCCGGAGTCCTGCCCGATGTGCCGCTGCCCGGAGTCCTGCCCGATGTGCCGCTGCCCGGAGTCCAGCCCGATGTGCCGCTGCCCGGAGTCCAGCCCGATGTGCCGCTGCCCGGAGTCCAGCCCGATGTGCCGCTGCCCGGAGTCCTGCCCGATGTGCCGCTGCCCGGAGTCCTGCCCGATGTGCCGCTGCCCGGAGTCCAGCCCGATGTGCCGCTGCCCGGTGTGCCGCTGCCCGATGTGCCTCTGCCCGGAGTTCTGCCCGATGTGCCTCTGCCCGGTGTGCCGCTGCCCGGAGTCCTGCCCGGTGTGCCGCTGCCCGGAGTCCTGCCCGGTGTGCCAGTCTTTGATATCCCGCCAGTTACCAGACCCGGGCGGTGGAACATTTTGCCCAGCTAGGACTGTTTGGAGCGTCCTGAGGTCGCTCCTTGAGGGGGGATTACTGTCAGGAATGGACTGGCCAGCAATGGTGGGACTCGCCTGCCTTATGGGCTGCAGTACCAGGGCTGGCCAGCGGGTGCTCCCAGCAATCAGAGACTCAACCTTGCAGCCAGCTAAACACCTGAAACTGCTTATACTAATGTATTTAAGGGATGGCCAGACCTGCAGACTCTGCCTTGGTGTGTGTTTTTCCTGGGCCCTGTATCCTGCATCCTGTTCCTGTTCCTGTCTTGTTGCTGACCCTGCCTGATCTGACCTCTGCTGACTTCTCCTGCTCTGACCCCGGCTCGTTCCTGACCATCCTTCTGCCTGACCCTCTGTACCACGCTGCCCGCTACCTGCTGAACCTGGCTTGTGACCCCGACCATTCTCCGCTTGCTCCCCCTGTACCTACCTGCCCGATTGATATTGACCCGGCCTGCCTGACGACGCTTGCATTGTATGTAGTTATCTGTGGGTGGTTGGTTTGGTTCGTTTGCACTGTGTTATGTTTTAGTATTGCACTGCGTTTATGTTTGTATTGTTAGTGTCAATAAATTATATTGTTTATAACATATCTGAAGTCTGCGTTTCCCTGCGTCAGTCACACACCTCTGGTCATACCCGGGAGCCCTGACAAGGGGTGAGAGAAGGGGGATGAGATAGAAGTGGGTGAGAGAGGAGAAGGGGGGATGAGAGAGAAGGAGACTGAGGGGGATGGGAGAGACAGGTGGGCTGAGAGAGCAGGGGAGTGAGAAACAGAGGGGTGAGAGAGAAAGGAGAGAGGGAGAGAGGGGTGTGGTGGGTGAGAGGGAGGGGTGGGGGGTGAGAGGGGGGGTGAGAGGGAGAAGGGGTGAGAGGGAGGGGGATGAGAGGGAGTGGGGTGGGAGCGACAGGGGGTGAGAGAGACACCTAGCCCTGCCCCTTCTGCAGTCCCTCCTGTGCCCCCTTGTCCCAGTCCCAGTCTGTGGATAGGTGAGTGTGACACCTAGTACTCACCTCTCGGCTGTCTTCTTCCTCTGTACAGGACCCCTGGTCAGCCTGTCCTCCTGTTGATGTCGGAACTGGGAGTGGAGAGGAGGTTGAAAAAGGAGTCCAGTCTTTGGGAGGAGCTGGGGATGCTGCGCCTGCTGCTGCTCACCTCAAGCAGGGGGGTGGTGAAGGTCTTCTCCCTCCCAGGCTCTCAGTCCTAGCCACTCTTGTGCTGCTAGCCTTCCCTGCGGCCTCTGTCTCCGGGGCCCACCCGATCATCCTGCCTGCACCCTGAGGATGCCGCTTTCAGCACCAGGTGAAACTGCCCTGCTTCCTGCCACCACCGGACTCTCCATGCAAAGAAGCTCAAGGAGCAGCTGTCTTGGGCCCCACAATAATGACTGGGCCCAGGGCAGCTGCCCCTTTTACCCCACGTTAAAGACGGCCCTGCAAGGACTGTGGCATATATGTGCAGTGTTTACTGCAAATAGGCTTAAGTTCTATTTAAAGGCCGAGTTCACTTTTTTACTTCATTCCATATTCCCTATGTACCAATATACCATTACTGTACCTCTGTTGCAGAAAAGAAAACATTTTCTCTATATTCTAGGGCAGGCATATCTCAGTCTCCAGTTTGTTCTATTGAAAACTAGTGAAAAACAGTCAGAAAAGATGAGTAGAGAAACGGTCAGTGGCATCCACCTGTAAAACCATTCCTGTTTTGGGGTTATCTCATTGTTGCCCATCTAGTGCACCTGTTGTTAATTTCATTAACACCAAAGCAGCTGAAACTGATTAACAACCCTCTATGCTACTTAACTGACCAGATCAATATCCCAGGAGTTTAAATGACTTGATGCTATACTCTGATTAATAAGTGTTCCTTTAATTTTTTGGAGCAGTGCATGTACATATATATAATTTTTTATCATTTTTTTCTATATGAAATGTGTATTTAAAGACAGACATTTGCCACATGTAGTTATGTCTCATAAAGAAACATAATTATATATCCACATTTAGATCTATTTAGAATGGCCTGCCTGCTGCCAGTACTGCTGATAAGTGTTTTAGGACCTGTTATAAAATAAACACACTTCTTTGACCTTCTGTATTTCCAAAAATGACTGGAACAAGTTATAAGTGTATATCACCATTATTTTGAAATACAGCATGGGTTTTTCTCAGAAGAGGTTTTCATCAACCTGTGCCAAGAACCTTTGCATTTTGTTTATTTTTTATTTTTTTTACTTTTTCTTTTGCTTCAACAATATTCCCAGGTACATACCTCCTTACAAAGTAAAGGTGAAACAAGAAATTCCTGTCCAGTCAGAATGTGTAACTGCCAGTGCCACTGTCAGCACCATAGGTGTGTGCAGCTTTTTGCATTAGGGTGTGCACACCAAAGCTCAAACACACACGTCTCATATTATCTCCCTGCCTGCAGATTCCGAATGAGAGAGAAATGCTTCCATTCTTCTCTTATAAACAGAGCTGATCAGTGGAAGATGTTTCCCATCTCCCCACTAGTATACAGAGCGATAATACTAATGCAAACAGGGTGATTAGGGTGAGCGCAGACACACCCTATGCACACGCCTATGGTAAGCAAACAAATAAATGTCAAGTATTCACTTATCTATCAAACTGGCCAGTGTGGCTCCTCACTGTGTGGGCACATAAGACTAAGCACTAGTTCAGGCTAACTGGACTGCAGAGTAGGCTGCTAGCCTGTTGGGTCAAGGCTAGCTCAGAGATACACAGACGGTCATTCTCCTAGGTGGGGTAGTCAGTTTGGCACCCTGGCCCTTCAAGAGCATATGCTGCTGTAAGGCTGAGAGAAGACTGTACATCCCTTCAGTTTTCGGTTTCACCAATATAGAGGGGCAATGTTAGTAGAAATGAAGACTAAAGAAGCATTGCCTGCTGAAGGTGAAGACTGGGAGAGTGCAAAGGCTGCTGAGGAGTCTAGTCCCTGAGGGAGGACAGCCAAGTAGGGAGAGACAGTGTGGAAATAAAAAGTCCTTAGAGGGGAGCAGCCGAACAGAGGTGAGAGGACCAAGAGCTTGGTCTGCAAGAGGATGCCTATGTGAGGAGCAGAGTGAAGATGATATCTGTTCAGTGCTGCTCAGAAAACATTAGGAGGCTGTGAGTTGCTGACAGAAGGAGCACCACAAAGAGGGCTAGTGTGGAGACAAGCTGCTTTTGGTAGAGAGCATGAGCAGGAAACTGCTGCCTTGGACTCCTGCTGCAGATCAGAGCATGTTGTATCCAGATGCTGTGATTTCAGAGCATGTTGTATCAAGATTTTGTTGTTCCAGACATGGATCTGGGACCTGCTAACTTCAAGAGAAAGTGGCGTATCACTTGCTTGAAAGCTGAACCTCTCACCAGACAATGGTGGGAGCCCTGAAGATGAAAGGACTAGCAAGAGGTTTTTTGGCCCCAGACTTCCATTTTGCCTGTTCTGGCTGACACTCCATCGGTCAATGAGAAGATACTCAATGTTGCCATGCATTTGGGCTCAAAGTCCTAAGTTGGAGCTTTTAAGTTTGCAATCTCAAAAGGGGCAAGAGTCTCAAACAGAACAGGCAAAAAGGAAGTCTGTGGCCCAAAGGCCTCTTCCCAGTCACTTCATCTTCAGTGTGCCCACCATTGTTTGGTGAGAGGTCCACCTTTCTAGCCAGTGCTGGCAGATACACCACTTTCCCTTGCAGGCAGCAAGTCCAGAGCCATGTCTGGAACAGCAGGCTCATGGGAGGAGCACCTGAAAAGAAGGGAGAGGACCAAGAGCCTAGGCTGTAAGAGGACAGTCGTATATGAAATGCAGAATTGGGATGTCCACTGCTGCTCAGAAAACACCAGGAGGCTGAGAGTGCTGACAGAAAGAGCATAATGAGGAGGGCTGGAGTAGAGACAGACAGTTTTTGGTAGAGAATGTGAGAAGGAAACTACTGCTTGGCATTCCTGATGCAGACCAGAGCATGCTGTATTCAGATCATTTGGTTTTAGAGCATGCTGTATCCAGATCCTGTTTCAGACAAAGGTCTGGACCTGCTACCTGAATAGGGAAAGTGGCATATCTACCTTCACTGATTTGAGAAGTCGATCTCTCACCAGATAAGGAAGGGACTCATAAGTGGCCTTTTGACCAAAGACTGTGTTGCCTGTTCTGCTTGACACTCTTGACCCTTTTAAGATCACAACTTTATTTTAGTGCTCCAACTTAACTTTGGGCCCACATGTATGTCAACAATAATTATCTCTTTATTGACCAGTGGAGTGAAGAGAGAGAGACTGTGCCCTAGAATTGGGTCCCTGTGGGTAAATTCAATTCTAGTGTGAGAGATGCTGGTTTAATCAGAGACATTGTGATTAGGGTCCTGTCGGGTGTCTTCACTAAATACTTAGAGTAACTATTTTCTGCTCTTCAGCTGTTTACAGTATTGCCCTGTGCCTGCAAATAATCAAAATCCTCCTGCGCTTTGAAAATGGAACTCCTAAACCTATTCCTTAAGCTGCCAGCACTCAAAAACTGATACCAAATAACAGTGTCAATGAATAATAAGTGAACAGTGCAGCGCTCTAAAAAACTACAATTCAATATAAAAAAACTACAATTCAATAAAAAATGACAATAGTGATATAAATAAAAAATTAGTGCCAACCCATATTAAAAATAAGAAATTAGGTGCAAAACCATGACCATAAAAATAATGTGCCCACCATTCAGTATGATATTTGACACTCCAAACATCATCCAATTAAAAACTTTAACAGTGCTCACACAGTGCCACAAAAATAAACATAATATATGTAACAAAAAAACAATTCCTATTAGTGTAATACCAAACAGATCATGCGATGTGCAGCAGTGATATAAATCAGCATATATATCACCAAAATGAATCAACATAAATATAAACAATATTATGAACAATGTCCTTTAGGTGAAAAATAAAGCAAATCATGCGATGTGCAACAGTGATAATGGATGAAAAAACGTGACTGTGCAAAAATCCTCTTTCGTTAATGGCTAGATTGCCTCCTCACCTCCTCCTACTGACCCCTAATTCCGGTAGTTCTGGTGCGTGGTGACGCACTTCCGGCGTGAGACGCCATCTTGCTATACCCGAGAGGTCCCACTCGCATGCAGTACACCCACACATCAGTGAGGAGGGAAGTTTGACTGCAATGTGAGTGTTAAACCTTTTTACTCTATATTTAATAAATGAAGTTGACTCAATACTGCACTTAGAGAGTTTTTTTGGCTCACTGGATTGGTGAGCTATTACTCTTCAGGACCGCCCTGACTGAATAAGGGTATTTGGAACCCTGCAAAGGAGCTCCAGGGAAGGAAGGAAGCTGCTGGCCATTACATACTAAGGATCCAGGGTGATCCTGCAAGCCTGTTGGCCCTTAGGGGTCAGTAGGAGGAGGTGAGGAGGCAATCTAGCCATTAACGAAAGAGGATTTTTGCACAGACACGTTTTTTCATCCATTATCACTGTTGCACATCGCATGATTTGCTTTATTTTTCACCTAAAGGACATTGTTCATAATATTGTTTATATTTATGTTGATTCATTTTGGTGATATATATGCTGATTTATATCACTGCTGCACATCGCATGATCTGTTTGGTATTACACTAATAGGAATTGTTTTTTTGTTACATATATTATGTTTATTTATTTTTGTGGCACTGTGTGAGCACTGTTAAAGTTTTTAATTGGATGATGTTTGGAGTGTCAAATATCATACTGAATGGTGGGCACATTATTTTTATGGTCATGGTTTTGCACCTAATTTCTTATTTTTAATATGGGTTGGCACTAATTTTTTATTTATATCACTATTGTCATTTTTTATTGAATTGTAGTTTTTTATATTGAATTGTAGTTTTTTAGAGCGCTGCACTGTTCACTTATTATTCATTGCCCTGTGCCCATTTCAGTGTGTGCGTTTGCATGCCCAGAAATTTTGTCTGTACTCTTTTTTCCCACTGTACTGGTTTTCCTTGTCTTTGTATATTGTGGTGTTACGTCACCCTTTGATTTACCCCTTTGAAGGGCTTTTTGCTATTTCCTAAGCCTGTCAAATGCTACAAGGTATACCAGTGAGTTTTGGGTGGGTCACTGAGGCTGAAGGACTGAAAAACCTGATTGTCAGCCAATGCTTTGTGGGAAAGCAATGCAGTGAGGTGGCACCATCAGAAAAATCAGAAGTGAACAAGGCTTTTACACACTACTACACCTACTTGTCAGACATCACCATGCATGCTTACACAGTGCGTTTAGCTGCAGTGGTGCCATGGATGCCAAAGAAGCCTAAAGCAATTTTAAACCCAGCTGATTAATGTTGTTAAATTAAGATACAGTACACTTACATTTTATATGGTGTGTACATTTTATTTTAGCAACCACAGCATGCACACTCTATCCCCATCTCCCCTAATCTATCTCTCACTTCCCAACACCGAACTATACTGATGCATCCTCCAGCTCTGTGTGCCACCACACACGAGCAGCATGAAGAGGCAGGACATTAATGAAACATGTGAAACACCATCCTCCCACTTGCTTTTTAATGACAGTTAATGCTGTGGAGGAGGGATCATGAGAAACATGATGTATATTGTGTGCAATGCATCACGAGACCTGTAGTCACACCATTGAACATAGGGTAGATATTTAGTGCACACTTTCCCAAAGGAAGTAAGGGGAAAGTAAAGGACCAGAAGAGATAGCATTGGCAGCAAAATATAAGTAGCATAAAAGATTAATAAAGGATTATTAGAAAAGTAGATATTTATTGACTGTATTATCAACATTCAATATAACTTGTTAGTTATTTTTAGATGGGTTTAATATTACTTTAACCAAAGAACCTTTGTTCCATCAATGGTCTAACATGATTTTAAAGCGGTTTGGCAGGCTTGGCAACCACCCCATCCTCCCCCCACTACCAAACTAACCATTACAAACTTAACCCCATCTCTCACTATTCCATGACTGGGAATCTGCCCAATTAGATTTTCTATTAAATAACAAATGTTCCAATTTCTTACCTAAACCTGCAGTCACCAAAATGTTCTTCATTCTGGACTACAGTTCGTGAGAGTCCTTCAATGGCCCAAGTTGTTCCCTGGTGGCATGGATACCTTCCATTAGCTATAAGAATATATATCATTGGAGGAGTCCACATGGGGTCCTGAAGACCTCAAGGGGCAAACAGCACTACAACAGTAGATCACTCATCTCTCCACTTCTGGAAGAGAGACCTTTTTGTGAATGTGTGGAAGCAGGGGATGTGGTATTGGTGGTTTTAGAATTTTGGGATGTGTTTTTGCCCAGCAATGGGCTTTAAAATGTTAATGTAATTTGAAAAGTAAATTTTCCATATATTTAAATCTGCAGCTTTCAATAAAATAACATCAGGTGATACTGCCCTAAATGCCCTTGTTTAGGTACCTCCTGCTATAGGGGAACAATGCTTTATTCCAGTGGTCTCCAAACTGCTCCCCACAGGCCAGACGTGGCCCTCTGCTTGCTTTTATATAGTCTTTTGGGGCACTATTCTTCACACGGACACCAACAATGGTGCATAGTTGCTCCCAATGAAACTAACAATGGGACATTATTCCTACCATTGATACCAATAGTGGGACACTATTTCTCCCACTAATACCAATGATGGGGCATTGTTTACCCCCACTGACTTTATGGCATTTTGTACTTCTACTGGCCACAATCCAACCCTCCTAAAGTCTGATGGTCAGTAAACTGGCCCTATGTTTAGAAAGATTGCAGTCTCCTTTTATATTCCTTTCTCCCAATAGTGTCCCTGCATTGTCACTCTCTCAAGGCTTCCGAAAATGGCTACAACATTTCAACACACATTATGGAGGCATAACTCACTGTCTTAACCTTAAAAAAAACTTGCCCTGAGATTGCCTTGCTGTTAAAGCCAAAGTGCATGTATGAAGACATGAAGTGGCTGCAAAGAGGCTGGAGGTGATAACCATCACTGAGATGCATTTCAGGATCAAAACCAGTTATACGATAAAAACTAAAAATAATCACTACAATATTGGTCACTTCCCAAAGCAGACAATGCTTTATTTTAACTGTAGATTGTGCGGATTCTGCCTAAAGCCCCCTTTACTAGAAAACTGAATGCTGGTTATCACAGTTTTTATCTTTTTATTTAAAAATTATAATCTAGGCTTCATCTGACAGTTTCACTAAACCTAAGCGAGCCATTTATGACCCATCATTATCTTTAGATACCATGTCTTAAAGTTGTTTTAAAGGCTTAAGATTCTATTCCTTAAAGTAAAAAAAAACAAAAAAACAAAAAACAAACAAACAAACAAAAAAACAATTTTCCAGTATCAGCCCCACCCCCAACCAAATATTTACTTTGTTCCTCTTTCTATCCAGCTCTGTTCCCAAGAGTGGCAACTCTGCTCTCTCTTTTCTCACAGGACTCAGGAGCAACAGCAGGAGCCATTAGTCAAAACCTGTGAGGAGTGAGCAGGGGGTGGGGCCAAACCACAGTGTGCGTCTATAGACACACAGAGCCCGACTTGGGAACAGGCCCACACATCTGCCCCCATAGCAAGCAGCTTGCTATGGGGGCACTTGGAAGGTATGAGAAGAGGAGAGCACCAGCAAGGGAGCCCAGAAGAGGAGGTTTGGGGACACTTTGCAACACCATTGCATGTGTATTATTTTCATTTTTAAAAATTGCCTGTAACCAGTTAAACTCCACCTTATAGCAGTTTTACTGCTACAGGGCAGACTCCCTGTGCAAAATCACGTATATAAACGTGATCTGCACTGCCGCCGTGTTCACGGGCAGGTAGAACATACGTCCGGCGGTGCTGTGATCTGGTACAGAACTGATCACTTAGCAGATTCAGACCAATGATGTAAGCCTGTGTTTACATTACACAGGCACAGGAAATAATGCAATCTTCTCTCCCTGGAGCACATTCTGTTCCAGAGAGAGAAGAAAGCAGATCTACGCAAGTCCAAGCACCACACTTTTACAGTAAAAGTACGGCTAGTTCACTTTTAACCCCCGATCGCCCCTCAGTTAACCTCTTCACTGTCCTGTCACCAGTGTCATTAGTACAGTGTACAGATTTTTTTTTTTTACTGATCACTGTATTAGTTTCACGGGTGACTTAAGATCGTGTTAGTGTCAATTAGCGTCCCTTCAAGATAGCGTCAGATTGCCTGCCACTACATCAGTCATCACATTTAACCCATTGATTGCCAGGAACACGCTCACATACACAATAAACCTCCATTGCTAGTATAATGTCTAAAACAGATCAATATCTTTGATCAGATCAGAACTATACCAGTGTTCACATTATTATAGTGTCCCCACCCCTTCTTCTCCCCCAGTAAGTGCAGTGTCAGTAGATCACGGTCACTTGATACATTGCACAGAGAACTGCAGGGTTAGCAAGATCAGGCCTGATCTCTGCTAGCACTAGCAGGTAATTTGTTTTGTAGCGGTTCAAGCAGTCCCTGACAGCCAGGTGCTCTTTCCCCATGAGGCACACTAGGTACCTATAAATTTAGTGACCAAAATGTCCAAGGAAGGTACACTAGTGAAGAGGCCTACAGGATTCTGAGAATGTCAGATGAGAGCAAAAGGGAAAGCTCACTGACAGAATCTGGTTCAGAAGATGCACCTGTAGAGAGCAGCGGCACCCTGACAAATTGCTCACACAATGGAGTAGAGGTCCCTGCATATGCCATTTCAGGCATACCCGACCCCGTTCCCAGGTTTCTGACAATTGTATGATGATTCTCATATGCAGCAGAGTGCCAGTACTAGTGTCGCTCTACCTTTTGATAAACCTGCGAGCACCAGCGGCCTAGTACATCCTGGTCTTTTACATTCCAGCACTGCAGTATCACTTGGTGACGCGAGTCCCTTAAGTGCAGTATAAGCTGGTGCGGTGGCTAGCACAAGTAGTGTCCCGCAGCCACCAAGAATTCGAACACAGGCCCATACAGCCCATAGTGTCCTTCTGGATGTGCTTGCAAATCCTGATTGGCAGCCCAAAAATTCTACCGCACCTGTACTTCCTCCTTTCATTGCCCAATCCCGAATTCAGGTGGAAACAGCAAACTTAAATTACTCCCCTTGATTTTTTGGAGCTGTTTTTGATGGAAGATCTGTATGGATTGATTGTGGATCAAAGCAATTTATACGCACAACAATTTATTGCCGCCAGCCCAAATTCAAACCTTACCAGACCATTTACATGAAAACCTATTACGGTTTCCGAATTTAAAGTTTTTTGGGGCTTAACTCTCAACATGGGCATTATTAAAAAAAAGGAAATGTGGTTGTATTGGTCCACAGGCCCGAGTCATCACATGCCCGTGTTCTCTGCTGCCATGGCCAGGCATAGATATGAGAATATAATGAGATTTATGCATTTCCGTGATAATACACTGTCGTCCTCAGGGTAACCCTGAATATGACTGGCTCCACAAAATTCGGGCCCTGATAAGTCACCTTAGCCAGAAATTTGCAGATGTGTGTACTTGCCAGCAAAACATCTGCGTTGATGAGTCCCTCATTCATTGTTCTGGTCTCCTTTCATTCAAATAATTTCTCCCCAGCAAGTGTGCCAGATATGGGGTCAAAATGTATAAGAGCTGTGAAAGGGCAACAGGCTATACATGTAATTTTCGGATTTATGAAGGAAAAAAGATAGTCACGTGCAGCCCCCTGGATGCCCAGACTACATGGGGAGCAGTGGCAAGATAGTTTGGGACTTGGCATCATCCTTTTTCCATATGGGGTACCACTTATACAATTTTTATACAAGTGTGATACTATTTAGACATTTGTATGATCTTGAAACTGGCACGTGGAGTACCGTGTGAGCTAATCGCCGGAGCTTCCCCCAACGGCTTATAAATACCAGTCTTATAAAAGAGGGAGGAAGCCTTCTTGAAAAACTAGGAATTGCTCACAGTGAAGTGGAAGGACACACTGGATGTTATCGTCCTGTCTTCCATTCACACAGACACAACCATCCAAATTTCCATGGTAGCTGGTGTTGTTTAGAAGCCTCTCTGTGTCCACGACTATAACCTTAACATGGGAGGTGTGGACTTCAATGACCAGATGATGAAGCCATACTTAGTTTCCCGTAAAGCCAGACACTGGTACCAAAAGGTGTCTGTATATTTATTTCAATTGGCTCTGTACAATGCTTTTGTGCTTTTCAAAGCTACTGGAAGAAGTGGATCCTTCCAGGAAGAGATCATCACAGCCCTTTTGTATCCAGACCCAAAATCCCAAACCCCTAACCCAGATGCAGTGAGGCGGCTGCATGAGAGGCATTTTACTGATGCCATTCCTGGTACCCCAACCCAAAGTCACCCCAAAAAAGATGTATCTGTAGCAGACACAGAATTAGGCGTGACACCCGCTTTTTTGTCCCTCCTATTCTGGTCAACCTGGTCTCTGCCTCAAGGACTGCTTCTGTTGCTACCACACACTAGTGGAGTATTAGTATAGGGTACAGAACAGCACAGTCTAGGGCACATATAAACACAGGGTCTGGAAAGATGTTAAGTAGTCTGGAAAATATTGCATTTTGAGAGACTAACATCTGGAGGTTACAGTTTAAAATAAAGTAAAAAAAAAAAAGAATAAAACAATAAAAATAGTTGTTATTTTATTGAAATACTGTTTTAATGTTACGGTTTTATTGTTAACCATTGCTTTTATTGCAGGAACGCCATTCAGCTGCAGCGCCAGTCTGTTTATTCTATACATAAGTGCGGGCAGCACTGTTGGATGAGATTTTTCATCCACAGTTATAACAAAAAAAACCCCATATATGCCCAAGCATGGGGTAGTCAGTGGGTGGAACACTCCAATGCTTCAGGCATATATTTTTTTTAAAAATTTTTGCCAGAAATGTTTTCATCCACATCAATTGATGTGAATAGAGGAATCTGTTCTGTTCTTTTTTTTTTCCATTCAGTTCATGGGCTGAATGAAAAAAAAAATTTCATGTATGACCACCATTAGAAGTGGGTGGATGCAGTGCGGTATATTCTAATAGTGGGCATACCACATTCTTTCTGGCAGAGATTTCTTCTCTTTTCATTCAGCCCACAGGTTGCATTAAAAAAAAAAATAGAACATAACATATATACCCAACTAGGTCCAGTGACATACTAGTACATCACTGGACTTTGAGTGGTTATACAAGGAGGAGATGCCCCCTCCCGCTGCCTTCCACGACTTTCTTGGGCAGTCCCGAGCAGTCGAGGATCCTGAGAATGCAGCCGGCATTTTTGCAAGTTGACCATAGAGCTGATTGGAGACCGGAATGGGGCCAATCATCTGTATAGTCTAAGAAAGTGGAAACTACGAGCATTTCATCACTTCAATTTTGCCGGATATAAACAGCACCATTTTTAAATATGGAAAGCATCTGATCTTTGTTTCTATTATAAAATTTTGCAAACAGGTAATTTTCCTCCATCACTGATGTGGGTTGATGAGGTTGCACTGATGGGCACTCATAGGCAGCACTGATGGACACTGATGAGGTGGCACGAATAGGCAGCACTGATGGGCACTGATAGGCGGCATTGATGATGCTGCACTGATAGGCGGCACTGTTAGGCAGCACTGATGGGTGGAACTGATGGGCAGCACTGATGGGCACAGGTGGGGGGCACTGTAGGGCACAGGTGGGGGGCACTGATCATCAGGGCACTTATTATTATTATACAGTATTTATAAAGCGCCAATAGTTCGCTCAGCGCTGTACGTTACAAAGGGGGACAGGACATGTGACAGAACAATACCAATACAATGCAAAACATGAGGGGATCGAGGGCCCTGCTCTTTCGAGCTTACAATCTAGAAGGGACGGGATAGTGGTACAGGAGGAGATAGCTGTGGGGGATGGAGTGGTAGGAAGAGTGGAGGAGGTCGGTCAAGTTAGCAGGGGGTAGGCTTCCCTGAAGAGATGAGTTTTCAGGGTGCGCCTAAAGGAGAGGAGAGTAGGTGATAATCTTATGATTATCAGTGACGATTCTTATGATCAGTGATCACTGACTTATGATCAGCGACGATTCTTTCGCTGGCAATTGCCGGTTCTCGGCAGTACTTTCCTTAAGCTGTGACAGCGTGAGGAAAGTGCACGTGATAACCGGCAACTCTATTTACCTGGTGATCTGCTGTGTCATTGGACACAGCTGATCATGTGGTAAAAGGCCGCCGTGATTGTCTGTTTACCGTTTCACGTCATCAGCTGTATCCATAGGACACAGCGATCACCGGCGGCGCTGGGGGGCGTGTTCTGGAATTACGTCCATAGACATCGTCCAAGGATTACACAACCGCGCTGTAGCCATCCTTCGGCTATAGCACGGTTGGGAACCGGATAAGGGCAGAGGAGATATCTAGAGTCCAAGAGACCCCAGATTTCTCAGAAATGAATACCTGTCATTGCCTATTGCTATCACATGGGATGTTTACAAAAAAAAATTAAATTGACAGTGTAAAAAAAAAAAAAAAAATTAAAGCACCCTCGTCCCCCAGTGCGTGCGCACAATGGCGTATGCAAGCGTCGGCCCCGTGTCAGTATGTAAACAGTGAATGCACCATGCATGTGAGGTATCACCACAAATGTCAGATCGAGGGCAGCTATTGTAGCACTAGGCCTCCTGTGTAAATCTAAAATTGTAGCCTGTAAAGGCTTTTAAAGTGTCGCCTATAGATATGTATGTAGTGTGTTGACATTGCATGGGGCGTGCACAGTTTTAGAGCATGTAATGTTTGGTATCTATTTATTCAACATACCATCCTCTTTTATATTTTATCAAACAATATATTGTGTTTTTGCACATTAAAATTAAAAAAAGGAAACTTTTTTAAATTTGCATTTGAAAAATCACTGCTCAAGTACTATGCGACATAAAAAAAATTGCAACACCCACCATTTTATTCTCTTGGGCATCTGCGTTAAATTTCCTAGCAAAAAAAAAATACAGATTTTTTCATGTGAACAAAGTGTAATAAAAGGCTTGGTCTTCAAGTGGTTAGAAGAGTGAGTGATATGTGGCATAACCTAATGCTGGGCATAAAATGCCAAGATAACAACCCCCTCAAATGACTCCTTTTTGGAAAGTAGACACCCCAAACTATTTGCTGAGAGACATGTTGAGCCAATAGAAGAATTTATTTTTTTAAATTTTCCAAAAAAGTGTGGTAATTTTTTTTTTTTGTTTTTCTTTTTTTTTTTACACAAAGTTCTTATTAAATGATATATTGCTCGCCATTGGGTACATGTGGAATTACACCCAAAAATACATTCTTCAGGCTTTTAAAAGGGCTTTATTTCCTCATTACACTTCCTGACTACCTAGCATAGTTTTGGAGGCCCTGAGATTCCAGAATAGTACAAAACCCCTCAAAAAGATCCCTTTTTGGAAAGTAGACACCCCAAGGAGTTTGATAAGAGGCATGGTGAGTGTTTTGCAGATCTCGTTTGTTGCCACAATTTTTTGGAAATTGAAGAAAGAAAACAAAAAGTTCTCTTTTTTTTATTTTTCAAAACCTTGTGAAAAAAATGAGACCTGTAAAGTGCTCACCATGCCTCCTATTAAATTCCTTGCGGTGTCTACTCTCCAAAAATGGGTAATTTGTGGGGGGGGGTTGTGTTATCCTGGCATTTCAGGACCTCTAAAACTGTGATAGGTAGTGAGGAAGTGAAATGAGGAAGTTACACACCTTCAGCCTTTCAAAGTGGTTATTGGATTTCGGGCTCCTGTATGTGGCTAGACCAACAACTCTTACACATGTGGTATCCCATACTTGGTAGAAGTAGCAGAAGGTATTTTGGAGTGTAATTCCACATATATCCATGGCATGTGTGAGCAATATATCATTTAAGTGCCAAATTTGTGTATAAAAATTTTTATGTCATTTTCCAAAAACTTGTGGTAAAAATAAAGTATTCCATTTACAACATGCCTCTCAGCAAATAGTCTGAGGTATTAACTTTCTAAAAAGGAGTCATTTGTGGTGGGATTGTGCTATCCTAGAATTTCAGAGCATCGGTAACTTTGGTAGGTAGTGAGGAAGTGAAATGAGGAAGTGAAATGAGGAATTTACGCACCATAAAACTTTCAAAGGGATCATTGGATTGTAGGCTCCTGTCTGCGGCTAGACTGCCAAAAAGTCTCACACGTGTGGTATCCCCATACCCAGGAGGAGTAGCAGAATTTGGAGTGTAATTCCAATGGCATGTGTGAGCAACATACAATTTAAATGTACAACTTTGTGTAAAAAAAAAAATTTTTTTTTTATCATTTTCCAAAAACTAGTGAGAAGCAAAATATATCTTCCATGGACTCAACGTGCCTCTCAGCAGATAGATTAGGGTTGTCTACTTTCTGAAAGGGGTCATTTGGGGGTGTTTGTACTGCCCTGACATTTTAGCACATCAAGAAATGTGATAGGCAGTTAGAAAGTAAAACTGTGTGAATTCCAGTATCCATACCATAGTTTGTAGATGCTATAAAACTTTCACAGAAACCAGAATACACTTATTGGTATTTTTGGTTATCAAAGACATGTAGCAGAATACATTTTGGCCTAAATTGTGGACTGAGTTTACTATATATTTTTTTTAACCAAAAAGTAAAACATATAGGGTTTTTTTCAATATTTTGGACTTTTATAGCACAAAAAAATAAATAAAACCCAGTGGTGATCAAATAAATAAAGCTCTATTTGTGTGATAGAAGGACATAAATTTCATTTGGGTACAGCATTGCATGACCTTGCAATTAGTAGTTGAAATCGGGCAGCGCCAAATAGCAAAAAATGGCCTGGTCAGGAAGAGGGGTAAATCTTCCGGAGGGAAAGTAGTTAAAAACACTTTAAAGTCCATGCATCCTCTTTTTTTCTTAAAGTGGGGTAAACCTTGAAGTAGAGATACTGTACAATTAATTAGCTCTTTAGTTCCTGTGCACTCTTATAAGTCCATACATGGTTGACAGGTCATTAGATGTAATCTTTTAACACAAAATAGTTTTGCAATAGTTCCCATTATACTGTGTATGACCATTTTTAGGTCATTGGAAAAACAAATATAAAACGTCCAGTTTCTTAAGCCATTTACTGCACATTGCCACATCTCACATTTCAGTGTCAGTTTGTGTAAGGGAAATTTCACAACTTTTTCTCATGTCTAGGTACCAGGAAGACTGTCATTAATAGAATACACTTTAGATAAATGTAATTTTAAAGATGATTTTACCCATCTGTATGGCATTGTTATGGGATTTAAAACATGTTGCCATTGTTAACTTTTCATGAATTTACAGACATTTTGTAAATTTCGTCTGATTTACAAACTGTTCATATATCCATTATGGACATCAGTCACCCATAAAAAATATGGCCGTGGGCCGGCTTCTGAACTGCGCATGCACAGTTCCAAAGCTGGCCGGCCTTGGCCAAGCTGAGACAAAGAGTAGACAAGCAGTGATGTCATGCCACTACTTGGCGTCTTTTATGACTGAGAAAGGAGTCAAGAACTCGGAGCCGGAGGACAGGGTAGCCAAAAGCATGAGAATACAGAGAATGGATTGGAGATAATGGTAGAATACACACAGGACAGAAATTATGGTAAAATACAGAGGATGGAGATGATGGTAGAATACACGCTGGAGGATTGAGAGGATGGTAGAGTACAGAGATAATGGAACATCTGCTGCACTGTATGAGAACAGGTTGGGTGTTAGGAGGTATTTTGGAGTATTTTACCCATTTTGTCTCCTTTTGTACCCTTTGTTGGGGGTGACATGGGGAGGGGAGCAGACAAAGAAGAGAGGGCAGTGAAAGTCCATGGAGGGAGAGGAGAGACACCCCCCCCTCCCACACACACACACACACACACACACAGACAAGAAGATGCCTCCAGAGGTGAGTGTTGGAAAGGAGAGTGGTAGGTACATAGGTGAGTGGTGGAATGGGGGAAGCAAAGGTGCATGGCAGAATTGGGAGTACAGAGATGAGTGGTGGAATGGAGGGTAAGGTCTGTCACCCACCGCAGCTGGGACTATGGACACTGGAGATGGACTCTGGAGGAGAACTTGGAGATGGGGACAGAGGTGTGATGAGAGGAGCCCTACAGAGGACCATACCTGACTACCCTATACACTAGCCAGCAATGAAGGTGGTCAGTGAAAGGCAGCTGCAGACTGCAATGGCCACACATAGTCTGAGCAGGGAGTAACAGATGTAAGGGGGGGACACTGATATAAAGGTCCCCCTTATCTTAGTGTACTCACTTTATGGAAGGTGGTCTGTTCCCGGCATTCCCCCCTTACATCAAAGTCTGCAGGATTCCCCCCTACGGTGCATGGGGGAACTCAGTGGATCCTGATGTAAAAGGGGAACCCTGTGGACTCTGATGTAAGGGAGAACTTTGTGGACTGATGTAAAGAGGAACGCTGTGGAGTCTGATGTTAAGGGGAGCTCTGGGAACACCTATGTAAGGGGTGCTCTGGTGACCAAAGACCCCCTTACATCAGAGTTTCCCTTTACACCAGAGTCTGCAGCATTCCCCCTTAAATCAGGGTCCACAAAGTCCCTTTTACATCCAGGTACACAGAGTTTTGTGCTGTTCAGTGCTCTGGAGCACTGTAATGGGGAAACCTGCAGACTCTGATGTAAGGGGAATTCTGTGCTGGGTTATATTAACCTGAACTTCATGTAAATGGAGAAATATGTTTTTTGCCTTTTGTTATACTTTAACCACTTCAATACCAGGCACTTATACCCCCTTCCTGCCCAGGCCAATTTTCAGCACTGTCGCACTTTGAATGACAATTGCGCAGTCATGGAACATTGTACCCATATGAAATTTTTAGCATTTTTTCACACAAATAGAGCTTTCTTTTGGTGACATTTAATCACCACTGCATTTTTATTTTTTGCTAAATAAAACAAAAAACACCTGAAACTTGAAAAAAAAAAAATGCACTTTTCTTCGTTTGTTATAATTTTTTGCAAATAAATAACAGTTCTTCATAAATTTAGGTCAAAATGTATTCTGCTACATTTCTTTGGTGAAAATAATAATAATAATTGAATTTGTATTTATTTTGCAAATGTTTCAATTTTTTTTTTTAATTATTACATTTTTTCTTTTTTTTTTTACCATTTTATTTTTCAGCACACTGTGACCAAAGCAATACAATGTTACCATAGTAACATTAAACTACTTTGGGCAAGTGATCAGGATTTTTTTTTTTTTATTACACATTGTGATTGCAAATACCATAGTCTATTCAACTATGGAGTGTATGTGTGTGTGTATATATTGCGCTGCGATCGCGCAAACAAATTCACGGGATGCGATGCCCAAAAAGGTTCCAGAACCTTTTTTGGGTGTTGCACATCTCGCAATTTGGTTTACGTGATCGCGGTGTGTTTGTTGCACAGAAAAACGCACCCCAATCACGGCAAAAACACGGCAAAAACTCCCTGAAATGAAATGAATGGCACCTGAAAACATGATTGTGCGTTTTCACACTTTTACAGCGCATTTTCAAATCATGGGCAGAATCGCGGCAATTCTGATTTGAAAAACCCTAATTTGAAGGGAGTATGAAAAAAATTTTATTCACAATATATTTATAGAAGGTCAGAACATATTGGCCGCATAAAGGATAATCAGGGGAGGTTGATCACAAGAGATATGAAGAAGGCAACTGTATTAGATACATTTTTCTCAATTTATATGAAGGAAAAGGGGTATATTAAAGTGGAACTGCACTGCATCTGAACACCACAAACCAAAAATGCATTTAATTCATTTTTAATATTCAAAGCAAACTCATCCATCCATGTCTACATGCTTTATTTTGCTGAGAAATCACCTTGAAAAACACCCCCTGGCATTTCTGGCAATGGCCATCTTGAGCAAGGGCAGATGATTCATGTATCATTTACTTCCTGGAACCCATCTGCTCTTAGCTCAGCCAAAGGCTGAGCCAAGAACACTTCCTCCCCTCCTGAAGACTACTGGGATGACATCATGTACCTAGGCATGGAAACCAGGAAGTAACTTAAGAAATGTAAAAAAAAAAAAAAAAAAAAAAGTTTAAACACAAGTAAATATGATATACTTTCCTGTTTACTAATGATAGCAGCATAAGTATTAAAATAGTCCATGATGACAGAGAGTGAAGTTAAACAAGACACATTAAACAAGACAGTAATGTTAACAACAGTATATTAAATGTACACTTGTGTCTGACAGAGTCCAGTGTTCAAAAATGACCAGAAAACGTAATGTGAAAAAATCACCAGGACAGGACTGCTTACAACCAAGAGTTCTCAAACTTAGCAATGTTATAGCCAGACCATTTGTCCCTAGTTTTTAGGGACAGCTTACTGACTTGAATGGTGCCAGCAGATTGACCACAGACCAGTCAGCCTAAATCATTAGTATGCAAACTGTTGAAAAGAATCATAAGTGACCATACCCAAGAATTTGCTGATGAAAATAGTAATTAGTAGCAACCACAATGAATTTATCAAGGGCTGTTCTTGACATTCAATGAGGAGTTGAGCTGTAATTTGGATAGAGGAGGCCTGTGGATATAGTGCATCTAACTTTTGGTTAGGTATTTGACACAAATGATTAATTATTGTCTTTTTCCTGTTCTATAGGTGCTCACACGACCTCTGTCCTCAACTGCATAAGGAGTTTAGATTGGGGGGGGGGGTGTTAGCAGGAAGGCAGGAGCAGAAAAAGCAATACACCAGAGGGCATGTCAGCTAGAAGTGCTCATATGCCTAGCATAGTCAGTATGAAATAGGAAAACAAGGGGACTGGAAGGATTGCCAGGTATTTCACACAAAGGATGTGCAAAGGGAACATGATGCATTTCACAAAATATGAAATATTGGGGTAACATACTCTTAACATTTAAGTATATACTTTAGATATATTTTATATTATTTTTATATATTTCCTCTGCTAATTTCTCTGCTCAATGGAAACAAAAAAATTGTTTTTGCCAAAGCTATCTAATGTATACTGATTTTGTAGGGAAATAAATCATTTAGGTTGCTGCTGGTTTTATAAGCCAAAGAACCTTTTGCACATGTAATTTATGTAATGCCACAATACAGTGATACTGATGCAGCTTTCAAGAATTCTAATGTTCTGTAGAACCACGTACAGCTTAACCAGCAATTTTTAGGGCCAGTTATGTGTAAGCTGGAATTTACTTTAGGTCTGGTTCACACTATCGTGGATCAGTGGGCCATTTTGAATGGGCTGCTGTGCCTGCATTTCACGCAGGAAAAAGGTTCCTGCACTATTTTAAAAATACATTGACTGTGAAAATTGCATGGTGCTTTTGCAAATGCACTGCGTTTTTAGATGCATGGGGGTGCCATCTGGAATGGATGGCAGCCCCGTGCATTTTGGCTGCGGGTTGTTGCAGGTGTGGGAACATGTGCAATTCCCGTACCTGCAGCCAACCACAATAGTGTGAACCTGCACTGATGGTCATTGGTAGTGTTATTTCAAACTACCCTCCCTATTAGTAAGCAGTATTTGTGTTAAATAACCCCTTTATGCTGCATTAGTGGCCAGGGGCAATTTTTATTAACTCCTTCATTCTGCAGCATAAAGGGATGAATTAACACTGACTTTGGTGCCGCTAAAAAGTACAAAGGGGTTATTTAACTTGCACTAGTCACTAATGTATCAGTGACCAGTGCAGCACATTAACCCCTTCATGCTGCACATTACTAATAAAATTAACCTCTTTACTGGCCTCCATCATGTATACCCCTCCCCCCCAACTGTAAGTGTGAAGTGGCATTTTACAATAGGCTGGGCAAGAAGCATATTTCCGCTTTTGCAGACATATTGGGATAACCTCACCTTTGTATTCGGTACATATCCCCATTCACAGAGCATACCTTTAAAAAATAAATTGCAGCTTAGCTTTTTTTTTTTAGATGCTCCATACTGGACCCTCCAGCAAGAAAAAATACTACTGTATTTGCTGGTGTATAAGACGACTTTTTATACTTAAAAACATACCCCAAAAATCGGGGGTCATCTTATATGCAGGGTATACAATGTGAAACTTTAGTTCATTTGGGCCAAGCTGGCTCAAAACGAACGTCCCTAATTGGTCAGCCCGCTGGATGTGCAGTAATACCGTATGTACGGTAGCTTCGGCTACATACAGTATACCGCGCTGAGCCAATCACAGCAAGCGATGTACTCTATTAATGAATACAAAGCCTGCTCGGATTAGCAGTGGTTGTGACATCATCAGCCCACCTCTCTGACTCAGCCAATCTGAGCAGACTTTGTATTCATTAAGAGAATACATTGCTTGCAGTGATTGGCTCAGTGCAGTATACTGTATGTATACTGTACAGGGGCGTACTGACCATTTGGAAACTCGGGCACTGCCTGAGGGCCCGGGGTCAATAGGGGGCCCCATGAAATGCCCCTGGTACCTTTTTTATAGGCATTTTGGGTGTGCTTTGAGTGTGGGCAAGGACACAGGGGCCCCATGATCCCCTATTGCCCGGGGCCCCATGAGTTGTCAGTCTGCCCCTGATACTGTATATAGCCGATGCTACCATACATACAGTATTACCGCACATCCAGCGGGCTGACAGATTAGTGGGTGTATTTAAACAAAATGGCTGGTAGACAAGACCCCATCGTGGCTCCAGCAAGAAGAAGGAAATATGAAGCCAGTTTCAAACTGAAAATTGTAAACTTTTCCAAGGAACATAATAACTGTTGTCCTTCCTCCCTCCCCGTATTCTTCTGGGACACGTGACAGGTCCCAGACTACGGGACCATTCACATGGCATGCGCAATGGGCACCCGGCTGGGAGCTGGGGAGAGAGGACAGGCAGAGAATCCGCCTGCAATGAGGACACTGTTTTTGTAGTTGCTGACTTATTTTTTTACATTTTGACTGCGGCTCTGCTTTAAGAAGGTGGAGTAGAGAAGATGAGGGGAGAGATGACAGAATATTTAATGGAATCCCAAATGGATAAAATACGAGTCAACACTGGGTTGAAGGGGGGCTGGAGAAACATTCAGTATGTCCACAGGGTCCACAAAGATTCACCCTGTTCATAGTGTAGCTGAATTAGTAAGGCAATGTGGGCTGATTTTTAATAGTAAAAGATGTTGGGTATGCCCAACTTCCCTTAAGATTTGGCCTTACATTTCTATTCAGTCTGGGTCCAGTTGAGCCCAATATAAATTTTAAGACTTAGAGTTGCAAGGATCACAAGATATTTGAAGGTAATGGGATGGATATGTCCCAAAATGGGTAGTGTAGATTAGGAATATAGAACATTTTAATTTTATGGATGCACCCAAACCATAAAATAGGAGTATGATCCCAGTATGTTAATGAATTCCTAAGATGTTTAGTGAGGGGGTGTTGGCTTTGTATAAAAAGTCATAGGCCTGAAGGTGTTCAATGCCAAGGTGTGAGATAGTACTGGCCCATTGAAAAGAAAGTCTGTAGGGACTGTTGAAAAGGTAGAGGTAGGGCAACATTCAAAATGTTAGATTTTAAGCAATTCAGGTGGAGACTATGAATAGGAAAATAGGACGGTCCTGTGGTAGACACTTGAAATCTCCAAACCCTTAATATCTTTGATCACATATGTGTGTTAAGTGGCTGTAACATGAGAACAAACAACGGTGATAAGGGGCATCCCTGGCATGTGCCCCAACAAATCAGGAAAGGAGGGGACCTAAAACTTTAGTATTCAATGACAGATGAGCTGTCATAACACATTAACCCATTTCAGGAAAGCATTGCCAATGACCCAGTGGCATAAAGTGGTGTGCAAATATGACCATGACAAAGAATCAAATGCTTTGCACATATCCAAAGAGCAGTGCCATCTGCTGTGATCTCTTGAAGAATCATGCATCTAATGTTATTAGAAGCCTGGCGATGGGGAACGAAAACCACCTGGTCTCTATAAATAAGGTGGTTAAGGAGAGAGTTTAGTCATTTAGCTAGGAGTTTAACAATGAGATGAAGCGACAGTTAGCCCAAGAATGGGTGCCCTTGCCTGGCTTCAGAAGAAAGACCACACTAGTTTCCAGCCTAACCACCAAGGTTACATCTCGTTTTCGTCGGTTAAAACATATTAGTAAGGTGCAAGGCCACAGTGTGTTCAAAGAGGTTACAGACCAGTAAGTATACACAATAAACAAAAAAATAAAAGTTTTCTCTAATGTGAGAGCGTCCCTATCCTATCATTTGGCTACCTGTGGGGTTAAGAGTTTATTTAAGAAAGTCCACAGAGAACCAGAACACCATTTGTGTGACAACATTATGTGGAGATGCTCCCTGTGCCAGATGTCAGTTTTTTTAAAAAAAGAGCATGGTCGTAAGGGGCGCTGCCCACATGGTCGCATCATTCATTCACAGAGTTCTGTGAATGAATCAACTACCTTACTGACATCCTTTGTGGCTGTTGGCTTGACGTTCTCAATGAAATACCACAGCGCTGTTGAGTGCTCTGGTAGTTTATTTATTCTTCCTGTCAGTGTAAAACTGCCTGACCATACAATGTCAGAGCAGCCCTACTGTCTAAAGATATGGAGCTCAAAAGCAAGGCCGTCAGTTGAAAGAACTTCGGCCTGGGATGACGAACCCATCCCTGGAGGAGTAGAGTCTGGAGAGTTTGTCAGTCTCTGGGGGAAGGGGGGTGAGAAATTCTTCAATGTCGCAAACTATGTCCTCCTTGGCCACCAAGATGCGATCAGCGTGAGGTGGCCTGACTATAGGTTTAGCTCCTGCAGCACCCGCAGGACTAATTAATTAAAGCCAGTGGAGAGAAAGCATAGGCCAGTTCAAAATCCTGGCCTCTCCACTGTCCTGTTGTGGCAGCAAATGAAACATCTTTTGATTCAGCTCCCATTCTCCTTGTTGGATTGGCTGCTGGCTGAGAAAGTCTGCTTCCTAATTTTTTGACCCCCTTTAGGTTTGCCGAGATGACGAGCAACCTTCCTTCAGCCTATCTGAAGGTCTCTTTGGCTGAGTCCAGAAGCTGTTCAGACCTGGAACACCCCTGATGGTTCAGGTATGCCACCACTGTGGGGTTGTCTGGCCTGAAACTGGTTTAGATTCCTGAGATTTATGATGAGACAATATTTTCCTGATGTTTTTCAGACTACAATGAAAGGAGTAAAATCCCCAATACTGCTGGTCACTTGGTACTAGAATTACCACTTTTGGTTCTGCAAGTTCTTGAATACCCTCCAGGAGCCCTTTTTTTAGCTCGTCCCTTGGAGGATGAGTAAGAGTACAATCAGTGGGGGTCAAGATGAGAATTCTAGGTGGTAGCCTTCTCTTATGACCTGACAAATGTAAAGACTGTCTGAAATCTCCTCCCATTGAGAAGCAAATTGAGACAGTTGGCCCCCACCCAAATCATGGCATTATTTTGCTTCCTTGCCGGTGATGCCCAGAGAAGCAAACAGCAGATGGTCTTTATAATATGCGCAGGGTGGGTAAGTGAGCGCTAAAAGTATCTAAAACTGCTGAAAACACCAAAAGGCACCAAATAATGGCTCTAAAATCGTTTCACATAACTCTGTGGGTAGTGGGAAGCTCACATAGAGCCCCAGAAAGAGGCGGCCAATAGCATGATATTGTTTCCAATATGTTATGTTTATTGCATCCAGTAAGTAAAAAAAAGCATAAGGAAAGGCAAATACTGACCAAGTAACATGAATCAAAGATTGCCACCGGGACCCACGTGGTGCCGGCGGCGTGACGTCACTGCACTATAGCTCCTCCTTGACGCGTTTCGTGCAATAGCACATAATCATAGGGGGGTGTGCCTAGCACATGGCCTTTGTCTACCCCTGTTCTTATTAGACTTCCTCTTGGACCTTTGTTGTCTGTCCCTGGGACCTCTAAAAAATTTCTTGAAGTTGTCCCTTCTGGGTTTAACAGGGAACTTCTTTCCTTTCTCAGAGGACCTGGCGAGTACCATCTCCAGACCTGATGTAAATAGGGAGCCCTCGAATGGTAAGCCTAATCTTCGACGTGAGATCTCCCTCCAACACTTTAACCCATACGGCTCGTCCCAAAATAATAAGCGTGCCAATGTTGGAAGATGCCCTCACTGCCTATACTGCTGCATTTACCAGATATGCTATGGCTTTCTCTATCACAGAAGGGAAGTCAAAGACTTCCTCTTTTTCAGTTCCCCGTGACAAGTGCCTAGTGACCCTATCGACCCACAAATCTGTTTTCCTGGTGATACAGGTAGCAGCAAGTGCAGGACCCATGGCTGATGGGTTGATGCTCCTTGCCTTGTGTTGGAGTGTCTCTGTTCTACAGTCCATCAAATTTTTAATGTTACCGGAATCTTCAAAGGAGAGGTCAGATTTTTTAGTGACCTGTGAAAGCACAGCATCTAACTTCATAAAATTTGTCTTAGTCTTCCTCCCTGAATCAGAATCTCCTTTTTCCAAGTTTTGGGTCTGACCTTCTTTTCAGGTTCCTTTCATTCCCTAAGTATTAGATCTTTTAGGAACTGGTGGAAGGGTAGAACCCTAGATTCAACTTTAACCAGCCCCCTGTACATTTTGCCCTGAGCTGAACATTCTTTGGGAGGTTCAGGAATCTCCTCTGAAGCCCTCCAAAACAAACAAGTTTCTCCGTGGCCTGACTTCATCGCTAGTCTCACTAGCTAAGTCTAGGTCCTCATTGCATTCATAACGAAATGCATTTCATTTTGTTTGATTTCAACCAAATTTGAAATTTTCCAATGGATTTGATATATTCAAATTTGAATCAAATTCCAATAGAAAATATTGAAATAGATCCACATTGTGAAAAATAGCTGGTTCCTTTCTATTTGAATTTCGGAAGACGGTTATATTAGATTTTATTCTGTTCTATGCTAATGTTTTTTCTATTCTATTCTTTTCTACTCTATTCCTTTTTCTATTTCATTTTTTTTCTATTCCTTTATTTTTTATTCAATTCTTTTTGAAATTTGAATTTCGAAAGATGGCTATATTCTATTTTTTTTTCTATTATATTATTTTCTATTCTTTTATTTTCTATTTGTTTTTATTCTGTTCTTTTATATTCTATTTTACTCTATTCAAATCTATTCTGTTTTATTCTATTCATTTCGAAATTCAAATTTCAGAGGATAGCTATATTCTTTGTTCTATTCAAATCTATTATATTCCTTTATTTTCTTTAATTTACTATTCTATGCTTTTATTTTCTATTCTATTCCAAATGAAATTCAAATTTTGGAAGACAGCTATATTCTAAACACTAAATCAGCAACAGGAAATCAGCAACAGTCAACAATGTTTATATTTCAAATTTGTTTTCAAATTAGATTTCATTTTCAAATTTTATTTGAATTCGATTATAATTTCAGACATTTTATTTTAGATACATCCAAATCTCCGAACAAAAATTTTTTTTCGAACTTCACTTTGGAAAAAAATGAACTGCATGTGTCTAGTCTTTCATACCCAGAGCTATGGTCTGATCCCTCTGGATCCTCTGCCTTCCCCTTGGTCCTCCTCTTCTGCACCCTGTGAAGGGGGGAGTCCCTGGAAAAAGGAGTCAAGCTTGGCCCCCCTTTGAAGCAACACTCTCTTGTAAGGAAGGACCCTCTCTGGGTATTAGATTCTCCTGTCCCACTCTCTGCACAGGGGTCATAGCAATATGGAAGGATTTAATAGCAGCCACTGTTTTGGCCTGCCCCAGAAACTCCATTTGCTAGGAGGAATGAGGGAAATATGTGCTAGTAGGGGAGAGAGAAGAGAGAGAGAGAAATAGAGTGGGAGGGGTGAGAGAGGGGGGGAGAGAGGGGGGGAGAGAGGGGGAGAGAGGAGGAAGGGAGAGGGGGAGGGAGAGGAGGGGGAGAGGGAGAGAGAGAGGGGGGGAGAGAGGGGGAGGGGGAAGAGAGAGGGAAGAGAGAGAGGGAAGAGAGGGGGGGAGGGGGGAAGAGAGAGAGGGGGGAAGAGAGAGAGAGGGAGATGGAGAGAGGGGGAGAGGGGGAGGAAGAGGGAGAGGGAGAGAGAGAGAGGGGGGGGAGAGGGAGAGAGGGGGGAGAGAGAGGGGGGAGAGGGGGGGTGAAGAGAGACAGGGTGAAGAGAGAGGAGAGAGGAGAGAGAGAAAGAGAGAGAAAGAGAGAGAGAGGAGAAGAGAAAGAGAGGGGAGAGGGAGAAGAGAAAGAGAGGGAAGAGAGAGAATCATATATACTCACACACTCATTGAACTCTCTCGCTCTCTCATTGGGGGGGGCACAATTTTTGAGTTGCCTAGGGCAGCACAAAACCTAAATACACCACTGCCACAGCCACTGGTGTCACATTCCCTTCCTCCTTTCTCCATGAGATGGTTAGGTCCAGCAGTTTCACACTGCTCTGGCTGTATTCCGCTCTGCTCTCCCAGTCACATTCACCACGCTGTCCCTGCCACCATATCGACTTGACAACCTCCTTGGATGCTTCCTAGTTCCTGCTCCAGCCTCTGAACCAGAAGTGAAACTGAAACCAAGGCCTGGAGTATGTGCCTCAGCCTTACATGCTCAGTAACCCAGCTGGGACTCCTGGAGGAGCAAGATAGAGAGCAAGCAGGGGACCTCTGTACAGTCTGTGGAACACACTCCTCTATGTCCAGATTGTTGCTGCTCATCCAGGGCAACCTGCGAGAGGCAACATGGCATGCAGGTTAGTTTATCCCTCTCTGGCAGTCCTAGATCTGCCTCACAGGGGTACCATCTGACCCTAGGTACATAGGGAAAGGGTTCCCCAAAAAGGTAGTTTCATATGGGATCATGCAGCTTTATCAAAGGGCCTTTGATAAAGCTGCATGGTCCCATATGAAACTACCTTTTTAGGGAACCCTTTCCCTAAGCACCTATGTCTTGAGCATAAGTTTTGGTGACCACACCCACCCATTTAATTTATGTTTACGGGCAAATCTGTGATCATACAGTTGCAAGAAAAAGTATGTGAACCCCTTGGGATTACGTGGAGTTTTGCATGAATTGGGCATAAAATGTGCTCTGAACGTCATCTAAGTCACAACAATAGAAGAACACAGTCTGCTGAACATAATACTACACAAACATTAGATGTTGCCATGGTTTAATTGCACATAACATGTAAACATTCACAGTGCAGGGAGGAAAAAGTATGTGAGGCCCTAGCTTAATAACTTCTCCCAGAGCTAATTGGAGCCAGGAGTGAGCCAACCTTGACCCCAATCAGTGTGATGATATTGGACGTGTTGCGGACAGCTGTCCTGCCCTTAAAAAACACACACCTGTTTTGGGTTTACTGGTTTCAAGAAGCACTGTCTGATGTGAACAATGCCTCGCAGAAAAGAGCTCACAAAAGACCTACGATCAAGAATTGTTGACTTGCATGAAGCTAGAAAGGGTTACAAATGTATCTCCAAAAGCCTTGATGTTCATGTGTCCACAGTAAGACAGACTGTCTACAAATGGAGAAAGTTTAGCACTGTTGCTACTCTCCCTAGTCGTGGGACTATACAGGATATACAGGATTTATATAGTGCCAACAGTTTTGTGCAGCGCTTTACAATATAAGGGAGACAGTACAATTACAAAACATTTCAGTACAGAAGGAATAGGAGGTCCCTGCTTGTGGAGCTTACAATCTAAAGGAAGGGGGAGATGATACAAAAGGTGATAGCTGGGGGGGATGATCTGGTGGAGGTGATTCAAGTACAGTTCTTAGGTGGAGGTGGGGGTAGGCTTCCCTGAATAAGTGAGTTTTCAAAGATTGCCTATAGGCAGACAGGGCGGGGGCTGACCAGACATAGTCAGGGAGTAGGGAGTTCCAGAGGATGGGAGAGGCTCTGGAGAAGTTCTGGAGGTGAGCATGGGAGGAGGAGCGGAGTGGGCGATTTAGGTGATATCTGCGGATGAGGTTGGGGATGTATCTAGGGGCAGTGTTGTGGATGGCTTTGTAAGCGGTGGTTAGTATTTTGAATTTAATATGTTGGGTTAGTGGAAGGGATTGGCAGAGAGGGGCAGCAGTCACTGATCGGTTGATAAGGTGTATGAGTCTAGCAGAAGCATTCATAATACACTGAAGGGGGGGATAGCCTGTGTAACGGTAGACCAGTTGTCAGGGCTCCCAGGTATGACCAGAGGTGTGTGACTGAAGCAGGGAAACGCAGACTTCAGATATGTGATTAACAATGTAATTTATTAACACTAACAATACAAACATAAACGCAGTGCAATACTAAACATAATACAGTGCAAACAAACCCAACCAACCACCCACAGATAACAGTACATACAAGCAAGCGTCGTCAGGCAGGCCGAGTCAATATCAATTGGGCAGGTAGGTACAGGGGGAGCAAGCGGAGAATGGTCGGGGTCACAGGCCAGGTTCAGCAGGTAGCAAGCAGCGTAGTACAGAGGGTCAGGCAGAGGGATGGTCAGGGTCACAAGCCAGGGATCAGAACAGGTAGCAAAGGAACAGAAACAGGATGCAGGACAGATACAGGGCCCAGGACAAACACAACACCAAGGCAGAGTCTGCAAGTCTGGCCATCCCTTAAATACACCAGTATCATCAGTTCCAGGTGTTAGCTGGCTGAAAGGTTGAGTCTCTGATTGCTGGGAGCACCCGCTGGCCAGCCCTGGTACTGCAGATCAAAAGGCAGGTGAGTCCCACCATTGCTGGCCAGTCCATTCCTGACAGTACCCCCCCCTCAAGGAGCGGCCTCAGGACGCTCCAAACAGTCCTAGCTGGGAAAATGTTCCACCGCCCGGGTCTGGTAACTGGCGAGATATCAAAGACTGGCACACCGGGCAGGACTCCGGGCAGAGCCACACCGGGCAGAGGCACACCGGGCAGAGGCACACCGGGCTGGACTCCGGGCAGAGGCACACCGGGCTGGACTCCGGGCAGAGGCACACCGGGCTGGACTCCGGGCAGAGCACACCGGGCTGGACTCCGGGCAGAGGCACACCGGGCTGGACTCCGGGCAGAGGCACACCGGGCTGGACTCCGGGCAGAGGCACACGGGCTGGACTCCGGGCAGAGGCACACCGGGGCTGGACTCCGGGCAGAGGCACACCGGGCTGGACTCCGGGCAGAGGCACACCGGGCTGGACTCCGGGCAGAGGCACACCGGGCTGGACTCCCGGGCAGAGGCACGACGGGCTGGACTCCGGGCAGAGGCACGACGGGCAGGACTCCGGGCAGAGGCACGACGGGCAGGACTCCGGGCAGAGGCACGACGGGCAGGACTCCGGGCAGAGGCACGACGGGCAGGACTCCGGGCAGAGGCACGACGGGCAGGACTCCGGGCAGAGGCACGACGGGCAGGACTCCGGGCAGAGCACGACGGGCAGGACTCCGGGCAGAGGCACGACGGGCAGGACTCCGGGCAGAGGCACGACGGGCAGGACTCCGGGCAGAGGCACGACGGGCAGGACTCCGGGCAGAGGCACGACGGGCAGGACTCCGGGCAGAGGCACATCGGGCAGGACTCCGGGCAGAGGCACATCGGGCAGGACTCCGGGCAGAGGCACATCGGGCAGGACTCCGGGCAGAGGCACATCGGGCAGGACTCCGGGCAGAGGCACATCGGGCAGGACTCCGGGCAGAGGCACATCGGGCAGGACTCCGGGCAGAGGCACATCGGGCAGGACTCCGGGCAGAGGCACATCGGGCAGGACTCCGGGCAGAGGCACATCGGGCAGGACTCCGGGCAGAGGCACATCGGGCAGGACTCCGGGCAGAGGCACATCGGGCAGGACTCCGGGCAGAGGCACATCGGGCAGGACTCCGGGCAGAGGCACATCGGGCAGGACTCCGGGCAGAGGCACATCGGGCAGGACTCCGGGCAGAGGCACATCGGGCAGGACTCCGGGCAGAGGCACATCGGGCAGGACTCCGGGCAGAGGCACATCGGGCAGGACTCCGGGCAGAGGCACATCGGGCAGGACTCCGGGCAGAGGCACATCGGGCAGGACTCCGGGCAGAGGCACATCGGGCAGGACTCCGGGCAGAGGCACATCGGGCAGGACTCCGGGCAGAGGCACATCGGGCAGGACTCCGGGCAGAGGCACATCGGGCAGGACTCCGGGCAGAGGCACACCGGGCAGAGGCACATCGGGCTGGACTCCGGGCAGAGGCACATCGGGCAGGACTCCGGGCAGAGGCACATCGGGCAGGACTCCGGGCAGAGGCACATCGGGCAGGACTCCGGGCAGAGGCACATCGGGCAGGACTCCGGGCAGAGGCACATCGGGCAGGACCCCGGGCAGAGGCACATCGGCTACCAGGCGATGCGACAGGCCTCGGGCCCCCGGGCGGGGCGACAGGCCTCGGGCCCCCGGGCGGGGCGACAGGCATCGGGCCCCCGGGCGGGGCGACAGGCATCGGGCCCCCGGGCGGGGTGACAGGCATCGGGCCCCCGGGCGGGGCGGCGGGCGCCGGACCCCCAGGTGGAACTACAGGCCTCGGGCCCTCAGGCGGAGCGGCGGGCGCCGGACCCCCGGGTGGAGCGACAGGTCTCGTGCCCTCAGGCGGAGCGGCGGGCGCCGGACCCCCAGGCGGAGCGACAGGCATCGGGCCCCCAGGCGGGGCGACAGGCATCGGGCCCCAGGCGGGGCGACAGGCATCGGGCCCCCAGGCGGGGCGACAGGCATCGGGCCCCCAGGAGGAGCGGCGGGCGCCGGACCCCCAGGCGGAACTACAGGTCTCGGGCCCTCAGGCGGAGCGGCGGGCGCCAGACCCCCGGGTGGAGCGACAGGTCTCGGGCCCTCAGGCGGAGCGGCGGGCGCCGGACCCCCAGGTGGAGCGACAGGTCTCGGGCCCCCAGGCGGAGCGACAGGTCTCGGGCCCTCAGGCGGAGCGGCGGGCGCCGGACCCCCAGGTGGAGCGACAGGTCTCGGGCCCTCAGGCGGAGCGGCGGGCGCCGGACCCCCAGGTGGAGCGACAGGTCTCGGGCCCTCAGGCGGAGCGGCGGGCGCCGGTCCCCCAGGCGGTGCGACAGGTCTCGGGCCCTCAGGCGGAGCGACAGGTCTCGGGCCCCCAGGCGGGGCGGCGGGCGCCGGACCCCCAGGTGGAGCGGCGGGCACCGAGTCACCAGGCACGACAGTGGGCTCCGAGTCAACTGGCATGACCGCTGGCACTAGGTCAGACATTGGATCGTCTGGCTGGACAGCGGGCATCGGGTCACCAGGCATCAGGTCATTTGGCTCGACAGCGGGCACCGTGTCATCTGGCAAGGCAGTGGGCTCTGAGTCAACTGGTATGACCGCGGGCACTGGGTCAGACATTGGATCGTCTGACTGGACAGCGGGCATCGGGTCACCAGGCATCAAGTCATTTGGCTTGACAGCGGGCACCGCGTCATCTGGCAAGGCAGTGGGCTCCGAGTCAACAGGCACCACGGTGGGCACCGGGTCATCAGGTACCGGATTGTCTGGCTCGACAGCAGGCATCGGGTCACCAGGTATGACAGCGGGCATCGGGTCACCAGGCATCAGGTCATTTGGCTTGCCAGCGGGCACCGCGTCATCTGGCAAGGCAGTGGGCACCGGGTCACCAGGCATTGGATCGTCTGGCTCGACAGCGGGCATCGGGTCACCAGGTATGACAGCGGGCACTGGGTCACCAGGCATCAGGTCATTTGGCTCGCCAGCGGGCACCGCGTCATCTGGCAAGGCAGTGGGCACCGAGTCACCAGGTACGACAGCGGGCTCTGAGTCAATTGGCACGACAGCGGGCACCGGATCAGGTACCGGATCATCTGGATCAACAGCGGGCATCGAGTCAACTGGCCTAATAGGATCGTCAGGCTGGATCAGTTCATCATGCTGGGTAGAGGCATCAGGCTGAATGCCGGCGTCCGGCTGAGTAGAGGCTTCAGGCCGAGTAGAGGCTTCAGGCCGAGTAGAGGCTTCAGGCCGAGTAGAGGCTTCAGGCCGAGTAGAGGCTTCAGGCCGAGTAGAGGCTTCAGGCCGAGTAGAGGCTTCAGGCCGAGTAGAGGCTTCAGGCCGAGTAGAGGCATCAGGCCGAGTAGAGGCATCAGGCCGAGTAGAGGCTTCAGGCCGAGTAGAGGCATCAGGCCGAGTAGAGGCATCAGGCCGAGTAGAGGCTTCAGGCCGAGTAGAGGCTTCAGGCTGAAGAGAGGCATCAGGCTGCGTACCGGCATCAGGCTGAAGAGAGGCATCAGGCTGAAGAGAGGCATCAGGCTGAAGAGAGGCATCAGGCTGAAGAGAGGCATCAGGCTGAAGAGAGGCATCAGGCTGAAGAGAGGCATCAGGCTGAAGAGAGGCATCAGGCTGAAGAGAGGCATCAGGCTGAAGAGAGGCATCAGGCTGAAGAGAGGCATCAGGCTGCGTACAGGCATCAGGCCGAGTACAGGCATCAGGCCGAGTACAGGCATCAGGCCGAGTACAGGCATCAGGCCGAGTACAGGCATCAGGCCGAGTACAGGCATCAGGCCGAGTAGAGGCATCAGGCCGAGTAGAGGCTTCAGGCCGAGTAGAGGCTTCAGGCCGAGTAGAGGCTTCAGGCTGAACCACGGAAGGCAGGCTCACCGGTTTGGATACTGGCAGGATGGTATTGGTTGGAAAGAATTTTCGCTTTTTTCTGGTTTTAACTACTGGAGCACTGCAAGTAAACGCAGGTCTGCAAACGAATGGAGCAGCTGGAGACAGAGAAGAACTGGAGGATGGAACAGGAGAGGGAGCAGTTGCTACAAAGGGCTTTTTTACAGGGTTAAAGGCAGGATAGGTGCAGCGAGTGGGAACAGGGTACTGACATGCGGTAGATAGCCAAGTATACTGGGCTGTAACTGGAGGAGCTGTTGGGAATACAGGAGTAGAGTTAGAAGCAGGACTGGGTCTTTGTAAGCTGACTGAGGCTGGGTGCAACAAGTCTGTCCATGTCTGCAGTATGGGTTGAACAAAGCTGAGCTTACACAAAGCCTGTCTGGTCAATGACTGCACTGCGTTTATACAATCTCTTAGTGTCTGTGGTGAACATGTGGAATAATGCTCCAGAAAGTAACCCACATCATCCTCTAATAACCACACCAGGGACTCAACCTGGTCTGCACTAAATGGTGGCAAAAATTCATCCCTGCATTCGGGGGTACCAGATGAAACCAACTCTGCACAAACCTCAATCAAAGGCTGCACCTCAGAGAACTCTGTGCCCTGATCTACTAGAACATGAGCGAGCCGTATACATTCTAGCAGTTCATCCCGGGTATACTCCTTCAGAGTCTGATAAGCATACTCCCTGTCATCAAACACTAGCAGATATAAATACGCAACCTCATCCAGATCCATCCTTCCCATCAACAAGCCAAGATGGCTTCCCTGTGCAGCCACTTCTGGTCAGGATTGGCCTTGGTGTAATGTCAGGGCTCCCAGGTATGACCAGAGGTGTGTGACTGAAGCAGGGAAACGCAGACTTCAGATATGTGATTAACAATGTAATTTATTAACACTAACAATACAAACATAAACGCAGTGCAATACTAAACATAATACAGTGCAAACAAACCCAACCAACCACCCACAGATAACAGTACATACAAGCAAGCGTCGTCAGGCAGGCCGAGTCAATATCAATTGGGCAGGTAGGTACAGGGGGAGCAAGCGGAGAATGGTCGGGGTCACAGGCCAGGTTCAGCAGGTAGCAAGCAGCGTAGTACAGAGGGTCAGGCAGAGGGATGGTCAGGGTCACAAGCCAGGGATCAGAACAGGTAGCAAAGGAACAGAAACAGGATGCAGGACAGATACAGGGCCCAGGACAAACACAACACCAAGGCAGAGTCTGCAAGTCTGGCCATCCCTTAAATACACCAGTATCATCAGTTCCAGGTGTTAGCTGGCTGAAAGGTTGAGTCTCTGATTGCTGGGAGCACCCGCTGGCCAGCCCTGGTACTGCAGATCAAAAGGCAGGTGAGTCCCACCATTGCTGGCCAGTCCATTCCTGACACCAGTGAGGAGAGAGTTGCAGTAATCAAGTCGGGATAAAACCAAGGCGTGGATAAGTTGTTTTGTGGTGTCATTGGTCAGAAAGGGGTGGATTTTGGAAATGTTTCAGAGGTTGAGGCTGCAGGATTTAGCCAGTGATTGGATGTGGGGCCCAAAGGAGAGGTCAGAGTCTAGGATTACGCCTGGCACCCTGGCACGAGGGGAAGGACCAATGGTTTTGCTGTTGATATTAATGGTAAAGTCATGAGTGGGGGATCAGGGGAGGGGGGGAGTGTGACCCCTGACCTTCTCACCAAACTTGAGACCGAAGGACTAGCCAATCTGAGACCGCGATGTCACGTGTGTAACAATGCCATGCCCAGCTGCACCCTGCACAACAATTTTCCAGCTAATGGACCACAAATCGATGTACCGGCAGCCTGAATGCGATTATAACTGGGTCAGGTTAATTATGCAATTAACCCTTCACACTGACACCACCTCCTTTTTGTACAGAGAAAGAGGAAACTCGGCAATATCAACAATAACACTATGATGATTGAGATAATCGTCTGTATAGCACTGTCACTGCAGACAGGTTATACAGAGGGCTAAACAAACTCAGTAGCGCTCATTTAGAGGCAGGAATTCTTAAGTTGCATTAACGAGCTATAGAAACAGTTCAACACTTTCAGAAAGAAAGATTTATTACTAAAAAGGTCAAAAGGGTGCAATAAAAATATTTACAGAAAAAAGATGTAACCAATATATATACATAAATATGCAGAGAACAACAGCACAGCAAAAAAAATAACAGAAAGAAAGTTTAGGTAGATAAGTACTTGCCAAAAGCCTTGGGTTAAGCAGTTTCCAGTCTTAGGAGCTCAAGGATGCGTTTGATCTCCCTCTGCTAGTGATGTTAAACACAGGAAGATCTCTCTTTCTCTCACTCACACACAAAGCATAACAGCCTTTTTCTACCAAAATCAGCGGGGTATCTTCTTACAATAGAAAGCCAATTGCCTTATTTAGGAAGAGGAGGTTGTGTAAAAAGCTCAGGCTTTTTGAACTCAGCAAACATACACGGTTCGCATTCCTGAGGGAGGAGGAAAATCGGAGGAGGTAGACTGATTTGGAGTTTAAGAGAGATACAAAAATGCATAGGTTTGGAGCAAAATGGATGACCGCGCCCATCTCTATGTGCATGATTGCTACAGGGAGGAAAAATTACAAGCTCGGTTTTGGAAAGATTGAGTTTAAAGGTAGTGGTGTGACATCCATGCTGATACGTCGCTTAGTAGATTTGTGATACGTGAGGAGATCGAGGGGGTGAGGTGGGGAGTGGAGAGATAGATCTGAGTGTCATCAGCATAGAGGTGGTACTGGAAGCCATGGAATTTATCAATTGGCCCAGTGAGGAGGTGTAGAGATAGAAAAGGAGAGGCCCAAGGACAGATCCTTGGGGTACCCCAACAGGAAGAGGAAGCGGAGGGGGAGGAGTTGTATGTGACACTGAAAGTGCGCTGAGAAAGGTGAGAGGAGAACCAGGAGAGAGCAGAGTCACATAGGCCAATGGAGTGGAGTTTACTGAGGAGGAGCGGGTGGTTGACTGTGTCAAAGGCAGCAAAAAAGATCAAGGAGTATGAGTATGGAGTATTGGCCATGGGTTTTAGCAGTTAATAGGTCATTAGTGAGTTTAGTAGGGCAATTTCAGTGGAATGTTGTGGGTGGAAGCCAGACTGTCGGGGATCAAGAAGGTTGTTGTCGGTGAGGTAGCGGTTCATACAGTTGTGAACAAGGCGCTCGAGAAGCTTGGAGGCAAACGGGTGCAGGGAGATAGGTCTTACGTTATTCAAACAGGTGGGGTCCAGCGAGGGTTTTTTTGAGTATGGGGGTAACTAGGGCATGTTCGAGTGGGGAGGGAAAGGTGCCCATGGAGAGTGAGAGGTTGAAGATGTGGGTTAGAGAGATTAGGATACAGCAGAAAGGAGGCTGCAATAGTCATGAGGGGACAGGGTCCAGGGGACAGGTGGTGAAGTGGGCCTTGGAAAGGAGTTCCGTAACTTCCTTGGTGGTAACAGGGTTGAAGGAGGAGATTGTTGAGTTGAGAGTTTAAATTTTAAATACTTTTTTTATTCATTTACCAAAATATTTTTAAAAGTATCTTTATATATTTTATTACAGGTACTTCTATAGCGCCATCAATTTACGCAGCGATTTACATATATATTGTGCATTCACATCAGTTTCTGACCCTCAAGGGGCGTACAGTCTAAGATATATGTAAATGATGTATGCTGTTATTAACAAAACAGAGAAGGTTTAAAAGAATCACAAATACTGCTGAGCCTTGGGACGGTCCGAAAGAATTAAGGAAGCTGATGTGTATGATCATATGATAGTGTTCATAGAACATTCAGCACTTTGGTGACAGCAAAAACAGTAAAGTCCACACATGAAAATACCCAAAATGACACATTTTTATGAATCACCAAGAAGAAAAGCAGCAAATGCCCTTTAAAATGACTTCGTTATGAAAACAGACCTTGCAGTGAATCACAGCATTGCAACACAAAGTCATAAAAATATATTGCGAAATTCTAAAGATAGTATCCTTTTGTCAACAGATGACCACAGTCCTCCCTTAACCGCTTGCCATCCTGAGGATTTACCCCCCTTAATGACCAGGCCTTTTTTTCCTATTCGGCTCTGCACTATTTCAACTGGTAATTTCACAGTCATGCAATGCTGTACCCAAATTAAATTTACATCCTTTTTTTCCACACAAAATAGAGCTTTCTTTTGGTGGTATTTGCAAAAAAGATTGAACATTTTGAAAAAAACTATATTTTTTTTACTTTCGGCTATATAGTATATATAACTCAAAGTTAGTCATAAATTTAGGCTACATGTCTTTGGTAAAAAAAAATCCCAATAAGTGTATATTGATTGCTTTGTGTGAAAGTTATAGCATCTACAAACTATGGTATAGATACTGTACTTTTCACCATTTTTTGCCATACAGCCCTGCACTAGCTTAACTGACAATTGCACGGTAATGCAATGCTATGCATAAATTAAATTTATGTCCTTTTTTCACACAAATAGAGCTTTCTTTCGGTAGTATTTGATCACCTGTGCGCTTTTTATTTTTTGATTCTGTGAACACTGTGATTTGTGTGCAATGTATCAAGTGACAGTGACCTACTGACACTGCACTTTCTGGGGTAGAAGGGGGGGTAAGTGTAGGGGCTAAACGCAGGTGCTGGCAGGTGCCGGGGCTAATCCCGCTAATGCTGCATTTTTGGGGACGCTCTACTAATGTGAACACTGGTATAGTGCTGATCTGATCAAAGATATTGATCTGTTCAGACACTATACTATCAATTGAGGTTTATTGCGTATGTGAGCGTGTTCCTGGCAATCAAGGGGTTAAATGTGATTACTGTTGTACTAAGGAGCAATCTGATGCTATCTGGGAGGGGCACTAACTAACGCTAGCACTATCTGAAGTCGCCAGCAACACTAATACAGTGATCAACAAAAAAATCTGTACACTGTACTAATGACACTGGTGGCAAGGCAGTGAAGGGGTGAACTGGGGGGGGGGGGCAACCAAGGGGTTAAATGTGTCCTAAAATGTTCTAACTGAAATTGTGTGCTGCTTTTAGTTATGTGTTGATTCTTCTCTCTCTGGGACAGAATGTACCCAGAGAGAGAAGATTTCATCCCTTCCTGTCCTGTGTAACTGTCAGCACAGGGCAGGAAAGGACAGGGATCGATCATCTGACTTGGGCCGGACACCTCTGGCCTAAATCAGATGATTGATCCCTCGCGGATCAAATCGGGGTACCCGCGGGTTGGCAGGGTCACGCGTGTCCCCCCCCCCCCCAGCCTGCTAAAACCGTGGGAGTGTGAATCGCATATATATATATATATATATATATATATATATATATATATACACACATACATATACACGTGATCCTGCGCACAGGGGCCGCCCTGCAGGAGTAAATGTACTGTGGGCGGTCTTTATGCAGTTAAACAATACTTACACAGATTCATTGTTTTATAATAGCTATCACTGATAATTTTTAATGTTTGTTATTCAGTCTATTAATGGGCCAATACAGTGGTTTTGTAAAAAATTATATATATATATATTTATTTTTATTTATTTTTTTTTTTCTTAAGATTGGCCCAAACTAGAACTTCACCACCTTGCAAGCTAATCAGGAAAAAAATGACTGAACATTAAACCACCACAATCCACAAAATGTAAAAATAACAGTATATAATTTATTCAACAGTATATCAAGGCTCTAACCCCTAACAGCAATTAAATTGCATGTAGCTCATAAAGGAGCTCTCTAAAATGTAAAATCAGTTGAAATTGGTGTTTAAAATAAGCATTTGGAAATAGGATTTTTTTTTATCACAGTTATTATAACACTATAAACTAATTGCACATGTAAACCCTAAAATGTGCTCTGCAAGGACATCTATCTGGGGAGAACCCACGTTCTATAAAAAATTACATGCATAACCTCACCTTCACCAATGGCTGATCTCAAATTCTTCGGTGGTGGGGAAAGCATTGGATCATGAGAGGACTCAGGTAAGTGTTGGGGGGGTGGGGGTGGGGGGGTATTGGAACCTTTATCTTAATGCAGAGATTGCATTAAGGCAAATAAGTATTTAGTCTAAACTCAAAAAGGTTAACTACACAGTAGATATTTCAAACTGTTGGGAGCTGAATCACCTGGTTCCTAGCTGCCAGCAGGTCCCAAGAACTAGTCTGCACCTGGTGCTGGCTGCTGGGAGGTGTGACAAACATGGTGCTCGACCCTGTCCTTCTCCCAACTTGTGACAGAGGACCAGCCAATTTCACACTGTGCTGTCATTTGTGTAACAATGCCACTCTCAGGTGCATCCTGTACAAAGATTTTCCAGCTCACCACAATCTATGTGCCAGCAGTCTGAGAGCGATTGACACTGGGTTAATTATGCAATTAAACCTTCAAACTCCTAACTGCCACCAGATAGCTTTGGAACTATCAACCCTTCACAATGTTAGCAAGAACATGTGAGCAACAAACATCTGTAACGCACACTGTCATCACAGACAAGTATATTCAGAGGATTATTATCAGTAGCACTCATCGAGAGACAGGGATTCTTTAGTTTGCAATAAAAATATTCACAGAAAAAGATGTTACAAAGAAATAAAGAGAATAGTAATGCAACAGACAAATAAAAGAAAGGCATTAAGAAGGCAGAATACTTGCAAAGTCCTGGTTTTAGAGTCCAATTGTTCAAGCAAAAATGTAGATGTGGCTCTCAAGTCTGTTAAGATGTTCCTTGGTTGATGTTAAATGAGAACTCTTTTACTAGATCCAGTCAGTCCTTTTCTATGATAACAAAAAGGGGTGTCACCAGAGACCAACTGACCAATAATCCAGTTTATGGGATGCGTCACCAAATTTATGACCAAGTCCCAACTATAGTTTTACACTATTATTAAAAACCTCCAATGCGTGCAGTTGGTATTCCAGCAACTGGCAGATTAATATTCAGAATTATTTTTCGAACCCAGGGATATCAAATACAGCGTACCTTGTCACCCAGGTGGCAGGAGACTGCTTTCTCTCTTTTCGTATGTGCTAACATGTGATGTATGACCTTGATTTGTTTGGTATATTCCCCATTCAAATATATGAGAGCAATATCCATTTGTACTATCGTCCATGATATGTATGAATGCTAATTCACCCTGCACTGCTATATGGTAATTCTTACTGCTTCCAAAACCTTTAACTCTGTCCATATTACTGTGGTGTTTATTTTGCTCTTATTGTCTAACCCAAATTTATGAGCTGATCCTAATCTTTACAACACTGCACTCCTGCTCTCTTGTTGTCTCTTGCAGTCCTCCTTTGGTGTGAGACGTTTGCCCTGCTAGCCATGTGTCTCTCCTATGCAGTACTTATTGATTAATTGTCAATATCCCCCACCCAACTCAGTATAAATTTAGGCCTTCCTTAGGGGAGGCACAGCCAGGGGCAGCATTGGCAACTATCATCTTGGATTAAGTATTGAGCATTGCACTTTGGCTCTGCATCATCTGAATAACTTTTCTCTATCCCATCACAGGTAAATGTCTGCAAGCAATATGCATATTTACTATTGCCCATGCCATGTATGAATGCTAATTCACCCTGCACTGCTATATGGTAATATATACTGCTTTTATAATCCACCTCTAACTGAAGCGGATTCATAACTATCAATGTTCTGATCGGTGAATCTTACTACTTCTAAAATCTTTAACTCTGTCCATGTTACTGTGGTGTTTATTTTTCTCTTATTGTCTAACCCAAATTTATGAGCTGATCCTAATCTTTACAACTCTGCCCTCCTGCTCTCTTGTAGTCCTCTTTTGGAGTGAGAAGTTTGCCCTGGATTAAGTATTGAGCATTGCACTTTGGCTCTGCATTTCAGTGAAAGCACAAAGCAAGACGTCACAGCAGACAACTCCAAATACTAAAAAGACTACAAGTGACCTGTTTCCTCATCCAGCTTTTTCAGCTCTTACCCAGTCTGCTTCTTCATCTCACCACTCTGTAACATGCACTCCCTACTCCTTCCTTCTCACAGTTGTATCCTCTCTTCAAACTCTCTCCCCTTCACCCCTCTTCTCCACCCCAGAGCTTATTTTTATATATATATATATATATATATATATATATATCACCCTCACCCGTCTTCACCTTATTACTGCACTCAGCAACTCCTGCTAATTCTGAATCCGCATACTAATAAAACCTCCAGAACACTGGGACCTGTCCCTCTATATAAGTCATACTCCCATATTACCTCTCTCACCCTTCTGCTTCTCCTAACATCTGGAGACATTTCCCCAAATCCTGGGCTGCCATCTTTTTCCTTTGACCAACACACCTGGCACAATCTGGTTACTATTCCTCTTCTTCCTAGAACCAGCCTCCCCTTTTCCTGTGCCCTTTGGAATGCCCGCTCTGTCTGTAACAAACTCACCTCTGTCCATGAAATTTTTATCACAAACTCCTTTAAGCTACAGTGAAGGAAATAAGTATTTGATTCCCTGCTGATTTTGAATGTTTGCCCACTCACAAAGAAATGATCAGTCTAAAAATCGAATGGTAGGTGTATTGTAACACTGAGACAGAATAGCAACAAAAAAAATCAAAAATGGGCTGCACAGTGGCTTAGTGGTTAGCACGTCTGCCTTGCAATAAATGGGTCATGGGTTCAATTCCCAATCATGGTGCCTCCTGCATGGAGTTTGCATGTTCTCCCTGTGCTTGCGTGGGTTTCCTCCGGGTGCTCCATTTTCCTCCCACACTCCAAAGACATGCTGGTAGGTTAATTGGATCCTGTCTAAATTGGCCCTAATATGTGTATGTATGAATGTAAGTTAGGGACCTTAGATTGTACACCCCTTGAGGGTTAGGGACTGATGTGAATGTACAATATATATGTGTAAAGCGCTGCGTAAATTGACAGCACTATATAAGTACCTGAAATAAATAAATAAAAGAGATGCATGTCGAACTGATTTGCATGTTCATGGAGCGAAATAAGTATTTGATCCCCTATCAATCAGCAGGATTTCTGGCTACCAGTTGACTTTCATACAGGTAACAAGCTGAGATTAGAAGCAGTCTTTTAAAAGGTAGTGCTGCTAATCTCATTTTGTTACCTGTATAAAAAGACACCTGTCCACAGGAGCAATCAAACAATCAGATTTCCAAGTGAGTGGAATATTTTTGTCTATGTGATTTTGATTCCTATTAAAGTACTACATTTAGATAAACTATTCACTTGTCTGATTCATTCATTGGTCGGCTGCATTCCCATGGGAAGAATATCTAAAACCAACCTAAAGTATATTACTGGAAAACCTATTGGAATCCCTTATATCTGGCTATAATCCATGGAGATTTAGAGGGAGAAAAATGGAGAATCCAACAAGAAAGGGTGGTTCCCAATATAACGAAATGTGCATTTGACCACCATAACTGGGGTTAAAGGATCTGGTGTGTGAGTCATCTACACTTCAGTTATGAACACACAATGAAGATCACAGTCATTTTTTTTTAGATATTTTTTTTTCCACATTTTTTGATTTTTTTTTTTTACCCTCTTTGGAATTTTCTATTACTCTATTATTTTGGGACAGTTACAAGAGTTGTCATATTCATGGTATTTTAATTTTTACTTCACATGTTCACTATTGGTTGAATTGCTATACGGAGGGGTTACAATATCTTTTTTGGTCTAAGCAAACTTTGATTCCCACAGCCCCATCACCCTGAATGTGCCCGATCTTGTCTGATCTCAGAAGATAAGCAAGGTTGGGCCTGGATGGGAGACCGCCTGGGAATACCAGGTTCTGTAGGCTAAAATTTTTTAAATTGTTTGCATGGACCAAAAATTAGATAACCCTCAGGTGATACTAATCTTGTACCTATTACACTATATGAAGTTTATTGTTTGGGCAAATGTAGCGCCTATTTATATTTTATTTACATCACCAACCTGGTCTCAAAATATCAACCAAACCGCTCTTCGATCCTCCCAAGACCTTCTGCTCTCTAGTTCCCATGTCACCTCCTCCCATGCTCGCTTCCAGGATTTCTCCAGAGCTTCTTACATCCACCTTTAGATGATCCCTGAAGACCTTTCTCTTTAAAGAAGCCTATCCTGCTTCTAACTAGTAAACTGCCTTTTATTTCCTCCATCAGATCATCCCCCACAGCTATTACCTTTTTGTATCACTCAACCCTTCCTCCTAGATTATAAGCTCTAGCGAGCAGTGCCCTCTGTTTCCTCTTGTACCAAACTGTATTGTAACTGTAATGTCTGCCTTCATTTTGTAAAGTGCTGCGCAAACTGCTGGCGCTATATAAATGTTGTATATTAATAATAATACATCTAATATTAATATGCCCTGTTCCTGTTGAATTCTATGAATTGTATGTGGAATTGTTACGTGCAGAATAGATGTTTTATGGCACGCTCTACATTCCTAGAGCCTTAATGGCCATACACATCATGTGTAACGGCTTAACTGAGTCATTATTGTTTTACGATAGGGCAGAGGAAAGTGTTGTTCATGGTTCTTGGAAACAGACATCCTGTCAAGGCTAATTGCAGCTGGCATCCAGGCCTAGGCTCTGGCATCTATTGTGTTTTAAATAAGATAAGAGGCTCTTTTGAAGTTCGTTAAAACTTACACCTACAAATTTCAGTTTTCAGGAGGAGGGAGGGGAGGAAGATCATTGATCATGAAAAAACAAAAATGGCTGTTGGGTACAGGTTCCATGTCTCTATTGTGCACAGGTTCCATGTCTCTATTGTGCACAATCGTATACCGCCCCCCCTCAGGTGGTTGCATGGGAGGGAACTGCAATTTCCCTCCTGATGAAACAGACTCCTGCTGCTGGTTTGGCTTGTCGGACCACAGATCCATTTTGCCCATTGCCCGTTTTGTGGTGTGGTACAACTGCACTGCTGGAGAACCAGGTTCCTTCTGAGAAGGGTGCTGTTCTCTCTAGCAACACTGTTGTGCCCAGGGGCAGACTGACAACTCATGGGGCCCCCAGGCAATAGGGGATCATGGGGCCCCTGTGTCCTTGCCCACACTCAAAGCACACCCAAAATGCCTATAAAAAAGGTACCAGGGGCATTTCATGGGGCCCCCTACTGACCCTGGGCCCTCGGGCAGTGCCCTAGTGCTGGAATGGTCAGTCCGCCCCTGGTTGTGCCAACAAAGTGGGTTGTGAGGAGTGAGTACCAGTCTGCTGTAACGACTTAGATATTGCATCAGCTTTCGTGGTGCCCACCTGATCACAAAACACTTCTGTTCAGGGGTGTCATATGCTAACTTACTGAGATGTAGCTTCCTGTCTGGGTTGAGGATGAGATGTTCCTTTTCGGTCTCATTCCTCAGGCTCGGGACTACACCTGACCCAAAAGGTAGTGGCGCCTGTGTCTGCCAGAACTGGACAGGTGAATTCCGGGGCTCACTTCACAAGTGTGCTGACAGGTACCTTCGTTCAGGTTGAACATTCCTCTTTATATGCTGGCATCAAGGACACCATTTTCATCTGTTTCCCATTTGTTCAGTCAGTCACAGGTTCAGGTGAGCCATGATAGCTGCACCCAGGCACCCTACTATAGCCAGGTGTACCCAAGAATGATGTAACCTACTTTTGGCCTGGGGAGTAGGCCAGGCTATTATTGCCTCAGCCTCCCTAGTTCCAGACCTCTGGGGGTCTCTTCCTACCTGTGGTTCCCAGTGCTGAACCTCTGACATGCTCCTCTGACAGTTAGTGTACTGGCAGTTTCTTCATGACTGATGACAGGAGTCCAAGTTGCTCTCCCCAGACAGGGCTGAACACTGCAAGGCCCCTTTTAGGGACCGGGACTACTGGTGACATCCAGACCCTGCGGGATTTCTGAACCCCTGACTGCAGAATTCCCTCTCTTTGGCCCATTCTGTCTGTGCCTCCTGTGAGACGAGGAGGGCCAAAAGCATGAGGGAAGGATACACCCTGCCGCCCGCCTCATGACAGCATGGTGGGCCCTCCCAGGGTTCTCCTGAGCCCAGGCACCATTTACCATAAGCGCTGCCAGCAGCTGCTGTACCTGGATGGAAAGGAAGGGCGATTGGAGCTGAAGGCCCAAGCTCCCGCCCTAAGGGCCTGCAATCAACTGCAATAGGCCCCCTCGCGCTTCCAATCCAGATGTACTGCCACTGCCCATGACATGCGTTGTCCTGGTTGGTTGTGGGGAGGGAATTAAACTAGAAATAGTTCTGTGTGTCTTCCTCCCTGGCTTTAGGTTCCCCCATAGACCTTGACAGGCCATATCAGGTGACACTCTCAATACATGTCCTCTAGGCTGACTGGAAGCAATAAGCAGCTGGTTAACTCTTCCAGTCCCCAAGCCCCCTGCCAATAGACTATTCATTCCTAGCTTCTTACTGTCCCAATCAAGCTGTTTATTTTTCTCAGCAGGGAAGCTCACAGCAAACCTGCTTAGGACTTCAACACTTTGATCACTCCCCACTGCTGACTTAGTCGTGGGACTACAAGTACCACCCAGCTGTCCAGTACCATACAAAGACAACTTCTGGGAGCTATTGACGCAGAATCCTCTGGCCTGGAGCAAGGAAAGGGCCTATCCAGACCACCCCTTTGCTCAGCACCCAGAGACACCACCTATGCCCACATCAGAGCATTTTGGGTGACCCCCCAACAATGAAAAATCCTCATTACATTAACATCAACTACACATGCGTTTGATACCTGCACATGCAAACAGGTCTTCCTCTCTTGCCCTAGGAGATGAAGAACTCTGTGCCTCGACACTCTCCTCACCCTCCCTCTGTCCATCCACAGGTTGCCCTGATATTGACCCAACATCTGCACACAGTACCTTGTTATGTCCAGAGAGTTCCGCGGGGGCACCCAGGGTGTTATTAGCAGGGGCATAATAGTAAACAAGAGTACCTAAATCGGCACCCAACAGAACGGGTATGGGGATTTGATCCGAGACTCACACCTCTCTCATCCCACTTCCTGAACCCCAATCGATGAACACGTTAGCACAGAGTACGTGCGAACGGGTTCCCCCAACTCCGGTGAGGGTAAAGAACTTTCCTGGGTTGATGTCCTTTCTTAAAATCACATCTGGTCTGACCAATGTGACTTCTGCCAGTGTCATGGAAACCAGCTACGGTCTGGTTGCCCATGGTGACTGACTGCAAGTTTGTGGTGGTTACCAGAGTTTTCAAACAGCACAGAAGAAGAGTTGCTTGCTAGGTGATATAATCTTCTTCTGCTCAGGGCACTGAGTCCTGAGATGTGCGGCTTTTCCACAGCTGTCACATCTGCGGTTGTCAGTCAGGGATGGCTTGGCCCCGAGTAGTGCAGGTGCAAGCCGCTGAGGAACTTGACTCACCGACGTAGGAGGGGTTGTTATGGGTGATTTCCCTCCTTTCCAGCCATTTGGAGGAGCCTTGTGGTGGTCAGATACATGAGTGTTGACATGGGTATCTGCCAGTTCTGCTGTGCCTTTTGCAGATGCTGGTCCTCTCTCCAACACTAACTGTCTGATGTCTGCCAGACAGAGGTGCAGCAGTTGATCTTGGATCATGAGATCCTCCTTGAAGGACTCAGATTTCAGGCCTGTGGTCCACTGGCAGAATGTGGAGCGTAAGCAACTTACCACATCCGTATAAGAGTCTCCAGGTCCCTTTTGCAAGGACCTAAATTGTTTCTGGTACACTTCCAGGGTTAGCAGATACTTCCGGATAATTGCATCCTTTAGGGCTTCATAATCATCGTCCTGCTAAGCTGGCAATTCAACATAAGCATCCAGGGCCTTGCCTCACATCCCTGGTGTCAGGTACTGAGCTTTACCGGAAGCTTTGCTGCTGGGCCCATGGGCAGAGAAGCGTTCCTGTGTTCTAGTGACCCAAGATTCTGAGCCTGTCGCTGCTGCTGGAGCCTAGCCATCTCCATTTCGTGCCGGCGATTAGCTTCCCTCTGCGCAGTCTGACAGCTGTGCCTGGCATTCTGCAGCCTCTCAGCCACTGCCTGGCATTCAAAGAATTGCAGGTACATCAGAGGATTCGTGTCCATAATGTGTTTCAGGGCTTCCTGCATTTGAGGAGAGTCTGCTGGTTACAGGCACTCTGGTGCTGACCTGCTCATGCTATGGTTTAGAGGTGACATTCAGTGGTACTCCAGTGTCAGTCTCTGTTTGCCCATCCTGCGAGGCAGTGTCTGAACCACTAGGCTTGGAGATAGCATGAACCCCTTCAATTTCATGTTCCCCAGGGTTTTGGTCTGTCCAGATATACTCCTGTAGGGCATGAATCAAACTTTCACGATTCTTGCCACCGATGTCAATTCCTCTTGCTTCACACTCAGCACATAAATCATTTTTTTTATATTCAGCTAAGCCAGGCATAATTGCAAGAAGAAAAGATAAAGCTGAGATAGGAAGAAGCTGTTGCTGTATGTCTCTTTAAAAAAAGAAAAAAAAAATATGCACCACTTGTCTCTAAGGACTGTTTCCACAAAGGTTGCAATCCTTCAGTGCAGAGCTAATTCCTAACACTGCACTGAATGCAGAACTATCCCACATACGCTGCCAGCCAATATGTGACAAACACAGTGCCTGACCCCTGCCCTTCTCACCAACTTGTGACAAAGGGCCAGCCAATTTCACACTGCCCCTTGATGACGTCGGTGTGACGAAACCGGTTGGGCGTAGCCTACTTGATGTGGACGTTAGAGAGCCTTGCTGGTCTGTGCTGTATGGGAGAGATCTGCGGTGAGCGTTAACTGTATCTCAACCCTTTTTTGCGATTGAAGCTGGTGTCTGTTGGACACCTTGTTTGTGAGTTTCCTTATACCTTTTTTATTAAAGAGATAAATGAAAAAAACGTATTGCACCATTATGTTCTCTTTTTTGTCCCTGAGTGTACTGCATGCTCTCATGGAGGTATGAGAAAGCGTGGAGAAGTTCATCATAAGAGCTTGGGCTGCAAAGTTGTTTGGCTGTGATTATTATTATCTGGAAGTATCTGAAACATCACCATATCTATTTGGACATCGGGTTCATTGCTCCCAGAGCACAAGCGCTGTTGCTGGTTTATAATCTGACCAGCCATTAGCTCTGGTGAGTTCATTTAATCTCCTTTGGTGGTGGATTTCTCACAATTGGTTCAAGTCACTGAAGATATATTTTTTTTTTTGGACACTAATTTGTTTGGACACTATAACTTATTTAAAACACTAATGTTTTTTGGATGATGATATACACTTTTGTATAAGTTTGTTATTAGCGCATACCTTTTAATTTGGATTACAGTCTGCAAGAGCCTGACATTGCACCTGCAATCTGTTGATCACAGGTTCAAGGATTCACAGGCTCCCAAGAAAATAGAATAAATGAATGCACTTTATTTTTATTTTTTTTATTTTTTTTTACCTGCAAAAAAAAAATGTGCATTTACTTTTTTTAAAGTGAAATTAACCATTAACCTCTGCGCTTGTGCTCTTTGCCACTTGTACCTTCTTCCATCAATCAGACCTCCATTATGGCTCTTTTCCTGACCTGTTCCACCCACTGCTTCTTTGAGGCCCTGTTCACACTTTTTCAGCACGAAGTTCAATACTCAGAAACACTCAACAAGGAAAATCCCATTCATTTCAATGGCCCCTGTTCACATTTGAGCATTTTGTCGCCTGTAGCAAAAACACCTTTTGCTAAAAAAAAAACGTACATGCACTACTTTTCAGTCAAATTTGAGCATTTTTGTCCCTATAGACTTGAATGGAAATTAAACATTTTTTTAGCATTTTTTCAGCAGTTTCAGCTCAAGCGGCAGCTCTCCTTTTCTAGTGTCACTCCACACCTTAGACCCTCCTCCATTTTGATCACAAGATGTGTGTTTATGCTTCTGGAAGCTGAGAAATTCATTACTCTCAGTCGAGGCTACCCCTGCATCTATGATCCCAGGGATCCCCATAATAAGAGTTGAGCAAGAACCATCAGAGCCTGGGAGGAAGTGGGACAAAACTAGGCAATTTATACTTTGCACGTGTTTACAGGTGTTGTGTAGGTTGCTGTGTTTTTGATGTTTTTCGCCTGTGTTTTGTGCTCAATAAACATTTTGAACATAATTTTAAGTTCTTATTTCCTCTTTGCAGTTTCACATGTGGTCACACCTGCTCTGCAGGATACTAGTACATAGTATACTAATAATGCCAAGGCCAGTAATGACCAGATTGGATGCACAAGGGATTTAATACTTTGATTGCATACACTTTGTCTTTTTGTTACCAAAAGAGGTATTTTACGGTTTTGCTAGCAACATAGGAAAGCGAATATTGCCCCAGGTATTTTAGGAAAAAACTAGTAAACAGTTGCTGGAATGCATTCGTGTGGCTCATTCTTTTCTTGATCAACGTAGTGTTTCATTTGGTGACATTCTGCCACTGGTTCAGAACTGCACTGAGCTGGCATTACCTGTTAAAGCAGACCTTCATCCTAAAGTAAAAGTCATGTTGCCTTGCCTTCTTTCTCCTCCTTGTCTTACAACAGGTGACATTTAATTGTGCTGCAAAGCTGTACCTCCTTATGTCTCACCTAGGTGAGCATTAAGCCGCAGTTCAACAGGGACCGATCACGATTCGATCCATCTATGGGCAGACTAATTGTACTGAATTCAATCCATTGATCAACTTCAATACAACCAGCTTGTCGGATTTTTTGCATACAGTTACTGCCAGCAGCTATAGTCGTTAGCAGTGATCATTGTGTTCTGCCGGCAAGGAAGGCTCCCCACCAGCAGAACATAATAGTGCTGTGATGGACCGCCTGATACCCTGCTTGGGACTTCCATCACAGCACTGCTTCTTCACTGTTGGAACACAGGAACAAGGTATTATGCAAAACTGAAACTACCTTATTGAACAGAAATACAGGTTTTTATACACTTCAGAAATAGGGACAGTCTCCACATGAACAATAAAAAAAACAATATTACACATTGGGATAAACATCCAACAACATAACGAGGTAAAGTTGACACCTGACTAATCCCATCATGTAGGAACCTCCCAGGAGAACTAGTCAACAGACAGAAACAATAGTTGACTCAATTAACAATGAAACAAATACACAACAGTAAACACATCACATCTTAAACAGATTACAGCAAGAGACCTCAGCATCAGGTTGTTTTGAGCTGATTATATTAACTTCTGCTTAGAATCTTAGTCTAGGAAGGGGTTGAAGCAGTCAATGCAGGTTTTGGCACAGAGGCCCCAAATCTGTATACTGATCCTCCAGTTCTCACAGTATGTGTGTTTTGGGGAGACATGGACTTGAATCCCAAGTAAAGCTACTCCAAAAGGTTCTCCCATGCACACCTCCTAAAGAATAGAGCCCCCTCAGATGCCAGGGCCCATGGTTAGTAGGCAAGAAGTTAGCCTGCAGTCCCTTCCAAAAGTGTTCATATGATGGTGAGGGTCTGACAAACACTGGTCAGAAAGTCATGCTGCAAACGGATCCTATTGCACAGGTGGTATCAGATGAATTCATGTGACTTTTATCCATGCAGGAGATTGCTAAAAAATGCACACTCACCAGATGTGCATAGTAAAAGCACAGTGTGTTGAACCATATATTTACCTAGGATCTGCAGGAAGCCCCCTTTAGATGGACCAGACAGACAGCATGGGAAGAGACTCCCTCCTCTGGATATGAGAGTGCTCTGCAACCATAATCCTACTGGAGTCCTGGAAATCGTTAGCTCAATAAAGAGCCAAAAAAGAAGGTGCTCATAGTGTAGTATTAATCTTGGTATCATACGCTTTCAGTCCCCTGTACAGCAGAACCTATACTCCTTGCTGCAGTGCTGTTCCTGATCCCTTTCACATGTGTGTTTGTCTGTGCTCACCTCCACCTGCATTTTTATCAATCTCCTGCACGGATAAAAGTCACATGAATTAATCTGATACCACCTGTGCAACGGTCCATTTGCAGCACGACTTTCTGACCGGTGTTTGTCAGACCCTCACCATCATATGAACACTTATTTTGTTTAAGACTTTCACAGCCGCACATGTTTCATTGCGCCAATTGCAGCACTTCATTCACTTTTTTGATATCACCAATATTCACTAGTCATTATTTTCATATTATCACTAATAATTATTATATATTTTTAGTTTTGCACTGTATTAAAAAAAATTTTCAGCACTGCACCACTTTTGTTTGTATTTCACATAAGGTTTAGGGTTCCTTTTTAGTGCATTTGCTGCTGCTCTTATCAGATTCCTGAGTGCTCGCTGTCCCTTTGTTTAGTTTTTATCTTACGTTTACCCCCTGACGTGACTAGCCTCTAGAGATGTGCACAACAGAAAAATTTGTTTCAGTTTCATTCATTAAGTAAATAATTTCCTTATTTCCTTAATTTCCTAAGTTTTCGGAACAACTTGTTTTTTCGGGAGAGTATATATTCATTGTTACGCAATTAGTATTTGAAGAAGTCTGTTATTCATTGTTATTTCGGAAGATTGGCTATAATTTATTTTGATGTAATTAAATATGTATTCATTCTTTATGGTATTAAATTGAATTCATTTCTACACTCCCAAATGACTTTATGAACAGAGGGTGGCACTGGGAGGAGTGCAGAGAACAGGAGGTGACATCCTGTGTATGGCAATGCTAAATGCAGACTGTGGAGAGAGGGAGCAGAGAACGGGACCACGTGGGATGAATGTAGCAGAAGGTGACATCCTGTGCATGGCAGTGCTGAATGCAGAGAACGGGACCACGTGGACAATGGTAGCAGGAGGTGACATCCTGTGTATGGCAGTGCAGAATGCAGACTGTGGAGAGAGGGAGCAGAGAACGGGACCACGTGGCCGAAGGTAGCAGGAGGTGACATCCTGTGTATGGCAGTGCTGAATGCAGACTGCAGAGAGAGAGAAGAGAAGAGAACGGGACCACGTGGCCGAAGGTAGCAGGAGGTGACATCCTGTGTATGGCAGTGCTGAATGCAGACTGCAGAGAGAGAGAAGAGAAGAGAACGGGACCACGTGGCCGAAGGTAGCAGGAGGTGATGTGTGTGTGGCAGTGCTGAATGCAGACAGCTGGAGCAAGTGGCTGATCAGACTGAATTTAGCAGGAGATATGTCATAACATTAAGCTATTATGATCTCACCTACTACTACATGGAGTCTGATCCAGCCACTTGCTCCTCTTCTCTGCCCACCTTTTCCATAGTCTGCATTCAGCACTGCTATACACAGAATATCACCTCCTGCTTTAACCATGTGCTCCTGCTTTCTGCTCCCTCTCTCCACAGTTTGCATTTAGCACGACCATACACAGCATCTCACTCCCTGCTCCAGCGATGTGCTCCTGCTTTCTTCTCTCGGCACCAGGCTTTTGCCACAAGTTTACAGGAGCTGCAACTACAGAGGAGGCATCGGGCATCAAGTCCTTACTGTCGGTGCCCATTAAAACAACATTGGGTGGATATTCAGTACATGCAGCGAAACCCCTGGGGACTTCTCATGGAACCTTGGTTGAGAAACCCTGATTTAATGCTATTTCTACAATAACTGATGTCATAACTACAGATTGTTGATTAGATCCAACGTTCTGGGGTTCTCTGAGATCTAAAACTTTTTGCTAAAGGTTCCTCCAAGGTTAAAAGGTTGAGAAACCATGATCTAAACAGAAGTGGCCAGGGTTTTATTCTGTGGCATTGATGTTTAAGAGCTCATTTACACATGCATTGCCCTCTGATAACTGATATGCTGCATCCTCACTGTCTGATTTTACCTCTAAAGGCCAACACCATGCTGCACAAGTATGCATCACATACTTTATTTATGCTACCGTATTTCTGTTGGCTCTGTCCACGGTGTAGAGGTACCATGAGCCATCCCTGTACTGCAGCTAGAGGCCAGTGGTGGTGTCGGAGTCATCCCTGTAATGCTGTGAGAAGCCAGTGGTGTTTTTCCTGTCTCCATTCCATAATCCTAGTGATGGAAGTTTTCCCTACCTGTGGAAGAGCTGGATATATTATGCGCATTTAATATGCGTTTGTGGTGAGTGCATTCATACAGCAGTTCCTAGCACGAAGGTACTTTCACCTATTCATCACGGAGATTAATTGGATTTTTTTTGCTATCTTATCCTGAATCATCTTATTTTATATTGGACTGTTCACGGTTGTCACTTTATATTTATTTACTAATATCACTTTCTCGCTGTCAATTTGCAGGACACTCATGCAACATTATTCACGCCAGCACTAAATTTAAGTGCCTCACTTTGAATCTGCTACTATTATTACATTATTTATTCATTCATTTATGGATCAGTACCTTGGTTTCATCATATTATATTGCGCTGCATTTTACGTTTCCTTTTAGTATGCATCTCATGCCCAGTCCTCATTAACTTGAATGGTTCGCGTTCGGCGGACACTACTTCCTACTGAATACAGCAGGGAGTATAATTCTTATTGTGCGCCAAGCACAATGTTCACAGAAAAAAATACAACCCTGTGTCTGCCTTTGCTGCTTTTGAGGGTAGTAAAAATGCAAATCAACCGCCTGTTTTTACCATTCCCAAAATCTCAAATGTAAACTTTGCATTAGAGCAGCAAATGGAGGAATTTATGACTCAAGTTGTAACTTTGTAATAAATCTCCAAGCATTCTGAACTACTCCAGACCAGCGCCTCATGCAGTCTCTGCAGGCATGTAGGGTACTAGCTCAAACGTCCCATCTCAGCTTGCTATTTGAAAGCATAGATGAATAGGAGCCCAATTATCACTTCCTTCAAATTGTTTTTTACTGAAATATCAGTAGGATAGCTGCTTTCATGATGCCCCTGCCAATGATCATCTTTCCCCAAAGAGTAACTCCACTTTTTTTTTTTAAAAAAACCCATACCTTTCTTGGTGGATTGAGTACATTGCTTTGTTGAAGATTCCTACTTTTGTGTGTGTTCATGTGCTGAATCTGTATGCTGCTCAATCATGCGCTAAATACAGAGTGAATCTGTATGGGAGTGATTTTGTAATTGTCAGTCAGGTGCTGCACCTGCAGGGCTCTAAAATGAGGAAAGCTACAGAGTCTGCATCCCGTTAGACGTGATGTCCCTCTGAGACTATCCCACTAAAAATGACATTTTGTTGCAGGGGGTGCTCAATCTAACTTGTATCTTAGTACAGAATTCTGGGAAAATCAGTAAGCCAATCACACAAGCAGGAAATGACTTTTCTGGGGGCGCGTTCTGTACAACATCTGTGTACATAATGCTTCCAGGTTGCCATATTGCATTTTACAGAAAATTACTGCGCTGCTCATTGAAAAGCAAAAGGTCACTTTTAGCAATATTCAATTACAATATGAATTGTCACAATTGCATATGCTTTTTTTTTTTTTTTTAACTTTTTATGCCATGAAAGTAGAGTTACCATTTGGAATATAAGGGTGTGGCGCTGTTCCCAAATTTAGGTTATGCTGACACCTCTGAAGTAGTATAAACCTACAATGCACTATGAAATTAAGTTTGATCCTTAGATCGTGAAAATTCTATTGTTCTACAGGACAAGATAGACTAATATGCAGTACGTGGGCCGTAAACAGGGCTGAATAAACTCAAAAGAGGAAGATCTAAAAAAATCCCCTATGTCTAGCATCTTCAAGATACCACAGAATAAAAGTGTGTTACTTAAAAGGGAAACATAACTAGATTCTCACGTATAATAATGTGTTAAATCCAGTTTGTAATTTATCCAATTATCCAGTTTAAAATCCAGCAGCAAATCTGTCACACAACTGCTCCTGTTTAGCTTTGCCTTGATGTTTGACAAAATTGATAAATATCCCCCCAGAGTAGGTTTTTTTTCCACACTTATACAGAGATGCACTAGACAGATTAGGTAGGTTTATAAATTGTGTCAAATGGTACCTTCCGTGAATAATATCCACAGAAGTTTGCACGATTTCAATATATGCAATACTGTATTTTAATTGCTTTCCTGTCTAATGCCCCAGTACACACGATAAGAAAATCATATGAAAAAATTAGCAAAACCACTGATCGAACGATTTTCTCTTTGTTGATGAGCAGGATGTTTTAACCAATAATGATATTGTGAACTAAAAAATCCAGTTGAACAACAGTGAAAAATGTTGTCGCTTTGCACACAAACACCCGATTTTCTATGTGATATGACGGTTGTACGAAAAAAAATCTATCAAGCGCTATCACGCATGAGCGGAAACAGAAGATGACTCAGATGTTTATGTCCAAGGAATCTTCGTAAACACGAACAAAAATCCAAATGTTAAAAGTAGATTGGCCTAATGAGATAATGAAACCAGAATGATGCATATTATATTTTATGTATCACTATTTATGTATATAGATAATGTAATAAACTATATTATAAGGTCACACGCACACTGCATCACTTCGAATGATTTTTTTAGATTGGTTAATGTGGGCCACGATTTTGACCAACGAACGCCTCTCGGTCGTCGGATGACCGATTGGTCGACTTTCTAATCATGTATTCCCACCTTAAGAGCGAGCATATACATTTCAAAGAACTAATACAGTATGGCAGGACAATTAGGGCAAAAGGAGAAAGTTTCCCTGTCTCCAAATCATTTTCTTACAAATGTGGCTTCTTAGCCCATATCTTCTTGGGATATTTACTCACTTTTATCTGTGTTTGTTATTCTATTTTTCATTATAATTTTTTCGAAATTATTTTTATCCATTATTCTTTTTCTCTTTCTTTGTTTCTCTTTTCATTCCACTTCACTTTCTTTTTTTTTCTTTTCCTCCTTTCTTGTTCTCTGAGATCACTGTTTTTGATACAGTGGTTTTATATGTCTTATTACAATGTATTAGTAGGTGTATCCTCGGGATTCAGGAGTGCTGATTAGGACAGGTGTTCTTTATTAACCAATACCTATATAAGACAGCACTTTTGCTGTTTTCTTTGTTATGATTAAGCACGAGATCTTGTGAAATGCGTTAACAGGTCCTGTATTCATGTCCTGGTGGTTTGTGTGTCCTATGGATCAATAAATATACACTATATTCATCTATGCTCCGGGGTGCGGCTGACCCTTCTTCCTGTTGCATTGTGTGTGGTTGCGAGCCAGAGCCTGTACCTGACGTGGATTGATCTGGATTGTTTGCCTAAGCCAGGGGTAGGCAACCTGCGGCTCTCCAGCTGTTGCAGGACTACAAGTTCCATCATGCCTCTGCAAGTCATAGCTGTAACTGTCAGTTTTGTAATGTTGCAATGCCTCATGGGAAATGTAGTTCCACTACAGCTAGAGAGCCGCAGGTTGCCTACCCCTGGCCTAAGCGGTATACCTTAGTTCTTTGGATAGAGAATGCAGAACTGTGGATCAGTAGAACTGTGTGTTAATAAATTTGAATTGAGAATCAGCAGAAGCGGACTAGGATAAGGTGAAAGATGTTGTCGTGAAAATAATTTAACAGTACAAAAGGTGACCCTAACAAAGGGGTGGGTTGTAATAGGTCTACTCTTAGAGGAGGCAGGATAATGCCTTCCAAAAGGGCAGTAATTGCAGCCTGTTCTAGTTCAAGCCATGGTTTAGTAGTCTTCTGGGTGCACCAATCAACCACTCTTCTTAAGGGCTACTTTTTTACAGTTTCATAGATCTGCTTTAATCTTTTTAGCCAATGGGCAAATATTCAATTCATAAATCCATTTTAACTTAGCGGGAATCAGCATGCCCAAATATTTAATATGTGAAGATAATCAGTTAAAAGTAAAATTGTCATTGTAGTCTCTGTATTTGTTGAGGAGACAACATTATTATTATACAGGATTTATATAGTGCCAGCAGTTTGCTCAGCTCTTTACAATATAAGGAGAGACAATACAGCAACAATACAGTTCAATACAAGATGGATAGGAGGGCCCTGCTCATTGGAGCTTACAATCTAGGAACATAATATTAAGGGCTTCTGATTTTGAAACGTTAATTTGGTCATTAGAAAGTGCCCCATAAATCTCCAGCTCTTGTACAAGACTGAAAGGGAAGTTTGAGGGGATGAAAAAAAAAAATCAAATCATCTGCATATGCTGCAACCTCATGAGCATACTTAGAAATATTAAGGCCTGTAATTACCTGATGAGACCTAATAACAGTTCAAGAGAGAATAAATATAAGGGTAGATAAAAAGGACAGCCTTGTCGGGTTCCGTTTTCAAAAAGGCCCTGATCCATGCCAACATATTCATCCCTAAACTCACTCTATCAAAAGGCTTTTTCCACAATAGTGGATAAGAGAATAAAGGAAATGTTTTTCTCTTTGACCAGATGTACAATACTCAACATTCTCTGAGTGTTGTCTCTCACATCTCATTCAGGTATCAATCCAGACTGATTGGGATGCAAATATATTGGACTGCAAGTGTACCTCATCCCTAATATGCAATACGAAAAAGACACAAAGCCTAATGGGATTTTTACTAATACATTAAGTGGACAACCTCATGTGGTACATTAAACATATTTATTGAAATGCATCTTCCAAACACATTATATAAAAACAATACTTGGCTAACGAGCCCAAGAACTAACAGCATCATCTACTATGGCATCAATGTCCTCCAGGGGTTGACGCGCTTTGCTTGTTAGCTTCTTCAGGACCCCAAACCTGGAAGCGAGGAAATCAAATGCCTAAGCTGGAAGGTGTGTGTGTGTGTATGTGTATGTATGTGTATACACAGTGTCACAAAACCATCATAAACCTTAAAAAAAAAACAAAAAAAAAACATTCTCCGCAGACTCACATGCTAACATAAACGGTGATGCGAGGCAACAGCACCCACACAGAGGGTCAAAACATGGTCTTGGGTGAGCATCCACATCCAGAGCCCCTCCCCGTCGTCCCCAATCAAATAGAACCCTGCAAGGAGAACAAAACTAATGAAGGAAAAGGGCAGGGGAAAGAGGGAGAAGGAAAGGAGGGGGGGGATAATACCGCCCAAGTATAACTAGCAGTAGATCACTAACAGACTCAAGAGTCAAGCAGCAGATGTATTTATATATGCAAGTATTATCCATATGTAAAATATTCCATGGGTGCATTCCAAAAAGCAATCTAATTATAATATGTATGAAAGTCGGTATGGAGATATCCACATTCTAAGGAATCATAACCATCTCCGGCAAACCATTCCTCAACACCTACCTGGTAATCCCATCCAAATGGAAGGTGCAAAAGGAATGCAAGGCCGCATAAATCTTGTATAATGCAAATACGCTCCTTTCAGTAATTAAATGTCTCATATGTGTCAGTACACAAAATCTTCTAAGTGTGGCTCCTGCAATCACAAAAAACAATAGCCATGCTTAGTAATCCCTTAAATAACAATTTCATCCATCAAACCAAGTCAAAACACCATATCTAATACCTTAAAGTCACTATATCGCGTCAACCGTCCACTGTGTGTGCCTCCCATATGGTGCCTAAACCGGCATGCGGCGGAACGCATAAATAGTGTCAATCAGGGACAGCACCTCCGCCAAGATAAACCACAGGGCGGAAGTTGACCACGCATCCCAGAGGTTTATTCACGCGAGCGCACGCATAGCGCTTCTGCCTTAACAAGATAGTGGGCGAAAGTGCCCATAATGAAAGCACACACAGCGCACGCGCGCCCTCCTCAATAGAGGTCGCAGCCCCACCACCCAATGCCCATAGGAGAAAATAGACAGCACCCAAACAGCATAAAATGGCCAATACCCGGCAGCCACCACCTCAGCTCCACTACCCCCCCCCCCCCCCCCCCGAGTCATTACTTTGTAAAATCACCTTTCACTGCAAGACTTATTGGGTATGTCTCTACCAGCTTTGCACATCTAGAGAGTGAAATTTGTGTCCATTCCTCTTTGCAAAATAGCTCAAATTCTGTCAGATTGGATGAAGAACGTCTGAGCATCAGTTTTCAAGTCTTGCCACAGATTCTCAATTGGATTTAGGTTTGGACTTTGACATTCTAACATATGAATATGCTTTGATCTAAACCATTCCATTGTAGCTCTGGTTGTATGTTTAGGGTCGTTATCCTGCTGGAAGGCGAACCTCCGTCCCAATCTCAAGTCTTTTGCAGACTAACAGGTTTTCTTCTAAGATTGCCCTGTATCTGGCTCCATCCATCTTTCCATGAACTCTGACCAGCTTCCCTGTCCCTGCTGAAGCAAAGCATCCCCACAACATGATGCTGCCAACACCATGTTTCACAGTGGGGTTATTTTCAGGGTGATGTGCAGTGTTAGTTTTTCACCACACAGAGTTTTGCTTTTAGGGCAAAAAGTTCAAGTTTGGTCTCATCTGATCAGAACACCACCTTCCACATGTTTGCTGTGTCCCCCACATGGCTTCTTACAAACTGCAAACGGGACGTCTTGTGGCTATCTTTTAACAATGGCTTTTTTCTTGCCACTCCTCCATAAAGGCCAGATTTGTGGAGTGCACGACTAATAGTTGTCCTGTGGACAGATTCTCTCACCTGAGGTATGGATCTCTGCAGCTCCTCCAGAGTTACCATGAGCCTCTAGACTGCTTTTCCAATTAATGCTCTTCTTGCCCGTCCTGTCTGTTTAGGTGGACGGCTGTGTTTTGGTAAGTTTGCAGTTGTGCCATACTCTTTCCATTTTCAGATGATGGATTGAACAGTGCTCTGTGAAATGTGCAAAGCTTGGGATATTTTGTTATAATCTAACCCTGCTTTAAACGTATCCACAACTTTATTCCTGACATGTTTGATGTGTTCCTTGGCCTTCATGATGCTGTTTGTTCACTAATGTTCTCTAGCAAACCTCTGAGGGCTGCCCAGAACAGCTGTATTTATACTGAGATTAAATTACACACAGGTAGCCTCTGCTAATTAGGGGACTTCTGAAGGCAATTGGTTCTACTAGATTTTAGTTAGTGGTATCAGAGTAAAGGGGGCTGAATACAAATGCATGCCACACTTTTCAGATATTTGTAAAAAATTTAGAACCATTTATCATTTTCCTTCCACTTCCCAAATGTGCCAATTTTTTGTTGGTCTATCACATAAAATCCCAATAAAATACATTTACATTTTTGGTTGTAACATGACAAAATGTGGAAAACTTCAAGGGGTATGAATACTTTTTCAAGGCACTGTATATCCAAGAATATGCATTGTAAGGTATAGAAAAGTAAGAATAATCTTGGTCTTGAGGACGTGTAGTTCGCCATGAATCAGTTGGTAAGAATGGAGAAGCTGAATATGACAGATGGGAGGCTCAATATAACAGATGGGAGGCTCCCCTGGACACATCAAGTAGGGGGTCAAGAGCTAGATTCAAGTCACCTCCAATAACAAGTGCCCTCTCTATGCTGGTACTATGCTATATGTTCTAGAAATCTTTCTAGAAAAACAATCATTTTGGAAGATACAGTGTAGGTTGGCCAGGGTGATTTTATGCTCCAATATAGTTTCCTTCACAATCAAATAGTGTCCATCATTGTCCGAAATAACATCAGTCTCCCTACAGGGAAGTTGGTTTGAAAGAAGGATAGAAACACCTTTTGTATTTAGAATTTGGGGGAAGCACTGTGATATGCAAAGGGAAACCTAGAGCAATGCAAACTAGGGTTCTCATTCATGAGGAAATGTTGCAGAAACACCACTTGAGCCTTGATGCAATTTACTTGTTTTTACAAAGCTTGACATTGCAGCCAGAGTGCCGGAATCGGTGTATGGTACTGTTGGTACTAATAGAACTGTTCTAGAAATTTGGTGTCAAACTCCAGTTTGAGGTTCACTAACACATTTTTCAGTCAATACCTCCTGTGACACAGATGATAAATTGTATCACTTGTTTGTGAAGAAAACTGAAACACTTTTAAGGGTATCAATGTTAGCACCATTGTTTGTATTTAACTGTCTTATGTGTTATATGTATAACCAATTAGATCATTGATGTTAATTAGGATGGTCATACACAGATCTTAGTTTACCCTGAAGGCTGGATTTCTCCACAAATCTGCTGCAGCGGCTATTGGATTAACTATCAGAATACCCAAACAATGGCTGCATCTATTTGGATGCAGCCACTGTTCGGCCCACAATTTTCTGTCTGGCTCCTTTGATTTTTCAATTGAAGGATGTTGGACGGCAGAGTGGCAACAGGGCAATCCATGTAGCCAGTTTCATCTAGCTTATTTGCGTTCAAACTGGGTGAAGTTTGCATGTTACAAAGCCAACTTTACTTATTTTTTTGTGGGTATTTCTAGAACCCTTATGGAGGTATGTATAAATAATATATATTTTATTATAAAATCCATACATGTGTTATAAAATATCTAAGTTTTGGATGAAATCAAGTCAGTCAAGGATAAAAAAATATATATTTTATCCGTGGATGATCCTTGCAGGAAATATTACAAAGCATTCTTTTTTGGATTGCAGAACTGAAAACTATACTTCACAGTTTTACTTCAGAGAACCCACAGATATGTTTCTTAGAAACAGGGAGCTACATTTAGAGAACAGTTCCCTTTTCTGAGCATTGTATTTCTCTCTCACAAAAGAAGCTTATGTGCAGGTTTCACACCCTGCATTAAAAGAATGTACTGCTCTATGGGAATGGTTCTCAAATGTTTTAATCAATGTATTCCTAAATTCAGGTACCCCCCACCAAGAGGTTTCAAGCTTAACATCTATTTAAAAATGTTGATTTCCTTTTTGATTCATATGGTGACTCTGTACATGTAATAAACAAGTATCTGCATTTCCAGAAAAAAAAAAGAGACAAAATATATCCTCCGAATTCTCAAGTTGGTCCGTGTTTTCCACAATTTTACTTTTTAGTGTCACAGATGGCAGCTGACTTGTATGTCTGCAGAAGCATCAAGTCTACTTCCCCTTTCATTTTTGTTTAGAAAATCCATATTCATGCATATAGACAACAATAAGGTTACATACTGCTAAATCTGCCACAGCTGGAAAAAAGTGTAAGCGATCAACCCAAAATAAAGACAGAGAAACAATATTAGTGCCTGGAACAATAGATCAAGGCAGGGATGCTCAACCATTTGAACAGTTAGGGCCACTTAAGTGATTTGGTAATTGGTCACAGGCCACAATAAAATTAAATGGTTAAGAATTTTGAATTTATTGGTATCACTCAGCCCGGGATGAGGAGCTGGCGCTATATAGGAAGCACCAGCTCGCTGTGCTCAGGTGCTCTGGGTTAGCAATCCAAGATTACGATCAATGGGTTACCAACCCCAAGTATGCACTTCCCTGGTTTGAGGTCATGGGCCACATTAGAGGGCTCCATGGTCATGGGTTGAGCACTCCTGGGTTAAGGATTTGTGTCCATTGGCATCGATTTGACATCACATTGAAATTCTTCAGAATTCTTTGAAAGGTGCATTGGACCTGCATTTCAACTGCCACAATATCATGGACCATTTAATATCACAGTGGCCAATATTCTGTAGAGACTCAATGATCTTTTAGTTTCTAGTACCACAGTTATGACACTGCTAGATGTAGGGCTCAGCTACAGAAATACTTGGTCAGAATGGTTTATCATTTATTACTGTGGCCATTTTCCTATTGTTGCCTTGTTGGGTGTGTAGCCCAAATAATTCCTCCTTTTCTAGCCTGTGTATGTCAAAGGGTGTGGCATTGCTGGAAGGATCATTGTCATCCGGAATCAGGGTATCCATACATCAGCTGCTCCTTCAAGGGTAAGCACTACATTGGATTATTGGAGTCAAAGCTTCACCTCATCCACCAAGCTAAGTGACATTTTGCAAAATTAACACATCTACTCCTTTAGTATATCATCCCAGTTTTTTTAAAATATTTCTGTAGCAAAAGCAGGGTGCTTTAAGGAGAAGCATAGTGGAAACCTTGATTCATTTTCTTTCCTTGGCTTGGAACATGTACGAAAACCTATAAGAGGAGGTGATGAACACCACACCCTGCTTAAGTGTGAAGTGTAGTTGATTTATATGATCAATACTAGGGTCCCCTTTGGCTTAAATAATAGAATGGATGTTAATCTCTTCTTGAAATGGTAAATGAATGATGATTTTGTTATTTCCATTCCATATTTGAAATGTATACATCCATGGTGTGAACAGTGTTGCCGTTGGGCATTTATGATATTTGTGGTGCTCCCTATTGCTATGTTCTATGGGACAAGGTTTTCTTTCTTTGAAGGGTCATTGATTCACCTTCACCTGTAAATACTTAGACTAAATGATGATTTTAATTAAGTATGTACCGTGCCCATTTATTGTGGGTTGTTACACTATGTAAGTTTGTATTTTAGTTTTCTGATGTAAGCTTTGAGAAAGGCTGTGGCCGAAACGCATCAGTTTAAATGGATTTTATATCTTCTACTGTTCAATAAAGAAATGAGTTGCCGGCTATATTGCTACATTTCTGTAGCACCCTGCCCTAATTAGGCTAAGTTTAGTTTTTGACTCTGCTGTACTCAGTGGAGTGGTGATCTTTTTTTTTTTTTTTGGTCTGGGCAGGTTTCTCCCAGTTTGGTGGTTAATTTCCCCTGTCCACGTCTGTAAGAAGCTTCCAAAGAATGAAGCAGGAGGTCCAACCACTGGAGTTATGAATATTTATTTGCTCTTAGCCAATCCCTGGGAAGGGCACCCAGAAGGAGGCTGAGGAAGAAGATACATTTATGTGAGGCTTGGTCAGAGTGTTCTTGTCCTGAGGTTGCTGCTACTGGGGTGCAGCCTGTGTACTGGAGTTGCTGTATGGGCCTCTGCATGTGTTTGACTGAGGGCCTGAAGGACATCTGATTGAGAGACAGTTGCTGAAGGGTAACACCTGTGGAGGCTGGTCTGGAGAAGGACACTCTTTCCTCCTCACTGGAGTGTGCTGCATGCAGGCTGGGTGGTAGGCATCTGTCCTTGGACTTTGTGAATAAAACTTTGATTATGGACTTCAAGTGCATGTGCTTTGGGATATATGTGGCAGAGGTTGCTGTAAGGACTGGGACTGCTCACATCACAGAGTTCCAGATTAGCTGGCCATTACCTCCTACCCCCCAGCAAAGGCTGTTACAATATGATTTTGTCTAAAGTGTGCCCTGCCATTAATTTTTCCTGATGTTTTGGAGTATTTTGCACCCATACCCCTTCCCAGTTCAAGTTTTTAATTTAAGATGTTCCCTAGATTCAACCTACATTTGTCAGTTTGCTTGGAACTGTGTCTAGGTCTAGCAGCGTCAATTCTCAGATATCAGGGGGTAAGCGCTACATAAGTGTTTAGTTATCCCACTGAACTATACATGCGAACTGTACATGCGTGCCGTCACCTATAGCAAGTGACAGAAGACTGTGGACATTTTGCCTATTTTTGTGCTGTACTTGTGCACTGTCTAATTTTAAGAGAGTAGCTGCAGTGTCTGACCAGTGTTTCTCAGAAAGACGGAATTCAAAGGGGAAAGCACATCCTGTATTTGGTGCATTCTCAACCAGGCATTAAGTAGTTAACTGTTTTCACAGCTGGAGCCTGGCCTGCCAGGGAAAGTTTGGCAGCTGAGGAAGAAAGGCAGTGCCATCAATTACAAGAAGAGGGCATGGCTGAGCTGAGAGATTGTGCATGTGGATCAGGTGTAGCAATATGGCACATTTTGGAATCCTTGGTGGCTGGGAAATACTGATGTCAGGGGGGAGCGCTGTGTCCCCAGGGCCTCTGGACAAGATGGCTGAATTACAAGACTATCTCACAGATACTGGTATGCGTCTGGTATATGATGCGACAATTGAGAAAGAACAGCCCTTCTAGAATTTATCACAGGTTTTGTATGCAACTGCACTCAGAACCCAAATTTATCAAACAGGGCACAAGTGTGTATATGTAGACAGATTAACATCTGCTCAAAGCTGGCACTTGTATTAATTTTTTTTTTTACACAGGAAACAAGAGTATCTTTTCACTCCCATAGCAATTGTTAGCTTGTGGAAAAGAGAAATGCATATATTAAGTGTAAACCTGAAAGGGTGTGATATGGATTTTAGGGAGAACCCACATGCTGATTTTTTATTTTTTTGGGGGAGGTGTCAAATGTCCAACCTGCTTTGTGTATATTCTGCTGTCAGCTGTAAGTGAATTGATTGGTGAAATATCACATGCTATAATTGGCTTACATAAGTCAAGTAATCAAGAGATCTTGTGATATTCCTTACTGAATTAAGCCCTTTGTATGATCTGTATGTAGCGCTACCTTCTTGGGCGCCACAGAGTTTTTGGATCCCCTCTAAGCTCTGCACAGCCAGGCAGCACACATTTTCCAACACTCTAATCCAAAGTCAGTAAAACAGTCCTTGAGGTTTTGGGATTTAGGGGTATATGGAATGCCCAAGAAACTGTACAAATTTGAGGACAAACTTTAGCAAAAATGGGCAAAACAAAAAAATAAGTAGCCAGTCTAGTAAGTCAGACCCCAAACGAAAATCTCCTCATCCACTCAGCTGTCTTGAGAGCGACCCTGAGCAAGGGATTCCAAGATCTACAGAGAAGTAGTCCCACTGAGAACTAGTTGGTGTCACAAATTAGCCTGCAGCTTCTTGTTTGTGTATTCTTACCTCCTTGCTCCAGTGCTAATCCTGATCCCTTTCACGTGTGTTTGTCTGTGCTCACCTATGGGTGTCGTCTGCTGTTCTCTGGGCTTTATTTCCTTCCCTTCCATCACTTCCTGGCCCGCCTCCTTGTTTGCCTGCCTATATAAGACATGCTCAGTCTAGGACACTTTGCCTGAGCAACTTCTTAGTTGTCTGAGCACCTGTGTGTTGCTAACTCCTGCATTTGACTACTTGTGTACAGATCCCAGCTTTGTTCTCTGATCGTGCTTGTTTTCTGCCCGTCCTGACCTCGGCTAGTCTATCGGATTTCCATTTGTCCCCTCCCATTGTACTCTGCTCCCGCGAGCAGTTTCCACATCCTCAGCTGGGCGTACCCGGGAGCCGCAACCTGGTCCCAGCTTACTGCAAGTCCATCCCCACCATCAGGGAAAGAAGCAGGCTGGGGCTTAGTCTCCGCGCCCTGGGGAACCCCAAGTTGACTCACTACCACAGGTGCTGACAGGTCCCTTCTTTGACCCAGGGGGTGTGAAAGTACTCACAATGTCCTTTTTCCTGTAGCTTAGTGGGTTGCAGCTGCTTTCAAGCCTTACACTGGGCTGGCTCCTTCCCTGCTGTTGGATTTTAGACACATATAATACTTCTTTTAGTGTCTTAAGGTGATTATGAATGAAAGACGTTGAAATAAAAAATAAAGTGTGATTTTATTTTATCACACATTGGCTTAAAATAACAATGTAAACCGTATCATGAACAGTTCCATGTAGATAAAACCAGAAATATCAAGCAGAAGTTTAAAGAAAAGTTACCATTATTGTCATGGCTGTCCTGGCCATGTGCTGTTCCGCCCTTCATGTGATCTTGTCTTCTGAGTCCGAGTAAGAAGACGGAAGTGATGTTAATGACTGTCTTGTCTTGTAGCACCTGTTCCAGCTTTTCAGAAAGTCCTTATGTATGTCTGTTTGAACAGCCATGTGTGTGTGTCAAAGTATCAGTGTTAGCGTGTGTGTGTGTTATGTATGAAAGAGTGTCTGTCCACTGTCCTTTATGGACCTTTTATGAAGCGAATAAGCATCATACCTCGTGATCTTAATACCTTGTATGGAAATCAGTACTGCTAGCAGAGCAATTTCATAGAAGGCAGGGGACGCTATATATATGGAGATTTGATGGACAGGTACATATGCTGATGTACATAATACTGTAAGCTGATGATGTAACCTCAGCTATTCATATTTAAATGATAATATAACTTAGGTACTTATCTTTACAACATATCAATGTATAATCACTAATCTATATATGTATCAATATTATAAATTATACTAAATACACACAGATACTATTAAAAATACATTAAGTAATAGTAAATCTATAATGAGTCACTCCTAATACCCTTGACATTTACTAGAGACTTCTAACCAACTATGCCTTAATATAGCCTTCAGCTGGTTTAGCTGGTCTCAGCTTAACTAACTCATATCTTTCGGTCTCAGCTATAACTGAAGCATTAAATAATATCATCGGCTTAAGGCGAACATTCAAACATTTTAATATTAATTATGATTAATCATAAAAAACAAATATTTTGCAAGCTTGCCATCAATATAATATAAGTGCCGAATTATAAATTTGATTAATATCCTTCACCTGCTGACAGGCTGTATTTCCTTGTAGACTGTGGGACAGTGGAGATTCTTCCATCGAGCTTAGGCCTGTAGGTAGGCCCCTATCCACTGGTGCTCTCTCACAGGCTCCACACTCCAGCACCTTCCTTCACTCCATCTTCCACCTGACTCCTCTGCTATTCAGGCTCTCCCCCATTTAAGGGCTGTCCTACTCACCATGCCAGGCCTCCTGCCTGGGTATTGGTGAGGTTCCATCAAACTTGCACATCAGGCCTCCTCTGCCCAGCTTGCCTGAGGTAACCTCACTGCCTCACTCCCAGGCTGACTCATCCCAAGCCTCTGATTCAAAAATCCTATCTAGCTAGTGGGTGCTACATCTATACAGTTATTCAATAATCATCCACATCTGAAATTCGTACTCCAACTTTCACCTATTTGCACAGCACATCTGTGGGTTCTCAGCCAGGATTGACTAAATGCTGAGATTCTAGAAATGTAAAGTTCCGCTTTTCTGCTGTGCGCTGACACAGTGTTTCATGCAAAACAACAAGGCCTTGGTTAACAACATGATATCTTGTGTCACTTTGCTTGAGGCTAGGCCACATTAATGTTGTCCGTTTCACATGCATTTGTTTGTACACTGCTTAGGTTTGAACAATCCATGAAATTTCTGCTCATTTCAATGTGTCTGTACACGGTTTAACTTTTACCAATCTGTAAAACTTAATTTCAACCATTAGTCCTTTTGTCAATTTATATGTGCAATTTACACTTTTATGTCTAACCATCATTTGACCATATGAACATTTTCCTACACCTCAATCTTGTTAATATTTTTTGGGTCTTGTTGGTATAGGAGATAGTAATCAATATTAACTGCTTGCCGCCCTGCCACTGTATATATACGTGTGCAGGGCGGCAGTGGAGCGCAAAAGCACATTTTAAAACGGGCTCCGCGCTCCCGACACTTTCGCGGGTAGGGGGCGCACGTGCGCTCCCGCTGACCCGCGGGTGACACCATTCGATCCAGGAGGGATCAATCATTAGATTTCAGCCAGTGATTTCTGGCTAAAATCGGATGATCGGTCCCTGTCCTATCCTGTCCTGTGTTGACATTTTACACAGGGCAGGATATGATGTAATTCTTTTCTGCCTGGACACATTCCGTTCCAGACAGAGAAGAAGACACATTTAAACGTGAGTAAAACAGCACACTGACAGTTAGAACACTCTAGAGGACACATTTAACCCCCCTGATCGCCCCCCCCCAGTTAACCCCTTCACTGCCCTGTCACCAGTGTCACTGATCAGTGAAGCGATTTTTACTGATCACTGTATCAGTGTCGCTGGCGACTTCCAATAGTGCTAGCGCCCCTCCCAGATAGCGCCAGTTTGCCCACCAGTACACCAATAAAGCCGTTTAACCCCTTAATTCCCCCCCCAGTTAACCCCTTCACTGCCCTGTCACCAGTGTCACTGATCAGTGAAGCGATTTTTACTGATCACTGTATCAGTGTCGCTGGCGACTTCCAATAGTGTTAGCGCCCCTCCCAGATAGCGCCAGATTGCCTGCTAATACACCAGTAGTCCCGTCTAACCCCTTGATCGCCCCCCCCCCCCCCCTGAGTTGACCCCTTCACTGCCCTGTCACCAGTGTCACTGATCAGTGAACCGATTTTTACTGATCACTGTATCTGTGTCGCTGGCGACTTCCGATAGTGTTAGCGCCCCTCCCAGATAGCGCCAGTTTGCCCGCTAGTGCACCAGAAATCCCATTTAACCCCTTGATCGCCCCCCCCAGTTAACCCCTTCACTGCCCTGTCACCTGTGTCATTGATTACAGTGAACAGATTTTTACTGATCACTGTATTAGTGTCACTGGTGACTTCCGATAGTGTTAGCGCCCCTCCCAGATAGCGCCAGTTTGCCCGCTAGTGCACCAGAAATCCCATTTAACCCCTTGATCGCCCCCCCCCCAGTTAACCCCTTCACTGCCCTGTCACCTGTGTCATTGATTACAGTGAACAGATTTTTACTGATCACTGTATTAGTGTCACTGGTGACTTCCGATAGTGTTAGCGCCCCTCCCAGATAGCGCCAGTTTTCCCGCTAATGCATGGGATTTTTTTTACCTAAAACATGTAGCAGAATACATTTTGGCTTAAATTTATGACTAACTTTGAGTTTACGATATATTTTTTATAGCTGGAAGTAGAAAATATTGTTTTTTTTTCAATATTTTCGTGGTTTTTTTGTTTATAGCGCAAAAAATAAAAAGCGCACAGGTGATCAAATACCACCAAAAGAAAGCTCTATTTGTGTGAAAAAAAGGACGTAAATTTTGTTTGGGTACAGCATTGCATGACTGCGCAATTATCATTTGAATTAGTGCAGCGCCAAACAGCAAAAAAAGGCTGGTCATTAAGGGGGGTAAATCCTCAGGAGCTCAAGTGGTTAAAAACAACAACAAAAAAAAAAACTCTAAACATTTACTCTAGGTTTACACTTTTGTGGTTCTGTGGGCCGTGTTTGGTCAGGCATGAAAGCCCATTCATTTTAATATGCTGCCATGACTGTTTTTCATGCAGGGAAAAAAGGTTCCTGCACCATTTTTAAACCGCAGGGCTGGAAATCAATTGGTACTTTTGAGCCATGTGATTTTCCAGCGGTTCTCACACCTACAAACGTGCTATGGTTTTAGATGCATGGGGGTGCCATTAGGTATGTATGGCCGCCCCTGGCTTCTGTAAAGTGCAGCACGTTGCAGTTGCAGGTGCAGAAACGGCTGCAATTCCCACACCCGCAACCAACCGCAATAGGGTGAGCCCAGCCTTAGCGCCGGTTCACACTTTGTCCCCACAGGAATCACTCAGAAATGCCCTGTGCTTTCCTGTGTTATTCACTGCAGTTCTTTTCGGTGTGCTTTTAGCCCATTCATTTTGAAAATTGCACTGCACCAAAAGTAGTGCATGCACTACTTTTAGAAACACACTGCAATCGGATCTCATGGTGCTTTTGTACCACGCGATCTGGTGCGGGCAAACTCACTGTTCTTGCGACCTGTGTTTGGGGTATCATTAACCTATTAGGGCCTTCCTCCATGTTACCTTGTTGAGAGCCAAAATATAGGGGGACATAATAGGCATACCTGCAGTGTGGGTTCTTCTGGGCTACACTAGGCACTATGGATTGGGTCACTCGCCCTACATATGGGGTACCTATGATGCCCCGGGACAAAGCAGAGACCACTTTCAGAGAAAACCAACCTTAACGCGGTGCTCCAGCTTAGAGATAGCCGGAAGAAGTGTACACTGAGGGAATAAACTCAATTCCAGTTAACCCTCTGGTCCCATGCACTCCTTTGCTGTAACTCTTGCATTTAGAAGGAACGTGCTGAGCCTACACCCAATTCCACCCAGCCTACATCTGTCTCCCACTGACAGAATGGAGTCACTCCATACACATAGTGTGGACCTCATCCGTGCACTTTGACATCTTACTCCAATATCTGGCGGCTTTGCTGAAAACCTCTATGATGCTGATCTGCTTCCATTGCTATGTGAGGCGGACCGCAAAGAGAGGGTGCCCTAGAGGCAACCCCCTTGATACCAGAGTATGTCTCACCTGGCACAGGTACCATGCTTCACAACAGGCTGCTTGTACTGGTTACTAGACTTCCATTACCCCTGACAACTACTTGCTTCTCTTTCAAACCATGTTCACTTTTGCAGAGCTGTCTTCATACCCTAACATGTGTTAACTGACCCAAGCCGCAGATGTGTAGAGTGCTGGTTACTTTCATCCACCTCCTTGAATAACTTAAGACCAGTCTGAACAACATTTAAAGGTTTTAGTGTAAAATCTTCAGTGCAACAAAATAACAGGCAAAGTGTTTTCCCCAACTAACCCTAACTCAGGATGTGGCTGTCCCAGTATACCCGAACAGAGTGTCCATTCTTGGCAAGTCCAGGATGGCGGTATCTATAAGGCTGGTGTCCCAATGAGTCAGTGTCTCCAGAGCAGACTGCAAGTCCTAGTAATCCCTCTACATGGCATGCGGCTTATCCCCAAGACATGAGACTCAAGCCCCTGGAATCCAAGTCCCCTGTCCCTTTTGGGGGACACGGGACTGGATGAGGGACCAGTGTGTTGCATGTAGGAAAAACCCACGAACTAGCCTAGGCAGGACAGCAAATTAACCCCTCCCCCCCAGGCTAGGGCAGCCAAAACAACACTAGCTACAGTAAGCAACCTGCCTACACGGCTTTAAAAGTATAGCTAAAGGCAAAACTTTTTTTTTTTTAGCTTTGGATAGAGTAGAGATGGATTAGATCCCCTGTCAGTTTTTATTGCAGTCTGTGCCCCCGTTAAGGAGATTCACCCCATTTCTCTTATTTACCATTATCATTGAAAGTAAAAGAAAATTCCAAATTTTGGGTTGCCCCCAGAAAAGTAATAGAGGGGAAATCTTCCAATGGGCACTAGTTTTGGGGATCCCCAAAGGATTCCCTTAATTTTGAGGGATTTCCTCTCACTTCCTATTTGGCTATGGGACTAGAAGTGAATCTCCACATTGGGACACAGATAGCAAAATAAAATTTTACAAGGGAAAAAAAAAAAAGTTTTGCCTACAGTTCTACTTTAAAGTTTCAGACCCTCACAATACTAACTCCATTTATACTATTTTTACCTCTGCATTTAGGAAAAATGCAGCCTCCTTCTACCAAATGACACAAAAGTATAAGTACTGTATATGGGATGATTGTGTATTTAATGACCTGGCTTTTTCATTTTATACCTAACAAATACCCTGCTGGCCACTGGAAAAGTTGGGTATAACCCGAGTCTCAAAAAGACAAAAAAGTATGTATATGAGAATGGTGGGTATCTTCTAATGGCTTGCCTGTTTTAGTTTGGTTCTATGTGCTAGGCCTCAAACTCATTTGTTACTGTAGTGGATTTACTATAAGCAAATATACTATGCACTTTGGAGTGCAGTTGCTCCAGAGTTTCATAAATGAGGGGAAGCTCTTCTGGCTTGCATCATCCAATTATGTTCCAGCAAAAATGTGGTGTTCTTTATTTTTCTTGCAAGTGATTGCCTATTATTTGCAAAGTGACCTCGTCACCTAGTTTAAAAAGCACTGGAGCCAATGTGCTTTTAAATTGCAAAGTCTTTATTAAATTCATCCCAATTATGGATGTGACCTACAAAAATGTTTTTGTGTTTGACAAAAACTTTTAAAATGGTGTTTTAGTCCCTTTTTTGCTTCTCCGATGAATAGCATTGTGTGCACACATCTGCACATGCGTGTGCATGTGTACTATACTATATTATGCATGTGCTGTGTGCGTATATTATTACACAATTATACATTTAGAAGTTTATGATTTTTAGATTGTTTTTGTAAACATATTTTAATTGAAATATTATGTATTTTTATATGTATTTAGAATGGCACTGATCAGGATGCTGGCATGGGGTATGGCAGTGATCAGGACACTGGTATATGATATGGTGGTGATCATGACACTGATATGGTGTATGGTAGTGATCTCCTAATCTGGTATGCTGGTGTAGCGCTACTCCTGCAGGAGCCGCTGAGTTTGACTGGGTCCTCTTAAGCTCTGCACGGCCAGGCAACATACATTTTCCACATTTCCACACCTAAAGTCAGTAAGACAGTTCTTGAGTTTTTTTTATTTTTATTATACAGGATTTCTATAGCACCAACAGTTTGCTCAGCACTTTACAAAATAAAGGGAGACAATACAGCAACAATGCAGTTCAATACATGAGGGTTAAGAGGGCCCTGCTCCTTGGAGCTTACAATCTAAGAGTTTTTTAGCTGTTTCTATTGAGACTTGGATAAGGTCTAGGGGTATATGAGATGCCTAAGGAACTGCAAATTTGAGGATAAAAGTCTTAGCAACCTGTACACTGTACAAAAATGTGGATCAGAAAAAAAATGCACTGCCTCATCAAGGAGCACTGAATTTCCCTTGATGTACCTCCTCAGACCCCAGATGAATCCTTCCTCCTCACCTGGCTGCACTGACAGTATCCCTAGGCAAGGGATTCCACGAGCTGACAATTAAGTAGTCCCAGATAAGAACTAGTTGGGTCTTACACCTGACCACACTCTCCCTTTGTCTAGCCCAGGGGGTCACCTAAATTCCTACCTGCTACTAGACCCCGGTTTGCTCGCCTGGTGGGGTAATCCTGAGGACTGCAACCTGGTACTAACATACAGCAACTCCTCCAAAAAATCTCCACCATCAGGCGCTCTGGTGAATACCAGTTAATACACCTCAGGCAAGCCTGCATCATCCAAGAGGGTGATCGGCTTATTTACCTAACCTTCTAGTCAGTGGGAGCCTCTCAACTCCATAGCTACTGGTCTTCAAGCCTGACTCCTGACCATGGCAGAATAATCTAGCCTAAATATGGAGGCCGCAATAGCAACTGCTGTGGCTCCTTTCAGGCAGTAAAATGTAGAACTGCAAGAATTCGGTTAACTACCCAAAGAATATTTGCCTAAATGGAAAGTGGAGAAATCCACGCTCTGCAGAAACAATTGCTTGACTTGCATTCCCTAGATGATATTAACATACATATGACACTACCACTCAAGTGCAATGGAGGCCACCGCCATTACCAGGGCAACCATCAGAAATTTTGGGGCCCCTTACATAGTTTTAGGCCTCTGCCCCCGTGGGCATGGCCATCAACATTACCCAGGGCCCGCCCACTGGCCATCCCATCGAATCCACCTACTGACCATTTCACAAAGTGCCATCCCATGTCCTTCTTCATCCCATCTCTTCCTCCTCCTCCTATCCTATCTCTCCCATCCCATGTCCTCCTCTTTCAGTCTCATCTCCCCAATCCAATGTTCTCCTTCATCCCATGTCGTCCACCTCCATCTCATCTCCCTGCTATGTCGGTCCTCTCTTGCAGTGTCCTCCTCCCTCTGTAGTCCTTCTGTCCCTCTTGTGTCCTCAGTACAGCCCTGATCAAGGGGATATACCTCAGTGTACGGTCCCTCCTTGGTCCTAAGGCTCACTTTGCTCCCTCTTGACACACAGCTCCGATCGATCACACTTCTTTATTCAACTTCCCATAGCACATCTCTCACCCCGCTGGATCCTATTGACCCGACTCATTACAGGCTGCTGGTCCAGAATGCACACTATGCTCCCACGATTGAACAGACTGCTGCTGGTTGCTATGGAGTCTCAGTGGTTTCTATGAGCAGGCAGATGTTCTATATGAAGCATCCTCTACACAAACCATGCTCACACTGCTTGTGCACAGTTGAAAAATGAAAGGCCTCTGGTAGGTTGATATGGAGTTTGGCTGGTTGCTATGGGCAAATAAGAGTCCTCCTGTGAACTCCTTTCTTTATGCAGTGCACAGTTGAGAATGAAAGGCCTCAGGCTGGTTACTATGGAGTGTAGCTGATTGCTATTGGCAACCAAGAGCTCACTTGTCAGCTCCTTCCTCTACTGCAGTGCACAATTAAAAATAAAGGGCCTCCAACAAGTTGCTATAAGTCTGCTCTTTCCCCCACATCCCAGGCAGACTTACTGGGCTCCTGTCAGAACTCCCAGAAACTTCTGCCCCTGGACCCTTTACATGTGTATGGGCTGTCCCGTCCCCCCCCCCCCATGACGGCCCTGGCCATTACAGAGGTTTCCTTAATCAGTGTCCCGTATATTTCCAAATGCACAGTGTTGCATTTACTTCTGAAAAAAGAAGGTATTGTTTTTTATTAACCTTCTGAATGAGGAAGTCCTAGCATGGATCTCCCTCTATGTAGAACAAGACAACGCAACTCTGAATAATTTTGCAATGAATCAAGTTTTTAATGAAACCAATCAACATGCTACTGCTGAAGCAAAGTTGAATAATTTGTGGCAGGGTAGACACTCCACTCCGAGTACACAACTGAGTTCTGACGTTAGATCTTAGATACTACTTGTAACCCAGCAGCGCAAAAAAAGTCAGCTCTACCAACAGCCCTCTGAATAGTTGAAAGATGAGCTTGCCAGAGTACATAGTTAGTCTGGCTGAAAAAAGACAAAGGTCCATCCAGTTCAACCATTAAAAAAAAAAGTTATAATCCTATACCCAGAGTTGATCCAGAGGAAGGCAAAAAAACCCAGCAAAGCATGATCCGTGTTTGGAGATTGTACTGTATGTCTTTTCCTCCAGACATAAAGAGTGCCCCCTTGTCCTCTGTGATGACCTCAGGGTGAATAACTCGACACCGAGTTCACTATATGAACCACTGATGTATTTATACATGTTGATCATATCCCCCCTTAATCTCCTCTTCTCAAGAGAGAATAAATTCAGTTCCCCTAATCTTTCCTCCCCATTGTTCACTTTGTGAATTGGTGCCCAGAACTGAACTGTATATTCCAGATGAAGTGTTACTAATGATTTGTACAGGGGTAATATGATATCTCTCTCTGGAGTCTATACTTATTTTAATACAAGAGAGGATTTTGTTCGCTTTAGAAACTGCAGCTTGGCATTGCATGCCATTATTAAGCTTGTGATCTACCAGAACTCCCAGATCTTTCTCCACCATTGGTTCCCCCAGTTGTACTACCCCTAGTATGTATGATGCATGCAGAATAAAGACTTTGAACCTGGGTTCACATATATGTGGTGCGGTATATCGCATGTGATTTGCACAGGAACCGCACCGCATTCCTGTACAAATCACATGCGATTTGTGTGCGGTGCGATCCGAGCCATATATTTTGTATGGCTCTAATCGCACCGCACCAAAAAGGTGCAGGACCCTTTTTTTTGGTCCGCACTAGAATCGGATCGCATGGGTATTCACACCTATGTGATCCGATTCTGCACATCGCACCGTGTTTTGCGGACCAATTTTTGGGTGTTGTTAACATTCACACCCTCAGCGGTTCGCATGAACAGGGTGCGATTGATGCGGTGCGGAATTCGCACAGAAAACGCTTCAAATTCTGCACCGCATCAGTGTGAATCCAGCCTTAATGATCTCAAGGTTTTCAACCAATTATATATCCGAATTGATCAGAGTCAAAAGAGGAAGGAGAGACTGGGAAAAAATGAAAGTAATAGCTTGGTTTTCTGCTAGTCACGTTCTTCAAATGGATCCAAAAGTTTCTGTAGATTCTAACACTCCTGAACCTATGCAGCTTGATGTTTTTAAAAGATTAAAAGAGCCAGAGAGAGAGAAGACATTCTGAGAAGTTGTCTATATTTATATATAGTTGCTGCAACTGATGTTATAGTGCCTGAACAAATAAACTCTATTACCCAGTCTCCCCATTGATCCATGAACAAAAAACGTGAATTCCCTAATATGTCATTTTGTCATCCCTATTAAATATATCAACGAGGGCCATGACATTTTTTGCTCAGCTATGCTGGACACCGAAGCTGGAGGGAATTGAATTTGCCCAAAGCAATAATATTCAAGCAAGAAATAAATCTGCCCCTATTGATATGGAGGCAGTTGATGGTTGACCTTTATCTTCAGGACCTATCACCCATGAAACAGTTCCTCTTGAATTCCAATTTGAGGCTGACCATCATGAGACTATCAGCTTTCATATGATTAAGTCACCCAAAGTTCCTGTCATCCTGGATATTCCTAGGTTGTTCTACCCATACCCCCATTGCAAGGAACATTGTAGACAACCTTGTCAAACAAGTTTTCCACCGATCAAGGAATTAAAAGTTGATGTGGTAACTGCCTATATGACAATCTCCATACACAATACCAAGAGTTCTATGATGTCTGTGGTAAAAAGAAAGCTGATAAATTACCTCTTTTTTTGCCTTTCTTTGGATCAACTGTGGGTGTAGGATTATAACTTTTTTTTTTTTTTAATGGTTGAACTGGATGGACTTTTGTCCTTTTTTCAGCCAGACTAACTATGTAACTATGTAATTAATGTGTTCTCTGCTTTTCATCCCCAGTCTAATGGATAGACCGAGAAGACCAATCAAACACTGGAGCAGTATCTTCTGTGTTTTGTCAGTTATCTTCAGGATGACTGGATGGACTATCTTCCTATAGCAGAATTTTGCTTACAACAATTCTAAACGTAGCTCCACTTCTCAAAATTATTTTATCTTAAACACCGGTTATCAGGGCCAGATTAATGTAGGGGCTATTGGAACTGCAGCTCCAGACCCTTACCTTTAATATAGACCCAGCCACCAGTGGCGTATCATCCATGGGTGCAAAGCATGTGATGCATGTAGGCCACACTGTGCTCTCACACATTTTAGTTGGTGTGCAGGGCATATTGCCAGAATCTTACCTTGTCCTTCAGTTGCTGGCAGAACTGCAGCGACACTGTGAAGAAGACCAGCATGTCATTCAGCCACGGCACCACGCACTCCACTTTATGGAAATGACTGATTTCAAATCGCTGGTCTGTTCAGCTCACTGTGGAATGGAGAGCAGAGTAGTGTAATAGTGTAATAGCTCTGTATAGGAATATTGTATTCCTATATATTGGTTTAGAAGCAAAGGGTCTGATGGCCATAAGAACCACGGATCAACCGCCATTTCTTCAGGGCTGCTAGTGGAGACAGAGGCTTTTCCTTGCCTCAATTCTATAAAAATGGCAGCTGGAATTGGGTTACAATGGGGAAAAAAAACACCACACCATCAAGCCAACTGTAGGACTCAAGACATTTATGTCACAGAAGATCCTTGTACTTACAAAATTGCTCCTGGGTTATGCAGGACAGAACTGCCAGCGGGCCGGAAATTCTGAAAGTAGATGAGGGCTGAATCAATATTGATCAACAATGATTTATTTACCTATACAATATCTTGCACATTTACTAATGTTTATATGCAGGATCTTGCTGGCAGAAAGATCCCGATTAAAAAAAAAGAAAAAGAAAAAAGGGTGTTCCATAAAAACCTTGGGTATACGTGTGTAAATGGGCATATGGTTATGCATGCGTAAAATTCTTCTTCATCCTCTTCTAGTTGCCAGTGTTGCAACTTACATATATTACATGCATTTACAAGCGTTTTTGTGTAAATTAAAGCTAAAACTAAAACAAAATGTATGTTTTGGGTCTAGTAAACCCATCACTGCATTACTGATCTTTGTGAAGTAAAATGCAATGTTCCATAGAAAACAATGCACCTGTGTTCAGATCTCTAAAAACTGTGCAAGATGCCTTCTCTAGGAAGACGCAGCATTTGGGAATCTTTTCATGGTGAAAAATTCGTATTTCTTTGAAATGTGATGGGCAGACAAGGCTGAACTCTGTGATAAGCAAATATTGTCTAAATACAAGAGTCATGTGTATTCTTACTGGAATATTGCTGTGCTTTGTGAATTTCTTCAAGACCTATTCAGTAATCCAGTATGATACTTTTCCCCCTATATTAAAGACCGGTCACTGCTGACTCTCTCACCTGGGGTGTTACAGTCACTCCAGTCACTGCCTGCTGTGTTCCTCTTGTCACAGATGATCTGTATGTGATGAGTTGCAGTCACATACAGATCCTATATCCGGAGCTGTGTACAGCTGTAGGGGCTGGTTTGACATCTCTGGAGGGGACAGGGCATGATATCCTCCAGGGCCCGGGAAAAAGGAAATCTCCCTTACCGATTTGTCTGATGTGACATGTTAGCTCTGTGAATTGGGGGGCTGGAAGGAAGGAAGGAGTGGGGGATTTTGCAGATGTGACAGATTGAGGAAACAATTGACGCAACATGTTGGGTGGAGCCGGTGATGTCATGCCGCTACCAGCAAGTGTGTGAGTGGCCATTGTCTTGGTGATTTTCTAAACCTTGTATGCCAGAATCTTCAGTGCACTGTTGTGGAGTGCACTTCTTAAACTAAATATAACAGGTTTTTAATATAAATAATGATTTGGAAGCAGACAGCACTATATGTTCTTCTTTTTCCTGAGTTTTCCATTGCCCTGGTCTGGAGAAATATGGAGGATGGAGCTGGATTGTAAAGTTAATAGAGGGTGGAGTGGAGATCGATGCTGTAGCTTATAAGAATTTACAGGGAAAAGTGCATATAATCTACTATTTGTTTAGTCTATGGTCAAGATAAGAGCATTAGCTTTTGGGGTGAAGGGACAAGCACTTTGAATAAGCTATATGATTGAAAGCACTGGTGATAAGTGGAAAAACATTGGATATTCTTACATGCTGTTGTACGTGTGGATGAATTGAATATATGTGGACAGTACACTTATAAGGGCATACTAATATAAAATATGTTTTGATTTGTGTACTTAGTGCTGCTTATGATGTTACTGGCAAAACAAAAGCAGTTTTCTATGCTGCAGTAAGGTAATTTTGATTATTTATATATATTTATTTTTATTTATTCTGTATATATGTAAATATGTTTTTATTATGCTGTTTGTAAGAATTTTAATAAACAAAAATTTACACTTTTAAAGGCATCCTGGAAGAAAATGTGGATCAAGATAAGGACTTACTGTATTTTTCGCTCCATAAGACGCACCTGACCATAAGATGCACTTGATTTTAGAGGAGAAAAACAAGAAAAAAAATACTCTGAACCAATGGACTGCAGACATAGTACAGGAAATGACCAGAGACTGCGGACACAGTAGAGGAGATGACCAGAGACTACAGACACAGTACAAGAGATGACCAGAGACTGTGGACATACTACAGGAGATGACCAGTGACTGCGGACATAGTACAGGAGATGACCAGTGACTGCGGGCATAGTACAGGAGATGACCAGAGACTGCGGACATACTACAGGAGATGACCAGAGACTGCGGACATACTACAGGAGATGATCAGAGACTGTGGACATACTACAAGAGATGACCAGAGACTGTGGACGTACTACAGGAGATAACCAGAGACTGTGGACGTACTACAGGAGATGACCAGAGACTGCGGACACAGTACAGGAGATGACCAGAGACTGTGGACGTACTACAGGAGATGACCAGAGACTGCGGACATAGTACAGGAGATGACCAGAGACTGCAGACGTAGTACAGGAGATGACCAGAGACTGCAGACGTAGTACAGGGGATGACCAGAGACTGCAGACGTAGTACAGGGGATGACCAGAGACTGCAGACCTTTGGGGAGTGGGGGGGGGGGCAGGTACCCAAATTTGACAGGTACCCGCTCCCTCTTCCGCAGAATTGTCTTCCCCGTAGTATTGGTGGACACGTGACAGGTCCAAGAAGACTACAGGTGGCCATTCACAAGACGCAGCACATCTTGCGCATGCGCAGTGGGCACCCGGCTGTGAAGCCACAAGCTGTCACACCTGGGTGCCCACACTGAAGATGCTGGCGCCAGGGAGAGAAGACGGCTGGTGAAAGTAGGACACCGCTGGAGCGAGGAACAGGTAGGACCAAGGAGCAGGTTCTTCTGCACAGTATAGCCAAGTGGCCGACCCGTTATTCTAACATGGCGGCGGCGGAGGGGGAATACTGGGCCGGCCGTTCCATAAGGCGCACAGACATTCCCCCCCATTTTTTTGGGGGCAAAAAAGTGCGTCTTATGGATAATAATATGCATAGTGTTCCTTAGTACACATGGATAATAATATGCGTAGTGTTCATTAGTACACGTGGATAATAATATGCGTAGTGTTCATTAGTACACGTGGATAATAATATGCGTAGTGTTCATTAGTACACGTGGATAATAATATGCGTAGTGTTCATTAGTACAGGAGGATAATAATATGCGTAGTGTTCATTAGTACACGTGGATAATAATATGCGTAGTGTTCATTAGTACAGGTGGATAATAATATGCGTAGTGTTCATTAGTACAAGTGGATAACAATATGCGTAGTGTTCATTAGTACACGTGGATAACAATATACGTAGTGTTCATTAGTACACGTGGATAACAATATGCGTAGTGTTCATTAGTACACGTGGATAATAATATGCATAGTGTTCATTAGTACACGTGGATAATAATATGCGTAGTGTTCATTAGTACACATGGATAATAATATGCATATTTGTTTGGAGCTATCTGTGTGCATATTTAAGATATACAGTGTCTACATACACATTTTGAGATCACTGTTGCACTTTAGAGGGATATTGGAATTTTAAAGCGGTACACACAGATAACTGAGCTGGACACGTGGATAAGTCAACATAATATTTCTTAACATTTTTGCCCATATGAGCACAATTATGGTTGTTATTGCAACTATTGATGTGTATTTGCATTTAAAGTGGTACACACGGACATTTGAGTAGGTACACATGGATATTTTGTTTGGAAGCACAAGTCATAAGAGGTTTATTAGCATAATTTTTGGGCACATTGAAAAGGTATTTTAATAGTAGATAAGCACTGGCGGAGTTTTTTTTTTGTACTGTGCAACACTATATGTACTGGAATGATATTTAAGATGGCAGCTGTGACGGAGGTGTGGACAGAACAGAACACACAGAGATCAGGTTCAGGACCCTTGGTACGGGGGCTCTTTATTAAGGGGTTCCACAAACACAGGATATAATACTACCACAGACAAAAGTTGAATCCACCGTGTGCACAGAGGTGATGGGTGGAGCCGGGGTAAAGTCCAAGGAGATGCAAGGCAGGACAGCACTAGCATAGCCAGTGACAACTAGCAAGATTGCAGGGTGGCAATATGGTACAGCAAAAGGGGTAAGTCCAGAGTCCAGTGATAGAAATATGGTGCAATGAGGACAGTTCAGAATCACAATGGCAGCAGTACAGTGCAGCAGAAGCAGTCCAGAAGAATCATAGTGGTAACAATACAATACATCAGGGACCATGCACCAGAATCACAGAGACGACAATGACACAGCAAGGGGTAAGTGCACAACTTACACAGGACTCTCCCATCAGTCCAGGGAGAGGTAACTCGGTTGGAAGGGTTCTGCAAGACAGTACAGCAGAGACTCAGATGAAGCATTTCCTGTGTCCAAAGTAAAGAGCAGGGTGGGTCCTATGTAGCCTGGCCACAGCTTTGGGTCTGCTTGGGTAACACCGAAAAGGGTCTTGCTCAATTTTCCCTAATGATATCAGACTGACGAAACATGTTGGGAGTACTGTAGTTTTTGATGTCACTTCCTCTTTTGTAACTTCCAGTTGGTAAAGCACAGGAGCATTCCAAAGAGTCTGCATATGCTTCTTTGCTTGTGTTGTACAAGCCAAATAACACTGTATGTGGATTTATTTGTTTGTAATGCTTCATAAATGGTATTACACTATTGGTTGCTGCCTTCCCAGTCTGTTTTATGTTGGACTGGCCCAATTTTTTTTCTTTTCTTTTTCTTTGTTTGTTTGTTAAAGCTTAACTGAACAAGCAGAAGTGAGAAGCTGACTGGCTACCATGCACAGCTGCACCAGAGTTCGCACTCTTCAGGTTTAGTAAATAAATCCCATGTTGTTACCTGGCCTGCTCATTCATGATTTGGACTACAGAACACCTCCCTTCACATCTCCATAACATGGGGGTTGCTTTGTATACAAACAAACATCCGAATGTTGCACATCCAGTAACCACTTGCCCTCCAGAGGATTTACCCCCCTCCCTGACCAGGCCATTTTGTGCGATACGGCGCTGTGGTAATTTAAATTACAAGTGCGTGGTCATGCAATGCTGTACATAAATGAAATTTTTATGTCATTTTCTTCCCACAAATAGAGCTTTCTTTTGGTGGTGTTTGATCAACTATAAACTATAAACAAAAAAAGACCAACAACTTTGGAAATAAAGCAATATTTTTTACTTTTTGCTATAAAACATATCCAATAAAAAAATTTAAAAAATCTAATTTCATCATAAATTTAGGGCAAAATTTATTCTGCTACATGTCTTAACTAAAAAAAAATCCCAATAATTATATATTAATTGGATTACGTAAAAGTTACTGTCTGCAAATGGCAGTATATACTGTATACTGGAATTTTTTTTTATGTACTAGTAATGGCCGTGATAAGCGACTTATAGCGGGACTGCATCGGGCATTCTGAGACTGGGTGGGAACTGACTAATGGTCACTGACATCTCCAGTGACACTAATACAGTGATCACTGCTAATAAAAAGCACTGACACTGTACTAATGACACTGGGCAGGAAGGGGTTAACATCTGGGTCGCACAAAGGGTTAATAGTGTGCTGTGTGTGTTTTACATTGTGTACTGTATGGTGTTTTACTTAGCAGACATGTTGCTTTGTATCTCTCTGCTGTGCAGAGAGATACAAAGCAGAATGTCCATGCTGACAGGAGAGTGACCAGTGTTTACACACAGGTCTCTCTCCTGTCAGCTCTGCCGACGATCACCAGCTGGGACATCCCTAGCCACCAATAGCAGCGAGTGTAGGGCAGATCATATATATATATATATATATATATATATATATATATATATATATATGTGATTTTGTGCAGCCGTGCTGCCCTGTAGCAGTACTTCTGCTGAAGGGCAGATGGCAAATGGTTAAAATCACCTTTATTTCTTCTTATAGCATATTCCACAAATATGACAGGGATACAGGACTCCAGCTAACGTGTTTTACACTCCACTAGCGCTTAGTCATAGCTCAAAGATACACTGCCACATACATATACTGTATATATATATATATATATATATATACAGTATCAAGGATGTGCAATTCATATCACCCAATGCCCGGGACATGCAGTTCTTTGGCCCTACTGTGGGCAAACAGCAAGTTCACCTGTCAGGTGGAAGCATTGGGGCAGCAGCGCTGCTGCCCAGTTGCTTCCATACAGCCCACAGTGCCAGCCTCTGCCCCCTGCCCACCATATGTCCTGGGCTCCGCTTGCTCATCTGCGGGCCCAGGACTGGTTCAGTGGGTGCCGGCAGGATGTGGTATAGGGGAGGGAGGAGAGCAGACACATCCGCTCTCCTCCCCTTCTTGTCCTGACCCAGAAATGATGTCACTCCGGATCCCTGTTTGACAGATTCCCGATAATTGAGGCTGGGAAAGAATGTAATGCAGTGCGATGTGCACTGCATTACATTCAGAGGAGCACAGGGGAGACATGCAGGGTCTTTTAGACCCTGGATGTCTCACAAAAGAGCACCTGCCACCAAGAAATCATCACATGGGGGACTTTTTGTCCTCTATGTGATTAAACAAAAAGAAAAAAAAAAGTTTTTTTTGTTTTTTTATAAATGAAAGTTACACCCAAGCATATACTATAACCCCCCCAAAAAATTTTTTTCAAGGCCCCCCACCCCCACACATGTACACACGCACAAACGTAAAAACATACACTGGGATGCCTACACATGAAAACGTTGATTGTGATACACATTACATATTGCCGCGCACACCAGAATGAGAAGCAATAATTCTAGCACCAGACCTCCTACGTAACGTTAAACTGATGACTTATAAGGGGATTTAAAAGTGCCACCTATAGAAAATATAGGGTACTGAAGTTTGTTACCTTTCACGAGTGCACGGTTTGACAAGTTGGATATCCATTTACTCGCTGCAACCTCATCTTTTATATTTTACAAAAAGTTGGAAAATGTATGGCTTTGTGTGCCCTAAAATTAACTTAAGTGTATTTTTAATTGAAATTTTGCATTTCCTGTGAAAATATCGTGTGACATAAAAAATTGTAACTAGCGCTATTTTATTCTCTAGAATCTCCAGTTTCAGAAAATATATAATATTGGGGTTTTGTGTCATTTTCAGGCCTTAAATTATTTTTTTAAACGTGCATAAAACCCAAAAACAGCCCTGGCAGTGAAAGAGATAAAGGAGAAGCCCGACACTCCCCTTTCCTGACGAGCACCCAATCGGTGCTGATTACACTGCAAGGTCTCTCTCCTCCCTGCTAGTCCCTGAGTGTGGTGCTGGAGACAGGTAGGGGGGTGAGGAGGAGATAAACAGCGCAATGTTAAAAATATTAAACGTTTAAGTCGCCATGAAGCCCCTTTTTGTTTTTTAAATCCCCAGACATTAATTAAAGCATATTTAAATATGGTTTTGGTTAAAATTTATGTTTTTTTTTATCAGGACAAGTAGATTGGGACACCAATTTTTTTTTACTTTTTTTTAAAAAATCGTATTTAAAAAAATTTCCACACCCCTGTATGTGTGTGTGTGTGTGTGTGTGTGTGTGTGTGTATATATGTGTGTGTATGTATGTGTATGTATGTATGTGTGTGTGTGTATGTATATATATGTGTGTGTGTGTGTGTGTGTGTGTGTATACAGTGGGGATCGAAAGTTTGGGCACCCCAGCTAAAAATTTGTATTAATGTGCATAAAGGAGCAAAGGAAAGATGGAAAAATCTCCAAAAGACATCAAATTACAGATTAGACATTCTTATAATATGTCAACAAAAGTTAGATTTTATTTCCATCATTTACACTTTCAAAATAACAGAAAACAAAAAAATGGCATCTGCAAAAGTTTGGGCACCCTGCACAGTTAATATCTTGTACTGCCCCCTTTGGCAAGTATCTCAGCTTGTAAACGCTTTTTGTAGCCAGCCAAGAGTCTTTCAATTCTTGTTTGAGGTATCTTTGCCCATTCTTCCTTACAAAAGTCTTCCAGTTCTTTGAGATTTCTGGGCTGTCTGTCACGCACTGCTCTTTTAAGGTCTATCCATAGATTTTCAATTATGTTGAGGTCAGGAGATTGTGAAGGCCATGGCAAAACCTTCAGTTTACGCCTCTTGATGTAATCCCCCGTGGATTTCGAGGTGTGTTTAGGATCATTATCCATTTGTAGAAGCCATCCTCTCTTTAACTTCAGCTTTTTCACAGATGGCATCAAGTTACCATCCAAAATTTGCTGAAATTTTATTGAATCCATTTTTCCTGCTACTCGTGAGATGTTCCCTGTGCCACTGGCTGCAACACAACCCCAAAGCATGATTAATCCAACCCCATGCTTAACAGTTGGACAGAGGTTCTTTTCATTAAATTCTGTGCCCCTTCTTCTCCAAACGTACCTTTGCTCATTCCGGCCAAAAAGTTCAATTTTAACCTCATCAGTCCACAGAACTTGTTTCCAAAATGCATCAGGCTTGTCTAAATGATGGAAATAAAATCTAACTTTTGTTGACATATTATAAGAATGTCTAATCTGTAATTTGATGCCTTTTGAAGATTTTTCCATCTTTCCTTGGCTTCTTTATGCACATTAATACAAATTTTTAGCTGGGGTGCCCAAACTTTCGATCCCCACTGTATATATATATATATATATATATATATATATATATATATATATATGTGTGTATGTGTGTGTGTGTGTGTGTATATGAGGTCTTGTGTGGAGCCCCAAATCGAGGGAGATTATCAGTGGTCTTGTATGTCTTCCATTTTCTAATTATTGCTCCCACAGTTGATTTGTTCACATCAAGCTGCTTGCCTATTGCAGATTCAGTCTTCCCAGCCTGGTGCAGGTCTACAATTTTGTTTCTGGTGTCCTTCGACAGCTCTTTGGTCTTCACCATAGTGGAGTTTGGAGTGTGACTGTTTGAGGTTGTGGACAGGTGTCTTTTATACTGATAACAAGTTCAAACAGGTGCCATTGATACAGATAATGAGTGCAGGACAGAGGAGACTCTTAAAGAAGAAGGTACAGGTCTGTGAGAGCCAGAAATCTTGCTTGTTTGTAGGTGACCAAATTCTTATTTTCCACCATAATTTGCAAATAAATTCTTTCCAATTCAGCCAATGTGATTGTCTGGATTTTTTTTCTCATTTTGTCTCTCACAGTTGAGGTCTACCTATGATGCCAATTACAGGCCTCTCTTATCTTTTTAAGTGGGAGAACTTGCACAATTGGTGGCTGACTAAATACATTTTTGCCCCACTGTATATACATACACACATGCAAAGTAACAAAATAATTACTAATTGAAAACACTCATAAAAAAGTTAACAAATGAGATGTGGCTACCAATTACTTGCTGCCGCTGCTGTGTTCATTGAAACAAACTAGACACTAGAATTTAAAACAATCAAAAATACAGTACTAAATATTTGGGAAAAAAAGAAAGGAAAACCTGTTTATGGGACACAGAATTTGAAGATATATAAACATTTGTATTCCATCAAAAAAATCTTCTATTCATAATAGTGTGCTACATCCCACTCATGATTTAACCCCAAAGGTTTCCTAGTGCCCAAACTAAAAATCCAAAAGACTTATTTTTTACACAGTATTCTAAACCTGTCTCCCCCTTTCACAGTAGAAATGTAGAAAATCACCCCTCCATTTCACCACATTTAAATGGAAAGTCCTGCAAACAGAACAAAAAGCAAAAACATACCGGTAAATACAAATGTAAACATTCCTTACCAGCTTCGGGGTAAAAGCTTACACAAGTATGACTTTTTTCCTGTCCCTTACCTGACAGTATTCAGACCTGGCTTATGCACAAGCATTGCATCCTGGGAAAAAGGCGATAATGTTTCATGTGCCCCCATACCTGGAAGCAGCAAGTATTTCCAAAGGCACTGACAGACAAAAGTGCTGATATGGGAGAAAGGCGAAGGTAAGCACACAGAGGTAGGGAGGGAGCTTTCAAGTGAAGCTATTTTTTGAACAGGGTGACATTTTTACTTTAAGAAACAGACCGCAATAATAACTCAAACTGAAAATACACTAATGTACTAAAATAAAATACACTAAGGCTAGGTTCACACTACTTGCAGGTCGCGTTTGTGTGGGTATGGCAGTTTATACAGTAAGGTCCATAAATATTGGGACATCGACACAATTCTAACATTTTTGGCTCTTTACACCACCACAATGGATTTGAAATGAAACAAACAAGATGTGCTTTAACTGCAGACTGTCAGCTTTAATTTGAGGGTATTTACATCCAAATCAGGTGAACGGTGTAGGAATTACAACAGTTTGCATATGTGCCTCCCACTTGTTAAGGGACCAAAAGTAATGGGACAGAATAATAATCATAAATCAAACTTTCACTTTTTAATACTTGGTTGCAAATCCTTTGCAGTCAATTACAGCCTGAAGTCTGGAACGCATAGACATCACCAGATGCTGGGTTTCATCCCTGGTGATGCTCTGCCAGGCCTCTACTGCAACTGTCTTCTGTTCCTGCTTGTTCTTGGGGCATTTTCCGTTCAGTTTTGTCTTCAGCAAGTGAAATGCATGCTCAATCGGATTCAGGTCAGGTGATTGACTTGGCCATTGCATAACATTCCACTTCTTCCCTTAAAAAACTCTTTGGTTGCTTTTGCAGTATGCTTTGGGTCATTGTCCATCTGCACTGTGAAGCGGCGTCCAATGAGTTCTGAAGCATTTGGCTGAATATGAGCAGATAATATTGCCCGAAACACTTCAGAATTCATCCTGCTGCTTTTGTCAGCAGTCACATCATCAATAAATACAAGAGAACCAGTTCCATTGGCAGCCATACATGCCCACGCCATGACACTACCACCACCACGCTTCACTGATGAGGTGGTATGCTTAGGATCATGAGCAGTTCCTTTCCTTCTCCATACTCTTCTCTTCCCATCACTCTGGTACAAGTTGATCTTGGTCTCATCTGTCCATAGGATGTTGTTCCAGAACTGTGAAGGCTTTTTTAGATGTCGTTTGGCAAACTCTAATCTGGCCTTCCTGTTTTTGAGGCTCACCAATGGTTTACATCTTGTGGTGAACCCTCTGTATTCACTCTGGTGAAGTCTTCTCTTGTTGACTTTGACACACATACACCTACCTCCTGGAGAGTGTTCTTGATCTGGCCAACTGTTGTGAAGGGTGTTTTCTTCACCAGGGAAAGAATTCTTCGGTCATCCACCACAGTTGTTTTTTGTGGTCTTCCGGGTCTTTTGGTGTTGCTGAGCTCACCGGTGCGTTCCTTCTTTTTAAGAATGTTCCAAACAGTTGTTTTGGCCACGCCTAATGTTTTTGCTATCTCTCTGATGGGTTTGTTTTGTTTTTTCAGCCTAATGATGGCTTGCTTCACTGATAGTGACAGCTCTTTGGATCTCATCTTGAGAGTTGACAGCAACAGATTCCAAATGCAAATAGCACACTTGAAATGAACTCTGGACCGTTTATCTGCTCGTTGTAATTGGGATAATGAGGGAATAACACACACCTGACCATGGAACAGCTGAGAAGCCACTTTTCCCATTACTTTTGGTCCCTTAATAAGTGGGAGGCACATATGCAAACTGTTGCAATTCCTACACCGTTCACTTGATTTGGATGTAAATACCCTCAAATTAAAGCTGACAGTCTGCAGTTAAAGCACATTTTGTTCGTTTCATGTCAAATCCATTGCGGTGGTGTATAGAGCCAAAAATGTTAGAATTGTGTCGATGTCCCAATATTTATGGACCTGACTGTACATTTGAATGGGCTGCTATGCCTGCATTTCATGCAGGAAAAAGGTTACTGCAGCATTTTGAAAATGCAAAGCCTGGGAATCCACATGGTATTTTTGCACCTGCAGTGCCTGCACCCGCGCTGTATTTTTAGATGCGTAAGGGTGCCACTGAGAATGAATAGCACCCTGCTTATTTTTAAAGAGCAGCCACAACTATGCTCATAAGTGAGAACTTAGCCTTAGGGGTATTTATAGTGGAGAGTAAATACCGCTTCCCACTCTCCACTATAGGAAACCACTCCATGGCCTGCATTTTACAGTCCATTCATAAGATACATGCTGTGGTGTGGAGCCTGTGGTCTGTCTGCCTAAACCTGAATTTTAATCTTTATATTTTACCTTCCCTGGTACCCACCAATTCACCCTTTCCCATCAATATGCTAGTGATTTTTTTTTATAAAACCCTTTCATTTTCATCATGTACTTTACTATGAGATGCTAGGGTATTTGTGCTTCTATGCAATGCAGAAAGATCATGGCTGGTGGGAGGGGCTGGCAAAGTGATGTACATGGCTTCTTAAAAACATCACAGCACCCAGGCTCAGTACCTCTCTCAAGAGCCCTCCATAATGCTGGCAGTGGGTTGGTTTTTGGGAGATATTATGCAAATACAACATTCCCTAATGGGTAAATGTTAGTCTAGAGGAGTGGACTTTTCTAAGCATGCCTCTGCAAGCAGACTACTATAGGTAATGCCCACATGGGATGCTGAACCTCCATTCAAAGAACTGAAATCCATTGAATGAAATGGGCAGGCCAGGGTCAATAAAGCTGGGTCTTCTGAAGCCAAGGCATTTAGTGGTCACAAACTAAATTTATATCTTCTGGCACTATTGAGGAATATATTTCAATTAAACATTTTCCGGTTACTACATACAACTGGGAGAAATCCTTTGCCCTTACGCATCATCTATCTTTAGCTAATAAAGCCCATCAAAAACAAATTTTAAACCTATTGCAAGATGGTACAGGTGCCCTACTCTTCTATACTGCATGTATGCTACAGTAACAGACCTATGTTGGTGCTGTCATACCAGTACGGGTTCATTACTACACATTTTGTGAGACTGTCCCTGATTCATTCCTCTTGGGACCAAATGTTACGGCTTTACAATGATCTTGCAGGTCTGATGGTGACTCTGCTCTTTCAAACGCTCTTTCAAACGCATAAAACGAGGTCTTCTTAGATGTTTGACTGCCGCTAGAGTGGTTATTCTTCGCCACTGGCAGACGATACATGTTCCATCCCTCGTAAAATTGATCACTGACATGGACAATATTAACACAATGGAATTGCTTCTAACCTAGGTCTTGGAAACATATGAACCATACCATAGCACATGGTTATCTTGGTTGATGTACAGGGAACCTTCTGAGCTTACAGCCCTTCTCACTGGGAAACAGTAGGCCCCCGTCTCCCTATCTGTTGTGCTGTGGAACTCAATCTGGGTACCTACTCTTGGCTTCACTTCCCTTTTCTAATATTTTCTCTCCCCAGCCCTTCTTTCTTTCCCCATTACCCACCCCCCTCCCTTTTTTTTTTTTTGCACCTTTAAATAAATGGTGTACACAGCATTGCATGCCTGCATGTCCGAGTCAGTTGATCTCCAAGACTCACATTGGGTCTCCCCGCACAGAAGGTGCTACCTGTTTATTATCACGTTTTACTTACCGTATTTATTCGAGTATAACGCGCAAAATTTTCTACCAAAAAAAGAAATCAAAGTTTGGGTGCGCGTTATAAACGAGGGCTGGGGTGGGGTGACGCAGTGGCGGCCGATCCATTGAGGGCGCAGGCGCTCACTGTACGCGAGGGCGAAGAAAAAAAAATGTCCCCTGTGCCGGCCCCGCCCCTTTAAGGGGCGGCGAAAACAGGGGATCGTTTTTTTTTTTCTACGTCCCCTCGTCGCGTACAGTGGGCGGCCCGAACTGGCGAGATGCACTGGTGGGGTGACGCAGTGGCGGCCGGTCCATTGAGGGCGCAGGCGCTCACTGTCCGCGAGGGCAAAGAAAAAAAAGTCCCCTGTGCCGGCCCCGCCCCTTTAAGGGGCGGCGAAAACAGGGGATCGTTTTTTTTTTTCTACGTCCCATCTTGGACTCTCGTGACATCTTGGATTAAAACATCATGGGAAGACATGCCAAAAGAAATGATCATCAAGAGTTTTTTAAAGACAGGCATCAGCAATAAAATGGACGGCACAGAAGACGACCTGCTGTGGAATTCAGACTCAGAAGAAAGCGAAGAAGCTGGAGAAACAGATGTTCCTGCCAACTGGGACACTGATGATAAATTAACTCGAGAAGAATGGGAACAACTCTTTAGTGTATCTGATGATGATGAATCTGACTTTGAAGCATTTTAAATAAATATTGTTACCGGTAATTTTATTTCGGTATTGTGTTCATAGTTTACGTAGTCAATAAATGATTATTATCATGGCCGCACGTGTTCAACAACGTTTGTCACTTACAATGCTTGGTCTGAGCCGAGAAAAAGTGAAACAAAATTTTATACCGATTTTTAATCGAAAATTAGGGGTGCGCATTATACACGTGTGCACGTTATACTCGAATAAATACGGTACCTTTTTTGTTCTCAAGTAATGTGAACCTGATTGTAATCCTGATGACACAAGAGCACTGGACACACAGCTGCTTGTAACATGGGGTTTATATGTATGTGGTAATTTAATTAACTAATTACATTTTTTACAGCTTTGATACCCTTTTCATGGCATTTTTGTACTTTTGTACAGTTAAAAGCATTTTCAATTGGCAAAGATTTAACATAAATTAAACATTTTTGTGTCTGGAATTCATCTTTAAAGCAGCAATATGGCCATGCATCCCTACATGTTGTCTTTAATCATCTAAATAAGGATAAAATAAATGCGGTGGAGTGGTAATATTTATACAAAATGAAAATACCTACAGATTTATAAAGCACACCTACTGCACCAAAATAGTAAGATGCAACAGAAGAATGGCTGCAGTGCCTGTGGCTACACTAAAAAATGTCACTCTGTGCCTTTCTGAAAATGTTTATGAAGCCATACAGAGCAGAGAAAGAATGACTCATCCAGCTATGTGTAATCTTGGCTTATGCTGCCAACCTTTGTAAATCAATGGATTTTTTTTTCCAGCAAAGATATATAAAGAAACCTGGATCTTCATGACCTGGCTGGAAATCATATACGCTGCTCAAAAGAATTAAAGGAACACTTTAGTCAGAGTATAGCATCAAGTCAATTAAACTCCTGGGATATTAAGCTGGTCAGTTACATAGCAGAGGGGGTTGTTAATCCATTTTAGCTGCTTTGGTATTAATGAAATTAACAGGTGCACTAGATGGGCAACAATGACAAGACCCCAAAAACAGCAATGGTTATACAGGTGGAGGCCACTTATGTTTTTTCCCCTACTCATCTTTTTTTACTGTTTTTCACTAGTGTTGCATTTGACTAGGGTCAGTGTTACTACTAGTAGTATGAGGCGATACAGTTGCACAGGCAGTCCAACTCCTCCAGGATGGCACATCAATACGTGCCATTGCCAGAGGGTTTGCTGTGTCTCACAGTACATTTTGAAGAGCATGGAGGAGATTCCAGGAGACAGGCAGTTACTCTAGGAGAGCTGGAGAGGTCCTTAGAAGGTCCTTAACACATCAGCAGGACTGGTATCTGCTCCTTTGTGCAAGGAGGAACAGGATGAGCTCTGCCAGAGCCCTACAAAATGACCTCCAGCAGGCCAATGGTGTGAATATCTCTGACCAAATAATCAGAAACAGACTTCATGAGGGTGGCCTGAAGGCCCGACGTCCTCTAGTGGACCTTGTGCTCACTGCACGGCACCATAGAGCTCGATTGGTATTTGCCATTGAACACTAGAATTGGCAGGTCCGCTACTGGCACCCTGTGCTTTTCACAGATGAGAGCAGGTTCACTCTGAGCACATGTGACAGACGTGAAAGGATCTGCAAAAGCCGTGGAGAAAGTTATGCTGCCTGTAACATCGTTCAGCATGACTGTTTTGGTGGTGGGTCAGTGATGGTCTGGGGAGGCATATCCATGGAGGGACGCACAGACCTCTACAGGCTAGACAATGGCACCTGACTGCCATTAGGTCTTGGTATGAAACCCTTGGACCCCTTGTAAGACCCTACGCTGGTGCAGTGGGTCCTGGGTTTCTCCTGGTGCATGACAATGCCCGGCCTCATGGCGAAAGTATGCAGGCAGTTCCTGGAGGATAAAGGAATTGATACCATTGAATGTCCCCCATGCTCTCCTGACCTAAATCCAATAGAACACCTCTGGGATATCATGTTTCGGTCCATCCAACACTGCCTGGTTGCACCTCAGACTGTCTAGGAGCTCAGTGATGCCCTGGTCCAGATCTGGGAGGGAATACCCCAGGACACTATCCATCGTCTCATTAGGAGCATGCCCCAACATTGTCAGGCATGCATACAAGCACGTGGGGGCCATACAAACTACTGAGTACCATTCTGAGTTGCTGCAATGAAATTTCAGCAAAATGGACTAGCCTACAGCATAATTTGTTCACTTTGATTTTAGGGGTGTCTTTGAATTCAATCTTCTGTAGGTTGATAATTTTAATTTTCATCAAACGATGGAGCTTCCTTACATTCTTAACACATTATCCAGTCCATATCAGTATAGATAGCCAGCAGGGGCGGACTGACCATTTGGAAACTCGGGCACTGCCCGAGGGCCCAGGGTCAGTAGGGGGCCCCATGAGATGCCCCTGGTACCTTTTTCATAGGCTTTTTTTAGTTTGGGCAAGGACACAGGGGCCCCATGATCCCCTATTGCCCGGGGGCCCCATGAGTTGTCAGTCCTCCCCTGATAGCCAGCATGACATTTTTCCCCATTGAGATCTGATGTGTTTTCAAAGTGTTCCTTTAATTTGTTTAGGCAGTGTATATGAAATTTTAAACTCAACCCTTTGCTTTGTCTGTTTCAAGACTAGATATATCAGGAATTTATTTACTCTACACAGTGCTGTTTTTTAATTTGGAGATTATATCGTGTTAATGAGCACCAATTTTTTTCTTTATTTAGCATGGATTTCATAACTATTTATGCAAATATCATGTGACATACATAATTAGGACTATCATATTTTCTTTCTATAGGTTCTCCGCTTTCAGAAAATATTTTGGATTTTCCTGTCCACATACTGTAGCTCCTAAACAATGGGCTTGGTTTTGGTCCATACCTGGAAGTTAGCTGCCATTGCTGGGTGAAAGAGTTCTGGGCAGGAGATACCTTGCCCCTCAGCTAAACTTATACAAAGGGGTGGGGATGCTCATGAGTTCTTTGACCAAATATGGCCATATGACTATAATAGGACAATGACACTGGAGTAATATGGCAATGTAACCATTTTGGGACAATTATGTTGTGATCATTATCACCTCTTTGTGTACATGCAACTGTGGAGCGGAAAATCCTCAATCTACACTGATTGGCCTGACACTGACAGCTGCGTTGATTCAGAAGCTACAAGTCACATGACAAATTACAGAAATGTTTTTATTCACCTTGACCAGAGTAAAACAGAAAAAATAGCCACAGCTAATGGGCAAATAATGGAATCAAAAGGAACAGGAGACAGTTTTCTTTATTGTACTATTTCCCAGAGTGTCACCAGACAGATATCTATGAAAAATTTCCTGTAGGTCTCTACTCTTGAAACAAACCTTTTATTAGTGAAGAAGCTCACAAAACAAGGCAATGTATTGACCTTCCAAGATGAAAGTTGTGCCATCACAAATGAGGATATCTTACTTGCAAAGGCTAAAATTGCAGATGAACTGTATCATTATTATTACTATTATTATTATTATTATACAGGATTTATATAGCGCCAACAGTTTGCTCAGCGCTTTACAATATAACGGGAGACAATACAGCAACAATACAGTTCAATACAAGAGGGAAAGGAAGGCCCTGCTCCTTGGAGCTTACAATCTAGGAGGGAGGGGCTAGTGGTACAAAAGGTAGTAACTGTGGGGGATGGACTGGTTGGAAGAGTAGAAGATTCCATTATTAGCTGAGGGCAGGATAGGCTTCCCTGAAGAGATAGGTTTTCAGAGATCGCCTAAAAGTGAGCAGAGTAGGCGATAGTCTGATAAATTGGGGTAGAGAGTTCCAGAGGATGGGGGAAGCTCTGGAAAAGTCCTGAAGATGAGCATGGGAGGAGGAAACAAGGGAGCTAGAGAGCAGGAGGTCTTGCGAGGAGCGGAGAGTACGGTTTGGGTGATATTTAGAGACAAAATAGTTGATGTAATTTGGGGCAGAGTTATAAATGGCTTTATACTTTATTGTTAATGTTTTGAATTTTATCCGTTGGGCAATGGGAAGCCAGTGGAGGGATTGGCAGAGAGGGGTGGCAGATACAGAACGGTTAGTAAGGTGGATAAGTCTGGCAGCAGCATTTATGATAGACTGAAGAGGGGATAGCCTGCGATGAGGTAGGCCAATGAGGAGGGAGTTGCAATAGTCAAGGTGAGATATAACAAGGAAGTGACTAAGTTTCATAGTGGTTTCCGAGGGGAAGGAACGGGCATATCTTGGAGAATTTGCGGAGGTGAAGTCTACAAGATTTGGACAGTGATTGGATTTGGGGGTGAAAGGACAGATGGGAGTCTAGGAGTACACCTAGTACCCTGGCATGAGGAGAGGGAATGATCATTGTGTTATTGATCTTGATGGAAAAGTCAGGGGAGGGGGCACAGGCTGGGGGGAATACTAAGAGCTCAGTTTTGGAAAGATTGAGTTTGAGGAAGTGGAGTGACATCCATGCTGATATGTCGCTTAATAGGTTAGTAATGCGAGAGGAGACTGCAGGGGTGAGGTGAGGGGTAGAAAGATAGATTTGTGTGTCATCAGCATAGAGATGGTACTTAAAGCCATGGGACTTTATCAAGTGACCAAGGGAGGAGGTGTAGATGGAGAAGAGAAGGGGTCCAAGGACAGATCCTTGAGGCACCCCTACAGAAAGAGGGAGTGAAGAGGAGGAGGCAGCGTTATAGGTAACGCTGAAGGAGTGCTGCGATAGATAGGAGGAGAACCACGAGAGAGCAGAGTCTCTGAGGCCAGGAGAGTGGAGTTTTTTGAAGAGGAGGGGATGGTCAACCATATCAAAAGCCGCAGAGAGGTCAAGTAGTAAGAGTACGGAGTAGTGGCCATTGGTTTTAGCAGTTAGTAGATCATTAGTGAGTTTTAGTAGGGCAGTTTCAGTGGAGTGGAGTGAGCGAAAGACAGACTGTAAAGGGTCAAGAAGGTTGTTGTCGGTGAAGTGGGAGCTCAGGCAATTGTAGACTAAGCGTTCTAGGAGTTTAGAGGTAAATGGCAGCAGGGAGATAGGTCTTAAGTTGTTCAGGTTGGTGGGGTCCAGGGAGGGCTTTTTAAGTATGGGAGTGATGTGCGCATGCTTTAGAGGGGAGGGGAAGGCACTGTTAGAGAGGGAAAGATTGAAGATGTGAGTGAGGGAGCATAAGATAGAAGGAGAGGGTGACGGTAGTAGTTGTGAGGGGACAGGATCCAGGGGGCAGGTAGTGAGACGGGCTTCCGAGAAAACCTTAGTGACCTCTTTGGTAGTAGCAAGGTCGCAAGAGGAAAGTGTTGAGGGAGGTTTAGTATAAGGTATGCTAAATGGGATGGATTGAACAATATGGTAGTGTGACCAGAGCACCCCTACCGAAGAAAAGGAGGTTACTAAAGGATTCAAGCAGAGTAATATGGGTTCAAAAATTACAGACAATATTTTATTTGATCACATAGATCATAAGGAGGTTAAACATAAGCACGGTGAACATATCAAACAAATAAAATCATTTTAAAAGCACTTGGCGTCCTCATTTCTGGGTCATATTGGCAAATAGGGTACCATATAGGGCAATGTGGAATAGTGGTGTGGTTCTGATCCTAGGTTTCCATAAATTTCCAACTTGTATTAGAGTAAACCGTGTATTCAACAGGTATGTTCTTGGTATAAGCCAGGGTATGTAGAGGAAACAAGATATACCACATGTATTTCAACAGGCAGAAGATCTATTGGGATGTGTCTTGTTTTTCTTACAGAAAGTGGTGTGTAGTCCACATGTAGTGGTGAAGAAACCATTTCAAGCAGTGCGCTGCTTTATGCATCTATCCTTCCATCCTGGTAAAAAATGGGGCATATTCTTATTTAAGAGCCCTAGGAAACAGCTGGTAATATCACAGATGAATGGGCCCCAACCACGTGTGCCGGCATAGGAATGTACTGCATCATTTATATGACATTTATGTTTTGTCTCATATAGGCCCAGAGGCATGCCTTCTTTTTGACACATACTGTGCTTGCTGTATTGCATACATGTGATACTTATATCCATGGTATAATTTTTTGAAACTCCCTGTTTGGGATATAACCATTCTGGTAGTAGCATAGTCTACACATTTATAACATGTTTTATGGTATACCTATGGTATAATTTTTGTATACACCTCCTTTGGGAAGTGTTCACCTATGCGCCAGTGCTACAGGGACTTTAGACTCTTGTAGTCATTGTCCTTGTTGCACATGCATTCAGACCGGTCTTGGTGTCATTTTATATGGTTTTAGGTCTGTGTGTATTGTCTCATACTGAGGTGATGGTAAACCAGGGCGATTGCCCATATGTCAAATTTGTATGTGTAATAAAGCATAATTTTTGGAAATTTTTCTGAGTATCACATTCTGTTCATAATGTAGCCGCTTTCTTTGTGAATCTCTTTTCACAACCCCCCTCTTTTTGTATGTAGAGTAACCTCCTGGTATGTGGAAACTGGAACATAAAGATGAGATAAATAAATATATGTGATAATCAAGGAGCTAAATCGCACCTAAGCCATACTAAGCCACCCTATACAGTAGTCAATAGACACTTTTATTACCTTCTCAGTAGTTAGACTGTCATACCAGCTTCTTAAGTGTGGAGACTTCCTGGGTAATAAGTCTTCTTGAGGAGACCCCTATGAGTGGTGAGACTGGGGAGAAGGAGGCCTCAAATAAATGGAAAAGACACACTAGACTTAAAACCCCATCTAGAAGAATGCCCAATATTAGGGAAAATAAATGGCTAAGTACTTTTTTAGACTTAGTACATGATGATCTTGGTAAAATCGACTGGACAGTGAGGAACCCTGATAACCTGACTAAAGGTGAAAGAACAGCCCTTAGGGAACTCAAGAATGCTAAAAATATTGTGATTAAAAAAAGTGATAAAGGGGGAAATGTAGTATTATTAGAGAGTGTGGAATATGAAAAGGAAGTACTTAGACAACTGAGGAGCCTCGATACATACTGTAAATTACATACTAATCCTTTCCCCAAAATTGTTGTTGCCCTAAATAAAAAAGTGGAATTAGCACGTGAAGCAAACCTTCTAACTAAACAGGAATGCGACATGTTGACAGTTGATATCTACAATATCCCCACCTTCTATGTAATCCCAAAAATACATAAAAATCCTACTCAACCACTGGGACGCCCTATAGTGTCTGCTATTAAGGGCCCGCTGGAACCAATAGGTAGATATGTGGATGATCTAATTAAGGACTTGGTCTTGGAACTTAGATCCTATGTTAGGGACACGGGAGATGTATTGAAAAAGATTACAAACGTGAAAGTACCTGAGGGTGCACTTCTGGTGGGTATTGATGTGGAATCACTATATACCTCTATTCCACACACTTGGGGACGGAGAGCTGTGGCTTACTTTTTAGAGACATACTTCTCTGAAATGGAAGCCCAAAATGAATTTATATTGGACCTGCTGGAATTTATGTTGACCCATAACTGCTTTCAGTTCTTAGGTTCTTTTTACCAGCAAATATGCGGTACCTCCATGGGAGCACCTTGAGCCCCGGCATTTGCATGTTTACATTTAGGCTTATGGGAAGAGGAGTTGGTATATCCCTCCACTCCCTATAGGCAACATGTAATAAAATGGCTGCGTTATATTGATGATGTCCTCATGGTCTGGGATGGAGGTATGGATCAGCTAGAAAAATTCATGGAATTTTTAAATGAGAATGATAGAAACATCAAACTTACCTATATAGTTGATAGAAAGGTAATAACATTTCTGGATCTATCAATTTCGATACAAGGAAATAAATTAGTTACTAAAACGTTTAGAAAGGAAACAGCGGCGAATACACTTCTGCATGCTAATAGCTATCATCCAAGGAGCTTAAAACAGGGCATACCTATTGGTCAGTTTCAGAGAATAAAAAGGAACTGTACAGATGAAGCTGAATACAGAAATGAATCTATTCAGCTTTATAAGAGATTTAGAGAAAGAGGCTACTCACATAGAACCCTAAGAAGAGCAAAAAGAAGAGCCCTAGGTAGAACAAGAGAGGAGCTCATAAATAAACCAAAACCAAAGACAGAGACGAATTCGGTAAATCAACCGATAAGATTCATAACTAAATTCGGACAACAATGGGGGGAAGTCAAGAAGGCCTTGGGCTCTCATCGGCACCTACTAACACAAAATTCACAGATAGCAAGAGTGGTAGGAGAGAGCCCTCAAATGGTAGCAAAAAGAGCTCGGAATCTAAATGACATCCTGGTACAATCAGAATTTCAGAGGGCACCACAAAGGAACTGGTTAACTAGGAGGACAGGCTTATATGGTATGTTCCCATGTGGCCATTGTCAAATTTGTCCGTTTTGTACATAAGTCTAACCAGTTCTCTAATAATGACAAATCTAAGGTATTTCAGATACGAAGCTTTATTAATTGCTCCAGCAGTAGAATAATATATATGATAGAATGTCCATGCAAGAAGATGTATATAGGTAAAATGAAAAGGAACCTCAGAACCAGGATTGGTGAACATTTGAGAGATATCAGAAATGAAAATAGGAACGTAGGGAAGGGAGATAAAGAGAATCCACTGGCACAACATTTTAGAGAAGTACATGGAGGTAAAACAGAAGGCTTGAAAGTTAAAGGGATTTTCCTGCTGAATATCTCAGCTCGACGGGGTGACTTTGACAAAGTCCTCCTACAAAAAGAAAAATTCTGGATCTATACCCTGGGTGCACTGGTCCCATACGGACTAAATACAGAACTCAATTTTAAAGTCTTTCTAAATTGAGTTCCCTGGAATTTTTACCTTATCTTGAGCCACAAACTGTATTGGGTTACTTTGAATTGAAATGAACATGGATCTACTTGGGTAAAATATAAATTCAACCCCGGGGCTCTTTTTTCCACTGAAGATTGAATTTTTATAACAATTAGAATAATACTAAAAATTGAATTCTGTACTTGGTCTTGATGGTTTTCCCCTTCTGAATTATAATAATTATTCTTTTCCATTATCCCTCTTAAAGGATGATATGGTTTACTTCAGTATGGTCCCCCTTATCTATTTGCCAGCAGTCAATTTTAAATTTAAATACATGTTTTTTAAGTCACTTTGGATTTCTGAATGTAGTGATATCTTTTCAACACAAGAGGGCGACATGGAGACTCCTTGGTATGCAATTAGTGCACCATATAAGGCAAAGGAAAGAAGTCCCCTCCCAGTTCTGACGAAGTCTGCGGTGATTGGCGGACGAAACGCGTCAACGTAATGACGTCACTGCGCTCGGCGTCTTCATAGGGTGCGGCGCCCACGAGGTGGGAAGGAACGGCGGTGTCACAGCTCCTTGCTAGGAAGGCACGAGGCCCTCGGAAAACTACCATAAGGCTACTATTACAGCGGTTCGCAAACGGCAATCCTCTATGGGAATATATCTTCCACCGGTGGCAAGTTACTATAGCCTACTGCTGTTTAGACTTATAGAGCATATATGGAGTTAAGAGGGAATGTTATATGTGCCTGATTTACCCTGCGTCTTTTTTGGGGAATTTTTTGGAAATCCTCTCTAGAGGAGAATATATATATATATATACGCTATCCCATATAGGCATTGTATGCTGTGACAAAGCCATATCCTATAAGAACCGCTTCATTTTTCTCAGATTGAGTAATTTTTGGAAACCCTTCATTGGGTATATATACTCAGGTATCCACTGCCTGCTATATACATAATACATGTTCTTGGAATTCATCTATTGAGACCACCTGGCTTCCCACCCCCATATGCACCTTTGAACAAGCATCAAGGACCTGATCCTATTTCAAGTCGACAGGAGTCTTCTTGATCATAATTGATGGTAATATACCCATACTTTGCATTTGTTTTCAGGGTTTTTACTTGATGCTCGTGATCTATACAATAATTTTTATATATATCCTCAGAATCATTTGGTACTGTGGACTTTGTTTCACTTGGGGTGGTTACCCAGGAAGTCTCCACACTTAAGAAGCTAGTATGACAGTCTAACTACTGAGAAGGTAATAAAAGTGTCTATTGACTACTGTATAGGGTGGCTTAGTATGGCTTAGGTGCGATTTAGCTCCTTGATTATCACATATATTTATTTATCTCATCTTTATGTTCCAGTTTCCACATACCAGGAGGTTACTCTACATACCCTGGCTTATACCAAGAACATACCTGTTGAATACACGGTTTACTCTAATACAAGTTGGAAATTTATGGAAACCTAGGATCAGAACCACACCACTATTCCACATTGCCCTATATGGTACCCTATTTGCCAATATGACCCAGAAATGAGGACGCCAAGTGCTTTTAAAATGATTTTATTTGTTTGATATGTTCACCGTGCTTATGTTTAACCTCCTTATGATCTATGTGATCAAATAAAATATTGTCTGTAATTTTTGAACCCATATTACTCTGCTTGGATCCTTTAGTAACCTCCTTTTCTTTGGTAGGGGTGCTCTGGTCACACTACCATATTGTTCAATAAGTATGGTTTATGGATCCACACTTACAAGTTAAGTGAGTTGGAGATATGATTATGACACTAATATTCGTGTCAATATAGGTGGCCCCTTTTTTTGTTCTATTTTTGTGATATAAATGGGATGGATGTCTGTGCAGTGGCGATGCCCCTATGAATTGCGTCAATCTTGTTTTTGACATGATTTGCAATCTCGTGAGCAGTAAGTGAGGTGGGGTGGAGGTGGAGAAAGTAGAGAGTTAAAAGTAGAGATGAGATGACGAGGACTGGATGACAAGGTATTAATAAGAGTGACAAAGTAGGCTTGTTTGGCAGCATGAAGGGAGGAATTGTATGTTAAGAAAGCAGATTTATATCGGGTGAATGCTTGCTGGGATTTGGTCACAGTAGCCAGGTGACGGCAGGACAGGGGAGAGATTCTGTCATACAGTTGGTCAGTTGCAGAGTGGAAAGGAGCAGGGTTCAAGTTGTGAAGGTTTCTGCAGGTAATTGTTTGCCGCTTGGAGGGATAGGTGTTTGAAGATAAGGACACTGTGAAGGTGATGAGATTGTGATCAGAGAGAGGAAAGGGGGTGTTTGTGAGGTTGTAGGGAGTGCAAAGACGGGAGAAAACAAGGTGCAATGTATTCCCATCAGAACGAGTGGAGGACTGTATACATTGTGGTAATGCAAAAGATGAGGTTAGGTTGACAAGTTGGGATGTAGCCAGTTGTTGACATTGATAGGGATGTTAAAATCTCCGAGAATGATAGTGGGTAGTTCAGAGGAGATAAAGTAGGGAAAACAGGCGGAGAAATCATCAAGAAAGCGGGACACCGGTCCAGGAGGCCGATAGATCACTGCAATCCTCAGAGAAATGGGAGAAAACAGCCAGATGCAGTGAGTCTCGAAAGAAGAGAAGGATAGAGAGGGAGGGTTAGGGAGGACTTGAAAGGTGCTGAGTGGGGATAGACGCAAACCAACCCCACCACGTTTCCGACCACTGGGTCTGGGTGAGTGGGTCCAGATGAGGCCTCCATAGGAAAGTGCTGCGGGGGAAGCAGAATCTGCTGCTTGGAGCCAGGTTTCTGTAATTGCTGGTAGGTTAAGGGAGCGAGAGACAAAAAGGTCATGGACAGAGGTGAGCTTATTACAGACAGAGCGGGCATTCCAGAGCGCACATGAAAAAGAGAGGGTGGTTTTTGTTAGCACGGTGACTGATATTAAATTGAGGGGATAGCGGCTATTCCCGGAAGAAGGAGGATGCCTGGTGTGTGGGTGAAATACTGGAGGACCAGGGTTTGGGGAGATATCCCCAGAGGTTAGGAGAAGAAGGAGGGTGAGGAAAGTAACATGGGAGCGGGATGTACATGCCTTCCAGTCCTGGTGATTGGGTATCAGCTGAACTGCGATGAGGTGGATAATACTGCCAAGGAGGAAAAACATTAAAATTGCATTCACGCATGGCACACATGACGTGGGCACAGAATTCCTGACATAATAAAGAAATAACTGAGAATGACTATGCAAATGGAATACAAATCATAGAAATGCACCAGCTGTATAAAAGTGAAAATGACAAGAAAACACTTTCCAAAGCAAAGTAACAGCAGAGCTAAAAATCCTCTGGACTTAATTAATTCAGATCTTTGAGGTCCAATGGAAAAAATGACTCCAGGAAAGAAGAGGTAATTTCTAACTTTTATAGATGATTACTCCACCTATACTACACTCTATCTGTTACACAACAAAAGTGAAGTACCAGAGAAAGTTGAACAGTATTTGGCTCAAATAAGCAACATATTTGGCAAAATGCAGAGTGTATTGTGCACAGACAATGGAACTAAATATACAGGAGATAACACACAGAGGATTCTCAGAAAGCATGGCATAATATTTCAAACTACTGTACCACACAACCCAGAACAAAACAGGGTTGCAAAGGAATGAACTGTACTCTTTGTGAGAGTGGAAAGACAGTACTGTTTGTTGCAGATGTGCCAACCACATACTGGGGGGGGAAAAGTGTGCACATATGGAAGGAGCTCCAGACCAGAAGATGAGAGTCCAAATTAATTTAATAATGTTATGTTAAAAGACAGCCAATGCGTCTCGGTTTGACTTAGTTTCTTAGTTGACTGCTGATGCAGACACTGTTGGTCAGGAATCCTACTCCAGCAAACAGCTCCCCTGCACAGATTCAATCAGGAAAGCCTTTCTTTGAGTCCATTCAAAGTTCTCATTTTTAACTGAAGCCCTGATGAAAGGGGAGTTCCTTTGACCCCCGAAACTTGTTGGTGTCTTTTAACATAACATCATTAAATGAATCTATTTTTAGTGGGAAGAGTGACATCCTAGGCCAGTGGTCTCCAAATTGTGGCCTTTTGCTTGCCCTTATCAGGCCCTTGGGTCACTATTCCAAGCACTGATACAAGACACTATTACTTCTAATGACAGCAACAATGGGGCATAATTACTGTTACTGATACCAACAATAGGGCACTATGCCTACAACTGACACCAATGATGGGGCACTATTCCTACTACTGACACCAATGTTATTGAACTATTCCTCTCACTGACACCAATAGTATGGAACTATTCTTCCCACTGACACCAATGATGGGCCCCTATTCCTTTCCCTGATGTCAACAATGGAGCACTATTCTTTTCCCTCATCCCAATATGGGGCACTATTTTTTCCCCTACTACCAACAATGGATCACTATTCCTCCCACTAATACCAATAATGAGGCATTGTTAACTCCCATTTACACAGGGGCATTATCTTCTCACACTGGCCACAGTACGGCCCCCTCAGAAAACTGTCCCTTTGTTCAGAAAGATTGGAGACCCCCTGTCCTAGGGTGTCCAAGGGGGAGGGAGATGAAAAAAGAGGGGAAAAGAAGAGAAAAAAAAAGATATGCGGGTAGAGGAAGGAGCAGAATAAATTGGAGGGGCTGTCCTGCTGTCTTTTTATATCACAGCGCAGACTAGATCCTGGGATATTGTAGGAAAAATTTTAAATCACCCCATCCCCCTGTGATCGCACGACACATTTGAGGTATAATCATGAACCTCAGAGCGAGAACAATAATTCCAGCACCCAGCCTCTTGTGTAACTCTAAACTGATATCCTGTAAAGTGTCGCCTATGGAGATTGCTAGGTACTGTATTTTGTTGTTGTTCCATGGTGTACGCAATTTTAAAGCATGACATGTTAGGTATCTATTTACTCAGTGTAACATCATCAAATATATTTTACCAGGAATTAGGTATTATGTTGTGTTTTTGTGCACTAAAATTTAAGTGTATTTTTTCCTGACAATTTTGAGTGTGATAAGCCACTGTGCCAGAAAATTGCAACACTTATCATTTTATTCTCCAGGGACTTTGCTTTCATAAAATATATTATTGTACGGGGGTTCTAAGTAATTTTGTAGAAAAAAAATACAGATTTTTACATGTTTTTGAGAAATGTCAGAACTGGCCCAGTTTTGAAGAGGTTAAACCCTCACTATCTTGCACACTTTATTTTGCAGGCTTCTGTCGATTTTCCATAATTAACCACTCTGTGCAAAATCATATATATATATATATATATATATATATATATATATAATTTAGCATTTCTGGGTATTGGGTGCGCACCATCCTACCCGGGCTGTCATTGGCTCTGGTAGGTGTCAATCACCAGGTCCCGACCAGCGATTTATGGCCCGGGACTCAGTGGTTGGCAGAACATCTGACACGAGACAGATCTGTAAGGCTCCATGTACACTGCAGCTGATAAACTCACGTTCAGGAGCTTTTTGACGTTTTTTTTCAGCAGCCCCTGAACTCTCCCAAATGTTTTCCTATGTGTCCATGTACACATGGTTGTTTACAGTCATTTGAGTTTACAGTCGTTTTTTAGAACACACCAAACTTGCGTTCAGGAGTAGATTTTATCAGCGTTTCAAATGTTAAACGCTTGTAAACTCGTGTAAACACAGCTAGCCGCGTTTATAAGCGTTTGCATTTGGAAATTTTTTTTAACTCCATTTCCAGATGCTGTCCAGAGCCTTTTTTCATCATGAAAAATGCATGCAAAGCATTTTCCCGGTACTCAAATGGACCTGGTACAGTGGGGCAAAAAAGTATTTAGTCAGCCACCAATTGTGCAAGTTCTCCCACTTAAAATGATAAGAGAGGCCTGTAATTGGCATCATAGGTAGACCTCAACTATGAGAGACAAAATGAGAAAAAAAATTCCAGACAATCACATTGGCTGATTTGGAAAGAATTTATTTGCAAATTATGGTGGAAAATAAGTATTTGGTCACCTACAAACAAGCAAGATTTCTGGCTCTCACAGACCTGTACCTTCTTCTTTAAGAGGCTCCTCTGTCCTGCACATTACCTGTATCAATGGCACCTGTTTGAACTTGTTATCAGTATAAAAGACACCTGTCCACAACCTCAAACAGTCACACTCCAAACTCCACTATGGCGAAGACCAAAGAGCTGTCAAAGGACACCAGAAACAAAATTGTAGACCTGCACCAGGCTGGGAAGACTGAATCTGCAATAGGCAAGCAGCTTGGTGTGAACAAATCAACTGTGGGAGCAATAATTAGAAAATGCAAGACATACAAGACCACTGATAATCTCCCTCGATCTGGGGCTCCACGCAAGATCTCACCCCGTGGGGTCAAAATGATCACAAGAACGGTGAGCAAAAATCCCAGGACCACACGGGGGGACCTAGTGAATGACCTGCAGAGAGCTGAGACCAACGTAACAAAGGCTACCATCAGTAACACACTACGCCGCCAGGGACTCAGATCCTGCAGTGCCAGACGTGTCCCCCTGCATAAGCCAGTACATGTCCGGGCCCGTCTGAAGTTTGCTAGAGAGCATTTGGATGATCCAGAAGAGGATTAGGAGAATGTCATATGGTCAGATGAAACCAAAATAGAACTGTTTGGTAGAAACACAACTCGTCGTGTTTGGAGGAGAGAAAATGCTGAGTTGTGTTTGGAGGAGAGAGAATGCTGAGTTGCATCCAAAGAACACCATACCTACTGTGAAGCATGGGGGTGGCAACATCATGCTTTGGGGCTGTTTCTCAGCAAAGGGACCAGGACAACTGATCCATGTACAGGACAGAATGAATGGGGCCATGTATCGTGAGATTTTGAGTGCAAACCTCCTTCCATCAGCAAGGGCATTGAAGATGAAATGTGGCTGGTTCTTCCAACATGACAATGATCCCAAACATACCGCCCGGGCAACGAAGGAGTGGCTTCGTAAGAAGCATTTCAAGGTCCTGGAGTGGCCTAGCCAGTCTCCAGATCTAGACCCCATAAAAAAACCTTTGGAGGGAGTTGAAAGTCCGTGTTGCCCAGCGACAGCCCCAAAACATCACTGCTCTAGAGGAGATCTGCATGGAGGAATGGGCCAACATACCAGCAATAGTGTGTTCCAACCTTGTGAAGACTTACAGAAAACATTTGACCTCTGTCATTGCCAACAAAGGATATATAACAAAGTATTGAGATGAACTTTTCATATTGACCAAATACTTATTTTCCACCATAATTTGCAAATAAATTCTTTCCAAATCAGCCAATGTGATTGTCTGAATTTTTTTTCTCATTTTGTCTCTCATAGCTATGATGCCACTTACAGGCCTCTCTCATCTTTTTAAGTGGGAGAACTTGCACAATTGGTGGCTGACTAAATACTTTTTTGCCCCACTGTACATCATACTTTGAGGTTTCGCATGAAAGAAAATATGTTAGACACTGCTGCAATAATTTCTGCACAGAAATGAGCTGGAACACATCCAAACACCACAAAAAAAAAAAGACAGCTAATCTCAACAAATACTGCTCTCTCTGCTTCTGCTCTCTCTATTTCTCTCAAAATGTCTGAAATAGTTAATTTTTTACTGTTTTTCAGTGCATTCTGGGCATTTTGGAAGGTCTCCTGAGGTTATCTTAAAAAACGCTTCTAAACGCAAACGCTCATAAACGTGCATAAACGTGGCTAAACAGACGTTTTTTTAACCTACGTTTTCCAGCAGTCAGTTTCCATCATTCAGAAGTGTTTTCCAAACGTCCTGTGTACATGGAGCCTAAGTGTGAACAAAGCAGAAATCTCTCCAGTCAGTGGGGACATGTTGGTTTTTATCGCTGCAAAGCAGGAAGATAAAAACCAGCCTGTCCCCTATTAAAACACTGCACAGTACACAGTTTAATCACTCCCTAACACACGGTTAACCCTTTGATTGCCCCGGGTGTTAACCCCTTCCTGCCACGTCATTAGTACAGTGTCAGTGTTTTTTTATTACAAACAGAAAATTGATGTTGCACTGATTACAATAATGCCACAAACATTCCAAAACAAATAATGAGATGAGAAGACAATAGATATTACACCATAACATAATCAGTAAATGGAAGGAATATGGGAGTGAAGGGAAAGATGAAATAATAAAGGTTCAAAATGAGGACCAAAAGGTCTAACAGATAATAAACCATGACTGTGGGCAAGACACACGGAAATGATCAGGGAAAAATAAAATATTAACTAAATCACAGTAATAGTGGGACATATGAGTCCGTCATAACATAAATGAAATAACATGAATACAACTGATGAGAAAGTGGAGCAAAATGTGAAAAATACAAAATGAAGTGCTTAAATATTAAAAGTGGACAAACCACTTATCACAGAAGAATGACAATAACAATGCACAGTGAGGCCAAAAAATGTGACCAGGCGACTAAAGGGGTCATAACACAATGTGCATCAAAAGGCCGTGTGATATAAAACAACTGATAAGTGACCATACAAATACCATAAATAAATGTGGCAAACATATATAGAGTGCAACTAGTATAAAACAGAAAATGGTGATACAAACGCACAGTGAAACTGTGCACCATAGAACACAATAACACAATGAAGAAATAAATAACATGTGACTAAAAAAATATCATAAATGCAACATAAATTCCATGTGCAAAAAACGTCCAACAAAAACGCATCCAAAAAAAAAAAGTGGATAGGTAAGTTATTAGTGAATCCCACACCAGCCAAAATGCCTCCTCACCTCCGCGCTCAGACCCCAAGGGGCCAAAAGGCTTTCAGGAAACTCAGTGCAGGGGCCCTTTAAGTGGAATCCCAAATGGCGGTGTAGGTATGACATCCCCCTCACCGGTGGACCATACTGTGGTAATATATCTTTCACCTTTGTATACTGAAATCAGCCAGCGCACAGAACTCCTGCCAGGGGTTCATTGGACCAGAAAAAACAGTCAGCTCACAGCAATCCCAGGGAAACAAGAAAAAGTGCTTCCACAGTGTAATATTGTAAATGACTAGTTGCACTCTATATATGTTTGCCACATTTATTTATGGTATTTATATGGTCACTTATTAGTCGTTTTATGTCACATGGCCTTTTGATGCACATTGTGTTATGACCCTTTAGTCATATGGTCACATTTTTTGCCTTCACTGTTGTTATTGTCATTCTTCAGTGATAACTGGTTTGTCCACTTAAGCACTTCATTTTGTCTTTTTCACATTTTGCTCCACTTTCTCATCAGTTGTATTTACGTTATTTCATTTATGTTATGACGGACTCATATGTCCCACTAGTACTGTGATTTAGTTAATATTTTATTTTTCCCTGATCATTTCCGTGCGTTTTGCCAACGTTCACGATTTATTATCTGTTACAGCTTTTGGTCCTCATTTTGGACCTTTATTATTTCACCTTTCCCTTCACTCCCATATTCCTTCCATTTACTGAATATGTTATGCTGTACTATCTATTGTCTTCTCATCTCATTATTTGTTTTGGAATGTATGTGGCATTATTGTAATTAGCTCAACATCAATTTTCTGTTTGTTGTTTTTTTGCTAGTGGTATAGCCAGGAGTGTGCTGCTGTCCATCTTTTCTAGTAGCAGCGCAAAAAGTTTTTTACATATTTTTTGCATTCTTTACCGTTTTTTTATTAGCACTGATCACTGTTTTAGTGTCGCTGGAGATGTCAGTGGCAATTAGTCAGTTCCCCCTAGTGTCAGTTAGTGTCAGAATGCCCACTGTACATTGCAGTCCTATATACGTTGCTGATTGTCGCCATTACTAGTAAAAAATAAAATAAAAATAAAATAAAAATTCCAGTATATATACCGCCATAACTTTCATGCAAACCAATTAATATACACTTATTGGGATTTTTTTTTACCAAAAACATGTAGCAGAATACATTTTTACCTAAATTTATTAAGAAATTTAATTTTTTAAAATTATTTTATTCAATATGTTTTATAGCAAAATGTAAAAAAAAAATTTTTAAAATTTTTGGTCTTTTTTCATTTATAGTGCAAACAATGTAAAAACCCAGTGATGATCAAATACCACCAAAAGCTCTATTTGTGTGAAAAAATGATTGAATAAAATTAATTTGTGTACAGTGTTGCAGGGCTTGCATTTGTCAAAGTAGCGCAGCGCCCTACAGCACATCATTGACCTGGGTCATGAAGGGAGGTAAATCTTCCAGAGGGCAAGAGGTTAATATTAGTTCTATTAGCCCATTTTATCATGCATATCAAAAATAATACACTTCTTCCCCAGCATCTAAAAGGTTAAACCCTCAGTGTTCCCTGCAGGCAGTTGTTTGTACAGGACACAGCCACTAAACCCTCCATATAATACAGCATCCCACTGACTCAGCATAGAAATCATCACAGCACACCGCCACTAAGCCCTCCATACAATACAGCACCTCGCTAACTCAGTATAGCAATCTAATGACAGCGTCACTATATGCTGCAAACGTCCGTCCTTAGCCCCTCCCTTTTCCGCCCACACACTCTGCCTCCATCCCTATTGCCTCTGACATCACTTCCCACCCTAATTCCCCGACGGCCATCTCTAATCCTGGCAAGATCGTACCTCGTGAAGATGACTTTAGAGATAATGTGATAATAAAACTAATACATAACCGACATAGGAATATCGAAATGAAAACAGATTGTAAACACGGGTTAGAAATGACAGCCTGCCCGGTCATTTGACTGACTTCCTGTTGATGTGAAGAAGCAGAGAAGTGTCATGAGGCTTGTGTGCCTGGGGAAGTGTAGTGATCGGTTCTCCTGGAGGTGTATGTGACATGATGACACGGGTGGCGCTAGCCTTGGCCCTGATCGGGGTGTCAGTGTGTGGTGTGGTCGGGCTTCAGCTGTGGCCAGTACCATACAGGTAAGTCAACTACATAGTGGAGTGGGCTTCTGTCATCTATGATGGACTGGCAGGAAACAGGAAGAATGAAGCACACTAACAACCTATAGGTTCTTATTGCCTAGTAGACACTGGAATCAATAGGAACCTGTATAGCAGGGGTCTCCAAACTGTGGCCCTTTGCTAGCCTTTATCCAGCCCTTAGGGCACTATTCCTCCCTCTGACTCCCAACGATGGGGCACTATCCCTCCTTCTGACTCCAATGATGGGGCACTATTCCTCCCTCTGACACCAACAATGGGACACTATCCCTCCCACTGACACCAACATTGGGACACTATCCCTTCCACTGATACCAACGATGGGGCACTATCCCTCCTTCTGACTCCAATGATGGGGCACTATCCCTCCCTCTGACACCAACATTGGGACACTATCCCTCCCTCTGACACCAACAATGGGACACTATCCCTCCCACTGATACCAACGATGGGGCACTATCCCTCCTTCTGACTCCAATGATGGGGCACTATCCCTCCCTCTGACACCAACATTGGGACACTATCCCTCCCTCTGACACCAACAATGGGACACTATCCCTCCCACTGATACCAACAATGGGACACTATCCCTCCCACTGATACCAACGATGGGGCACTATTCCTCTTACTGATACCAACGGTGTGGCACTTTTCCTCCCACTGATACCAACGATGGGGCACTATTCCTCCCACTGATACCAACGATGGGGCACTATTCCTCCCACTGACACCAACGATGGGGCACTATTCCTCCCACTGACACCAATGATGGGGCACTATTCCTCCCACTGACACCAACATTGGGACACTATCCCTCCCTCTGACACCAACAATGGGACACTATCCCTCCTACTGATACCAACATTGAGGCACTATTCCTCCCACTGATACCAACGATGGGGCACTATTCCTCTTACTGATACCAACGGTGTGGCACTATTCCACTGATACCAACGATGGGGCACTATTCCTCTTACTGATACCAACGATGGGGCACTATTCCTCTTGCTGACAACGATGGGGCACCATTCCTCCCACTGATTCCACAAAGATTGGGGCACTATTTCTCCCAATGATGGGGCACTATTCCTCCCACTGTCACCAACGATGGGGCACTATTCCTCCCACTGACACCAATGATGGGGCACTATTCCTCCCACTGATACCAACGATGGGGCACCATTCCTCCCACTGATTCCACAAAGGTTGGGGCACTATTCCCCCCAATGATACCAATGATGGGACACTATTCCCCCCACTGATACTAATAATGGGGCACTATTCCTCCCACTGATACCAACGATGGGGCACTATTCCTCTCACTGATACCAACGATGGGGCACTATTCCTCTCACTGATACCAACGATAGGGGACTATTCCTCCCACTGATACCAACGATGGGACACCATTCCTTCCACTGACACCAATGATGGGGCACTATTCCTCCCACTGATACCAACGATGGGGCACTATTCCTCTCACTGATACCAATGATGGGGCACTATTCCTCCCACTGACACCAATGATGGGGCACTATTCCTCCCATTGATACCAATGATGGGGCACTATTCCTCTCACTGATACCAATGATGGGGCACTATTCCTCCCACTGTCACCAATGATGGGGCACTATTCCTCCCACTGTCACCAACGATGGGGCACTATTCTTTCCACTGACACCAACGATGGGGCACTATTCCTCCCACTGACACCAACAATGGGGCACTATTCCTCCCACTGACACCAAAGATGAGGCACTATTCCTTCCGCTAATACTAAATATTCCAAGACAATTTCTACTCCCAATGGCCAAATTCCGACCCCCTTAAGTCTGTAGGACAGTAAACTGGATCTTTGTTTAGAAATTTTGAAGACCCCTGTTTTGCAGTAATCTTTTCATTTCCTTTATATATGCAGGCGATTTGACTATCGTCCTAAGACAGATCCCTACTGTCAAGCCCAATATACATTTTGCCCTACTGGATATGCAGATGGCTCTATTCCCTTGATGAAGGATGAAGACACCATTGAAATTTTTCGACTACAAGCACCAGTTTGGGAATTCAAGTATGGAGATCTTCTCGGTCATTTTGTAGGTGTACTTTGTTTTTGTTTTTTAAACATTAGAGACACAGAGACAAAAATAGACACTTGTGTTTGTAAACAAAATTCAGTTAATTACATTTTCTTTGCTAGAAATGTATTAAGAATTTTGTAATGTAATAAAGTTTCTGCTTTCCTTCTGCTGACTGTGGAGGCAAATCCTTTAGTGCTGGATCATACTCGAATCGCACAGAAACCTGATTGGCATTCCTGTGCGATTCAGTGTGATGCAATTTTCAGCCCATTCAATTGGATGGGCTGAATTTGCATTGGATCGCACCAAAGGTAATGCATGCACTACTTTTAAAAACGCACTGCAACTGGAACTCATGGTACCGCAGTACCCTGTGATCTGGTGCATGCAAACGCTCTGCATTTGCAGTCTGTGTTTGGGGAGTGGTTAGGAATCCATTGACACTTGCAGCAGATCACACACCCAATGTGTTTGGAATGCGGTTCAGGAAACGTGCACTGAACACAGGTTTCTGAACCACGTGCCAGTGTGTACAGGCACTTAGGCTTTAGGCACTGCGGCAATCTTCAGTTACGCAATCCCTGTACTTAAATTCACCTGCAGGTGGTCACAACTTTCAGCAATCTGTGGTTAATATTTGGCCTCTTTGACCAGTGTAGTCATCACTAAAGAATAAGTGTTGTCATGCTTATTTGAGATTATTTGTGCACAATGGTGTAATGCTTCTCAGTAAATTATGGGTCAACATGGCATGATGGTTTAACAAATGGACAGCACAGTGGCTATGTGGTTAGCACTTCTGCCTAGCAGTATTAGGGTCATCTGTTCAAATCCCAACCATGACACTACCTGCCTGGAGTTTGCATGTTCTCCCTGTGCCTGCATGGGTTTCCTCCAGGTACTTTAGTTTCCTCCCACACTCCAAAGAGATGCTGGTAGGTTTATTGGATCCTGTCTAAATTGGCCCTAGTATGTGTGACTGTGAGTTAAAGCGCTTTGGAAATTGATGTCACTATATAAGTACCTGTAATAAACAAATAATGTAGTACAGAGTCTATACATGGCACAGGAACTCATTCATAATGGACACCCATCCTTATAAGATACCTATATATTCTTCATTCTAGGCTAGAGATGTCTATGTAGGCTAGCTAAAGTGTGGCCAGGATGGTTGTTCCAGCTCTCTGTGCTGTGTTCTAGTGCATGGTCCAGTGATTCCACTCATTATAGCACTGCCAAGAGTCTTTCATTTTGACTGTAGCAGTTGACACTCAGAAATAAATTTTAGCATGGAAATGGATTGCTGTAAATTTTAAATATAGACTAGTTATACATTACGTACTTCAAAACACAAGGGTAGTCCCCAGCATCCTGCTAGACAGACCTACCAATTCTTCTAGCCTAACTTATAAAATGCCACAGTCTAGGCGGCAGGTAAACTCCATCCCTGCACCCAAAGGGGCTGTTTGTCACAACACATTGCTTCTGCAGACAGTCCGGGTTTATAAATTTGTTCTTTTGTCCAAATTACGTATGCAAAGCCATTATCGTTTCTATCCATTTTTTGTAGAAAATTATGCATGATGCCATTGGATTCAAGAGCTCATTGACTGGGAAAAATTACACTGCAGAATGGTATGAGCTTTTTCAGCTTGGAAATTGTACATTCCCTCACCTTCGGCCTGATGTAGAGGAACCATTCTGGTGTAATCAAGGAGCAGCCTGCTTCTTTGAAGGAATAGATGATGAACACTGGAGGAGCTATGGAACTTTAGTTCCAGTAGCAACAATCTCAGGTAAACACAAATGTTAACCAAAGGCTCACTAGCTTTCTATGTAAAAACTGCAGGTAGAGGATTGAGGATGTCATTACAGCAATCATTCAGACATCTCCTTCATGTTCTAGACTAGTCAAGGAAAACGATAACTGAAATCTGATTGTTTGCTTTGTTTAGCTCTAATTTCCTGCAGTCATTTTATACCACATGACAAGGTTACTCAAAGCACGGTCTCTAGTGTTTCACCATAAGTTTGCAGTGTTTACAGTGCAATTGCAGAAATGTTATCTAGCTGATGCATACTGTATGTTTTTGCTTGCCTTTTTAGTAATGTGTGACTTGTAGGCACATGGAGAACCTCCTGTGTTTCTAGTGTGCGTCACTCTTTTTTTTTTTTTCAATACAATTCACAAAAATCCTGTACACACCTTGACACTGCAGCCATTCTGAACAGTCATTGGTTAGTGGGAGAACAAAATGCCCCAGTGACAGTGGTCAGTGGGGGTAATAAATGGCCCTGGGTGAGTGGGAGTAATAATGCCCATGGGTCAAAGGGAGGAATAGTGCCCAAGTGTCTGTGGTCATTGGGAGTGTCAGGGTCGGACTATACAAAGGATATACCATCAGGAAGGATATCAGTCCGCCGTGCCTGTTACAATTCCAGGTGCTGGTGTGCTCTGGATTTTAGTTCCCGGCACCCACTCCCAGGTTGTTCATAATCAAAGACACTGCAACACTACACACCACAGGCATGCATTGTGGTAATATGTGGCAAATATGTGTTGCTGTAACATGACTATTTGAATGGGTCCTATAAAATCAGTAAAAAACTAATAATTGTAGAGTTCCCAGATGTAGCATTAGAAACCAGCAGGTCAGCCAAATGTTACTTGCAGATGCCTACACTTCCCAAGCCTGAATTAAAGCCCTTCTCCAGGCAAAAAAAGTTTTCCCATGCAGTGGGTCTGTGCCTGCTCTTCACGGGTCAACTGCTCATTCTTTCTAGGGGTGAGGAGAGAGCTTATACTCACCCAATCCTTCGTTCCACTGGAGTACAGTGCTCCCCAATTGTCCAGCGATGGACTGTTCTTGGTCTATGCAGCCTGCTTTGAGCTTGATGACATTAGGAACAGTCCGCAACCCAAGACTGCGGGGGTGCTTTATCGGTCTTTTGCTGGGAGGATCGGAGGATTAGGTAAGTAAATCTACTTTATCCTTTCCCCTAGACAGAAATGAACAGTTAACCTGTGCAGTGTGGGCACAGCCCCACTGCATGGTAAAACTGTTTTTTTGCCCAGAGATGCTCTGGGCTTGATGACGTCAGGAACAGTCCACAACTCAAGACTGCTGGAGTACAGGGGTGCTGAACCAGTCTTGTGCTGGCAGGATCGGAGGATTAGGTAAGTAAATCTATTTTAAATGAGCAGTTAACCTGTGCAGAGCTGGCACTGCCCCACTATGGTAAAACTGTTTTCTTGCCCAGAGATGCTCTGGGCTTGATGATGTCAGGAACAGTCCACAATTCAAGACTGCTGGAGTGCAGGGGTGCTGGAATGGTCTTGTGCTGGCAGGATCAGAGGATTAGGTAAGTAAATCTACTTTAAATGAGCAGTTAACCTGTGCAGAGCTGGCACAGCCCCACTGTATGGTAAAACTATTTTCTTGCCCAGAGATGCTGTGGGCTTGATGATGTCAGGAACAGTCCAAAATTCAAGACTGCTGGAGTGCAGGGGAGCTGGACTGGTCTTGTGCTGGCAGGATCAGAGGATTAGGTAAGTAACTCTACTTTATATGAGCAGTTAACCTGTCCAGTGCAGGCACAGCCCCACTGCATGGTAACATTTGTTTTTTGCCCAGAGAAGTCTTTAACTGTTTTACGTGTTTAGCAGATGAAGATCTGATTTAGCATACGTTTCATGTATTATACCTCAGTTTATTTCTGGTTAATATAATAGGTTCCATGTTTAATCAGCTGGCAAAATGGATAAAAGAAGATAACAACACTGGCATTTACTATGAGACATGGACCGTGAAGGATTCAATGGCACCTAATTCAACTTTGTGGTTTGATTCTTATGACTGCAGCAAATTTGTGCTTCGAGTGTACCAGAAGTTATCAGAGCTCGGAGCCACCTTCAAGAAGAGCATTGAGACAAAGTATACTCGCTTGTTCTTGTATAGTGGCGAGCCTGTGTACCTGGGGAATGCAAGCTCCATTTTCGGCCCACATGGGAACAAGTCACTAGCAGCAGAGATTCACAAGTTTTATTTCCCTTACAGACCACATCAATCATTTAAAGACCTTCTTTTAAGCATCCTTGAAATTTATGGGAAATCTGTGTTACAAAAGACATTTTATTTATATTATAATTTTGAATATTGGTATTTACCTATGAAACCGCCTTACATTACAATTACATATGAAGAAATCCCTCTGCCGTCCAGATAGACTCTGAGTGGTCTGCCATATAAAACATTCCATATGTCTTTACCAGTGACTGGCTCTATTACATGTCAGTTTGGCTTCAGAAGGGCCCTGAGGCATGATCAAAGTTGAGTTTGGTAATTAGGATGGTGTACAAATGAAATAAGACAGTTACTGTATTGCATCTTATCCAACAAAGCTTGATCCACTACCAGTGGATCCAATAAAACTCCTATTTCTATCATATTTATTAACATGCTCAGTAACCATAGTTACAGTAACCAACCACTACTAACCATAGAAATCAATCACACTTTAATTTACTAACCAATAAAACAACAGTTGGAATGTTATTAGGTGATATGGTTAAAACACTGGCCATACTAGTATCTTTAAATAAAGTACCAAATAGATTCTCCTTTTCATATACCTCTGGCAAATGTGAAGATAAAACAGATTGATTACTAGGGCATACCATACTGCTCACTTTTAACTGCCTAGGTGCAAAACATTTTCCTTCTACAAATTGTTTTTTTGTGTTCATGAACCCACTGAATGTGCCTTAGGGTTAGTTTATACCAGATTAAAGCGCATATGAAAGAATAATAAATGTAAATGAGGCTAGTTTACACCTTTGCACTGCTTTCACATGTATTTAGAAAAAATGCAGTAGGCTGCATTCTTTTAATATAGTTGTACCGGTACTTATTGTAAACCTCTGTAAATGCAACTCAGTAGAAAAGAAAATACTGCCTGAAAAATATACTGCAAATGCATATAAATGTGTGTGGAATTACACACTAAACATAAGGATTGCGGTCTAAAGAAACCCTTAGGCCTCATTTACACTGGCAGTTGGGGGGGGGGGGGGGGTAAAAATAAGCAGTTGAGTTCTGGTGTTACTGACCCCTTATGCAGCAGCTGGGAGCAGGATGTACACATGGTGCAGCAAAATTTGTACCCAGTGTTGTATTTAGGTTTTGTGCTGCCCTAGGCAACACAAAAATCGTCTGCCCCTGTGGACGCCGATCAACACCCCTGCCCCCCACTTGGGAGAGCCTTCCACTACCCCCCCCGGTGATAGAGAGAAAAACACTCATTTTCACAGCTCCAGACACCCCCGAAAACGAGAGTCAGGCTCTACATACACCATCAAGCAGCCTTTCTCAGATCCCTCCTGGTTCCCATAGCTTGCATGTCCCTTCTTTCATCCCTTCTTCTGGGGGGAGGTGCTGCCCCCCTGAAAAATGCTGCCCTAGGCAAGTGCCTTGTTTGCCTTGTTGTAAATACACCCCTGCCTGTACCCCCAGTCACATTCAGTGATGTTCAGGTGAATGGGGGCTTGCAACCACATGCAATGTGGTGTTGCACACTTTTTGGGGTTAAAACAGATGGTGAGGAGGCAACATAACACCTTCCAGCCGCCTGTCAAATGTCCTCTGAAAAGTGATCCACCATGAATCACTCTAAGGGTCAGTAAGGGCTGCTACATGTGTAAGCAAGCCCTCGGAATCTCAGAAGGTGTTCAGGAAACTTTTACTTGTATTTCCTTCTGTTCAACAAGGTTTTCTGAAAGCTTTAGACAGCTGTTTCTGTACAATCAGCATCTGCCTTGACACATTCCATGGTGAATGGATTAAGGTGGCTGAGTTCCCAGAAAGGTTATAAATGCTGGGGCATTTTCCTGACACCAGTTTTAGAAGTGGCTTGAATTAACTGCATAACGTCTTCAACATTGCAGAATAAGTTCTCTTGAGTCTGACTACTACATTACCTGGATAAATGTGAATCTTCACTATAGACATCACTTTATAAACTATTCCTAAACATATCAAACATGCCGAAAGTGCCAAAGCTCTATGTAATCCACAAGTGTTTTAATTACCATGCCTTTCTTTCCAATGCCTGTGTACATGTACCCAAACAGACTTCTTCAGTAGGGCAATGCAAAGAACAAAGCTGGAATGCAAAGTGCTGCAACCAATAGAAAGCATCCAGATTTCAGTCAGACCCCTGAAAGAAGAATTCTGATTAGTTGTAGGTTATTGCACTTTCTAATTTGATATTTGCCCTATTGGAGCATTCTGAAATAGTCTGCAAGTGTTTTTATGGCCTGTGCTGCACCCCTATAATCATCTATTCTTAGTAGGTGACAAGTGGAGACTGAATGAGTGACACTTCTGAGATGTCTTAATAAAATAATAAATTATTTTATTGAATTCCATTGAGTTTCCATTTTTAGAACCATTTTGGTGTATTGTGTCTGTTTATGTTTACTTTTTATATGGACATTTATAATATTTGTTTCAAGCTTGCCTTTGTAAAACAAATAAATTGCATTTCAGAGTGTAGAGCTCAATATTCCACAAGATGGTGCTGCTGTTTTCTTTATGATGATTTGCCTTCTTACAAATTTTGCATTGTGTTCTGCATTGGATGTGATTTGAGGAAGAAGAGATTTCTTTATGATGATCGGCCTTCTTCATATGTTCTGTGCTGTGTATATATTATTATTTATTATTATACAGGATTTATATAGTGCCAACAATTTGCACAGCGCTTTACAAAAAAAAAGGTAGACATTACAGTTACAATACAACTTGGTACAAGAGGAAACAGGGCTCTGCTCGCTAGAACTTACATACTTGATATTTAAGCAAGAAAAGACTATTTAAAATCTCTGTTAAATTTGGGAATAATTGTTGCACACATGATCGTTCAGTTGCTTCTAAAATTAAATTCAATTCCCCTATTTTAGGAAAAATTCCTTGTAACCATGGGTAAAAACATGTTTTCACAAAAATATACATGTACCATATTTTCCGGCGTATAAGGCGACTGGGCGTATAAGACGACCCCCTAATTTTCCAGTTAAAACATAGGTTTTGGGCTATACTCGCCGTATAAGACTACCCCCTTTCCGAGGCAACACCATTTAAAAACATCAGATTTTTTTAATTGAAATGGTTATGACTTACCGGTACTCAAAATCATTCAAAATCCTCATGTTCATCCTCTGACATCATAAGTTCATGAATGACATCTTGTGATACATTTGTAAGACAGTCATCATATGGATCAAATTCCAAATCAGATGGTTACCGCTGGATGTGCGGTAATACGGTAACTTCGGCTACATACAGTATATATACAGCCCGCTGGATGTGCAGTAATGTACATACAGTATACCAAGCTGGCTCAAATGTCCCTATGACAGATTAATGTGTCAGCCCACTGGATGTGTGGTATATACAGTATACTGAGCCAAGCAGTTTCAAAACGTACCGGTACGTCCCTACGGTAATCAGACCGCTGGATGTGTGTATGTACAGTAGCTGAGGCTACATACAGTATACGCTGGGCCAGGGACGGAGTGACCATTTAGGCACTCGGGCACTGCACGAGGGCCCGGGGTCAGTAGGGGGCCCCATGAGATGCCCCTGGTACCTTTCATAGGCTTTTTTGGGTGTGCATTGAGTGTGGGCAAGGACACAGGGGCCCCATGGTTTCGTATTGCCCGGGGGCCCCATGAGTTGTCAGTCCGCCCCTGCGCTGGGCCAATCACGGCGAGCGATGTATTCTACTAATAAATACAAAGCCTGCTCGGATTGGCTGAGGTTGTGACATCATCAGCCCACCTCTTTGACTTAGCCAATCCGAGCAGGCTTTGTATTCATTAGTAGAATACATCACTCGCCGTGATTGGCCCAGTGTATACTGTATGTAGCCACAGCTACCGTACATACATGCATCCAGCGGGCTGAATACAGTAGGGATGTACCGGTACGTTTTGAAACCGCTTGGCTCAGCGCAGTATACTGTATATACCGCACATCCAGCGGCTGACAGATTAATCTGTCATAGGGACATTTGTTTTGAGCCAGCTTGGCTCAGCGCGGTATACTGTATGTACAGTATTACCACACATCCACCCAGCTTGACCCAAACAAACTCAAGGTTCACATTTTATACCCCGCGTATAAGACAACCCCCAATTTTTAGGGTATATTTTTAAGTATAAAAAGTAGTCTTATACGCCAGAAAATACTGTATGTGTTATAGTGTTTCTATATCTAGAACACCAGACCATATATGTATGAAACAAAACAATACTTGATTTAAAGCTGTATTAAACTAAAAGCAAACATCATATTGCAGCTTACCAATTCTTAGATGTGATGGCTGCATTAGTTTTCTTTGTTAGGCTTCTTTCTTTTATATTTACCTGGTGATTCAGCCAGTAAGTCTGTTGTTTTTTAAAAGAACTAGCTCTCATGCAAATTCATAAGTTAATGGCTCATGTACACTGCAGCCGATAAACTCACATTTATTAGTTGTTTTTCTCATTAGGGAGAGTTTTTTCAGCAGCCCCTAAACTCTCCCTGTTTTCCTATGTGTCCATGTACACTATGTCATTTACAGTCGTTTACAGGCAGTTGAGTTTACAGTCGTTTTTTTGAACGCAGAAAACTTGCGTTTAGCAGTAGATTTTTATCAGCATTTCAAAAGCCTGTAAACACGGCTAAACGCGTTTATAAGCGTTTGCGTTTGACATTTTTTTTTACCGCTTCCATTTCCAGATGCAGTCCAGAGTCTTTTTTCATCATGAAAAATGCATGCAAAGAATTTTCCCGGTACTGAAATGGACCCGGTACGCAAATGGACCTAGTACACCATACTTTTAGATTTCACATGAAAGAAAATATATGTTAGACACTGCTGCAATACTTTCTGCACAGAAATGAACTGGAACACATCCAAACACCACAAAAAAAAAAAAAAAAAAAAGCTAATGTCAACAAATACTGTTCTCTCTGCTTCTGCTCTCTCTATTCCTCTCAAAATGGTTGAAATAGTTAATTTTTTGCTGTTTTTTGGTGCATTCTGAGCATATTGGAAGGTCTGAGGTTATCTTTAAAAAATGCTTCTAAACGCGAACGCTCATAAACGCGGTATGCAAACGCGGCTAAACAGACGTTTTTGAACCTACGTTTTCCAGCAGTCAGTTTCCATTGTTCAGAAGTGTCCAGTGTACATGGGGCCTAAGGGGGTTGAGACAAACCATTTACCACTGACGGGTGCTTAAAATGATCAGCTTTTATTTATTCATGTAAAACATTTATCCTCAAAAAGAAAAAAAAAGTTTGCTATAATTGTGTAACTGCAGTGTGAGCTGGGATTTGGCATTAACTTGTTAGTGTATCTAAAACTGCTAGTACATCTAACACTACCCTCCCCCCAGACTGGCAATGCTGATGTCTATTGTGCCCCCGGTGCTCCTTCATCCATAGTGGGGGCACTCTAATACTTGAGGTGTGTCACTGGCCAGATCACCAGGTGAAAACAGAAAAAAGCCAAAGAAAATAAAATTAATTCAGCCACCACATCTAATGATTGGTAAGCTGCAATATATTACATTTTTTATTTAATGCCACTTTAACCAAGTAAAAGAGACCCACTGGAACATTTTGACTTTAGTAATATCCGTTATAAACTCTCTTCCTCTTTTAAAGGGTTTTGAACATTATTTCCAAAGGATTATGAAGTTTATGATATCACTTGTCTCAAACAAGCCCTTTTTTTATTTTTTTCAAGAAAAGGAAATAGGTGACACACTTGAAGCTGCTGCCCTTATTTCCAAGCAGTTTTCTTAAAAACAACTCAATTTCTGCTAGCATTTTTTTTTCAATGCTATAAATGTATGTCGTGTATTTTGTTGATGGGTAGGAAGATTGAGCTCAGCACGGCATGCATCATGTTCACACATTTGTCTCTGCCTGCTTTTAGAGAACTGGGACTACTTGTTTTAACTCATGTTGTACATGTTATAAAATGTCATGGATTACAGAACTCAGGAAACACACCTTTTAACAATTTAAGAATGGACATGTTAAAGTAATATTAAATCCTTTGCAATTTTTAGCTTAATACATTGAACACAATGAAACAAACTTTTCCCAATAAACTCTTTGTTAAAATTCTTATCTCAGCACTTGCAAATTAAAATTTTCAATGCTCTTCCCCTCTCTGTGCTGCTTCCCTGAACTTCCGTTCTTCACAGGAAGGAGTTAACAGTGAACAGCGCAGTTTATAGTCAGGCTGTTAACTTGGAGAAGGTTGGTGGGAGGAAGAAGTAAGTAGCAGCGAAGTGCCTTGCCACCCTAGGCTATGGGGTTGTGTGTTTCTTTTGATGCACACAGTGTAGGGAGACATAACTCTAGTACCTGCATGCAAGGGTGGGTCCACGGGATGCTGCAAGAGAAAGGAGCCACCCTTAAACAGGAAACCTGGAATAGTGGTCATGGCACCAGCTTAAACTGGAACATAGGCAAGAAGAATAGATATAGAAGCTGCATGCACAGTAAGTGATTAAATCAGGTGCTGAAACTGAAGGTTTAATATCACCTTAAGCCTGGGTTCACATATATGCGGTGTGGTATATTGCATGTGATTCGCGCAGGAACCTCACCGCACCGCATTCCTGTGTAAATCACATGCGATTTGTGTGCGGTGCGATCGGAGCCATACATTTTGTATGGCTCGAATTGCACCGCACCGCACCAAAAAGGTGCAGGACCCTTTTTTGGGTCCGCACTAGAATCGGTTTGCATAGGTATTCACACCTATGCGATCCAATTCTGCACATCGCACTGCGTTTTGTGGACTGTTTTCAGGGTGTTGTTAACATACACACTCGCAGTGTTTCACATGAATGGGGTGCGATTCTGAAGCAGTGCGGAATTCGCACAGAAAACGCTGCAAATTCCGCACCGTATCAGTGTGAACCAGGGCTAAGGCAAACATAATCTACTTAGAACTGATAATGTAAGGCTCAGCAAAGAAGTTTGCTAATAGTAACCCCTTGGTGCTGGCTTTAAGAGGTATCAGATGGCAGGAGGCAGAGGAGGGCATTTTGATTGGCACCTTGATTGCCTGTCACAGCAGTCACATAAGAAAGTTGGCGACTGCAAGTAGCAATCGGGTGCTTTCCATTACCCATCTGTAACAGTGCAGGACGCGTGCAGGGCGCGCGCTCTTGGCACAACATTGTTTACATTGTGGTACACATATACAGTGAAGGAAATAAGTATTTGATCCCCTGCTGATTTGTAATGTTTGCCCACTCACAAAGAAATGATCAGTCTATAAATTGGATGGTAGGTGTATTGTAATACATAAGGGCACATCACGTCAGCACATTTGCACACCTCATTGGACCAGAAATATAGTTCTGTGCAATTCTAGTCTGCTGATGTGTGCATGGGCCTGCATGGACATGCAAGGTTCCCTATAATGACCTCCATTCATCACAGAGATGAATGGAGGTGCAGTAAAATGTGTTGGTGGGTGTCAGTGCAGCTCAATCAGCCTGGGAATCTTAGATCCTCTCCCCCAATATGCCGGTATCCCAATGATTCTTTTAGAATCCAGTCTTTACATAATGCCAGTGGAAGCACTGTTCATAACAATTAATCACATTTCATAGGTCATTGACAGCTGCTAGGTAGTAAATTAAAGCAAGTATCTGAAGCTAACATTCTGCCTGTGCTGGAAAATGCAAGAAAGAGTCCTTAGTATGAACAAGCCCTTCAACGAGTTCATGAATTGGCATAGTCAATAATTAGATATTGCACCGGTCTTTAATATTTTCTTCCAGTTTCTTACAAAGATATCATACTCAAGTATAAAAATGAAAGCGTTTTCCAGTTGTAACTGGTCAAGTTTAATGTATAAGGAGAATGAACAGATGAGACAATATACACATTTCAGTTCATGTTGTTCCATGTATTCACTTCTCAATTGGTGAATGTGTAATCTCCAAGGTAGAGTACATGTCCAGTACATACATATAACACACTGCTTGATATGTTCTTGAAGTGTGGTTCTTTTCAGCCACTTTCATCTTCTGTAAACACAAGAAAAAAAGTCAGCGTCTTATTACACAGCCAAACCCAACCCAACCACACAGAATTGTGTGTCTGCTATTATGAATCACAACCCAAACCCTATTGGTTGCCTGCACTTAGAGCAGATTCATAACACTAAAAATACCCATGAGTTTCAGAACTTTTTTCAGTCCTCTGAATCATGCTTTGATAAGACCTGTAGTCTTTGGGAAAACAGTGCTATAAAGGATATAGGTAAAAAAGATAAGCATTTTGTATGGTTGTGTTTTTATGGCTTTAAGGTAATTTAACTATTTAAGGACTGCCCGCAACCTTTTTATTTCAGCCGGAGGGCCCCAATCCACTGGATTATATACATGTTAAATAATAAATCCACCTTTGGGAACACGTTACAGTACGTGTTCCACCCATTTTTTGGGTGGGACATGTAACATGTTCCCATAGCTGCAGCCGCGCCCACTGCCTCCCCTCCTTAGACGTTTCCCGTACTATCTGTCAGATTTGAAAACAGCTAGGCAGCGAGAGGCTCTGCCCACACGGCCCCATCAATCATTCCGTGAATTAATGAACTGCAAGTCCTGACAGCCTTAGCGGCTGTGGGCTTGTAGTTTTCAATGAACTACCATGGTGCTGTGGAGCGTCGTGGTAGTTCACTGAAGCTTCCTGTCAGAATATCTGTTTGCTCGTGCATCCCGTACAGCAAGCAGATATTGTGACAGGTCTGCAGGAGACCTGCATGGCATCAGCAATCTACTGATCACTGGTGAAATGCTTTCCAGGCTTCTTTGGACAAAAAACAATAAATGCACATTTTTTTACCTGCAAAAAAATGTGCCTTTATTATTTTTGTCTAAAAGGTCAACTTATCCTTTAAGGTGCCAGGTATTTTATCACCATTCCCAGGGGTATCCCTTCCAGGAACATGTACACCCCCTTAGTGTATGGATAGAGTGCACTTAGAGACAATTTTTTTTAATTGCTATTACCAAGAGTTCCATTGAGCCTTTTCTTTGTGCCATTCATGCGTTCATGGTTGGTGTCATTCTTTGCTGTGCATAGACTCACCAGCCACTTTATTAGGTACATCTTGCTAGTACCCGGTTGGACCCTCTTTGCCTTCAGAACTGCCTTAATTCTTTGTGGCATAAATTCAACAAGGTGTTGGAAACATTCCTCAGAGATTTTAATCCATATGAACATGAGTTACTGTTGCCTTTCTATCATCTCGAACCAGTCTGCCCATTCTCCTTTTATGGTAGCACCCAGATGTTGTAGAGTTCCCCTTTAAACTCTAACACTTCTAGCAGCCTGTGTTTGTAGAAGAAAGGTTTTTGGCTCATCTTCCCCCCTCCCTTATTTCCTTTGTATGGGTCTGTAGCTGGTATTTCTTATCTCTAGTTGCTGGCCAAGATTATTCTGCAGAGTTTAGGAAGCCTTTTGAGTGTATAGAAAGTAGAAAAGGAATGTATGCCTTGTGAAGTAATCTTTCGTATATACGCTTCTAAGACGTTTTCTATAACTCACTTAGCAGATGAGGGCACAAGCCATCTGTTGAGTCAAAACAGCGCTGTTTTTAATAAATTAGTTGTTTCCTTCAGAAGTCCGAGTCTGGAGTTTTATCTGATTTTGCGGAAATTGCTACTACACTTTGACCTCTGACATCAACAAGGCATTTTAGTCCACACAACTGCCACTCACTGGATATTTTTCATACCATTCTCTGTAAATCCTAGAGATGGTTGTGCGTGAAAATCCCAGTAGATCAGCAGTTTTTGAAATACTCAGACCAGCCCATCTGGCACCAACAACCATGTCACATTCAAAGTCACTTAAATCTCATTTCTTCCCCATTCTGATGCTCAGTTTGAACTTCAGCAAGTCGTCTTCATCACATCTAGATGCCTAAATGCATTGGGGTTGATTTACTAAAACAGGAGCAGTGACAATCTGGCCAAGCTCTGCATATAAACTAATCAGCTTCCATGTTTTACTGTTAAAGCTAGTGTAGAGATGTGCTGGTTGCTTTAAATCTTAAACAATAGTTGCAAATCTTTTTTTTTTCTTTTCCCTCTTTGTGAGTGATAGACAGGGAAAGCAGGACTGTGCTCTGATTGGTTGTTGCTACAGCTGAAAAGGATCCACCCATAGCAGCACTGTTGCAGCTGAACTTATGATTGGCTGTGGAGGAAAGGAGAGAGGAAAAAGGGAAGAAGCACATGTGAGGAGGCAGACATTTTCAGGGGACCGCATGGAGCAAGGGCTCTTGGTGTAAAGTCTCACTCTCTGTGCTGCTAGAGCCCATGGGCTGGGCTGGGAGTGTGTAGCCGAGGAATTGTTGCAGGAGAACAGTGTGCAAACCAAGGATTGTCCTGCCTGACACTCAGGATTACAGCCACTCAAGTGCACGTGTCTCTCAAAGTCTGGAGCTGCTGAAAGAGAGAGGATTTCTACTACTGTCTAATGCTAACTAGAGGACAATGCAGAAACATTGAGTATTCTGTGATGAAAGGGGATTTTGATATTGCTGCATTTGCTGTTCATCTCTGGAGAATGGTCATGAGAAAGCCTGTTCTCTAATTCTCAGAGTGACACAGATCTTGGAAAGCCCAAGCTGCTCAGAATTAGCTATTCCTGCTGCTGATTGATGAGAGAACTCTGTCTCTATATATTACTGGTGATTGTCTCCTCAAAACTTGTGCTGTGGCTGAAGAGTGTGTTAGTTCCAAATCCCCACAGAAGCTTGCTGCTTTGAATATACTGAGCAAGTGTCAGTACATCAGGATTTCACCTGTATGGTAAAGATTTGTTGAAGTGTTGTTGTTTCTATTGCAATGTTCACTGGAAGATTCTGCTTAAAGGAGACTGTGCTATCCTGCTACCCCTGGATTACAAATACTCGCCCATGCAGAGAGTGAGCACTCTTCCATTGATTAAAGGGCCCCAATGTTGAGAGACTTTCATCCCACTGGCCAGTGGTTAGGTAGGACATTTCTGCTCTAGATAGTACTGCTATAGCAAATGTCAATAAGCTGCTAAACCTTATTAACTGTTATTATTTCCGGTGTCAATGTCACTCTCATATGTCACTCTAGTCAGTGTGATACCGGTCAGTTTTTGGAGTCTTTGGCGAGTGAATTGTGACTTCTTACTAACTGTGTTATGCAAAGTGGTATCTGTGTTTTATTTACATTACCTGTGTTAAATCAGCTAGTTATTTTTCAGGGTTTGTCTTCTTCAATAAAACCCATATAAAATATTCTCAGAGTGTCGAAGTGTTCTGGGTATAATCGGAGGTGTCACCAGATTCAGGTGGGAGCTGAACCTATATATCTAGCCAAGCATCACCCAAGGGTGTGCTAAACTTAACTGAACAAGCTGAATTTAGAAGCTGCTTGGCTTCCATGCACAGCTGCACCACATTTTGAACGCTCTAGTTTTAGTAAATCAATCCCATTGAGTTGCTGTCATGTGATTGGCTGATTAGCAATTTGTGTTAAGCAATTGAACAGGTGTACCTAGTAAAGTGGCTAGTGAATGTACTAATGTAGTGGGGTTTAGTCTTATTGCAGTGTAAGTTAATGCGAGGCCAATATTCCCATCAGTAAATTGAACATATTTATTGCCTTGATTATTGTTCTATGCATTGCATTTTGCTATCCCTGCAATATTATACAGTAATTACTTTATTCACCATCAAGCAGCTTGTGGTCTATTTCCTGTGTGCTAATACAGTTGTGTTACTATACTATTTCCTAAGCCATCCTGGCTCCTTGCAGCACGTTATGATATATCCAGGTGTGTCAGAAGGGAAGAAGCAGTTACAGAGACGTAACAGAGAACAGAAGACCCATCATACCTAGCGGCTCCTGTGGGGGGGGGGGGGGTAGCATTACAGTTGTAGATTCAGGTTTTTAAAAATCTGATAAGAGATTATCAACTACGGACATATTCATTGGTAAATTCAGGATTTGAATGGTGGTGCTCACTTTAATCACACTATGCTAAATATTACAGTTATTCATTCAGTTAAATCGAATCCAAAAGTGCTCAATCAGAGGTAATAGTGTTGTTACTGTTGTCAAAAATAAAGCAAGAACATTACCAAATATAAAAAAATAATTACTGATTGCTGAGAACACTTCCTAAGCTCTATGCTGTGTACTGCTCAAATATTGAATTTAAAAAAATAGTTTGATGCTGTCAGTGTGGATTAACAAATATGAGACTTTTAGGTTTTTTCGCGTTGTGTATTTAAACAGCTCTGTTGTTTACTTTGTACATATGATTTTTGTTGTGTTACTTCTTTAAATCTATTTCTGGTAAGGTTATTTTAGTAATTGGTTACTGTAATTTTATACTGTTACAACCATTAGCAAAAAAAAAAAATGAATTATTCTAACCTTTGCTCTGGATCTTGAAATCCTCAGGCAGCAAACTGTCCTGTCTGTTCCCAAGGACAAATGCCAGAAAAGATAGAATGAGGGCATCCAGGATGGCAATGATAGCTAGGATATATGCCCAGCGTATTGTGCATGCTCCTATTGAATATTTATCAGTCTTGTCTCCACACATGCGCTTGACTTCTGCAGAGTCCCACCCATCAGGGTAAATAAGGCAGCCAATCATCAAGCCAGCAGCTGCAAGGACAGCAAAAAATCAGAATGGCAGGACTGAAAGTTTGAGGCTTCATTCACATGGTCATATGCATATTTACTGCACGGAATGCAGATTCTGAACCTGCCAGAGGGAGCTCCTTTGTACCATCCACAATTTTGTTTTGTTTTATCCCCCGGGGGCATTCTGGGTGGTTCCCTCTCTGAATACAGCGCCACATACACAATTTAATTTTTGTATGTAATGTGAGTACATGACTTTAATGTATTATTTTCTACTTTTCAGTGTATGTACTTATTTATTCAAATATATGGTACCCTAATTGTGATTCATTCCTTGTTTACTGGGGTCTCCTGAGGAAGCATTACATTGCGAAATGCATCTGAACCCATGCATACTTCCCTGCATTGTTGGTCCACCCATATGGTCTACTATTGCTCTACCTTCAGTAATTTTGTAAAGTACATATGTATTTATTGATTGATGGGTAAGCGGAGAGCAGGGATTAGCGCTCTTTCAAGGATGGTGCAACTACAGTCTATTTGATTTTACTGAGTGATTTTATTCTTGCCATCTGTTAATAAAGGTTTTTATGTATCATTTTTTATAATCAAGGCTATGCATCTTATTTTCTTCGGTTTATTTATGGCACCTCTAAAATCCCCCGTTTTTTCTTTTTTTTTTTCTTTTGCTACCTCAGATTTGGGGGATGTGGTGCTGGATCAACTATTAGGCTGTGTTCCCTATATGTCATTTTCAGAATACGGGTTCTTGCTGGCAGAGCTAGCAGAAGATCCTGCATAAAATACGCACCTAAAGTAGTCTGGTGAAGACATGTTTAGATGCATACAACTTTAGAAATGTACAATTCCACTATGGCTTATGATTGCATGCGTTCATGCAGTTACATGTGTTTGCATGTTTTTATGCATGTGCGCACAAAAAAACTGGAGCTCTGCGCTGCCCTGGACACAGCTGTTTCCTACTTCTTTTTACACAGCTAAACGTAGCACACATTTCCGCTTGTAGATGCAGCTGTGTGTATGGATTCAATGATTACTATAGTGCTGCATTTAGATGCATACAAAACTATGCGGAATGCACCTAAATGTGGCGATCCATGTGAATCAACCCTTAGGCTGTCCATACATCATACAATTTTCATGTAGAATTTTTCCTTTAGATTCACCAAAACCATATAATATGAAGTTAGACCTAAACACTTTCAATTTGTATGCAATCAGGCAGGCCTTTGCACTACATAGTGGAAGGTAAATCCAAAGGAAATTGAATAAGGGCTCATTTACACGTGCTTTTTTAGTACTCTGAATGCCAATCAAAGCACCTGTCCCTAAATTACATAGTTACTTTACAGTCCTGTTTACACTGTATGATTGCTTTGCCTTGCTTAAAAAATTATACCCCATGTCGCTTTTTTGGTGCTTCAAAGCATCTCCAAAGCCTCCATCGAAGTCTATGACAAAGCTCGCTTACAGCACCTGCAGCTTTTGAGAAGCTTTTATTGAACCTTAGCTTCTGTAGGTATGAGATATCCCAGGATGCACTGGTAAACCAGCAAGTGAACTGGAAAGACATCATCAGCAGTCACTTCTGATTTATGTGTATACAGCCATGCCCAAATATTTTGAGAATCTCACAAATATTAATTCTCAGAAAGTCTGCTGCTTCAGTGTTTTTAGAACTTTTTGTCAGATGTCACTCTGGTATGCTGAAGTATAATTACAAGCATTTCATAAGTGTCAAAGCAGGGGCGGACTGACAACTCATGGTGCCCCCGGGGAATAGGGGATCATGGGGCCCCTGTGTCCTTGCCCAAACTCAAAAAGGCCTATGAAAAAGGTGCAAGGGGCATCTCATGGGGCCCCCTACTGACCTCGGGCCCTCGGGCAGTGCCCGAGTTTCCAAATGGTCAGTTCGCCCCTGTGTCAAAGGCTTTTATTGACAATGACATTAAGTTTATGCAAAAAGTCAATATTTGCAGTGTTCACCCTTCGTTTTCAAGATCTCTGCAATTCACCATGACATGCTGTCAACTTCATTCTTGCATAATCAATGTTTGGAGTTTGTCAGAATTTGTGGGGGGTTTTTTGTTCACCTGCCTCTTGAGGATTGACCAATTTTGATGTTTTGTTCCCCAAACCACTTAGTTATCACTTATGCCTTATGGCAAGGGGCTCCATCATGCTGGAAAAGGCATTTTTCATTACCACACTGTTCTTGGATGGTTGGGAGAAGTTGCTCTTGGAGGATGTTTTTGTATCATTCTATATTCATGGCTGTGTTCTTAGGCAAAATTGTGAGTGAGCTCACTGCTTTGGCTGAGAAGCAACCCCACACATGAAAGGTCTCGGGATGCTTTACTGTTGGCATGACACAGGACTGATGGTAGCGCTCACCTTTTCTTCTCAAGACAAGGTTTTTTCCAGATGCCCCAATCGGAAAGGGCGTTAATCAGAGAAAATGACTTTACCCCAGTCTCAGCAGTCCGATCGCTGTACTTTTGCAGAATATCAGTCTGTCCCTGATGTTTTTCCTGGAGAGAAGTGGCTTCTTTTCTGCCCTTCTTGACACCAGGCCATCGTCTAAAAGTTTTCACCTCACTGTGTGTGTAGATGCATTCACACCTGCCTGCACTGGTGGTGCCCCGCTCCCACAGCTGAATCATCTTTAGAAGATGGTCCTGTTGCTTGCTGGACTTTCTTGGGCACCCTGAAGCCTTCTTCACAACAATTAAACCTCTCTCCTTGAAGTTCTTGATGGCCTGATAAATGGTTGATTTAGGTGCAATCTTGGTAGCAGCAATATCCTTGCCTGTGAATCTCTTTTTGTGCAAAGCAATGAGGACTGCACGTTTCCTTACAGGTAACCATGGTTAACAGAGGAAAAACAATGATTTCAAGCACCACCCTCCTTTTAAAGCTTCCACTCTGTTATTCTAACTCAGTCAGCATGACAGAGCAATCTCCAGCTTTGTTCTTGTCAACACGGACACCTGTGTTAACGAGAGACATGATGTCAGCTGGTCTTTTTTGTGGCAAGGCTGAAATGCAATGGAAATGTTTTTTGGGGGGATTAAGTTAATTTTCATGGCAAAGAGGGTCTTTGCAATTATTTGAAATTCATCTGATCACTCCTTATAACATTCTGGAGTATATGCAGCAGACTCTGTGAAAATTAATATTTGTCTCATTCTCAAAACTTTTGACAAGGGCTGTGTATTTTGGAAGTGTCTGGTGCATACATCACATCTGGTGTGCACCATGGAGCATCAGGAAGGTAAGCAGGGTCCTGACTGGAGAAGAGCAACTAGCAGATGGCACAAGTGAGATGCAACATGGGAGCGCTATAGTGGAAGGAGAGTGGGAATCGGAGAGAGATGACTAGGCAGCATAGGATTAGCAGAGCTAGGGGACCAGAGCAGGAGAAACTAGCAGATGTCACACATGGTGCACAGCGTGGGAGTATTATATTGGGAGGTGAGCAAGGACCAGAGAGAGAGCAGGGGATCTTTTGAACAAGAGTACTAATAAGCTGGGGATCTGCTGAACAAGGGTACAAATGAGCTAGGGATCTGCTGAACAGGGGTACAAATGAGCTGGCGATCTGCTGAACATCTACTGAACAAGGGTACAAATGAGCTAGTGTTCTATTAGACCCCTTTAAAATAAATCTACACACACAGGGCATTATCAAAGCTTCATTAAAGCTTCAAAAAAGCATCACTGAAGCATTACCAAAGCATCACAAAAGCATCAAAAACATCAAAAAAGCATGTTAAAGCGGTAGGCGCGTTAATGCATGTTAAAGTCAAAGCAAGTGTAAGGGAGCCCTAAGAAAATGTATGGCCAACTTTAATGTAGAATTACAAGACAGGATGACAGCACAAAATTGCAGTAAAACACTGATATAACTAATGAAAATATTACCTTTTTTATTATGCTAAGGCTGAGTATACACTAAATTAATTTCACTACATGGGTAGCCCTGTTGTTTGCCTCCAACCCGACACCCTTTGATTGAAAAAAAATTAAGAAATCTGTCGGCCATACAATGGCATTATTCAATCAGATGCAGCCACTGATCTGGTATTCTGACAGGTGACAGATGTGGTTGTCAGAATACAATAGCCACAGTGGGAGATTCCTCTATCTGCACTGTATAGCATGGATGGGGAGATCTGTTAGATTCTTTTCATTCAGACAACAGGTTGAACAAAAATAATCTATGTGTGTATACCCAGCTTAACATAAATAGTGTTAGCATTTACCTGCAGCCAGCTGCATCCATGCACAGACCTTGTACACTGTTGCTGAATTGCAGAAGAAGAAAAGACCGAATGCCAGCATGGAGCCCACCACCAAAAACATTGACACCCCTACAAAAAACATGGCCGTTTTGAAGGCTCCTGAAGGTACAGTGTCAAAGTCCAAGGCGCCTCCTTTGCAGATAAGCTCTGAGGTCAGTGCATTGCCTATACAGTAGCTAAATAGTCCAAAGTAACCAGCTTGAGGCGTATTTAGGCTGTCTCCGATCCAATATGGCTGGATGAACACTTCCACCATGATAATGGAGAAGCATATAGTGAACACTGCCCACAAGACACCAATGGCACGAGCATTGCGAACATAGTTGGTGTGGTATATTTTAGCTGCTTCTTGTGCAGGCAACAACCGGGGCATGATGAGTATAGCTCAGTGTTATTCTTCCCGAATCTGAAACATTATAACATTAAAACATTTACACATTATAACATTTAACATTACAATATTAAAACAATGTCAGGTTGTGATAGCATCAGCAGTGACTTATCTCTGCTACAAATACTTTTATGTTTAACATGGCGGCTGTCTTAGGCCTCATGCACACTGGGTGTTTAGCCCTGATGCATGAGACTCTAACATTCAGGTGAGGGTGGAGCGCACAGATGCGCCATCCAACTCCATTGCCTGCAGCCTGCCATGCTCTACGAGAATGTCAAAAGCTGCTGTGGCTGGATGGGGCTGGATAGTGCACCTAGCGATACTAACATTTAGGGCAGTATGTGCCCAGAGAAAAAGGCCTTGTAACACATACTTCTTCAGTTCTGCGCATTTGTCCCTGAGCACATAAAGCCCTAAACATAATTGCCATTTGGTGCACTATCCAGCCCCATCAAGCCACAGGAGCTGTCAGCCTCTCATAGACTTTTACAGGCTGTTTGCAGCAGGGCTGGATGGTGCACCCATACCTTATACTTGCACATATACACCACCCACTGTGTATAAGCCCCTAGTAAAAAGAAACAATAATTTGGGGTCAATTATATTTCATGTTTTTTTTTATTTATGTTTTTAAGTGCACATTATAAATACATACAATCTTTGGTTTAAAAATTGACATTTATTATATGATAAGGGATTCCCAAAGCACTGTGGGTTGTCTAATGAGCCAGCACTGCTGAGCAACTTGTTTTGTAGCTCAGTTTATCTGAAAAAAAAAAACAATCTAAAGCCAGCCATGCATGGATAAAGCTTTCCATCAAAATTTCCATCCATGTATGGGCAGACTGGATGTACAAAAGTCATTCTACTGATCGACTTCTGTACAACCAGCCTGTCGGTCTTTTCCTGATTGATCAGTGCCTACTGCTGTAGCCGGCAGCACTGATCAGTGTATTCTAAAGGTGGGGAAATCTCCCCACTGTCAGAATATCATAACTCAGCAGGAAGGACTACCCAATCCACATGCAGTGGATGGGGGACCCCCTGGCTGAACAAAAAAAAATTAAATATGTATGGGTTGCCTTAGACTCAGCCTTCAGATGAGTCACTGCTCTGCTAAGCCAACAGATGTCATTGCTCTGTTAACTCATTGGAGTTGATATACTATAAAGCTAGTTTTATGCTGATGCATTTTTACTGCATTTTACCACATTTGCGGAACGCTTTTTACAGGACATGTGAGTCAAAAATCCACACCATAAATGCAACAAGGGTGCATTTTTTATGCGTTTTTGCCGTATTTTCCATTGATTTTAATGGGGAGGCTGTTTTTTTTACCAAACCAAACCTGCACCAAGAATGCAGGAAGCAGGATTTTAAAAAATGCAGCAGACCAGTGTGAAGGGTTCCATATGAATAAATGGTCACACGTTTTTCTACTACTTTTTTAGTGCAAAACAGAAGAAAAATGAATCATTGTGACAGCAGACTAATAGAGCTTTTTCACTGCAAAGTGAATGTTCATTTTGAAAAGTGTTCAATTCATAAATTGAATATTAGCAAGTAAAGTGAAGTTGTGTTTAATTTACATTACTCACCTCAACTCCGGGGATGCGGCGTCCTCGAGCTCTCTGCCCAGCGGCTGACATCTTGGGATGGCCGGCTTCCTGGGGCATGATCGCCAGCCGCTGTCACTGGCCGGATGGGATGACATCACTCCTTCACATGCGACAGAGTTCAATCAGACTCTGCATTGCCACATTTGTACAGTGAGTTGCGTATGCGTGGTTTACTGTACAAGGGCAAACAGACAGGCAAGTAGTTTTAATGCAGAAGAGACAAAGCATATCTCTACTGCATTAAAAATCCTGCCTGACCACCCATTTTAAAGGCTAAACACAAAGTTCCACTTTAAATACCAAATTATTTGCAAGGGAATTTAAAAAAAAAATGTTATCCTTGCTCATGATTGGTCAGTTAAATTGAACACAGCCTTCATTACCGGCTGCATGCTTGATCTAGTTAGCAACTTACTTTGTAGTAATGGCAAGATATGGATGTTTAAAGACAAGCCAGTAAATGCAGCTGACTTACAGTCAGGTCCATAAATATTGGGACATCGACACAATTCTAACATTTTTGGCTCTATAAACCACCACCATGGATTTGAAATGAAAGAACAAGAAGTGCTTTAACTGCAGACTGTCAGCTTTAATTTGAGGGTATTTACATCCAAATCAGGTGAACGGTGTAGGAATTACAACAGTTTGCATATGTGCCTCCCACTTGTTAAGGGACCAAAAGTAATGGGACAGAATGATAATCATAAATCAAACTTTCACTTTTTAATACTTGGTTGCAAATCCTTTGCAGTCAATTACAGCCTGAAGTCTGGAACGAATAGATATCACCAGACGCTGGGTTTCATCCCTGGTGATGCTCTGCCAGGCCTCTACTGCAACTGTCTTCAGTTCCTGCTTGTTCTTGGGGCATTTTCCCTTTAGTTTTGTCTTCAGCAAGTGAAATGCATGCTCAATCGGATTCAGGTCAGGATTGACTTGGCCATTGCATAACATTCTACTTCTTTCCCTTAAAAAACTCTTTGGTTGCTTTTGCAGTATGCTTTGGGTCATCGTCCATCTGCACTGTGAAGCGGCGTCCAATGAGTTCTGAAGCATTTGACTGATTATGAGCAGATAATATTGCCCGAAACGCTTTAGAATTCATCCTGCTGCTTTTTTCAGCAGTCACATCATCAATAAATATACAGCCATACATGCCCACGCCATGACACTACCACCACCATGCTTCGTTGACGAGGTGGTATGCTTAGAATCATGAGCAGTTCCTTTCCTTCTCCATACTCTTCTCTTCCCATCACTCTGGTACAAGTTGATCTTGGTCTCATCTGTCCATAGGATGTTGTTCCAGAACTGTGAAGGCTTTTTTAGATGTCGTTTGGCAAACTCTAATCTGGCCTTCCCGTTTTTGAGGCTTACCAATGATTTACATCTTGTGGTGAACCCTCTGTATTCACTTTGGTGAAGTCTTCTCTTGATTGTTGACTTTGACACACATACACCTACCTCCTGGAGAGTGTTCTTGATCTGACCAACTGTTGTGAAGGGTGTTTTCTTCACCAGGGAAAGAATTCTTCGGTCACCCACCACAGTGTTTTTCCGTGGTCTTCCGGGTCTTTTGGTGTTGCAGAGCTCACCGGTGCGTTCCTTCTTTTTAAGAATGTTCCAAACAGTTGTTTTGGCCACGTCTAATGTTTTTGCTATCTCTCTGATGGGTTTGTTTTGTTTTTTCAGCCTAATGATGGCTTGCTTCACTGATAGTGACAGCTCTTTGGATCTCATCTTGAGAGTTGACAGCAACAGATTGCAAATGCAAAAAGCACACTTGAAATGAACTCTGGACCTTGTATCGGCTCATTGTAATTGGGATAATGAGGGAATAACACACACCTGGCCATGGAACAGCTGAGAAGTCAATTGTCCCATTACTTTTGGTCCCTTAACAAGTGGGAGGCACATATGCAAACTGTTGTAATTCCTACACCATTCACCTGATTTGGATGTAAATACCCTCAAATTAAAGCTGATAGTCTGCAGTTAAAGCACATCTTGTTCGTTTCATTTCAAATCCATTGTGGTGGTGTATAGAGCCAAAATGTTAGAATTGTGTCGATGTCCCAATGTTTATGGACCTGACTGTATTTCTATTCTCAAAAGTTAATTGTAAATCTTAGACGTGGATGCTATTTAAATAGTTGCATTGGTCCAGCTTGGACCAATGTAAGTATGCATATGCCCAGGGGCGGACTGACAACTCATGGGGCCCCCGGGCAATAGGGGATCATGGGGCCCCTGTGTCCTTGCCCAAACTCAAAAAAGCCTATGAAAAAGGTACCAGGGGCATCTCATGGGGCCCCCTACTGACCCCGGGCAGTGCCCAAGTTTACAGATGGTCAGTCCACCCCTGCATATGCCATACTTGTTGGATCTCTGTGGAAGCTGAAAATAACTGCAGTAGGCACTACTACTACAATCATCACCATTAGCTTCCTGTGCTGAGTGGCTGCCCTGTTGCTTGGTGAACACAGGAGGTTGATCACTTGGAACATGCACCATTCAGAGAACTCTGCATTTTTTCAATGAATGTAAAGCATTCTCTGACTGTATGAAGTGGCGAGGTGGGACAGTGACATCACTTTAATAGTGCCAACCACTTGGTTGTTAAACACTTACTACTACATGGTAAAGGATTACCTTTACGTTTAATTGGGTAACACTGTGATATCTAATTTCTAGTGATTCAAACTAATAATGCAGTTTAAATATTAAAATAAGGTCTTTAAGGTGAGAAGAGAGTCTCTACCAGGTTCAGTGCTGACTATGTCATTCCCACTTGCCATGGGGGGGTCACTCCGTCTGCTGAGGGGTCTTGAGCAAAGAGCCAATCACCACACGTATAAAATAAGGTCTTTAAACTTCTTGGTTTTTTTTAGTAACAGTTTACTTGTTTATCTCTGCATACAGTGGAGAGATAGATAGATAGATAGATATAAAAAGGGAGAGGGAGAGATAGGGAGAGAGAGAGCGGGGGGAGAGGGAGAGAGAGAGCGGGTGGAGGGGGGAGAGCGGGGGGCAGGAGAGAGGGAGGGGAGGAAGAGGGAGAGAGAGAGAGGGGGGAGAGAGAGCAGAGGAGAGAGAGCGGGGGAGGAGGGAGAGATAGAGGGGAGGGAGGGGCAGAGAGAGAGAAGGGGAGGGAGGGAGGGCAGAGAGAGAGAAGGGGAGGGAGGGAAGAGAGAGGGAAGGAAGAGAGAGTGGGGGAAGAGAGAGGGAGGGAAGAGAGAGGAAGAGAGAGAGAGAGAGATGGGGGGGAGAGAGGAAGGGAAGGGAGAGGGGGGGGAGTGAGGGGGGAAGAGAGAGGGAGGGGAGAGAAGGGGGAAGAGAGAGCGATAAAGAGAGAGAGAGGGAGAGATTGGGGAAGAGAGAGGGGGAAGAGAGAGGGAGGAAAGAGAGAGGGAGGGAAGAGAGAGGGGGGAAGAGAGAGGGAGAGAAGATGGAGGGAGGGAGGGAAGAGAGAAGGAAGGAAGAGAGAGACTGGGAAGAGAGAGAGGGAAGAGAGAGGGAGGGAAAAGAGAAGGAGGGATGGGAGAGGGGAGAAGAGAGAGGGAGAGAAGAGGGAGGGAGGGAAGAGAGAGGGAAGGAAGAGAGAGGGAAGGAAGAGAGAGACTGGGAAGAGGGAGGGAGGGAAGAGAGAGGGAGGGGAGAGAGAGAGAGAGATGCCTTTGAATCATCTCTGTTTTGTGTGACAGGCTACATTCAATAGTGCAATTACAATATACAATTATCACAACTGTACTGTTTTTCTTTTTTTTTTAATCTGTACACAGGGCAAAGCAGTGAAGTACATATATAAAATAAATGTAATTTACATTATAATTTTTACCCCATTGATTCAAATAAATCATTTAATCCCAACAAATATTCCTTATGCATGTATTAAAAAATTATAGAGTCAACATTTTACCAAGAATATATTTACAAATATTTCAGTCCTGTATCCGACAAACTTTAATATTACTCATTGGTTTAATATTACTCATTGGTTTAAAAAACTGGTTTACTGCCTTGAATAAAAAAAAGTAGTACAGTAAAACTGACCTTAGATTATAATCCCGATCCAATCAAATGCTTTTGTTGACTTGATATTTCATAGTAAAATAAAGAGATGATCCAAAAGTCCAACTGCACTTGGGAACAGAGTTCAAAATGTGACTCTGGTAACAAAGAAACCTAATAAGATGATACTGATGTAATTTTATGCCTTCTCCATTATTCATGGTGAGCTGGTGTACTGTGTCATCTGTACGTTCTTTCCTTTAGCATCAGAAGAGAGTTTACATGCATCCCCCACCACTCCAAGGCATTGTGGGAATAAAGGTAATCTCCTTACAAATGATTTCTCTGTATTTAAGTTTGCTCCTGCCTACAGGATTACTAGGGATTTAAAACCATGTTTATAACAACAGGTAATTGTATTATATTCTTTATTTTTGTTTTCTTTTGGGAAGGTTTGTATGCCAGTGTTGCTGTAGTGTGGCAAGTGATAAAGATATAGCAAGTGGGAAAATATTGTATAAAAGTATCCAAATGCTGAATGAAGATAAGTCAAAAGTTGCTGATCTTCTTTGGATCTGCAAAAAAGTCCATCCATAAAAACTATTAAAGTAATTATGGTATCCTTTGAAAAAAAACTCTTAAAAAGACCATGCCAATGACTTAAAGCCCAACTCCAGGCACTAATGAAATTTTGTACATCAATTACTGTATTTCTCAGTCTTGATTCCAAACATCTTCCAACCAGTGGGTTGAACGACGAAGAAATTGACTGGATACCCCCGTCTACATTGAGTGGGGAATCCTCCCCACTGAGCTATTGTGTTCTGACAGAGGGGAGACTTCCCAACCATCAGAGTACACTGATCAGCGCTGCAAACTGTAGCCTGCAGTGCTGATCAAGTGGGGAAAATCCAACAGGGTTGTTGTACAGAAGTTGATTGGTAGTGCCTATACAGGGCTCAAAATCAGCTGGTCTCTGCTTAACCAGCCGAATTTCAAATCATGTATGGGTGGCTTAAGTCATCCATCAGTCTAATGGATCAAAGTCCCAATTTCCCTTATGTGCCAATCTAATTTCCTGCCCTGAGGACCAAGCATTTTTCCCTGCTTGCTTTTCTTCTTGGGCACTGGTCCCCTCACCACCCCTGAGAGTTATCTTGCCCCCGAAGCCTATGAGAGAGGAGCCAGCCACTGGAAATGTCACATCCACCAATAGGAGATGTCCACATGGTGATGTGGACACCCAAAGAAGAGCCCACGGAGGCAAACAGAAGAAGAGAGAAGGATTGTCACATGACTGTGGCTTCAGATAAGCAAAATGGGCATTTGGATAGTTTTATTTTTTTATATCATATATATCTATAGTAAAGGGTAGGTTCAAACATAGAGCTTTCACAGATGTAGTCCAGATATCAGAGTGCCTTTTATCGGCTTCCTGCCCATGTTTATTTATCAATGTCATATCAAACACAAATAAAAAAGGTTTCCCTCGCTGGTCTGTATCAGCATAGTATAGTACACAAACCTCCTGTGACATTATAACATGTTTTGATCTGCTTAGACCTAGAAGGCTGTTCCAGTACAGCCTGCATACAGTTTCTCCACTAAAACACACCAAACTATCTAATTCCAGGGAAGATTTAAATTATACCCAAGGTAAGGGAAAGGGTTTGACCAACACTTAACCGCTAAACATGCCTGCCATCAGCTTATCTCATAAAATGCCTTTGACTAGGCAACAGATAAACCCCATTCACAACACTGTCCTGGAAACAATGGGGCTGTTTGTCACATACCAACCCTCTCAGTGTGCTCTACAGAGGGCAACTTCATTTTTCTGATGAGAACTAGCCTGATTCTCAACCCCAAAAAGTCTTGGAACCAGCAGGTGACTCTCAGGTTTCCCTCGCTAATCTAGGCCATCCACTGTAAAGGACCATGGTCCATAATTAGCCAAAAGGGAAAGCAGATAGTATCACAAAGTTAAATTAATATCCAGCCACCCTTGCTCTAAAATGTTATACTTCTTTCAGCCAACATTGGCTTTATGACTCAAACTCAAACTACAGGATGCTCCTCTCCATTCACCATTTGTAACAAAACAGTCCCTAGACTTACACTAAAAGCATCGGACTAAAACTCATTCTGCTTAGGCTATTGACAGAGTGCCTGTTTAAGACTCTGAAAGACATTTTCTGCATTAGGGCCCCGGTTACCCAACAAAGTATTTTGTCCTTTGGACAGGTATGCCAAAGATGCTGCTAAAGTAGCAACGTGTAGAAGTATCCTACAGTTTCCAGGAAAGTTCTAACCTGCTCACCTAATGAAGTAACTAAAGAAATGTGCCTAATTCAAAGCTATGGTGCTTTTCTTTATTGTTTGGGGTTCAGGACAGATTATACCCTAGGGAGATGACTCATCTAGTCAGTGCTAAAGATCACTACATTGTTTAGGTAGGCCACTGCAAAGTGCTGATAAGGTCTAAAGACCTCAGCCATCATTCTTTGTTAACAGCCTTTTTCAACCAGGGTGTCCAGGAACCCTGGGGTGCCTTGAGGTTTCTTCAGATGTGCCTTGGAAAAATGTCTAAAAATTGGCCAAAGCTGTATACAAGCCAGTGGGTGGAACAAGACTGCCTTTTAGGTACAAAAAGCCACAGGTTTTCACTGTGCACCATTACAACCTTCTTGCATCTGGCAACCTGACAACCAATGACATCATCAGTTCAACTACGACCTCTATGCCGACGACACACAAATCTATCTCTCAACCCCCCACCTCACCCCCTCGGTCTCCGCCCGAATCACATACCTACTGAGCGACATATCAGACTGGATGTCACTCCACTTCCTTAAACTGAACCTCTCCAAAACCGAGTTTCTTGCCTTCCCCCCAGCCCGGACACCACCCCCCATTGACTTCTCCATCACATCCAACATCACATCTGTCCTGCGGGCCAGAGTACTTGGTGTCATTCTGGACTCCAACCTATCCTTCCAGCCCCAAGTCCAATCTTTAACAAACTCGTGCAGACTCCACCTCCGCAACATCGCCAAAATACGCACGTTCCTAACCCCAGAAACCACTAAACAGCTCATCCACTCCCTCATCATATTACGACTCGACTACTGCAACTCCCTCCTCACTGGCCTGCCTCGCTGCTGGCTATCCCCGCTTCAGTCGATCCTGAATACGGCTGCCAGACTCATTCACCTTTACAACCGCTCCGTTTCCGCCATCCCCCTCTGCCAATCCCTCCACTGGCTTCCGATTGTGCAACGGATCAAATTCAAAATCCTAACACTGACATACAAAGCTGTCCACCATACTGCCCCGAATTACATCACTGACCTAATATCCAAGTACCGCCCAGCACGCACACTCCGCTCCCCACAAGACCTCCTTCTCTCTAGTTCCCTGGTCTCCTCCTCCCATGCCCACCTCCAGGACTTCTGCAGGGTGTCACCCATCCTCTGGAACTCCCTGCCCCAACCCATCAGATTGTCACCTACTCTCCTCTCCTTTAGGCGCACCCTGAAAACCCATCTCTTCAGGGAAGCCTACCCCACCCCCTGCTAACTTGCCGACCTCCTCCACTCTTCCTACCACTCCATCCCCCACAGCTATCTCTTCCTGTGCCACCATCCCCTCCCTCCTAGATTGTAAGCTCGAAAGAGCAGGGCCCTCGATCCCCTCATGTTTTGCATTGTATTGGTATTGTTCTGTCACATGTTCTGTCCCCCTTTATAATGTACAGCGCTGAGCGAACCATTGGAGCTTTATAAATACTGTATAATAATAAATAATAATAATCAGTTGATAAGGAGGATGTTGCCAGCACAGCATCCTTGTTTGACCCTCCCCTGCCCCTCTCTGTCAGCACTAGGGTCACATTTCCTCAGTGTTGGAGAAAAACTGAGAAAGAAGAGAAACACTGGAATACTAGTCAGTACCAGTGTGTAAAAGCGTATTGGCTTTGGAAGAATAAATCACCTCGCTGGGTGTTCTATGTGTGTGGATGTGGATTTTGCATAGCTGATGGGATCAATCAGAAATCACATAAACTGTCATAGAGTAAAATAGCCAGTAAGTGATCAAGATGGAGACAGCAATAGAAAAGGATGTGGGGTACAATGGGCATAGGAAATAGGGTCATCGTTGTAAGTGGCAACAACGGGGGGAGGCATAGGGCATTACAGAAATCAGGAAAAGGGAAGTGTTTAATTATACTGGACAACAAACATTTTGCTTCCTGAACACTTATTTTGGAGTTTTTCTTTTAGATTTTTGTCTGCTAACCACAAAAAAATAACCTGTAATTTAACCTATCACATACTGTTTTATAGAACTCTTATTTTTCAATTTCTTCTTATATAAATTTTAAGTTTAATAGCTTTCACTTGCATTATAAAATGCTCTGTGTAACCTACAGTTGCAAGAAAAAGTATGTGAACCCCTTGGGATTACATGGAGTTTTGCATGAATTGGGCATAAAATGTGCTCTGAATGTCATCTAAGTCACAACAATAGAAGAGCACAATCTGCTGAACATAATACTACACAAACATTAGATGTTGCCATGGTTTAATTGCACATAACATGTAAACATTCACAGTGCAGGGAGGAAAAAGTATGTGAAGCCCTAGTTTAATGACTTCTCCCAAAGCTAATTGGAGCCAGGAGTGAGCCAACCTTGACTCCAATCAGTGTGATGATATTGGATATGTTGCTGACAGCTGTCCTGCCCTTAAAAAACACACACCGGTTTTGGGTTTACTGGTTTCAAGAAGCACTGTCTGATGTGAACCATGTCTCGCAGAAAAGAGCTCTCAGAAGACCTACGATCAAGAATTGTTGACTTGCATGAAGCTGGAAAGGGTTACAAAAGTATCTCCAAAAGCCTTGATGTTCATGTGTCCACAATAAGACAGACTGTCTACAAATGGAGAAAGTTTAGCACTGTTGCTACTCTCCCTAGGCTTGGTCGTCCTGTAAAAATGACTGCAAGAGCACAGCGCAGAATGCTGCATGAGGTAAAGAAGAATCCCAGAGTGTCAGCTAAAGACCTACAGAAATCTCTGGCACATGCTAACATTTTTGTTGACACATCTACAATAAGGAAAACATTAAACAAGAATGGAGTACATTCGGAGGACACCACGGAGGAAGCCATTGCTGTCCAAAAAGAATATTGCAGCACGTTTGAAGTTTGCAAAAGAGCACCTGGATGTTCCACAGCACTACTGGCAAAATATACTGTGGACAGATGAAACCAAGATTGAGTTGTTTGGGAAGAACACACAACACTATGTGTGGAGAAAAAAAGGCGCAGCACAGCAACATCAAAACCTCATCCCCACTGTAAAACATGGTGGAGGGAGCATCATGGTTTGCGGCTGCTTTGCTGCCTCAGGGCCTGGACGGATTGTTGTCATTGATGGGAAAATGAATTCCAGAGTTTATCAAGACATTTTGCAGGAAAACGTACGACCATCTGTCCGCCAACTGAAGCTCCGCAGAGGATGGGTGATGCAACAGGACAATGACCCAAAGCATACAAGTAATTCAACAAAACAATGGCTGCAACAGCACAGAATATGCCTTCTGGAGTGGCCCAGTCAGAGTCCTGACCTCAACCCGATTGAAATGCTGTGGCATGACCTTAAGAGAGCGATTCACACCAGACATCCCAAGAATATTGCTACACTGAAACAGTTTTGTGAAGAGGAGTGGTCCAAAATTACTCCAGATCGTTGTGCAGGTCTGATCTGCAACTACAGGAAACGTTTGGTTGAGGTTATTGCTGCCAAAGGAGGGTCAACCAGTTATTAAGTCCAAAGGTTCACATACTTTTTCCTCCCTGCACTGTGAATGTTTACATGTTATGTGCAATTAAACCATGGCAACATCTAATGTTTGTGTAGTATTATGTTCAGCAGATTGTGTTCTTCTATTGTTGTGACTTAGATGACATTCAGAGCACATTTTATGCCCAATTCATGCAAAACTCCATGTAATCCCAAGGGGTTCACATACTTTTTCTTGCAACTGTATACATGTCCAGGCATGCCCTTTAACATACTTTTGAAGGTTTTATCCTTTCTGCCAACCTATCCATTTGAGAATGGTGTGGACATATGCAGCTGCTTAAAGGATAAGTTCAGCTTTTGGACAAAAATATTAAATGCACATTTTTTTGCAGGTAAAAAAATTAGCATTTATTATCTTTGTCCAAAGTAGCCTATAAAGCATTGCACCATCAATCAGTAGATCACTGATGCCATGCAGGTCTCCTGCAGACCTGTCAGAATATCTGCTTGCCATACAGGATGTACATTCAAGCAGATATACTTAAAGGAAGCTTCAATGAACTACCACGGCGCTCCACAGTACCATGATTACTTCATTGAAAACTACAAGGCCACAGCCGCTAAGGTTGCCTGGACTTGTAGGCACTCATTCACAAAACTCTGTGAATGAGTGACGTGGCCATGTGGGCGGAGCCCTGCACAGCCATTCTTTTTTCAAATCTGACAGATAGTAGGGGAGACTTCTCCCCATACTATCTGCACAGGGAGGCAGGCGCGGCTATGGGAAAATGTTACATGTTCCAAAGGTGAACTTATCCATTAATATCCCTAAAAAGCTTAAAAAACAAAACTAATGCAGCCACCACATCTAAAGTCTGCTTCAATACATTTTTGTTCTTTGGTTTAATTACACCTTCATGCCAAACAAGTTAACATGCAAAATACTGCAATTTAACATGCATGAAATGGTTTTATTCAATGTGGAATTGTAAAGTGTTTCATAAATAGCAATACAAAGCAAGTGCTATACAATAGTTTCTTTTTAACACTTTACATACAAATTGCTAATCAGCCAATCACATAATAGCAACACAATGGGATTGATTTACTAAAACTAGAGTGCAAAATCTGGTGGAGCTGTGCGTGGTAGCTAATCAGATTGTAACTTCAGCTTGTACAATTAAGCGTTAACAGTAAAACATGAGCTGATGGAGGAAATAAATGTAGCAGAAGTACTGCTACAGGGCAACACGGGTGTGCAAAATCACGTATATATATATATGTGATTTTGCAGTTCCGGGTAGGGGGTGCACACGAGGCTCGCGGCCTCGGCTGCCAATCACCAGGTCCCAGCCGGTGATTACTTGCTAAGCATCTTGGGGGGGGGGGGCTGTGTCTAAAAAATACAGTTCTCTCCCCTGTCAGCTCCTGCACACTGCTTTGCATGGCTGTACATAGCACACTATGTAACACAGCACACAGTTAACCCTTTGATCGCCCCAGATGTTAACCCCTTCCTGCCCAGTGCCATTAGTACAGTGTCAGTGCTTTTTATTAGCATTGATCACTGTATTGGTGTCACTGGGGATGACACCAAGTCAGTTCCCCCCAGTGTCAGAATACCTGCCGCAGTCCCGCTATAAGTCGCTGACCACCACCATTACTAGTAAAAATTAACAAAAAAATCCCAGCATATGTACCGCGATTTGTAAATGCTATAACTTTCACATAAACCAATTAATTTACACGTATTGGGATTTTTCTTTTAGCAAAGACATGTTGCAGAGTACATTTTGGGGTAAATTTATAGCGAAATTTTATTTTTTAAATTTTTCTACTGGACATGTTTAATAGTAAAGTCAAAAATATAGTTTTTTTCTCAAAATTTTTTTTATAGCGCAAAAAATTAAAAACACACAGGTGATCAAATACCACTGAAAGAAAGCTCAATTTGTGGGGGAAAAAAGATGTAAATTTCATTTGGGTGCAGCGTTGCATGACCACGCAATTGTCAGTTAAAGTAACGCAGTGCCATAACGCAAAAAATGGCCTGGTCTGGAAAGGTGCAAATCCTCTGGAGGGCAAGTGGTCAACATACAGTACTTTTATCCAGCCAGCCCTCTGAATTTCCCACTTGCAGCAAAATTATAAGATAATGGTTTGCTTCCAAGCTTGTATAGCAGAAGCACAGGGGCGAACTGACAACTCATGGGGCCCCTGGGCAATAGGGGATCATGGGGCCCCTGTGTCCTTGCCCAAACTCAAAAAAGCCTATGAAAAAGGTACCAGGGGCATCTCATGGGGCCCTCTACTAACCCCAGGCCCTCGGGCAGTGCCTGAGTTTCCAAATGGTCAGTCTGCCCCTGCAGAAGCATTAAAGCCAGCCATACATGGATTGAAATTTGTCCGGTTAAGCAGGGACCAACAAAATCTCGATCCTTGTATGGGCAGTAAGGTTTTCATTAGTCGATCTAGTGATTGACTTCTGTACAGCTACCTTGTTGGTTTTTCCCCTGTTCGATCAGCAGTGCCGGCTATAGCTGGCAGTGCTGACCAGTGTATTCAAATGTCAGGGAAGTTTCCCCGCTGTCAGAATACAAAGATACAGCAGGGAGGATTCAAGGATTCAAATCTTTTTTTTCAACCTGCTAGTTGAAGGAAAAAATGGAATGTATGAGTTGCCTTAGATATTAATTGATGTGAGGACACAGTATAAAAAGAGACATGAGACGGACTCACATTAACTTTTTAGAAACTATTTCAGTGCATCACTTTTGTACAAATTAAAGCAAACAATATTGCTAATTATTATTGACAAACATAATCTAGTACAAAAGATCTAATTACACAGCTCAGTAGGGACATATCATTTAATGACTGGCCAAGTATAAGAGCAATAAATGCAATACATCTCCAAAATTAACTGCGCATTTTTTGTTTTATAAATATACGTCAAACAATTTAATGCAAAAAAGCAAATAGACATGAAACAAAGCATTTATACTTTACAAAAGTGGTAAAAGTAATCAAATGGAAAGTGTTAGAGGGTTTAAATACAAACAATTGTCATATGTTTAAACATATACCCATTTCTAAGCATTATCAGTTTATAGCAGAAATTTTTCTGCTAATAAAATAAAAAAGCACAGCTCGTTAACAGATGTGTCCTCTGTTGAGCCTAATTTTTCTAAAAGTGTGAGAGAGAAAGTCTGTTATCCCACATTAAGCTGCCATCTTCTCCCTTTTCAATATCGGAAAATGAAAGAAAGCTTGTAGTGGCCCATAGCAACCAGATTCAAGCACTCACTGGATTTTTTCTTTTTTTGGACCATTCTCTGTAAACCCTAGAGATGGTTGTGCGTGAAAATCCCAGTAGATCAGTAGTTTTTTAAATGCTCAGACCAGCTTGACTGGCACCAACAACCATGCCATATTCAAAGTTACTTAAATCCCTTTTCTTCCCCATTCTGATGCTTGAACTTCAGCAAGTCCTCTTCATCATGTCTACATGCCTAAATGCATTGGGTTGCTGATATGTGATTGGCTGATAAGCAATTGAACAGGTGTAAATAATAAAGTGACCAACGAGTGGAGATGTCCATAGCCAATTTGAATTTTTAAGGTAACGTGCTAAGAGAAATATGGGAGCTTCAATTCTTGTTTCATCCAAAGTTATGCTTTAGGCTTTATTTGGCTGTATTGATTTGCAGTGGAGGTTAATGTGTTAAAGAAGAACATCATAGAATTTACAACAAAGGCACCTTTAGAAATATTTAATAATGGCAATCTACTTATTGATAATTGCAGGCTTTTTAATATTTTAATACCTTCTTTTTCTTGTTCTCCCTATTCTTCCTATGGTGACCATTGTTACTAAGGGCAGATTAATTCCTCTCCATTTACTTCCTGGAACTCTGGGTCTGCCTCCTGGAAGACGTGATAGGAACTTCCCAGGATGCATCTGTGAGGCCAGGGTTACATCATCAGTGCCTCACTCGACCAGGAAGTGGAAACACAGTAATTGGAAGTACAAGCAAAAAATGTTTGTTTAACTAATGAATGTAAGATGATTTCATATCAGCAGACAGAGCTATATGTTGCTGTGAAAGGGGTAGTTGTCTGTAAATGGCAAAAGTAATAATGATCAGGTGTTCTGTTTGTAATGTCTATCTACCGAGCATTTTAATAGGGCTTTGTGCACTGGGCTTTTGATATAGTCACCTTTATTTTATCCCAGTTATTTTCCAGCATGACGCACACATTTGTGTGTAACCTGCAGAGCAGTGGTCTCCAAACTGCTGGAAAGGGGTTGGATGCGGCCCTTTGCTTGCTTCTATCCAGCCATTGGGGCACTATTCCATCCACAACTGACACAACTGATGGGGCACCATTCATCATACTGTTATCAACAATGGGGCACTATTCCATCCACAACTGACACAACTGATGGGGCACCATTCGTCATACTGTTATCGACAATGGGGCACTATTCCATCCACAACTGACACAACTGATGGGGCACCATTCGTCATACTGTTATCGACAATGGGGCACTATTCCATCCACAACTGACACAACTGATGGGGCACCATTCGTCATACTGTTATCGACAATGGGGCACTATTCCCCCCACTGATACCAACAAATGGGCACTATTACTTCCACCAAAATCAATGATGGGGAATTACTTGCTTCCACTGATGCTGAGACATTTTCTACTCCCAGTGGCCACAATTCGGCCCTCCTAAAGTCTGAAGGACAGTAAACTTGCTCTCTGTTTAGAAAGTTTGGAGACCCTTGATGAAGAGGAGAGAGATGAACCAGGCATGGGCACCCACAGACACAGCTAAACTAAGGGGCAAATTGACATGAATAAGCAAGGTTTACACAAGAAAGGAGACATAAAAGCATAATAGCCACTCATAACTATATGGTCTGAAGTTTGTTCATGTAAAACTTGTTATAATCTTAAATGACTTTCTAATATGAACAATGGCGTACTGGTCAGAGAAACAAAAATGTTTTTAGCTTGTGCTACTTATGGGTCCTTTCACATGATACTGATGTATGAATGCAAGAAAAGTGGCACATGGTCCATCTGGTATACTCACATAAAAAATGTTTTGCTCCCAAAATGCAAAATAATATAGGGGATATGTATACACCCGTATGTGCGTAAAATACTAACTAGTAAATCAGGATTTTATATAATTTTTTTCTGCTCTAAACTTGATACTAGTTTACTGATATTTATGCACCTGTGTGTGTACAGGTCCATTGAAATCAATACAGCTACATTCGTATCAGTAAAAAAAAACCTGAATGCCTAACAACGTGGCGTTTTTGTGCCTGTGTGCATGTTGTGGCTTTTATAGTTACAAAGCAAAGAATGTCTGCATTTACCTACACAAAAGCAAAGATCTACACAGCACAGAGATGGCACCTGTCCTAGCATTTATTGCTAACACAGACATTCAAATTAATGGCTATTTTTTTCACTTTTTCCCTTCTATAAATAAAATTTGTTATGCATCATAGACACAATAGTAGTATTGTTATTGATTTCTAGCAAAAACACTACAAATGTACAAATAAAAGTGAAATACCAACTACAAATTCGGGAAGGGATATAATTGCAATCAGGCTTGTAATGCTGTGTCCCTGTTTAGATTTCTTCTCACATCCTATTCTAGTGATATGCCAGGCTATGAGGAATGGGGAAACCCTTCCAGTGGAGACACAGACAACTGAAAGAAAATGGGGAAGGTTAGGACAGAGATTATCATCCATGCTCATTCTATTCAAAGCTGAAGAGATGAAGTTAGATTACCATGCTGACCTGATCAATATATAAAGAAAGCTGTACTGTATGACATGTTCTTAGAATAAATGGACAGTTTTGTAACTAAAGTGGAGCTACACTGTATCTGAACACCACAAAACAAAAGCACAATTTAATTCATTTTTAATATGCAAAGCAATCTCCCCCATCCATCCATGTCTCCATGCTTTATTTTGCTGAGAAATTACTTAAAAGACACCCCCCTAGCTTTTCTGGCCATGGCCATCTTGAGTAAGGGCAGATGATTCATGTAGAATTTACTTCCATCTGCCCTTAGCTCAGGCATACAGGCAGGAGGGTGTGATTAGCTGAGAAAACCCCTCCTCCCCCTCCTGAAGACTCTTGAGATATATGACATAATTTGCCTAGGCATAGAAACTAGGAAGTAACTAAATAAATGTAAAAAACAGTTTAAAACAAGTAAATATGATATACCTTCCAATCTATTTACTAATACTAGCAGCATAAGGATTCAAAATAGTCAATGTTGATTGAGAGAGTGAAGTTCCCCTTAAATGCGGAGTTCCACTCACACTATCAAAAAAAAACCTGTAGCTGCTGACTTTTAAAAAACAGCCACTTACCTGTCCCTTGGTCCCATGGTGTGTCCCCCGCAGCTCGTTTCACTGGCCGTCCTGTATTCCAGGAGGCCGGCATCTTCAGTGTGGGTGCCCGGCTGTGATAGCTTGCGACTTCATAGCCAGGTACCCACTGCGCATGCGTGAGTAGTGCTGCACTTCATGAATGGTCCTGTAGTCTTCTGGCACCTGTCACATGTCCCAAAAGACTATAGGAAGGGAGGGAGGGAGAACACCTTCTGTTTCCTATTGCCTAGTCGATCGGACCGGAAGTGGGAGTGGGTACCTGTCAAATTCGGGTACCCACTCCCCCCGCCCCCCAAAGGTGCCAATCCTTATTGGGGAGCAGTCCTTAAAGCGGAACGTCCCCTTTTGGGTGGAGCTCCGCTTTAAGCATAAGTAATATATATACAACATTACACTGTAAAGCAGCTATTCTCAACTGGGTTTCCTCTATAGTTTGCTAGGGGATCCTTTAGCTGTGGCTGATTGGCCTCCAATCTGTGGGTGCCTGCATAGTTCCAGGGCCATCACCACTTGGCAGAGCCATCTGCATGAACCCGTTGATCTTTTTAGCTGTCTGTAAGGTTGGCATTCTTCCCACTGGCCACCCATATAAGGGCACTTTTTTCCACTACCCCACCCAGTAAATTGGTTTTAGCAGAAGTTCATTGAGACCTGAAATTTATCGCAATGGTTCCTCTGCGGTAAAACGATTGAGAAAGGCTACTCTACATTCTAGAAATGGGGGGGAGGGGGGAATGTTGAATAGTTGGCTGTTAACCTAAAAACTCCCTAATAATGGGCAGATCAACACTAACTATTTAAGAGGGCAATTTCTAGTGTTTCCCAAACATTACAAACTTCTTCCTAGCAAAAAGATCTTTCCAGCAAGAGCTTTATCAAATATTAAATGTATCAATTACATTTTAGTCAGGTATACTGACATTGTTACCATTTTTAGCTAGCCCCTGTACTGCACTGATCTGTTACCTGAAAAACTGCAGGTTGAAATCTGAAAAATAACAGGCAATATACAAGATCACTGTTGCGGATAAATATACTCAATGACAAATAAGAAGTGTTTTATGGTCATCTTTCTGTAAGGCACGTATATGGAAAATGTGACATAAAGGGTAGTCAGCACTTTCATTAAACCAAAGTGATATTAAATTCTGTTTTCTTAGGCACTTTCAGCACCTGATTTGATCGCTTACTGAGTATGCAGCTTCTTTATACATTCACCAGCCACTTAATTAGGTACACCTTGCTAGTGCCAAGAAAACGTCCTCCACACCATTACACCACCACCACCAGTCTGAACCGTTGATACAAGGCAGGATGGATCTGTGCTTTCTTGTTGTTTATGCCAAATTCTGACCCTACCATGTGAATGTCACAGCAACCAATCTGCCCATTCTCCTCCGGCATCCACAAGGCATTTTCATCCACACAGCTGCCACTCACTGGATATTTTCTCTTTTTCGGACCATTCTCTGTAAACCCTAGAGATGGTTGTGCGTGAAAATTCCAGTAAATCAGCAGTTTTTGAAATACTCAGAACAGCCCATCTGACACCAACAACCATGCCACATTCAAAGTCACTTAAATTCCTTTTCTTCCCCATTCTGATGCTCAATTTGAACTTCAGCAAGTCGTCTTCACCACGTCTACGTGCCTAAATGCATTGAGTTGCTGCCATATGATTGGTTGATAATCAATTTGTATTACCAAGCAATTGAACAGGTGTTCCCAATAAAGTGACCGGTGAGTGTATATTAAACCTCACCTATGTTTCAATTTAAGCTGGTGCCATAAATGCTGCCCCAGGTTTGCTGTTTCAAGGTGGCTCCTTTCTCTTGCACCATCCTATTGATCCACTCCTGCATGCAGGCACTAGAATTATGTTTCACTGCGCTGTGTGCATCAATAGAAAAACACAGTCCTTAGCCTAGGATAGCAAAGCACTCCACTGCTTCTTCCTCCTCCCTTCTCCAAGCAGACTGGCTCTGGACTGCACTGTCCACTGGTAACTCCTGGAATTTCAGGAAATTAGCACTGAGAGAGCAGGAGTCAGCAGCATTTTGCATTGTAAACTGCAAAAGCTGGGTAAGAATTGTAACAGTTACTGGGAAATGTTTATATTATTGTGCTCAATGTGTTAAGTAAAAAATGCTTTTAAAAAAATGGGATTAATACTACTTTAAACCAACATCAACTGTGCCACTATATTTTACTCAAATTACTTTACAGTCATGGAGTGTAAAACTGTCAAAAATAACCCATAAAGCCATGCTCATACTTGTAAGTGTGAAGATGATGTGGGTGTTCTAGTGGTAAATATTACAAAAATTAATATAAACCATGTCATTACATGCACAGTAAGAAATGAAGATCCAAAAGAAAGCAAAATATACACAGAGAAGAATACTAAAGTACAATACTCAATAAAAATGCAGCGCTTGATATTGCGAATAGAAATGACATAGGCGAAAGGATGAGTAAAAGTCTTAAAAAGTGCAACGTGGCAATCGTGGTTCCTTAGATGGCTGTTAAATTATCGTGACTTCCGTGGTTCGTGAGAAGTGAGTATACAATGTACTAACCAGATAGTACATGGTTATGTGCGTTGGAGTAAATAAGACCTACTCCAACGGTACTCTGGGAACCGGAACTCTGCAAACAGGTGAAGTCGTCAGGTGGGGTTGAGTCACCAGATATCATCAGACCAGCGCAGGTTTCCTCATTCCAGTATAATGTATGATCATCACATTGGATACATCCTGCAGTATGGATTTCAGCCACCGGGGGGATCATGTACTTTTGTGTAAGTCTCCTACCATGGAGCACCTTAAGGGAGGGGGGCTCACGATTTTCAAGGAATGAGCCCAGAGAGAAAGAAAACTCCAATAGTGTAGTATTTATTATAACAGAATAGAGTTACAATTGTAAGCAGGTACAAAATGGAAAAAAGAGAACTGGCACTTACATCCAGAGGTAATGAGATAGCATGTGGGTCAATGATCCTTGTACAGGGGGGTCTCCCTACTCCCTACTAAATAAATGCATCATGAACACAGAGATACAGGTATTAAAGATGACTGAGAAACTGATCCAAATAAGGGATAATGTGTGTGTATATACCGTACATATTAGGTGGGTATTCACTTTTAAATGCACATCATATTCCTAGATTCACACCATGTGCCTAAACCCAATTTAAACACTGAGCGTGCCAATTTAATGCTATTATGTTCTTATAAGAAGCATACATTCCTTATAGCAGGTGTTGCCCATATTCTGTATTATTGTGATATAATATTTTATAATTTAAAAATACACTTCTTGCACAGAAGCATAACTTTAAAAAGTTTGCTGGATAGCATTCACTGTTGGATTTAACTGTATTTTGCATGTAAGCTGATTTAAGACTTTCATAGCTGTAGGATGTTGTCCAAGACCAATTTTGTTTTCTGCCTGAAATAAAATATCTGAAATATTTGCTTCAAAGTGATTGTACCCCAAATCAAAAACAGACACTGGTAAATAATATTGATTGATATTGAATATGTATTACAAGATGCTGGGGTTGCATGGAGTTTTCAATTTTTGGAGTTCTGCAATTTAATATTCTGGCTTGTGCACAGCAGCATCCCTCACATTTTCCCTTCCTTTTGTTTTGCCATACACAGCAAGGAAATGTCATACAGCTAGCTGTCACTTTTTTTGTTGTATTCACTGTTTCTATAAAAGCTCTGCTTCACACCAGGGCTCTGGGAGAGTATTCCCAGTACTCTACTGAATATGGTGGTAGCAGAATGTCTGAACTGTGTCAACAACTGACATAATTTGACGTAAAGAGACAGTCCATCCAAAAAGAATACTTAGCTGTGTAGATATCTCAGAAACCCCTACTATAATTCTCAATTCTGTTCTTGCCCGTCTTTGGCTGTCATGCATCTCTTGTTGCATCCCCATTCTAAGAATTAAAGTCCTGTGAAGAGGCTGGGACAGCCTCTAAAGCATCCTTTCTCAACCAGGGTTCCATGGGTCTCCAGAGGTTGTTAAGGGTTCCTTGGGCAAAAAGCAATGTCTACCTGTTAGATAAGAGATCCAATAATCTTTTTAGCTATCTGTAAAGGGGAGCAGGGGTTTTGCCACAGACCACAAATGTAAGATATTCCTCCAACTGATCATTACACTAATATACAGTAAGCTGTAGACATAGTAATTATTGTCAGGGGTTCCCTGAAACGGGAAAGCTATTTCAAGGGTTCCTTTGCGTTGAAAAAACAGAGGTTGAGGAAAGCTGCTCTAAAGACTATTGCAGTTATACAAACCTGGAAAAAAGCGCTTACAGAAATATAGTGGTTACCATTGTTGACGTCTCAAAATGCTGGCTGCCTAGATGTTATCTTGATCTACCGGCTTCATTATTTCTTGTGTCACTAGCACAGATCAAGTCAGAAGTCCTTATCTGCATACTTGTACCAGATCAGAAACCCACAAGGGTGCAGTCAGGCAACTAGCATCTTCATAAAGAAAGCTTGGTAATGGTAGACTCTATAGGGATGCTTTACTAAAACTGGAGAGTGCAAAATCTGGTCCAGCTCTGCATAGAAACCAATCAGCTTCCTGTTTTTGTTTTTTTGTTTTTTTTTGTCAAAGCTTACCGTATTTTTTGCTCCTTAAGATGAACCTAGGTTTTGGATGAGGAAAACAAGAAAAAAATATTCTGAACCAATGGACTGCAGACATAATACAGGAAATGACCGGAGACTGCGGACATGGTACAGGAGATGACCGGAGGCTGCGGACACGGTACAGGAGATGACCGGAGGCTGCGGACACGGTACAGGAGATGACCGGAGGCTGCGGACACGGTACAGGAGATGACCGGAGGCTGCGGACACGGTACAGGAGATGACCGGAGACTGCGGACACGGTACATGAGATGACCGGAGACTGCGGACACGGTACAGGAGATGACCGGAGACTGCGGACACGGTACAGGAGATGACCGGAGACTGCGGACACGGTACAGGAGATGACCGGAGACTGCGGACACGGTACAGGAGATGACCAGAGACTGCGGACACGGTACAGGAGATGACCAGAGACTGCGGACACGGTACAGGAGATGACCAGAGACTGCGGACACGGTACAGGAGATGACCAGAGACTGCGGACACGGTACAGGAGCTGACCAGAGGCTGCGGACACAGTACAGGAGATGACCAGAGGCTGCGGACACAGTACAGGAGATGACCAGAGACTGCGGACACAGTACAGGAGATGACCAGAGACTGCGGACACAGTACAGGAGATGACCAGAGACTGCGGACACAGTACAGGAGATGACCAGAGACTGCAGCCATACTACAGGAAATGACCAGAGACTGTGGACATAGCACATGAGATGGCCAGAGACTGCGGATATACTACAGGAGATGACCAGAGACTGTGGACACAGTACAGGAGATGACCAGAGGCTGCGGACACAGTACAGGAGATGACCAGAGGCTGCGGACACAGTACAGGAGATGACCAGAGGCTGCGGACACAGTACAGGAGATGACCAGAGGCTGCGGACACAGTACAGGAGATGACCAGAGGCTGCGGACACAGTACAGGAGATGACCAGAGACTGCGGACACAGTACAGGAGATGACCAGAGACTGCGGACACAGTACAGGAGATGACCAGAGACTGCAGCCATACTACAGGAAATGACCAGAGACTGTGGACATAGCACATGAGATGGCCAGAGACTGCGGATATACTACAGGAGATGGCCAGAGACTGTGGACACAGTACAGGAGATGACTAGAGACCGCAGACACAGTACAGGAGATGACCAGAGACCGCAGACACAGTACAGGAGATGACCAGAGACTGCGACCATACTACAGGAGATGACCAGAGACTGTGGACATAGTACAGGAGATGACCAGAGACTGCGGCCATACTACAGGAGATGACCAGAGACTGCGGCCATACTACAGGAGATGACCAGAGACTGCGGCCATACTACAGGAGATGACCAGAGACTGCGGCCATACTACAGGAGATGACCAGAGACTGCAGACACAGTACAGGAGATGACCAGAGACTGCGGACACAGTACAGGAGATGACCAGAGATTGCAGCCATACTACAGGAGATGACCAGAGACTGCGGACACAGTACAGGAGATGACCAGAGACTGCGACCATACTACAGGAGATGACCAGAGACTGTGGACATAGTACAGGAGATGACCAGAGACTGCGGCCATACTACAGGAGATGACCAGAGACTGCGGCCATATTACAGGAGATGACCAGAGACTGCGGCCATACTACAGGAGATGACCAGAGACTGCAGACACAGTACAGGAGATGACCAGAGACTGCTGACACAGTACAGGAGATGACCAGAGACTGCAGCCATACTACAGGAGATGACCAGAGACTGCGGACACAGTACAGGAGATGACCAGAGACTGCAGCCATACTACAGGAGATGACCAGAGACTGCAGACACAGTACAGGAGATGACCAGAGACTGCGGACACAGTACAGGAGATGACCAGAGACTGCGGCCATACTACAGGAGATGACCAGAGACTGCGGACACAGTACAGGAGATGACCAGAGACTGCAGCCATACTACAGGAGATGACCAGAGACTGCGGACACAGTACAGGAGATGACCAGAGACCGCAGACACAGTACAGGAGATGACCAGAGACTGCGACCATACTACAGGAGATGACCAGAGACTGTGGACATAGTACAGGAGATGACCAGAGACTGCGGACACAGTACAGGAGATGACCAGAGACTGCGGCCATACTACAGGAGATGACCAAACACTGCAGACCTTTGGGGAGCAGAGGATGGGGGTGGAGCGGGTACCCAAATTTGACAGGTACCCACTCCCACGGAATTGTCCTCCCTCCCCGTCTACTGGGACACATGACAGGTCCCAGAAGACTGCCGGACCATTCACAAAGCGCAGCACTTCTCGCGCATGCGCAGTGGGCACCCGGCTGTGAACCTGCAAGCTGTCACAGCCGGGTGCCCACACTAAAGATCCCGGCCCTGGGAGAGAAGACGGTGAGGACAGCGCTGGACCGAGGAACAGGTAGAACCGAGGAGCACAGAAGAGCCGATCAGCCATCCCAGTATTCTAACATGGCGGCGGCAGGAATTCCGGGCCGGCTGCTCCATATTCACTCCATAAGACGCACAGACATTTTCCCCCATTTTTTGGGGGAAAAAAAAGTGCGTCTGATGGAGCGAAAAATACGGTAATTGAACAAGCTGAAGTTAGAAGCTGAGTGGCTACAGTACCATGCACAGCTGCACCAGATTTTGCACTCTCCAGTTGTAGTAAATCAAATCCTACATTTCTTTAAAGCGGAACTTTACCCATAACAACTTGATAAAAAATGATGTTCTTTAGTAAGGAACATACATTCCACATTAATAATTCTGCTACCAAAACTAGTGTGTGCTGTAAATTTTCTCCAGCATTGCTCCTCTTTCTTCTTGCTGGAGGCTGAAGCCCAAAGCCCCTCAGCAGCAGTAAATGTTTAGACGGGCAGCAGATCGACTGCTACAAATTCGGCACAGTGCCTAAAATTAGAGAGCAACTGAGCATGTGCACAACAGGGTGAGACAGTGTATTACTGGATTTTAAAAAGTAGTTTTATTATTTTTAATGTTTTACACAGCTATACCTGCAAATAGGACTGGCGTGACCAGTAGTGATCTGGCAGGACTTAATTTTCTGACTAAAGTCCCACTTTAATGACAAATTTCCTTTAAGAAAATCTTCAGTCAGAACAAAAATTGTTTGAAAACGTATGGGTCAAGTTTTATTTATTTGTTTTAACAAGACAAGTGTGTCTTGTCAAAGTTTAAAGATCCATCACCTCCAACTTTATTACAAATCATTGTCTCTGTCTTTGAAATGTGCATGCTTTGACTTAGTTAAAGGTGAATTCCAGGCAAAAAACAGCACACAAAGATGGAGAGCATTAGGAAGCAGTTTTACCTGAAAAATGGTTGGCATTTCTGGCCATTCAGTTTTGAGATTTACACAATTTTTCAATGCAGCAGTTCATTAAAACTTACAGGTCTCCTCTCCACCCTCTTCATGTGATTGGACAGTAAGGGGAGAAGAAGCAGACTAATTAGCCCATCTCTCTGCTCTCTCTTCTATCAGCATTGCCCCTTGCACTGCATCACAACTGATTGGCTCCTTGTGCTGATTCTTCCTCTCCCAGGCTGAACTGTGATGTGCAGGCACTGCAAAAGGCTGATACCAGGTCAAATTCAGGTTGGTTAAAATTACACGATTATTACATCCCTTAACTACAAAGATCCCCCCCAGAAGATCCAAGAAATCTTTAAAGGCTTCAGCTCTCCAACATCTACTGCTAGTTGCTGCAGGATCTGGAAGTGGCTGAACGTAATGAGTGAAGGTCTTTTATCCTAATTAACTTTGCCTTTTTAACAGACCAGTTTATTAAAAAATATGACAAAAGAACAAACTATAGTAGGCAAACTTCAGTAACTAACAGTAGCCAATCAAGTTTCTGTTTATTTCAGACAAGGGAATAAAGCCTTGTACACACAGGCCGAAATCAGTCGGTTCCGCAGGAACCAGCCAACCTTCTGCCCGTGTGTACAGCTGTCTGTTTGACAGAAGGCAGTCTGACGAATGAGGCATGCTGGAAAAGCATCTGATCAGCAAAGGCAGCATGTTCTGGTGGGGATAGTCGGAACACAGAGGCACAGCGGGAGGGATTGCCACACTAGCATCGCCTGTGTTAGTACAACGATCGGTCAGTTTTTTTCGTTCAGCCTGCTGGGTTGCACAGAAACAAAAAAAAAAAAAACTAGTGTGCACCCAGCTTAAGGGCACATTGGTGGGCATTGTTTTCCTACATTTCAACTGCAGGCAAAGCAAGTTAAACACAGCCTTTGCTTGTTAAACAAGAAAACAAAATATCAAAAAGAGTTTTATAACATTAGTTGGGCACAAGACTGATTTTGGGGGAAATAAAGCCATTAGATATGAAAATCCACTAGGGCATGTTGACACTGGTCTCATTGCACTGCATTTGAAGAATAATGCACAAAACAATGCACTCAAATGGAACATGTTCTCACATACAGTGGATATACAAAGTGTACACACTCCTGTTAAAATGTCACGTTTTTTCACCTTTAATGTGACCTATAAATTGTACAACTCAGTCACCGCCTGGCTACCCTTCTTCCTCTCCTCTGAGCTACCCACCCTCATCCTTGGAGACTTCAATATCCCCTTCAATGTCAACAATCCGACCACCTCCCAACTCATCCGCTTAACCTCCTCCTTTGAGCTCACACAGTCCTCCACCCACACTGACGGTAACACCCTAGACCTCGTCTTCTCCCATCGCTGCACCCCCTGTAACCTCTCAAACACCCATTTCCCCCTCTCTGACCACAACCTCATTACGTTCTCCATCTCCTGGTCCTCTAACACCTCCCCCCCACACATCAAAAAATCACCAGCCACAACCTCCACAACCTGGACCCTGCCCCTCTCCACTCTGCAGCTGATTGTCTCTACGACAGCATCCTTCCACTGTCATGCCCTGACCTGGCCACTACTGCGTACAACAACCTGCTATCAGCTGCCTTAGACTCGTTGGCACCCCCAACCACACGCAGCACCAGACCCCGACCACTCCAACCCTGGCAGAATGACCACACAAAAAATCTTAACGCAGTCGCGCGCTGGAACGCCTATCGCGCAAAACTAGATCCCCCAAGCTTTCTCCTCCTACAAATCCGCTTTTCTCACCTACACCTCCTCCCTCCACGCAGCCAAACAAGCCTACTTCATAACCCTCATTAACACCCTCTCCTCTAATCCCAGCTCTTCTCCACCTTCAACTCCCTACTCTCCCCCCCCCCCACCCCCACCCAGTACCTCACTCACCGCCCACGAGATTGCCGAACACTTCCAGAATAAAATCGATGCAATCCGTAAGGACATCACCAATGCTCAACCCACCTCCCCACCTGGCCTCCCCCCCCACCATAGCCCCATCAACTCTCCCTTCCTCTGACCTCGCTACCGCCCTCCCACCCACCACACCGAACATCCCGCACAGCTTCACCTCCCCTACACTCCACTCCTTCAGCCCTGCTACCTTTGAGGTCACTAAGGTCTTCTCAAAAGCCTGTCTCACCACTTGCCCCTTTGACCCCGTCCCCTCGCAACTCCTCCGCTCACCCTCCTCCTCCATCCTGCGCTCCCTCACCCACATCTTCAATGTCTCCATCTCTACTGGCACATTCCCCTCCCCCCTAAAGCTCGCCCACATCACCCCCATACTCAAAAAACCCTACCTGGACCCCACTGACTTGAACAAACTCAGACCCATCTCACTGCTGCCATTCCCTTCCAAGCTCCTCGAGCGCTTAGTTTACAATCGCCTAAGCGCCCACCTCACGGACAACAACCTCCTCGATCCTCTACAATCCGGCTTCCGCCCCCAACATTCCACCGAAACCGCCCTACTCAAAATCACTAACGAGCTGCTATCCGCCAAAGCTAATGGACACTACTCTGTCCTCTTACTCCTTTACCTCTCCGCGGCCTTTGACACAGTTGACTACCCCCTCCTACTTAACAAATTACACTCCCTTAGCATCAGAGACTCCGCGCTCTCCTCCTATCTATCCCAACGCTCCTTCAGCGTTACCTATAACAATGCCACCTCCCCCTCTCTGTTGGGGTCCCCCAAAGCTCTGTCCTCGGGCCCCTTCTCTTCTCCATCTACACCTCCTACCTCGGCAAACTGTTACACTCCCATGGCTTCAACTATCACCTCTACGCAGATGACACGCAAATTTACCTCTCCACCCCTCACCTCACCCCTTCATTCTCCGCCCGTATCACCCACCTACTGAACGACATATCGGACTGGATGTCGCTCCACTTCCTCAAACTGAACCTTTCCAAAACCGAGCTCCTAATTTTCCCCCCTGCCCGCACCATCCCCCCACCCTCTCCATCACGACCAACAACGCTACCATCAGTCCCACCACGCAAGCCAAGGTCCTAGGTGTCATCCTAGACTCTAACCTGTCCTTCCAAACCCATGCCCAATCGATGACTACCGCATGCAGGTTCCACCTCCGCAACATCTCCAAAATATGCTCGTTCCTAACCCCAGACACTACTAAACAACTCGTTCACTCCCTTATTATCTCACGCCTGGCCTACTGCAACTCCCTTCTCACCGGCCTACCCCAAAACAAGCTATCCCCGCTCCAGTCTATCCTGAACTCAGCGGCCAGACTCATCCACCTTACCAACCGATCCACTTCTGCCACCCCCCTCTGTCATTCCCTCCACTGGCTCCCGATTGCCCAACGCATCAAATTCAAACTACTAACACTGACATACAAAGCCATTCATAACGCTGCCCCAAACTACCTCACCGACCTGATACCCAAATACCACCCTACCCCTAATCTTCGCTCCTCGCAAGACCTCCTACTCTCTAGCTCCCTGGTCTCCACCTCCCAAGCCCGACTGCAGGACTTCTCGAGAGCTTCCCCCATCCTCTAGAACTCACTTTCCCAATCCATCAGATTCTCCCCTACCCTCCTCACCTTTAGGTGCACCCTGAAAACCCATCTCTTCAGGGAAGCCTACCCCACCCTCACCTAACAGCCGATCCCCTCCACTCCTCACTCCATTCCATCCCCCACAGCCATCTCCTCCTGTATCACCATTCCCTCCCTCCTAGACTGTAAGCTCGAAAGGGCAGGGCCCTCTAACCCTTGTGTATTGTTTTGCTACTGTATTGTCTCATGTCTTGTCCCCCATTCTAATGTACAGCGCTGAGCAAACCCTTTGGCGCTATATACTCTATAATAATAATAACAAACTGAAATCTTTTAGGTGGAGGAAAGTAAAAATAAAAAACTAAAATAATATGGTTGCATAAGTGTGCACACCCTTAAACTAATACTTTGTTGAAGCACCTTTTCATGTTATTCCAGCACTCAGTCTTTTTGGGTATGAGTCTATCAGCATGGCACATCTTGACTTGACAATATTTGCCCACTCTTCCTTGCAAAAACACTCCAAATCTGTCAGATTGTGAGGATATCTCCTGTGCACAGCCCTCTTCAGATCACCCCACAGATTTTCCATCGGAGTGAGGTCTGGGCCCTTCCAAAACTTTAATCTTCTTCTGGTGAAGCCATTCCTTTGTTGATTTGGTTGTCAGCTTTGGGTCGTTGTGATGCTGAAAGATGAAGCCTGAAGGTTTGTGCCATTATTGACTTGTATTTGGAACTGTTCATAATTCCCTCTACCTTGACTAAGGCCCCAGTTCCAGTTGATGAAAAACAGCCCCAAAGCATGATGCTGCCACTACCATGCTTCACTGTGGGTATGGTATTTTTTTGGTGATGTGCAGTGGATGTATGCTTTGGATCATTGTCATGCTGAAAGATTAAGTTCCTCTTCATGTTCAGCTTTGTAGCAGAAGCCTGAATGTTTTGTGCCAATATTGACTGGTATTTGGAACTGTTCATAATTCCCTCTACCTTGACTAAGGCCCCAGTTCCAGCTGAAGAAAAGCAGCCCTAAAGCATAATGCTGCCACCACCATGCTTCACTGTGGGTATGGTGTTCTTTTGGTAATGTGCAGTGTTGTCTTCGCACCAAATATCTTTTGGAATTGTGGCCAAAAAGTTCAACCTTGGTTTCATCAGACCATAACACATTTTCCCACATACGTTTGGGAGACTTCAGATGTATTTTTGCAAAATTTAGCCAGACTTGGATGTTTTTCTTAATAAGAAAAGGCTTCAATCTTGCCACTCTACCCCATAGCCCAGACATATGAAGAATACGGGAGATTATTGTCACATGTAACACACAGCCAGTACTTGCCAGATATTCCTACAGCTCCTCTAATGTTGCTGTAAGGCCTCTTGGCAGCCTCCCAGACCAGTTTTCTTCTCATCTTTTCATCAATTTTGGAGGGACGTCCAGTTCCTGATAATGTCACGGTTCCGCCATATTTTATCCACTTAATGATGATTGTCTTCACTGTGTTTCATGGTATATCTAATGTCTTGGAAATTCTTTTGTACCCTTCTCCTGATACCTTTTAACAATGAGATCACTCTGATGCTTTGGAAGTTCTCTGCGGACCCTAGCTTTTGCTGTAGGAAAATGTCAGGAAAGACCTACTAAAACAGCTAAACTTTATTTGGGGTTATTTAGAGGAACTTTAAATTATGTCAGGTGTGTACTGACTCCTATTTAACATGATTTTGAATGTGGGTGCTTAATTCTGAACACAGCTACATCCCTAGTTAAAAGATGGTGCTCACACTTATGTTTACCTCACCCCCCCCCCCCCAAAAAAAAAGAAGAAAAAAAAGATTTCTGTTTATATACAGCATTGAAGAGAGTTGGGGAAAAAAATCTACAAGGGAAGATGTCCCAAGACACCATTCATCTCAAATAAACTGGATCCTATCAAAGTATGCTTTATGGTGTGCTTAAAGTGTTACTAAACCCTGGACCCTGCATTCACTCTGTCTGGTCTCCCCCAGTACACAGAACATGGAAATGCAATTATTTTAGTAAATATAAACTGCTAAATACCTTTTCTCATCAGCAGCTAGAGCAGTCTTGTGACTTCTATCAGTGTTCAGCAGAGCAGTGGTTAAAGCTTGTAGGAGGAGTTTTCATTCAGCTGTAGGAGGATGCAGAACTCCTGCCCTCTTGTCTGGACAGTGCTGATTATTTGCACTCCCACGTTAAAAACGAAATTCTTTATAGCAATACACACCAAACTGAGCATGTGCAGAGTGACTCCACACGATATGTCTTATCGGGAGATTAAGAGGAGGTCACTAGAAGAAGAGGAGGATCAGAGAAGTCGGGATCAAACAGCATTTTTACACAATGCAGGGCATTAACCCCTTAGGCACCAAAGTGAGTATAAACAAGCATGCTTTACTGCATATACAGACTGGTTTTACTGTTGTGGGTTTAGTAACACTTTAGGGCCGGTTCACACTATAAAAACGCAGTACAGATGCGTTTCCACAAGTGTGTTTTTTATGCTTTCCGGTTAATTTTTTGCCTTCTCTTTTTCTTCAATTTAAATAGGGACATCCATTCTAGTGCGTTTTTCCATGTTCCAGTACAGTTCTGTGCAGGAAAAATGCAGCCTGTTCTACTTTTTTTTTTATTTGCAACCGGAATGCACTGGAATGCAAGCACTGATGTGGACTATGACATTAACAACCATACAACCTACTTTCTGTGCATTTTGGATGCAGAAAAAAAGCAACTGAAACGCATGTAGTGTGAATTGTCCCTTAAACGCTTTGGCTGCAGTTACATTGTTCTATGTGCATGCAGCATGCATAGTATCGCATACATGTAGGTGTGACTGGGCCCATAGAGTTTCCTTTTCTCTTTTACACTACACTGCAGCACATAGATATGAATGAGCCACATAGGAAAGCATTAGATTTATATTTGACGTGATTTCATGCACCAAAATGACTTTTGCGTATCAAAACCAGACAGGAATAGGCCCTTAGGCTGACCAAGTATGTTTTTCAGAACTACTGCCTATTGTGTGTTTTTGGAACTGAATAGCCCTGATCAATGCTTAGTACACAAAAAATGATTATCATATGGTGTCAGTACATACGTTCCACTGATCCTTAATAAACTCTGTAAAATCCTTTAAATCTCAGTGTTCTCACAGCTCCCTGGTTGGACCTAGTAATACCCTGGGTATACCAAGTTTGGTCATCATACTTCAACCTGATTTTTTTCTTGTATTCTTTTCCAGTGTGATAAGGAAGCAATATCACAGGTTAAAATGTCAACCCTATGGGGACATCCTTTATTGATTTGTAGACACAACCTTGTTTTAGTTCTAGTTGTCTCAAGTAGTGGACTGATTCATCCACATATTAATACCAGCAGACTCTTTTTAATATCACACATACTCCAGAAAGCACAAGGTAATATCCGCGAACTCTACTTACAAAAATGTATCACTGTGACAAGATAACTGAGCAGGACATTTTTGACAGATGCAACAAAATATTACAGTTGCCATAGCTCTGTATTTTGTATTCCCTAAAACAGTCCTACAGTTAACCTATATGTTAATAGGGGCTTGTTTACACTGGTGTCAGCCCTTGCTGCCCCTGTGTAAAGTGATCCACATTGGATCCTTTTTCAGGAGATGGTTGACAGGCAGCTGAAAAGTGATATTCTGCCTCCTCACTGTCTGTTTTAACCATGAAAAGCCCACACCACCACTGTGTGCACTGCATGTGGTTGCAGCATAGTCCTATTAATTTTAATGGATTCCACTCGTTGCTGGTACTGTCCACAAAATTAAACAGGGCTAGAAATTTTGCTGCACCCACAGCATGTATACATCCCCCTCCAGCTGCTGTGTTAAGGGGCAAGCTTTATGGCAGATAAAACTGTGGCTCAACTGTCTATTTTTACTGCTCCCAGACCGCATTTGTGCATGTGCCCTAACAATGATGTAGTATTCTTTGAATGACAGCATGTACCAGGCTGCGTTTTCTCTAACTGTAATAAGCATTGGAAATCCCTGATCTCACTCACAGACAGCAGCCAGACTCCTTGGTGACATCAGGGATTAATAGAGAAGGCATTTGACACTCCTAAAAAGTATCAGAGGGTGAAGAAAACTACAGGGATGTTTGCTTGACAAATGGTATAACAAACTAGTATAGCAAGGGTAGCATTGGTAAGTGCTCATTTCTTTTTTTTTGTATATGTGTGCACCCTTAAAAGCATTACATTACCTAATGACAAAGACTAAAAGATGTGACCGGTGGCATCTGGCTCCAGGCACATAGTAAGAGGAATTTATGTTGTTCCTCCCACTGTGTGACATCACAAACCAGAAGCAACAAGAATTTCATCACTTCCAGTTCCTTCTTTACCTGGCCATTACTAGCCAGTGAAGCAGCCGATCAGACTATCTGCCTGATCAGCTGCATTGGAAGCCAGATGAGAGATGTTGTTCATCTACTGTGATAGCAATGAAGCTGATTAAAATTTTATTTATTTTTTTTTAAATAAAATAAATAAAAATATTTTTAAAGCGCCCCGCCCGCCATATAAACAGGGATTGTTCCACACATGTGAGGTATCACCATGAATGTCAGAACGAGAGCAATAATTCTAGCTCCAGACCTCCAGTGTAACCCTAAACCAGTAGCCTGTAAAGGCTTTTAAAGTGTCACCTATGGGGATTTTTTAGATACCATAGCTTGACCCCATTTTACAGGCAGATGCAATTTTAAAGTGTGACATGTTTGGTATGTACTTATTCAGCATATCATCTTTTATATTTTACCACAAATTGGGTATTATATTATGTTTTTGTGCAATTGAGAATTACAGCCAAAGCTTTTTTTTGGATCACAGGAGTGCAGTTCATTCTGCACTCCTGTGACCCGTTTTCAGCTGACAGAGGACTGAAGTCCACTGTTGGCTGACATCACTCAGCCGATGCAGGCTGAGGAAAGATCCCAACTTCAAAGTTGGGATCTACTCCAGAGTTTGAAGCGACACCTGGCTCAGCCTCTCATCTAAGCATTGAGAGCTTGAGCCAGCCGCTCCCTCCTCCACAGCCTGGCGCTCCAGTGAGGACTGGGGGTGCAGAACAGACAGCGATGACTGACAGTCCCACTCTCTGTGCAGAGCAGAGAGAACTCAGCGGTCATGTGATCGCCGAGTTCTTACCCTTAGAGCTGGCGGGGAACCGATGCTGCATCCATCTAGGCAAGTATAAAGGGAGGAGGAGCCACATTCTCTTTTAAAATGCATTAAAGTGTATTTTTCCCCCAAAAAAACTGGGTTTGAAAAACCTCTGCGCAAATATTGGATGACATAAAATATGCAACACCCACCATTTTATTCTCTAGCGCCTCTGCTTAAAATATATATATAATGTTTGGGGGGTTCTAAGTAGTTGTCTAGCAAAAATAAATGTTTTTTTTTTACATGGAGGAGAGGGATGTCAGAATTGGCCCCTCTTTGAGATACTTGATTAATGTAGTCTATATCCATGTCTCTTATCAAAAAGGTGACTAGAAAATGATTGAAAATACTCTAACTTGCCAGCTACCTTGCAATACCAATTTCAGTCTGTTGAGGTCCACCAATACAGACGCTCACAATGTTTGGCAGATGGTACTCATATTATGGCCCAATCACAAGATAGCCTGTGTCTCTCTGTGATCTTAAGTTTAATCTTTCAGTCAGTCAGAAACTGATGTTGTAAGGTAGGAAAATCAAATTTCATCAATTTGTATGTAGTACAATACAAATATATGGACAAAGATGCCGTTTGGGAACGATCTTGCACTAAGTCAGGTAAAAGAAATGTTAAAAAATAGCAGAAAGTGAAAAAGCCTAGGAGAACTGTGCCTATATGATACAAAATTCAATTAGAGATATGACATGCCCACTTCAGAGAGACATATACTTTTATATCAACACCATATAAAAGCATTCCTAAACCTTCCTGCATTCCTACACATTCAAACCTACTAATCCTTATGTAAACAAAATGAAAAGTGTGCATACAATGCTCTGAAACAAAGAGATTTTCATTCCACCAGGGATTATTATGAAAATGGGAACTGTGAGACAAGAAAGTAGGGCCTATTTATTAAGTACATACAAATGACAGATGCATCATGTAAGTGCAAAAGATACCCCTTGCCTTTGGCAAAATACACATCCAGAAAAGAGGTCTATAAATTAATTGTACACATTTTTGGACGCTTTAGGTTTTGCACAAAGCTGAATACTTTAAAACAAAATCATTGAAAAGGACGCTGAGTAAAGTACAGGTCTCCAGCCCAGCTTTTACACAAGTATATTTTAACTTAATCTACAGAATTTACAGAAAAACAAAAGCTGTGCAATGGTCCCTAGAGATTCAAAATTAATAGTGTGAACTGAATAAATTAATTCCTGCACACTTCTTTTAAATAAAGCAAAAATTAAAGAAAACTGGTAGAAGAATTATTAGCTTGCCATGCAACATATTGAAGATTTAAGGTGCTCTTCCATAAACCCACTGGAAGCGAAGCATGTTCACATCCTACCAAGTAGGCATCATGTCTGGAAACCAGACTCTGCCAAGATGCTTGGACACTTCCCAATGAATTTGCTCCAGATTATACTTCTGGTCAGGGATTAATACTTCCTCCATTATGGAAAGTTGGGACAAACGCCCACCACACATCTTTACAAACTCTACAAAAGCAGAGCAAGAAACTTCACACTCTCCAAGTCCGATGGCTGTCAGGTTCTTGCACCCCTCTGCAATGCGGATCAGTTCTTCATCGAGCGGACGAAGTCCATTGGCGCACACGACAAGCTCCACCAATCGAGGACATGTCATGCCAACACGGCCAAGCACCTCCTTGCTTACCGATCTTCCAAAGTACAGATGTGTAACTGGTGTTTCGTAACGGAAAAAGGGATCAAACTCTTCTTCATAAAGGAAAAAGTACATGACCAAGTTCACCTTAGGAGAGTGCTTTATTAAAGCATCCCAGCTGCTTTTCTGAATGGTATGAAAGTGTGTTTGTCCTGGGTTTTCACTGACAACATCAATACGCAAGTGCTCCAGACGAACATGCTTTTCTGAAGACAGTGCCAGGAGGAGCTCGTCACTCAGTAAATAATAGTTCAATGCCAACTCTCGCAATCCATGACACTGGTCAGCTACGCACAAGATTCCTGTAATCAGATTTAGAATATTTTAGCCAATTTGTATAGGTTATTACAGGTATAAAAAACAGAATTTAGTAGAAGACTGTATGAACCATACATTCTACAGAAATGGTACGTCTACCTCTCTTTGATATCTAAGGCAATTCCCTCCTACACTGCAACATTCTTCAAAGGCTGCCTCTCAACATATCTGGTCAGACTGCCACAATTATGTGGGTGTCTTTCAGGTTTTGTAGCAGTTAAAGAACTGCCTTCTATGCAACATGATAATTTCCCAAAACAGTGAAAGAGAAGAACTAATTGAATTCTCTAAGGTAGTTGGGATTCTATGAAAAACTGGCACTGCATGATATATGGATATGTTTGGCTTACACTTTACTACTATACTGCACTGCTGTATTAATTGGACCAGTGTTTAGTGTTGGATGTTTATTGTTTCTTATATTATATGTGCATGCTGTACATTTGTTTTATACCTCTAAAAAAAAAAAAATGTATATATATATATATATATATATATATATATATATATATACACATACATACACACATATACACACACACATATACATATATATAATTATCCCCTGTTGATTTTCACAGGACTCCACAAATTTTTGTATGAATTTAGTTTCAGAATTTTTCTTTGACTGAAATTACATTTTCAAGTGGACCCGTTTTACAAGTCACATTTGTTTTTAAAAGGTAAATATTATATATACTGTATATATAATATTTACCTTTAAAAACAAATGTGACTTGTAAAACGGGTCCACTTGAAAATGTAATTTCAGTCAAAGAAAAATTCTGAAACTAAAATTCATACAAAAATTTGTGGAGTCCTGTGAAAAAGTTTAGAATTCAGAATTGTTGATGTACAGCAGCATAGTCACCCTAAGGCCCCTTTCACACGGGCGATCCATATGTCTGTATTTCATCTGTCTGTTTACGGATGAAAAACAGGCCCTCATGTATCCTATGGACTTGAGGATGTAAACGGATGAACATCTTTTTACATCTGTTAATGCCCGCATCCATTAACATCCGTTTTTTGAGCAAAAGAAACCCCTATTTTTCTTCCACAAAGAAAAACTGGAACGGATGAAAAATGGATGTTAACGGATAGAAACGGACCAAAACGGATATAAATGGATCTGAACGGTTGTAAATGGATGAAAAAACATGTAAAAACAGATGTAAACGGATGAAATAAAAAACAGATGTAAACTCATCCGTTTTTTCTTTGAAAAAAACGTGACTGAACTGAAGAAAAAAAAAAAAAACAAAAAAACAGAATGCCCACGTGAAAGGACCCTAAGACAGAAAGTTCCTTACAGGCAGGATCAACAGGTAAATGAAAAAAAAAAAAAGAAAGAGCTTGCACAGGAAAGTAATCCCCTGCATGCAAAGGAGGGTAAGCTACCAAGGAGGGTAACCTACCAGGAAGTGACATTTCTTTTTTTGGGGGGTTTCCAAACACTTGAAATCATCTTAAAAGATAGTTCCAAGCTTCCTGTGCTTTCAAGAGTTTGTTTGGGCCAAGCTGGACCAAATGAACTGCTTCCTTCATGAACAGATGTGTCTGGTGGGCATACTGTATAAACTGTATGTATCCTCAGCTAAATACTACTTACAGTGCTGTGTGAGAAGTTCCTGTCTCATTTTTGCACAAAATCAAGTTGGGCTGAGTGCTGCTCAACCATTCAAATGAAGCTGTGAAATCTAAATACAAAGCTCTCTCTTAGCCAATCAGAAGAAGCTTTGTATTTATTCATAGAATACAAAGTTTCTTCTGAACAGGCTTGATTTGTTTCAGCAGTGGGAACATGTAGCTGAGGCTACATGCAGTTTATACAGCACATACAGTAGCTTCAGCTGTTAGTGAAGTAAATACTTTGTTTAAACCAGCTTAGTCCAAACTAACTATTTAAAGTTAAATGAAACAGAGATCAGCTTTAAGCTAAATATTATCTGCATACATACCTGCAGGTGAGACATGAGGGCAACTGCTCATTTTCAGAAGCTTCAGTGTGTCGCTGTTATTTGCCACTAGCACTTTCAGAGATGGATCATCAACTGGAGTGTCATCGATTTTAAGTGAGGAGAGTGATTTTGAATTGACAAACACAACCGTAAGTGCAGATATGAAGTGTGACTATAAGAGAGAAAGAAAACAAGAGTGTTTATTACAGTAAAATATCAGTGCCTTTAACCAAGTAACATGCAGAAGGTCCTACTGACAAGAACTCACAACTGTGTAAACACGACCCCATTATACAGGAAAGGTATCATGATGTAAAAGAAAACTTGATTCATCACACCAGCCACCTTCTTCCATTGCACCTTGTTCCAGTTCTGATGCTCCCACACCCATTGTAGGCACTTTTCACTGTGGACAAGGGTCAGTATGGGCACCCTGAAGCAGAACTACTGCTACAGGGCTGCGCAAAATCACATATATATTGGTGGCTACAGATGTCGATCGCCAGGTCCCGACTGGAGATTTCCTGCCGGCACCCGGCGATTGCTGAGGAAAGGTGAGAGGTCTGTGTGTAAACAACAAGGAACTCTCCCGTCAGCACCGACATGCTTCTTTGTATTGCTCTGCATAGCAGTAGGTTTCCCTAGTCAATCACACACACAGCACACAGTTAACCCTTTGATCGCACCAGATGTTAACCCCGTCTATCCAGTGTCATTAGTACAGTATCAGTGCTTTTTATTAGCACTGATCACTGTGTTAGTTTTATTGGGATATCAGTGGCAGTTAATCAGTTGCTCCCCCAATGTCAGAATGCCTGCCACAGACCCGCTATAAGTCGCTGATTGCCGCCATTACTAGTATAAAGAAAAAAAATCCCAGTATATATACCGCCATTTGTAGACACTATAACTTTCACGTAAACCAATTAATTTACATGTATTGGGATTTTATTTTTAGCAGAGACATGTAGCAGAACACATTTTGGCTTAAATTTATGACAAAATTTTACTTTTTAAAGTTTTCGTTACTGGATAAGTTTTATAGCAAAAAGTCAAAAATATATATATTTTTTTTTCACAAAAGGGTCAGGTTGTTTTTGTTTATAGCGCAAAAAATTAAAAAAAAAAACCTGCACAGGCGATCAAATACCACCAAAAGAAAGCTCTATTTGTGGGAAAAAAGGACATAATTTAATTTGGGTGCAGCGTTGCATGACCACGTAATTGTCAAAGTAACGCAGCGCCATATCGCAAAAAATGGCCTGGTCAGGAAAGGGGGGTAAATCATCTGGAGGGCATGTGGTTAATGTCTGCATTATTCTACAGTCATTACAATGGAAGCCGCTAACCCATTAAAAGATCTAACACATGGGTGGCAACCAATACAATTAGTATATTATGTCAATTGTTTAAAATCTAAACAATGTGCAGAAAGGAGTGTTAAAGTGATTATTTTATTTAAAAAGTAATAAGAGTTTACAAAGAGATTTATACTTACCTGCTGTGTGCAATGGTATTGCACAGAGCGGTCTTTTGCGTCCTTCTGCAGCCCCCCGTGAGCACTCTCCGCTCCTCCTCTTCTGTGTGTGCCCGCACAGCAAGCTGCTTGCTATGAGGGCACAAGTGCGGGCCCAGTACGGGCTGTGTGTGTCCATAAACACACACAGTGCGGCTCTATCCCACCCCCTGCTCTCTCCTCACAGAATTTGACTGACGGCAGCGGAAGCCAATGGCTGCCATGGCTCTCAGTCAAGCCTGTGAGAGCAGGAAGTAGGGAGAGAAGACCTGCAGCCATGCACAGCGCTGGATCGATAGAGGATTCAGGTAAGTGCTAGAAAGGGGGGTGGGTGAAACTAGTATTGGAAGGCTTTTTACCTTTAATGCAGAGAATGCATAAGGTAAAAAAAAAAAAACACATTAGATTTTACCACCACATTAAAGCAAATCTGAAACCAAAAACAAATGTAAGATATTGCAGTTTACCAGTCCTTAGATGTGGTGGAAGCATTTGTTTTGTTTTGTTCTTTTTTTTTTTACTTAGTAATCCTACAAATAAAGCACTATCCTATGGTGACAACACACAATGACCCACTCCACCATATCTATGAAGGAAGCAGCATTTTCACCCCAAGTTACCCTTTTGATTTGGACTACAAACACATCCCCCTCTCTTTATCTACATTAAAGTTCAGTGCACAGGAAGTTACGAAACATCTCTTTTCTGGCAAGATCAAGATCTTTTTCTGCTAAAAATGTTAATAGCCTAAAAAAAGAAACCTAATCCAAACACTGGTAAACTATATATTAAAGGTTTGTTTTTGGTTTAGGCTAAGGTTCTTTTCCTGTAAAGGAAGTGATGGCTGCATCTGTTTAATGTTTAGCAAAAGGAAATTAAAATCACCAGTTTACAAAACAAACACCAATATTTACCTTTGGTAAATCCATAAAGCTTGGTCTTGCAGTTGAAATAAGTCCAAGAGTTTTTAGGGAACAATTTACTAGTTGCGAAAGAATATCACATGCAGCTTCTGCAGATTCCTTGCTGCTATCCACCTGAAATAAATGATGCATACTAGTGTATCTACAGTAAAATGCAAAGAATAAAATGAACAACTAGGCTTATCATTCAGTTTAGGTTCAACACTTTTCCCAAAAATCTGGATTTAAGGGATAAACTCAGCAGATTATCAGCTTGTAAACAAAGTTCTGGCTGAAGATAGCTATTGCACCACTACACTAAAAGTAAATAAATAAAAGTAAGTAAAGTAATAAAAGGAAAAAAATCTTAAAAAAGAAAAGGACCTACTTCATCTTTCACTGACTCGGAGGTACAGATCTGTATGGCAGGAGCATGTATCTGCACCTCCAAAACCTGCTGATACACCCCTCTGCCTGGAAACACTGCACACAGGCGCTCTGCAGATCGAGCAAGTGGCAATCCCTGCGATCCTGAACTGGTAACAGGTTTGACCCTCTCTGCTGGCTATGGCTGGAGAATCCATCTGCCCATCACAACATGTTCTCATGCACGTGTGATAGTAGCAGTGCACAGCAACTAGTGGTGCACCAAAATGAAAATTCTGATGCCAAAACCAAAAATTCAAAATGCACACTTGGCCGAAAACCAAAATGCGCAGTTTTTTAAAAATAAATGTATATTTTTTGGAAAAAAATACACTGATTATAAAAAAACTATACCCCAATTTTTTTGTAAAATATGAAAGAGGATGTTATGGTGAGTAAATAGATACCCAACATGTCACGCTTCAAAATTGCGCACGCTCATGGAATGGCGTGAAACTGCGATAGTTAAAAATCTCCATGGGTGATGCTTTCAAAATTTCTACAGGTTAGCAGTGTAAAATTACAGGAGGTCTAGTGCGAGAATTATTGCTCTTGCTCCGATGTTCGTGGCGATACCTCACATGTGTGGTTTGAACACCATTTACATAAGTGGGCATGGCCTACATATGTGTTCATCACTACGTGCGAGCACGGGGTGACGCGGGCACTTTAAACTTTTTAAAAAAAAATGTATTTAATGTTTTTTGTTTTTTTGCACTGTTATTCTTATCACAAGAAATGCATGCATCCTTTGATAGAAATAGTGACAGGTCCTCTTTATGGAGAGATATGGGGTCAATAAGACCGCATATCTCTCCTCTGCAATTTAAAGCATTGGATAAAAAAAAAAAAAGCATTGATCTAATGCTTTAAAAAAAAAAAAAATGGCCGGAATTGGAAGAGAAATTGCTCCAATCCTCAAAAGGGCATAGAGATGTGTGACAGCCATCTTTACTTCACTCATCTCTATGCCCAGCACTGGGATCGATGGTTTCTCAGGTAAGGCTGAACTACCGAGCGGTGGCCGGTGGTGGCAGCGGCCGGCGGCAGGGTTTTTCCAGCACCTGTATCGGTGCTTTTTTCATTTTGGCCGAAAGGGGTGTGTTCGGCCAAAACAAAATTTAGGTGCATCCCTAACAGCAACCACTACTATGCATGCACCATATTGATGGCAGCCTTTCTGGAGCAAAAGCAACTCTCACGCTCCCAATTTTATTGCACATGGGGATCCTTTCAGGAGTGCGAGTGTCAAAACCACTTTCACACACATAATAATTTCACTCAAACTACAGTGCTGCACCTGCTGCCCTTGCTTGCTGCCCCCTCGCTACTCTACCATGCCTACCCACCTACCTCTTCTTTGACAATTCTTTCCCCAACCCCCTCCAAATTTTAACACTTTTGTTAGTTCCTAAATAGAAGAGGCAAAAGCACACCCTAGTAATTCTTAAAAATGACAATATTTCAGTAAGCTACCTTAAAGCTGACATACTGCAGGTGATTTGAATGTCTTTTTATAATCTGTTTGATCAGATCGGGATGTGTTGCCTTTAGGTAAGAAGTAGCTGGTTGATTAAGCTCAAATTCAAAGCAACGCCACAAATCAGGCATGTGAAAAACATAATTCCAGTTCCTGCACACTTGTGAAGCATGTGCGCGATCCAAAAGTGGTAAATACTGAAAAATCTGTAGTATTATATCTGGAAGCAGATTTCCCCAGTCATGTGACTTTGACATCTCTGTGGTTTCATCTCCTGAATTTTTGGGTCTCTTTGACAATTCTCCCAGTTCTCCTACTGATAAACCAATGCTGGTATCACTGGCCATTCTTCCTCTCTTCATCCTGAATGTAAAAAGATAATATAGATACACATATATATATGTCACACATCTAGAATCACAAGAAAAATTGTAGCATGATCAACAAACAAAACAGAGCTTGAAAATAATTAGGCATTTGCCACATGGACTTTAGCCTTTATAACAGCAGTGTGAACAGCAAGCTTTTACAATGCATTTGCAGCCCTTTCAGAACACTTTGTTGAAACTTTTAAAGTGCCATTAAACTCCAGTTTGTAAATGTTGAGCACAGATCCTAATGGGAGTGCTGATTGCCACTTTAAACAAGCTGCTAACTTCAGCACTTCTTGAAGCTTGTTGAAAGGCTGCTGAAGCCAGTTAGAAACTTGTGTAAAGTGGCAATCAGCACTCCCATTAAGATCTGTGGATAACATTTTTAAACAATAGCTGACTAGAGCTTTTTTACAAAAAGCTGCTTGAAACTTGCAAAAGCTGGTGGAAAGTTTCATAAAACCTTGCTGTTCACACTGCTCTTATACTGTACAAGCTGAAACCCATGGTATCGCTCTTCATGCTGTTAACTTGCAAAACAACAGTAAGGCACAGCTACTAGGCCTTTTGTTTTTTCTAAACTAGGAGCTGCAAATCTTGTCATCAGGACTGTTAAGGGGGGGCAATTAGTGTGATAACATGCTGGTTTTTGCACACTTCAGGACTAGAAGGGACCCGTCCCTATATCCTTGTTCTAATCAAAAAGGTACATCACTTTTCATTTTGCAGTTGCAGAATTTTCCTCGATACAAACTCACAGAACAGTGTAAAAGGATAAAACAACTGGGGTATAGCAGGGCACCCTAAGGTTGTCCAAAAATTCCAAGGCCCCTGTGCAAAATTAGAGCATGTTATCGCCTTAATCCCCAAACTCTGTGTTAAAGGTAAGAAAGAAGTGTCTCTTAACCCTGGAAATGTGAAGCAGAAGAGGTTTAGGTGGCAGTACTTAGTAAACCTTTGGCCCTCCTACATAGGGAAGCAATTCTCAAAAGCATGCAGCATACAATTTGAGAGACAAGCAAGAAATGCAAAGAAGAGACAAGTAGTATCAACAGGGAATCTTAGTGATCAAAGCAGAATTTCTAAACTCTAAATCAGCCATTACTCTAATTGCAAATATCTGGAAGGCATTTTTGCAGTTTGCACCTCATTTTGTAGAGTCTTTTCTGTTGTCACTGAATGCATAAGTTCATAGACCCCTATGAACATCTCAGGCTTCATATCTGTCTCCCGACGAGGTTTCTTTAAACACAAGTACACCTAAAAAAATAGGCATCAGTATGTCACTTTTGGAATTAATCAAGCAGCAACCTTATTGTAAAATCGACAAAATCGGAGTGGACCCTGCTCTGTGTGACAGAGCATTATGTCTGTTATTTGCTATAAATATTTTTGTAGAAAAGGCATAGCCAAAATCCTTCAGAATACAGGGATGTTGAATGTGTACCGCCTGATGCCTGGGACATGTAGTTCTGGGTGTTGGGCAGGTAGCTTTTTTAAACTTTTAGCCCTGCTGCAGGCAAGCAGCAGTGCTCACCTGTCAAGTGAAAGCATTCGGACAGCAGCGCTGCCGCCCAATTGCTTTCACACAATCCACCATGGTGCCAGCCTCCGCTCCCCCACATGTGAACCTCCCCCCACTCTCCCAAGTCTCCCAGGCTCCGCTTGCCCATCTGCAGGCCCAGGACTGGCTCAGCATGCGCCGGCAGCTAGAGGGGAGGGAGGAGAGCGAATGTGTCCGCTCCCCGCCCCTTCTTGTCCTGACCCGGAAGTGAAGTTATGATGTCACTTCCGGGTCCCCGTTCTCAATTTCCCAGCTCCTGACTCCGGGAAAGAATGTAATGCAGTGTGATGTACACTGCATTACATTCCGGGGAGACATGCAGGGTCTTTTAGACCTTGGATGTCTCATTAAAGAGAACCTGTCAACAAAAAATCATTGCATAGGGGACTTTTTGTCCCCTATGTGATGAAAAAAAAAAATTAAAAAAAAAAATTCAATTTAAAAAAAGTAAAAAAAAAAAAAAATCAAAGTTGCACCTAAGCATACAACATCCCCTCCAAAAAAAAAAAAAAATATGAGGCCCGCCCACCCCAACATACAAAAGTAAAAGTACGCGCTGGGGTGCCTACGCATGAAAATGTTCACTGCAATTCACATTACATATCGCCAATCAGGCCAGATTGAGAGCAATAATTATAGCACCTACTAAGGCCTCTTCTGTAACACTATACTGATGACCTATAAAGGGGCTTTAAAAGCATCGCCTATAGAATATATAGGGAACTGAAGTTTGTCAGGGGGCAGAGCCTCCCTCTGACATCATCGCGCTGTCGGCCATCTTGGATATGGTTCACGTGAATGCTTTTAATTGTTCTACAGCTTGTAAGTAGGATCCTATTTGCACAAATAAATATGTTTTTTAATACGTATTGCACTATAGGAGGCATGTTTTTTCTTTCATGACCTTCTCTAGCACTACACTTTGAGTTTACACTCGAATTGGAGCCTGGGAAGTTCCATGCTTTGGGGCGTGATACGGAAAGCCTTCCGGTGCTCTACACTATAAAGCTGGTTGGGACCCCCTGTAATTAAGGGGTCTCCATTTCTGGTAAGCCTTCATTCGATACTTCGGTGGTGGTGTGCACCTTGGTGACCAGTTGAAGCAAGTCTATCCACATTTGCAGCTACAGCATGGTCTACAATAATACCATCGATTGTGGAAATTTCTTTTCATATTTATGGATTATGGCTTATAGCTATATGAACTTTTCATTTTTCTTGTTTTGACACTTTTACTAACCTTTATGTATATTTGAGGTGATTACAATTTGCATAGTGAGATTTGAGCTATCTTCAACCTCGATTACTCTTCAGAGGTGTAAAAGGTCTTCATAGGGCTCATGGATAATGTATGAAATTTCAGGCTACCCCACAAAAATGGCTCTGGCAGCAAAAGGGATAAAGGATAAGCCTGACACTCCCCTCTCCTGACGAGCACCCAATCGGTGCTCATTGCACTGCAAAGTCTCTCTGCTCCCTACTAGTCCCAGTGCAGTGCTGGAGATGGGCAGGGAGGGGAGGAGGAGATATACAGCGCAATGTTAAAAAAAATTAAACGTTCAAGTCACCACAGAGCCCCTTCTGATTTTACAAGTCCCAGACATTCCTAACAGCACCTCAGATTTAAATACAATTTTGGTTAAAAACATTTTTTTTTTCTCTTTTATCTGGACAAGTAGATTGTCATGCGGGACAAGTAGACTGGGACCCTGATTTAGTCCCTGGACAAGTAGTTTTTTAAAAAATTTCCACACCCCTGTAATAGCATACTTATTTTTAGCCTTTATGTTGTTCTGTTCTCAATGCAAGAGCACGTTCCTTGGCTACTTAAAAAAACCTGTTACTAAGGGACAGACAGACTTGTTACACTTACATCTGTATCCCCATACCACATCAATTTTCTAAACTGGTTTTAGTATCCAAATACTACCTTTTTTAGGACAAGTTACCATATCTACTCACCGGCCACTTCATTAGGTACACCTTGCTATTGCCAAGAAAACATCCCCCACACCATTACACCACCAGCCTGAACCATTGATACAAGGCAGGATGGATCCATGCTTTCATGTTCTTTACGCCAAATTCTGACCCTACCATCTGAATGTTGCAGTAATCGGTCTGCCCATTCTCCTCTGAGAATTTTCCACCAGGCCCCCTTTGATTTTTCAATTGAAGATCATCGGTTAGAAGGGGGCCAACAGGGCCACCCACTAAGAACCATGAAGAACCAGATGAAATTTGTATAATGTATGGCCAGCTTAAGGGCCAATCCACCCCCCCATGCATTGATCTGCGTTTTAGCGCAGCTGTAAAAACACAGATCAACAGAAGGGCATCTGAAAAACAAAATTTCCAATATGTCCTAGTCACACCATAACACTGTGTTGCACTAAAAAGCAACATGTATGCATTTTAACATAATGAAATGGGTGTAAGCAGATGTCAACACAATGCACAAGATATCCTGTGAAGATGCAGTACGCTTTATTTAACACACGCTAAAATGCATGTCAACCGACATAAAAAAGTCCCTTGACTGGGTTTTTTGACTCCTGAAATCTACTGATTTGTCGATACAGGATTTATACATCCCCTATTTAACCAAGGTAAGTAAAGTGGACCTCCCCCTTCAACATTCCAAACAAAAGTACATAGTTACTCTACATTAAAGGGTGTGCTCTGCCTCCTTTTTATCTTTTATGTGCTCCAAAGCTTTTCATGCAGCTATTTTTAAAAACAGCAGATGATTCTATTTGACTTTATTTCCAGGAGTGTGTATAATGAGTTGGAAGAATTTATGAATAAATTAATGAAATCTCATAGGATTGTATTGATGTATGTAAAGTTCTGTAGCTTCCTCCTTGCCCTCGTGACACTAGATATCATCTGGGAAAAGATGAATCTGTGATAGAAGAACTTGTGAGCTGTTCAGGAAATCATGCAAGGTCTTACAATGTATACTGGAGACTTCCTTGGAAGGCACTGTTGACATAGCCCTCCCGGGGGCAGCTGCGAGGCCCCAGCTACATCACCAGTGCCTATAAAGACCAGGAAGTGAAATTTATTTATTTCAGGTACTTATATAGCGCCGTCAATTTACGCAGCGCTTTACATATATATTGTACATTCACATCAGTCCCTAACCCTCAAGGGGTGTACAATCTAAGGTTCCTAACTTACATTCATACATACACATACTAGGACCAATTTAGACAGGATCCAATTAATCTACCAGCATGTCTTTGGAGTGTGGGAGGAACCCGGAGTACCCGGAGGAAACCCATGCAGGCACAGGAAGAACATGCAAACTCCAGGCAGGTGGCTGGGATTCAAACCAAGGACCCTAGTACTGCCAGGCGGAAGTGCTAACCATTTAGCCACTGTGCTGCCCCAATCTACTGAAATGTAAGTAAATGCCTAATGCCATTATGTCACCTTGCAGAGTTGCATGCAACACTGACTTGTACTTTTGAGGATAAAGATCCAGCCTAAAAACAATGGATATTCATTCCAAACTTTTACCAGATGGCGTTTTAGTTAAATTGTACTTTATCTGAGCATGCCCTGGTCAGCTGCCTTAGTCCTGTCATGAATACCTATTTGCCCTGTGCCTGATATATCAACACCAAGCCCCCCCCTCTTTTTTGCCTATCCTGTCCCTCTTTTTTTCTTTAGTGGTATCTCCTCCCCCACCCTCCTTCCTTCTGCTCTACCTACTACACCCCCGATTAACATCATTGCCATTACTGTTACCTTTAGACTCCATCAGCAAATAATTGGGTACTGTTAGTTCCCATTAGTACTGGAGTTCTGCTTCTACTGCTACCCGCTTATATTTCTCTGTTTGGAAACATTGTTTTAAACCAGTCTACGTTCCAGAATGATTCTGGATGTATCACTGACTTGTTTATTTCTAATAAAGATCTTTGAACAAAAAAAATAAGGGATATTAGTCCTACACTGCAAAAGATTTGAATTACCCACTAGAAGAAGAATACAGTGAACCTGTGGCAAAGGAAAACTATATGAAATAAAACATACAAGAGCTGACAGCATAATCTTGTATGCCCCGCTAAGTATGTTCCCATGGTGGCTAGTTGCACACCCACAAGTGCAAACGTCTGCACAGTGGGATGTGGGCAGAGGGAATCCCTATTTTCCAAAATCAGGAAGTTCAAGTGGAACTTCACTCTCTCAATCAACATTGGCTATTGTTAATAGATAGGAAAGTATATCATATTTACTTGTTTTTAATTTTTTTTTTCTTCATTTCTTCAGTTACTTCCTGGTTTCAATGCCTAGGCAAATGATCTCATACATTCCAGGAGTCTTCAGGAGGGTTTTTCTCAACTATGCACACCTTACTGCCTGCATGCCTGAGCTAAGGGCAGATTGATTCCAGGAAGTAAATGCTACATGAATCATCTTCCCTTACTTAAAGTGTTACTAAACCCAGGACTCTGCATTTACTATATCTGGTCTCTCAATACACAGAACATGGAAATACAATTATTTTAGTAAATATAAACTGCTAAATACCTTTTCTCACCAGCAGTTAGAGCAGTCTTGTGATTTCTATCAGTGTCCAGCAGAGCGCTGGTTTCAGCTTGTAGGAGGGGTTTTCTTCCTCCCCTGATTGTCCTATGAGGCTGCATAACCCCTGACCCTCTGTCTGCACAGCGCTGATTGGCCCTGTGCTGATCACATACACTGTCCCAAGAAAAAAAAAACTCTCTATCAGTACACATCAAACTTAGAACAAAGCCTTTGGGGCAAGCTGGCCATGCTATCAGCAGATAGATTGGGGACAGTAGAAGAAAGGGAGGAGAAGACAGGATCAAACAGCCTTTTAACACAATGCAGAAGATTAACCCCTTAGGTTCATCAGGGAGTAAAACAAGCACGCTTCACTTCATATACAGACTGATTTTACAGTTGTGGGTTTAGTAGCATTTTAAGATGGCCACAGCCAGAAATGCTGGGGGTGGTTTTCAAAGTGATTTCTCAGTTAAATAAAGCATGAAGACATGGATGGATGAGTTTGAATATTAAAAATTATTTGAAAATAGCATTTTTGATTTGTGGTGCTCAGATGCAGTGTAGTTCTGCTTCAATACAGTGCAGGAGGACACAGAACCTCTGCATTAACAGATCATTCAAGCAAATTAACTCTGATGAGTTTATGCTGTCATCTTATTGCTATGTAGGTTAGTAGATGTTTCACGTTGTCATTGTTTCAGAGCTTGAGGCTAACCTTTGGCAAAGGGTTAACCTCATGCTAGTGAGAGAACAAGAAAATCTGTGTAGTTCAGACTTTATAAAAACAGAACAAAAAAGGACAATCTCTCATTAGAATACAAAACGCTATGCAAACACAAATTAAACCAAAATAAAAACACAGCACATAAAAATTAAAGTCACCTAATTCTATCAGAAGGTAAAAAATAGTGACACTACAAATAAAATATTAAACAAAGCAAAAAAAACACACGAAGCCAACAGACTGTGCCAAATTTACTACATCCAAAAAAGGATCTGAGAATTGTGTTACTTGTTGGCAGAAAATGTGCAAAACCTGGAGGGTAAAGCTATTGTTTTTTAACATTTTGCTGAAAAAAAGAAATGAGCAGAGTTTGTAATATACAATCCATGATCCATTTCAAATGCAAAATCCAGAGAACTGGAGGAGGACACAGAGAAGGCAGATCAATCCAGAAACCAAAAGACACTTTTTGAATATCTCATCTATACTACCGCTGTCACTGGCCAATCAAGTTCTCATATATTCATCACGTATCTTAAGGCAAGCTCAGCTTCATATAATAGGAATCAGTAAAGACCTTATGGGGGATTGAATACAGGCTCCACCACTAACAAACAAATTGACTTTGAAAGAACAATGCTAACAAAAATCAGACATTGACAAAACATAGATGTACTTCTATTTCTGCTCAAACTAATACAAAATATACTGTCCAAAATTTGCATTTGAAGTCTGAAAAACAATATATTTTCCTTAATTACATTTACCTGCTCTTCTGAAAATGCATAACATTTCACAACACTTACTCGGAACGTGACACAAAAGAAAAAAATCAGCACCCAACAATTTATTTTACAATTGTGCAAGGAAGCAATTTCCTTTCTTGGTCCACACCCAAGACTCTCTAATAACTATCTTGGTATATTGTTACAGAGTACCTGTATTCATGTAGTAAACAAATACAAAAGGAGCAGGAGAGTTCCTGAGTTTTCTCACAGTGATCATCCCCGTTTTATTACAGTGACTTATCACAAAGAAAATCATAATGATTTTCCACTGGAAAGCCAACAGAGACTTTGTCGCTCAGCAACTAAGATCCATCTCTTTTTCAACTCAGTGGCAAAATAGCTCCTAATGCTGAAAATTCCAACTTCCCACTTTAATGGCTGAAATAACAAAACCAATGTACCTTCCCAATGCAGCAGTCTGCCCAAGGGCCAGACAGTGTTTACATCTTGCAGAACTTGTGTCTTTTGACACCTCACACATGCTTCAGCTGTGATCATAGAGGATAGAGCTGAGTCCATCTCCTGTTTTGTGCCCGCTAGCAGGACAGCCATTAGTCTCTATTACCGAGTCTAATAAATACATAATGAGAGGAATGCCATCAGAGGTAAATACTGCCTTGTCCTCAGTAGGTTGCAGTATTATTACCGTAAGACCCCGGTTGCACTGGGTGCAACTTGGCATGCAATTTGCATGCCATGCGACTTACAAATTGCATGCCAAGTCGCAACCTATTGTCCGCAATTACAGCGGTCATGTCTGATGATATATGATTTCTAAAGTAGTGCATGCACTACTTCTGGTGTGATTTGCCTAGCCATCTGTGTCAGATGTCTTGCAAATCTCACCTGAAATAGGCATGTCCTCCAACTTTGAAATTGTGCGACTTCACTGCAAGTCTAACGATTTCAAAGTCGGGCTTGATGTGACCGGGGTGTAAAACCACTGTGGAGCATCTTAGGTCTCTAACTGCATTTACAATTTGAAAAAGGCTGGAAAAAGTATTAAATTGTTTTAAGACTCCTTGCACATAGGCCCATTCAGCTGCAGTGTGCTCTGGAGAAAACAGTGCAGCGTCCAGCCCCACTGCAGGCAGCATGTCAAAGTCTAAAAGCTACACCTGTCCCTACCGGGAGCACTAATGTGCCGCCAAGAAAGCACTGCAGCTCCATGTGCAAGGGGCCTAAAACATCTTAATTCAAAAATTGCAACCTTAAAAGTGGTTGTAAAGGCAGAAGGTTTAACTTCATGCATTCTATGCATGAAGGTAAAAAACCTTTTCTGTGCAGCATCCCCCCAATACCCCTCTCAATCCAGCAATGTGCACTGGAGTCTCGGTCGGCTATCCTGGGACTCCCTTTCTTCATTGGCTGAGACAGCAGTCGGAGCCATTGGCTCCCACTATTGTCAATCACAGCCATTGAGAAGAGAGAGGGCGGGGCCAAGCCATGGCTCCATGTGTGAATGGACACATAGAGCAGCGGCGTGGGAACATGCCTACTCAGGTGCACCCATAGCAAGCTGCTTGCTGTGAGGGCACCCGAAAGGAGGGAAGGGTCAGGAGCGCCGGTGTGGGACCGGAGAAGAGCAGGATCCAGACTGCTCTGTGCAAAACCACTGCACAAAGCAGGCAAGTATAACATTTGTTTTTTTGTTTGTCTTTTTCATATTTAAGCCTTTAGTATCACTTTAACTTACTATCTCCTTTGCAACATGTGCCGCCAAGCATTTAATCATTCAGTGAACCATGTGGTTCAATTTTTCTATTGGAATAAGCAAATATCCACAATTTTCACCACTATTTCGTATCCTCTTGACTAACATCACAGAATCAACTAGGAAAATGAATTGCCAAGCTGGCTCAAACAAACCATCTACTGCACTAACTAGTGTGCTTGCTTGGCACACTGTACTTCTTGTATTTAGCCTCAACTACTTACAGTATACAACGATGTGTTCCGACAGTGAGATGGGAACTTCCAGTCAGGCTGAGTGCTGTTTAGCCATTCATGGAAAGCTTTGTATTCTATGTATGAATACAAAGTTTCCTCTGATTGGCTGAGGCAAAGAGGTGGGTGGATGATGTCATGATTTCAACATCAGCCAGAGGAAGCTTTATATTCATTCATAGAATACAAAACTTGAATGCATGAGAAGCGCTAAGCCCGACTATTTTGTTCCAGGAACAGTCCCTGTCCCACTACCAGAACAAATCACTGTATACTGTATGTAGCTGAGGCTACATCCGATAATACAGCATGCCCAGCAAGCGCACTTGTTAGTGCAGTAAATCGTTTGTTTGGGCCAACTTGGCCTAAACAAACTATTTATAGAGACATTAAATGTGGTGTTAAGCGTTAAGCTATACAAGTGGATTTTTTTGGACAGTACTTTGAAATTAGCAATATCCAACAAGAAAAACAACTAAAAATGTACAACAGAAATCATATTTAAAAATGTATATTTAAATGGATCTTCACAACTGAAGATCCTGAACACCAAACACTTGCAGAATGGGATTCTAAAGCAATTTTAGTGAAAAAATTATGATGAACCCCATTTTTCTATAAACCATGCTAACAAATTAATTCAACACATAACTTAATAATGTAGTGTGTGTTGGCCACACATATTATACATGCGTTCTGGGGGGTGTGCAGCAAACTAATTTTTCGTTGTCCCCAATGCATGTCAGTGCAGTAAACCAGGGCTCAAAATTTCAAGTCCTGAGCTACTAGCCAGGCCTTAAGAGTTACTCACCTCCAGTTGACCTACCGAGTCCTGCCCCTAATTCATGCCCACAAAAATTATCTCATAAAATAACACTATTAAATGTTTTATGCAGAGTAAAGTTACAGAAATAAATATCAACAACTTTAACAATATTAACATAAAGCAATGTAAACCTCTCCTCCATCCCATGTGCTCCTCCTTCTCCAGTCCCATCTCTCCCATTCTATGTCCTCCTCCTTCTCCATTCCCATCTGATCAGAGACTGCAAATGTACTACAGGAGATGATCAGAGACTGCGGATGTACTACAGGAGATGATCAGTGACTGCGGATATACTACAGGAGATGATCAGTGACTGCGGATATACTACAGGAGATGATCAGTAACTGCGGATATACTACAGGAGATGATCAGTGACTGCGGATATACTACAGGAGATGATCAGTGACTGCGGATATACTACAGGAGATGATCAGTGACTGCGGATATACTACAGGAGATGATCAGTAACTGCGGATATACTACAGAAGATGGTCACAGACTGGGGATGTACTACAGGAGGTGGTCAGAGACTGGGGATGTACTACAGATGATCAGAGACTGCAGACGTACTAGAGGAGATGGTCAGAGACTGGGAGTTCCACTGATGCTTTGACCCCGCCCTCTTCCTGCTGACTGGGAAATACAGCACTGCCTCTGATGTACCCAGGATGGGGCGGGACCAAGCTCTACTGACATTCTGACCCTGCTCTCTGGGACAAACTCACCCCCTCATTATTTCCACTCGCCAAATACGCGCAGGCGAGTGGAAATTTTGAGGCCTGCAGTAAACAATGCCTATAACCTGACAATGCAGCACTACACAGAGACAAAGTTACATGCATTTTCACGTGCTATGCTAGACAAAAATGGGTCAGGTGCTTATGTGCATTGAACTTTGGCATGGGTCCACAGGAAATTAACTGGCAGGCTCAACAGAATGCGCGTTAAAATACACACACACACGTGTGAATGGGCCCCAGAACCATTAATCTAATTTCTTTTCAGGGTAAGAAAGACATATTGTCAGTTTTTTATCTCAACTGCAAGCGTAAAAACTTATTTAAAATGTATTCCTCAATCGCCACAGGGAAGATAATCCAATATGTGTGCACCAAACCCAGATATTACCTTGTAAAAGTATCCCTGCTGGGCTGCACATAGTCTGTAAAAAACAGAGGTACAGGCTGCCTGCAGAGAACTAGAGGAGGGGCCTCATAGCAGACCTGTCACCCTACATAATGACTGAGAGAAGTACTGTTCTGTCTTTATTACAGCAAGAGATTTGACATTATTATTATACGTATTGCCATTTCTATGATTATTTATAAAATGTATTGCTATGCTCATCTACAGTATCACCACCTGTTATACCTTCATGATTCATGTAAATAGTTTGAGGGGAATTTGTATATGTATTTGTTTGGTTTTTTTTGATCAGCTCTGATGAAGAAGGGAGCACCCTTCGAAACACGTTAGCCTTCATTCCCCCCCCCCCCCCTTTTGGACTTACCTGTAACCCTATTTGGATTATGGTTAATTATGCCTGTTATACCATCACTTTGTGAGTATATTTCCGTAATAATAAATTAGTCACTATTTATTAAGGTAATGCGCAAGGTTTGTGCACTCTTTCTTTCATCTTCTTCTACAGTTTTATTACAGCAAGTTCAGGTACAGAGGCAAAGTTTCATGCTGGATTACTGTCATGGATCCTGAAGAAGTCACACCAAGCTAAGAATACACAGGCCTCTTGGATTTAGACAACATTTGCTTGTCCTGGAGACCAGCTTTTAAAGAAAATATATGGGGGCAATGCACAGAGAGACCATACTTACAGCTCCCCAAAACAAATGTTAAAATGTCCCTACAAACCAGTGAGGGACAGATTTGTCTTGGGGCTTTATCCGCATGAGATTGTGGAAAAAATAAGTGCAGCCTGCCTATGGTTTCCCCATGACAGAGTATCTTTGACCCTTTTGATGCTGCACCAATTTTTAATTTTTCATGCACGTTTTTTTCCTTTACGAGAAAAATGTACTTTTAGATTAAAAAGACAGTAGCTGCAATGTCACAGGACATTTGTGTAGCACAAAAAAAGCTATTGGATAAGTCAGCCATTAAGATAGTCTGGATGTATAAATTACATGTATTGCTTGTGCTTAATAATGTATGCATCAAGAATGCAAGCTGAAAGCTGTTTAGGGGTGTGTCCATGGACACAGATCCCTATATGTGAAAGCAATAAATCGGGATCCTAAAGAGACTCCTGACATTATAGAACACTTTTCCAGGTAAAAGTATACCTGTAAAAGAAAAGTGTACATACTCCCCTTTCCTACTGTCTGTAAAGCTCAACGCTGCTCCCATCCTGAGAAATGGTCACCTGAAGTCCACTAGGAAACCAACAATTCTGGGAGTGTCGATCTCCTGGCTCCCCCAAGATCTCACTGGTTCCTCCTGCTGATACAAAACAAGGTTTATGCTTTGATTAGTGGTTGGATCTTACAGCCTGTTTCATGTTTAGGGGCATCCTAAAGTGTATCTATTTACCATTAAATTTATTTTTTTTTCATTTTTGTTTTAAAGAGTGTACAGCGCATCCAGAAAGTATTCACAGCGCTTAACGCTCATCACATTTTGATATGTTGCAGCCTTATTCCAAAATGGATTAAATCCATTTTTTTCCCCTCAACATTCTACAAACAATACCCCTAATGATAACGTAAAAGATGTTAGTTTTGAAATCTTTTCAATTTATTAAAAATAAAAAACGAAAAAATAAAAAACACATGTACATAAGTATTCACAGCCTTTGTTATGACACTCAAAATTGAGCTCTGGTGCATCCTGTTCCCAATGATCATCCTTGAGATGTTTCCACAACTTGATTGGAGTCTACCTGTGGGAAATTCAGTTGATTGGACATGATTAGGAAAGGCATAAACCTATCTAGATAAGGTCCCACAGTTAACAGTGCATGTTAGAGCACAAACCAAGCCATGAAGTGCAAGAAATTGTCCATAGACCTCTGAGACAGGATTGTATCAAGGTACAGATCTGGAGAAGGGTACAGAACAATTTCTGTAGCATTGAAGGTCCCAATGAGCACAGTGGCATCCATCATCCGTAAATGGAAGAAGTTTGGAACCACCAGGAATCTTCCTAGAGCGGGTCACCCGGCCAAAATGAGCCTTTGAGGGAGAAGGGCCTTAGCCAGGGAGGTGACCAAGCACTCAATGGTCACTCTGAAAGAGCTCCAGCATTTCTCTGTGGAGAGAGGAGAACCTTCCAGAAGAACAACCATCTCTGCAGCCCGCCCGCCTGGCATTTGCCAAAAGGCACCTGAGGGACTCTCAGACGATGAGAAACAAAACTCTCTGGCCTGATGAAACAAAGATTGAACTCTTTGGCCTGAAAGCCAAGCATCATGTCTGGAGGAAAGCAGGCACCGTTCACCACCTGGCCAATACCATCCCTACAGTGAAGCATAGTGGTGGCAGCATCATGCTGTGGGGATGTTTTTCAGAGGCAGGAACTGGGAGACTAGTCAGGATTGAAGGAAAGATGAATGCAGCAATGTACAGAGACATCCTTGATGAAAACCTGTTCCAGAACGCTCTGGACCTTAGACTGGGGCGAAGGTTCATCTTTCATCAGGACAACAACCCTATGCACACAGCCCATATAACAAAGGAGTACAGGCCAACTCTGTGAATGTCCTGGAGTGGCCCAGCCAGAGTCCAGACTTGAAACCGATTGAACATCTCTGGAGAGATCTAAAAATGGCTGTGCAGTGACGCTCCCCATCCAACCTGATGGAGCTTGAGAGGTACGGCAAAGAATGGGAGAAATTACCCAAAAATAGGTGTGCCAAGCTTGCAGCATCATACTCAAAACTACTTGAGGCTGTAATTGGTGCTAAAGGTGCTTCAACAAAGTATTGAGCAAAGGCTGTGAATACTTACAGTGAGGAACAGAAGTATTTGAACACCCTGCGATTTTGCAAGTTCTAACACTTAGAAATCACGACTGCACTGTATTAAGGAGAGGATGAATGGGGCCATTTATTGTGAGATTTTGAGCAACAACCTCCTTCCCTCAGTCAGAGCATTGAAGATGGGTCATGGCTGGGTCTTCAAACATGACAACGACCCGAAGCACACAGCCAGGATAACCAAGGAGTGGCTCCGTAAGAAGCATATCAAGGTTCTGGAGTGGCCTAGCCAGTCTCCAGACCTAAATCCAATAGAACATCTTTGGAGGGAGCTGAAACTCCGTGTTGCTCAGTGACAGCCCCCAAACCTGACAGATCTAGAGGAGATCTGTGTGGAGGAGTGGGCCAAAATCCCTGTTGCAGTGTGTGCAAACCTGGTCAAGAACTACAGGAAACGTTTGACCTCTGTAATTGCAAACAAATGCATCTGTACCAAATATTAGCACTGATTTTCTCAGGTGTTCAAATACTTATGTTCAGCAGTACAAGACAAATACATTCTTTAAAAATCATACAAATGTGATTTCCTGATTTTTTTTTTTTTTTAAATTTTGTCTCTCAGAGTGGGAATGCACCTACAATGTGAATTTCAGACCCCTCCATGATTTCTAAGTGGGAGAACTTGTAAAATTGCAGGGTGTTCAAATACTTCAGTTCCTCAATGTACGTACATGTTTTTTTTTTTTCATTTTTTTTTTTTAATAAATTGCAAAGATTTCAAAATGAACTTCTTTCACGTTGTCATTATGGGGTATTGTTTGTAGAATGTTGAGGAATAAAATTAATTTAATCCATTTTGGAATAAGGCTGTAACATAACAAAATGTGACAAAAGTTAAGCGCTGTGAATACTTTCTGGATGCGCTGTAGAAGTGTCAGAACCTCTTAGGTATTTATTGCTGTCTGTGAGCCCAACTGGGGATATTTATTCTCTAGTTATTCTAATGTTTACTGACTACAGGACATAAAGGGATATGAAATCCAAAATATACAGCAAAATACAAAATACATATAAGCCTAAATAAATATATTTTTAGTATAGTATAAATAAATATACAGCTGTCAGCAAGAGAGTGGCAGAGGGGAAATCTCCCAATGGGGATGTCTGCTCCAACACCTACTTTGCTAAATTTCCTGTTGTTTCTCCAAGAAAGGAAATTAAGGGATATAACTCCAGAGATAAAAAAAAAAAAAAGAGAGAATTAAAGTTCAACTTTGGTCATATATCACATTTTAGCTAGGCATTCTATACAAATTCTCTCTCTCATCAGTGGTTTCCACCAACACATCTTCCTAACACATACTGCAATCTAAACTTGCTTGCTCTGAAAACCTGGTCTTGAGGATCAGGCATTTTACACACTCATTATCCTCTTGGGGACTGGTTTCCTCTCCACCCTGTGTAGTCCTTATGATTCTGAAGCCAATGAAAGAGGACCTCAACTGGAAGTGTCCACATCATGCCGGAGCGACAGACACCCAAAGGACAGAAATGGAGAAAGGACTCAGGACCAGAACACTGCATTACTGTAGCTGTAGGCAAGCAAAAGGGGCATTTATATTTCTTGTTTTAATGCTAGTGATCATTTAGAGGATTTCGCTTTAGGCAAGTAAGAATAGAATTTAGATTATTGGCTTTAAAAAACACAAAAAAAAAAAAAAACAACATAATCACAGGAGGGAGGGTGCTCTTGATTTGCTGAGTCTAGTGTCAACAGCATCAGTATGAGAAGCTTCTGATATAATTCAGAATTCACTGACAGGTACATCTGACCTGCAGTTGACATCCTTGCAACCTGTATTTGACCCTCTTCAGGTAGGTTCTTCATTCACATAGGGAATAAGGGAAAGCAAAACCCATCTGAAGTGAACAAAAGCTGGTTGACACAGACTTTTGTGGGTGTTTTAGCAATACCCTACTCTACATGTAGAATATTTCTGCTGTCCATGAAGAGATCAAGTCAGTAGTTTAAAAACCATCTGGTTATTTGTCATATAGGATGGACACTAAAATAATCTGTTTTCAATTCCCAAAAAGGTTACTCTTACTGTCAAGTTTGCACATTTTATAGCATTTGTGTGGGTTCAACAATCCAACATATTGGGTTGCTGTTGACTGCACTAGCCTTCCTGTTATGCCTAAGAGACAGTGGGGTTTATTTACTAAAGCTGACTAGTGCAAAATCAGACTCACTTCTGCACAGAAACCAATCAGCTTCCAGGTTTTATTACCAAATTGAACAAAGGTTCTTTTGAGCAAAGGTCTAAAGTTCACTACAAAAGTTACACTCCAACTGTATGATCCAGGTTTTATCAACCTTAGAGTTCTTCCAGAGTTTGCTAAAGGTTCCTTGAGGTGAGATTCATGTGATGGTGTATAATGTTGTTAGTATTTTGAATTTTATTCACTGGGCAATTGGTAGCCAGTGGAAGGAAGGACAGTGGAAGGAAGCGGGGTGGCAGGCACCGATCGGTTGGCAAGGGGGTGGAGTCTGGCAGCAGCTTTAAAGTGCTAGTAAAGCCACTTTGTTCATGTTTACCTACAGATAAACTTATAATAAAGCTTACCTGTAAGAAAAATGAATATCTCCTAAAATGTGCAACACTTAGGAGATATTTGTTTTTTTGTGTTTTTTCTTTTACAACTGCTGCTTGTGCTCTGAAGGAATGGCATACCGATGACGCTCCTTCAGAGCACTGTGCCCTGTCCTGAGATTCTGTGCGCATGCGCGGGAGTGACATCATCGTGGCTCAGCCAGCCAAATGGCCGGAGCTTGCGAACCCAAAAGGAAGGCCGGGTGAAGATGGAAGCCTCTACAGCAATGACAGCGCGCCTCTGGAGGGCTTCTTTTTAAGGTAAGTTTTACATATTGTGCTAGTATGCGATGCATAAAAGCACATTATGTATTTACCTTGCAGGGGTTTTTTTTGGACGTGGTTTAACTACCCCTTTAATGATTAGCTGAAAGGGGAACTGCCTGTGTAGAGGCAGGCCAACGAGTAGGGTATTGTAAGAGGGAAGGTGAATTATAACAAGAGAGTGAATGAGAACCTTAGGGGTTTCACTGGTAAAAAAAGGGACACATTTTGGAGACGTTACGGAGGTGAAGCCTTGACAATTTGAAGTGATTTGATTTGTGGTTGAAAGGACAGGTCAGAGTCCAGGATTGCAACCCTGCGGGGAGGGACTGATAGTTGTATTATTGATTGTGGAGGAATCAGGGAAGGGGGCACGGCTGGGGGGAGATATTAGCTTGATTAAGCCCACGTTCACATTGATGCGGTGTGGCACATTGCGTGCAATTCACATGGGAACCGCACCGCATTCCTGTGCAAATCACATGCGATATCTGTGCGGAGCAATTTGATCCATACATTCTGTATGGCTCAAATTGCAACACATCTGCAAGGAAAAAATGCAGAACCTTTTTTTTCAGCACCAGAACTGGATCACATCGGTGTTCACATTGCAAACTGATTTCGAGGTGTCGTTAACGGAATGCGATTATGATGCGATGCGGAAATCACAGAGAATCTGGTGCGAATTCTGCACCACATCAGTGTGAACCTGGGCTCAAAAGGGATGTGCGGGATCTCTGCAGAGAGACCACTGTTCCCATGGAGAGGAAGAGATGCAGGAAACAGTTTCTTCTACTTTGGCTGTGGCTTCTTTACAAAGAAAGTAAACTAAGATATTGGATACCTTTTGTTTTGATGCACCAGGAATACAAAGTTCAATGGTGAGTACACACAACAGATACTGGTGAAAAAAACCCTCAAAGACCAAATGTTATTTCAACAGATCCGACCTAATCCTTGAACAAAAAAAACAAATATTCGTTTACAGAAGGCCAACAACATGTGGGCAGCAAAGTTGGGGTGAGCTGTGTTTACATACAAACAGACGTGACCAGACTCCTGTACAGCCCAAGGCGCGTGCCCGTCTGTCCATACACACAGGAGGGGGTGTCACGTGACTGCGCTCTATACAACCGCCGCTGGCCTGTCAGAAGCATCACGTGACGGCGGCCCCAGTATTAGTGTGTATAGAGTACCTGGATGGTGGGTACGATGAGGTGGTTCGCACAAGAGTGGTCGTTCAATGCCCTCGTCTCCTGGTCGCATTAGCCCGGGACCGCACTCTTGTAGCTCAGCTCCCCGTCACAGCGCAGCCTTCCCCCGGCACTCATTAGACAACCAGGCCCTGGCCGCTCAACACGACCACCAGGCAACAGCGGAGGGTGCCCGGCGCTCAGTGTAGCCGCGAGCCTGTGGGCGCCGTCCTCCGGTGTCTCCAGTTCCTGTAGTGCTCGGTCTCGTCTTATTGATGTTGTCGTCCCGTCTGTTAAGATGGCGGTGCTGGTGCGCGTTCCCCTCACGAGATGGCTGCGAGTGAGGAGGCGGGCGCTCGTGCCAGCCTTGCAGGCGGGAGCGCGCACAGGGAAGAGAGTGCCAGGTGACTGGAAACCTCGCTACACCGTGTGTGTGGAATATTCAGTGCTGGGAACAGCTCCTCTCAGGCTGCCTGTGTAGTTAGGGGAGCTGTGGTGCTTATTATACAGGATTTATATAGTGCCAACAGTTTGCTCAGCGCTTTACAATATGAAGGGAGACAATATAGTTCAATACAAGAGGGGTAGGAGCAGGGGCAGACTGACCAATTGGAAACTCGGGCACTGCCCGAGGGCCCGGGGTCAGTAGGGGGCCCCATGAGATGCCCCTGGTACCTTTCTCATAGGCTTTTTTGAGCTTGAGCAAGGACACAGGGGCCCCATGATCCCCTATTGCCTGGGGGCCCCATGAGTTGTCAGTCCACCCCTGGTTAGGAGGACCCTGCTCCTTGGAGCTTACAATCTAAGAGGGAGGGGAGCAGGGGCAGACTACTTGGAAACCCAGGCACTGCCTGAGGGCCCGGGGTCAGTAGGGGGCCCCATGAGATGCCCCTGGTACCTTTTTCATAGGCTTTTTTGAGTTTGGACAAGGACACAGGGGCCCCATGATCCCCTGTTGCCCGGGGGCCCCAGGAGTTATCAGTCCGCCCCTGGTTAGGAGGGCCCTGCTCCTTGGAGCTTACAATCTAAGAGGGAGGGGAGCAGGGGCAAACTATTTGGAAACCCAGGCACTGCCTGAGGGCCCGGGGTCAGTAGGGGGCCCCATGAGATGGCCCTGGTACCTTTTTCATAGGCTTTTTTGAGTTTGGACAAGGAGACCGGGGCCCCATGATCCCCTATTGCCCAGGGGCCCCATGAGTTGTCAGTCCACCCCTGGAGGGGAGTTATAGAAGACTTAAGACTTGGTTCACACTATCTCTGTAAGCAGGCATTTGCGGGGGCGTTTTTAACGCTCAAACGCCTATGAAAATTCTACACATGGCAGCACCCAGTGCTGTTCACATTAAAGCATTAGCGTCACAGCAAAATTGATGCCTCATGTCAAGTCAGGAGGAGTTGAAGCCTTTCAACGCCTCCCATTCCAGTCTATGGTGACACTCCTCAAACACCTGCTTGGCGTTTGCGAGGCGTTAATACCATTAACTTCATTATAGGCATTTGTGGAGCGGTTTTAACGCTTATAAAATGCCTCAAAACTGCTCATAGGGTGTTTGGGGAGTATTAAAAATGCTCCCCAAATGCCTGTCAGACACTATAGGGGTGTTTGGGAAGAAGTCAAGTGTGAACAAGCCTTAATTTAGGCAATGTGGGCCCAGGGTTGTTAGCTCCCCATCCCCCAAATAACCACAACTTTTCTTTGACCAAACATGGAATATATGCTGACAGCACATTGTTATACTGACAATCTGAAATGTGACAGAAGCTGTTATTAGAAACTGAGATAATTGATATCCCTCCAGAGGATTCACCCCCCTTCCTGACCGGGCCATATTTTTTTTTTTTTTGCGATACGGGGCTACGTTACTTTGACAATTGCGCGGCCATGCAACGCTGTACATAAATGAAATGTATGTCCTTTTTCTCCGGGACCTACTAAACTGCATACTGGGATGATGGCATGATTGGATTACTGGCTGCAATGCTCACCACTCTCATTAGGTGGCAGTATAGTTTACACACAAATGGTAATGATCTTGTTACTCAAAATATGTTTTTCTTTTCTGTACTGCTTGATACTATGTTGCAAGTAGTAGTGGCCAATGTTTAACTCTTTACTTACTGATATATGTGCAGCTGTAAAATAGCATCATAGTAAATGATACAGAAATCATGGAAACATTACTCAATATATTAATAGGAATAGATTTACTGATTTCATACAGTACATGTATGTGTAAAGCACTACATTTTGAACTGTTTTATTAGGAACCTGGAAAATGATGTTTAAAAAATTAAGCCGTAAAAAAATGAAGATTAAAAATTACAGACGCCAAGGGAAAAATTAATGCATTTCTGATAACAATGTGGTTATTATTGATCTGCATGGGGATAATGGCTGGAATATAATGGTTACACATCCAATACAATTACATTTCACCTTTTTGGATAAAACTATGGGTACAATTACTTTTATATATGAGGATTATGGGGTCAATATCATGGTAACTCTTAACCTATTTTAGATAAGGAAATGCACATAATTATTTTTCTACATGGGGATTTTTGTGGATACACATGCCGAAGATCTTTTTTCATCTATTTCTGAAAAAATTATGGGTATAATTATTTTTCTACATGGGGATTATGGCTGGATGATTGCAGATACACATGTCAAGGACCATATTTGACCTTTTTCTGATAATTTTATGAGAATAGTTATCTTTCTAAATGGGGATTATGGGTGGATGATTGCAGATACACATGTCTGTGAAGAACGCGGCGTCAGACCCCTGACCTTCTCACCAAACTCGTGACCGAAGGACTAGCCAATCTAACACAGCGATGTCACGTGCGTAACAATGCCACACCCAGCTGCACCCTAAACACCGATTTTCCAGCTAATTGGACCACAATCGATGCACCTGCAGCCTGGGAGCATTTGTTACTGGGTCAGATTAATTACGCAATTAACCCTTCACACTGCCACCACCTCCTTTTTGTACAGAGAAAGAGGAAACTCCAGCAATACACTAGGATGATTGGTTAATTGTCGGTATCCCTCTATCTCCACAGACAGGTTATACAGAGGGTTAAACACTCATAGTAGCGCTTTTCAGTGGCAGGGATTCATAAATTACATTCAAGAACTATAGAAACAGTTCTACACTTTCAGAAAGTAAGATTTATTACTAAAAGGTCAAAAGGGTGCAGTAGAAATATTTACAGAAAAAAGATGTAACCAATATATATATATACTGTATATATAGACATACAGAGCACAACACAGCAAACCGATAACAGAAAGAAGTTTAGGTAATTAAGTACTTGCCCACAAAGATGCCTGGGGTTAAGCAGTTTCAAGTCTGATGAGCTTAAAAGGGATTTCTGGTCTCGACTGCTAGTTTCGTTGGTTCATCACAGAAGACTTTGCTTTCTCTCTGTCTGCTAGATGATAAAACGCAGACGGTCCTCATTTCTCTGTCTACACACAAAGCATAACAGCTTCTTTTTCTACTCAAAATCAACGGGGTGTCTCTTATAACAGAGCCCAGTTGCCTTATTTGGCAAAGAATTGTTAGGCAGGGGCTCAGCATCATACACTGATTGCATTCCTGAGGGAGGGGGAAATGAGGGGATAACATGAAGACTTCTTCACACAGTGAGAGCCGTGCCTGGCTCTTGTGTCCACGACTGCTACACCTCCCCCCCTCAAGTGATAGCATAGGAGTTTAAAAGAAATACCAAAATGCAGAAGTTTGGAGCAAAATGGAGAACCGCACCTCTCCGTGTGCATGATTGTGACACCTCCCCCCTCAGGTGGTTGCATGGGAGGGAACTACAATTTCCCTCCTGACGCAACCGACCTCTGCCCAGCTGTTCATCTTGGGTTGACATGGTGACATTGCACTGCGGGAGAACCAGGTTCCTTCTGTTGTGCCGACCAAATGAGTGGTCACGGGTGAGCACCAGTCGGCTGTGACTATCCGGATATCGTGGCGACTGCCGGGGTGCCCACCTGTTCACAAAACACTTCGGCTCAAGGGTGTCACCTGCTAACATATCAGGGGCGGACTGACAACTTATGGGGCCCCCGGGAAATAGGGGATCATGGGGCCCCTGTGTCCTTGCCCAAACTCAAAAAAGCCTATGAAAAAGGTACCAGGGGCATCTCATGGGGCCCCTACTGACCCCCGGGCCCACGGGCATTACCGTGTTTCCAAATGGTCAGTCCGCCCCTGTAACATATTAATATGTAGCTTCTTGTTGAGGTAGAGAAGGAGATTTCCCTCTCCCATCTTCTTCCTCAGGCCTAGGACTACATCTGACCCAAAGGTAGTGGCGCCTGTGTACAACGGAACCGGAAAGGCGAATTCTGGAACTCGCTGCCCGGATGGGTCGACAGGTACCTTCGTCCAAGATGAACTGTCCTCTTTACCTGCTAGCACCCAGGACACCAGTTCCGTCAGTTTCCTGTCTGCTAGGTCAGTCACAGGTCCAGCTGAGCCATGATAGTTGCACCCAGGCGTCTTACCGTAGCCAGCTGCATCCAAGACTGACGAATCCTGCTTCTTGGCTTGGGGAGTAGGCCAGGCCATAACTGCCTCAGTCTCCCCATTCCCAAACCTCTGGGGGTCTCTTCCTACCGGTGGTTCCCAAAACTGAACCACTGACATGCCCCTCTGACAGTAACCATTCTCAACTGTCAGACTAGGCACGGGCAGTTCGCTCCTGACTAGTGACAGGGGCCCGAGTTGCTCTTCCCAGACAGGGCCGAACACCGCAAGGCCCCTAAAGTGGGCAACTGCACCCAGTCCCATTCCACATTGTAGGCCATTCCTGACCCCTGGGGAGGTGGTTGGTGCATTCTCAACCCCAAATAGCTTTCCCGGGAATTCAGGCAAGCCACATGGGGTGGTGAAGGCTGACTCGTCCTGAGCCTCCTGCGTTAGAGATGGTGGCCCAGACCCTCTGCTCAGGTCCATTATGGTTAGACAGCGGGCCCCTTTCGGATGCTTCATTACTTCATGGCTCCTGGGCATGGGGTAGGCCACAACCACAGGGCTGGCGCTCAGTTTTCCAAGGTCCTCACAAAGTTTGGTCATCTGATCCTGTTTGGGGACCGAGACTACTGGGGATGCCCAGACTCTAGCTGACCCCTGGATTCCTGACGGCGCCATTCCCTCTGTCTCTTTGGCCCGTTCAGTCTGCACTTCCTGTGAGATGAGGTTGGCTGAAGGCATGGGGGAAAGATACACCCTACCGTCCAACTCATGAACAGCACAGTGAGCTCTCCCCGGGTTTTCCTGAACTCTGACACCATCTCTCATAGGCCTTGCCAGCAGTTTCTGTACCTGAATGGAAAGGAGAAGTGATTGGAGCTGAAGGCCGCAGCCCCCTCTCGGAGATCCGCTGATCATCTCCAATGAGGCCCCTCGCACTTCCAATCCAGGTGTGCTGTCACTGCCTAGGACAAGTTTTCCTGCCTGGTGACACACCAGGATAGGTCAGATCATATGACATGCTTTCAGTCTCCCTGTCAGGCCTTTGTTTACCCTTCTCAGCAGGGAAGCTCACAGCTATCTGGCTGCTGAGGTCCATGTGTGAATTTCTTTCCAGTGTTGCCTTACACGTGGAACTACAAGTCCCAGCCGGCTGTCCAGTACCATGCCCGGACAATGGCTGAGCGCTTATCAAGGGAGAATCCTTGGGGCCTAGGCAAGGAACAGGCCATCCAGACCATCCCTTTGCTCAGCCCCAGAGATTGTACCTCTGCCCCCTTCACAGCACTGTGGGTGACCCCCAACAATGAAAATGCATCATTTTTATCATCATGACCATCATCATTAGCATCATTATCATTGACAATATCAACATTATCACCGACATTACCAATATCAGCACCATTGTCGTCATTATCATTATCAACAGTTACGTTTATAATATCAATGACACATGAGTTCGATATCTCCCCATGCAAGGGGATTTCTTCTCGTTCTCCAGGTAATTAAGAATCTTGCCACCCCACTCCATTCCCAGCCCCCTCCCTCTGTCCATCCACAGGTTGCCCAGACATTACCCCAACATCTGCACACAGTACCTTGGCATGTCCAGAGAGTTCCAGGGGGGGCCTTCCGGGTATTCTCGGCAGGGGCATAATAGGACACAAGAGTACCCAAATCGGCACCCAACAAAACAGGTGTGGGAATTTCATCCAAGACCCCCATCTACCTCATCCCCCTTCCCGCACCCCAATCGAATACCTTTGCACAAGGTATGCGTGAACGGGTCCCCCCAACTCCTGTGAGGGTAAGGAACTTTCCTGGGATGAGGTTCCTTGGCTTAATGACCTCTAGCCAGATCAAGGTGACTTCTGCTCCGGTGTCCCGGAAACCAGTTACAGACCGGTTGCCCACAGTGACTGCAAGTTGGCGGGGGTTCCCCGCATCTTTCTGCGGACAAACAGCATGGAAGAAGAGTTGCTGGCCGGCTGGCCAGATGATGTCATCTGCTTCTGCTCAGGACACTGCGTCCTGAGATGTCCGGCATTCCCACAGGTGAAACATCTGCGGTTGTAAGTCAGGAATGGCTTGGCCCCAGGTGCTGGTTGAGGGGGATCTTGACTCACCGGCGTAGGAGGGGTTGCTATGGGCGATTTCCCTCCTTTCCAGCCATTTGGAGGAGCCTTGCGAGGGTCAGACACCTGCGTGTGGACAAAGGTATCTGCCAAATGGGCTGCAGCTTTAGCAGAGGCTGGTTTTCTTTCTAAGACAAACTTTCTGACGTCTGCCGGGCAGATATGCAGGAGTTGATCTCGTATCATGAGATCTTCTAAAGACTCGTAGGAGTCAGCTTTCAGTCCTTTAGTCCACTGTCGGAATGTGGTACGTAAGCAACTCGCCACATCCGTGTAAGAGTCCCATGGTCCCTTTTGCATGGACCTGAACCGCTTGCAGTACACTACCGGGGTCATCTGGTTCTTTCGGATGATGGCATCTTTTAAAGCTTCATAATCGTCATTCATCCTGCTCCTCTGGAATTTCAACAAACGCATCAAGGGCCTCGTAGCCCTGGTGTCAGGTACCGATCCCATTGAGTTGGGGGCAGGTGGTACTGATGGCACGTTTTTTGAAATGACAGTAAATACGTGTCAATGTCAGTTCGGCACTGTCAGTTCGGCTGCAGCCTGCTTCTCTACATGCTGTTGGAATCTGTGAGTGTTCCCAGTTGGGCTGTCTTCCCACTGGGTCTGTTATGTACTGTCTTTGCTCACTTCAATACAATTTGCTTACATCGCACCTGGACTGTGTGTGTTATTGCTGCCGCACCAGACTGTACCCATTTACAGATTTATTTCAGAAGAGACATGCAAGGTCTCTTCTGAAATAAATAAACCTATCTGCCTTTGTACAGTCTTTTTAAAAATGTACACTGAGCTGCAAAGCTCAGGATACATTCCGGCATAGTGCATGTGTGCCACAAAGTTATGTCATCAAAATGGCTGAAGACCAGCATCTGGAAGAAGCCAGGGTGAAGGGACCTCACTGAGGGACCTCACAGAGCAAAAAAAATGACCGATCGTTCGACCAATATTGTCATCTTGTGTACAGGGCTAGGGCTGTCTTTAATATTAATTTGACCATGTGCATACATTTTCTTAGGCCCCCCATGCAATTTCACTCTCCACCTGGTCTGAGACATACAATAAATAGCAGCTAGACTCAAAATCAGTTTAGCTGCAGTTGGCTGCTGGATGTTACAGCATATCATTAAGGCTCACTGACTGTTTGGTAGAGGTTATAGCACACATTATGTCTCACTGATTAGTTGCTAGATGTTACAGCATATGATTTCTTCTTGCTGATGGGTTGCTAGAGGTTACTGCACATCATTACTGGTCACTGATTGGCTGTTAGAGGTTACTACACATGATTACTGCTCACCCATTGGTTCCTAGAGGTTACTGCTCATTATTACTGTTTTCTGATTGGTTGCTAGAGGTTATGGCACATCCTTACCACTCACTGATTGGTTGCTAGAGGTTACAGCAGATCACTACTGTTAACTGATTGGTTGCTAGAGGTTACTGCACATCATTAACGCTCACTAATTGCTCGAGGTTACTGCATATTATTACACACACACAACACACACTTGCAGGCAGGACTTTCAAGCATGACCCTACCTCCCCAGTGGGTAGCATTCAGAAGAGGTTATGGTGGTGGCTGGAACCTCATGGAGGCATAATATACATATGAATGCAGCATACTTTTACACATGAATGCCCCATCTATTTACATATCAATGTTACTGGCCTGTCACTATTTACATATGAATGGCAATTATTTCCATGTGATTGATGACACTGCATATGAGTTGGGCAGCATAAGTAACACCACTTCACAATGAGATATCCCAACAAAACTTCAAGGGACAAGGGAATGTAAACTGGGACAGTTGGCAAGTATGGGGCAGCTGCTTTGGGCCCCACAACAATGACTGGGCCCACTGCAGCTGCCCTTTTTTGCTTCTCCTTAAAGACAACTCTGTACAGGGCTTTAGTATTAGATAGTTAAACACACACAAACACTCAGGTTCTGTTCATTGTTCTTCATTAGTGACAAATTTACCATAGGGGATTGTTTACAAAGCCCTGGTGTTTGCTGAAATTGTCTTTTAAGTGTTAGGTTGATGCAATAAAAATGTACCGTTGCATACTGCACTACTCTCATGTTTTGTAATCTTATTTATATATACCTATTTAGTTTTCTTTTCCAGTGGTATGATTTAGTGGTGAAAATTATTAGTGCCCCCCATATATTGTTCCTAGAGTCACCACTGGTTGTAAGTAAAGCAAATGTTACTGTAACCACCCTCTCCTAATGAAAAACAAATGTTGCCAAATGAACCAAACAAAATTGTGGCAAAAATATGAAATGAGAAAGAGGGGCACCTTTTAGCTCAAAGTATTTGGGCAAAGTAAAAATTGCCTGCAATTCATCTAGTTACATTGACCATAGGGCATTGAAATATAGCTAAACATTCTTTAAAATATTAAATGTCATAATTTAGAGCATTGATGACAGGTTCAGTTTACTATAACACTTTTAGTATACAGATCTATATATAGGCTCAAAAAGAGGGACATCTGAAAGGAATTAAAACTGAGGGACTTGGTTCCAAAGGAGGAAAAGACCCTTTCAATGGGGGGAACTTGGAAGCAGCTATGTATCACCTGATGCCCTGGACATGTTTTGGGGGCCAGGCAAGTAGCTTTTTATAACCTTTAGCCCTGCAGCGGGCAAGCAGCGGGCTCACCTTTCAGGTGACAGCATTCAGACAGCCCGATTGCTTTCGCACAGTCCACCATGGTGCCAGCCTCCGCCCCCCCTAATGTATAAACCTCCCCCCCGCCCGCTATGTCTCCCAGGTTCCGCTTGCCCATCTGTGGGCCCAGGACTGGCTCATTTTGCGCCAGCAGATAGATGGGAGGGAGGAGAGCGAACATGTCTGCTCCCCTCCCCTTCTTGTTCTGACCTGGAAGTGAAGTTATGTCATCACTTCCAGGTCTCCATTCACAGATTTCCTGACCATTGAGGCCGGGAAAGAATGTAATGCAATGTGTTGTACACTGCATTACATTCAGGGGAGCACAGGGGAGACATTGGGGATCTTTTAAACACTGGATGTCTCACTAAAAAATCATCACACAGGGAACTTTTTGTCCACTATGTGATGAAAAAAAAAGTAAAACAAAAATTTTTTTAATAGTAAAAAAATCAAAGTTGCACCCAAGCACATAACATCCCCTCACAAAAAAACTAAATTTGAGGACCCCCCACCCCCACATATACGCACGTACAAAACTAAAAGTATGCACCAGGGCCTGCGCATGAAAATGTTAATTGTGATACACGGTACATATTGTCGCGCATGCCAGAACGAGAGCAATAATTCTAGCACCAGATCTCATCCGTAACACTATACTGATGACCTATAAGGGGCTTTAAAAGAGTCGCCTATAGAATACAGGGTGCTAAGTTTGTCACCATTTCATGAGTGCATGCAAATTTAAGGTTTGACATGTTGGATATCTATTTACCCGGTGGAACCTCATCTTTTATATTTTACAAAAAAATAGGGTAATTTATTGCTTTTTTTGTACCCTAAAACTAATTTAAATTTATGTTTTACTGAAATTTTGCGTTTCCTAGACCTTCGTGGTAATATTGTGCGACAAAACATTTTATTCTCTAGGGTCTTTGCCTTCAGACAATATATAATGTTTGGGGGTTTGTCTAATCAAGCCTAAAATGATTTTTTAAACTGGTGCAAAAAAAATGCAAAAATGGCACTGGCAACGAAATGGATAAAAGATAAGCTGGACACTCCCCTTTCCTGAGGAGCAGCCAATCGGTGCTCATTTTGATCTTAAAAGTCCCAGACATTCCTAACACCACCTCAGATTTAAAAACGGTTTTGGTTAAAACATTTTTTTTCTCTTTTAATCTGAACAAGTAGATTGTCATGCGGGACAAGTAGATTGGGACCAAGATTTAATCCCTGGACAAGTAATTTTTTTTTAAATTTCCACACCCCTGCAAATATAGGTATGGAATGACGACTAATAGATTTAAATGTAAGTAAAATAGTTTCTTGTATTCAAGGGACGATGAACACAACAGTTATTAAAGCACCACCCATGCCTGTGTCTCTTCTGCAACCTCTAACAAGATAAAACTGAGTATACAGTACATTATTGAGTAGAGATTTCACAAGCTTCTTTCTGATGTCAGTATATTTTATACAACTGCTAATATGAAACACATCCTTCTTCATTTTATTGTACTAATTAAAGAGCTACAAGATCTTAATTTATGAAACAGTTACTAAGTGCATGCATGTTCATTAAGGCAGGTCATACATTATTTAATATTTGCAAGCTGTGAGACCAGTTTTAACTTGCCTGTAACAATTACATGCAATGGCTACTGCGCAGACGATCCTGGGTGCTGGATCATGCAACTAGATTTTTCAGCATGCTAGAAAATCTGCTGTGATCAATATTCCATAATTATATAGAATAAGCCACACCCACCTACAAAAGATAAAGTCTCTTTGATCGTACAGTATATCCTTCCACCCTGGAAGTAGACAAATATAAATAGTCTCCGGTCACCCTGAATATAAACCAAATACCCCAATGTTCAATAAAATGTTGCTTTTTCAATATCAATCCATGCACCCTAATAAATCTTCATATAGTCCACCAGTACTTAGTGCTCCATCAATTCTTTGTGTTCATCAAACCAATATGTCCTCTTCTATTCATAGTACCTCTAAGCAAATAAACTAAAGATAGTGCATTATCCTTAGATGCAAATTATATTGGTGCATGTGTATCACCATCAGTATCACTGTGATCCAGGGGCGGACTGACAACTCATGGAGCCCCCGGGCAATAGGAGATCATGGGGCCCTCTGTGTCCCTGCCCACTCAAGCTGCATCCACTCAAATCCCCACCTACATATTACACTGCCCGCAATACATGCGTTTGTCACAGAATTTCTCTACAGTATGCTCAAAATAAATGTTATTACACAAAATAAAGAAAAAAACTTACATTAAAGAGAGCACAACAATGGTACATTTCAAAATGAAGGTTTTAATGAATTTTTCCTTATCCTTCCACTGACACCAATGACAGGGCACTATTCCTCCCACTGACACCAATGATAGGGCACTATTCCTCCCACTGACACCAATGATGTGGCACTATTCCTCCCACTGATACCAATGATGGGGCACTATTCCTCCCACTGACACCAATGATGGGGCACTATTCCTCCCACTGACACCAATGATGGGGCACTATTCCTCCCACTGACACCAATGATGGGGCACTATTCCTCCCACTGACACCAATGATGGGGCACTATTCCTCCCACTGACACCAATGATGGGGCACTATTCCTCCCACTGACACCAATGATGGGGCACTATTCCTTCCACTGACACCAATGATGGGGCACTATTCCTTCCACTGATACCAATGATAGGGCACTATTCCTCCCACTGACACCAATGATGGGGCACTATTCCTTCCACTGATACCAATGATAGGGCACTATTCCTCCCACTGACACCAATGATAGGGCACTATTCCTCCCACTGACACCAATGATGGGGCACTATTCCTTCCACTGATACCAATGATAGGGCACTATTCCTCCCACTGACACCAATGATAGGGCACTATTCCTCCCACTGACACCAATGATGGGGCACTATTCCTCCCACTGACACCAACGATAGGGCACTATTCCTCCCACTGACACCAATGATGGGGCACTATTCCTCCCACTGACACCAATGATGTGGCACTATTCTTCCCACTGACACCAATGATAGGAAATTATTCCTTTCACTGACATGAATGATAAGGCACTATTCATCCCACTGATACCAATGATGGGGCATTATTCCTCCCATTGACACCAACAGTGGGATGCTATTCCTTCCCCTAATACTAAAGATACATGGAGGACATTTCAGGGGGGAATACATTGTAACATGGCAACATGGGGGACATTTCAGGGAGGGGGGAATACATTGTAACATGACAACATGGGGGACATTTCGGGGGGGGGGGGGATACATTGTAACATGACAACATGGGGGACATTTCAGTCGTGAGGAAGACTTTCAAGCCACTGTATATATCACTGATATCTGTACACTGAATGCTATTCCTTATATATAACACTGATATCTATACACTGGGTGACACTCAGTGTACAGATATCACTGTTTTATATAGGGAATATAGAATAGAACACTGCTATTAACCCCTTGCCTACTGGGCACTTATACCCCCTTCCTGCCCAGGCCAATTTTCAGCTTTCAGCGCTGTCACACTTTGAATGACAATTGCGCGGTCATGCAACACTGTCCCCGTATGAAATTTTTAGCATTTTTTTTGAGACAGTAGAGCTTTTTTTGGTGGTAATTAATCCCCTCAGGGTTTTTATTTTTTGCTAAACTAACCAAAAAACCACTGAACATTTTGAAAAAAAAAGTTTTTTTCTTAGTTTCTGTTATAAAATTTTGTAAATGAGTAATTTTTCTCCTTCACTGATGTGCACTAATGAGGCTGCAGTGATGGGCACTGATGGGCATTGATAGGCGGCACTGATGGGCACTGATGAGGACGCACTGGTAGGTGGCACTGATGGGCATTGACAGACATCACTGATGGGCACTGAAAGGCAGTACACATATATAGCACTTATAGGCAGCACTGACTGGCACTGTTAGGTGGCACCGATTGGCAGCACTCATAGGTGGCACTGACTAGCACTGATAGGCAGCTCAGATGGGCACTGATATGTGGCATTAATGTGCATTGGCAGACACTGATATGTGGCATTGATTAGCAATGATATGTGGCATTGATTGGCACTGACAGATGGCATTGACGGACACTGACAGGTGGCACTGATGGGGCTGCACTGATCATCAGGGCACTGATCAGTGCCCTGATGATCAGTGTAGATGTCCCCTCTGAGCAGTGCCGATTGCCAACTCTCCTCTCCTCACCAGCTCTCATCGTGACAGCTGGTGAGGAGAGGAATGCCGATAACCGACATTTCCTTATTTACATGCGATCAGCTGTGATTGGACACAGCTGATCACATGACCGAGCCGACGCCTTCGGCTCTTTCCGCTGATCAGTGATCCGCTGTGTCCCAGGGACACAGTACACCACCGATCGTTGGAGTGGGAGGACATCATATGATGTCCTCCCAGAGCAAGAGAACCGCCGCCCGCCTGTCATTTCCTTATATGGTGGGTGGGAGGCGGTTAAGCTGCAGTGCTGTCAGTGTCACCGGGGTCGGGGGATTACACACTGACCTGCTGCAGGATACAGGGCAGGTCAGCACAACGATGACTCCGCTCTCTTCTCTGGCTGCCCTTCCTGTAGCAGGGATGTGGGACCCGACCCTCTGAGGAAAGGTGTCTGAAGCGCTGCCCCGTTGCAACACTTCCTTTTTTCCTCCTTTCAGCAGCGGATTATCAGGGGATGGACTGAGCCTCTAATGGGGCCCTCTAGTGACCCCAGGCCCTCGGGCAGTGCCCGAATGGTCAGTCTGCCCCTGCTGTGATCACCTATATATCCAGTGATAAGATTCCTCCCCTTGCCCGAATTCGTGAACAATTGCTTTATGTTCCACACTCCTCTAAACACTGTAAATATGTGCCACGGCACACTGCAAACAGTGGTCATACAGTGCAATCAATTAAGTGTGCCACCTGTTAATCTATACACCTTACCAAATCAACAGGTGGTGCAGGCTAAGAAAACCAACAAATAAAGTGCTCCAGGATTCTGCTGCCACTATAAGGTCAGATATCCTTCCTATATTGTGAACCCATGCCACGCCAAGTTTGAATAAGTGGTCAATTTCCTCCGTGGTCTGAATAATGAAGCACCTGTCAACCCATATACCTTACCAGATAGGCAGGTAATGCAGGTTTGACTCAGACCAAATACAAGCTCCAGGTTCTTGCTACCAGCACTCCGAATCTGCGATGAGAATGCCCAGAAAGAAAGTATAATATCAGTGTGGAAAACCTTCTTAAAAGTGTTGTGAATCTTTATTAAAAGTTCTTACATCATTTGCAGAGTATATGCAGCTTTAAAAACAGCCTAATAGCTCACTATCTCCTTATGGCAGTCCAGACCTCATCCAAGATGGCCGCCGTGATACTTCCAGTAGCGTCTGATGTGTTTCGTCACCACGATTTTATCAAAGGATGCGTCCGGCAGACTGCGGCTGGCCATATATACCCTTCAGCTCCTCCCATCCTGGGTAGTCATCGCCATCTTAGGGAAGGGAATAACGCCCTTCTCACCTCTCTACATGTGGATAGATCTACTCCTCCCTTAAGATGACCAAACCAGCTAAACAGGATTGGCGATCTTCCACACCCACTACTGACATCTTGTGGAGGAAAAAGATATCATAAATCTCTACACTGTGTACTGATCGATCCCTAAATGTAAACCTATGCTTCTGCAATTAGCACATTCATATAATACATTAATACTAAAATACATAGCACATGCTAATATCCTATAATACTGGACAGTATCTTTAAAGGGATATCAACCAAATATATTTCATAAAAAGGGGCATATTAAGAGAACATAGAATAAAAAACACAGACCTAACATAAACTTAGCATCCCCCCCAAAAATCAATAAATAGGCAATATATATAAAAACAATATATATATATATATATAAAATAGGCAATATATATATAAAGGTGGATCCCATAAGAGAAAAATACATAAAATAGAACCATATATATTTTATGTATTTTTCTCTTATGGGATCCACCTTTATATATATATATTGCCTATTTTATATATATTGTTATATATATATATTTATTATTTATTGATTTTTTTGGGAGATGCTAAGTTTGTTAGGTCTGTGTTTTTGTGTGTGAATCGGGCCCAAAGCTGGGGGTCGGGCAACAGTCTAAATTGAGAAAGTATGGCATTCCCCCAGAGTGGATGGTATGGGGACCAGTGTCCTGGCTGTAGTAAACGTTTCCTAGTGGCAGTCCAAGCCCTAAGAGTCATCTTGGTAAGGTGTGGCAGGTTGTCATAAGCCTTAGGACCCCGATACACCAGGTTGCCCAGCTCCTGAAGTGAGCCTAGGAGAACTGCCTTAAGAAAAAAACACAGCATTAGTCTGGGAGTGGACAAACCACCACAGGACAGTCACCAGCACGGCTGCCCAGTAGTAAGTCTGAAAACTTTGCAACGCCAAGCTACCACAGTGCTCCAGGAGCTGGAGTGTGGACCAAGCCATTCAAGGTGACATGCCCCCCCCCCCCATAGGAAGGTGCCTACACAGGAGTCTACGTCCTTAAAAAAGGAGCCAGGTGTCCAGGTGGGGCAATTACAAAAAACAGGTGAGCTTGTGTAATAGATTCATCTTGAGAATATTGATATGGCCCAGGAGGTTCGGCGGTAGCGTTCTCCATGAGGCACACCTATCCCTCAGCTGTGTCAGTAGAGGATGAAGGTTAAGCTCAAAAAAGTCCCGGGAATCCCATTTCACTTGAATCCCCAAATATTTAAACTGGTCCACCCACTGCAGTGGGGTAGCCTCTGCCAATGTCTGTGCTCTGGCATCTAAAGGGAATAGATCCAGTTTATACGGACACCAGAGTAACGTTTAAACTCATCAAAAAATAGCCAGGGCTGCCTGCAAGGAGGATCCCGCATGATGAAGGTAAAGAAGCACATCGTCGGCATAGAGTGATATCTCGAGAGAGAGCCCACTTTAAGGCCCTCAACTCAGCTAGAGTATTATTATTATTATTATTATTATTATGGCCAGGGGTTCTAACGGCAGGGCAAAGATGGAGGGGAACAGGGGACACCCTTGTCTAGTGAACTGTTGTAGAGAAAAAAGCTCAGAGAGCCAGCTGTTGGTCCGAATACAGGCCACCGAAGCCTGGTACAGCAAACACAGCCACCTAAGAAACCGAGGCCCAAAACCAAATCTCTTCAGTACCTCCCAGCGGCAGCCCCACTCTACAGAATCGAATGCCTTCTCAGTATCCAAAGAGACAATAATCCTGCGACTGCCATTGGAGTGAGTAGTCAATAGATTAAGGAAAAGTTGGCTAAGATTAATGTCAGTACCCTTGCCAAGCATGAAGCCAGTTTGATCCACCTGAATTACACTCTCTAGGACTTTAGACAGCCAGTTGGCAAGAATTTTGGCTAAGACCTTAGCATCTACATTAAGTAGAGATATGGGCCTGTAAGCCATGTATCGGGGTGGGCTCCCCAGGATACAGTGAAATCACGAACGAGGAAAGCAACCCCAACACCAGCTTTTGCCACAACAGAATTTTACTTAGATGTGGCAAATAAGCACAACCACAAATTCTGGAAACATACAATAAATTTACATACACCCAGCCCAAAGGCTGAGACCCTTGTGCTGCACAGCACGGCGCCTTCTGATGGATGAAGGTAGAAAGTGAAGTAATTTACCTACTGGCGGGCACAACTAAGCTGCCACACCTTACCCGTTATTACCCTAAAAGAGCAGGAATCAGTGTATGGGTGTATGGTATGGGCTAGCCTGTGGTGCAGCACAACAGCTTACAATCTTACACAAATCTACAGTATTCCCCCTCCCATAACTGGTCCTGTAGCACGTGCCTGAGTATTCCTTCTGAGCAAAACGCCAGACTGGCTTGAGTTTGTAGGATTTTATCAGCTCTCCAATGTGAAATGTCACTTTAAGTTGTGGAGTCCTTCCAATAATCAGTAACAATACTTGTGGCCTGACACAGAGACCCTAACTAACTATAGGCCTGGACTCAGTCTCAAGGCGCCAACACTGAAATGAGGTGTGTGCACGATCTTACCGACCCGGGTCTGCTTTTCATCCGCTGGTGACTCTGAACAGAACAAATGTCTCTCCAACAAGCATGCAGTCTTTCCGTATATGTTGCTTAGTTCCTCTGCTTTCTTCAGCCTTCCTGGCAGCAATCTCATCAGCTTCCTGGCAGCAATCTCATCAGCTTCCTGGCAGCAATCTCTGGTTACTGAGGGGTGCTCTCACACCTGGATGTCATCAGATTCTCAGCTCACACAGCCCCCCTCATTCACCATTCTCCAGAACATGGTTGCTCTCTCTCCTCTCTGTGAAAACTCCACCTCTTCATGAATATAGAAATCTTTATGCAGTCTGAGTCTGTGTTAGAAAAACAGTGACATCTTGTGGCTAAACTGCAGAATGTCAGTCAAAACATTTAATTTACTCCACACAAGCAGTATTCAAACAATGAGAGCTGTTTCCCCATCTCACAGGCCTATAAGAGACACATTTGTAAACATTTAAATGCTGTGTAACCATATAAAGTACTTCTTGCTTACACAGAAAAGGAAGTGAGGGTGTCAGGAATCTAGGAATGACCAGAAAGGTGTGGACTGACACAGGGAAACGCAGGTTTCAGGTATAGTATAATAATACAGGTTATTATTAGCCACCCAGATATATATATATATATATATATATATATATATATATATATATATATATATAAATAAACGCACAGTGAACAAACCAACCTTCCACTAATCTTAGTAGGTGCAGGAACACAGGCGTAGTCAGGGCTGGAGAGGTGGAACGGTCAGGCCGGCCGTAGGGTTCTGTAATGACCGTTTGGTGGTACCTCTAGTGGTCCCCAGGGCAGGATTCCCCAGGACGCAGAGTCTAAGTCCCAATCTGCTTATTCACCAGGGCCCCTGATGGTGGGGATGGACTTGGAGCAGACAGGAACCAGGTCGCGGCCCCTGAGTACACCTGCTAGTGGTAGAGGGATCCGCCAGAGGTATGTGCAGGTACGGCTGGATCCGTGCAGGATGGATGGATGGCAGAGTAGTTAGCGTGGTCAGACGGGCCAAGTCAGCAACGTGCGGGCAGCAAGGTACCAAAAGGAGCAGGCAGAGAATGGTCAAGGTCACAAGCCGGGTTCAGTAACTCACGGACAGCGCGGTACAGGGGATCAGGCAGAAGGATGGTCAGGCAAGCCAGGGGTTCAACAGGAGACGGTCAGCAGAGGTCAGAATCAAGCCGGGTCAGCAACAAAGCAGGAACACAGGATACCAGGTACAGAGGCTCATGGGAAAACATACACCAAGGCCCAGAGCACAGGCCTGGTCATGCCTTAAATACACCTTTTTGCAATCAGCCCCAGGTTTAGCTGATTGCTCGTGTGAGCTTCTGGCTGCTGAGAGCACCCGCTGGTCAGCTCTGGTACTGCAGCCCACACGGCAGGTGAGTCCCACCACCAGTGCTGAGTCCATTCCTGACAGAGGGAACATCTTCCCAATCCTGAACATACTGCCCACCAGGGGCGGACTGACCATTTGGAAACTCAGGCACTGCCCGATGGCCCAGGGTCAGTAGGGGGCCCCAGGAGATGCCCCTGGTACCTTTTTCATAGGCTTTTTTGAGTTTGGGCAAGGACACGGGGCCCCATGATCCCCTATTGCCCGGGGGCTCCATGAGTTGTCAGTCCACCCCTGCTACCGTCATGGCCTCCACACTACTGTCCTGCACATAATGCCCACTGTCACATCATTCACACTCCTCTCCTGCACATACTACCCTCTATTATACCCTCTGCACACCTCCCCTGCACATACTGGCTACCATATACCTTTTGCACGCTCTTCTGCACATACTGCCTTCTGTCATACTATCTGTACTCTTCTCCTGCTCAAAAAAAATTTAAATGAACACTTTGAAAACATATCAGATCTTAATGGGGAAAAATATCATGCTGGATATCTATACTGATATGGACTGGGTAATGTGTTAGGAACGTAAGGATGCTCCATCGTTTGATGGAAATGAAAATTATCAACCTACAGAGGACTGAATTCAAAGACACCCCGAAAATCAAAGTGAAAAAAAATAAGCAGCAGGCTAGTCCATTTTGCTGAAATTTCATTGCAACAACTCAGAATGGTACTCAGTAGTTTGTATGGCCCCCACGCGCTTGTATGCATGCCTGACAATGTTGGGGCATGTTCCTAATGAGACGACTGATGGTGTTCTGGGGTATTTCCTCCCAGATCTGGACCAGGGCATCACTGAGCTCTTGGACAGTCTGAGGTGCAACCTGGCAGCATCGGATGGACCGAAACATGATATCCCAGAGGTGTTCTATTTGATTTAGGTCAGCCAAGTGTGGGGGCCATTCAATGGTATCAATTCCCCATCCTCCAGGAACTGCCTGCATACTCTCACCACATGAGGCCGGGCATTGTCGTGCACCAGGAGGAACCCAGGACCCACTGCACCAGCATAGGGTCTGACAATGAGTCCAAGGATTTCATCCCAATACCTAATTGCAGTCAGGGTGCCATTGTCTAGCCTGTAGAGGTCTATGCATCCCTCCATGGATATGCCTCCACAGACCATCACTGACCCACCACCAAAACAATCAAGCTGAATGATGTTACAGGCAACATAACATTCTCTACGGCTTCTCCAGACCCTTTCACGTCTGTCACATCTTCTCAGGGAGAACCTGCTCTCATCTGTGAAAAGCACAGGGCGCCAGTGGCGGACGTGCCAATTCTGGTGTTCAATGTCAAATGCCAATCAAGCTCTATGGTGCTGGCCAGTGAGCACAGGGCCCAGTAGAGGATGTCAGAGCCTCAGGCCACCCTCATGAAGTCTGTTTATGATTATTTGGTCAGAGACATTCACACTAGTGGTCTAGTGGAGGTCATTTCTAGGGCTCTGGCAGTGCTCATCCTGTTCCTCCTTGCACAAAGGAGCAGATACAGGTCCTTCTGATGGGTTAAGGACCTTCTACGGCCCTGTCCAGCTTTAGAGTAGTTGCCTGTCTCCTGGAATCTCCTCCATTCTATTGAAACTGTGCTGGGAGACACAGCAAACCTTCTGGAAATGGCACGTATTGATGTGCCATCCTGGAGGCATTGGACTGCCTGTGCAACCTCTGTAGGGACCAGGTATCGCCTCATGCTACCAGTAGTGACACTGACCCTAGCCAAATGCAAAACTAGTGAAAAAACAGAAAAGATAAGTATGGAAAAAAATGTCAGTGGCCTCCACCTGTAAAACCATCCCTGTTTTGGGGGTCATCTCATTGTTGCCCACCTAGTGCACCAAAGCACCTGAAACTGATTAACAACCCCCTCTGCTACTTAACTGACCAGATCAATATCCCAGGAGTTTATTTGACTTGATGCTATACTCTGATTAAAAAGCGTTCATTTATTGTTTTTGAGCAGTGTATTACCCCATCTCTAACCTTCTGTTCCTCCCCAGCAGGTACAGTATTTCCTACCATCATACCCTCCACGTTCCTCACCAGCACATATTTCCCCATTCCATACCCTCTGCTTTCCTCTACTGCTCAATATCCCTGATGTCAGGCCCTCTGTACTACTTTCTGGCACATACTGTCTTCCATCCAGGGGCGGACTGACAACCTACTTTTATATCCTCCACATACTGTATCTTACTTACACAAAACAGGAAGTAAGGGAAAACCTTCCCAACAGAGACACAGGCTTGGTGTGTGTGTGTCCCCCAGCCAAGAAACCTGCCAGCTACTGCTGTGAATTAGGCTGGCTGTGACAGAGACAGGGGAGGCTGCTTCCCCATGTCATACCCTCCTCACTCACTTCCTACATATACTGCCCCATGTTATGTACTATGCACTCCTCTCCTGTACTTACTGCCTTCTGTCATACAATCCACACTCCTCTCCTTCACTTACATGGGCGTAGATAAGGGGGGGTCAAGAGGTTTGACCCCCCCCAGAGGAGAGTTGCCAACCATCTCTGCAGCCCTCGAGGTTTCCACTCGCCTGTAAGTGGAAATAAGGTGGGGGCAAGCAGTACTGGGACTAGGGCTGTGTGGGAAGGGTGGCAGTGGGTGGCAATGACAAGCAGTGATCTTCTGTATGGCTTTCAATGAAGCAGCTGGAAGCCATGGGAGGGAGAGGAGGAGAAATAGCTTTCAGTTGATTCATTGAAAGCCATACAGGAGATCGCTGCTTGTCATTGCCCCCACCACTGCACACAACATACCTGATCGGTCCATTTTCTATCTGCCCCTCCACCGCTGCAGCTGCTGCTTTCTTCTCAGTGGCCAGCCCCTCCCTCCATCCTCCGCACCAATAGGGGAGAGGGGAGAGGAGAGAGGCTGTATCTGCTCTGCCTCCCCCTGTGCCCGTCCACACTCCAGTCCGTGCAGCTTCAGAGGAGGTGTAGGCAAGAAATTGAACACAGAGCAGCCGACGGTTCTAATGCATCTGACTGAGTGATGTGAGCAGGGCCACTGTTAAGGGGGTAACCCTGGACCTCCTGTAGGGGGAACGACCCCATCAGCTGCAGAGGGGGGCCAGGGTAGCTGACAATTCCATCCGCAACTGCTAAATTCCATTGTTAGCCTCCTATCATTCTATCAACACAGTGGCTCAGTGTTGTGATGTTAGAGGTGCTCCTGCTCTGCTCCACAAGTCTGACACTTTCAAGTTTCCTTCTGTTTATAGTTGATTGCAACTTTGTTTCTCTCCTCTCCCCTAGACTGCTGATCCCTTTCTGTTCACTGATACAAATCTCTCTCCCTATACAACTTGAGTTGGTTGTTCATGTGGCTGGTGTCACCTGTTACACTATGGGGACACAGCAGCTGTATGAACACAGGTTTTAATCTGACAGGTGTGCAGGCATGGGGAAGTGGCCCTGAATGCTCACAGTCTGTGTTCAGGGCTGTAAACCTGCACCCATATGCTTGTCAAATTAGGACCTGCAGCATTTCTATAGTGTAACATAGGTTGCCTGCAAACAGCTCCAAGCGGCTCTAGCCACATAAATAAACCACTGATTCACACTCTACATGCCACAGCAAACCATCTGAATGAGACCCAAGGCCTCAATTACACATACAGCTTTATTTATTAACTCAGTACAGTTTTATCATTTAGATTTAAGAGGAATTTTGTTGGGATTGTGTCCATTAATAATGTTTATTAGTGTATTTTTACCATAAATATAATTTTGATATTTTCTCTGGCGATGGGGGGGGGGGCCCTGTCAGGTAAGCTGTATGAGGCCTCGTGATATCTAACAGCGACCCTGGATGTGAGTCCCACCTCCCTTCCTTCCACCCACCCCTTCCTCCCTCCCTTCCTTCCGCCCCTCCCTTTCTTCCACCCGCCCCTTCCTTCCTTCCACCCACCCCTCCCTTCCTTCCATCCCTCCCTTTCACCCACCAACCCCTCCCTTCCTTCCTTCCACCTACCCCTTCCTTCCACACACCCCCTCCCTTTCTTTCTTCCATCCATCTCTTCCTTCCTTCCACCCCTTCCTTCCTTCGGCCCACCCACCCACCACTCCCTTCCTTTCTTTCATCCATCCACCTCTTCCTTCCTTCCACTCACCCACCCCTCCCTTACTTTTTTTCATCCACCTCTTCCTTCCACCTACCCCTTTCTTCCGTCCACCCACCCCTCCCTCCCTTCCTTCCAAAATTGAACACAGAGCAGCTGACAGCTCTTATGCATCTGACTAAGTCAGGGGTGGGCAACTGTGGCCCTCCATCTGTTGTAGAACTACAAGTCCCATGAGGCATTGCAAAACTGACAGTTGCAAGCATGACTCCCAAAGGCAGAGGCATAACGGGACTTGTAGTTCACTAACAGCTGAAGGGCCACAGTTGTCCACCCCTGGACTAAGTGATGTGAGTCCCACCTCCCTTCCTTCCACCCACCCCTTCCTTCCTTCCACCCCTCCCTTCCTTCTTTCCACCCCTCCCTTTCTTTCTTCCTTCCACCCGCCCCTTCCTTCTTTCCACCCCACCTCCCTTTTGTCCTTCCACCCACCCCCCCCTTCCAACTACTCCTTCCTTGCACACACACCCTCCCTTTCTTCCATCCATCCACCCCTTCCTTCCTTCCACCCACCCACCCCTCCCTTCATTTCTTCCATCCACCTCTTCCTTCCACTTACCCCTTCCTTCGGTCCACCCACCCCTTCCTTTACTCCACCCACCCTTCCCTCCCAAACTTCCACCCACCCCTCCATTCCTTCCATGCAGCTTCAGAGGTTGTGTGGGCAGCAAATTGAACACAGAGCAGCCGACAGATCTGATGCATCTGACTGAGTGATGCGAGTCCCACCTCCCTTCCTTCCACCCACCCCTCCCTTTCTTCCTTTCACCCCTCCCTTCCTCCCACCCCTCCCCTTCATTCTTTCCACCCCTCGCTTCCTTCCTTCCACCCACCCCTCCCTTTCTTCCTTCCACGCACCCCTTCCTTCCTTCCACCCACCCCTCCCTTTCTTATTTCCACCCACGGCTCCATTACTTCCACCCACCCCTTCTTTCCTTCCACCCACCCCTCCCTTTCTTCCACCCACCCCTCCCTTTCTTCCTTCTACACACCCCTCCCTTCCTCCCATCCACCCCTTCCTTCCTCTCACCCACCCACCCCTTCCTTCCTTCCACCCCTCCTTTCCTTCCTTCCACCTACCCCTTCCTTCCACCCACCCTTCCCTTACTTTCTTCCACCCCCCTTTCTTCCTCCCACCCACCCCTCCTTCCTTCCATCCACCCTTTCCTTCCTTCCACCCACCCCTCCATTCCTTCCGTGCAGCTTCAGAGGATGTGTGGGTGGGAAATTGAACATAGAGCAGCCAACAGCTCTGATGCATAGGACTGAGTGATGTGTGTCCCACCTCCCTTCCTTCCACCCACCCCTCCTTTTCTTCCTTCCTTCCACCCACCGCTTTCTTCCTTCCTTCCACCCACCTCTCCCTTTCTTCCTTCCTTCCACCTCTACCTTCCTTCCTTCTACCCATCCCTCCCTTCCATCCACCCACCCCTCCCCTCCCTCCACCCACCCCTCCCCTCCTTCCACCCCTCTCTTCCTTTCACCCATCCCTCCCTACCTTCTACCCACCACTTCCTTCCTTCCATCCATCCCTTGCTTCCTTCTTTCTTTCCTTACTTCCACCCACCTCTCCCTTCCTTCCATCCACCCACCCCTCCCTTCCTTCCACCCACCCCTTCATACCTTCCTTCCTTCCACCCACCCTCCCCTTCCTTCCACTCACACCTCCCTTCTTTCCTACCACCCCTTCCTTCCTTCCACCCACCCCTCCCTTCCTTCCACCTACCCCTAACTTCCACCCACCACTCCCTTTCTTTCTTCCATCCGCATCTTCCTTCCTTCCACCCGCATCTTCCTTCCTTCCACCCACCCACCCTTCCCTTTCTTCAATCCACCTCTTCCTTCCACCTACCCCTTCCCTTCCTTCCATCCACCCTTCCTTTATTCCACCCACCCCTCCATTCCTTCTGTGCAGCTTCAGAGGATGTGTGGGTGGAAAATTGAATAGCTCTGATGCATCTGACTGAGTGATGTGAGTCCCACCTCCTTTCCTTCCACTCACCCCTCCCTTTCTATCCTTCCATTCACCCTTTCCTTCCTTCCTTCCACCTCTTGCTTTCTTCCACCCCTACCTTCCTTCCACCCACTCCTCCCCTCCCTCCCTTCCATCCCCCCTTCCTTCCTTTCACCCATCCCTCCTCTCCTTCCACCCACCCCTCGCTTCATTCCTTCCTTCCACCCACCCCACCCTTCCTTCCACCCCTTCCTGAGTGGTGTGAGTCCCACCTCCCTTCCTTCCACCCACCCCTCTTTTTCTTCCTTCCTTCCACCAACCCCCTCCCTTTCTTTCTTCCTTTCACCCACCCACCCTTTCTTTCCTTCCTTCCACCCACCTCTCCCTTCCTTCCACCCCCCCTCCTTCCTTGCACCCACCCCTCCCCTCCTGCCACCCACCCTTCCTTCTTTTCATCCCGCGCTTTCTTCCTTCTACCCCTCCCTTCCTTCCACCCACCCCACCCTTCCTTCCACCCACCCACCCCACCCTTCCTTCCACCTCACCCTTCCTTCCTTCCACCCATTCTTCCTTCCTTCAAGGGAGAGAAGTTGGTGTGTGTTTGTGGGGGGGGGGGGGAATATCTACAGCCCTGTTTGTAGCAATCATGCACACAGAGATGGACGCGGTCATCCATTTTGCTCCAAACCCTCCATCTTGTATCTCTCTCTCCCTCTTTCCTCATCCCCTCTCCCTCTCTGTTGAGTGACATGTGGTCTGTCTGATGCAGAGTTCAAAAAGGCACCAAGGCCCAGCAGGAGAGCTCATGGCTATAAACCCCAATTAGCCTGGCACCCATATGTCTGCAAGACTCTTGCTGGAGAAGGATCGTAAAGCCATAAACCAAGTCCTTCACTGAGTTCAAAGACATTCCAGATAAGCCATAAAGCAGACATCACATTCAAGACCCACTTTCCCTATGATTACATATCTTGGAATATGAGAGACTTACATAAAAACCAGGCATATATTCAGACCGCTCACTTTAATACAAGTCGCCTGATAGGTTACACCCCCTAGCTGACAGCTACAGGAGAGCAGAAAATTATATCTCCTTAACCATCCCAGCAGGTATGTCATATTTCATACCTAGACGTTCAGCAGATGATTCTGCGTATTAATCTACTCGTGGATAGAATGTTATATGTATCCAGGGAAAGTTATTGCCCTGATATCAACTTGTGAGGGATTTTGGTTCTAGCTGGGGCCTCCGTCCACAACTCCCTCCCCAAATGAGGCGATTGGTTCTCTGCTTTAAGGAGACACCCTGCTGAGTTCCTAGAAAAAAGGTTGTTAAGCTAAGCTAAGCTGAGTCGTGTTAAGTTGAAGATTCTCCCTGGCAACATCAGAACCAACTTTGGGAGATAAAGCACCCTTTTGGCTCAGGAAACTTGAAAGCTGCTGAAACCAAGGCTTTTGGCAAGTACTTTATCTAAATTGCTTTCTGTTATCTTTTTGCTGTGTTATTGCTCTCTGTGTATTTATATATATATATATATATATATATATATATATATATACACATATATATATATATTGGCTACATCTTTTCTGTAAATATTTTTATTGCACCCTTTTGACCTTTTAGTATTAAATCTTACTTTCTAAAAGTGTTGAACTGTTTCTAAAGCTCTTTAATGCAAAGAACCCGTCTCTGAAGAGCGCTACTGTGTGTGTGTTTTAAACTTCGGTATATCTCTGCCTGCGGTGACAGTGGTATGCCGACGCTTTTGCAAGCATCATAGTGTTATTGCAGAGTTTCCTCTTTCTCTGTACAAAAAGGAGGTGGTGGCAGTGTGAGGGGTTAATTGCGTAATTAACCTGATCCAGTAACAATCGCTCCCAGGTTGCAAGTACACAGATTGTGGTCCGTTAGCTGGAAAATCTTTGTGCAGGGTGCAGCTGGGCGTGGCATTGTTACGCACGTGACAGCGCAGTTTTAGAGTGGCTAGTCCTTCGGTCACGAGTTTGGTGAGAAGGGCTGGGGTCTGACACCGCGATCATCACACTGTTAATGTACTGCTCCTTGTCATATTGTACACACTCCTCTCCTGCACTCACTGCCCCATGTCATTCCCTCCATACTCCTCTCCTGCACTTACTGGCCCATGTCATATCCTACACACTCCTCTCCTGCACTTACTGCTCCATGTCATAATCTGCACACTCCTCTCCTGCACTCACTGCCCCATGTCATTCCTTTCCTACTCCTCTCCTGCATTCACTGCTCCATGTCATTCCCTCCATAGTCCTCTCCTGCACTTACTGGCCCATGTCATATCCTACACACTCCTCTCCTGCACTTACTGCCTCATGTCATACCCTCTACTCTTTCACTGCATATATGTCACCATGTTATATGCTATGCACTCTTCTACATGTGCTTCCCTTTGTCATACCCTCCTCACTCGCTTCCTGCACATACTGCCTCATGTTATATACTATGCATTCCTCTCCTGTACTAGCTGAACCCCCCCAGAAAAAAAACAATATCTACAGCCCTGTTAACTTACTGCTCCATGTCATATTGTACACACTTCTCTCCTGCACTTACTGCTTCATGTCATATTCTACACACCCCTCCCCTGCGCTTACTGCCCCATGTCATATCCTACACACTCCTCCCCTGCACTTATTGTCCCACGTCATTCCCTTCATACTTTTCTCCTGCACTTGCTGCCCCATGTCACACCCTCCATACTCCTTTCCTATACTTACTCTCCCATATCATATCCTACACACTAATCTTCTGCACTTACTGCCCCATGAAAAACAACCCCACACCATAACCCCCCCTCCAGCAAACTTTACACTTGGCACAATGCAGTCAGACAAGAACCATTCTCCTGGCAACCCCCAAACCCAGACACGTCCATCGGATTACCAGACAGAAGTGTGGTTTCTCACTCCAGAGAACATGTCTCCACTGCTCTAGAGTCTACTGGAGGTGTGCTTTACACCACTGCATCCAATGCTTTGCATTGCTCGTGGTGATGTAAGGCTTGGATGCAGCTGCTCGGCCATGGAAACCCATTCCATGAAGCTCTCTATGCACTGTTGTTGTGATAATTTGAAAGGCATATGAAGGCCTTCAAATTGGAGGTCTTTAGCTAATGGCTCTGCAGACGGTGACTTCTGTGCACTTCAGCATGTGCTGACCCCGCTCCGTCATTTTGCATGGCCTACCACTTCGTGTCTGAGTTGCTGTTGTTCCCAGTTGCTTCCACTTTGTTACAATATCACCATTGGCCGATTGTAAATTTAAAAATTCTCGTAAGACAGCATACAATTATGTAATGTATTTTTTCATTTCTGAGCATGCATGGTCTTGGTCACTCAATTTTATATGGACAATTACTGTACTGATTATATGAAAATCATTCTGTTATCATAAAAATGTGTGTTTGTCCCTTCAGGTAATTTTGCATGAACTGTTGTGATCGATTCTCGCAAGCTGTATACTAACAATCAAATTATCAGACGATCGCGCCGAAATCTGGTTCTATTTGTACGATATTCTCATTGTGTGTACCATGCTTTATACATTTTGTTCTATGTCCTACACTCCTTACGATTCTCCCACCTTTCCTTATCTTTAGCTGTGATTAGGTCTCTCCCCCACCTACGCATGGGAATCATATATTCACACCACAGAACAGTACCATAAATGTGGGTTGAGGTCATTTTTTTAATTTTGTTTAATTCCACGTGAAGACTCTGATCCTGTGTTCTTTAATATACTCCAATAAAGAGATTTTACAGGTACATAAAAAAAGTTATATTTTATATTTCAATAGTTTTTATTAAACAATTTTATAAATAATACAATACTCAACGTCCCGTCAGAACAGAAATTAAAATAGGATTATCCGTCATAAAATACATGACCAGAGATAAAGAACTCTGTAGAGGGGTTATCGGGAAGTCCAAACCAAAGCTACATATTCTTTAAATGACACATGTGAGAGACTGGCACAGCGGTAGGGAAGGGAAAAGGGTGGGGACTGGGGGAAAAAAAAAAAAACAGGAAAAGAAAAGGTAGGAAATGAGGTTGGAGGAGGAAGGGAAAGTACCACTGTCCATAAACCTAGAAGCACCTAAAGAATGGCTGTCATGCTAAGCAGGACAAGAGTTATAACGTCTGCTAAAAATACGTACGGTCTATTCTAATTTATAAAATAAGAGTAATAGAAAATAGCAAGAAAAGAAGAGAGAAAAAAAAACAGAAAAAGAAGAGGGTCATGGTGGGGGACACTAAGGCATAGAAATATACTGGATCCACGGATCCCACGTTTTGTCAAAAATGTTGGTGTTATTGTGTAGTATACAGGTGAGTTTGTCATTGATCATAATCCAGTTTAATTTATTCTTAACAAAGTCAAGTGGGATAATCGGTGGCTTCCAATGTCTAGCTATAGTAATTCTCGCTGCCAACATGTAGGTGATCAATTTACGGGACTGCTTAGAAACATTATCTGGAAATTTATGAAAGAGGACCGTTTCCAGGGATCTGTAAATATTTACCCCATCACCAAATGAATGAAGTTAAACATGCAAATCCAAAATCTGGTTGCCAGCGGACATTGCCACCAGATATGAAACATAGAGCCAACCTGGCCACAACGTTGAAAACAGATTTCTGAAGTAGATGGATGCATCCTTGCAATCCGAGTAGGAACCAAATACCACCTTAACAACATTTTATAATTAGCTTCAATTAAAGTAGTATTGATGGAAACTTTAGAAAGTGCCAGGGCAATATCTTGCCAATCTGAAAGGTCATAGTGGAAATTCAGGTCACTTTTCCAATACTCCATATAGGGAAGTTTACTATTCGGATCAGTGAGAACATACACTGTGGAGACATGGCCTCTAGAGAAGTCCCTACTCTGACATGAGAGTTCAAAGTTGGTAAGTAAGAGTGGTTCATCCAATAACCTAAGTTTCGAGTGGATAAATGAAGCAATTTGAAGATATCTAAAAATTTTGGAAGCAGCATTTGCAAACTTATCTTTAAAATACTGTAAATAGTGCATTCGATCACCCTTAATATATTTCCCTATTCGCAACAATCCTTTATTGATCCACCATTGAAAAGGGGCAATCACTAGACCAAGTACAAATTCAGGATCGCAAAAGGTCAGAGCTAAAGGTGTATGCGGAGAACCCAATGAATTGCGATGTCATACTCTGTTCCAGACCGTCAACGAATGCGACAAAGTAGGGCATAATATAGGAGGGCGTAGTAGATTGGGATGCCAAAGTAATGAGCCTATAGCTAGGGGATGGCAAGAGAGAGACTCAATTGAAACCCAGGAAGGGTTGGGTCCCTTAGCCGTGGTATAGGACAACTGGTTAATTTGAGCAGATTGGAAATACACTTGCAGATTAGGAAGGCCAATCTCCCCTCGCAGTTTAGAAGCATATAGTGTCTTTTGACTCAACCAAGGTCATCTATTTTTCCAAACAAAGCAGAGAACCCCAGTTTCTATGTGCTGCAGCTTCCATCCTGGAATTTGTATTGGTAAGGTTCTAAAATAGTATAATAATCCGAAATCAGCGGTGAAGTAATATACATAAGGACATCATTAGCAAAATGGGCACATTTATGTTCTTGTCGTCCACAACTGATGCCATGTATTTGAGGATGGGAATGAATTGCCATAGCTAAGGGTTCTGTTGCCAAGGCGAAAAGCAATGGGGAAAGTGGACAACCTTGTCTAGTGCCACATTGAATTGTAAACACAGGGGTTGTATAACCTCTAGTAGAAACTTGTGCCAAGGGAGTATCATAACAAATGCAATAAAGCAAGGAACGCAGGGCCAAATCCGAATACTCCCAAGTCAAGCTATCAAAGGCTTTATGGAGGTCTAAAGAAAGAAGCATAAGCTCCCTGGAAAGAGGAGCATCCCAGTTAGAGCAGAAATCAGATCAATAGACCGGCGAATCTGATCCAATGTCTGATGACCTGAGATAAAACCTGATTGGTCTTTATGAATATATTGTGACAAAAACCGAATTAAGGCATAAAGCCAGATGTTTAGTTGGAATTTTCAGGTCACAACTATTAATTAAAGAAATGGGGTGATAGTTGTGAACATCAGTAGAGTCTTTGTTAGGTTTGTGAATGACACTGATATACGCTTAAAAAGTTATATTTTAAAAGTAAAAAGCTAACAAGTGATACTCAGGGCAAGTCAGCGCATATTTTGACTTGAACGAAAGCACACATCTCCTGGCATTGCACAACAGAGACAACAATATCTGGCAGCATTAGTAATCACATGATTAGCTCCCATCACTGAATGACACATTTCTCTACACAGTATATTATTACTTATCCTTTTACAAGCATCACGTCAAGGCAGATGCTAAGGCAACTTTGTTTTCATAAGAACCAAACCAAAGGAAAACAAATGATACCAAGGTCCAAGGTGGAATGAAGACGAGGGAGTATTTCTTATTTACATAACTGATATGGTTTGCTTTTGTTTCTGAGTAAAGATTACTTCTATTAATTAATAGTGACACATTAAAGGAAAAATTCGGCTGGCTCATTTGGCTGTACTTCTGTGGATCACAGGAATACAGTTCGTTCTGCACTCCTGTGACCCATTTTCAGCCGACAGTGGGCTGAAGTCAAAGAGCTGCTCCTGGCTGGGGAAGGATCACAACCACCTGGCTCAGCCTCTCAGCGATCCGCCAAGAGCCTGAGCCAGCCTCTTCCACCCCCTCAACAGCCCAGTGCTCCAGTGATGAGCGCTGGAGGGGGGTAGAGCAGACAGCCGGAGACTGACAGGGCTCTCTACTTGGCCAGGAGAACTGAGCAATCAGGGGTGTTTGATTGCTCAGTTTTCAGACTTAGAGCCGGTGGGTTTAATGTGTCACTATTAATTAATAGAAGTAATCTTTACTCAGAAACAAAAGCAAACCATATCAGTTATGTAAATAAGAAATACACCTAGGTAAGTATGATTTAAAAAAAAAAAAAAAAAATCCAAAACTTCTCTTAAATATCCCATATATCCCATCCCAATTGACAGAATTACAGGCTTCTTTCATTGTAGTACAGCTGAGTACTTGCTGCTCACCCTGTACAGTTTGAGGTTTTTTTTTTGGGGGGGGGGGGGATTATGTACTTCATACTTACTGTACTGGTTTGGAATCCATATATCTAGAAATGAACCGCTAGCAGAGTAGGGTGACAGCGGGAACAATTCACGAAAGTTTATAGCATGCAATATTAGTGTCACACTACCTATTTGCATAAATTATTGCGCAAGTGTGTGTATGTGATACTTTAAGAGCCAATTAATAAATAAAAATATACCAAGTATGAGATAAATAATGACAGCTTAGCTTCATTAAAGCCGTAGTAAACATAGCAAAAATGAAATATATTGCAGTGTATCAATCATTAGATGTGGTGGCTGCATTATTTTTTTTAGGCTTTTTTCCCTTCTGTTTTAACCTGGTCATCTGGCCAGTAACACACCTACCTCTTGTATTAGAGTGCTCCCGTTCTGAATAAAGGAGCAGAGACCTTTAGATGGCAGCATTGTCAGTCTGGGGGGGAGAGGAGTGTTAGATGGACTAGCAGATTTAAATACACCAACAAATTGAAACCAGACTTCAGTAAACACTGTATAAGCAATTACAGCAACACATTTTCATTCTGGGATAAAGGTTTTGCATAAATAAATAAAAAACTGATCACTGTAAGCACCCCTGTCAGTGTTGAATAATTTGTCTCAACCCTCCAACTGCTACATCTGAAGGACAGCTTGTTCTGTTGAAAAACAACAGACTTACTGGTCAAATCACCAAGTAAGAATAAAAGAAAAACAAAAAAGAAAACCAATACAGCCATCACATCTAATAAATGGTAAGCTGAAATATAATAAATATTTGCTTTGGGGTTTAAAACTGCTTTAAAGTCAATTCACTGAAAAAAATGTAACAGTTGTGTTCTTAAGTTTGCATTCCCTTGGAGAATTGGTAATAGTGTGTACCATTTTTAAAGAAAACATGAGTGAACAGGCAAAACACATTTCTTTTATTTCCTATGGGATTCATATTTAACTGTAGGTCATAACAGAATGCACAATCATAAACAAAACATGGCAACAAGTAAACAAATGAAATGCCCCCTGTTCAAAAGTCTGCATACCTTTAGTTCTTAATACTGTGTATTGCCCCCTTTAATGCCAGCATGCAGTCTTTTGTAATAGTTGTCTATGAAGCCCCAAATTCATGCAGGTGGTATAGCTGCCCATTTGTCTTGGCAAAATGCCTTCAGGTCATGCAAAGTCTTTGGTTGTCTTGCATGAACCTCACGTTTGAGATTTTCTCAGAATGGCTCAGTGAGGAGACTATAATGGCCAATGCAGAACCTTCACTTTTTTCTGCTCTAACCACTGGAGGGTCAACCTGGCCATGTGCTTAGGGTCAGTATCATGCTGGAAAGTCCAAGAGCATTCCACGTGCAGCTTTCATGCAGAAGAATGTAAATTGTCTGCCAGTATTTTCTGATAAAATGCTTCAATCTTCTTGCCATCAGTTTTCACAAGATTCCCCATGCCTTTAGAGCTCACTCACCCCCAAAACATCAGTGAGGCACCACCATGCTTCACAGTAGGGATGGTATTCTTTTGATTATAGGCCTTGTTGACCCCTCTCTAAACATTGCGCTTATGGTTGTGACCATAAAGCTCCATTTTTACCTTAATGCAGAGAATGCATTCATGCTAAAAAATGGTTTTAACTTTAGAGCCACTTTAAAACTTAAGTTTAGTTAAATTTTTTTAAATCAGCTCAAAGGACTAATATTAACAAAGAAGGGTGCCTTGTACCCATATGTGCGGTCTTCGTTTAAATCTTTCATTCTTCCGCCCCCCCCCCCCCCCATTCCCCCTGCAGCGGTAATCTTCCAGAGCTCTGGGGATTAATATGAGTTGCTTACGTGCAGCTCAGTGTGAGAATTTTGGGCAAAGCAAAGATGACTGAATTCCCTCACATGCACAGGAGTGACGTTATCTCGGCTCTGCCAATGGAAATGGCCAGCAATCAATACCCAGAAGATACCTGATTGAATATGTCAGCATCTGGCAGGGAGACCTAGGGATCACAGTGCTGGGGAACAGGTGAGTATAGTTCTATCTTAAAGTATGAGGGTTAAAGAAGAAAATAGGGAAAAGGAAAAAGAGATTGGGGGGGGGTTGTTGGCATTTTATTCCCATTTCCTATCTAGTTACATGCATTATGATATAACAAAATAAAACTGCTCTGTTCTATCACAATGCCATCTATAAATGCTCTGAATACACGCAGGGTGTTACTCGAGAATATACATATATACAAGTAATTAAGATTAATAAGCATGGGGCATTATTATCAAAGGTGTGTTAGGGTGTAGTCTAGGACTGCCACTGTAAAAGAAAAAATGTTTAACTTCTTTGCTGCTGAATATTTAGTGCAGTGTTTACTACATATAAAATGACTTCATTGCTGGAGGGACAGAAGGGTTGCACAATCTCCAATACAGACCCATGTGCCAATTGTCATTAGCAGGAAAATATCCTTGTTCAGGAAATCCAAAAGACAGTTGTCATATTTCAGAACGTGGTAACAAGCACAAGGACATGATGCCAACTGAATCACAACTGAGCTTTGAAGTATTAAATATACAACACCAAACAGCATGTCATTTTTTTGTAATTTATTTCTTAAAAATTAGCCACTTTTTCTAACATAAATTGGAATAGTTAAAATGCTGGTGACTGTTTGTGGTACTTTTGGTAGCTCCTTTTCCTGGCAACAAATAACAAAGTACCTAAGATAAGTTAATAAAAAAAAAAGAAGATATTTTGCTGTGTTCAGCCACATCTACAACTTTTCCTAGTTGTGAATGACTGCTGGTACTTTTATAAGGAGGAACGACACTGAAAACTTGATCATTCTTGTCTGTGTTGTGCTGTATGGCAAGGAGGTAACAAAGACAACTGTCTTCTGTTAAAAAAAAATAAGGAAAGTAGTGCAAAGTAATGAGAAGAGAAAGTTAACAGGTCTGATAACAACAGGCTATGCAGCAAATGGAAATAATCCAAAAGCTTTTGCATAGCTATAGTACGAAAGGTATTAAAAGCATCACTAATGAGACATTCTTTACAGGGGAAACTTTTTTACACACACTTCAATTACATGTTTGAATGATTTATTTCCTCTGCATGCCCTCTGTGTTATATATACAAGCCAAAAAAAAAGCTAAATGGAATTAAGAAATGAACAAAAAAATAGGGTTACACCAGAGTAAAGATGTAAAATTTCAGCTATAGGAAAAAAAAAAGTTTTTTCTGTTGTTTTCCAGAAAAAACTGAATTTTTGGAAAAATTAAACAAAGAAAGAAAACGTGCAGTAGTCTTACAAATTTAAAGTCATTTTGTTACACTGCAATTTGCAGCTTTGCTCTCAGCAGAAATTACACTGTGGAATGTTTCCAAGCTCTAGGTCAGGGTTTCTCAACCTTTTTACCTTTGAGGAACCCCTGGCAAAAGTCTAAGATCTTGGGGAACCACTACAATTATTTTTATATGTACAGCACATGGAAAATTGATGTTATCAGCGAGCTGTAGATAGACCAATGATTCTTAGAAAGAGTATTAAACAATAGAATACATATTACAACTTACCTCCTTGATGTAAAACTTGTACTTTTTTTTTTTTGCGCAGATGCTCAATTCTGGGTCAAACTTGAGATAAGCAGTGTACAGGAGGTCAGCAGGACAGAGCACAGGAGATCAAGGAGGGAACAGTATATGGGGGCCAGAATAGCACAGTACATGGGGGCAAAGAGAGAACAGTATAGGGGAGCGAGGAGGGAAAAGTATAGGGAGGCCAGTAGAGAACAGTACATGGGGACCAGAAGGCAGAGGCATAACTAGAACCTTCTGGGCCCTGGTGCAAGAAACCATGAAGGGCTCCCACCCGTACATCACGGTCCACAGCATTGCCCTTTACATCAGAATTCTCCCTTATATCATGGTCTGTAGCATTCCCCTTTTACATCAGGGTCTGCAGAGTTCCCCTTTTCATCAGAGTTCCCTTTTACATCACAGTTCACAAAGTTCTCCCTTACATCACATTCCCCTTTACATTAGAGTCTGCAGGGTTCCCCCTTAAAGTGTAAGGAAGAACTCTGTGGACCCTGGTGTAAAGGGGAACTCTAATGTAAAGAATGATGCTCTGGACCCTGATATAAAGGGGAATATTGGGGTCCATGTTGTATGGGGGAACACTGTAGATTCTGATGTAAGGGGGGGGGGCTCTGGAGGAAACAGTACTTGAGGGCACAATACTGGGGTCTCTAGCGATTTTCCTCATACAGAGTAGCTCAGGAAAGCTGCTGGATCATATCTGGCATGCTGATACCCACCCATCGTCCTCTTGTTCCTCGCAAGTGATGTCACACACAGGCATCCGGGACAGACAGATGGGGAGGGTCGGCTGGGATGGGCACAGGCCAGTGATACAAGTTGCTTCCCTATGCGGCTTCACTGTCAGCTATTTGAGGATCTTCTGCTTTTGATGGATAGGCAGATCATGGAGGAATCACTGGGGATCTCTTGCAGAACCCCGACTGAGAAACTGTGCTCTAGATGTTGGTCTCACCATTTTGCTGAGAGGAGAAAAAGAAGAAAATTTACTGACCAGACTGTAGATAAACATTATGCTGTGATGGCGGAAAACATTAATAGGATATTTCAAAGGTTATAATGATAAATCATTTGTCAAACTTGCACTCTTAACTGTCAATTACGGCCGAAGAGGACAGAAACTATCATCTATTGTATCCCAACAATCACCCAACCATAGGAGGTACAAGATAGAGCTCACAAGCAAACTAAACTGGAGCCTTTCCCCTGCAGTGCCCCCTAGTGGCAGAAATGTAGATTTCTCTTTTATGAGAACTTTACTGATAAGTACAGTGTTACTTGAATTGTATTCCAGGTCTCAGAAATCTTTCATTAAGGTCTTCATGCTATATAGTTTCAATACCATGTCATAGATATATTATTTATCATTTTAAAAGAAACATATTCAACACTTTAATTTTTTTCCTGTATTTATGGAAAGAAAGAAAAAAGACTTTAGAAAAAATTTTAAAAAACTGTTTTTTCCCAATTTTCAATGTTTTTCTCTAGGCCTTCCCATCTCAAACTGGAAGAAAGAAACATTACAAAATATACCAAAAAATGTTTTGACCATATCCCAAGATTAAATACAGATAAGGTATAATGTAGTTCAAAAAGAAAAAAAATACCATAAACTTGGTCATACATGAATCGAAAATTCGGCTGGGTCAGCAGGGACCGGTTGAACTTTCGATCCATGTATGGGGGTAGTGGTTGTACAGAAGCTGATCTATTGATTGACTCTTGTATGGTCAGCCTGTCAGATAAATGTTGCTTGATCAGTGCAGGAGGCTATAGCTGGCAGTGCTGATCATTGTATTCTGACAGCACAAAAGTCCCCCAGCTGTCAGAATACAATAGCTCAGCAGGGAGGATTGCCCCATTCACCTTGAATGTGTGGATGGGGGAATTGGGTCAATTTGTTCTTCATTCAACTTGCTACTTGAACAAAAATATGGAATAACCTATGGGCTGCTTAGGCCTGGTTCACATTAATGTGATTTCAGATGCGAATTGAGACTCACAGAATTGCATGGCATGACAATGGAAATCACATTAATGAATAAGCGCTGTCATTAGCATGACACGCATTTACCTGCCAGTCCCCCACTGTATTTCCACTGTCTGTATTTGTTTTACCTTGGTTCAATAAAGTGTATTGTTTGGAGTGCAGCCCATTGGACTTCCTTTGTTCTCATCTATGCAGCACAAGAGCTGGGCTAGGACCTACAGGAGGAGTTGTGCTTGTTGACTGGGAGTCTCTCTACCTTGAGCAGTGGTAAACATTTAAATGGAATCACATTGTATTCTATGGAGCCAAAATCCCACCATTGAAAACAAAGTTGCATCCAAGTAGCATTATATAAATCGCACTAAACGTTAGATCAAAATCATATTGCAGCAGTGTTAACCTAACCTAAGGCAACAACCACTTACACTGACCGGCCACTTTATTAGGTACATCTTGCTAGTACCGGGTTGGACCCCCTTTTGCCTTCAGAACTTTCTTAATTCTTTGTGGCATAGATTCAACAAGGTGTTGGAAACATTCCTCAGAGATTTTGGTCCATATTGACATTATAGCATCACGCAGTTAACTACAGTATGATCCTCCTGCGCTCCTAAATAGACAATACTACCAAACGTGGGGAGCTGCTAGCATGCAACCATATGCCAAAAGGATAATAGGGCAAACAATTCTAAATAAACTGGTACAGCCCTTACCTTAATAAATATCTATTAGTGCATGAATACAATAATAATTATTAATACGTGACTAAAAATGTATACCGTGAATATTATTGTAAAGTGAACTGATCCACTCAGGGATCTAAAGTGAAAACCAAAAAAGTGACTGAACATGGTGTTGTAAACAAACAGCAAAACCAAAAAAAGTCCAAATGGGACTAAAAATAATGTGAAAAGACAAATAAATGGTAGATGACAAATCCCTTAAATTGGGACCAAATAACTCACAAAATAATAATCACAGTGGCTTAAATTGCCAAAACTGAAAACAAAGTGACAATAAGTGAATCCCTATTGAAGGACCAAAACTCCACAATAGTGCAAGTGCTGTGTTATAACATAAAACAACTCCCAAATATATATGAATATATAAAAATAATATTATGAAAAACATCAACACCACTCAATAATGAATAATATTATGCAGTAAGTACAAAAAATAAAAAATGATAAAAATAAAAAAATGGCCAAAAAAAGTAGCAAGTAACAAGAAATATATATAAAAATATATATACATATATATAAAAAGTTCAAAGGTGCATAAACACCAAGTGATCCAATTTTTGAAACGTGCAGGTGATAAAGTGGATGTGCATAACAACCAACAGGAAATAATCTGTAAGCGGCTGAATTGCCCCCTCACCTCCTTGTAACGACCCAAACGTGCCAAAATGCTTGTAGGATCACAAAAAAGGATCCTCCACGGTTAGGTTCCCCTCTGTGGATGATATCCGTCCAAAGCGGTGATATCCCCTTCACTGGTATCCGTTTAAAGCAGCCAGGTCCCCTCCAGAGATGTTTAAATATGCTATAGCCAACTCACATTAAGATCAAGGTAGAGACATAAAAGATCTTCAATAGTGTAAATCCGTTTATTATACTTTAAAAGACACATATAGCCAATTGCCCACTCACTGTTCATTAAGATAAACCAAGCTGTAAAACCACATGCTATGAGTGTATTTGCATGGGTTTTTAAGTGTAGCAAGATGGCGTCCATGCCGGAAATATGTCACCACGTTCCTGCGCGTTACGTCCCGTTATCACGTGACTTCCTCAGGGTAACGTCATTGGTGACTTCCTGTCTGCAGCAAAGGCGCCATTTTGTCGTAGTCCACTCATATCGTATGACAAATAACTGAAATAAAATCGATGAATCTTGCACTACTATGTCATTTTATTAAATGTTATCCTGAAATTACTTTTAAATGAACATTTTTCTTGAAGGACAGTCATTTCAAACTGAAATATTTTGTTAATTGCTCCACGGTCTGTTTGTTAGCATACCCATGTAATTTATTTTATGTAGGGAAAACAAAATTATGAAGAAGGATCTATGACATATACTGTGGGACAACAAAGATGGTGATCTTTTTTCACCCATTTGTCGGCATTTGGCAATGTATTATAGAAATGATCCCTCTAAAGTCAGACTTATTGCTTTAGATCATGTATTCCTATCAAATAGTGACAGAGGTGGACATCTTGATAAACAACTGCTTCAAGTAGAATATTAACTGCTTCCCATGCGCCCTATAAGAAAAGTATTGCTACAGGGCGGCACAGGTGCACAAAAGTACGTATATATACGCGAGTTTGCATTACCGGCTAGGGGGCGTATGGCAGCCGTGCGTGTCAACATTCATGGCCTCGTGTCCCGTCCGGTGATTGTCGAGCATCTCAGACAGGGGGAGAACTGTTTGTATACAAAAGAGTTCTTTCCCCTGTCAACTCCTGCACACTGCTTTGTATGGCTGTGCATAGCAGAGCCATGCAAAGCATTGTGCTTACAGTGAAACACACACACCACATAATGTAAAGCGGCACACAGTTAACCCTTTGATTGCCCCAGATGTTAACTTCTTCCTGCCCAGTGCCATTAGTACAGTGTCAGTGCTTTTTATTAGCATTGATCACTGTATTTGTGCCACTGGGGATTTGTGTCAGAATGCCTGCCGCAGTCCCGCTATAAGTCACTGATTGCCGCCATTACTAGTAAAAATAAAAATCCCAGTATATATACCACCATTTGTAAATGCTATAACTTTCATGTAAACCAATTAATTTACACATATTTGGATTTTTTTTTTTAGCGAAGACATGTCGCAGAATACATTGTGGCCTAAATTTATCAAAATTTGATTTTTTACTGGATATGTTTAATAGCAAAAAGTATTTTTTTTTCTCTAAATTGTCGGTCTTTTTTTATAGCGCAAAAAATAAAAAAATCAGGAGATATCCATTACCATTCACCATTAAATGAAAGCCCAGTTTATCCTGAAAAAAAAACAAGGTATAATCCACCTGGATGTACAAAGTAGTTGTGATGATATGTATGGTTTTACTAACACATGTCAAAGTTGTAAAATTTTACTTAGGCGTTAATATTTGTTTTACCCTTAGGCACGAAGGGGTTAATTTACACGTATTGGGATTTTTTTTATTTTTTTTATTTTTTAGCAAAGACACATAGAATACATTTTTGCTTAAATTTATGACAATTTGATTTTTTAATTTTTTTTTTACTGGATATGATTTATAGCAAAAAATCAAAAATACATATTTTTTTTTCCAAAATTGTCAGTCTTTTTTTGTTTATAACGCAAAAAATAAAAACCGCAGAGGCGATCAAATACCACTGAAAGAAAGCTACATTTGTGGGAAAAAAGGACTTAAATTTCCTTTGGGTGCAGTGTTGCATGACCACGCAATTGTCAAAGTAATGCAGCGCTGTAACAAAAATTGGCATGGTCAGGAAGGGGGATAAATCCTCTGGAGGGCAAGTGGTTAAAGGAGGACTGCAGACATTATGTAAAAATACTTAACTAAGCTGTCCTGTGCATAAAATGTACCTGCTTTAGTGCTTGCTTATGGGTCAAGACAGTAGTAAACTGCCAGGGGTGTTGCTGGGACAGTACAAGACTTAGCACTGCCCTAACAAAAAAAATAAAATCTGGCTGTGAATAGTGGGTGTGACCACACGGCATCACAGTGGTAGGGGCTTAAAGGGACAGCGTTAATTAGAACCTGACCCTACTTGCTGTTTACACAGCACACACACAGTGGACATAAGTCTACACACCCCTGTTAAAATGTCAGGTTTCTGTGATGTAAAAAATTGATACAAAGATCATTTCAGAACTTTCCACCTTTTAATGTAACCTATAAATTGTACAACTCAGTTGAACAAAAAACTTAAATCTTTTAGGTGGAAGTAAAAATAAACTAAAATAATGTGGTTGCATAAGTGTGCACACCCTTAAACGAAGTGTTGTGAAAGTAATGTCTGTAATAAGCTCAAATGGTAGCTTCTAAAACACAGAGAACCAGATTTAGGTACCAGAGCCATGGTGAATGGACTTGGGGGGAATCCCTGTGCAAAAGTCTTAAAGTTTGACGTCAATGGTCTCTGAAACAAAATGGAAAATTGTAGAGATTTGACTTTTGATAATGGTAAAAGCCAAACATTGGTCAAGACAACAGCAGAAAGGAGAGAATCCATCCCACATAGAAGCTCTCTTCGCATGGAGGCCAGCCAACTCACACCAAATAAAAGTATGGCTTCCACGTCCGATGACAGACCCTATGGGAAGTGGACAGCCTAGCCTTGACCATCATAGGTATCGGACGCAAACATCCTGTCCCTTAGAAACTGGTCTTAAATAGTTATGCTGTTAAAGTCGATGACTGAGAAGCAGGATGGATTAAACAAAAGTTGGAACAGTAGAGCAGGATAGTCTGGCAGGGACCACAAAGTATCTGCTAGAAGTCTCACTAGGTCAGCGCAACACATCCACCTGAGCCAATCCAGAGCAATGATTTATCACTGGTATGCCCTCCAACCCAATCCTTAGGAGCAGATGGGAAAAAGTTTTAGGGGAGGAATGAATCAGGGTGTACTCATCCCATGTAACCAAGGAGGGCCACATCTGGTGTCCCCTATCAGTGGTACAGGTTCTGGAACGCCTCCAAGTATAAAGACCCACGCCCAGTTGCTCACAGCTGATAAAATGCATAACACTCCGAGAGGGAGACATCATTGCAGACTGCTCCTTGGGCTATTTTTTTTTTTTTTTTGCTGGGGAAGAGAAGTCCACTTGTCCAAATGTAGTGCCAAAGTCATCTGCCTACATGCGGTTAATGAGCAGAGGGCCAATGACCTCGCTGGTGAGAGCCCTTTTAAAGGATTTCACCAAGTCTGTCTGAATAAAGTCATAGCCAGAACAGTTTGAAGGTGGGACCAGCCAGGAAAAGCAAAGTCCTCTTATCAGCCGGGTCTATAATGGCAGCTGCATCCTCCATTGGTATAGTGGCCACCTTGTTAAGGCAAGATACAGCCGAATTTACAATGGAAATGCACCACACCAAAACCTGCATCAGATACAAAGTCAACCAGCAAGCACTTAGGGGGAACAAACTATCTGGGTGCTTCCAACCTTTGGGAAAAGCAGGTACAAAGGGAAAGCCTTTGTGGCCTTAGGAGCCCTATATGATCCAAGGTTGGAAACAGCAAAGGTAGAAGCAACAGGTTGATCCTATAGCTTCGGGTGGTGTACACTGCATTAATATGAGCTAAAACAGTCTCATTTAACTTGGGAGTAATCACAAAAAAGACTAATTCCTCAGTTGAATACTTGCCCAACAAAAATCTTAGAAATTCAGAATCAGTCTCTGCAGCTAATGGCTCAGAAACGCTGAGAAGGGTGTGGGAGTGCACTTGAAGCCTTTATGATCAGTCAGCAAATAAATGGGTAATTTGGGTAAAAGTCTTGAACAACCAGAGTAAAAACGCAGCACAGGACAGCAGGACTCCAGGTTGCAAACGTTGGCGCCATTAGTAGATATGCTGCAAGCAGTTTCTGAGCCATTATTAGTAAGAGAGCTAGGGGCACCTTGTACAGTGGGACTGTCCATGCCATACCCATTCCCCCTCTGGAATCTGACATGTGGTAGCAGCAGGATTGTTAGGCAATATATCAGCTCAGGGCAAGACTCCTGCTGGTAGAAGGCAAGTGTCAGTGAATGGAGATGACCAAAATTACTGTATGTGGACCACGTGAACAGATCAAAAGTTCAAAGTTCCGGATAGCTCTTTACAGGAGCAGCAGCGAGATGGTGCTTCATCTGTGCTCTATGGTGGGAAAGAGTGCGGCGCTTGCATGTGAAACACTATCTAGTGGATGGAATGAACACTATGTCCTACAGCATTAATCCCTTCAATGGCAAAGCTGATGGGAAATAGGTAACAGCAGCGTTCAGCAAGCAATAACATTAAGGAGCTTCTGGGTCTTATCCAAACTAGTCGTCTACTCATGGATTGAGTCTTCAGAGACAGGGCAAGTACCCCACACGGAACCCAGTGTGTAAAGGTCAAATCCAGACTTGCTCTGCAATGTTCGGTCCATCAGTGGTCCAGATGCAGTACAGCCAAAAACAGTCTGAGGTCAACTGCTCTAGATAGCTGCAAATTGGGGTGAGCAACAGTGCAGAGAAGAGCCTGAAAGTGGAACTGCACAGCTCCTTAGCACCACAAACCAAAAATGCTAATTAATTTCTTGTATTCAAAGCAGACTCCCCCCACCCATCCATGTCCCCATGCTTTATTTTGCTGAGAAATGTATTTGAACCCCCCTCCCCCAGCATTTCTGTAAGCATCTTGAGTAAGGGCAGAAGATTCATGTAGCATTTACTTCCTGGAATCTATCTGCTCAGCACATCCTTCTGCCTGCATGCCAGAGCTGAGAAAGTCCCTCCTCCTCTCCTGAAAACTTCTGGAATGTATGATATCACCAGTATTAAAAAACAAAACAAAAAAAAAAACTCAGGCATGCTGGTAGGAGGGGATATACCTTGGGCTGGCCTGCTAATTTTTATTGGTCAGTGTCCAAATTCTCCGAAAGGTTTAAAGACTTCCAGTGTCCCTAAATGGACGCGAAAGAAAATTGTATTGCTAGTAGTAGAGGAATTCTTTATTATAAAAATGTATTTGATTAACCATGTTGATCATATATTGCAACCTAGCTTAATGCATGGCATAAAACAACATTTTTCAAACTAATTTGAGAGTATTTCTAGATTTTTTGGGGGAAATGTAATTAATGAAGGCCATACATGGGTCAAATTCCAAACAAAATTTTCTTTAGAAAAATCGGTAATTTCAGGCGTTGTGTAATCCGATGGCTCCACCATTGATTTCAAAATTCAACCAAACAAGCCTTCAATTTCTCCTCATGTTGCTACAGAAATGAATTTTCGTGGCTGAGAATTTTCTTTTCTTTCCAGGTCACAGCTTTATATTTCTTACACGATTCTTCCATCATTGATTCGAAATTGGTTTTTCAAAAAATTTCCAACATGCCCAATCAAATTCAATGGTCACATAAAAATCAACCATTTCTGTGACCCACTAATGGTGTGAAAAGCAAACGAAAATTTTTTGTCCTGGGAGGAGATTCATTACCTTACAGTCCCCTCATGGCTGTCACTAAGGCAACCAAAATGAAGATTATACTACAGCAGAGGAAGGCATTTCAGTAGTCAGCAAAACCTTCTACTGTATTTACCATTTTAAAGGAAATGGTCTAATACTTTTCTATTGTAACCTTGGTGCTGGCCAATTTCTTCACAAGAGCTTGCTAATATTTCAGTCATTTTAAGAATATGAGCAAAAAACTATATTTTTGTGGTAAATATTTCAAATAGACCGCGCTAAGGTCATATAATCAACTAAATGCCAGTGTACACATTAAAGTGATTAATTCACATTTGGACTGAATAACAATATTTTATTTAAGTGCAATGGTGCTCTATCCTTAATGGTGAACCCCCGTACTGAGGTGACAAGTGCTTCACTGTGCTCACACTGGTGCCCTATATGCATGTAAACTCGTCATCCCATGACCACCTATCTCTAGGTTGGTCAAATGCGCTCTTGTAGGGGTTAGGACTGCACCAGCTACTGATGCATAGAATATGTACACTGGCATATAGTTGATTGTATGACCTTAGCGCGATCTATTTGAAATATTTATGATTTTGTGTATAAGCGTTCACAATTAGGACTGCTGCTGTATAGGTATTATATATTTCCCATATACATTTTTTTTTCATAAGCGCAACAACACCCCCTTTTTCCTAATATTTTTGTGGTATACGAATCCGTCTCTGGTTGATATGTTCTAGCTCAAGAACTCTATAAAAGTCACATGTCAAACTGCATTTAAAGTATATTTCCACTTTTGCAGTCTAAATTTGAGAAAACCCCAATAGATGTTTGTTATGTGTTACTATTCAAATAAATTATTATTATACAGGATTTATATAGCGCCAACAGTTTGCTCAGCACTTTACAATATACCGGGAGACAATACAGCAACAATACAGTTCAATTCAAGAGGGATAGGAGGGCCCTGCTTCTTGAAGCTTATAATATAGGAGTGAGGGGCTAGTGGTACAAAAGGTAGTAACTGTGGGGGATGGACTGGCTGGAAGAGTAGAAGATTCCATTATTAGCTGAAGGCAGGATAGGCTTCCCTTAAGAGAGAGGTTTCCAGAGATTGCCTAAAAGTGAGCAGAATAGGCGATAGTCTGATAAATTGGGGTAGAGTTCCAGAGGATGGGGGAAGCTCTGGAGAAGTCCTGGAGACGAGCATGGGAGGAGGAGACAAGGGAGCTAGAGAGTAGGAGGTCTTGCAAAGAGCAGAGAGTATGGTTTGGGTGATATTTAGAGACACAATCGGTGATGTAATTTGGGGCAGAGTTATAAATGGCTTTATACGTTATTGTTAATGTTTTGAATTTTATCCGTTGGGCAATGGGAAGCCAGTGGAGGGATTGGCAGAGAGGGATGGCAGATACAGAACGGTTAGTAAGGTGGATGAGTCTGGCAGCACCATTCATGATAGACTGAAGAGGGGATAGCCTGCGATGAGGTAGGCCAATGAGGAGGGAGTTACAATAGTCAAGGCGAGATATAACAAGGGAGTGAATAAGTTGCTTAGTGGTTTCCGTGGTTAGAAACGGCCGTATCTTGGAGATGTTACAGAGGTGAAGTCTACAAGATTTGGACAGTGAATGGATTTGGGACTGAAAGGACAGATGGGAGTCTAGGATTACACCTAGTACCCTGGCATGAGGGGAGGGACTGATGATTGTGTTATTGATCTTGATGAAGAAGTCAGGGGAGGGGGCACAGGCTGGGGGGAATACGAAGAGCTCAGTTTTGGAAAGATTGAGTTTGAGGAAGTGGAGTGACATCCATGCCGATATGTCACTTAGTAGGTTAGTAATGGTAGAGGAGACTGAAGGGGCGAGGTGAGGAGTAGAAAGATAGATTTGTGTGTCATCAGCATAGAGATGGTACTGAAAGCCATAGGAGTTTATCAAGTGACCAAGGGAGGAGGTGTAGATGGAGAAGAGAAGGGGTCCAAGAACAGAACCTTGAGGCACCCCTACGGAAAGAGGGAGTGAAGAGGAGGAGGCAGCGTTATAGGTAATGCTGAAGGAGCGCTGCGATAGGTAGGAGGAGAACCACGAGAGAGCAGAGTCTCTGAGGCCAAGAGAGTGGAGTTTTTTGAGGAGGAGGGGATGGTCACCTGTATCAAAAGCCGAAGAGAAGACAAGTAGTAAGAGAACAGAGTAGTGGCCATTGGTTTTAGCTGTTAGTAGATCATTAGTGAGTTTTAGTAGGGCAGTTTCAGTGGAGTGTAGTGAGCAAAAGCCAGATTGTAAAGGGTCAAGAAGGTTGTCAGTGAGGTGGGAGCTCAGGCGATTGTAGACTAAGCGTTCTAGGAGTTTAGAGGTAAACGGAGCAGGGAGTTGGGTCTTAAGTTCAGGTTGGTGGGGTCCAGGGAGGGCTTTTTAAATAAGGGAGTGATGTGTACATGCTTTAGAGGGGAGGGAAAGGCACCAGTAGAGATAGCGAGACAGGCTTCTGAGAAAACCTTAGTGACCTCTTCGGTAGTAGCAAGGTCAAAAGAGGGAAGTGTTGAGGGAGGTTTAGTATAAGGTATGCTAAGTGGGATGAATGTCTGTGCAGTGGAGAAGCCCCTACAAATTGCGTCAATCTTGTTTTTGAAATGATTTGCAATCTCGTGAGCAGAGAGTGAGGTACTGTGTGGAGGTGGAGAAAGTAGACAATTAAAAGCAGAGAAGAGACGACGAGGACTGGATGACAAAATATTAATAAGAGTGACAAAGTAGGCTTGTTTGGCAGCATGAAGGGAGGAATTGTATGTTAAGAAAGCAGATTTATATAGGGTGAATGCTTGTTGAGATTTGTTTTTCTGCCACAATCGCTCCAGCGAACGACTATGTCGTTTAAGATTTCTGGTGTTGTCAGTCTGCCAAGGTTGTAATGGTCAGGGCCTGATGCTTCGTGTTGTTAGAGGAGCAAGTGAGTCTAATGTGGATGAAAGCGAACTGTTGTAGACAGTAGTGGCCAGGTGAGGGCAGGACAGGGGAGAGATTCTGTCATAGAGTTGGTTAGTTGCAGAGTGGAAAGGAGCAGGGTTCAAGTCGTGAAGGTTTCTGCGGGTAAGTGTTTGCTGCTTGAAGGGATAGGTGTTTGAAGACGAGGACACTGTGACGGTGATTAGATTGTGATCAGAGAGAGGAAAGGGGGTGTTTTTGAGGTTGTAGAGAGTGCAAAGATGGGAGAAAACAAGGTCTAATGTATTCCCGACAGAGTGAGTGGAGGACTGTATACACTGTGATAATGCAAAAGATGAACTACTTACATTTTAGATGTTTGAGGAGAATGTGTCATGACGATCTGCAAGCATTTCTCAGCTAGCTTAAGCTGCACATAGAAGGGTTGAAATTTGGACAGTTCAGCAGGAACCAACTGAATTTCGATCTATGTATGAGCACTGTGGCTGTACAGATGTCAATCTACCCATCGACTTCTATACAACTGCCCTGCTGTAAAATTTCCTCTCGATCAATGCTGCTGTACAAATACGACACAGTGGGAGGACTGGTCAGTTTGTTTTCCATTCAACCTGCTGGTTGAACTGGAAAAAAAAATGGACTCATCTATGGCCAACTTTAGCCTGATCTGTTCCAATAGCTGTGGTGGGGACTAGCTGAGTCCGGTTCTCATTAACATACAATGGGGAAGCATAGCTCCTAAACCTTTAACCCCTTGCTTAAGCCAGCCGGTTTAGCAGGGACTTGCTGAGTTTCAATCCATCTATGGGCAGGCAGGCTATCTAGTGATCGACTTCAGTACAACCAGCCTGTTGTGTTTCTTTCGTATGATCCCTGCCGGAGGCTATAGCAGCGGTGATCATTGTGTTCTGAGGGCAAGGAAACCTCCTGCTGTCTGAATACAAAACCGCAGTGGGAGGGATTACCTCATCTACCTCAAATGTGTGGATGGGGGAATCAGGTCAGTTTTTTGTTCAACTCTCAGGTTAAACAAAATAAAAAAAAAAAAAAAAAGGAAGGACCCATTTGGGCTGCCTTTGAGTAGAGACATCCAGAGCCTCAAAGAATTGGATGAAGGATGGATTGGAATGAGCAAACCTTAATTTGGATTTCTGAATGTGTTGATGGGGGAATCAAGCAATTTTCTTTCCCTCAACCCATGGTTGAAGGAAAGAACATTGCTTAATGTCTAGCTTAAGAGTGTTCAAATCTAGTAAAATTGATAATATATCTTCTCTGCACAGTACAGACAGGGTTAATCGTGGTAAACACAGCTTCCCAGACCCCTCATAAAAAATTCAGTAGAAATTCTCTTCTGGAACATCAGCAAAGAAAAAAATCTAAAAAATATAAACTGCAACTTTTTTTTTGTAAGTTATGCTATCTGAATGGGGACACAATTATAAGTTAGGTATTCTCCAAATTTGGATGCAAAAGATGAAATACCCTTTAAGTAACTTAAACAATTGTAATGAACTCTTTCCTTTAACACTTTGATACCAAGGCCACCTTTTAGCTACAACCAGAGGCATAACACCACTGCAGACCAGGATTACACTAGGAGGGCCAACCCTATCTGGTTCCATAATAATCCACCAAGACAACAATAGTTTAAGGCATAGCATTTCTTACCATAAATCAGGCTCCCTTTACAGACTGCTATGACTGAGAAGATAGTGCAGCCATAATCACTTAAGGTGAAGGCAGTGTATCTATTACACTACAAACTACTTTCCTGCCATATGCAGTTACATAACTTTAATGTACTATATCTTGCTCTTCAATTGCGTGTGTGAAATTTCCAATGCATTACATGCTTCATACAGTGCCACAGGTAGCCACGAAAAAAAAATAAAAAAATAAAAATACATAAAAAATGGAATTCAGAAACGCATGACAGATAATATGATTTAACTCTTTATTTCTTTTTTAAAAGCCATTCCTCTTAAATAAGATCCTAAACATTCACCAGACTGTCACTGTATAAAAATGTACAGTGGCTTTATTGACATGTACATTCCATAAAGTTTACAGCTGCAAAGATATGAGGCACACTCAGTATTGCACTTCATTAAAAGTTCAGGCTCAAACATAACCCAGAAGTTTAAATGAAACTGCCTTTGTAATGTAATAAATTTTATACGGGACGAACATTGATATTTTTATGTACAGCATTTGTTACAACTTTTATACCTTGTTATGTTTATGTACCCACCAAAAGCCATAAACCACCCTTCACTTCTCTGCTGGGCACAATGCAGGGTTCTCCAGCAACCATAGAGTTATATTAACAGTCTAGTAGATAAACAAATATTCTCCTTTCTTCCCACGAGATGCAAGTACACTTGTACAGGGCTACTGGAAAGTCAGCGTTCATTACTGTGGCTTATCTTCTGGCCATACATATACTGTATACATTATTTATATATAACCTTGATATGGGGAGCCTCTCTACTGTGTGCATTCAAGCATGTGCTGTGCACATCGGGTGCTATATGTAATGACCACATGCAAGCACCGCACAGTTATCAGTTTGAAGAGAACATGTAAGGTTTGGTTTGAAGAGCACGTGTCGCGAATACACAGCTGAATCTGAGGCCTCCTTCCTGATTAACCTTGTTCGCAGACTCTTTGGTCCCATCCTGACCGAAGGCTGTCGTCCAGAACCTGCCTGGCGTGACAGACTGCTGAAGTCTGTCTTGAAATTCACAAAAAGGAAAGAAAATTTAACAAAAGTGGAAAGGAAAAATAGGCTCATTTAAAAAGTGTGGGCATTTCTGCACACTCCACAGCCCAATGCAAACTCTTCTCCCGTGGGCGGATGAACCACATGAAGAGGACACTCTGTTCCTTCAAGTTGTTTGCCTTTTGGACCTAAAGAACAAAAAAAAAAAAAAATAAGAATGGAATGTAAAACACTAACTGAGCAAACAACTTTAAAGATTTTTTTTCTTTTTTTTTTGTATTTCGCATGGAAAAGGTACAAAAGGAGGGAACCTAAACTGCTCAGGAGAGCTTGGTGCAGAAAATATAAAAGCCACTACAATAAAAAAAAAAAACAAACATAACACCTTAAACCCCAACCCCACTTCCCCATTCCCAAGCTGCAACCCGTTCTGGGTATACACAATGCATATTCATTTCCAATGATGGCTCACAAGACAATTGTCCCTGTTCAATGAAACACCATTTTTTATACCCATATACCTGGAGTAATAGGATGACTAAAGTACATGACCCATAGTTCTAGAAAACTCCTCAAAAACTTCCATGAGAAAAGTTAAGGAGCTCTATTCACCAAGTAAATCTACCTCTAATGGCAGGGCCGGGACAAGGAGTGGGCACTGTGGTATTATTTGAGAAGGGGGGGGGGGGGAGCACTGCGGGGTGATTGAGGGGGGAATGGATTTGTGTTAGGAGAAATTTAGGGCGCAGCAGGGGGTAAGAACTGTTTCAGAAGATAAATTAAGGGGGCATGTGCTCAGAGTGGTGATTTAGGGGGATTTGTGCTAGAAGAGGTGATATGGTAGGAGGGAATTGTGCTAGCAGGGGAAATTTTTGTTTGGGGGGATTTGTACTAGTAGGATTGATTGGGGAGGGGGGAGTGTATTTGTGCTCAGGAGGGGAAATTTCAGGGTTAGAGGATTTGTGCTAGGAGGGGTCACTTGTGCTGGAAGGATTATAGGAAGCTCAGAGCTGGTAGGGGGGATTTCAGCAGGGGAGTGAATTCGTACTGGGAGGAGGGGGAATTTATGCTTAGGGAAGTATGCAGATGAGTACTCAGTTTTTTGGGAGTGGATTTTAGCAGATACATAATCTTCATACATTATGAGGGGGAGCAGGTTGACATGTTCGCCCTGGGCTCTAGCTGATCTTGTCCCGGCACTGACAAGCGCCCCCCCCTTCTAATACATTGACAGTGGGTACATTTCAATTACCACCTGAATATTCACAAACACCCCTAGGCATTGGTGGAGGGAGTGGATAGTCAGGGCTGCCATATTTTATTTAACTTTCTAGAGCATTCTCTGCTCAGATAGGTCACTTTGTAATATAGTATGATATCACCAAGGTCTTTCAACAGGTCACAGGGGGAGTCGTAGGTGCCTTCCATTGTAATATGGCCTTGTGTGCATAAAACTGTACTGTACTGTGTACTGAGCAGTGTTCTTACAGCCCTAGTTGGAACAACCCCTCCACCAAACCCAAAAGAGACACCGAGTTCGTCAGTGGCAGAGACACTGCTAGGACATTAATACAGATTGGACACCCCAAACCAGAACCTTTGAATCAACAAACACTACCAGAAAGGGTGACCAAATATTTTCCAAGCATCCTAGAAAGTACAAGATTTACTACTGTTCAGGATTATAGATCTATTCATTTTGGGAACACTGCAGGGACTTGAACAGAGTCTGCTTTTGTCCTTAAAAACCAGTTTCAGGTGTTTTACAAAAATATTCAAGTAGTAAAAAAAATAAAAAAATGAAACATGGCATACAATGAAAAGAAATGGGTTTTAAAGTGAAACTGCAGCCACAGAAACAAATACAAATTCATAATGGGATCTCACTGTATGCAATCCATAGCTGCAGTTCTGGAAATAGAACACTGGCTATATTATCCAGTGGGTACAAATAAATTATTTATTCAATAGCACAGAGCATTTAACATAACTCAAAAAAAAAATTTGTATGTCTGTGGCTGCAGTTTCACTTTAATGCACACCTACACAGCTTCATATTAAGCTCTAATTCAAGTTCAGCTCCAGCAGTCAAAAGGAAATATCTGGTGTTTCCCCAAGTATGAAGAATTCATACACTAAAAAGGACACCAATTATGTTGGTTTACCTCATATTGTTATAGACTTAGCAGACAGTCAGTACTTCTGCACCATACTCTCGGAATGAGTGAGTGCTGGTTACTCAGTAATCGACTAACCATAATAAAGCAAAGTTCCAGTTAAATTAAAAAAAACAAAAAAAACTGTAGCTGCTATTAAATTACACTAACCTGTCCCCCAGTCCAGTGGTGTCCTCACCGTGGCTGGTTTCGCTGGCCATCTTCTCCCCCCAGTGCCAGCATCTTCAGTGTGGGCACCCAGCTGTGGCTTCATTGCCGGGTGCCCACTGCACATGTAGATCTGCTCTTTGTGAATGGTCTTGTAGTCTTCTGGGACCGGTCACATGTCCCAGAAGACTACAGGGAGGACAACTTCCGCACGCCTTATGCTATCGCACCAGAAGTGGGAACGGGTACCTGTCAAATTTGTGTCCCTGCCCGTCACCCCCCCCAAAGGGTGCCAATCCTTAACGGGGAGCAGGGGACAAAGTCTTAAAGTGGAACTTCCCTTTTTATTCCACATTCTCATTATTTACAGCAGCAAACAGTGAAAATGTAATAAAAACAATATGTCCTGTTCCCATACACGTAAAGTTAACTCAGGCCATAAACAAGTCTTTATCAATACCATTTTCTTATCCATTGAAAAGTTAAGGAAATCACCATCAGTTTAGTATCAAATTAAATCTCACAACAACTCTGGTACTAACCTGCTGGACAATGTGGAAGTTCTTCTTTAAGTATGCTGGTCATCCTCTGGAAGTCATCATGGCAGGCATTACAAAAATGGGTTGTTCCAAAGCAGAAAAACACCGCCACGGAGCAGCAGTAACGACATTTGTACTCTAGGAAATCTGTACCATGTTTCGGGCACATCTGTCACAGGGAAAACGAGTGTGTCAAGACTTTGCCAAATATGGTATTGCAGAATAGATTTAAAAGGTGCATTAAATGGGATGTCAGTCGCCTTCACATTAATATTTACATTATCACTTTAAAGAATAGCTTCTATGTAGTACATATTGTCAAAGCTGTTAGAGTCACCCTAAAAAAAATTCACTTTTTGCATACCTGAGCCCTGGACACATCTGAGCACGCTCCACATATTAGCTCTCTTGGATCATAGTCATCTCCCTGTCCAGCCTCCGCATCACAACGGGCTTCTCCTCCAAAATATGCCTAGATATAAAACAATCCATGCATTAAGGACAGAGGGGTAAAAAGAACTGGGATACAGACCAGAGAACATTTTCCCAGATTAGCAGTCTGATAGAAGAAAACTAAATGCAACCCACACTAAAGCCGGGCATACATGGGTCATATTCCGAAATAATTTTCTTTTGAAAATCTTCTCTAAGAATTTTGTTCGAATTTCGCACCATTAGCAGGCCACAGCAACAGTCTATTTTTGAGCGACCATCAAATTTGACTGGTCGAGCATGTTGGAAATTTTTTGAAAAACAAATTTCTAATCAATGATGGGATAATCGAGCGAGAAATGTAATTGTAATGAGCATGAGCTGTGACCTGGAAAGAGAAGAAAATGCTTGCCCATGAAATTTCTTCTCTGTAGCAACATGAGGTGAAATTGAAGGTTTGGGAAGTGAAATTAAAGGCCTACTTGTTTCAATTTCGAAAATCAATGGTGGCACCATCGTATTACAAAATGGACAAAAATTCCAAATTTTTTACGAAAATTCTTTCAGAAATCAACTCATGTATGGCTTGCATTAGAAAAAACTGAGAAATAAAATAAAAAGAGTAAAACAAAAGGGCAGTCAGTGACAAGTAGACTTCCAGCTTGTCATCTCTTTGTGGAATGCTGGGACCTGCTGTGACAATGAGCAGATACTGAAATGCACTGAATTCATGTCTGATCTTACAAAGCTTGAAAATCTGTCTGTGGGAGAGATAACAGAGTTGATATACTAAGGGAGTATAAGCTGTTCACTTAGCATAGTTAATGGTTGTAACGAAGGATCACCAGACTGAAATAGATTTGCAAATTCCAGCAAACATGACAGAAGTAAAGGCTGTTAAAATGAAAAGCTCCACTCCTAACGGGAAGTATATTGTAACTTCAGTAAGGACGCATTTTGAGAAATTATAGTGGTTGTCTTAAAGCTGAACTAAAGTCTACAAATAAGCACTTCTCTTATAAACAGTCTGCCATCCGCAAGGTTCTGTGCCAACACAGACATCTTATCCTCCGCTTCTTCTGGGTGTCAGCTCTTCAGCCAGATTTATTGGCTCACATGGGATGGCATAATTCTTGCGCATGCACGGGATTTTATTCTTCCTAGCGCCCGGGTACTGTGCTGAGGAAGCTTCCTAAGCTGTGCACACATCAGTGGATTTTAAGAAGATTGTGAACAAGCAGGTATGGTACGTTTTATTGCAGAAGAGACACAGCATGTCATGTCTGCAATAAAGCCCCTGCCTCTGCATGCAGTTCATTTTGCATCTTTAATTTTGCTTTAAATCGGAACTAGTTTTCTTCTTTAGATCTGCAGTTGCCACGGTGCTGCTGACATGACTAGCCACACTGTAAACATGACACAGCCATATGAGGGACTGAAAGATTGGTTGAGAGCTGACACAAGTACACCGGCAACTGACAGTTATCACAGAAGCACACTTTGAATATAGCATGCACTGCACATGCGCTGGTAGACAAATATTAAATATGGTGCTTTATTTTCATGTTTGCTTTCCTATATTTTAATGATTGCAATGAATATAGTGATTTGTAGACTAACCAATGGTAGAGAAGGATCTGGGAGTTCTGGTAGATCGCAAGCTTAATGGCATGCAATGCCAAGCTGCGGTTTCTAAAGTGAGCAAAATCCTCTCTTGTATTAAAAGAGGAATAGACTGCAGAGAGAGAGATATCATTTTACCCCTGTACAAATCATTAGTAATACCTCATCTGGAATATGCAGTGCAATTCACAAAAAGAACATTGGGGAACTGGAGAAAGTACGGAGAAGGGCAACCAAACTGATAAAAGAGGCATGGAGGAGCTCAGCTATAAGGAAAGATTAGAGGAACTGAATTTATTCTCTCTTGAGAAGAGGAGATTAAGGGGGGATATGATCAACATGTATAAATACATCAGTGGTTCATATAGTGTACTCTGTGTAGAGCTATTCACGCTGAGGTCATTACAGAGGACAAAGGGACACTTTTTACGTCTGGAGGAAAAGAAATTTAATCTCCAAACACAGAAAGGTTTCTTCACAGTAACAGCTGTGAAAATGTGGAATAGACTCTCTCAAGAGTTGGTTCTGGCAAGCTCAGTGGATTGCTTAAAAAAAAAAAAAAAAAAAAAAAAAAGGCCAGGACTCTATTGGATACACAGAATATAACTGCATACTAACATTTATAGGTAAAGTTGATCCAGGGAATATCTGATTGCCTCTCGGGGGGTCAGGAAGGATTTTTTTCACTTGCAGGAGCAAATTGGATCATGCTTTGCTGGGTTTTTTGCCTTCCTCTGGATCAACTGTGGGTGTAGGATTATAACTTTTTTTTTTGGTTGAACTAGATGAACGTTTGTCTTTTTTCAGCCAGACTAACTATGTAACCACTAGAGTAGGGGTATCCAAATGTTTCATAAAAAAAGGATCAGTTTACGGTCCTTTAGACTTTGGGGGGGCCGTATTGTGGCCAGAGAGGGTAGAAAATGTCCCAGCATCAGTGAGAATAAACATGGCCTCAGGGTTGCTGGTTAGTTGGAGTAGTGCCCTATCAGTGGAATTAGTGGGAGGAATAGTACCCCATCATTGGTATTGGTGGGAGAAAAAGTGCCCTATTGCTGGTGTCAGTGGGAGGAATAGTGCCTCATACCATTAGGAAGAATAGTGCTCCAAGAGTCGAATAAAGGCTGTCAAAGAGCTAAATCAGACCCTCGGGCCACAGTATGGAGACTCCTGCACTTGTGGAAATCATCTGTAGCCAAGAGTATTGAGTTGTCACTTAAACTGTTGAAGTAGTAAATCAGCCATACAAAAAACAGTTTTTAATGAGTTTACCAACTCACACTTGTATTTTGAGAAGAATCAGTAAGGCACAGCTATTTGCAAGGCAGAAAGCATCACCTCCATAGTTAAAATATTGCCCTCACTACGTACTTAAATTTTGTAATCAAACAGGGCTTTAAAATATTAACAGATACATATAAAAGATCAGCTTAGAGTGTCTTAAAATGAACCTGTGCTTTGTCAATGCAGGACAAACTGGTTCATGGTTTTCAAAAATCAACTCCACTGTATATGGATCCATAACTTCAGTTTTTACTGGTAGAGTACCAATTTTCACCCATCATACTAAGCTGCTCTACAGACACAGGAAAAAAAGTATGTATATGTGGAATTACCTTTTTGCATTTGTAGCAGACATAGTAAGCATATCTATTCATGGCATAGCTAGCTGGATCATTGTAAAATCGCACTCCTGGCGTCGTGATTGCATCACTTTTGTGTAGCCCTTCATATTCCAACCTCATTAATGCTTTTCTTCTTACATCTTCGTAAAGCTCTTTGATTGGATCCATGAGATCCTTTAATACTGTATGATTGATTTTGTTCTAACAAAAAAATAAATAAATTGCAATTTATTAATCATTCTGCATAACTCTACAGCATATTTTGCGAATATAAACCAATTACAAAGTACACTGTCAACTCAACAGAAAACGAAGGTGTTGATTACAGGGAAAATAAGGAGATTGTAAAGTAACAGTTTCTCTAAACCCACAGCAACATTTTCGAACTGACCAATATTAATGTATATTTGCAATCACTTTATGAAGTGACTGCTTAATGCAGGGTCACCACTGCTACTCCATCTACTAAAGCTACTCTATAAAGTGTCCACAGATACAGCAAGATAGCTGGCCCACTACTGCTTAGCTCAGCAGGGAATAATACCAATTAGTATTCCCCTTGATGGCATGTGATGTTCCCAAAGAACGAAAAAGCCAGACTGGGTGACTGTCATGTACTGTCTGTGGGCAGCCTTATTTCCTGCATCCTTCAGCCCCCATTATGTACACAAAGTTCCAAATGCATATATTTATAATAGAACACAACTGCTGATTGGGCATGTTAATCTATACCTGTCTACAAACATTAACTGTACACAGAAAATTCATTTTATAGATATATCCTACTATAACAGGAGTAACATGGGGATATTACTATTCACAGTGTGCGTCTTTTCTTTCCTTCGAGAATTATTTTCTTCAACAACTAACCTTGCAGATTGGGCAGGACATAAATCCAAAAGTGATTCGTGGTCCTAGCCATCGGTTTTCCAGAACCCTTCTACAGCATTGCAAGTGAAACACATGGCTGCAGTCAAGCTAGAGAATGAAATGAAAAAGAAATTACTGTTAGTTTGTTTCTTCAGAATGCAATTTGAAAAAAAAAAAAAAAAAAAAAAAAAGAAGAAACCTGAGTTTAAGCACTTCAATACCAGGCTCTCTCACCCGCTTCCTGCCCAGGCCAATTTTCACTTTCAGCACTCTCACACTTTGAATGACAACTGCACGTCATGAAACTCAGTACCCATATGACATTTTTATCATTTTTTTGAGACGGATATTTCTTTTAGTGGCATTTAATTGCCACTGGGTTTTTCACTATTTGCTAAATGAAGAGACAATCGAAAATTGTGAAAAAAAAAGGTTTTAGTTTCTGTTATAAGTAATCTTTCCTTTTTGATGTGTACTGATAAGGCTGTACTGATGGGCACTGATATTCAGTGCCCTGATTATCAGTGTAAACTGTGTACTGACAGTTTTGCCGGCAATTGGCTTTCCGACAGACACAGCGTGAGGAAAGGAATGCCAATAACTGGCAAGTCTGTTTAAATGTGATCAGCTGATTGGACACAGCTGATCACATGGTAAAGGGCTACTGTGATCAGCCCTGTACCTCGATCTGTGATCAGCTAAAGGACACAGCGATCACAGAACGTGCCTAATGTGAGCCCCGAGGGGGCGCAGTCTTTGGAGGACATCTATAGTCACCCTCCCAGCACAAGACAATCGCACTGTAGCTGTCTTTTGGCTATAGAGTGGTCGGCAAGTGGTTAAAGTAGAACTTTAGGTTAAGACATTGGCGGTCAGGCAGGATTTTTAATGCAGAAGAGACATACGTTCTCTTCTGCATTATAGCTACTTACCTGCCTGTACACCCTTGTACAGTGAGCTGCATGCACGCAGCTCACTGTACAAATTCGGCAATGCCAAATCTGACTGAACTCCCACATGTGCGGGAGGGACATCATTTCCGCTCAGCCAATGGCAGCGATTGAAACCTGAAAGCTGCATTGCTGAAGCGAAGGTGAGCATTGTTCCGCTTTAAGCTCTGACAGAAAGAAATCCCCCTCAATCAGTATTTTCAAATAGAAAACAAATGTCAAGAAACTTTACAAACTGGCAAACTATAATAAATGAAACATTGTTCTACAGAATGGGAATGTCTATGAGAATATACTACACATCATACTAGTGTCTGAAATGAACCGATGATTAATACTGATGTTCTGCATTCCACACAAGGAGATGAGATTTGACATTCCGGACACTCAAACATGAACCAGAGCAGATTCATCAGTATGAGTCTGAGCAACCATACCAACACCATAGACTCAGGGAAAAAAAAAAAAGTAACATTCTTCTATCAGCCACCAGTGATCCTGTCTATAAACACAGCAGGACGATTGCTGAAAGTAAGAAAATGTGACTTCTTTCTCCAAGACTGAACCACAGGTCTTTTTCTTCTGTATAAAATGCTTTGAAACAAACACCACCTAATATTTGACACAACATTGTCTGAATACTGCTGCGAACATTCACATTTCTGCCCAACAAAACGTTTTGTACAAAAAACACTTCTGAACATGAAGGGAGGTCTAAAGTTTTTTTCAATGACCAGCCCTCCGCCAACTCAAATAGCCAACCTGAATAGCAGGAGCTGCAGAAAGCGCCTCTGTAAAGCAGATCATACACATGTCATCTGCATCCTGTTTCAGACTTGTTGCATTCTTGTCACAACCATGTAGGCAAGGCAAACACTGGTCCTCATTCTTCACACCTCCACATGGATGCCCACATGGATGGGTCTTGCTGCAGGCAGTCTTTGCGTACTCCTAGAAATAGCAAATTTGGTATCAGAGCGATGATCTCTAACTATGGAAGATTTGTCTGTATGAGCTTCTGACTCACCTGGCAGTCTGAATCAGAACACACACTGCCAACAGCCGATAATTCTGTCCCATTTCTGGAGCCACAGAAACGACAAGTTTCCGAGCTGCTGCTTGCAGGTTTTCCTATAATGCAAACAGTATTAAGAGCACAGTCACTAGCAATAAGAATAACACTTTTTTACCTCTGGCTTTTATTTTTTTAATGGGTGTCCAACATATTACATCAAATTAACAGACAGAAAAGCAGAATCTTACACAGGGAGTCTGGAAATAGTCAATTGGTAAATTGGTATAACAAGTAGATTGAGGGAGAAAAAAAAACAAACAAAAAAAAAAAAGTTTACAGGCAACTGCTACATATTCTACAATTTACCATCTATATGTAAAACTCACCAGTCTGTTCTCTGAATTCCACCATTGCTTTCATGGTTTTAGAGTCAGCAAGTGCCATCAACCAGAACAGCTTAGTTCTCCCACATCCCTCATGCAAATCAACTTTGATTGCCTCTTCCTCCTCTTTGAACACCTGTTTGGATTATAATATATAACTGGGGATGCACTAGAGACAGCACACTAAAATACTAGATTTCTTTTTATATCTATATGGTGACCAGTTTTTGGGATCCAGTTATTACAGGAACAGATCAACTATGTAATTTTGACTGTTAGAACTTTGTGGGGGTGTTTGGTAGCAGGTCTGTGAAACATCATTTATGCATGATCTACTACAAAATCAACCGATGAACACTTTACTAATGGCTTCAATTAATATTAATGTGACTGAAAATCCATAGAGGGCAAAGCTCACTCATGCTGATGTAACCAACCATAAAATGCATGAAGAATAGGGGGTGTCACTGTTTAGAGAATCTAAGATACAAAGTGGATCAAAAAAAAAAAAAAAAAAAAAAAAAAAAAAAAAAAAACATTCCTCAGGAAAACCAAGTTTTCATTTACAGCAATAACTAAAACACGTTAAGCATTCAGTTTTGGCTGGAAGGGTGCCACTATGCTAATAGGTAACTTTTTTGCCTTTTACCTGTCTTTGATGGGATTTTGTTCGCCGATGGAGATGTAGAAACCTATCACAGTCAGTGCACAAGTTTCCACACGCATTGCACAAAATGATTGCTGCAGTTTCACCATCGTCATGATTATCACACATTGGCTAGAACACAAAACAAATATTTAAGAAACAAACAAAAAAAAAAAATCCTATAACATTAAAACAAGTAGATTTCCTGCCAACAAGAAGGGATCAAAGACATGTAGCAGTATATTTACAATTGAGAATGCTTTTATTATCCTTTAAAGTATACGCCAAAAAACATCAGTTCAATGGGTGACCCTTTGCGATAACTGAAGTCTATGCTGGGAAGCACCTCAATTTTCCAGTGAATGTATGCCTTTTTTCAGCCAATCTACAACCAGAACATTAGAGAATTGAAGCATTGTAGGTCACTTTGTTTCAGCATGGCCATCTGCTAACCTCAGGCCACTTTTGGGGATGTACATTAGATACAGATATACTTTATGGAGGTGGGCAGTTGGGCTTATTTCTTATAAAAAAATTCAGTCATCCTTTCAGGTTACATTCACATTAGTCATGAATTTCATAATTAACAATTTACATTGATTCTTATGGAAAATGCACAAAAGATTAAGAAAGGATTTAAATGAAAAAAACAAAACAAAAAAAACCCAAATATTTTCCTGAAAAAGCGCAGCAGACATTTGTTTTTACTACAGGTAACGTGGCAGGGTACAATGGTAGGTAGAATGAATAAGACTGATCTGTAAACTCATCACAGTAGGTCTACTTAAGACAAAATAATTTTTAAAACACAAAAACATTACCATTTGTTTTTGCTGCCCATCCTTCCCCATCCACCTTCCAGAAGACAACCGGTCCACATGGTCTTGATCAAGCACACACAATGATGCAACAGCCAGCCAGAGCTAAAAAACAGTTAAAATTACTGACAATGTATAACATGGTAAAGCTTTAAAATGTATGATCTATAGAGGAGGAAAGAAAAGTGGCTGTAAATAGTTGACATATACAGTCATGGCCGAAATTGTTGGCACCCTTGATATTTTTCCTGAAAATCAAGTATTTCACACAAAAAAGGTATTGCATTAACACATGTTTTGCTATACACATGTTTATTCCCTTTGTATGTATTGGAACAAATATAAAACAGAGGCAGAAAAGCAAATATGACATAATGTCACACAAAACCCCAAAAATGGGCTGGACAAAAGTATTGGCACCCTTAACTTAATATTTGGTTGCACACCCTTTGGAAAACATAACTGAAATCAGTCGCTTCCTATAACCATCAATAAGCTTCTGACACCTCTCACCCGGAATTTTGGACCACTCTTCCTTTGCAAACAGCTCCAGGTCTCTCTTATTGGAAGGACACCTTTTCCCAACAGCAATTTTAAGATCTCTCCACAGGTGTTCAATGGGATTTAGATCTGGGCTCATTGCTGGCCACTTCAGAACTCTCCAGCGCTTCTTTGCCATCCATTTCTGAGTGCTTTTTGACGTATGTTTGGGGTCATTGTCCTGCTGGAAGACCCAGGATCTTGGACGCAAACCCAGCTTTCTGACACTGGGCCCTACAGTGCGACCCAAAATCCTTTGGTAATCCTCAGATTTCATGATGCCTTGCACACAGTCAAGGCACCCAGTGCCAGAGGCAGCAAAACAACCCCAAAACATCATTGAACCTCCACCATATTTTACCGTAGGTACTGTGTTTTGTTCTTTGTAGGCCTCATTCCGTTTTCGGTAAACAGTAGAATGATGTGCTTTACCGAAAAGCTCTATCTTGGTCTCATCTGTCCACAAGACGTTTTCCCAGAAGGCTTTTGGCTTACTCAAGTACATTTTGGCAAACTGTAGTCTTGCTTTTTTATGTCTCTGTGTCAGCAGTGGGGTCCTCCTGGGTCTCCTGCCATAGCGTTTCATTTCATTTAAATGTCGACGGATAGTTCGCGCTGACACTGATGCTCCCTGAGCCTGCAGGACAGCTTGAATGTCTTTGGAACATGTTTGGGGCTGCTTATCCACCATCCGGACTATTCTGCGTTGCAATCTTTCATCAATTTTCCTCATCCGTCCACGACCAGGGAGATTAGCTACAGTGCCATGGGTTGCAAACTTCTTGATAATGTTGCGCACTGTGGACAAAGGCAAATCTAGTTCTCTGGAGATGGACTTGTAACCTTGAGATTGTTGATATTTTGCCACAATTTTGGTTCTCAGGTCCTCAGACAGTTCTCGTCTCCTCTTTCTGTTGTCCATGCTTAGTGTGGCACAGACAGACACACAATGCAAAGGTTAAGTGAACGTCTCTCCTTTTTATCTGCTTTCAGGTGTGATTTCTATATTGCCCACACCTGTTACTTGCCCCAGGTGAGTTTACAGGAGCATCACATGCTTGTAACATTCTTATTTATCCGCAGTTGTGAAAGGGTGCCAATACTTTTGTCCAGCCCATTTTTGGAGGTTTGTGTGACATTATGTCGAATTTGCTTTCTTTCCTCCCTTTTTTTGTTTTGTCCCAATACACACAAAGGGAATAAACATGTGTATAGCAAAACATGTGTTAATGCAATACGTTTCGTGAGAAATACATGATTTCCTGGAGAAATATCAAGGGTGCCAACAATTTCGGCCATGACTGTATGTAGCCAAATTCGATAGGGCAGCAACACTTACTGGTCTGTCCATATAAAAGTTTTTTTTTCTCGACATTCATATTAAATCACACTCTTCTTTTTAATTTTCTGTTAGTCAGTGCCATAGTTAAAAATGACTGCATTTTTTATTTTTTTTTATTTGCATAAGTAATTTCAATCCAGTAAAAAGTAGGTTGCCTTGTATATTTCCAATTTGTTCTGACCAGTGTTTTTCAGATCTTACATTCACCTGATTTCTTCCACTTTGTATATCCATAACTGTATGGAGGGCAGGACAGGGTTTTCCTATTGAGTGGGATACAGGACTTTTTGCATTTAGTGGGTGACCCAAGATGGATTTTCTGTATGCTTTCACTAGGATGGAAAAGCAATACACGAGAAAGAAGGCTGGGCCATTAGGGATCCCATGGTTGGCACACTTCTGGGAAAGTCCCCTGACCTGAGACCAGAAGGAAATCAGAGCTGGCCAGGACCAAAAGATGTGTAATAATGAGCCTGTTTCCACATCTCCGACAAATGCTGGAAATCTTCAGGTAATATCTGGTGTTTTGTACAATCTATATAGAATTTTGTAACTGGAATTCTAGAGTCTAGTATTAATGAAAGAGTTTAAAGAGATAGGGTATCTTATGAGTTTGAGTGGGTGTGAGCTCCACACGTCTCTTTCCCACTCTGAGGAACATTGCTGTGAAAATTTCTTGAGGCCGAGACAAGACAGCATAGAGTAATCAGAAAGAGTATTGAAGGGGTCCCCAATTATTGCAAACGGATTGCAAGTGGGAGACCTTTCTGGTGAAGGCAATGGTAGGGATGTCAGATATTTTCAAAGTTGTAAGGCTTTCTAAAGGGTAATTCAGAGCCCAAGTTTGCCAAAATCCAGTAGTAAGGAAGTGTAAGGCTTGAAAATGTATTTTCTTTGAGGGACCAGGATGGCCATCTTAGCTAACTAAAAGGGAAGGCCAGGTTACTCAAGATGGCAAAAGGGGCAAAGAAGATTAGGGATAAGTTTTATTTCTGAAATGTCAGAACACAGTGTTGTAAGGACTGATTGTTCAGTGTAATTTCAGGGCAGCTGGTGCTTGTGAAGGGCACCAAGTGAGGCGACGTAAGGGGAACAGAGACAAGGCTTGCTCAAAAGTTAACCATTGCTTGAGGTTATCATGCCTACACCTATCAAATCGCCTAACTGCACCTTTTTCTAAATGCAAAAAGGACTTTGAATATATGAAACGCTATTCCAGCACAATGGAAAAGTTCACACAGGGCTGCTGGTCAGGCCAAATTTGAAATGTGGCCAGATTGAATTGCTAGCAATGCCAGGAAGAAAGCAGTGTGTATAGAGTCAATCTAGGGCTGGCAAAGCACTAAGACAAAAGCAGTAAAATGGAGGACAAAAACATGTTTAAAGTGCACCTGTGTCCAGACTATGGACAGTAAATTATTTGTACATGTCTAACAAGCAGTAAAATAATATTTATATACTCCCTGTAAAATCCTTTGGTGTATTAGTATGACTTCTGTGTCCCTTATTGGACTTCCCAAGTGTTTCTCAACCCTTTTTCAGTCAAGGCACCCTTTAAAATTGACAATCCCGATGCACCCTTTAAAATTATGGACTTGAGGCACCCCATTGTAAAATGTGAAAAACGATTCTAATAGTTTTATATAACGCAACAACATCCACACATGTAGGACACCCAACATTAGAGGTGATTTATTCTTTCAAAGCAAATACACTTTTGCACACTGCTACTGAGTAGTATTCCGGAGAGGGGCAGAGGAGGGTCAAACTAGGATGCAGTGCAAGCAGCTGACATCCTCCTTATCAACTGACGATGTCATTGGTTGTCAGGACGCCGGCTGGTAGAAGGTCATAATGGTGCACAATGAAAACCTGTGAATTTGTGTAACTAAAAGGCAGGCTTGTATACAAAGTTTTGGGCATTTTTTATACATTTTGCAAAGGCACCCCTGAAGAAACCCCAAGGCACCCTGGTTGAGAAAGGCTGCTATACACTCCCTAGCTGGTCCATTACAGGACACAGGAAGTCATACTGCTGGGATGTGCAAAAGTAGTCCACCTGAGGGCTGGAGGGAAACAGAAACAACTGCAATCAGGGTTAACAAAAACAGAAATGGGAATTGCTGAAAAAGTCTGCATCTGACACTGGATGAGGTCAAACCTCCTTGACTTATAGGAAAACCTGTCTACATGACAAGAGAAAGGACAGAGAATCAACCTGATGTCCAAGAAAAAAAAAAAAAAAAAAGTCACAAACCAGAGAGGAAAGACAAAAAAGGATCACTGCACCATAGACTAAGCAAGAAGCTGGGCAACCTACACCCACCACAAGAAAGACAAAACTAACATAGCTAACAACGAAAAGGATCACATCCCAAGTAGGAACAGGTACGAGACCAGAACAGCTGGTCTAAGTAGGAAGGTCCTAAGCCTTTATTTCCTGGCCCTATAAGTCAAGAAAAGAACTCCGTATCTCAGGAGATTGTCAGAGCAGACAACCTCCTCGCTAAAGCGAGACTTACCAGGTAGGAACGCTCAAGTTGACAATAACCTGCATGTGAAAATGACTGAGTCCACCAAAGAAACCCAAGATACAATCCCATGAAGTCAGTGTGACTGAAGGGGTAAGGTAAGAACCCAACCATCAACTGGTAAATTGATTACAACCCTGACGAAGCTGAGAATGAAGTTAGAAATTCTCCCACCATTACACAAGAGACCACTGTGGTAAGCCTTAAAAGGGATCCTGCTGGAAAAAACAATCCTCTATATCCAGAAAGTCCCAAAAATTAAATGCCCCCGACTCTCCAGACCCAGTGAAGAATTAACATCAGTGGAACAAGGTACAAAAGTTTGATCAGAACAGCAAAGAGCATTCAAAACCGAAAAGCATCAGAATGGCCTTCCTTGTGTATCTGTAAATCAGCCAAGAGAAGAGGGGTCTAACCCCAAGTGAACAGGTCTCACAAAGTCCTTAAGCTTGTGTCAAACACAAGACCAGGGGCCAAATCCAGCCCGCCCGGCCATTTCATATGGCTCTTGCACCCAGGGCTTTTTTTTTAGCCAGAACGTAGTGGAGGGGTGCAGAGATCAAAGCTGAGACGGAGGGATAAAAGGTAGACAGAGTTCATTGAGGCAATGCCAACTGCTAGGACCCATGGTGATCTCTTCACTGGAGGATGACTCAGTATCCAAGAAAGTGGAAGACATGAGAATGCACTAGGGTAGGCACTGGAGCCAACACCCTGAGGAGTACTAGCTGTGCAGTGGTGACACAAAGGATTCAAAGTCTTGTCCGATTGCAGAACAAACAGTGCTGAATCCAGTTGGCCAAGTCATGGGTCCCTCAGACAAGGGATGATGGTACCAATAGGTCCCAGGTACCTATAGTCCTACATTCCCTATGGGATGAAAATTGCTCTGAGGGAGAGGGTGATGGCCAGAGTTGGAACAGCTACTAAAGCTGAGCGGATACAAAAGATCACCAGGGTTGGGGAGAACCCAAGGTGTTAAGGAAAGGTCTGTGCAGTAGTACAGGTGGGTAGAGGGTGAACAAATCGATAGAGCGCCAAAAGGCAAGGGATAATAAGCCTAAAGAGGCACTCTTCGCACCTGCATGCCTGAAGGGCAAGCTGCCAAAGGACAAGCAAGGATTAGCAACCTATCCCAAAAGCTGAAGACTTCTCTGAAGGCTTAGTGGGTTTCCTGCTTCTGGCCTTACATGGAGACTGAACTAACTGGATGGACTTTTGTCTTTTTTTAGCCAGACTAACTATAACTAGGCGTAATCTAGCCATAGAACAAAATTCATCCTGTTTAGCAGGAACTGGCTGAATTTCGATCCATGTATGGGCAATGTTGTTGTACAAAAGTCAATCTATTGATTTATTCCTGTACAACCACCTAGTCGGATTTTTGCTGCTTAATCAGCGCTGCAGACTATCACAGTGAGGAAGATTCAATCTTCCATCTTTATATGTGGATGAGGGAATCAAGGCAGGTTTTTTTTTTCCCTCAATCCGTTGGTTAAAGAAAACAAAAAAAAAAACTCCTATGGGCTGCCTTGAAGGTTTTGGGTGTGTCTACTCAAAGAATAGGTGAAGGAAAGACTGGGATCAGCCAACCTTAATTTGGACAACTTACACTGAGGAAGGTGAACACTATCTTTTGAGCTCTACCCTTGACATCATCAAGTATATCACTTGAGATCAGAGTCAACATCCCTGTAATTGTGGACAGCGTAAGCTGGAGTCACCCACTGCAACAAGAATGTCCCCTCTGTCTCTAGAAACAGACATGCTATAACCACATGGTGGTGATGCAACTATGCTCAGGGTATGAAGAAAGGGATCTGGTACACAAAACACCCAGACAATTACATGATGTTGGTCTGAAGATCAACTTTGAACAAGGTAACTGTCAATGAGCTGGTGATCGAAGATCCACTTGGCTATTCTGCACAGTAGGAGAAGCAGTGGGGCAATGCTTTCTCTATGCTGAACATGGGAGAAAGTGTGGAGTGTGCATGCGACATGCTACCCAAAGCATACCAGCACCAATAGGTCCCACAGAATTAACCCCTTCCCTGGTAAAACTGGTGGAATGCAGGAAATAAAAGGCTCCATATGGCCTACTCATGGAATGAGTCTTGAGAAAAGACAGCAGCAGCAGCGCTGGACCTGAAAAGTACTCTAGGCTACTTCCTGATCCCCTTCTGGTAAGGGGTTAGCTGCAATGTGTATCCCAGTATCCAAAAGGTCATTTCCCAGCTAGCCCCAAAATGTACAATCCAGTGGGGTCTGGGTATGGCACAAAGTTAGGCTGAGGAAATATCAATCTGGATCATTGCCATGTAAAGAGTAGCGCAAGCTGCGATGTAGTGAAGAAAAAAAAAAATTAAAGAAAAAAAAAAACAAACAAACTAGCAAATGGTTAAAATTTTCCAAGCAGAGCTGAAGAAAAGATGACCATTTTCCTAGGATATTGGCAAAAACTTGACATGCTGGGTAGTTGAGTTATCCAGAGCACTTTTTTTGTTTTGCAGCCCACCAAGATCTGTTCTCGTAGAAAAAAATGCCTGTGTTTTGAATTTTGAAAATTCATTTCTTCACAATGCTTAAAACTACAGAGGTGCACAAAAGGTATGTTTTTACTGCTTGTCCAGACTTTATAAGTACTTTATTGTGCATAATCTGTGCACAGGTTCACTTTAATGTTTAAAACCAAAGCTAAACACAGAACCTTACCCTAGTAGTGGCAATACATCGTACGGGAGAACGATACTCCTCCTCCATTTTTGTCAGTGCAATGATTGTCTCTGCAATTGCATTCTTAGTGACACGAGACCATGCCTCTGAGAGATGACCCTATGAATACATCAAAGAACATTATTTTTTTTTATCTCAGGCTCCTAAAAAAGTATCATGAACAAAATAATACCATATAAACACCATTAAAATTAGTAAAATGGTTTGCTTTGGACACTTTGTTGAAAAAAAAAAAAAAAATAGCCAGACAATAAGTGATCATAAAACACAAAATAGAGAAAGTGAGCGCTAAAAGTCCAAAAGCTGCTGAAACACCAAAGAATACCAAAATAATCTCCAAAGCATCAATATAAAATAAGGTGCAGCGCTAAGATTCCAACTATCAAGAGCTCTGACAAAGAAGGGACCCCCCTTCGAAACTTGTCAGCGTCATTCTGAGAATTTCTCCTTCAGATGGGATTCGCATGTGTCTCCTTATCGTAGGATGCACTTTTGGATTTTATATGCCTGTTTTATTACTACTCTTAGCCACATGAAAGGAGAGATAGAGCCATTTTGACAGCGGAGTGAGCAGTGAGGGGAATATCTGACCAGACCATATCCATCCACAAAGGAGCCTTCAGTTCATCCACTGAGAGTACTGTCTCTAAATGCGCTTATTGATTGCGCATCTGGTGAGTGTGCAGACTTTATAATATCGGTCACCTCACTATTACACTGGATGGAACACCTATCATTGAAGATTAATTGATCTTCTTACACCTATATCTGGACAGTAGCACTATTGGTCATCATACAGTGAGAGTTCACGATATCACCGAGTCACTTTATTTTGAAGGATTCACAAGTCACTTTATTTACATATTTATGTGATCATCATTTGTCACAAGTCACTTTATTTACATATTTATGTGATTATCGATATATTTTATGTGCAGAGTTTTCATATTGATAGATGGAATTTTAGCGCTGCACCTTATTTTATATTAAGTGATCATAGAATGAAACAAGGAAAAGAACAGTTAATAAAGAAAAAGTATTAAGTTTGGTAATACGTACAGCTGCCATATCTTTAATCAATTTAATGATAATCTCTGCAATCTGAGTTGGAGTTGAGCCTTTCATCCACCAGTGACTCTCACCTCTCCTAAGGTAACTGATTAAAAGAAACAAGATACTTTTGGTTACAGGAGAAGCAGTTTGACGTGCATGCACCACTTTTACCATTAATGAAACTCGAATATTTGCTCAATGTTAGTAAAATAAGAACATCGGTGTACACTTTTTTTTTATGTTTGGATTACTATGCACAACAGTTCCACTTGTCTCCAGGTTTTAATCCTTCAGCTTTATACATGCTTAAACAGCAAGAATGTAAATAGAAACAAAAAATACAAAAACCTATCATTGAATTTAATATTGAGGGACACAAGAATTAAGAAAGACAGTGAACCAATTGTTGGAATTAGACCAATCTGAAAGACTAACCAATTAGGCAAAAGTGGCATATTCTGTGCTACGGTATAAAAACAGGCAGTAGATACCTAGAATTAAAGATCATTGGCAAAGTAACCGTTGTTACGCCTTTCCCAGCACTCATCCCTGCAGTGCCAGTGATTGGTGTTCCCTTGGCCTTCAGCTGGACTGTGAGAGCCTTAGCGATGCATCCCAGGAACATATCCAAAATGCCAAGCTTGTTCCAGTCTGCTTTCTCTGTCGAGTGAATTATGTCACTGATGTCTGCTGGAGGCAGCGACTTGACACCAATGATGCTAGCAAGGCGTGTTGGTGTGACTTCAGGCAGAACACGACGCAGCAAAGAGGTCACCTGTAAAGAAGCAAAAAAAAAAATTATGCTATTTCTGCATTTTAATAGGAAACAGTCTAAAGCAGGCATCACTAAATAGTGGACCGGGGTCCGGATGCGGACCGAGTCACTGTCCCATCTAGACCCATACGGTCCCAACATTTTGGAGCCTTTTCTTCCCCCAGTCTCGCAGTTATCCTCACAGAGCTGACAGTGGGAGGCAGGACAGTTCTGGATGAAGGGCAGGAGTTGCCCAAACTTAAGCAGGCGCTTGGTTGCTAGGATGAAGGGCAGTCCTAGCAATCACTGTCTGTTAATCACTGTCTGTGTAAGGTAGGACAGTGGAGGGTGAAGTTAAAGGGGCTAAGGACATTCGTGTGAACAGGGGCCGAGGACTGAATGTGGGGGGACTTAGAAACAGCAATGTTGGTGGGGAGCGGAGGACATTTAGATTTAGGGGGGGGCTGAGGACAGCAACACGGGGGGGGGGGGGGCTGAGGACAGCAACACGGGGGGGGGGGGCTGAGGACAGCAACACGGGGGGGGGGGGGGCTGAGGACAGCAACACGGGGGGGGGGCTGAGGACAGCAACACGGGGGGGGGGGCTGAGGACAGCAACACGGGGGGGGGGGCTGAGGACAGCACAGCAACACGGGGGGGGGGGGCGGGCTGAGGACAGCAACACGGGGGGGGGGGGCTGAGGACAGCAACACGGGGGGGGGGGGCTGAGGACAGCAACACGGGGGGGGGGGGCTGAGGACAGCAACACGGGGGGGGGGGCTGAGGACAGCAACACGGGGGGGGGGGGGCGGGCTGAGGGCAGCAACACGGGGGGGGGGGGCTGAGGACAGCAAGGGGGGGGGCGGGCTGAGGACAGCAGCAAGGGGGGGGGGCGGGCTGAGGACAGCAACACGGGGGGGGGGGGGGCGGGCTGAGGACAGCAACACGGGGGGGCGGGCTGAGGACAGCAACACGGGGGGGCGGGCTGAGGACAGCAACACGGGGGGGGGCGGGCTGAGGACAGCAACACGGGGGGGGGGGGCGGGCTGAGGACAGCAACACGGGGGGGGGGGAGGCTGAGGACAGCAACACGGGGGGGGGGGAGGCTGAGGACAGCAACACGGGGGGGGGGAGGCTGAGGACAGCAACACGGGGGGGGGGGGGAGGCTGAGGACAGCAACACGGGGGGGGGGGGGGCCTGAGGACAGCAACACGGGGGGGGGGGGCCTGAGGACAGCAACACGGGGGGGGGGGGGCCTGAGGACAGCAACACGGGGGGGGGGGCCTGAGGACAGCAACACGGGGGGGGGGGGCCTGAGGACAGCAACACGGGGGGGGGGGGGCCTGAGGACAGCAACACGGGGGGGGGGGGGGGCCTGAGGACAGCAACACGGGGGGGGGGGGGGGGCTGAGGACAGCAACACGGGGGGGGGGGGCCTGAGGACAGCAACACGGGGGGGGGGGGGGGGGGAATGCCTGAGGACAGTAATGCGGGGAGATGTAAAAAGTGGAAGAGTACTCTGCAGTGAAGGAGAGAGTACTGTTGGATGGGGGGGGGGGTTGATGTCAAGGAAGTGTGGTAACACTACTGTGAAAGGGGTGAAGGGGGAGCTGAGGACACTCAACAAAAGGGGATCTCGCAATGAATGAGGAGGGGACCGTGATGTGCAGTGGGGATTGAGGACACTGATGTAAGAACAGGCTCAGATCTGTACATGTGCATTTGGCGCACACATCGTGAGTAGGTCAGCCCATTCATTTTAATAGGCTGCACTACCCACAAGAAACACGAAGTCCCTGACCCTGTTTTTTTTTTTTTTTTAAATCGCAAAGTAGCAACATGATGTTTGGCACACACGAAAATATACCGCAGGTTCCTACATGAGATTCGGACCTCTGATGCATGAAAATTTTCCTTCCTGGACCTCAGTGAATTTTATTTCAGAACCCTTGGTCTAAGGTGTGCCTGTTCGCACATAATGATACAGACAGCATATCAACAAAAACACTAAACAATCAAGACAGGTCTATGTGAATATTCTAAATGTCAATAATAATGTAATATCCCCTTAAGGATGAAGGTTCACACAAACTTTAATGTACTTGTATGGTTCTCTTTGTATTGCTTCCTTTGTTGAAATCCCTGGCATTCTTGCCACATTTGACCTCCAAAAAGGAGTGCATAGCAGGTAGCTATAGATCACTTCCTTATCAGGCCAATTCTGGCACTTCTCTCCACACCCTCTATTGGTAATACAGTGATGAGCACTGTATTTAGTGGTCATCAAGGGGTTTCCCATTCATAAACCGCTTGCTTATAGTTATCTGTAATTGGCTGCAGCTAATCACATGTTACAGGTAACAATCATAGTGATCACGATATTAGGATACTAGTAACCATGATCTGCAGTGTCCAGCAGACAGTGGTCACAGGAGGGGTGGGCTGCGTGCTCCTAGCTCAAAGCAGACAAACAAACAGACACTCTCTGAGCCACCACGTGCTGCCCCACTGAAGTAAATGCACTGTAACGGGGCGGAAAGTGGTTAACAGAGAAAAAGTGCATTATCTGCAGGCAATTTGCTATAACACCCTCACTGACTATATGTCCTAATAACATGAACATTTCATTGAGTGCAGTGAATCCCTAAACATTCACTCTAATGGTAGTTCCCGACAATTTTGAGAAAAAAAAAAACAAAACATTGACTTTTTGCTATTAAACATGTCCAGAAAAAAATGTATTCTGCTACGTCTTGCTAAAAGAAAAAAATAAAATCCCAATACGTGTAAATTAAATTAATTGGTTTACGTGAAAGTTATAGCATTTACAATGGCAGTACATATACACAAAATTTTTTTTTTTTTTTTTTTTTATACTAGTAATTGCGGCGATCAGCGATTTGTGGCAGGACTGCAGCGGGCATTCTGACACTGGGGGGGAACTGACTTGGTATCAGTGACATCCCCAGTGACACCAATACAGTAATCAATGCTTTAAAAACAAAAAAAAGGAAAGACTGTACTAATGGCACTGGGCAGGAAGGGGTTAACATGAGGGGCAATCAAGGGTGTGCTGGGAGTCTTTTACTGGGGGCAGTATGTCGGTGCTTCACTGTAAGCAGGGCTGTGCTTGGCCATCCAGAGCAGTGTGCCCGAGCCGACAGGAAGGACTGTTGGTAAACAAAGCAGCCCTCCTCCCCGGAGATCCTTGGTAAGCACCTGGTGATTGGCAGCCGTGGCTGCAAATTGTGTCACGGGTAGGGGGGCATGCACGCCCCACCCAGAAAGACAAAATCATGTATATATACACACGTGATGCAGTCGGGAAGAGGTTAAAAGGAGGCTGGTGTCTTTAACCACCTCCCGTGTGCCATATAGTAATATGACGGGCGCAAGGTGGTTCTCTCGTTCTGGGAGGATGTCATATGACATTCTCACTGCGCATGCGCGACTCAAGGTCATGCGATCAGCTGTGTCCAATCACAGCTGATAACATGTAAACAGGGAAATGCCAGTTATTGGCATTTCTCTCCTCTCGAGCTGTCACGCTGACAGCTCAAGAGGAGAGGAGAGCTAGTAATCTGCTTTCCGCAGAGGGAACATGTACACTGATCATCAGGGCACTGATGATCAGTGTAGCCCCAGCAGTGCCACCTGTCAGTATCCATCAGTGCCACATATCGGTTGCCCACGTGTCAGTGCCACGTATCAGCGCCGCCCACCAGTGCCACGTATCAGCGCTGCCCACCAGCGCCACGTATCAGCGCCGCCCACCAGTGCCACGTATCAGCGCCGCCCCATTAGCGCACATCAGTGCAGCCTCATTAGGGCACACCAGTGGTTTTTGGTTTCTTTAAGAAAAAATTAAAAACCCAGGAGGTGATTATAGCACCAAAATAAAGTTCTGTCACAAAAAAAAATGATAAAAATTTCATATGGATACAGTGTTGTTTGACTGCGCAATTGTCATTCAAAGTGTGACAGCGCTGAAAGCTGGAAATTGGACTGGGCAGGAAGGGGGTATAAGTGCCCTGTAGGCTAGCGGTTAAAACAGAGCGTGGGTCCACTGTTCCAAAAACATGGAGTGAGAGGTAGGACTGTTTTTAAAACCCATCTACAGAAAAAGATGGTAAATATCTTTGATATTCACAAATATTTGTGAACTGGCGTAATCCGGGTCTAATATGCAAGTTTCCCCAATCAGGTATGATTATATTGTGAGCAAGCAGAAACCTGTATGCAAAAGGAAAATTGAAGCTGATGCACTCACCTGCCTCTGTACTCTGGGAGAAGCTGTGTGCAGTAGGTGGAAAAGATCTTGCAGTAAAGTCAACTGCTGAGCTAAATACTGCCTTCCAACATTAGACCCACTCAGAGCAAGTACCATAGACAGCAGTTCAAAACAATATGCATCAGAAGATGCATCCTCGTCATTTGGCTGTGAGTTTGCATTTTCTTTGCTGGAAATGGCATGTTCCCACTCTTCTCGGACTCGCGTAGCCTCCATTCTGATTGCTTGTACTATGTGAGCACAAACCTGCAAGTCATAAGACACAATCATCAGGAGAAAAGAAAATTAAAGCATCTCTCAAAGTGTAAATGCAGTTTAATGTAACATTTATACACACTATATATAATACTGACAAGGCAACATATATCAAAAAATAAGGTATATCTAAACCCAAAATCTATTTTTAAGTATGTTTGGCATAATACCTCACTTTTTTTATTTAAAAAAAATAAATAAAAATTGTTGCAACTTTACCTAGATGGAGTTCCTGCTAAGAAAAACACCTCCTGTTGTAGGCTGAAAACCCTGAACCACTGCCTAACAATTAGCAGTAGCATTGTAAGCTTGCCCTGCAAGTGTCTTCAGTCAGTTGTCAGGCGGGCTATCAGGTCAGTGCACAACTCATGCAGACCTGTATGGTAGGTCAATGGCAATATTGAAATGACCACACAAAAGCAGACACTCTAGAGAATTGTGTCACACAATATTTACCCAAAGGTTTATGGAATGCAAAATATTAGTAAAAATACACAAAGTAATGGGTGCATAAACAGAACATATTACCCAATTTTTGGTAAAGCAGAAATGATAACATTGCACCGAGTAAACAGATACTCATGTCGAGCCCTATAATTGTGTGCACCCCTAAAACAGTTACAAACTTTGGTACCCTATATTATCCATAGGTGATGCTTTAAAAACCTCTACAGGGGATCATGTTAGAGCGATCAATGAATAATGGGTCTAGAACTATTACTCTCACTGATGTATGTGGGGCTGTAAAATTTTGGGGGCGATGTTAAGTGCTTAGTGTTAAGTTTTTCCTCCACATGACATAGGGGACAATAAGTCCAAGTCATGCACTCTTTTTGGTGACAGGTTCTTTTCAATTCATCTGATTGTGTCTTAGACCCTTGATATCTCATTAAAGTCCTAGCGACACATTTCTTGCGGTATGGCCTTTTTAAATGGCCTGTACCAGATTAAAAAATTACTACCCGTTTAGTTAGCTCTACTGACACATTCAACAGATTCAGGCAGTTCTTAGTAAGTGGAGCTATTATTGCACCAAATTAATAGGGAAAAAAAGCCCTACTTCAGTTTCGTTGTCTATTTAAAAAAAACTTACCTAGGAGGATGCAGCATCAGTCCCCCGCCAGCTCTAAAAGGTGAGAGCTCAGCAATCACATGATTGCCGAGTTCTCAGAGCCACTCTGAGCAGAAAGCGGGGCTGTCAGTCACCGTTGTGGAGGGGGAGGGAGTGGCTAGCTCCAGCTCTTTGTTGAGAGGCTGAGCCAGGTGCTGCTCCAAACTCTGGGGTGGATCCTGACTCTGAAGTCGGGATCTTCCCCCAGCCTGGACCAGCTGAGCAACGTCAGCCGACAGACTTCAGTCTGCTGTCAGCTGAAAATGGGTCACAAGAGTGCAGAACGAATCGCACTCCTGTGATTCACACGAGAAGTACAGCCAAGAAAGCTTTGGCTGTACTTTTCTTTTAAGACAAACAAGTTGGTGTACATAAACAGGGAGAGTACCTGTCTCTGTACACAGTGTAGCAGGGGGCATATTTGCTGCCACTAAACCCTCCCCTCCTTACCCGTCACTGGTTAAGAGTGTCAGCTTCACAGTTGGAGCCTCTAGTAACTAGTGATGCCGATAGCAGGTGGAACCGCAAGGGGAAGCTAAGACACTCATTTCCCATCCGGTCTACTCTCTCACTGATTAACAGCAGCTAGTGGGTGGATTCTATAGCCAAAAGTAGGCTGTCCTGATGAGGAACTAGTGTCTGTGGATTCCCATCAGGCTCTGCCTGCCTAGCTTTAAAACCCTCAGCTTCTGCACTGTGTGTGCCAGCTGCAGTTGTAGAGGAAGTGCAGCTTCCCTGAGGGAGTAGTGCCCCTAAGGACACTGTTCCTGTGCATACGGTATAAGCCCCAAATTTATATACTCGTTTACAAGTACATGAACTTGTCAGCAGCACCGCCATTTGTTGTAAGGAGGCACATCGGAATTCTAAAGAGTGTCCTAGACACTGAGCTCCCTTCAATATCTCTGGAGTTAGAGCCATAGTCATGTAAGCACAACAAAATAAACCATACAATATTACATTTATAAAAAAAACTACTGTATAACTGATTATATAATTTAACTGAAAATATAATATAAATGCTGTATCACAGTGGCATGATGACCTACCTGTTTTTGCAAGTTAGTGAGTTTACTCCTGCTAAATATGATGCCAACCATGTGTTCCTTGAGGTCTGCATCAGAGGTTGCCTGCAATAAAACACAAAACAAAAAAACATTGAGGCACTAAACACACTGTAAAATCTCCAACCTAAAAAAATTTACGACAATAGAAAGAGCTGTTTAAATTGATGTCCTGGGATGGAATATACCCTATCCAGCAAGAACAAAATTTGAGCAAATAACTACCTAGTGGGGGAAGCCCCGTGGAAACCAATATATGCACCACTTATCAGAAGAGGGCTAAAATTAGCTTTATTTCTGCAGGCAATCTGCATGATTTTGAGCAGCTTACTCCAATTAAGTTGAGCGTTTTCAGGCATTTTTCCCCAAGTTTTTTTCCAGGCGTTGAGTGTTTTGTTTTTTTTTTTTAGCAGATTTGCAAAAATTATAGTTTTTTTCTGTGGCCAATACAAACCTGCGTAGATGTGTCCCAGGTACATACAACAGAGAAACCAGAATAAAGCACATGGCTGCTGCACGTCTGTGCCTTTCTCCTTGATCTGGGAAGCAGTGTAGCTGTTGCACTGGGCCAGAAAGTTTCTTCCCATTTCCTCCCAGGCTATGGTGGTTTTTGCCTGGATCCTAAAAGTGGGAATCCTGGGATCATAGATGCAGGGGTGGCAACAAATGAGAGCAACGAATGTCTCAGCTTCCAGAAGCAGACTCATTTTGATCACAAGATGTGCGTTTCTAAAAGGTGTGGAGTGATACTAGAAAAGGGGAGGGGAGCTGCTGTTTGAACTGAAAATGCTTTGAAAAACAAATTTTTTGAATGGAAAAACACATGAACAGCAAGTCTATGAGGACAAAAGCCCTCAAATCTGCATGTACATTTCTGAGCACCAGGAGTTTTGTTACAGGTGACAAAACGCTCAAATGTGAACACAGGCCATTGAAATGGAAGACATTTTCCTTGTTGTGTGTTTTTGAACATCGAACTTTGAGCTGAAAAATTCTCAAGTGTGAATGGGGCCTAGAGACACAAGCCATATACAGCATATACCGCCAATAATGCTTTCATGTTTTTAGAGTGCATAGGATGGCTTTTGAATCTTGAAAAAATAAAAAAACAAACAAACATGGGGATGGGAGTGATCAGGAATTTTTAATTTTAGAGAGCAGGGAAGTCCAAAAAATACAGCAATAATTGTAGTGTATACTATTAGTTAATGGTTCAATTCAGGAAATAATGTGTATAATATATAAATATATTAGATGTGTGCCTCTAATAAAGCAGAATAGAAATGAGGCCTGTTCTAAAATGTCGATATTTTAGTGCCACGCTCCACAAGACTAAGCTGAGATAGACTTGTTCATATCTTAAGACCACACAATGTTTCAGTTTACCTTTTCCTCGCCCTCAGGTGAGGATAGCAGAGCTTTCTCCTCTTGTTCCGGTGTTGGTTCTGCATCACCAGAGATCAACTTGCCAAATACCTGTGAAACAAAAAGGGAATTTTCTTATTTAGTCACTATAATGCATGCAAAATGACAGAATTGCATACATGTACATTATAAATGCAGTTCAGTATCAATATTACACATACCTACATGCATTAGACATGGAAATTTACAAAAGCTGTCATGATGTGAATAAGATCACAATGTGACACAGCTAAAGAATATTCAGTTATACAACACATTTAATTAAACTTACAGCACTTTTTACACACAACCTGTGTTTTAGGGGAGCAACTGACATTACATGTTCTGTAAAGCTCACTAAGCACATGGAGATGGGAATAAGTAGATCTGTGAAGGTTCTCATTTAATCAGGTCCACGGTGACGAAACGCATTGGCCAGAGCTTAGCGGTGACATGCTAGGCTATTCTTAGTGCAATGTGAGTACCTCTTTTTTTTTTTTAACAATAAAACAGTGTTCCCATGCTACACTATGGAGTTCCTCTCATCTCCTTTTTGATGAGTGTGATTTGTTCTGATTTTGAGGAATTTTCAGAGCGAGAGAGCTGTATTTGAGCAGTCAGTGAAACTAGTCTGATGCTTTGAGGTCTATATGTCTGGTAAGCAGTGTGTTTATGTGAAGGTGGCAGAGCACTGAAGTATCTTGTACTGAAGACAATGCTCTGCTGTTTATGATTTGTTCATGCATTTTATGGACTCTTTGGTGTTCACTATAGTTATCTTTATTTATAATTTTCCAATATCACTTGCGAAGTATTTACCACTTATTATTTGTCACAATAAGGTCCCGAACCAACATTCACACATACAAATACCAGGGCCAATTTAGACAAGAGCTGATTAACCTACCAACATGCCTTTGGATTGTGGGAGAAAACTGGCGTACCCAGAGGAAACCCACGCAGGCACAGGGAGAACATACAAACTTCAGGCAGGGGAGTATTAAAACATCTTCAACATTACAAAGCAAACCCAGTTGAATGTCACCAACTACTGATAGAAGGTAAAAAGTACATTTTTTTACTGAAAAGAATAAAATATTAAAAATTTTATTTTTTCTATTCCAGTGAACACTGGTGTTTGTACTGGGTTTAGTTTTGTTCTGCTTTTTAGAAACTGCTGCTAGCATGTTCCCAGGCAATCAACAGATGTCACTCCATAAAAACAAGGTTAGTATGATTTGCTGCTGTCACATACCTGTGAAGTAATCAGTCTGAACACACGCAGTGTCTCAGATTCACAGTTCCTTTGCTGTGCTACACTAGCTGAAATTTGTCCAGCTATTTTTATGGACTCGCCATCTTTCCAGCCAAGCACTTTAACTTGCCGCACTCTCAGCGTATTCTCAGGACCCTTCAACTCAATCTTAATTAGATGATTATCTCCTCCGGGAAGCTCACTTGTTACCCAGCCAATGTGCCTAGAATCCAAGTCGGCCTTGGAGTAAGAAAGATTGTTACAGTTACAATCTATACATCAACAATCCCACACATTTACTACACCCAGAAAAAGCTCTCAAGACCTGAGGGTATTACAGAATGTTAGACTGGAGTTAATCAATTAGGCAACTAAACAAATATTCTATACACGCTTCAAATCATTTTAATAAATCCCTCTGAAATGTGTGATATAGAGAAAGACAATTTTTTTCCTCAAACCTTGTTTTTAGTGGCTGTCTACAAGTCATGCTTTTTACAATATAGCTGGGTAGTAGCACAGTTGTATTGGTATCCATTTAAACAGAAACTGTCTGGATAAAGATTTTCTTCTTTTTTGAAGGTAAAAGCTCTGGGAAGTCATCCTTAGTCCCCAACCCAGATTAGGAATGCAGCCACTGAAGTGCTACTACACTTGTTATGCACATATTTGTTCAGATACAGACTAAACATCTAAGGATGGATAAGAATGGCACCTTCACACAGAATGTGCATCTTAAAAATCAGTTATGGCGGCTCTTATTTTTGTTCTAAGAGTCTTCTTTTAAAAAGAACTACAAAACAAATTCTGAGTGACTGCACTAACAGAAAAAGAAACTGACAGCAGATGAGCTATTCAATGCAGACTATGGGTCTGCGTTAGAAAAAAACAGGGCTCCTTTTAAAGTGTCCACCTCTTCAGCTAAATTGAAATAACACCTACTTTATATTTATGTATTCCCATTCACAACACTTAAATAAGAAAAAAATGCCATTTACCTTTTTATTTGCTGAAAAATCCTAAAACATTACATGGAAGGGAGAAAACTGTTTGCCATGTTTACCCTGTCAGATGTTCATTAAATGTGTAGTCATACAATCAGATTCATTAATTTCTAAAATGTAAAATGTATACTTTACTAAACTACATATCACACTACTATATTGACAAGCTTTACCTGCTTGACTCTGCATAGGTCTTCCACAGTCTTCCCACATAAAACTGTCATTGAAGTGACTTTGTTCTTAAAGACAAACAAAAAAATGTATATTGGTTTTAGGTTTAATGTAAGCAGTAATAAATAGATTTTATTAGAATTATAAATTCTAAGACAGGCATTGGATAACCATTTCAGAAACATTTGTAAGGAAAGCAAAAAATCCAAACCAGCCCTGGGCGACAAACAGTATTGGTATTGCGTCTGCTGCAAACATTTGCTTTATAGATAGGAGCAAAATGTGCACAATAATGAGCAGGGCAGAAAAAAAAAACCCCTAAAACCAGGCTTATAGATGTTACAGTCTGAGAATTTAAGTGGCACTCCAGATAAACAATGCCAGTAAGTTAGAGCAGCGGTAAGGAGTAGTGCAAAGAAGACTTACTGGCTGACCGTGGACAATTTAGACCCAATATTAATTACAGTACAAAAAAAAAAAAAGAAAAAGAAAAGGCAAACAGCAACTACATGGTTCAGAGTAGACCATTTAGAATACACATCTAAACTGCATACACTGAAATCTGATAGCTGGCCTCTGGTTGGTCCAATCTGTATACAATGCCTTAGCCAGCTCATATTTGAACATATAACAGATTACAATATCATGCACTCTATAAAGTAAGTGGTTATACATACCCCTAAGTCACGGGAGTTGTCCACGTGGACTGATACATAACGTGCATTAATGCCTTTCACACAATTTATTGTGATGCTCTTTGTTTTATTTTTGTCTTCATCACCTGACTCCCAAAATGTCTCTGTAGACCCATCTGTTAAACTGCCAATCATAGCTGGTCTGCTGGAAGTCTTAATGTCCACAATGCTGGTCATGTCTTTTAGGGCAGTAACTAAGCAAAGTTCCTGGAAAATCAAATTGATTTAATTTTAGGAGGCATGCAGATAAGACGTTTTCACCAATAATAACACAACATCCTCAGAAATGCAAAGATTTTCACAAAGTTTAATGTACTTTCTGGAGACAACGCACAGCAGTAACTTCTTCTGTTTGAACAGATATTTAATTACTCAGATAGTTTAAGACAGAGGGTACGGGGACTGGTGCTTTTGACTCATTTTATCTGTGAATGTACATGGAGCTTCCGCTATTGAGATCTATAAGCTTTTACAGCAATGCAGTTAGCCTTAACCTGTTAAACCTTTACAGGTGGTCATGAAATTTCAACTAGGAAATATTCTGTTTTACCTTGCTACAATACGTGTGAAATTAGATTTTTGTCTCAATTATAATAAGATATTTACAAATGCTATATATCCTCTTTATTTTGGAAACTTAGAGTCTTGATGACAATACTGTATATTGGTACTACTGGTGCACTGCATATTCTGTTGCTCACGAAGCATTACTAGAGATGTTTATTCTAAAGGTTTAGAAGGTAAGGAGATACAGTGGCTTGATAAAGTATTCATACCTTTTGAAATTTTCCACATTTTGTTATGTTGCAACCAAAAACAAAATTCCACCTCAACTGACAGGCCAGGCAAGGACAGCATTAATCAGAGAAGCAGTCAAGAGGCTCATGGTAACTCTGGTGGAGCTGCAGAGATATCCACAGCCCCGGGGGGAGAATCTGTCCACTTGACAAATCTGACCTTTATGGAAGAGTGGCAAGACGAAAGCCATTGCTGAAAAAGCCATATGAAATGCAGTTTGCGAGAAACTATATGGGGGGACGAGACACCGCAAACATGGAAGAAGGTGCTCTGATCAGAGAGACCAAAATTTTACTTTTTGACCTAAAAGCAAAAAGCTATGTGTGGCGGAAAACTAACACTGCACATCATTCTGAACACACCATCCCCACTGTGAAACATGGTGGTGGCAGCACCAAGTTTTGGATGCTTTTCTTCAACAGGGAAGCTGGTCGGACTTGATGGGAAGATGGATGCAGCCAAATACAGTGCAATCTTAAAATAAAACCTGTTAAAGTCTGCACAAGACATGAGCCAGGGGTGGAGGTTCACCTTCCAGCAGGAAAACTACCCTAAACATACAGCCAGAGCTACAATAGAATCTTTTAGATCAAAGCATATTCATGTGTTAGAATGGCCCAGTCAAAGTCCAGACCTAAATCTAATTGAGAATCTGTGGCAAGACTTAAAAATTGCTGTTCATAGACGCTCTCCATCCAATCTTACAGAGCTTGAGCATGGGCAAAAATGTCACTCTAGATGTGCAAAGCTGGTAGAAACACTCAAAAAACTTGCAGCTGTAATTGCAGCTAAAGGTGGATCTACAAAGTATTGACGCCACACTTTTCAGACATTTCTGTGTAAAAAATGTTGAAAACCATTTATCATTTTCCTTCCACTTCCCAATTATGTGCCACTTTGTGTTGGTCTATCACATAAAATCCCAATAAAATATATTTATGTTTTTGGTTGTAACATGACAAAATGTGGAAAATTTCAAGGGGGTATGAATACTTTTTCAAGGCACTGTATGTCACAGTTAAAATGATCTAAAAAGAGAAGGAGATTTATTTAGATACATGGTATTTTAGAAACTTTTACACATTTAACCCATTACTCAGACTGTAGATCTGAGAAAAGGTTGGATATTTTTACTGTGAGACATTCACACCAAAATACACAGGCTCTTAATGCTTTCAGTCTTATGTAAATAAAGTGTTCAGAGTTAGGTCAGAACTTTCAATACTCTAGGGCTGCTGTTCACGCCATCTGCATACATTGACACCTTAATGTCAGTGGCTGACACAGACCAGTACAGCTGCTCTGTGCCACCCATTGGTTGTTGAAAGGGAGTTATACTGCACAGCACAACTCAAATGTTGATGAGATGTTATTAGAAAGCTTGTCCAGATGTCTTTTGTTAGAAGATAAGTTCACTTTTTGCACAAAATAATAAATGCATTTTTTTGCAGGTAAATAAATGTGCATTTATTATCTTTGTCTGCAGGAGCCAGTAAAGCATTGCACCTGCGGTCAGTAGATTACTGGTGTCAGGCAGGTCTCCTGCAGATCTGTCAATATACAGTAAATGCTTGCTTGTATGGGATATATACTGACAAGAAGATTCAACTCACCACCTAACACTTGGATCGCTTTTCAGAGGAGCAGCTGTGCATGCTGCACTTGTGAATGAGCCCTTTGTGTGAGCGAGCAGCTGCTAAATGCAACAAAGTTGTGGGGTTGTAAAACCCTGCCCCTGAGTTGTGGTTTTACCACCCCTAATTCCTACCCTCTTTAGCTGCTGAGGCAAGAGCCAAAAAGGTGTACACATGCTGCAGCATGGATGAAACATCCTGTTGCTTTTGGTGGGTGATACTGCCTGCCAATCATGACCCATTCAAGTAAATCGAGCCACTCTGCAAGTGCCATGCAACTGCATTCTTCTGCAGGGTCCAAGAGGTTAAAAGCAGGTGGTGAGAAAACACCACTGCCTACTTTAACCCCTTGTTTGCTGTACTGCACAAGGTTGCAGGGCATTTGCAGAGTGGCCTCGTTCATCTGAATGGGTCATGCAAGAAGTTTAACTTCTGCTGTGGCATGTGTACACCCACCCCTGGCTACTGCAGCTAAAGGGGGTGAGGTTGGGGCGAGGATGGTAAAAACACATCTTAACTATGAGATTTTACAATCCCCCAAACTGCAAATTTAAATTAACCTTTACTGTTCTGAGCCCCCTAGAAGGTTGCTTTCACACTGATGTGCTGCAGTTTACCTGTACTGTTGATACCGTGCATCGGTGACTTCTGGGATAGCGGCGCTTCGCCATAGACTTCTATTACAAACCGCGGGTGTGGTGTATTTTCTGAAAGCACACTAAATCCACAGGCTATAATAGAAATCTATGGCTAACCGCAGGAAACCTGCAGGTAAACTGCAGCACATCAGTGTGAAAGCAGCCCTAAATGATTATGCGCAGTGTATTGCTTCACACTGATCTAAAGATCTCTTCTTTCCTGCTGCTGGAGCCACTCTGGAGACTGCTAGCCGAGATAAGAGGTGGAGTGCAGTTGGTATGACTCTGCATGGGACAAGTAGCTCCTTCGCATTGCACTCGGATTCCCTGGGATGGCGGGTTAACAAGCCCAGACCGTGATCACCTAGTGACCTGGCTGCGGTCTACAATATGCTAAAAGTCTAGTGATATTAGGACCTGCGAGACTAGGGATGAACCCTTTTACTACTTGGCGTAAAAAGCTGCACTGCTGCTACAAATCTATGAGCTGGCACTCCTGACTTTCATCTAGCTTACCCTACTATATAACTTACAGCATGGTTAAGGTCTGGTAACCAAAAGAAAGAAACCAAAAGACAAAAAATGACATGGTATAACTGATCATATATACACACACATTATATATATATATATACATATATATATATATATATATATATATATATATATATATATATATATATATATATATATATATATATATATATATACACATACATACATACATACACATACATATACACACACACACACACACACACACACACACACACAGTGTTTCCCGGAAAATAAGACACGGTCGTATTTTTTTTGGCTTACAAAAGAAAACAAAAAAAAACACTAGGTCTTATTTTCGGGGTAGGTCTTATTTTTTTAATGTCCAGGTGTGGACAGGGGGTGCAGAGGTGAGCTGCAGGCAGTTGTGGATGAGGGTTACCATAGAGAGGGCCGGCTCATGACAGTTGTGAGCTGCAGTCAGGTGTTGCAGAGGTGAATTGACAGGTGAGTTTCAGAAAAGGTGCAGATGAGCCACAGACAGGGTGCAGGGGTAAGTTGCGGACAGGGGACGCAGAGGTGAGCTGTGGCTGGCGGGTGCAGAGGCAAGCTGTGGCCAGGGGGTGCAGAAGTGGGTTGCAACTCAGCTGACCTCTGCACCCCCCAGCAGCAGCTCACCTATACACCCTGGCTGCAATTCATCTGTCAATTTACCTCTGAGACACCTGACTGCATCTCACCTTTGCATATCCCCCCCTCCACTGCCCTCATATGGTTAGCTAGCTTTGCAAAATACAGCTGTCAGCCCCTCTCTATAGTAACTCCCGTTTTGGGTCCTATCTTTCCACACAGTGCACCAAGCGCACTCACTAACCGCTCCACCTCTTCCGCACTGGCCGGTGATCACCCCTGGGGCATCAGCTTCCATGTATTAGGCTGCAGGTTAAGACGTCCCTCCCTGCCCCTAAACACACTGCACCCTCAGATATCTGTTCCTTCCCTGTCCCACAGTGAGTACAGAGTTAGGGAGGTTCTGTGGGAGCAGATGATGCTGTTAACTTACACAAAGGGACTGTCACCTGCAAACACAAAAGCAGAGTTTCTGTGAATATAAGAGACAGTAGATATTGGTGTGCACAGGGTCAGTTCTGCCACGTTCCAGCTGGAAAAAAGCCCTGATCACAAATTAGGTCTTATACTTTAGCAAATCCCAAAAATAGTACTAGGGGAAACGGGTGTGTGTGTGTGTATACACACACACATTAATATATATACACACACACACCCCCACACATACACAGTTGTGTTCAAAATAATAGCAGTGTGTTGAAAAAAGTGAATAAAGCTCAAAATCCTTCTAGTAGCTTTTATTTCCATACACACACAAATGCATTGGGAACACTACACATTCTATTCCAAATCAAAACATGAAGAAAAATATATCAAATGTGTGTTCCTCTAAAAAAAAAAAAAACAATTGAAGAAAAGTGAATATTCGACTGTTAAAAAAAATAGCAGTGTTTGTATTCTTCTTTACAAACTCAAATATTCACTATATAAACTGAAAAATGTTTGAAGATTTTGCTTTCCTTTGAATCAATTAATATTTAGTTGTATAAGCACGGTTTCTGAGAACTGCTGTACATCTGTGTTGCATGGAGTCAACCAACTTCTGGCACCTGTGAACAGGTATTCCAGCCCAGGATGATTGGACTACATTCCACAGTTCTTCTCTATTTCTTGGTTTTGCCTCAGAAACTGCATTTTTTATGTCACCCTACAAGTTTTCTATTGGATTAAGACCTGGGGATTGGGCTGGCCACTCCATAACGTCAACCTTGTTGGTCTGGAACCAAGATGTTGCACGTTTACTGGTGTGTTTGGGGTCGTTGTCTTGTTGGAACACCCATTTCAAGGGCATTTCCTCTTCAGCATAAGGCAGCATGACCTCTTCAAGCATTCGGATGTATTCAAACTGATCCATGATCCCTGGTATGCGATAAATAGGCCCAACACCGTAGTATGAGAAACATCCCCATATCATGATGCTTGCGCAACCATGCTTCACTGTCTTCACAGTGTACTGTGGCTTGAATTCAGTGTTTGGGGGTCGTCTGACAAACTGTCTCCGGCCACTAGACCCAAAAAGAACAATCTTACTTTCATCAGTCCACAAAATGTTGCGCCATTTCTCTTTAGGCCAGTCAATGTGCTCTTTGGCAAATTGGAACCTCTTCAGCACGTCTTTTTTTCAACAGTGGGACTTTGCGGGGGCTTCTTGCAGATAGCTTGGCTTCACATAGGTGTCTTCTAATTGTAACAGTACTCACAGGTAACTTTAGACCTTCTTTGATCTTCCTGGAGCTGATTGTTGGCTGAGTCCTTGCCATTTTGGCTATTCTACTATCCCTCTGAATGGTAGTTTTTCGCTTTCTTCCACGTCTTTCAGGTTTTGGTTGCCATTTTAAAGCATTTACGATCATTTTAGCTGAGCAGCCTATCATTTTCTGCACTTCTTTATATGTTTTCCCCTCTCCAATCAACTTTTTAATCAAGGTACGCTGTTCTTCTGAACAATGTCTGGAACGACCCATTTTCCTCAGAATTTCAGAGAGAAATGCACTGTAACCAGCATGTACAACATTTGCTGCCTTCCTTCCTTAAATAAGGGCAATAATTGCCACCTGTTTTTCAAAGAATGAATGACCTCACTAATAGAACTCCACACTGCTATTATTTTGAACATGCCCCTTTCAATTCGTGATTCAATTACACAGAATCAGCAGCATGCATGTCATGACTGTTGGATTTCTATTACTCTACTACACCTACTAGTAAATTATTTCCATGTAGAAATATCATTTCTACCAAAAACAGTGATTGATCAGGTTAGTGATGTCTGACTGCTATTTTGAACTGTGTGTGTATATATATATATATATATATACACATACATACATACATACATACATATACACACACACATACACACACATATACATATACACATACACACACAAATATATGCACACATAAAATAATTATAATTTATACTATATAAGTGTAGTATAAATGATTAGATTTGCACAATTTATATATAATGAAAAGATTAAAAAACACTGACAATAACCTGGTTGATTGCCTCAAAGCCAGACTGCACACTAATGTTGAAACTTTCTTCACTATCACCATCATCAGACTTGGAAAGGATGTTGTTAATGTGGTGAAAAACATTACTCTGGTGGAGAAACTGGTGATCAGACTGCTTGAATTTAAGACTCCAACACCTGAAATTAGAAAAAGAAAAAAAAAACCATTTGAGTAGCAGACATTGTTTAGTCTATTACCTTACAAACACACAAATTTCTGGTTTAATGACTTTTTATTTTTAATAAAACGTTTTGACAAGTGACTGACGCTCACCTCAATGCCATCTGTTGTAGTGCACTACCCCCAGGAAGTGACATCATAAGATCAGAAATCGTTTGGAGAAGACGGTGAAATGTGTCAGGCAATGGGTGAGCTGCTTCACCAGCAATCACAATGTCTGAAAGAGGGTGTTCACACACTCTCGTATCTTTCTCCTGAAATGTGCAAGAGTAGAGTTGGTGAAAAACTAATTAGCTTTGATTTGAGATCAAAATATAAAATTTACATATCTATCCAAGGCCATGAAATTGACATTTTATATAGCTTGCTTAAAGTGCAATAAAAGAAAGCAGGTATATAACAGGAGAGAGAATCTGAAAATTATTCTGGGTTCTATTATACGTGCATTTTCCATATTTAAATGTTTTAGATAACAAAAGGGCTTATTAACTGAACTTTTGATAATAGGACAAGACTTAAACCTACAGTGCAATATGTTAAAGAGGCTAAGAGCATACAAGAGCAGTTGGTGTCTGAGCTTCTAAAGGCACCCGGTTTCCAGTTTTTTTTTTCTTTTATGTGCACCAGTTTAGATGCTTCTCAGAGATATCCATCAACATCAATGAAAGCTTCTCTGCTGCCCAAGAATTAGCCGATATTTAATAAAATTGAATGAGTAAGAGCTGCCCATGTTCTGACATAACAGTTACACAATGAAATGCTCCAGCAATCTTGGATTCAACAGGTATAAATATTTAATCATGATGGGGATTAGAAGGAAGCTGAGGATAGTGCATTAAAAGCACAATCAGTTAATAATTTTAATGCCAATTTGTTGTCCTGAAAATTCTTACTATTATACAGTATTTATATAGTGCCAACGGTTTGCTCAGCACTGAACATTACAATGGGAGACAATACAGTAATACAATTCAATACACGAGGGGTTCATGGGCCCTGCTCCTTGGAGCTTACAATCTAGGAGGGAGGGGATAGTGAAACAGGAGGAAATAGCTGTGGGGGATGGAGTGGTAGGAAGAGTGGACATCGGCAATTAGCTGAGGGCGGGGTAGGCTTCCCTGAAGAGATGGGTCTTCAGGGTGCGTCTAAAGGAGAGGAGGGTAGGTGATAGTCTGATGGATTGGGGTAGTGAGTTCCAGAGGATGGGGGAAGTCCTGGAGATGGGCATGGGAGGAGGAGACCAGGGAACTAGAGAGTAGGAGGTCTTGTGAGGAGCGGAGTGTACGTTTAGGGTGGTATTTGGATATCAGGTAGGTGAGGTAGTTTGGGGCAGTGTTATGAACAGCTTTCTACGTCAATGTTAGCATTTTGAGTTTTATCCGTTGGGCAATCGGAAGCCAGTGCAGGGATTGGCAGAGGGGGGTGGCAGATACGGAGCGGTTAGTAAGGTGGATGAGTCTGGCCACAGTATTCAGGACAGACTGAAGCGGGGATAGCCTGTGGTGAGGTAAGTCGGTGAGGAGGGAGTTACAGTAGTCGAGTCGTGATACGATAAGGGAGTGAATGAGTTGCTTAGTAGTTTCTGGGGTTAGGAACGGACGTATTTTGGAGATGTTGCGGAGGTGGAGTCTACATGAGTTTGTCAGTGATTGGACCTGGGGTTGGAAAGACAGGTTGGAGCCTAGGATGGCACCTAGTACTCTGGCTTGTGGGGTGGGACTGATGGTGGCGTTAGACATGATGAAGAAGTCGGGGGGGGCGCGGGCTGGGGGGAAAACTAGGAGCTCGGTTTTGGAAAGGTTTAATTTGAGGAAGTGGAGTGACATCCAATCCGATATGTCGTTCAGTAGGCTAGTGGTTCGGGCAGAGACTGAGGGGGTGAGGCAAAGGGTAGAGAGATAGATTTGCGTGTCATCGGCATAGAGATGGTAGTTGAAGCCGTGAGAGTATTAGTTGGCCAAGGGAGGAGGTGTAGATGAAGAGAAGGGGCCCTAGGACAGAACCTTGAGGGACCACAACAGAGAGGGGAAGTGAGGGGGAGGTGGTAGCGTTATAGGTAACACTGAAGGAGCGCTCTGATAGATAGGAAGAGAGCCAGGAGAGATCGGAGTCTCTGAGGCCAAGAGAGTGTAGTTTTTGAGGAGGAGGGGGTGGTCAACCGTGTTGAAAGCCGCGAAGAGGTCGAGGAGTAGGAGCACTGAATACTGGCCATTAGCTTTGGCGGTTAGCAGGCTGTTGGGGAGTTTGAGTAGGGCGGTTTCGGTGGAGTGTAGGGGACGAAAGCCAGACTGTAGGGGATCAAGGAGGTTGTTGTCGGTGAGGTGGGAACTCAGGCGATTATAGACTAAGAGCTCAAAGAGTTTGGATGTAAATGGCAGCAGGGAGATGGGTCTAAGGTTGTTCAGGTCGGTGGGATCCAGGGAGGGTTTTTTAAGCATGGGAGTGACGTGCACGTGCTTCAGAGGGGAGGGGAAAGCGCCAGCAGAGAGGGAGAGATTAAATATGTGAGTGAGGGTGCGTAGGATGGAGGAGGAGGGTGATTGTAGGAGTTGTGAGGAGACAGGGTTAAGGGGGCAGGTGGTGAGGCGGGCTTCAGAGAAGACCTTAGTGACCTCTTCAGTGGTAGCAAGGTCGAAGGAGCGGAGTGTTGAGGGGGTTTTAGTGTGAGGAATGTTAGGTGGGGTGGAGTTCTGGGCAGTGGCGAGGTCGGAGTGTTGAGGGGGTTTTTGTGTGGGGAGTGTTAGGTGGGGTGGAGGTCTGGACAGTGGCGAGGTCGAAGGAGAGGGGAGTTGAGGGGGTTTTTCGTATGAGGGATGCTAAGTGGGGTGGAAGTCTGAGCGGTGTCGATGTCCCTACGAATTGTCTTGATCTTGTTTTTGAAGTGATTGGCACTTTCGTGGACGGTGAGTGAGGTACTGGGTGGAGGTGGGGGCGGAGAGAGCAGAGAGTTAAACGTAGAGAAGAGCCGGCCAGGACTTGAGGAGAGGGTATTGATGAGGGTCACAAAGTAGGCTTGCTTGGCAGCGTGGAGGGAGGAAGTGTGGGTGAGGAAGGAGAATTTATATCGGGTGAACACTTGTTGGGATCTGGTTTTGCGCCATAGTCGCTCCAGCGCACGACTGCGTCGTTTGAGATTTTTGGTATGGTCCGTCTGCCAGGGTTGAAGCGGTCGGGGTCTAATGCTTCATGTGGTTAGAGGCGCTAACGAGTCTAGAGTGGCTGAGAGCGAGTTGTTATCAAAAGTAGTGGCCCGGTCAGGGCAGGACAGGGGAAGGATACTACAAAAGTAGTATGCTTTTTTGTAATTCATAGACCAAATCTATCACCGAAGTATAGAAAACAGAGTTACAGCTCTAAAAAAAAAAAAGGAAGAAAAAAAAAAAAAACCACACACACACACAAACTATAAGCAATAAACCAATTAGAAAGTACAGCAGATTCTGCCAATACATACTTGTTCAGCATTCTCTTTGTTTGCTTTATTCTCCTCATCCTCTTCTTCCTCTGGTTCTAGTGGAGCAGGGGTAAGCGATGCCACAAAGTGCCATAAAATGTCATGCAAAGACGTTGTTTGAATGACATTGCAAAGCAGCCAGTTGAAAGCCTAAAAAATAAATGTGTTTAATTTATAGTAGCAATGGAAGCTCCTGAAAAGCAATTCCAGGATGTACATGTATATTAGGAGGACAAAACCGCATGACTGTGTACAGACATCATATAAGTGTTTAATAGCTGTATGCTTTTCTTCATAGATGTTGGTAAATATACATGTGTTTTTAAGTCACTTCTACAAGTATACAGGATACTGTAAAGTTTGATTCTAGTATGATTGAGTAGGTATGACACTGCTTCACCTGTCAACCATTCTTTTTGACAACGTTTATGCTTTTTTTCCCAAACCACCTAACTAGCAAATTAATGCTGAACTCCATGCAACCAGCAAAAAAGGCAGACATAATAAATAAAGGAGAGCCGTTTTACCTGACAAAAGGATTTGTATTTCTGCTGCGTCATTCCCAGGAATTACACAGCTCAAGCTCCACAGCAAAGCCAACCTAGAGACTTGATTTCTCTTCTATTGTTAAGCAATAACACGGTCTAGTCCCTGCCTCCAGCTTGTGACTGGACAGTGATGGATAAGCTGCAGACTGATGAGCTTTTCTCCTGGTCACTCTGCTCTCCTCCTATAAGCATGCTCCTTAGCACATAAAAACACTGCAGCATAACTGATTGGCTGCTTGTATCAGCTCTCTACCATTCTGAACTCTGTTGAACAGTAGATTTCAAGGCTAATACCAGGTCAAATTCAGGTACTCACAATAGTGCTTTTAAAAAAGGCACTTAATCCGTTGTAGGAATTGTTTTGTTTTTTTGTTTTGTTTTTTTTGCCTGGAGCTCAGCTTTACCCTCAGTGATCACAACTTAACAGTTTCGGAGAGAAGACCAGAGCATTTGTCTATAATGTTATGAAGGATAGAATCTTTTGTTGCAGGGGTGTGGAAATTTTTGAAAAAAATACTTGTCCAAGGGACTAAAATCAGAGTCCCAATCTGCTTGTCCCTCGTGACAATCTACTTGTCCCGACAAAAAAAAAAAAAAAAAAAAAAAAAAATTAACCAAAGCTGTATTTAAATCTTCTGTGCTTTTAGGAATGTCTGGGGCTTTTATAAAACAAAAAGGGGTTTTATGGTGACTTAAACCTTTATAGTTTTTAGCATTGCGTTGTTTATCTCCTCCTTCCCTCCCTGTGTCTCAAGCACTGTACCCGGGGACTAGCAGAGAGGGGAGAGTCCTTGCAGTGTGATAGACACCGACTGAGTCGTCAGGAAAGGGAAGTGTTGGGCTCTCTTAACACTCTGCAGAAGTGCATCTGCTGAGCGAGTACATGAAGCGCTGGCCCCAATAAAAGAAAAGAAACAAAAAAACAAACTTTATTCCTTCAGGTTACCCTCGCATATTGAAGTACTTGGGTGCTCAGTACAAGTGCATGCTGAGCAGCCAAATCAAGCTCTGGAGTCAGCAGCTCCGTTAAAGGATAAGTTCACTTAAAAAAACAAAAACTTTTTTTGCAGTTAAAAATTTTTTTTTTTTTTTTTTATTTTATTTTATTTTTTTAAAGGAGCCTGGAAAGCATTGCACCAGCAAACAACAGATACAGATTCAATGCAGGAGTCCTGCAGTCAGTGTAATCTGTCTGCCCGTTCATCATACACCTTACGAGCAGGCAGTTTCACACTGACCGGAATAATTAATGAACTGAACTACCAGAGCTCTAAACAGCGCTGTGGCAGTTCATTGAGGACTACAAGCCAACAGTCGCAAAGGATGTAGGTCCTTGTAGTTGATTAATTCACAAAACTCTGTGAATGGATGATGGGTTGAGGCCTGCAGAGTTGTGCTCCTTTCAAAAAGTGATAGCTAGTACAAAGAACTTCTCTCCTTATTTCTGTCATACAAAGGCTCGGATAGCCAAGCTGCTGCAGGAGCGGGAACGTGTTACATGTTCCACCCTAAAAACGGGTGAAACGTAACATATACCCAAAAGGTGAACTTATCCTTTATCCCTTTCGCTGCCAGAGCCCTCTGTTTATTGCACACGTTTAAAAAAAAAAAATAAATCACTTTGGGCCTTAAGATTACAACCCCAAGAAAACATTAGAGACACCCTAGAGAAAAAAAACAGGGGTAGTTTATTTTTTTGATGTCACATGATACTATTGCAAAGTATCTGGGAAACGCACAATTTCAGTAAAACACACACTAAAGTTAAATTTAAAAATAAACTAACAAGAAGGCAATAAATTACCCAATGTTTTGTTAAAATGTAAAAGATGAGATTGCACTGTGCAGTGTGTGGAAGCAATCAGATGGAAGCTCAGCCAACTGTATGCTTCCACCTGACAAGCCCTGCAGGGATAAATGTTAAAAAAACAAAAACAAAAAAAAAACCACACCCATGCACCTGGAACTACATGTCCCGGGCGCTGGCCGATATAAATTGCACATCAATAATAAACGTCTAAGAGATTAATTCCTTCTTCATATCTTCTTTTGCATAATTATAAAATTTATTTAGATACACATTAAACAGATCAGCTTTATGAGAATATTTTCAGCTTGCGTTAAGGTTTAAAACCTTTTTGATATATAATTTGCAATTGCATGCGTTTGTGACAGCAGCCACCTTTGCTTATTACATGCATTTGCTTTTTTCTGTGCAAATAATGGTGTTTTACTGCTTCTTCTTACAAAGAAAGTCTGCGTAGCCTGACCCAATAAAAACAAACAATGCACTCCCCATGTGGCTATTATCCTGCCTCAATAACTGCTAACTACACCAAGGCACTGAAAGCTTCCTCTAGTGGATACTCTACAAAACTCAGAATTTAGAATAATAAAACACATGAAAGAGCAAGTTTCTAAAAATGTAAGAGACAAAAATAAGTTTAGGGTAAATGGTGCAATAAGTCAAAATATCTGTTCACTGAAATCATATATGGTACTATCCCCTTTAAAATATGCAAAAATATAAAAGCAATGCATTTGTGTTTATTTTATATGTAAAATGCATTAAGGAAATCTAACCCTTACTTAGTAACTATGAAATTTAACTAACACTCCATACAAAAAACTTCTAGCTAATCTCTAAACACAAGCCTTTCTGAAGAATGAAATCTGTCCCAAGGAGCTTAGGTTAGATTACATGTACCAGGTCTACAATCATCATTACAAAAGCATCTAGAAGCCAAGCTAATAAAATATTGCTTTACATCAACAAAGATGAATTTAGTTAATTACCTCCATAGCAAAGACCCTGCAAGCGGATTTCCTAAGAGCCTGTTTCATGGCAATTTCAAGGCCTTCAAGATCATGGTGTTGGATAACAAAGGCTAAAACTGGCCACTGAAAATTTCTCTCTCCTTTAGACAGTGAGCTATGAGCAGAGATCAAGCGAGACAGCTCTGGTGATGGGTGTCTCAGTAAGGAGGACCCAACTTCTGTATAAAAAAAAAAAATAAAAAAAAAAAAAAAAACCACATTCAGAAGAGTAGTAACATTTGTGAATATCAATTTTTTTTTTTTTGGGGTGTGGAGGGGGGGGGGGGGGGGCAAACATTGAGGGAGAAAAAAAAAAAAAAAAAAAAAAAAAAAAGGTAGGTAGCAAGCTACCACTGGAAGAGGACTGTGATAGAGGGCAGCCTCGCTATATAAGGGTGATCTTGGCAAAGCAACGGCAATCTCATTGGATAACAAAAATGAGTGGGCAAGCCAGGGCCACCTATTAAAATCAAATTTGTTCTTTCATATTAAATCTGAAAAAAACAAACCTACAACAAAAGCTACTTGTAAGGAGAGATTGCATTAAATGTGTTTCAAAACTATTAACGGATTGACACCCTCCTCTAAGAAAAACTGGAAAGCATTAAATATACCAGCATCTCCACTGTTGACTCTCCTTCTGGGAATAGCTTTGACTCGTGGCTGAAGAATGGAATGCTGCTTGTCATATTCTGAGGCAACAACTGAATAAGATCTTTGGAAGACTGTGCGTTTAGCAGAATCAGTATCTGTTATAGGACTTGTTTCCAAACTGCAAGTTAAGAAAACATTACATAATGTAATAAGGTATTCCAGATATCTATAAAAAAAGAATACCAATAAACTAGAAAACAAGGAAAAATATTTAAAAAAGGATCTATTTAGCCATTAATAAAAGCAGGATTTATTAAACCTTTGACTATACAACCCATTAAACATTTAGAACATTTGCAACGACGTACATGCTTCAAACTTACCTAGGTGGCATAGATTTCATGTTGTTCTCTGGTTCTTCAAATACATTCGGACAAGCGTCAGGAGTGACTGATATGTAAGGAGCTGGCACGGATGTAGAGCGAAGATATCTCATTTCATCCTGGAACAGATTATCATCCTGGTAGCCTGCAAAATTTTCGTGATGATGTCTGTGTGATATAAAAGTGCAGACATAAATCTCAACTCTTGTCATTACATATGTGCATGGCTTATTGTAAAAAGTTGGGGGGGAATCACTTTACAAAGTTTGCATAGCCTGGACCAGACATTCTGTACAATGTACTAAAAACATGCAATTTGACTACATTAACCACTTTATAATTTTTTTTTTTTAAGACAGATAGAGCTTTCTTTTGGTGGTATTTAATCACCACTGGGTTTTTTATTTTTCGATAAGCCAAAAAACTGAAAAATTCAAAAAAAAATAAAAAATGTTCTTAGTTTCTGTTATCAAATTTTGTAAATGAGTAATTTTTCTTCTTCACGAATGTGCACTAATGAGGCTGCACTGATGGGCACAGATGAGGAGGCACTGGTAGGTGGCACTGATGCGCATTGACAGGCAGTATTCATATGCCACGGACTAACACTGATATATGGCACTGAACGGCAGCTCAGATGGGCACTGACAGATGGCATTGATGGACACTGACAGGTGGCACTGATGGGGCTACACTGCTCATCAGTGCCTTGATGATCAGTGTAGATGTCCCCTCTGAGGAATGCCGATTACCGGCTCTCCTCTCGTGACAGCTCGTGAGGAGAGAAATGCCGGCATTTCCTTATTTACATGCAATCAGCTGTGACTGGACACAGCTAATCACATGACAGAGCCGAAGTCATCGGCTCTTTCTGCTGATCGGTGATCTGCTGTGTCCCAGGACACATCACTGATCACCGCAGCCACACGCGGTTAGAGTGGGAGGACGTCATAGGACGTCCTTCCAGAACGACAGAACCACCTTGCGCCCATCATTTCCTTATATGGCGGGCGGGAGGCAGTAAAAAAAAAAAAAAAAAAAAAAAAAAATACTTTGTCAGGTCTCAAAATGGTTTAATCTAGCAGGACACAGCAAATATTCAACTCTTCAGTGGCCCATTTCTCTTGCCTCTCTACCAGTATATCACTACATTGGAAAGCCTCTTTGGCATTAAACACTTTCTTTCCTCCGATCTCCTACCCAACTACAAAGTCCTGCAGTTAAGTAGAGAAAGGAAGCATCAAGCAGCAGGGGTCACAGAAATCCAAAACTATCTGAAGCGCTGAATGCAAATGCTGAAAAGAGTATATGAAGATTCCATTAAACAGAATAGAGGTAGGTTATATGTTGTCATATTACAGGGACCTGCTGGAATAAAACATTTAATGAGACCCTGTCAGGTTTCTAAAGTATATAACTCCAATCATTAAAAATCACATACAAGCTTTAAAGGCCAAAATGTTAACAGTATTTAGTAAAGTATTTTGCAGGCAGTGACGTAGGCACCTGTGGAGGGTGTTCTTGCTTTGCCCAGAGATAAACCTTAACATGTTTGTGTAATTCCAAGGTTATCAATTTTTTTTTAGACCCTAATCTTTCATTAACCACTTCAACACCATCATATGTGAATAAACGGTTTGGTATTGAAGCAGTTACACCAGGATCATGGTTGAGGCTACAACCATAATCCTGGTATATTCTTTTTTTTTTTGGGCCAGCAATTCAGTTTTGTAAAAGTAATCTGAGCGGCTATGCAGCTGGTAGATTATTTTTACAGGTGGCAGAAGGGGGACCCACTACCCCCTGTTGCTGATGCCTTTACCAGGCTCTGTCGTCTGATCAAGGAGCCCAGTAAAGATGCCACAGGCAGCACTGGCTCCCCCAGACACAGTGGGAGGGAATGGATGGTTTTCCCACTGTGTGAATTCAGAAACCAGAAGCAACAAGGTTTTTGTCAGTTTCTGCTCGTTTGTTTACGGTTACTGGCTTCTGAAGGAGCAGCAGATGAAACAGATTTTGTTTATGGTTACCAGCTACTGGTTGGAGACCAAAGGAGAGATCTTGGGTCTAAGACCACAAATCTCTCCATAAAGAGGACCTGTCCCTAGCCCATGCTGTCACAAGGGATGATGTTCATGAGCTAAAGACAAGCTTCGTGTGGTCTTCATATTAGCACAACAGTGCGTAGAGAGCTTCATGGAATGGGTTTCCATTGCCGAAAAGCTGAATTCAAGCCTTACATCACCAAGTGCAATGCAAAGCATCGGATGCAGTGGTGTAAAGCACGCCGCCATTGGACTCTAGAGACGTGTTTTCTAGAGTGACGTGTTTTCTAGAGTGACGTGTTTTCTAGAGTGACGAATCACGCTTCTGTCTGGAAATCTGATGAACATGGCTGGGTTTGGTGGTTGCCAGGAGAATGATACTTGTCTGACTGCATTGTGCCAAGTGTAAAGTCTGGTGGAGGGGGGATTATGGTGTGGGGTTATCTTTCAGGGGTTGGACTTGACTCCTTAATTCTAGAGAAGGGAATTCTTAAGGTGTCAGCATGCCAAGACATCTTGGACAATTTCAAGCTCCCAACTTTGAGGGAACAGTTTGGGGATGGCCCCTTCCTGTTCCAACATGACTGTACACCAGTGTGCAAAGCAAGGTCCTTAAAGACATGTATGAGCGAGCTTAGGGTGGAGGAACTTGAGTGGCCTGCGCAGAGTCCTGACCTCAACCCAAGAGAACACCTTTGGGATGAATTACAGCGGAGACTGCGAGCCAGGCCTTCTCATCCAACATCAGCACTCCTAAACCTTGTGGACAGCCTTCCCAGGAGAGTTGAAGCTGTTATAGCTGCAAAAGGTTGGCCAACTCAATACTGAACCCTACGGACAAGACTGGGATGCCATTAAAGTCCACGTGCATGTAAAGGTAGGTCTCCCAAAACTTTTGGATAGAGATAGACATATAAATAAATGTGTGGGGGTTCTAAGTAATTTTCTAGCAAAAAAAAAAAAAAAAAAGATGATTTTTACATGTAGAAGAGAAATGTCAGAATTGGCCAGGTAGGCAAATTGTTAAAATAACTTGTTTCTTTGTTCAGGCACTTAAAAAGATGAAGATGTTTGGTATTGTCTCCCAATTTGCGCTCAGTTTTCACTGACGACTACATGTGGTTGTTTAAACACACATTACGCAGACATAAGTCCACTGTTGTTGCCATCAGGAATCCTGCCCTGAGGAACGTTAGGCAGCCGTCGCTGGAGTGCATTCATGAAGACAGAAAGTGGCTGCAGGAGATTAGCAGCACCGAGATGCAACAAAAAAAAGTGAAAACAAATGTCAACTGTTTACGATACGTGTTTAAACGAACCTTATGTTAGTCATTTAGGGTTCATTGTTTTATTACAGGTACTTCTATAGTGCCATCAGATTACACAGCGCTTTACATACATATATTGTACATTCACATCAGTCCCTAACCCTCAAGGAGCGTACAATCTAAGGTCCCTAACTTACATTCATATATACACATACTAGGGCCAATTTAGACAGGATCCAAATAACCTACCAGCATGTCTTTTGGAGTGTGGGAGAAAACCCACACAGGCACAGAGAGAACATGCAAACTCCAGGCAGGTGGTGCCATGATTGGGATTTGAACCAATGACCTTCGTACTGCCAGGCAAAAAATGCTAACCATTTAGCCACTGTGCTGCCCATTTAAAGTGCTCACATGCAGGCGAAAAAAAAAAACACAAAAAGGCATTAAAAGTTTTTTTTTTTTTTTTTTTTTTTTAATATTAAAGGCTGCACTCACATTTGAGCGTTTTGCAGCTTGAAGCTCTAAAAAAAGCTCATACTTAAAGAAAAAAAAAAAGAAAAAAAAATTGTTCTCTATGGTGCCTGTTTGTTCGATCAGGTATGAACAGGCACCATAGAGAACAATTTAATTTTTAAGTTTGAGCTTCAAGCTACAAAAATGCTCAAGTGTGAATGCAGCCCAAGAACTCATTGCAATAATGGAAAAAAAAATGAATTTACCTTGCTAAAGTCTGCAGGTAGAGACATTGCATCTTGGGAGGCAGATCTTCAGAGATGCCTTCTTTCACACTGGGTAGATGGGATGGGAATGGTTTGGGAGGGTGATAACAGAGAATGCTTGGTTCAGCTGCACTGCTCAATGACAACAGGAAGAGGGCATTGGCTTTGATCACTTGATGAGCTTCCATGGTAGGCAAAGCACGTGGTGTTTTCACCTGTACTGGCTTCCTCCTGGATTGCTTTACCTATTAAAACAGACAGGTGCCAAAAAAAAAAAAAAACTTCAGTAACAAAATATTTGAGTACTAATTAAAATAGGGTACCTTTGTGCCCCCTCCAATTTATTCTATTTTGTCTTTCTTGCACTATAATTAAGTTGTGTTAGCAGAAGTGGAGACACCAGCTGCAGCAGCTGCTTGTTTTTTCAATGCATGGAGTTTGACTAGGTCATCTACTGCCAAAGACTACCCATGTTATAAGCATCTTCAGCAATAAAGTGTTGTGAAGACATCGAAGATTAAAAGAAACCAGTGCAGAGGAAAATATGTAGGCTGCCATTGCTCATCTTCCCATAAAAAAATGCTTGTGGTCTCCAAATGCAAGAAAGCAATTATATGAATTGTCTAGACGTCATAATGAATTTGAGCAGATTTATAGGCTCATTTTATGAATAACCCAGAAGTATCCGTACTCTGATGTGGTAGGACTGAGTTTTTCTCCAGTAGCATAGTTCTCAGTAGGCCATTCATGTCAGAAGGTTCATCAGTAAGGATTAAAAAGGAGTACCCCAGTTCTACAAATAGACAAGGGGCCACCAACTCCATCCTGTTAAACAAAATTACTGTGAAACCCAACAGGAGGCCAAGGCCCATTATAAAGTCACAGGACCATGAAGTGAGTAGAGTGTATCATGATCATAAAAAGGTACAGACCGGTGAAAGACATACCTTCCAACCATAATCCTAAAACTACCGATGCCATTTCAATCAAATACCAGATCACTGGTCACATGAACTCAACTAAAGGGACTCAGGGAAGTGTCAGATCTCACTCTCAGCAAATTCTTTTTGCATTTGTGTCAAATGACCAGCACTGGCAGAATGAATTCAAGAATAGAGGGGGTAAGGCATTTCTAATCTGTCTGTACCTTCATATTCAATATTTAAATTTTTTTTCCAGTTAAAATTATAGTTAGACTACAAGATTATTTTGAAGACTTTAAGACAACTATGCTTCTGTAGTAAAACCCTTGGAAAAAAAATACATGACTAGCCAGTGCTGAACAAAGGCTATTACCTTTTCCCTTACCGCTGCTTGTTTTTCTCGAAGATATTTCTCTCTGCAGCGGTCACAGACTAAGTACCAAGTGCTTCCACCTACTCCTCCATCACCACAGTTCCCAGCCCATCCACCACAGAAGTGTCCTATGCTGTTATAGCCTTGACCACCAGCATATCTTCCACAGCCTTTAAAGAAACAGGTTAGTTGATAAACATTTGTTGGTTTTAATATTTTTAGGACTTTAGATGCATGTGCATAAATGAAATGTAAAATATTAAATAACCAAATCTTCTATTTCTCCCATCAGCTCATCATCCACAGTTATTACCTCTTTTTCCACCTGCCCCTCCCTATTAGATTGTAAGCTCCCAGAAGCAGGGCCCTCCTAAGCATCTTGTATTGAACTGTACCACTGCTGTATTGTCTCCCGTTATATTGTAAAGCGCTGAGCAAACTGTTGGTGCTATATAAATCCTGTATAATAATAAAAAATTACACAAGCTAGTGTTAGGTTTAACAGCTGCATAACTAACTTGCACTTTCAGATAAATTAATAAAATTATTGTAGAACTAAAAGGCAAATCATTTTAAATTGTGGATAGTAAGGCACAGTTATAACCCCCATCAGTTTTTTTGCCATCTGTGTCCCATAGGGGAGATTTCCCTTTATGTCCTGCCCCATAGCCATAATTCGTATGAGGAAACACCCAAAAGTGAGGGAATTCCAGGGTATCACCAGAACTAGTGTCCCAGTTGGAAAAACTCCCCTTCAGGTATCAACCCAAAATTTGGCATTTTCTTTCACTTTCGATAATAGTTTGTATTGCTATCTTAGACCTTATTAGGGAGATTCACCCTCCCTTTTTGCCTGTTTACTGACAGGTATTCTAACCCCTCTTCACTCTATCCAACACTAAGAAAAAATGCCTTCAGTTATACTTTAATCCTTATGGACTGCCAGTTTATGTGAAAGAATTTAGATCTTATTCAGTAAAGCTAGCGGCAGACTACATAGATACATAGAATATCAGAGGATAGCAAACATATTGCGTATCTGATTTAGTATTAAGCACAGGCATGCTCAGTTACATGCCAACAAAAAGGCACAAAGGAGTAGCCATAATATTCAAACAGTAATTAGAATTTTAAAAAGTGTTCATTACCAATAAATCTAATTCTGTTACATTACAAATAACTGTACAACAGACCCCTGTGTAGTCAACTATAGTGATCTCAAACTTAAAAATTGGTAAATATACCTGGGTGAGCTTGCCGCATGTGATAGGTCACTGGATAAGGGTGTGATTCGCCACACAGTTCGCAAATTGTGTCTTTCTCCGGTCCTCCTACGGCTAGCTGAGCCATTTCACCAAAGAGGTTACCACGTGGCCGTGACTCTGCCTTTTCCTTCTTCTTTTTCTCCTTCTTAGCTTTTTTGCTGTCCTTCTCACCTTCTTTTTTCTTTAACACAGCACAAGAACCAGGGCTGGGGAAAATCATATTCTGGGAAGCTGCCTTTATAGTGGCCAGTGAAATATCCTCCCAAAAGGCTACAAGGTGTTGAAGTGTTAAGGGAAGTGGGGCTCTGGATTTGGTAGAGTGGTGATTTGACACCTCAAATGGGGAACTCTCATGCTTGCTATCCTCACACTTCTCATGAAGCGTCCGTTCAGTAAGCATTGACAAAACCTTGTTCTTGTTAATACTGACCATTTTTGATATGTCAGGCCCATGTGGTGATATATGAAACATGTTGAGAGCAGATGATATTTCTATTGAGTGTCTGTTCTTTAATTTGACTTCTTTTTCTTCTGTAGGTTGTTGACTGTTAAGACTGCTTCTAATGGGTGCATGCTCTTTGGACAGGTCTGGATTAAATTTTAAAAAAGAAGAACATGCCATAGCATCATGAACAATACCTTCATGCCAAAGAAAAGCTGCAAACACAGCTCTTGAACATTCAGCTACAGATGGGGACATCGCTTCCTTTGCTGGTTCAGCAGATCTTGAACCATCTTTAAAGAGAAAGTTTGTTTTTTCTTTTTTGGGCCGAACATGCCTGCCTGTGCTTTTACGGCTGACTTTGGGAGATGACCGTGTGTCTTGCTCTTCCTTTAGTGGTGCTTTTCCAATGCTAAAATGAACTTTACATGCACCATCATCAACACTTTTTACCTCAGTATTGTCCTCACATGTGCTGTCAGTAATGCTGTTGGTCTTTAATGTACTTGAAGAACAGACTTCAACTACCTCACTGTGTAGATTTTCTTGGACAACATGTGGAGATGGAGCTCTGTTTTCACTACCACCAGCAGGTTTGCCATCCCTCACTGTCATTTTCGGTTTAGGTGAAGTGGATCGCCCTCTTAATGGTTCCGTGAATGGTACCTTCTTTTTGCGTAGTGTATCAGGATCCAGAGTATAGGAATCTGACTTGGATCTTTCCCGTGGTGGTTCAAGTTTGGTCTTTGCAGGACCAGCAGCTTTTTGAGGTAGGCTTTTCTCCTGTGGAGATGCAGAGCGGGAAGCACCTGCACTGGACACAGTCTTTCCAGCAGGCACCGTTTTTGGCTTTGGTGATGTGGATCGTGAACCAGGACCAGGAGATTCAGATCTCAGGCCACATGATTTTCCATCAGACTTCAGAATTTGTAGAGTGTTGTGGTTTGGAGATAAAGATCGGCTGTGAGAATCTGATCTGAGTTTTGCAGCATCTGACTTAAGGAGAAGAGACTCACTAGCTGTGAGCCCCTCATTATTTCGTGGTTTCTTCTGATCAGCATTAGAGCGACTTGCTCTTCCGTCTGGCTTGGATGACTTGCTTTCAACTTTCTGCTTTGAAGGCAAGTCTGATTTGCTTGTTGTAGGAGTTGGCTTAGCAGAAGCAGGAAAATGTACTTTTTCATCTGTATAACAGAACACAAAAATGCATCACAAGGCTTAATTCTAAAACGGTATGTAGAAAGTATCTTCACATTCTGTAACACAACAGTGTTTAGTGATTAAAAAGGTACCAAAAATGTATTATATTGCAGCTTACCAGTCCCTAGATGTAATGGCTTTTTGGTTTCTCAGGCTTCGCCCCCCTTTATTTTCACCTAGCAATTCTGCAAATACATTACCTGTTCCTTCACGTTAACACTTATTTCTCTGTGTCTATGGAGGGAGCCATGGCTGTCACGCAGACTATACTTCAAACATGTCTGCCTTTGTTTATCTCCATTACATGTTAAATTTTATAGGACTGGTAGATCTATCATAATATTTGTGTTTTCTTTTCAGCTCACTGAAAGTGACGAGTTCCCTTCGTTTTTGGCATGTTCAACAGGCATTTTCTACACTTGATGAAAATGTTACTAGTCTGAAATGTGCTAACAAATGCTGCCAGCACATCTAAGGACTGGTAAAATCCAGCATATTACATTTTTGTTTTTGGATATGCTTTAAGGCTTCAAATGCCTGAACAGATGTCCACCTTTGTGGTTTAAAGGCACAAACAAAACAAACAAGACCTTACATTGCTCTCTTCATGCCTAGTTGATTCAATGTCTTAAGTGGTATCTGCCCTAAAATTATGAATTCTGCATAGCGCATGCTTTTAGTGCAGTGACAAGAAGCATGCATAAAAGAAACGCACTGAGGTGACAAGGTGTTCTGGTGCAAAATGAAATACGGCATCCTTGCATCCCCTTAGTTATGCATGGTCACTTCTGATCATGGTCTTTTGGGTTAGTCCAAAAAGTATGCAGAGCTAAAAGGGATGCAATTAGGGTGCCTTCTTTGCATGCAGAAAGCCCGGTGACTGTGCGTGCCTCCAGACAACGTTTAGGTCATATGGCAAAACCATTGAGGAACAGAACAGCAAAATATAAAGTTGTAGCCTTGCTCAGTTTTCATAGATTTATTAAAAAAGCTAAGAAATTTGCATTCATCTTCCAACTCAAAACAGATCTAATATTCTGCGCATAAAATCATGCACAGAGCTGAAAATAAAAAGCATTTTACGATCAATTAGCAGGTTAAACATACACTAAGAAAAATCTTATATTTTATACCACAGCACATAATATTCAAAGCATATATACAACCATTTCTATAGCTAAACCGAAACTGAAATGGCATGTAGCACATCTTATATGCACTATATAAGCAGCCACTGTAGGCAAAATACTATAATAAAATTACAATCATTTCCTCTATGAAAAAGAAAGGACAGCAAGGAAGCTGTCTGCTTGCATGCACATACTTTACAACCCTACTATGAAAACCTGTCAACAGAAAAATAGGAGAGTAGATGGGGAGAGAAAGCGACCCTTGTTGACCTCCTAAAAATGCCAACTGCTTGGCTGTTATGCTGAACCTCTGTCATCAGTACCTTCCAAGTCACCTACCCAGAACAAGTATACAGATCACTAAAGTAGTAAAGGGTAACTCCACGTTTGTGGAGAAAATAAATAAATATTGTAAATAAAAAAATAGCATATTCAACTGTGAAAAAAAGCCATACTGTGATTTAAGGGTATTAAAATTCTCTTTTCTATCTTCAGTGCTGTAATTTTTGCTAAAATTCAATGCAATATAGCAACCCGGATGTTTTCTGTACACCGTTGGCGTGCGGACAGCCCACAGAAATGTAAAATTCCTGCTTGCGTGATTGGCACACTGATTTTCCCAGAAGTCTGCAGTAAGAAAAGTCAGATTTCAGGCATCGTCTGCAGCAATAATTTCTGTTTTGGTGAGATGCTCCTAAAGGGTTAATCACTTCTAAAGAACGCAGACCCTGCCAATCTCCTCCCTGGAACACAGCTAATTATTAAAGATAAAGACATGATCTAACAAAGCTATTCCTTCAGAGCAGAACCAGGTAGGACTATGCAACAAAGTTAGTTAAAAATCCTTGCAATGTACATAGATCACCCCACAACAAAAGTGGAGTTACTGTTTAAATCCATATCTGCATACTTTTGCAGGGCCAATTACTTTAAGAGAAACTGTGCCAAAAAAAAAAAAAAAAACAGAAAAAAAAAAAAAAGGGGGAGGGCAGAGGGCACAAGGTTGGTCACCAGCAGTGCTTCTGTTCCTCTTGAAACAAATCTCAAAAAAGACTCAAAGAAGTGCTTTAAAGTGGTTGTAAAGGAAAAAAAAATGTTTTAAATGAAACTCTCCCTGCAGCCCCCATAAATACTCACCTGAGTCTGATCTAGGCCCAGCGTAGTGCACTTCTGCAGAAGTTCCTCTCAGGCTTAGCTGAGAGCAGCGGGAGCCATTTGCGGTGTTCCAGCAGCAGTACAGGATTTGCCCATCACACTCCTTGAACAAAACTGAATTGGACTGAGCAATGTTCAGCCATCCACTGAAAGCTTTGTATTGTGTGAACGAATACAATGCTTCTTCTGATTAGCTGGAGTGGACGGATGATACCATGGTCTCCATCTCAGCCAACTGGAGGAAGCCTTGTACTCATTCAGAAAATACAAAACTTTCTGTGGATGAGCAGCACTCAGACTGACTCAATCTTGCTCCGGCAGTGGGAAAAGAAGTCCCCGTCCCCATGCTGTACGGGGGGGTACATCTGTTTGTGAAAGTAATAGTTTGTTTAGACTAGCTTGGTCCAAACTATTTGAAAGTATAGCCCAAGAACACCAACAGTCTCCCACATGCCTAAGCAGACTTGAGATGTGACACGTGGGTGCTGAGAATCAATCTCAGGACCAACTCACAGCACCTGGAACAAGGCAGGAGAAATGACAAAGCAGTCACATGACTGCTGATAAAATAAAGCACAAAAAAAAAAAAAAAAAAAAAGAAGAAGGGGAGGTACTTTAAAGCAGAACTCCAGGCAAAAACCTTTACATGTCCTTGCTGCTGACCTCCAGTCACTGAATATGTAACCCATTTTTTTTGTTCGCTCAGCAGTTCTGAAATATCCTATTTATTTTCAAATCAAACCGTTAAAGCAGTTGTAAAATATAAAACAAAAAAACAAAAATTCACTCTGCAAGTTAAAAATGTGCTAGTATGCATCACATTCTGAAATGCTTACCTGAAAACAGGGCTTCCATCTTCACCAGGTCTTTTATCCGGATTTGCAGGCTGTGACCGCTTGACTAGCTGAGCCGCAATTATGTCACTCCCATGTATGCTCGTGGGAGTTACAACTGCAGCATGGCTCTCAATGGATGGCAGTCCGTCCACTGAGAGCGCAGTGTGCATGCATTGGTAATATCGGTGTAAGTTTAGGAGATATTTACTGTACCTAAAGGTAACCTTTGTATAGGCTTACCTGTAAGTAAAAATCATTAAAAGGCCTTTACTATCACTTTAATTCTCTTTGATTTCCTGTTTGTACGACCAGTGGGTGCTGCACCTCCTTTTCCCCCAGCCATTGGTCTTGGCACATCACTTCTGTAGTTCTTCTCCAGGAAGCAGTGATGTAATTCAGCCCCACTTGCTGTGGTAGGCAGACCAAGACTCAGACACATTCAACATGTACAGGCCTAGTGTACCCACTCGCATTCACTACAGTTCCTTGTGGTTGATGGGAACTGTAGATTTTTTTATCCTGAAGTGAGAATGGCAGAGCAGATGCTGTTATCTTTTGAATTCGAGAGATGAGGTCATGAAAATTAAAATTAGACTTTTCTCCTAAATAAGGATTTTCAAAATTTTCTTAACTGTTTAGTGTTTTGTGTAGGGAGGGTGTACTAGTGGGCGATTTATTTAGCCTATCCTGGAGTTCATTTTTACATAAACTGCATGCTTAATTAGTGGGGTAGGTAAGCTTTGTCATGGTGCAGATTACATGTGTTGGGTTAAATAAATACTCTGGGTAAAACATACACATCAAAATTATTTTAGACATGTAGATATAAGAAGTTAGAACCACATTGAACCATTTCTGTATTAACTAAACTTGGTTAGTCTTTTTACCTCCAGAGCCTTCCAACTGCTCATTTGTGATGGAAAGCCTTAATTACCAATAAATATGCTCAGGAGACAGTCAAGGCAGGTCAAACTGGATTTTTACGGAACATGTTTGACACTTGCTTTCAACTTCAATTGCTTATCTCTGGATCTACATATGCGTCATCTTTCATTCTCATTGTAAGCAACCATGCATTATGCATTTCTTCACCATATGCCAATTTCATTGTCCAGGTTTGACGAGTTTACTTACAATTTTCAATGAAAATCATGAAATGTATAAAAAAAAAAAGGTTCAATTTTCCAGAGTTTGCAAATGAGAGCATATGGGAAACTAGTACATAGTCTTCATTATTGTAATTTAAAACTAAATATAAATACAGTAATTTTGACTACACATGGTCAAATTTTCAGGACAGACACATTTTCTCCATGTTGCCTGCAACTAATACATACAGCTGCTTTGACTGCTAGAAAAGCATGAATATCTAATACAGCTGTCTGTACCGGGATATACCTCTAAACAAAATAATCCTTTTATTTTTGCTCATATGCCACGAGGCTTACTCGCTTCTTTAAATGACAGGTTTCCTTTAATATATATGTAAACCCAAAATCTATCTTCATGTCTCAACATTTTGCAACAGATTGACAAAAAAAAAGTACCAAAATATGTATATATATATATATATATATATATATATATATATATATATATATATATGTATGTATATGTATGTATATGTATGTATATGTATGTGTATATATGTATTACATTACATTGAGTTTATATAGCGCCAAAGGGTTTGCTCAGCGCTGTACAATAGAGGGGGGGACAATACATGAAACATTACAGCAACTACAAACAGCACACGAGGGGTTAGAGGGCCCTACTCTTTCGAGCTTACAGTCTAGGAGGGAGGGGGTAGTGGTACAGGAGGAAGTGGCTGTGGGGGATGGAGTGGTAGGAGGAATGAAGGAGAGCAGCAGTTAGGTGAGGGTGGGGTAGGCTTCCCTGAAGAGGTGGGTTTTCAGGGAGCGCCTGAAGGTGAGGAGGGAAGGTGACAGTCTGATGGATTGGGGTAGTGAGTTCCAGAGGATGGGGGAGGACCTGGAGAAGTCTTGCAGACGTGCGTGTGAGGAGGAGACCAGGGAGCAAGATAGAAGGAGGTCCTGCGAAGAGCGAAGGGTACGGGTAGGGTGGTACTTGGGAATCAGGTTGGTGAGGTAGTTAGGGGCAGTGTTGTGAATGGCTTTGTAGGTCAGAGTGAGTAGTTTGAATTTAATGCGTTGGGCGATAGGGAGCCAGTGGAGGGAGAGGCAGAGGGGGGTGGCAGAGGTGGAGCGGGTGGTGAGGTGGATGAGTCTAGCCGCTGAGTTGAGGATGGTCTGAAGCGGGGAGAGCCTGCACTGGGGTAGGCCGGTGAGGAGGGAGTTGCAGTAGTCAAGGCGTGAGATAATCAGGGAGTGCACAAGTAGTTTAGTGGTGTCTGGGGTAAGGAAGGAGCGTATTTTGGCGATATTGCGGAGGTGGAGTCTGCATGTGTTTGTGAGTGATTTGACATGAGGTTGGAAGGAGAGGTTAGAGTCCAGAATGACTCCAAGGACTTTGGCTTGCGGGGCGGGATTGATGGTGGTGATGTTAGTAGTGATGGATAGGATGGGGGGGGGGGGGGGGCGCGGGCAGGAGGGAAAACGAGAAGCTCGGTTTTGGAGAGGTTGAGTTTGAGGAAATGGAGCGACATCCAGTCAGAGATGTCGTTTAGGAGGTGAGTGATGCGGGCGGAGAAAGTGGAGGTGAGGTGAGGGGTGGAGAGGTAAATTTGAGTGTCATCAGCATAGAGATGGTAGTTGAAGCCGTGGGAGTGTATGAGTTTGCCAAGGGAGGAGGTGTAGATGGAGAAGAGAAGGGGTCCAAGGACAGAGCCCCGGGGGACCCCAACAGAGAGGGGGAGTGAGGGGGAGGTGGCACCATTGTAGGTGACACTGAAGGAGCGTCGGGATAGGTACGAGGAGAACCAGGAGAGAGCGGTGTCTCTGATGCCAAGGGAGAGTAGTTTATTAAGGAGGAGGGGGTGGTCAACTGTGTCGAAGGCCGCGGAGAGGTCCAGGATATATGTATGTATATATATATATATATATATATATATATATTTTTTTTTTATTTTTCTTACCCACGGTAAGCTGCAATGCAAATTTACTGCCTCACAATTTGTAGTAGTATTGTCAGCCTGCCGTGTGCGCTCCTTTAGTCAGGCAGCCTATCAGGTCCACCAGCCATGTGAACCAATGACGAACTGAAGGACAATGCATGGCAGGCTGACAATGCAGCTGCAAGGCAGTGGCTTTGCGTAGTCAGTTGGCAACAGGAGTGCGGTTACTGACAAGATCTCCTGGTAAGAAAGCTTACAACAGAATCACTTATTTTTATTAAACAGTGAGGCATGCTGTCAAACATACTGAAAAATATATTTTGGGTACACAAAGTAGATATGTCATCTTCTACTAATGACCTCTCTTTTTGAAAATGCCAATCTGTCATGCAAAATGCTTTTACTTCAGTTTTCTTGAGTGACTGACCTGGAAAAAATCATTTTTACTTTTCCCTGGTTGCATGCTTGTTCCAAGTTAGTGACTCAGAAGCAATGAAACAGACTAAGCTTATAACTGGTTTTCTCAGAATGTGGCCAGTGAAAACATACTTTTATGCCCTTTCTAGGCATCTCATAATGTGAAGTTTTTAATCCGTTATGGTTTAAGTCCATGATCAGCAGACTGGGAACCAGCAGTAACTCCTCCCTACTCGGCTGGACATTTTATATCATATGAGCAGCATATACAGGTGTGAAGCAGTGCTGCAACAGGGACAGTGCAGGAACAGTGAGAGGTGTCAAGTGTTTAGGGACGGGGCAGTGGGTGTGTAGAACAGGTAGTTGGGTCCTTTTTTTTTACCTTAATGCAGGGAATGCATTAAGATAGAAAGAAGTTTTGAGTTTAGAAGCACTTTAAGAGCAATCATTTCATATTTCTGAACTATGCTGAGAGCACAATTCAGAGTCGATTTTTTCCAGACACCAAAAAATTAAATAGAAGAAAAATGGTTTCAATGGTGGAGACACAAGCATACAGAAAACTGAGCGATCTAGAACATGCAGTAACCAAAAGACAACCAAAAAGTCCCACAATGGCAAAATGCCAATATAAACAAAGAGCCTACGTCTCAGTTAGGCCCCAGAAAAATAAATCCTTATGAAATCATGTCTGGTCCTTAATTTCACCAATGCAAATATCAACAGTGTTATAGGTTTTCTGTAAATGAACATATATACCAAGTCCATAAGTGAAACATGGAAGTAAAAGCTCGCCCCAATTACCTTCTGCTTTCAATGCTTGGTTAGCTTAACAACTGGCCAAGAACATATCTTTAAATAAATATAAATACAATTTGCCTGTTTGTGGTTAACAAACCAAGAGCTAGAAATCTGGACAAAAATGTTTTTGAACCATGCATGGTTTAACTGCTCACTTTGGTCAAGTGGTGATGACAGTGAAGATATACTTACCGAATCTGCAGATACCCAGAGTGTAAGACCGATCCCTGACGCTTCTGCCCATCTGTACACTAGCGGAATTGTGAATGGACTGTCCATGACGTTATTACGCTTATAGATCGGCTCTGGGCATGAGGATGGCAGGAACAGTCCATCGCTGGACATGGAGGAGCGGGGTTTTCCAGAAGATTGGAAGACAGGGCAAGTATAGATCTTCCCTAAACCCTTGGACAAAACTAGCAGTTTTCCCATGCAGTGCGGGCACAGCCCCACTGCATGGAAAATAGAACATTTACATGGAGTTCTGCTTTAAATATTTCCACCATAAGTTCGTTTTAGATGAAATTTAAAAAAATAATAAACTTGCTACTGTAGACAAATTGTTCAGTCACAAAACAGTTTGTTTAAACTTATTTTTAACCCGTTTTTTATCTTTGCCCATTGGGGAGATTCCCCTTATTCCTTGTATCAGAGACAACTGGAAGTGAGAGGAAATTTCACCAGAGAAATCCTTTCAGGCAGTTGTCACAACAAGTGTCCTCAAAATGAAGATATACCTTCTACTCCTGTTCTGGTGATCACTCAAAAATTTGGATTTTTGCCAGTTTTCATTCCCAGTAAATATCACCAAAACATTTTTCTAGTTTTAGATTGACTTCCAATGTACTAGAACCCGTCAAGATTTTTACTTCTATCTAGGGCTCTTTTACAGGAGATTTCTGTTAACTTTCTGTAATTTCACTATAAAGTATCTGAGGGAAAAAACTCATTGGAGACAGAAAAAAAAAAAAAAATACAGGGGGTTGTGTTCTGGCCTTTTCCTGTCCTATGAAAAAACAAAACAAACCTTTTTATTTCTCTGTGTTACTGTTGAAGAGGTCCTCGCTTCCTGACTGGTAAAACATCAGGACGGGAAGTGAGGGGAAACCGCTCTAATAAAAGGCTTAAACAGAGGTAATTTCCCCCCCCCCCCAAAAAAAAAAAAAAAAAAAAAAAAACTGTCAGGTGTTCTAACACTTCCCCACTATCCAGAATCAGAAAAAAAAAAAAAATAGCAAAAGCTTTACTGGCAACACCCCCCCCTCCCCCCTCCCCCAGTGTAACCAAAAATCCCCACCCACTCTGAGGCAACAAAATAGCTAACAGAGAACCAACAGGTGCACAGGAAACAAAAAGCAAGGGCGATCGTTGATTGCAGAAGCACCTTGCAGTCAAATCATGCAAGAGCACAGGCTCAAACAGCCACCTTTGAAATAAACGGTGGCCTTGCAACTTGATGTTAGATGCTGGAGAAATCCAAAAACTCCCTAGAAATCTCTGGAAGAATGGGCACAGGCACGGAAGGAGGGACTCATTCCCTTAGGGCAGAAGTCCTTGGAGGGGCTGGTAGAGGGACCACCCTGTAAAGAAAAAGAGGCGTCAGCTCCCAAGGGAAGACTTGGTAGGTAGCCATAGATGACTGTCCTTACCCATCCATAAGGCTGGAAATGGGGAGGATGAATGACAGTTCCACAAAAAAAGAGAAGAAGAGCACTAGCGAAGCAGGAAGAAACAGTTTCTAGGATACTTGGCCCCAAGAAACTTGAGGCAAAAAAAAAAAAAAAAAGGAGGGCTCTCAAAAAGAAATTAGGGGAAGCCAAAAGCACAACTACAGCTGCCAGAGGCAGCTTTAAAAGAAGTACACAAGGGGAGGGCTCCGAGTTGGCAAGAACACCTGAAGGCGGTCTCAAAACCACACAAAGTCACAGCAAGGAAGGGAAAAAGCCAATGTATCAGGAAAAGGATATAAAAAGGTCAAACCAAGACCTGCAGGGAAGCAAAAGCTAGGCGTTCAGCAACTACAAAGAAGTTGCAGGATGTGGAATAGCATAAAGTTCTAATTTCCAGTCATCACACTAGGCGAGAACTTCCACACATGTAAGATTGCACAGCATAAGGGAAATAGCCTGCAAGCTCCAAGGAAAGAGGAGCACTCAACCTAAAGAATAGGATCAGCCAAACTGGTAATATCAGTAAGGTGGAGAGGCCTGGAGATCTCTAACCAAACGTTTGTAAGGCAGCTATATAAATGGAGATACAGGCAAGCTCCAAGGTACTAGGAACAAGGGAAATGCAGTGTAGAAGAGTACAAAAAGATAGGTTTTTGAGAAGGTGAGAGCAGAATGGCTGCACCTCTAATAATGGGGATGAGGAACAGAGTCTGAGGGTTGGAAGCAAGGAATATATGTATTATGGCAATAAAGAATAAAAGGGGCTCTAAGTAGTGTATCTGACCTCCCGACGTAAGGAGGAGGGTCCCAATGACTGAGTGAAGAAAGTGGGAAAAAAGTGGAGAAAGTCCATCTTAAAAGTGTCCACCATCATGACCCCAAGAGAAATTCTCAAGGAGGGACATGCAAGGGGTGCCAATGAGGGTATACTCCCAAACAAAACCATACAGCAAATAATGTGCTATAGGAGACTGTAGGGGGAAGGGCCTAAGAATGAGGAATCAACCAAAAGATAGAAGTGTGGGCATCAGTATCTGGACATATGGTTCAAAGAATTGGGCTCAGGAGCAATGTTTAAAAGCTATTAGGCAACACATGAAACAGCACAAACTTGCATCATGAGCAGAAAATGCTGGCTTGAACTGCGCATTCGGAAGTCTTATAAGCACTAGCCAGAGAGGAATGTTCAGTAATGAGGTGAAAAGCCTGCCAAATTTTAATAGGTAAACAATGTTACCTAGAAGGCTGATTAATACAATCACGTTAAAAAAAAAAAAAATCTTTGCCTTTCAGACTGCTTGGGTTCTTAGCACCATGGTGTGTCTTGTAGGATAAAGGACACAATATAGAGTACCAGGAATCGTGTAAATATACAGCGAAACCGGTTTTACTTTGGCCACATTTCTGGTCCCATCCAGGGTCCAGGTTTCACTAGTTACAGTGGGCATACCCTGAAGTGGTATTTAGGATCTGGGTGCCATAAGAATGGACCACGGCCCTTGACCTGTATAGTACCCAGAAGTTATGAAAACTTGTTGCACCACGTGCCAAGGAGACTGCAGGATCCAGTGCCAGAAGCAAACATTACAGGCCAGTCCCGCTACTGCAAGATGGAGTATGGTTTCCAAGGTGTGTACGCACACACACACACACACACACACACACACACACACACACACACACACACACACACACACACACACACACACACACACACACACACACACACACACACACACACACACAAATCCAGGAATTGCTAGAAAGCCATAAGGCAATAAGCAGGCACGTGTTGATAGAAGTGTGAGTCAAATGTGGTAAAATAATTCTGAATGAAAATAGAAAAAAAAAAATCTTCAATAGCAGAAGGGGGGCATCAGCTAAAAGGCAATAGTAAAAAACTGCAGCCTTACATAGTGGTTATATGGACACACTGGTGGGTAGCCCCAAAGCTTTTGCCAGTGTCCAATCCCTTGAAAACAGCAACATATAACCCATGGTCTAAGATTTTATTAGAATTCCTGTATCCTGTACAATTGAATAAAACATTTTGGCTACATATAAAACACTTTAAAAGTGGAAGCTGGTACACTAGGTTTTATCGCAGAAAAAAAATATTGTTTTTACCCTTCTATTCATGTTAAGTATATCTCAAGCCCTCAAGCCAAAATAGAGAACACAGATGCACTCTTCCTGTGCGCCTCTGAAACAGGAAAACATGGGGAAATAAAAGGAAAACCCTCCCCCCACCTTTCAGCAGTCTCCATTGGATGATTTGCTCTTCCCTCCTGTTTTGGTGAATTATTTTTTTAGACTTCTCAACACTTTGCTTTTAATCACTTTCAGTTTCTCTAACTGGATCACAGACAGATGGTCAGTCCTCCTTTAGATCTACTTATGGTTTATCATCAATATGGCAATGTTAAATGTTGTATTTGCAAAATTTAACAGCTTAGATCAGGAGTGTCCAATCTTGACTTTCTAGGCCACACTGGAAGAGGAATTTTTTTTAGGCCACATATAAAATACACTAACAATAAGGATAGTTGATGAGCAGAAAGTCAGGCAGATCACAAGTTAATGATCACTGATCTAAATAATGTATGTGTAATAAAACTTAATTTTGTCGGATTTTAATAATACAAGTAAAAAAAAAAAAAAAAAAAGGCCAACATAAAAAAGTAGTGCAATATTTTACACAGTTTTTTATAAACAAACATCAATATCTGGTTCAATGGATGTAGTAATTCTCAATGAATTTTCTCTAGGTGCTCATCAGATATTTTGGTTCTAATTTTACCCTGTGTGTGCTTCATCCTTGAAAACAGTTGCTCACAAATATATGTGCTGCCAAAAACTGATGAGAAGAATAAGGTGTGATTGTGACGAGTGGAATATTTTTCTTTGGGAAGAGAACACTTATAAAAGTCCAGTAAAGAGACAGTCAAATTTTTTTTGGCTACATGTGTTCACTAAGTGTAAATGCAATTTTACATAAAATTTCAAATCAAATTTTACAGTTTTGTGTTGGGCCACATTCATAGCCAGTTTGGGACCCAGGTTGGCCACCCATGGCTTAGATTAAATTTATGACTTTAGGTCCAAATACAACAGTATTTTAGTAGCCATTCAAAATCAAAGACTCACAAGCATTCCCACATTTGTTAAGTTGAAGAAGGCCCGATCATATAAACAAACTAATTTACATTGCCACTGTAACAGAACTTCTGAAGAAGCTGAAGTCAGTACCCTCTACACACTTCTGCTTTTGTTTGCCACTTCCAAGTTTGTTAATATCTTCCTCGCTGACACACTCAAGTTCCAAAAAGAAGGGGTTAAATAGTTGGCTTCATATTAACAACCACAGTAAAAATCTGACAGCCATGGTGATTTTATTAAATTCACTCTTCAAGGCAAGGCTGTAAGTCATGTGAAGAACATAAAATTGCATAACGATTAATATAATTTAACATTTAAAGTCTTATGTTGATGCTTTGGCAAAAGGTCAGGTTCACTCACAATCTTGAGATATTCCACAAATGTAGCTTACCTTCAGGTAATATGAAAGCAAGGGCTTAGCAATAGCTCTGTTTAATGTACATTGAGCAAAACACTATGGGATGAAAAGCATGCATACCCACCCTTTGGTCTGTTAGAAAGCTGAGAAAAAGCAGATGTAGGACGAGCTTTAACTTTGCTAACAGGCTCACAAGAAGCATCACAGCATGGTGTGGGGTCTATAGTGGAAGACAGTTGTACAGAAGCAGCAAACATTTTAGCAAACACAAAGCACATTACAAAGCAGGCATCAACTAAGCATATAGATGCATTATACTACAGGCACTGCTCAAAGTATACCTAAAAAGGCAAAACATTTTTTTTTCATTACAGTAGAGTTGCTAACAGTTTGGATACGGCCCATCCTAAAACCACAAAATGAGTAATGACGCAGGAAGAAATGGATTTCCATTATCAAGCAATGACTACAGTTAAAGAACTATAGGCAAAACTTTCCCATTTTGAATAGAGTAAGAGGAGGTTATGACCCTCTTTTTGCCATCTGTGTGCCATAGGGGATGATTACCTTCACTTTCTGTCCCATACTGAAAAGAGGAAATCCCTGTAAATTTAGGGAATCACGTGGAGGCCCCCCCCCCCCCCAGGTCACCAGAACCAGTTGAGAGAGAGTTAACATCCCAAACGGGGACACAGACAGCAAAAAAAAAATAAAAAAAATAATAATAGGTATTGCAGTCCATCTCCACTCTGTCCAACACAAAAATACATAAATAATCCTTGCAGTGGGGCCTCACAATTAAGTCTAGGGTGGAAAAATAAAATCTAATACCTCATTTCTTTTTCAGGCAGGCTTCCACTACACTGTGCGACTGGTCCCTAAAGCTTCTGTGCTCCGGTCAGCAGTCGCACTCTGATGTCATGTCATCACGTTCAACACAGGACCAGCGATCCTGCATTGCATGTTAGGATCGCGAGGGCTTGCCTACAACTTGGAATGTTGGGGAGAAGTAAAAAAAAAAAAAAAAAAAAAAAGTGCCAGGGGAGTGAGAAATAAGGTAACTATTACAAGCTTATTCCTCTCTCCCTAAACTTAAATCATTAACCTTGGCAGTGTAAGGGGCCACGCTGCATGGATATAGAACTTTTTCTTTTTCCAGCTTTTGCAACGCTCACTGACTTCTGTTATAATATGTGCTCTATCTTTTCCTACTGGATATTTATCATGGGTAGCCTCATGACCATAGGAAGATGCAGGTCAACATATAGGCCTCATTCACACAGGCATACTTAAGCATAACCCTATGCGAGGGCCGTGATTGGCCACATGGGAATGCGTAGATGTTCCATGCATCCCATCTTACTCACACCAATTGGGATGCAGCTGCTGGTACGGACACAGTCATTGCTCCCAATTTGGCCTTGTTCACATGGTTGCACTTAAAGTGGTTGTAAAGGGTGAGGGTTGTTTTTGTTTTTTTGTTTTTTTTTACACATTTGTGCATAAAAAAGATAAAAAAAAACCTTCAGTGTGCAGATTCCCCCACAGTCGTCCCCCCAATACTTACCCGAGTCCAATCTTGATCCAGCAAAAGCAGCGGCTCTCCCAGTCTCTCTCCTCATTGGCTAAGACCGCAGTGGGAGCCATTGGCTGCCGCTGCTGTAAATCGCAGCCAGTGAGGAAGAAGCGGGTGGGCCTGAGCCACGCTCCTTGTCCCATAGACACACAGAGCTGGCTTGGGAGAAGCTTCCTCTAGGGGCACTCGGCAATGGGGAGAGGACAGAAACATCAGCAGGGGGCTGGAGAAGGATCAGGGCTGTTCTGTGCAAAACCATTGCACATAGGCAAGTATGTTTATTTTAAGAAAAAAAAATTATAATCTTTAGAACCACGCCCATACGGGGATGCACGTGTTCTCAATTTGGGAGCAGTGTAGGTGCGGGTTCCAAGTGCACGGGTGTCCAAATTGATATAAAATGGTATTGCAACCTGTGCATCTACATGTGGGTAAACCCGTTCCTCACACTGGCATATTCTTAAGTATGCCCGTGTGAATGAGGCTTTACAGGAACAATGAAGAAATGCTTATTATTCAGATTCCTTAATCTCTGGATTTTCTAAACGTTGTCCTCTTAAGGTACTCTTTCTTTATGTATTTACTCAGATACTCAAACTGGCTAGGTTTGTGAAAGGTTTACTTGGCAGCAATATCAAATAATTTTCAAGTTGCCGCAGAAAAACAATGTTTATGGATAGATTGAAGCGTAAAAACATTTTAGGTTTTACATCTCAAACTGTATACAGATTAGGCCCTGTTAAACCCACAGACTAGCTTGATTCTACTCTGCCCTGGAAAATCAAAATTTGTATGATGAAAGTTTACATCTGGCTTGTGGTTGTGGGGTAGGAAACTATTATGTTATACATATTGTTAGACAACTAAAGCTTCCAAAAGCTTTTGAGTCCATTAATGCTTTATTGAATTAGGTTTTCTTTTCTTGCTAACTCAGTATTTTGATTGTCAGACAAATGTGCAAATCTACCAAGTTACTATCCCTCAATATGCATGCTTTAACTCTGTGCCATTAAAAGTCAAAGCAGTTGTCTACTTAGGGATAGGTGATGTTTTCAAAAGCATAAATATATCATCTCTTTGTATCCAATACAAAAGCAAAAAATTAGCCAAATCTACTGTTGAAAATCATTCGCTGAACAAAGGAAACCACGAAAACAAAAAAGCGTAAGGCAGATAATGAATGGAGCCTTCATTCATTACTAGAAAAATTATCAGTTGATGGATATGAATGCAAGATCTGAATGTTAATAGGTTGCACATTGTGGAACACATAGCAGAGCTGGCGAATATGCATTTACATGCATGCACATGGATTAGTCAACATATGAATGCCTTATAACATTAAAATCTCAAACTAGCAAATAAAATTACAATTGCCTTCATGTTATTTCTAAGTTTCAACAGAAGATCCTCAATTATGCAAATTAATGCCTCAATGCCTATTAACTGCAGAACTATTATGTGCAATTTTAAATACTTCATCAAATCCACATTCAAGCAACTGTAAGCCAATGATGAATCATAAATCTGAAAATATTAACTTCTCTATAATGTTAAATAAATAAATGGGGCCTTATCTTACACATTTCACTAAGTATCAAAGGGCAAAATGATTGCATAGCTAGTAATAAAACAATACTGCAGCTGAAAAACAGACTGCACCAAGCCAAAGTAAGCAAGGTGTAATGCCAGTCTAATGAAGCCAGAAAATTCTTCCTTTATTTGAAATACAGGATATGAACAATTTTTAACCCAAAAAAGTCTGCAATTCCCTAGCTAAAACAAAAAAAGGACTAATACATATCAAAGCTAACCAAGAGGAAATATAATCAAACAATAGCTAGATCCAAATTAAAAAAAAAGTTAAATACTTCATTAGAATTTCAATAATAGATCCAATTTACTGACATCTGTTGCCAAAATTAAAAACCCCCCAAAAACAAATATATATAGTTTTTTGTAAACAACTAGGCATGCATAAAAGTGGAGGTCTCTGAAGAAATCAAAGAAATTGCTTCAGACAGAATGGATGGGTGGAGCATGTGAGAGGGACAGACTTACTCTGAAGCGGAGGCTGAGGCTGCTGGAAGGAGGGGGACTGTCCGAACACAAATGGGCTGTGGACTAGGGAAGAGGGAGGTTTTGCAGCTTGGTCAAAGATGGAAGGAGCTGGCAAACTAGGCCGTGACTGAATGGAATTCAGTATGGCACTCAGTTGATCACCTGCAATGGGCAAAACAATCAAAACTAAAACCCATCAATAAATGATTTATGAGTAGGTAATGACATGCTACTTAGATAAACCATAAAATATCCATTGCTTCTGCACTAGCTCTGATGAGAAGAGATACCAAAAAGGTAGGCATATACTTTAAAATGCAACAAAGTCACATGATGAACTCTGTTTCCCCATATGATCAAATACCAGAAGGCACTTGTATGAATGGTAACAAATTATTAATACAAACCTTATGCCTTGAACAATTTTGACTGCCAAAAAAAAGAAAATGCTTTTCACGATGTTACCAAAAAAAGCAAAACCGTTTAGTACCATTTAAGTTTGTTTTATGCCTCCTGTCACACAAGTTTGAATCATGTTTTTTATCAAAGACAAGACAAAACACCAAGGTCAGATAACTAAGACGTTGGAATGATTAACTAATGTCAGCATTTTAGCTCATAATACATTTTCCCTTCAAAACTGTTAATTCACAAATGTCTCTAGATGTGGAATTTTTATCTTACTCTCACGAAACAGCTACCTAAATAATGAAAGCCTTATTATTCTGTATTTTATCTCAGGAATTCCCTTCATCACACCTCAAAGGGATTCTTTAACTGCTGTTCTCAGCAAACATCTCACTGAATATTGTAAGTACACTTGTCCTTTAAAGCTGAACTCTGGGCACAAAAAGCTTTCAAAATTTGTGTGTACCAAATACCTTTGCAGACCCATATTTTACCTTGTACAAGTAGTGGTGATATCACCTTTGTGCTGCACAAAGCCTGTGCAGAGAGCAGAGGCGAGGATGGGACCTAACAGGTCTAACCACAACAGACTGCCTGAAGAAAACCACAGGGGGGTGGATACATGACCAGTCACCCTGCACGAGGAGACACCAGCAGAGACTGGTCTATATTACAAGAAACTCCGAAACAAAGGCATAGTGTAGGAGGTATTTCATGGCGCATTACTGCACAGATCTGGAAAAAATACACAGACTCAAACAAAAATACGCATGGCTTTTGTATTTAGCCCATATTTCAGCTTCAGACTACTAAATAAACGGCATGACCTAATGGTATTTAAATACTGACAACTGTTGTAAACCACTGCATGCAACTACAACCTAGCTTTCGAAAACCAAGCCATGACTATACCGCTTGCATAGATTACAATGTGGGCGCAGAAGGGCTACAATTTGGTTAATCTATGGTTATGTAAACTGAACTGGCATAATCAGTTTCCAGCACTGCAAAGCTAGAACCACCATTACACAACCGTTCAGAAAAAACATGGCACATGTATGGGATTTACCTCAATTGCAACTTATATACGTTACATTTGCCAACATAATTGCCTCTGCTACTAACAAGTCATATAAAGCTTTAGCTGTGTTTTAATTCTACTTGTTCACAGGTAAAACTACTATAAGCAATTAGTCAAAAAAATATTTCTTCTGATACATAATTAAATTGAGGCACATTGTCCTGTAATCTTACGTGTAATAGAGCAATAATTTTTAAACCCGAGTGATCCTGGTAACAAAAGAACACACACACAGGAAAAAACAAAACAAAAACAATGCTGTATATGTTAGGAATTAAGAGACATTACATGAAATCAAGAAAGGCATTTCCATTTTACAAAGTAAATACAAAAATGAGATGATACACTGATTTGTTTAAATCAATAGCAGCACGTCTTACATGGTTCCCCATTTTATTGAATGCTGGTGCTTTTTGTTAAGGTCTCAGACATACAGCACAAAAGCACATTCTGTGCCACTCAATGACAGAGTGAAGCTTGGACTGAATACAGCTCATCTACTCGAAAGAGTTTCACTTGAGTGACAGCTTCAGAATCCCTGGGCTGAGGACATCATATCCAAGATGGCTGTGTCCAACAAGAGCCTCAGGGCTTGTGGATGTTGACACAAGAGAAACTTAATCAAGTAAACATGTATAAAATACAATAAATGCACATATCTTGTGGCAATAAATATAAATTGTTGGCAAAAACATTGCTGGTGATCCTGGCTGAGGTTTGCTTATGATTTTGCAGTAAAAAGGTGGTTTCCTCTTTGGACACGCACCATGCTGTATGTCTCTAGGAAGTACCATTTGAAATGTACATGGGAACAGCCATATTTGCTCATTACATATGTAGGCTCAGCTTCTTCACCTTCAGGCTCCAAATTAATTTGGTTTACTTCTCAATCTCACTATAAGCTATAAATTGCAAATTTGCTATAAAAAAAAAAATGCACTTTGCATTAATTATCTTAACAGCTGTAAGCAGGAGCCTGGAAAAAATAAATTAAAAGGTCCCTTTACCAGCTAATATACAAATATTTATATATAATAGTATAACAAAATAATAGTATTTGACAAATTATTAAATTAAACTTAAAAAAAAAAAAATTTACTCACTGGAAACACACACAAACCAAAACCTGGGAAAAGATTTTACCCGTGTATAGTGCTCTAGAGTTACTATATCATTCCATCTAGATCAGTATAAGGGCTCATGCACACTGAGCTTAAAAACTACTGCTTTTACAGGCATTTGACTTTTTTTCTGCCTGTAAACACACCTCTTTGTTAGCCTATGTGTCCATGCAAACATAGGCGTTCACAGGCAGAAAAGAAAACCAATCACCAGCATATTCAGGAGAGGAGCTTTTGGGCAGAAAACCACTTGACATGGCAATGTGTGCAAAGTGTCCACAACCAGATGTTTTTAGAGCTTGACAGTTCATGCATTCATTCCAATGGCCAGAATAAATATTCTGGCCAATGAAATCCATTGACACACAAACGTTTGATGCATAAAACACACCTAAGCACGTGTGCAACGTGCAAACGTGGCTTTAGACCTTTTTAAAGCAACTTTGCTTCAGTCAGGAGAAATGTTGTTCAGGGGAGTTGAGCAAACTCTCAGTGTGCATGAGCCCTAACGGTGGTCCCATGGGCATTACAGGCACAAAGACAGATTCAGTTATTCATGGCAATATATTCAAAAGTCAAAATTGTGTTAAACTGGGGTTTAGGAGAAGGTTGAAGAATACAGAAATCACACTCAAAAGAATGCAACAGCACATTATACAAAATAAATATTGAATCAAAATCAATGGACAACCAAAGAGACCCAACAAAAAAATAAAAAAACCATACCTTTATTATTTCCAAGGCCATAGTCAAATCCAGGAACAATGTTTCCACTTGCAGTACGACGGAAAATCTGAATGGAAAACGGGCTAGGAGGTGGAGTCTGCGAACCCTGCTCTACAACTTGCTCTGTGTATTAGAATGCAAAAAAGTACATTTCAGTATTTTAATTCTCAATTTGACAGCCTATATCAATAAAGCACAGCTCCACAGGAACACAAAGGACAAGATTCGAGGACACAAAAAATCCTTCAAAGCCTGGATTACCGCTTAATTATACTGCGGTTTACCAACCAGGAATGTACTGGGTGTTCCAAGCAGTCTTCTATGGTAAATCAGATTCTGTCTAGCTTGGCTTCCTTGTGTCCCCATCTACATTATGCTGTTTGGTTGGTGACAATTCAGTACTATATTTGTGCTACAATAGTGTATTTGTAACAACTACGGAGTTATTGTTCTCTAGTATAAAGATAAACTAGTGTTGCACTTCATCACCTCCCTGAAGTTTTGCATGAAAGCAGTCATCTTTCTGCACTGTCAGTAGGAACAGGAAAAACAACATTAATGTGTCAAAAAAAAAAAAAAAAAAAAAAAGGAAGGAAGGACTATGGTAAACATTTTTCATGTCCATCCTGAAAAAGTTTACCTTCCTCCTTTAGGGCCAGTTCACACCACAAACACAGCAAACGCATTCCAGGTGCATTTTTCTTACATTTCATACCACACTACTCTGTTTCGGCGTGTTTTTTTAATGCATTTTGCTATGTTCCAGTATAGCTCTGTGCAGAACAAAATGCAGCATGTTCTACTTTTTTTTCTTCTGCACTGGAAATGACTACACTAGTGTGAACCATGGCCATTGGAATACGTGGAAAACAATCTGCATGCACTGGACTGCATCTGGTGTGAACCAGCCCTCAAACATCAAACTTGGGACTATTTTCTCCTCTCTTTCTTCAACTTAAATAAGGACATGTGTGTTCTGGTGCATTTTACTGCGTTCCAGTACAGTTCAATGCCAGAAAAAAAAAAAAAGTAGAACATGCTGCATTTTTTCTGAACACACTGGAACTGACCGCACTGGTGTAAACTATGCCATTGGAAACAAGTAACCTACTATCAATGCATGTTTGATGGAGAAAAAAAAACCCTGCACTGGACTGCATGTGGTGTGAACTGGCCCTTAAAGTTATGGATAAAATACGGACTGTATTCATGCAATTAAGAAATACTTTCCCTATCTTAGGGATGCCAAGATAATGGCTCATTCACACCAGCAGCTGCACATTGCATTTATAAGCACTTTCATAAAACACAACTTAAGTGCATTGGTGAAACTTAGTACCACTCATTCTGAATGGCACCCTGCTAGGAGTGTGTGTTGCCATGCAGAGCAACATCTGACAATGCACTAAAATGCATTGTGGTGTACTGAAAAAAAAAAAAAAAAAATTGAGCATACACCATCTTAACGTTAGTACGCTGCACTGCAAAGCACATACATCAGCAAAAGGTGTGTTGAGTTGCCAATCAAATGAAGGCCACAGAATAGCACCAATACATGGGAAGTGCTAGAGCATAATGATAGGTACCGTGTAACCCAAAAAATCTTTTTTGAAGGTTCTTAGATCATAAACCTGACAAAAGATGAAAAATATGTTGGAGAGCAAGGATTGTGATTTTCAGATGCTACTGTTACATTAAAGTGGTTGTAAACCCTTAGCTATACCCAGTGAATTGACTTGCTTTCAGGTGATGCACAGAAATGAAATAAACCCTCCTATATAAGTTGTACTTGTTCATCTCCAGCCCTCTCCTCTACACTGTTCAAAGCGCAGAATTTATACAGTTTTTCAGAGTTCAGAAAAAGGGAGGAGTGGGGAGCTGAAAGTACACTCTGCAGAGCTCAATGAGGAGAGTTCTGAGAGCTGATTGGAGGGACGAAAATACACCCCTCCACCCAGCTCACAGGAACAGGGCTGAGGCTGTCAATCTGCTGGAAGTCCCTCCCCTGTCTTTTCTCTTTGTGCCAGGGAAAAACGTGCCATAAGTGATTCATGCTGATAGAGGAATGAGGCAGCAGACAGAAATCACACTTCGTGCTCTTAATTGAGACAAGTACACACTATATAGGGATATGCTTTATTCATATTTCATGTCTGAGGTTTACAAGCACTTTAAGCAATAAGACCAGTTATGATGTTCTTTAAAAAAATAAAAATAAAAGCTATGTGCACTACAGGCAGTCCCAGAGTTAGGAACAAGATATGTTCTGTAGGTTTATTCTTAAACTGATGCATGTATGTATGTATGTATGTATGTATGTATGTATGTATGTACGTACGAACAAACGAACAGGTACATTTTTTTTATTAACTGCAGCCAAAAAATTTTAAATTTTTCTTTTGAATAGCATGGGGAAGGGTTAACAGCCCCAAAATGCTTGTTTTGCTGTTTGTATTCCTGTTCAGAAGATGTCACCTTACTTTGTTTCTGTGACAACTGGATTTTAAAAATTTTGGGTTGTCGTGGAAACAAGGATTGGTGATAAACCTTCAGTGGAGATACCTTTTTCCAATGATAACTCTTACAGGAGTGAATTTCCCTTCCCAAGGATAGATTTCCCTTTAGTTCCGGTTTCTCCCTCTGTTCTTAACTCGAATGTTCATAACTCAGCAACTGCCTGTATTAAGTATAGGTGTACACCGATCTACTGTAAACCTCTTGCCAAGAAAATATCTTTATCTGACCGGTTGCATTTATTGTACTGTGCTGCCATCTATAGTTTGCAGGCAGAAATTTTTCCCTCATGGAAACGGATTTAGGGCACATATGAGAATGGCTACAACCTCCAAAATAGGCTTGCACCTAAAGCTGCAAGGAGAGCTTTACCATGGGACAATATAACGCTTCACTATGAAAGAACATAAAAAAATCTAGAAACCCTTTTCCTGTGATTTCTCAATTTGTGTAACTTAGTGTATCCCTGCTGCATACAGACTGTTGTCAATGTTCATACCGTAGGAAAAGATAGATTACATGTATGTATACATATTTGTAGCACTCTGTCTTATATTGTTCATTAAAACTGTAAGCAGTTTGAATACAGGTTATTCTTGTTTAGTTTAAGAACATAATACATAACTACAATCCCCATGAGGCATTGCAAGATTGACCGTTACACAATCATGGCTCCCAAAGGCAGAGGCATGATGGGACTTGTAGTTTGGAAACAGCTGGAGGGCCACCAGTTTGACACCCCTGCTCTTTATTTTTCATAACAATTGGTTCCAACACTGATTGCAAGTGTATCACTATATGTCATATACAGTAATGGGCACGTCTCCTTTGGTCTCTCAATCTGGCCAATAGTCGCTATGTATATTATGACCCCCCTCAGTGCTCTGACTGTGTCTATCATATGCGATTAATTAGTATACTCAGCCTGTCAATGTTGTTTATAACTGGTTTTGTTTGATTACTGTTATCGAGGTATCAAGCAATTCACCAACTGTAGGCAAAAAAAAACAAACAAAAAAAAGATAGAAAGAAGGCAGGACCAGGATACAGGACCCCTCACAGCCCAAACAACATCTAGACCAGTGGTGTCAAACTGGTGGCCCTCCAGCTGTTGCAAAACTACAAGTCAAATTCAACATAGCTTTTGCAACCAAGAACAGGAGGGTGATCTTTCCTTGATGTAATATGACAGGAAATACAGCACTCACAATATTACACTCATTGACCTGTACTCAGTCTCACTGTGTTAGCCCATTCTGTAGCAAAAACCTACAGAAAGAGAGAATAAAAAGGCACCCAGCGATGTGCACGTGCTTGGTCCAATTGCTACAGGGGAGTCTGGAAGGTCACTTCCAGGCTATCCCTCAAGGTCCACTCATTGCCCAGCCAGAGTATTCCAGAGAGGAGTCTGGATTGCAAACAAAACATGGAAGAAAAAAAAATAAATAAATAAAAAAAACAAAAAACAAAAACAGTCTGACACAGCAGAGCTGAAGAAAAGATGTCCATCCCTCAAAGACATTCTAGTAGTAGAAAAGGTTATCCTAGAGTGCCCCTACAGTTTTGTTTGCCAGTGTACAAACCACCTGCAGATGGCAGTATAGCCCAAAGGTTAACCACTTCCAGACCGGACACTTTTACCCCCTTCCTGACCAGGGCAATTTTCAGCTTTCAGCGCCATCACACTTTGAATGACAATTGCACGGTCATGCAACACTGTACCCAAATGAATTTTTTACCATTTTTTTGAGACAGATAAAGCTTTATTTTGGTGGTATTTATTCACCGCTGGGATTTTAATTTTTTTTGCTATGTAAATGAAAAAGTCCAAACATTTTTTAAAAAAAAGTGTTTTTTTAAAAAAAATTTGCAAATAAATAATATTTCATCATACATCTTGGCCAAAATGTATTCAGTTATCTTTTTAGTAGAAAAAAAAAATCCAAATTAGTTTATAACCAAAAATTAGAATTTTTAAACATTTTTTTTACATTTTTATTTTTTTTTACATACTGTCACCCTAGCAGTACAGTGTCACCATGGTGGCACTGTACTACTTGTGGGGGGTGATGAAGATTTTTTTTTTTTTTACACCGATTGCTTTTACATCCTATATGGGTGTAAAAGCAATCATTTCTCCTTCTCTCTAGCTGCATTCTTGCACTCACTGAGAAGTACTGAGTGAGCTGTGATTGGTCACAGCTTGTCACATGGTACAAGGCTGTTGTGAATAGCCTTGTACCATGTGACCTCTGTGATCATTCACAGATTTCACACGTAGTAAGCAATGATGTCACAAGTGACATCTTGCTTACTACTTTGCATGTGATCACTGAGTGGCCAATCAGTGATCACATGATCGGGACCTCGTACAGAGGTCCCGTCCGACGATCGGTGTTTCACTGTGTCCGGAGGACACAGTGGGCACCGGATCGCGTTGCTGCGCGCTTCCAGGGAGCGCGCACAAGCAGGGTGCGGGGAGGCCGTTTATAAACGGCCACCCGAACCTGTAGTGCCACCGTCCGGCCGTTTATATGCAATGGTCGGTCGGGAAGTGGTTAAAGACTGTCCCTCAATGGACAAAAAAAAATAATTATATTTTCCGCTTCCTAAAGCATCAACAAAGTTATCAAAAGCAAAAACGGAGTACATATACAAGTGTTTCAGTATTAATTACATGGCTGAAGAATTCTTTGATTTATAGGTTTGTACATTTAATGGCGGGGCACACTATGATTGGATTACTTTTGGGAAATGTGTACACATTGCACTGGATAATTTAAGCACCATGCTTTGGACATTAGAGGCTGTTATGGTTTATTTTCCTGATGTTAGAGCAATTAGCTAATTCTAGTAAATGAAATGCCCACTAAGCAATGGATGGGCAAAAAATAAATTATATTGCTGCTGGCACCTAGCTTTAGGCAAGGCTATGGATAGTGACCTTGCATGGTAATTTTATATGCTCCTACACTGTAAAATTGAAATTTAATATGAAGTGCCTTTTATAATAATGTGTATAAAACACTAATACATATATACAATGAACATACAGACACGTATACTGTTAGCTGAATGAAACTATAAAAAAAAATACAAGTTAAGCAGGTAAATATTAGATGTGCCAACAGTAGATTTTTTGAACTCCCCATTATTCCTAGTCTGTCTGGCAGTGAAAAATGTTCCTAATCAAGTCTTTTGACCATTTATAAAAATGGTATGAGAGATGTCAGAATAGTATCGAAGATGTTTTGTGTTTTCGCTCATTAGTGAATATTCAAACAAGAGAATGTTTCCAAACAAGGTGCTGAGCTAAAGCTCTCGGACTACCACTGAAACACAAAAAATAAAACCGAAGGGTGTGGGTGTTTAGGCACAAGTTAGAGTATGAAATAATTTAATTGCTATTAGAGTTACATATACTTGCCATCTTCATGACGGAGATATTGATTGCCTCCAGCATCTCTAGCCAAGGACCAAGCCTCACCCTCATCATTCTCACAGAATTCTACCATGCTGTTTTTATCCAACTGTACCCATGTACCTTCAGAACTGACCACCTAGCACAAGAATAGAGATCACAACATTCATGCAGATCTTAACATTATTGGGTGGATCAAAAAACAAAAATGGCTGCATGCTACAATACTCATAGAAATGTATGGCCTTTCCAGCATGACACAAGGTTAAAATAAAGTTAAAGTATACACATCTCAAAATTATCAGGATTCAAAACAGCCAACAGAGAAAATACGTCTAGCAAATAATGACAAGCACAGCAGGAAATGGTTCAGATTTGTAATAAGGCATTCACAAACTCCAAAGGGTGGATTGAGAAATAGCATGACACACTACACCTTGAAGCATACTTTACACAAAGAAGCTCCAAAATTTACACTATCATTTTAAGAGCTAAAGAAAAACCAGAGCATACTTGGAATTCCATAAGTGATCATTGCTTTGGACAGCCTTCCAGCATAAACTCATTTGGTATCATTTGAGAAAAGCAACACAACTGTCCTATGAAAATGTGCAAGTTTAGCAATGCTATAATAGTATGCAAATAAAACAGTAAGGACATCTAAGGAAAGTAAAGCGTTGTTGCTTTGATATTTGCATGACATTAGAGGAGTTAAGCAAGTCATCAACTGTAGCTAGAAGAGTCCATACCTCGCCCACAGCCTTGACTTTGTTTCCCAGAACTAACATTCCAATTGGGATACCTCTTAGGTTTGGGCAGCTTCTGATGTTGTGACCAGAGGGCCCAGTCTTCACTACCTTGTAGAATCCAGGTCCGCCCCTGAGTACTGGGACGTCATGCTCTTGCATTGTCATTTCCTGTGTGCAACGCACATTGAAGTCTTTCAATAAATCTTCCGAATTTGCTACCTGCTCCTGACAGATAAAACAAAGCAGATCATCAATACTTCCGTTTATCTCTCTACTCGTTCAAATATAACCATTCATAAATGAACATGCATAACACGCTTCCAATTTCTGAGCCAATAAAAATACCAACCCACTGCTGAGCAAAAGAAAATGTAATATTCATGTATAAAGGCAGATTTCAATCCAAGTGTAACGTGGTCACCATGTAGCACCTTTTCCAGTAAAAAGGACTCATGCTTTCAGAGATAATCCACAATGCTGTAGAAAAAAAAAAACCCAGTACGGTGGATTGACCGTTCAGAAATGTTAGCACTCCAGGAGTCCAGAAATGATAGCACTCCAGGAGTCCAGTAAATGCCAAAGGCCTATTCCTAGATCCATGTAGCTTCCACTGCTGAAAATGTACATCTAGTGCCCAACAAATTTTTGTTAAGTGAGCACATGTTGCTTGATGCTTTAAAGCCCAACTCCAAAAGGAAAACACCATAAAGTCCTGTTTGGTATTAAAAAAAAAAAAAAAAAAAAAAAAAAAGTACCCAAATCTGTTGTAACATAAGCCTCCTACAACTCCATGTACTCCCTGACCTGACTTGTGGGTCAGCACTGCCCTGCACAATGTTGTCAGTTCTACCATACATAAATTAAGGCACGGAAAAGCAAAAGGCATAATCTCAGCATTTCTGCTCCATCTCCCAATCACAAAATGGGCTTGCAGTATAAAAAGCTTTAATGATTTTGTGTGAATCTTGTTTTACATTTTGTTTTGACTTTTTCTAAACTGAGACATTTTATTACTTATATGCAATTCTTATTAAATGAAACATTTAACATGTGGTGTGTCCATGGTAATGGTGTAACTGAAGTTACAAAAAGCACAGTGAATATAGTTTGTGCGAGACACATTTAAACTGTGCAATTTAGGTTTCAGCCTAGGTTTCCCCTTTAACTGCTTCATAGTCTGCAATGAGGTGTAGGACCTGGCTATGCGATCAGGCTGGGGCAGATCAAAGATTGCCCAATTGAAATGGCAATTCCTTTCAAAAGGAAACATTTAAAACATATTTTTCCAAGTGCCTGGAGTTTAACTTTCAAAGTAGTAATTTATCTGAACTGCACTTCAGGGATTTGCACTCCTCTTTACTACACCAGCGGCAAACAGACACCTTCCATACAGTGAAAAGGTTTTTTTCAGGAATTTACTTTTGCATTCACAAAAATGCTAATGTTATGTTGTAGCATTAATATCACGAAAATTAAACATGCAACTCTGTATACTGCAATCTTAAAGTAATTTTAACCTCAATCAAGCTATACAAACATGAGGAAACCATCAGATATTCAGACTTTTGTGTGTGCTAGCATGCTAATCTAATGATCAGGTCATATCTGAATAAATTGGCACCAATTTATCTAAGCTTAACATGCATAAAAAAGGAATCCGCCCAAGGTTTCTGTATCCTATCTTCTCAAAAGCTTGGTGGTTGAAGCTCATCTGATTTGTTGACTTTCGTTCTATACACCATCATATAATGGAGCTATAATGTGTAGGTTTTACAACGCTGACTTCATGTATGGACAGCCACTGTCACGTGCCACGAAGGCTTTCCCCTCGCCCATCAGGCGCCACTAAGGCTTTCCCCTCGCCCATCAGGCGCCACTAAGGCTTTCCCCTCGCCCATCAGGCGCCACTAAGGCTTTCCCCTCGCCCATCAGGCGCCACTAAGGCTTTCCCCTCGCCCATCAGGCGCCACTAAGGCTTTCCCCTCGCCCATCAGGCGCCACTAAGGCTTTCCCCTCGCCCATCAGGCGCCACTAAGGCTTTCCCCTCGCCCATCAGGCGCCACTAAGGCTTTCCCCTCGCCCATCAGGCGCCACTAAGGCTTTCCCCTCGCCCATCAGGCGCCACTAAGGCTTTCCCCTCGCCCATCAGGCGCCACTAAGGCTTTCCCCTCGCCCATCAGGCGCCACTAAGGCTTTCCCCTCGCCCATCAGGCGCCACTAAGGCTTTCCCCTCGCCCATCAGGCGCCACTAAGGCTTTCCCCTCGCCCATCAGGCGCCACTAAGGCTTTCCCCTCGCCCATCAGGCGCCACTAAGGCTTTCCCCTCGCCCATCAGGCGCCACTAAGGCTTTCCCCTCGCCCATCAGGCGCCACTAAGGCTTTCCCCTCGCCCATCAGGCGCCACTAAGGCTTTCCCCTCGCCCATCAGGCGCCACTAAGGCTTTCCCCTCGCCCATCAGGCGCCACTAAGGCTTTCCCCTCGCCCATCAGGCGCCACTAAGGCTTTCCCCTCGCCCATCAGGCGCCACTAAGGCTTTCCCCTCGCCCATCAGGCGCCACTAAGGCTTTCCCCTCGCCCATCAGGCGCCACTAAGGCTTTCCCCTCGCCCATCAGGCGCCACTAAGGCTTTCCCCTCGCCCATCAGGCGCCACTAAGGCTTTCCCCTCGCCCATCAGGCGCCACTAAGGCTTTCCCCTCGCCCATCAGGCGCCACTAAGGCTTTCCCCTCGCCCATCAGGCGCCACTAAGGCTTTCCCCTCGCCCATCAGGCGCCACTAAGGCTTTCCCCTCGCCCATCAGGCGCCACTAAGGCTTTCCCCTCGCCCATCAGGCGCCACTAAGGCTTTCCCCTCGCCCATCAGGCGCCACTAAGGCTTTCCCCTCGCCCATCAGGCGCCACTAAGGCTTTCCCCTCGCCCATCAGGCGCCACTAAGGCTTTCCCCTCGCCCATCAGGCGCCACTAAGGCTTTCCCCTCGCCCATCAGGCGCCACTAAGGCTTTCCCCTCGCCCATCAGGCGCCACTAAGGCTTTCCCCTCGCCCATCAGGCGCCACTAAGGCTTTCCCCTCGCCCATCAGGCGCCACTAAGGCTTTCCCCTCGCCCATCAGGCGCCACTAAGGCTTTCCCCTCGCCCATCAGGCGCCACTAAGGCTTTCCCCTCGCCCATCAGGCGCCACTAAGGCTTTCCCCTCGCCCATCAGGCGCCACTAAGGCTTTCCCCTCGCCCATCAGGCGCCACTAAGGCTTTCCCCTCGCCCATCAGGCGCCACTAAGGCTTTCCCCTCGCCCATCAGGCGCCACTAAGGCTTTCCCCTCGCCCATCAGGCGCCACTAAGGCTTTCCCCTCGCCCATCAGGCGCCACTAAGGCTTTCCCCTCGCCCATCAGGCGCCACTAAGGCTTTCCCCTCGCCCATCACGCGCCACTAAGGCTTTCCCCTCGCCCATCAGGCGCCACTAAGGCTTTCCCCTCGCCCATCACGTGCCACTAAGGCTTTCCCCTCGCCCATCACGCGCCACTAAGGCTTTCCCCTCGCCCATTACTTGCCACTAAGGCTTTCCCCTCGCCCATCAGGCGCCACTAAGGCTTTCCCCTCGCCCATCAGGCGCCACTAAGGCTTTCCCCTCGCCAATCAGGCGCCACTAAGGCTTTCCCCTAGCCCATCAGGCGCCACTAAGGCTTTCCCCTCGCCCATCACGCTCCACTAAGGCTTTCCTGCTGAGATGAACCGAACTGTTACATTTTCCCTTATTGGAATCAGATCCCTATTTAAAAAGGGAAAACATTTTTCCTGCTTGCACATCAAGAAAAAGTTGATCACATGATGGTTCTAGCTTTACATAATATAAATATATATATATATATACACATACATATATATATACATATATATATATATACACATACATACATATACACACACATATACATATATATACACACACACACACATACACACTAATGAGGGCGTAGACAGTCACATTTTTCAACATGCAGTGAGGACATTGCATGCACTTGTGAGCATGTGTTTTTCAGTGACATACATAAAATGGTCATGATCAGGGACCAGAGAGAACCAGCCTTTATCATGAGACCTCCAGGCTTACTTCACAGAATACGCTCCACATATACATGTACAAGGACAAAATGGTAGCAATTAAGCAGCTGACAATTGTTTTCAAATAGATTCATAAACAAAAACATTAGGCTCCTCTCCAAGCCTATTATACATACATATTTTGATATAATTATTAATGACATTATCACTATAGTGTACCAGTTTTGAATATCCTTTGCAGGACATACATTATAAGATGGAAAAAATGCGAAAACATTTATGCTTTTATGTGTTTCAGGTAACTGACTACATAAACTGCCATAACATTTTCTATAAACAAAGATAATCATAGCAAAAAAAAAGAATCCTGGCATAAAATACAAACTATTCTATAATTTGTGTAAAACAGCAAGTAAAACTGTGCAAAGTGTAGTAGCTTATATCAAATTTCACCCAAAATTGTCATGTATGGTTTCTTTGGGCACTTGTTATTGTTCATATTAAAATAGTTCCCATAGTGTCCATTCACCCACAGTTATCAAGGTAACAAGACTGATGTATTAAAATCACACAAAGCAGAATTTACTCTTTATGGAGGAACAAAACAACTGGAACATAATTTGACCAAAACCTTAGGCAATAAGCAATAATATATATGGAAACTTTTCATTAACAAAAAGGCAAAAAAAAAAAAAATAATAAAATAAAAATATATCACTAGACAGCAGTGGGACATGATGAAACCAGCAAGCATTACTAAAATTGTTACTTAATGTGAAAAGCTGTCTTAGATTGAAATGAGTATCATCTAGAAAATTGCAGGAATTAAGGTATATGTAAAGGAAAAGAAAAAAAAAAAAAAAATACATGAAAGCTTTTTGTTTGTTGTTTTTTAATGACAAACATGCCATACTTACCTGCTCTGTGCAGTGGAGGCACAATCCTCATTGGGTCCCCCGGAAGCACTCCTAGCCCCTCCCTCCTGCCTAGTTCCCCCATAGCAAGTTGCTTGCTATGGGGGCACCTGAGCAGGCTCAGTCCCACCCCCCACTCAGCCCTCATTGACTGTATCAGCCAATGAGGAGGGAGATAACTGGGGGTGCCCAGGCCTTTGTGCACATTGCTGGATCAGGAAGGGGCTGAGGTACGTTTTGGGGGGGGGGGCGGGGCACAGCACACAGAAAGTCTTTTACCTTCATGCATAGAATGCATGAAGGTTAAAAAATAAAAAACCTTGAGCCTTTACAACTAAAGTTAATTAAAAAAAGCCCAGGTTAATTAAAAAAAAAAAAATGAGCAAAAAGGGACATGACCCAACATCAGTGTGATGTGTCTCTTGTGCTGCTCTCTTTTGCTTTAGGCGACATTTTTCCCCTCTTATGCCTTGCTAAATACAGCGGCAGGGGCTAATAGAACTTCAAGAGTGCCAGACTATTCCCACTCTGACTACATTAACGGAAGCTGTACTACAGATTCTATGAATTAAATAAGATCTACAAAAAGAGGGGGTGGACCTTTCAATCATCCTCCATTCAAAGTTCTTTCCACCCAGCATCCCCATTCAAAGACGTTTCTTTGAATGAAACGGACAGGCATAGATGTGCAGTCTTCATGAGTGCCTGTTACAGCTCCCTCAGTTTTTATTAAGCCTCCCTCACACTGGAAGATTATGGTGAAAGAGTGATGAGGCATTGGAGAAGGAAGATTTCACCTAAACAAGGAGACAGCAGCCCAAGGGACACATGACACAGACGGTAAATTATGGCTAGGTGGAAAACATTTCTCAGGAACCAGTTTATGTCAATTGGATCTCATCCGTTATTGCTGCAGGTACTTTAGAAGATACAAGTTGTATTACATTCCTTAGAGAAATTCACTAAAATAGAAATCTAGCATACCAAATGCATTAATCAAGCTGTAAAAAGGTCTTTTAGGTACACAAATCCCTGGATACATAGCTTCACAAAATCCCAGTCCAATAAGGGCATTCATCACAGATTGTCATACAGTTATTACTGAAAAGGATCTTTAAAAGGACTTTCAAAACTATGCGCAAAACTGGTGTTTTTGCAGGACAGCGTTTACAATGGGGATTTAACTAACAATGCCTCAAAACGTTCCCCTTATTTTCCTCATTATTTTTTACAAGCTATTAGTGATGCTACATTCACTTCTCTTACATATCTGATACGGTTTCAGCATATTCAAAACGGATACTTCAAAATCCATCTGTACAGTACTTTTCAAGTACTCGCAATCCCCAAAACCTGGGACTTTTGAATTCTATGGTGAACCACTACAAAATGGAAAAGATCAAACTAGGATTTTTACCATTTCTTTACCACAACATACTTTAAAGTGATACTAAAAAGGAGTAGTTTTTTTTTTTTAAACCTACTTACCTAGGTAGATGCAGCATTGGTCCAATGTTGCATCTGTCCCCCCACTGGCTCAAACGGTGAACTGAGCGATCACAGATTGCTGATAGCTCAGCTCTCCGTGAGCAGAGGAGCTGGTGACTGTCAGTCAACGAGCTTTGCCTGTCCTTCTTTAAATCCTCAATGTTGAAAGCAATTCTAAAGGTTTAGTTATTTTTTTGAGTAAAATAACATGTCTATACTTACCTACTGTGTGCAGTGGTTTTGCACAGAGCAGCCTAGATCCTTCTCTTCTCAGGTCTCCCGCAGGCCCTCCTGGCTCCTCCTGTCTGTTGGGTGCCCCCACAGCAAGCAGCTTGCTATAGGGGCACCCACTGCTCTGTGTGTCACTGGCTGCGATTGACAGCAGCAGGAGCCAATGGCTCCCGCTTGCTGTCTCAGTCAATGAGGAGGCAGAGACCCAGGACAGTCAAGGCTGTCATTCACATCGCTGGATCGCGATGAGGCTCAGGTAAGTATTGAGGGGGCTAAGGGAGCTGCAGCACACAGAAGGATGAACAGAATACATGAAGGTAAAAACCTTCAGCCTTTACAACCACTTTAAAAAATGTTATCCTAACATTTCATATTCCTGATGTGTACGCCGTACCAGTTACTCATGTTGAAAATTATCCAGTCCTCTTTGTATTTATTCCTTTGTGTGAAATATCTGGTGATCCTGCCAGTTTTCCTGCTTTCCTATTACAAAATGACCAAGCTAGGCATAGAAACACAACTCTTCCAATGAAAAATAAATAAATAATAATTAACCAGCTGCACTGAAATTTGTAAACTGCAGGTGTTGTGGTTAGAATTGTAACAAACAGTTTACTGGGGAATTTATTTATGCTCATTGTGTTAAGATGAAAAACCCAGATGGTCTAACACTACTATTAATATTCAAAATGTGCAAACTTTTTTTTTTGGTGACAGAAAAGTTGAAAAAGGTTTATAAAACCTTTGCATTGCAACAATTACAGTTGTGACTATTGGAGCACATCTCTACCAAATTTGCACAAATAATTCCGGGAATGTTTGCCTATTCTCAGTTTTAACAAACCCTTCTTAGACATCCAGACTGTTGGTCTTAATCCACTCCAGTGTAGCCTTGGCTGACTGTTAAAGGTAAATGAGCTGCTGGAAAATGACACCAGTCAGGTAAATCACAGAAAAAACAAGCAGGTTTTCTCTCTAACACAACCCTGTATTTGACTATCCATCTCACCCTCAATCCATTTCCTAGTCCCCATCAGTGAAATCAACATTGGAAATTTATGCTACCACCACCACAATGGTTCACTGTGGGTATGGCGTTTTCTAGGTGATAAACAGTGTTGGTTTTCCACCACATGAAACATTTTCCACTATTTAAAAAACAGGTTTAGTCTCAGAACAAAGAACTTTTTTTGTATGTTTAAGCTTTCATGGGGAAGTGATGGAAAAAGGCAGATGAAAGACAGTCTTGTGGAGCAAATTAATTATTGTGCTATAGATATATTCTCTCACTTCAGCTGTTAATCTCTGCAGCAGTACCACAGTCTCCGGGTATGTACCCTAAATCATGCCCTCAGTCACTCAGCAATAGTGGACAGCCCTCTCTAAACAACATTTGCAAACTCCCAGTAAAATCCTTTTGTAGGAGTCCGTTAAGGGACACACTCTGAAAGGAATGTTGTGCTCATCTAGGACTCAACTGAGGGACACATCTTTGTTAAACAAAGGATTATACTGTAGGAGGCAGCATAGCCCTAGGTTTCTTAACCACCTCCCGTCCAGCCAGACGGTGGCAGTGCAGGGGCGGGTGGCCATTTATAAACTGCCTCCCAGCCCCCTGCTTGGATACTCCAGACACAGTGGAACACCGATCATCGTACGGGACCTCTGTGCGAGGTCCCGATCACGTGATCACTGACTGGCCAATCAGTGATCACGTGATCACTGACTGGCCAATCAGTGATCACTGACTGGCCAATCAGTGATCACTGACTGGCCAATCAGTGATCACGTGATCACTGACTGGCCAATCAGTGATCACATGCAGAGTAGTAAGCAAGATGTCAGTTCTGAGATCATTGCTTACTACATGTGAAATCTGTGAATGATCACAGAGGTCACATGGTACAAGGCTATTCACAACAGCCCTGTACCATGTGACAAGCTGTGACCAATAACAGCTCACACAGTATTTCTCAATGGCTGCAAGAATGCAGCCAGAGAGAAGGAGAGATTATTGCTTTTACAGCCTTTATGGGTGTAAAAGCAATCGGTGTTTTTTTGTTTTTTTCTCTCTTTTTTTATTACACTATCACACCCACAAGTACTGCTGGGGTGATAGTATGTAAAAAAAAAAAAAAAAAATTAAAATTATTTATATACAGTGGGAATCGAAAGTTTGGGCACCCCAGCTAAAAATTTGTATTAATGTGCATAAAGAAGCCAAGGAAAGATGGAAAAATCTCCAAAAGGCATCAAATTACAGATTAGACATTCTTATAATATGTCAACAAAAGTTAGATTTTATTTCCATCATTTACACTTTCAAAATAACAGAAAACAAAAAAATGGCATCTGTAAAAATTTGGGCACCCTGCAGAGTTAATATCTTGTACTGCCCCCTTTGGCAAGTATCACAGCTTGTAAACGCTTTTTGTAGCCAGCCAAGAGTCTTTCAATTCTTGTTTGAGGTATCTTTGCCCATTCTTCCTTACAAAAGTCTTCCAGTTCTTTGAGATTTCTAGGCTGTCTGTCACGCACTGCTCTTTTAAGGTCTATCCATAGATTTCAATTATGTTGAGGTCAGGAGATTGTGAAGGCCATGGCAAAACCTTCAGTTTACGCCTCTTGATGTAATCCCCCGTAGATTTCAAGGTGTGTTTAGGATCATTATCCATTTGTAGAAGCCATCCTCTCTTTAACTTCAGCTTTTTCACAGATGGCATCAAGTTACCATCCAAAATTTGCTGAAATTTTATTGAATCCATTTTTCCTTCTACTCGTGAGATGTTCCCTGTGCCACTGGCTGCAACACAACCCCAAAGCATGATTGATCCAACCCCATGCTTAACAGTTGGACAGAGGTTCTTTTCATTAAATTCTGTGCCCCTTCTTCTCCAAACGTACCTTTGCTCATTCCGGCCAAAAAGTTCAATTTTAAACTCATCGGTCCACAGAACTTGTTTCCAAAATTCATCAGGCTTGTCTATATGTTCATTTGCAAAGTTCAAACGATGATTTTTGTGGTGAGGACGTAGAAGTGGTTTTCTTCTGATGACTCTTCCATGAAGACCATATTTGTACAAGTATCTCTTTATAGTGGAATAGTGTACCACAACTGCAGTGTCTGCCAGATCTTTCTGGAGGGATCGTGCAGTCAAACGTGGGTTTTGAATTGTTTTTCTCACAATCCTGCGAGCTGTTGTGTCTGATATTTTTCTCGGTCTTCCAGATCTTGCTTTAACTTCCACTGTTCCTGATGACTACCATTTCTTAATTACATTCCGAACAGAGGATATTGACATCTGAAAATGCTTTGCTATCTTCTTATAGCCTTCTCCAGCTTTGTGAGCGTCAATTATTTTCGGTTTCAGTTTTCTAGACAACTGCTTAGAAGAACCCATGGTGCTGATTGTTGGGGCAAGGTCAGATGAGTCTGGGCATTTAAAACCTTTGAGCTTGACATCACCTGGTCTTCCCAGACGATGATTGAGAACAATCCATGACACTGGCAGGTCTCAGCTTTGCAAAGGGGGCAGTGCATGCTATAAATTCTGCAGGGTGCCCAAACTTTTGCAGACGCCATTTTTTTGTTTTCTGTTATTTTGAAAGCGTAAATGATGGAAATAAAATCTAAGTTTTGTTGACATATTATAAGAATGTCTAATCTGTAATTTGATGCCTTTTGGAGATTTTTTCATCTTTCCTTGGCTTCTTTATGCACATTAATACAAATTTTTAGCTGGGGTGTCCAAACTTTCGATCCCCACTGTGTGTGTGTGTATATATATATATATATATATATATATATATATATACACATACATACATACATACATATATATATACACACACACATACATACATATACATACATACATACATACACATATAAATATATATATATATACACATACACACACACACACACATATATATTTTTTTTTATTTTACATACAGTCACCCCAGCAGTACTTGTGGGTGTGATGGTGTTTTTTTTTTATATATATATATATATATATATATATATATATATATATAGCTTTACAAATTATAATTTTTGGTTATAAACTAATTTGGTTTTTTGTTTTTTTTTTTTACTAAAAGATAACGGAATAAATTTTGGCCAAGATTTATGATAAAAATATTTATTTGCAAAATTTTATAAGAAAAACTTTTCAAAATTTTTGGACATTTTCATTTATATAGCAAAAAATAAAAATCCCAGTGGTGAATAAATACCACGAAAATAAAGCTTTATCTGTCTCAAAAAATGCTAAAAAATTCATATGGGTACAGTGTTGCATGACCGTGCAATTGTCATTCAAAGTGTGATAGCGCTGAAAGCTGAAAATTGGCCTGGACAGGAAGGGGTAAAAGTGTCCGGACATGAAGTGGTTAAGAACAAGCTGTGTCCCTCAAGAGGATGATAGAGACAAGGATTTAATTTTTCAAATTACACATAGTTAAGCAAATCACTGTACAAAAACAAATCATGCTTTGTTTCACACCTACTACCTTTAGGTTTCCAACAAGTTTATCTGCTTACCTGTTAAGTTTCTTTCTATGCACTATGCCAGAAAACAGATTCAGAAAAGACTTGTGTTGTGAGATCAGGACGAATATGGCACAGGACAGGAAAGAAAAGACTGATGAAGGCTGGTACAGCACAACTCACCTGAGGGAGAGAACCTTTAGCAGTCCAAGATAAAAAGTCCAAGTCCCTGGCTCCTTGGCTAGCATAAAAGATATTCTGAGCAACAGAGTTTGAGAGAAAAATAGCAGAGAAAATGCGGTAGAGTGGCAAAGTGCATAAAATACCATTAATACAGGAAAAAGCACAGCAAGTCTTACACTGCCTAAAATATATTTTCCAATACTTTGAAAATAACAACCTTAAATTAACAGCAACACATGTAGAAATCCGGCTCTAAATACCCAAAACTTGGCCTGGATGTAGTGTGTCATGCCATTTACCAGAAAACCATAGAACACAAGGCTCAAAAAAAATTGTAAAATAAAGATGTCAGGTGTAAATGGTAAAGGTTTACAACAAAATTCATATAGCAGGTCATAGATCATCTTTCAATCAATAGAGCATATTTAAAAGTACATCTGTCATGAGAGAAGCATGCAAGTTGCAGTTACAGACTTTTCCTCCTGATAGTGCAAGTTGCTAAGTTATTTTAATACTTCAATTTGAATTTTTTTCTGACCGTCAATGAGGAATTCTAACTTTTCAGAATTTTAACTTTTTCTGGGTTTAGAATGCAATAGATATTAATGAAGCCAGAGACAGTCAGACTTTTAGCATTTTCAGGAGGGCACCAGCAATGGCAATGAAATCTGAGTTTCTCATTCTCAACATAATCCATTGGTGAGAAACAATGCATTTTAATTGCCTGTGAAGTTCACCTCTGTATAGATATGCAGCACAATCCATGCAAACTGGGGCAATGTGAGCCATTAGCCCTTTTATAAGAGTACTCTCATATGACAGTGTATAATGCAAAAACCACAAAAATCCTAAAGGTCCCCATAACTGCTCAAGCACAGTTCTTGGTCTTGGAAAATGCCCCATTGTTCTTCAGGGCCAATGTAGAGGTAAAGCAATACATGAATATACAACTTTGGAACAAATCTGGAATTTGACCATCATGCAATGCAGCTCCCAGGATGCTTGGATACCCTTATTACACTTCTTTATACTAGATCATTATATGGTTTTGCTGTACTATAAAATCTTCCGATTCAAAAATAAAAAACAAATGTTACAAGATAAAAAACAAGTATATGCAAGAACCTACAGAGTCAAATAGGTTTAAAGTCCATCAGCGTAGTGTGGATGGATGTTTTACAGCTGCATAAAATGTGACAAGTGTCTATAGTGATGGGCAGGAATGGTCTTTCTGCCTAAATTATATAGAAGCCAGAAAAATTATCACTGGCTATTACCAAGAAAGCGTTCAAACCAATCTTCTTCCAACCCAAAAGTAGCAACTCCAGTCTGCCAACCTCAAGATTTAATTGCTGTGTGTTAACAGGTAAAGTCAAATAAATCCAATACCACACAAAATTTTCAGCTCATAATTTGAAGTAAAGCTGATCTAGGAGAAAAAAAAAAAAACATTTCTTCCTTCTAAAAGTAGCCCAAGCATCAGCTATTTTAAAGTGCTTTGACCTAAATCCATTGACAAACGGAGAGTGTATGGATAAATCACACAGCTTACACAGACTGTATAGCCAAAAAATTGTGGATACCTAATCATCCTAAGTTTAAAAGGCTTGCAGGAAAAATCAGGAAATGCTTTCCAAAAGATTTTGGAGTTTGTCATTGTGAATTTGTGCCCATTCACCCAAAATAGTATTTGTGGGGTTAGATTTTGGAGAAGACCCCATCTGCATTCGAAACCTCTCAAAGGTGTTCAATAGGGTTGAGATCAGGGTTCTTTTCAGACCACTCAAGTTTCTTAAAAAAAAAAATTAATCAAATAATGTCTTTATGGACCTGGTTTTCTGCACAAGGGTACATAAAAGAGTCTTCCCTAAACTGTAGGCCAAAGGTTGAAAGCGCAGAGCTGTTTAAAATGTCATTGTATGCTGTAGCATAACAGTATTTCTGAATCACCGGAACTCTAATTTGGAGGGGTGTCCACAAAGCTTTAGCCACAGGATGCATATACTCAAATAAGTGGTAGGCCGATTAGAGATGGTTAGTGGTCATCATAAAATCACGATTCCTAAGCATCAGCACAGCACTCCAGAATCTGCCAAATATAGCAAAGAGTATAACTAAATCTAGCAGAAATTTTTCATATCTGTGTTGGGTAGGTCGTGGTTTACACATACTTTACTTAAATGGAAACAATGTTTTGGCCTCATTCTCACAAGTGCTGAGGCCTATACTGCATGCGGCGTTTGATTAAACACTTGGAGCCACCTGGAAGTGCATGCAGGCAGCCCCTACAAGTAACTGGAAATGCAGAAATTGTACAGACATAGGAGCACATCCAAGTCTGACAGGTATGAAGGAGGTGTGCTCGTCCCCAGAATGAACACTGTCTGCATTTTGTGGCTGGGCATCTACCCCTGCATGCTTGACAAACTCAGATGTTCGGCTGTGTGTACAGCCTCGGTCTCCATTCACTTATATGGGCTGCCTGCATGTAGCTCCGAATTTGTAAACAAATACCTCACTCATGCTGTATAAGCCTCAGCATCAGTGTAAATGATGCCTTAGGCCTCGATCACACAGGCGTACTATATCATAAGGCCATGTGAGGGCTATGTTTGTCAGAGGATGCACAGGTGTTCCGCGTACCTCCTTGCAGGCTGCACCATTTTTATCAATTGGGAAGCAGCAGTTGCAGACACAGTCACTTCTCCCAATCTGACATCTGTGTGGGTGCATGGACCTGAACACAGACAGTGTGCATTAAGGGCCATGCACCCGCATAGCTGTCAAACTGAGAGCAGCAGCTATTACTATGCAGCCACTGTATTTGAACCAAATGAATGGGACTGCCTGCATGGGGATGCACTGAACACTTGCATTCCAGTGTGGGAAACACTGTCCTCAAACGGGTACATGCTATCCTTAAAAGAAAAGTATGTTTTTTTGTTTTTTAAATCATACTTACATAGGTGAATGCAGCATCATTCCAAAACTGCGTCTGTCCCCCACCGTCTCTAACCCTAGGTTCACACCCAAGCATTTTCTGCAGCATTTTGCAGAAAAGCAGTACAGTCCATTTAACATGATTTCCTATGGAACATGGTCACACCTGTGCGTTTTCACCCACTGCGGTTTTTAGAAAGGGCCAGGGGCTTTTTTGAACACAAAAAGTTGCTATTTTGGTTCTATAGACTTCAATGGAAACGCTGCAGAAAAGCATGTATTGCGATATTGCTACGTTTTGTTTTAAATCTGCCTAGCAACAAGAATAAAAAAAAAATGAAAAAAAAAAACAAAACCTCAAAATGCATCAAAAACACAAGTGCAAACACACAACACAATGCAGCAAGGGATCAAATGCAACCTGCATAGGTGTGAACTGAGCCTTAGTGAGAGAAATGAGCAAACACCGCTGATCGCACAGTTCTCCCTGCCATTCTGAGTGGTGACTGTCATTCACCATTGTCTGCACTGCTGACTTTAAGCCAGCTGTCAGCTGAAAATGGGTCATGCGTGCAGAACGAACTGCACTACTGTGATCCACAGAAGTAAATCCAAACAAGATTTGGCTGTACTTAAAGTACAATTTACCCGATTTAGGCTTATAAAGTTAAAAAAAAAAATAGATAAATCTTGCACTGCCATATGAAGGGAGAGGGATTCACAGGGATGAGTTACTCTTCTTTCCTTTCAGTGAAAACTATATTTTAAATTTAGCAAATTTTTTAAAAAACATTTAGGTTTTTAAATGTTAGACAATCTGTCTCTGATCTGAATTCCCTGCGCATGCCATAAATCCATACAAGCAAATGTAAGTACAAGGTGGTACTCATGTAAACGGCAAAAGGTTTCTGCATTGACATTTGCATTTACCAACGCATGCATATATGGCGCATGTCCCCCTCCAGCTTGCCACTTTGGAGCCTCTAAGTGTCCATGCACATGAGGCCCAAGTCACTGCTCTAATGTATTTGATCCCAAAAGAGAAGTATGGGGGAAAAAAAAAAAAAAAAAAAACAGCTATACATGCCTAGATGGTTGAAGGACCGATCCCACCTGCAGCTGTCCCCCACCTCCTCTACACTGAGAACTGAATGATCAAAGACTACTAATAGCTCACTTCTCAGTCTTCACTGAGCAGAGAGACTGATCGACTGTTCTGCCCCTCTAGCACTCACTGGAATGCAGGGCTGTGGAAGGGGCTGGCTCAGGATCTCTGTGGCATGCTGAGAGGCTGAATCAGCTGCCGGTCTTGGCATCTGAGTGGATCCCAATTTTTCAAAGTTGGGATCTTTCCAGGGCATAAATGCTGTCGGCTGAAAACAGGCCACAGGAGAGCAGAATAAAGAAATAGGGCCAAAAAAAGCTTTGGCCCTGCATCTTTTTTGATCTATTGTAAAACAGGCCTCTACCAACAAAGGAGCTAAGATGACCCAGGAAAGTGTGAAAAGGAGAGGAGTTTTCCATTTGGGTTATGTTGGCCGGAATTCCACTCTAACAGCTTTTAGTAAAGAGGTATAGATATAAAGAGATTACTTTTCAGCACAGAGAAATATGAATGGTCACTTCCACTAAGTCAGTGGTGGTATAGTGGCGATAGTCACCAATAAAACCGCTGCTGAAAGCTTGTTTTTTCAATTCGTGTCTAATTGAAATACACTGTATAGAACTGCAGCCTAAAAATACTAAACCATAGACTCTGAATTAAAACAAAAAACCAAAACAAATGTATGTAACCAGAATTGTTTTCATCACATCAATCCAGACAAATTGACTGTAGACCTGCAATGTAAGGCATTTGTACCCATAGTTTTTTTTTGTGTTTTGTTTGCTTTTTTACTTACATCAACAGGAGCCAGCAGACTTTTGCCAAGATGCTGATTAAATGATAGGCACCAAGCTTCATTGTAACCATTCATGTTAGGAACATACTTCTTTATTGTCTCATCATTCAGTCTAAGCCACACACCATCATCATTGTGGATCTAGATGGGAAACAAGCAACAATAGCGAGCCATGCTCTCCTGTAACACATTCACTGCCAGCACGGCCTACCTACATGGCGATTTCTTAGAGACACTGGTAGGTGTGAGGCTATAACAGGCAATACTGGTGACAGATGTGAAGGTTGTGGATTGTGAAAAGGTGTAGGAAAAGGACTGCTCAGGTGATTAAACAAAAGCAGAGGATGGCAAAAAGCAAGCAGAACTAGTAGCGTATCACCAATGGATAAAGAAGAAAATGTATACACGCTAAGAAATAAAGGGACAAGAAATCTGCATCATCTGTAAAATAAAATATTGTGATTTAAGAGAAAAATGTTATGCTTTGCAAGTAATCTGTATATTTTTTGTTAAAGGTTAGCTGAATATTTCTTTCCATAATCTAATCAGACAGTAACATTTCAGGCTCTAACTAATATTCCAAGGGTGAATGGAAATTATAAACTTTCATCATTGTTGGTCTTATTTAAAAACAGAGTAAAGAGCAATGCTTTGTAATTTTAACTGATTGAATTGAAGTTAGGTGGCTGTAAACAGACTTGCGTTCATAGGCAGGAATGGAGGATCTGATCAGGAACGCCTGAAAAACTGACATGCGGACCTGATTGGACCCTTCGTGTGAAAGGAGCCTATTTAATGCTGAATACAGTTTTGGTGATAGGAGTTACAGCACTGCTCTTTGCCATGTTAAATAAAGGCCTTTGCACTGTCACTAAAACATAAGAGTAAAAGATATGGTATTATATATAAGCTAGCTATGCACATTACAAAAAAAAAAGAAAAAAGAAAAAAAAGATATATTATCAGTGTAGGTAGACTGTTAACCATATTGTCTATGGAGTTATTACCTCATCAACAAAAGCGATGGTTCCATTGACCTTGACTATGCCTATCTGCTCACTCTGAAGGGAAGGGTGGCTACGAATACGAAGCCCTGCACTGTCCTTGGCCACAAATTTGCGAACCTACAAAGTAAAGGTAGACAGAAGGGAAAGAAAACCTAAGCGAAAGAGCACAACCCAAACAATAGAAGTTTGCAATGGTCGAGACTCCACACATTTGGTGATAAACTTAAGTTACAGGTTGTTGCTAGTTTCCCAGAATAAAAATGATGGTTCTTTAATGGGGTAGGGGGGGTGGACACACACACAGATTTCAACTCCAATAGGTAGCACATAAAAGTGACACACATTACTTTGTATAATTGATAAGGTTTCCTCTTCATTATAAATCAAGAAAACAAGAAAACAAGACAACTCAGAAATTTACCACATTTCAAGAGAGAAACAGATTTGTTTTCTTAAATTCAAAGTTGAGCACACATTGCATAGTTGTTAATCTTGATAAATCCTGTATAAACTTGTGACCCGTGGGTCTCCCTTTTCCTGTTGGTGGATTTCTGATGGAACAAAGGCTTACACCCCACTGACTTATGGGATCTGGAACCTCCCCAACATGGCTCCACATCACTCACACACCTCTCCTTCCCCCACAAACCCTTTTTAGTTAAACGGTTTCACAACACATAGAATATAGAACACAAAAAATAAAAAACCTGACTCTGGGTCTATCGAATGCTATCAATATTATTTACCACCATCAATGACCCAAGTCTATTGAATGATAAACAATTACTAAGTACACCAAGAAATCATCAATGTACATGATGGACCACCTCAGTCTAACAAAATGATAAAAAAAAAAAAAAGTAAAAAAATTCAGGTATACAAATGTCAAGTAGAAAAACAGCTTTCATTTTCAGTCCATCATCCCTGCATTTTAATGCAAAGAAGTAGAGACATTCAACCCACTGCTAATGATCACAACTGCCATTTTCTTAAGGGGTTAAAAGAATAAAAAGACCTTAATTTGCAAAACTTTTTTTTTTTTTTTTTTTTTTTTTAATTCACATACTTCAGCAAATAAGTCTTTGAATAAAGTGGAAGCTGCTGCTAGAGCTCTAGTCTTTTCATGTTAACAAGCCAAGAGGTTTCCTTTTGCTCTTTTTGCCACAAAGCACAAGTGTGAGAATTTTTGCCCTGGGGAGGGCATCTAAGTAAACAGTAAATGTTATGTGTTATGCAACTTTTTGAGATTCCAAAATGCCCTACAATTTAAAAATAAATGCAAATCTATACAAACCTTATTCGGCTGTGGTTCTGCTTTTGGTTTTACCAATTGAGTTCCAGGAGGAATCATGCCTTTGGGTGGGTCCTTTACTTTAACTTCCAACCCAGCATCTACAATAAAACAAAATTTTACAAAGATGCAGTGAAGACAACGTGTAGCAGCCAAAATATGTATTAAAATAAGGCCTGGCATGTGCGATATGTACTTTATTGCTGTTCTGCAACTTTCTTTGGTTAAACAGGAAGGGGAATACAGGAATATAGGTAGTATCTTGGTCCTTATAAAAATAAGTGTTTAATTAGCACTTTGGCATGGGAGTAGTGAAAAGTATAGCGTTCCTTAAGAATAAATCTGAAGGATATTCTTTAAATGTTGGAAAACACAGTCCTTTTAAAAATGTAGACACATGATTTACTATGCCAGTGTAGTCTGGTATTTTTCTTTGCATATACCAACAGTTTCAATACCTAATACCCAAGACCCGTTAAGTGAAGCACCACCTGCACACCAGGGGGTCTGTTTATTAAAAAATTACACAGTAATCTAAAGAACATTTATTTTGTCTAGTTCACACAGAAAAATTCTATGTGCAGATTCTTTGGACAAATTGCTATACATATTTTTTTTTTCCCATATACTGTAAAACACCCATGTGAGTACATTCTATAAATGGTGCAACCAAAGAAATGAATTACAATGAAAGAAAATGAATCAGAAAATTCACTCCAAAAATGACTGACTCAGTGTTGGGACACTGTAAATTTTAGTATTAACAGTTTTACTTTACCAAGTCCTTGTAAATCCTATGTAAAATTAACTTTAAAGCTAAGCTCCAAGCAAACTGCTAACTACACAAATTAAATACACATAAAAGTCTTAAGATTTAGGCTAGAATCACATTTTTGCTGGAATGGGTGTAAATCGCACACATTCCTGGCAGTAATACACACTGCTTTAATGAAAACATGCATGAGTGCCTTAACTCTTAAGGCTCCCCCATACACAGAAAAACAGTGTTTTTTCACACATGGAAATGCATGGTGCCAAAGACCCATGCATGTTCCAAGACACAAACACATTGTGTCAGAACCTTTTTTCTGCAGGAATACACAGGCACACCAGCCAGTTCAGATGAATGGGCTGTTGTACCCATGCAAACAGAATCGCAAAAATGTGAACCTAGATGTACACAATCCTGCCACATAGCACAGACCTGTCTTGCAGGGTAGAAGACAGTTGTGGTGGTTAGGCAACCCTTAATGGTCTTGTTCCACCTCTAGCAGTGAAAAAAAAAAAACAAATGCAGCAAACTGATGAGCTCATCTGTCATTTTGCTTTCTTCCCATGAGAATGTTACTAGTTAGACACCCAAGCACTATTAACTGGCTCCTTGTGCTTTTCCCTCCCTCAGTTTGAGCTCTAGCTGTAAAAGTATTACGAGAGATCAACACCAAGTCAAAAAATTAATTGAACATGCAGCTGCATTTATTACCATATTTTACGTCTGCCAGCTTTAAGGCAAACCTGACATGACAAAGCAGGGGCAAACACTTCAATACTCAATGTTGAGAGCAGGTTGAGAGCAGGACAGCTAGCAATTGCAGAAAGATGTCAGCAATGCCAGCCTCCATGCTTTTGTCATGTGGTCCTTCTTGGTATATTAAATCCCCATCCTAATTTCTAATTATCACTGTTTTACAGCAGGAATCCAGTAACAAAAAGCTAACTTACCCCAAAGCTAGCATTACCAACTTTTGCTCTTTTAAGGTCTAAGAGAATCTCCATAAAAGATACATAAGGAAAAAACAAAACAAGTGAACCAAAATCCTTGGCTCCCAGCCAATTAAGAGAATTTAAGTGAGGCTAGGTGCATCAAAAGAAATAAAGATGCAATAGGGTATAAAATCTCACCTCATTGCACGCAAGGAAAACTGAGGAGTTCCACTTTAGTTATTAAAACAGTAATTTACCAAGTACCTGTCCATTAATATCAGGCAAGGAAACATACAGTGCCCTAAAGTCACACAAACTTAATTAAAATTCTTTAAAAAAAAAAAAAATTTGTATGTAGTCCAGCAATTCTTAGTTTATCTTCCTAAATTAAAAAAAAAACAAAAAAAAAACAAAAAACACAAATTTAAAAATGTTGACATCCGATCACTCAACCCTTTTGGGGGTTTACCTCCCCTGATGCCCCTTTGAAATTACTCTCTGAACTTCACAGTGAACCGCCTGCTCTCCCCATACAAGCTCTCTTGATTTTATTAGATCCTCTAAATTGATCCCCACTTGCACAAAATATTTACCCCATTCCCTTTGAAAAATACAATGTGTTTCTACCATTATTTATCACAATGAATATTGTCTGCATATTCACTTCTACTAGTTTGTGGCTACCATTCTGCTATGTGCAGCTCAAAAACACACACACAAAAAAAACAAAAAAAAATAAAAATTATAATATGTACCAATTTCTATTCCATCTATAGTAACATGTATGGTGTAAAGGCCAACTGCTCCAGGGGTCCAGTTTGCACAGTAGGTGCCATCATTGTTGACTCTTATCAACATGTTCTCACTTGGCCTGTAAAGTAAAAATATGAAAATTTAATAAATGTCTTTTTGGTATGTTTAGTTACACCAGCAAGTCAGATAAACCCTAATCATTCAGTCAGATATACCCCTCTACTTCAAGAGCTGGACTTTAAAAGCCATGCTATTAAAAAGCCACTGACTGAAGGAGGATGGTACATGGGGCCTTGTGACAGCAAAGGCCAGCCTTTATGGGAGAAGCTAGGGGTCATCTCCTAGGTTTTTAAATACACAATATTTCCTAAAGTATCGGGACGCCTGCCTTTCCACACACATGAACTTTAATGGCATCCCAGTATTAGTCTGTAGGGTTAAATATTGAGTTGGCCCGCCCTTTGCAGCTATAACAGCTTCAATTTTTCTGGGAAGGCTGTCCACAAGGTTTAGGAGTGTGTCTATGGGAATGTTTATACTGAAAAAAAGAAGAATTGGCGCTGGGAGGGAACTACATATATAGATCCTAATAGAAATGTGAGCATGTAAGCTAAAAGACAAACAATACAGATGATAAATGTAACATATAGGGCATAAAAGTCCATAAGTCCAAGGGTCTTAAGTAGGGTATTACAGGCGAAGGCAGTGCGAAGCATTACTCTGCAGAAGATAAAACCGAACAGAAGGGGGCACCAATCTGAGTGTAGAGGGTTAATGATTTATTGGTAACAAAGTATGAAAGCTACTCACAAACGTAAGGAGTTTAAAAGTAATCCTCTGGTGAGCCGTCAGCCAGCCAGCGATGCGGGTATGGTTCCCTGTCATTCAGGATGGACGGGGATGGAGCCATCAGCTGTCAGTAGTGCAGGAAGTTTGAATTCGGAGCGGTTAACCAGCGTGGACCGCAAGGGAGTCCAGACCCGGCGGGCGACCAATGGCAGAGCAAGAAGTCAGGTGACATGTTTCGAAGTGCTTGCTTCTTCTTCAGACCTGATCGGCTGTAAGGGATTCGAGTTCTTACAGGGAGAAGACCAGGCAGGGCGGGCTGATTTGACTGAAGAACAGCTCAGAGTGGAAGAAAGGATCTGCAGCATGAATCTCCATCATATTCCCAATTTCAGCCCCTTATAGGACAACATATATCCACTTCCATTGTATGATTTCATATAATTTTATGGTACCACAGTATGACCATACTCCAATGAGGGACCACGATGCTGACCATTTATTTCTATATATTTAACCATTTATTATTACTCATATTATTTGGTCCACGCAATATCATACCATTGGGTCCCTCTAGTATAATGTCCCATAGCCATATTACCTCTATGATCCATATTTAATAATCCATCAACACCTTCTTATATTATTTTTTTAAATATCTTTTAATTACTATTATTTTTTATATTTCCTTCCTATTCTTATCCCTTTTTTAAACCATATTATTTGGGTTGCTCCTCCAGTTTTATTATCTATCATTTTTATTACACAAGACTATTGTAGATATTTTTTTTATTATGTGATGCCCTGCTAATACATGGCGGCGCTTCGATCCCATCCTCCAATTCATGCTGCAGATCCCGTCTTCCACTCTGAGTTGTTCTTCAGTCAAATCAGCCCACCCGGTCCAGTCTTCTCCCTGTAAGAACTCGAGTCCCCTACAGCCAATCAGGTCTGAAGACCAAGCAAGCGCTTCGAAACACGTCACCTGACTTCTCGCTCTGCCATCGGTCGCCCGCCGGGTCTGGACTTCCTTGCGGTCCACGCAGGTCAACGGCGCCAAATTCAAACTTCCTGCACCGCTGACGGCTCCATCCCCATCCATCCTGAATGACAAGGAACCATACCCACATCGCTGGCTGGCGGCTCACCAGAGGATTACTTTTAAATGCCTTTTAAACTCCTTACATTTGTGAGTAGTTTTTATACTTTGTTACCAATAAATCATTAACCCTCTACACTCAGATTGGCACCCCCTTCTGTTCGGTTCTATGAGAACGTTTGACCATTCTTCCAGAAAGAGCATTTGTGAGGTCAGACACTGATGCCAGATGAAAAGGCTTAGCTTGCACTTTCCGCTCTAATTTATCCTGAGGGTGTTCTCTCAGGTTGAGGTCAGGACTATGCAGGCCAGTCAAGTGCCTCCACCCCAAACTTGCTCATTCATGTCTTTATGGACCTTGCTTTGTGCACTTGTGTGTAGTCATGTTGGAATAAAAAGGGGCTATCCCCAACTACTCCCACAAAGTTGGGAGCAGGAAATTGTACAAAATGTCTTGGTATGCTGACGCCTTAAGAGTTCCCTTAACTGGAACCAATCGGCAAAGCCCAACCCCTGAACAACAACCCCACTCCCTAATCCCCCCTCCAAACTTTACAAGTGGCAAAATGCAGTCAGGCAAGTACCGTTCTCCTGGCAACTGCCAAACCCAGAAGCTCCCATCGGATTGCCAGGCAGAAGCATGATTCATCACTCCAGAGAACACGTCTCCACTGCTCTAGAGTCCAGTGGTGGCGTGCTTTACACCACAGCATTTGATTCTTTGCATTGCACTTGGTGATGTAAGGCTTGGATACAGCTGCTCAGCCATGGAAACCCATTTGATGAAGAGCTCTATTCACTGTTGTGCTAATCTGAAGGCCACACTGGGCACTTCAGCATGCGCTGACACCGCTCTGTCATTTTGCTCTATCAGTTGCTGTTCCCAGTTACTTCCACTTTGTTATAATACCACTAACACTTGACCGTGGAATATTTAGTAGCAGGGAAATTTCACGGATGGACTTATTGCACAGGTGGCAAATTATCGCGGTACTACACTTGAATTCACTGAGCTCCTGAGAGCGACCCATTCTTTCACAAATGTTTGCAGCAGCAGTCTGCATGGCTAGGTGCTTGATTTTAAACACCGCTGGCTATGGAGGTGTATGTAACACCTGAATCCAGTGATTTGGAGGGGTGTTCCAATACTTTTGACAATATAGTGTATATCTTCATACCAGAATCTTTTGGCCCAGGATGTTCACGCATTTGGAGTCCCCTATTTCTGACAAAAGAGATTGGAGATGTTGGGATGGTGGGACAATTGCCCTTGGTGCAGACAAAGGCTGAGGAAATATGCATTCCAATTGGCCAATCTCAAGATGGGAACAGCAGATTGCTGGGCAGTGCCTTTCCCATTCAGGAGACTAATACTTACATCCTTCAAGGCTCCCCAACTCCTGGGTTCCTCCCTGATGTTCGATATGGGCCAGTGCTATGGCATTGTCTGATTGCAACCTAATGGGTGTTCCTCGAAAAGGGGAGTCCAGTGGTGCAGAGCCAATCGTATTTCTCTGAGCTCCAAGATCTTGAGGAGCATGGCTTCCTTCAATGATCAGGTTTCTTGAACCGTGAGCAACTTAAACGCTCCTCCCCAGCTTGTCAGGCTGGCATGTGTTGCTATCATCTTCCAAGAAGGTGGGAGAAAGGACTTTCCCATTTCAAATGCTGGACTGGTAATCAAACAGTACCAAGCTAGGGAGTTCCTTGCTTGTCTGGAAAGAAGCATGTGAAAGTTTAGAGAAGGAGACTGTCTAAGGTCAATAGGAAGTTGGAGGGCCCTTTAGTGGAACAGCTTCAAATAACTGTGCAACCTAGGACTCTCGTGGAGAATCTCAGAGAAGGGTGCCTTTTTGATCAGAAAGTCTGAGAACAAGACTTTAAAGAAGGTTGTTTGGTTGAAGAAAAAACCCATGGCTTCGGCTGTGTCTACGATGAGGCCCTTTGCCTTGTACTAAAAAAGCAGGAGGGGTGGGTTGGGGGTAACAGTGCAACTTGTGGTGTGATGTAACACCTGGTAAATCACCCGAGACTAAGTGTTTTAAACTTTCAAAATTGACAGTAAAAATTCCACCATTTAGAGCTTAAAGTGGTTGTAAAGGCCCAAGGTTTTTTACCTTCATGCATTCTTTGCATGAAGGTACAAACCTTCTCTGTGCAGCAATGTGGACTACAAACACCTCCTTGGCGAAAAGAGAGGGATGTGTTATGTAGTCCTAACATTAACTCCCTGTCTTAAGGTGACAACAGTATTGAGCAGTGTTGTCACCCAAGGACAGGGAAAAAGGCAGGATTACCAGGTGAAAATAGGAAAAGAAATTCCTGCAGCCACTGAACCTAGGGACTAGTAAATTGCGATACTATCAAAATTATGTTCTTGGGTTTAGATATGTTTTAATATCCACCTTGTATTATAAGTCTTTCACACATCAGACAAGTTTAATTTGATCATACTGGATTGTCATGTGGATTTGTAAGCATTCTAAGTTTATAATTCAGCATGTGATCCTGTCTGTTAAACAGCAGAAATCTTTGCTGCTACTGAAATTAAATTACATGCACACATAAATGACCACAACAGTTAAAAGGAAAAGAATCCCTTCACTACAATAAAACTCCATAAACATACCGTTTAGGCATAGGTGAGGCAAAACGGAGTTCTTCAAATGAGTAGTTTTCATATGCCTACAAATGAAAATAAGCAGGAACATTTGTTACTTCAAATGTCTTATGTGTACTGAACATGTCTAGAGAATACAAAATGGCATTTAGGATAAAATTCCTTAAAAAGGATATCTATAGTCACAGCATTTTAGAATACCACAATTGTAATAGCAAGACAAACCATTATTTTTGACAATCCAAAAGCTTTCTTGAAAAATCTGTCAAGTTGTGAGTGCTGCCTGGCAGCTGGCCATCTCTTTAAACAACTTTGTGGATTTCCTGCACGTTTGGCAGCTTTTTCTCTGCTTACTCCTTTGGTTTATTTTTGTTTTATAAGATCTATATATCTCATGGTACCTTGCTGACTGCAAGCAATGATTCCTGTACTGTTCTCTGCCTCCTAGAACCATTTCTCTCAGTTCAGCAGGTAGGCTCTGAAATGTGGACAAACCAGTGTGTATTCACAGGGCACAGTGAACATGTGGCACAGAAAGGAAATGTGTGGGATTTTTCACTAAGTTTGCAAACTTCAGTTATTTGTAGTATACTCCTGTTAATATGAATGATCTTGAACTCCAATGCAAAATGAAATATCAGATTTAACATTTTGACCACACAATTAAAGGTCTGTACACAATTACAACTAGAAAGCAACAATCACAGATGGGGAAAAAAAAAAACAGCTGAGAAACACCTGTGTTTAGGAATCAGGTGGCCAGCAATGCCTTTACTGCTTGTGAAAACCAACATGTGGTAGTGCATACACCTTGCCTGTGCCACCAAAAGTTCTGATCTGTCACAAGGTACACAGCCTCCTTAAGTATGGAGTACATTCCAGTCTAATCAATCAATTTAGAAATTTACCTTTACAAAATAGATGGGTTTTTTTTTTTTTATGGGAACACTATGCATATAAAGAAAGGCACACAAAAGTTGCTCACCTTCATCATGGTAATGGCAATGTAACGGGCTTCTTTTACAATCATTGGTTCATAGGAAGCATCAAGTTTAGGTGAAGGAAGGCCACCAAAGGTCATATCAGAGCCTAAAGATGCAGATGTTGATGGACTGCCTGGGATACGAGGAAGTTTTTTCACCTGCTCTTGTTGAAGAGAGGTCTTTTTTTGAGAAACAGGAACTGCTTTCACCTCCACCTGAAATTAAGTCCGGGAAAAAGAAAAAAAATAGTATTTTTGTACTGAATGTAAAACATTTTCTTTGGAGTGCAATGGGGAACAGAGGAGGTCATTAACGATCAGGTTATACTGCTGCCAACAGGAGGATTGAACACAGACAACTGTAAACCAGCACAGGATAATTCAGAAAGAGTTGGGGAACTGCACCCGATGTCAGATGACCAAGAGAAAGGTTGCTAAACCGGAGAGGAACATCTTAGCATGGAACACTGGTTAGACCAGAAAAGTAAAGCGTGCCAACCTTATTTAACCAAAAAAGGGTGTAATGAACTATGGCTTCTGACAAGAAAAGACTGGCAAATTGACACATGGTCAATACAAAGGGAAAACCCCACCTCACAACCACTGGAACTGAACAGAGAACTGTAAGAATGTCCAGGAAAAGGAAGATCAAAAAACAGTTTAATATGATCAAGGCTTTAAGCCTCAACTTGCCTGATTCCAAAGGATCCAGGAGATGAAAAACTCCATGTCTAGAAGAACTATGGACACAGACCTACACTTCGATCAAATGAAGACTAACAGGGGAAACCCTGTACATGATGCACATCAGATAATCAACTCTAGAAGTGTACAGGTGGCTCACACAGCTCCCCAGGGAACCAAAGCATGATCCAACAAAGTCAGTCTGATAAAAAGACAAGATACATGGAAAAACCCATACAAAAAAGGAAGTCAGGGAAAGGCAGGTAGACCTCTTCTCTTAAGATGTGAACAACCTGATAAAAAAAAAAAAAAAAAAAAAAAACAAAAAAAAAAAGTCAGAGGGCACCCTTTAGCAAGGGCTTACCCACTAGCACAAATCCCTAAGGTAAAGGCTTGCTGAAAAACTGAAGACCTGAAGCTGCTCACGACTTTAGAGATCCCATGACGTATCAGGATCTGTGGAACACTCCAAAGCTCTATCTGGACAGGAAAGTACATTTGGTGTGAGGTGAACCAAAGCAAAGAAAATCACCAGAAAGGTCCATCTCTCAAGTCTGCAAAGCAAACAAGGAAGACGGATGTAGACCAGGAAGTGCAGATCACATGCAGTCCTAGGACCTTTCACTATACAAGTGCAAACAAACAAAAATTATGTGAATATGCATAAAAGTAACAAACTTCTCCACACTGAGATCCAATCCAATTCAACCAATATTAGCGATATCACAATGTAGTGCTATTGTCCATTCCATTCACACTCAAAAGAACTCTAAAATTGTTCTGAATATTGTCCATGCAAAGAAATTTGTACTACTGTTCAAACACATGTGTTATTCTCATTCATCGCGCCATCACTCACATTCTAGAATAGACCTAAACCAATATACATTAGCTAGGTCGCAATAAGCCTGTGTCCATAGGTTTGATTCCTTGCACTCTTCTGCTTACTCGAAATACTCCAGGCTGCATCTCTACAATGCTCAAGAAATAAAACAGAGTGGCACATAGAGTAAAACGGACATTAAAAAATGTATATTAAAAAAAAAACAAAAAAAACAAAAAACAAAAAACACACACTAATGGGATTCTCCGATCATACACATAGACCACTAAATATATATTTGGTCAGCACCATACATCTAATCCATCTGCAGATAACAAAGCAAACATGCAGGTCTACATGTGGGCACCTCTTGGTAGTGTGCCATCAGTCTCCGCTCCAATGAGTTGCATCACTCATACTTCATCAGGGGCTCTTGACTCAAGTCAATGTAGCCTGCAACAGAGCAGAGACTGATGAACCGCTAACTGCAAGAGATCCCCGCATGTAAACCCACATAACTGCGTCACTTGCCGCAGCAAGATCTATTGTTCCTGCTCGATTATAGAGGTAATTCAACACTATGATGAAGTCCACTGGTATCCATACCCAAGGACCTGCCCAGGAAATGATCTCACAATGTAGCAGAAAATACCCATTGGGACGACAGCCATGCAGACCAATTTGATGCAGTGTGCGGCATATGGTCTGAGCACTGACAGGCTGACTCCCCACCCCTTCAACCTCTGCAGCAATGCTGGCAGTACTCGTACGTCTATTTCCCAAAGATGACCTCTGGATATGACACTGAGTACGTGCACTCCTCTTCTTTGGTCGACCATGGCGAGGCCTGTTCTGAGTGGAACCTGTCCTGTTAAACCGCTGTATGGTCTTGGCCACTGTGATGCAGCTCAGTTTCAGGGTCTTGGCAATCTTCTTATAGCCCAGGCCATCCTTATGTACAGCAACAATTCTTTTTTTCAGATCCTGAGAGTTCTTTGCCATGAGGTTCCATGTTGTACCAGTATGAGAGAGTGAGAGTGATAACACCAAATTTAACACCTGTTCCCCATTCACACCTGATGCCTTGTAACACTAAGGAGTCACATGTCACCAGGGAGGGAAATTGGCTAATTGAGCCCAATTTAGACATTTTTTTTTACTTAGGGGTGTACTCACTTTTGTTGCTAGCGGTTTAGACATTAAAAGCTGTGTGTTGAGTTATTTTGAGGGAACAGCAAATGTACACTGTTATACAAGCTGTACACTCACTACTTTACATTGTAGCAAAGTCTCATTTCTTCAGTGTGGTCACATGAAAAGATGGAATAAAATATTTACAAAAATGTGAGGGGTGAGAGATACTGCATATACATTTTACATACCTCCACATCAGTTCCAATATGAAGGAAAAAATTTGTGAAGATGCTTTAGTTACTGTACCTACAAAACTGTTTCAAGCTTATGTAAGTGTACAAATTGTATATATTAAAAAAAAAAAAAAAAAGAAAAAAACGGAAAACCTGAATTAGACAAAACTAGTGACTGGGTTGAAGAGAATTCTGTTATATCTGGCCATTCACGGATTATAAAGATCAAGCTAAGCAAACTCTCCCCTCACATAGTTCACTTGGATAGTGACACCAAACATGCCATCCTTCTAAGCCTTCATTCAAACCTTTAGAATATATCCAGGGCATTCTCCATCAATCAGTAAGAAAAAAAAAAAAAGTTTTTTTTGTAGGTTTTAATTCCCAAACAAGGTCTTGAAGTTAGATTGATCATGACTTACTATGGTGCTAGTGGCTTTAAAAAATAAATTCAAGACAGTTAGCCTGATCTTTACAGATGCAAAAGATTTAAATTCTTGGAACTAATAACGCAAAATGTCTGAGATCTCTAAGTAAAAACAGCAAAGCAAGCAGATAAGACTAAAAAAAGTTTAATAGCTTAAAGAATAAGTTCACCTTTGGGAACATGTTACATGTTCCAATCGTTTTAGGGTGGAACATATAACAATTCCATTCCTGCAGCCGCTACCTCTGGTGAAGGCAAGCAGGGTATCTTCTCCCCCAGTTCACGGTCACAAAAAAAATAAAAAAATAAAGAAGAAGAAAAGTTGCTATCCAGGGCTCCACCCCACAGCTGCATTATTCAATCACAGAGTTCTGTAAATGAGAAACTACAAGTACCGACAGCCTTTGCGACTGTTGGCTTGTAGAGCTCAATGATCTACCATGGTGCTGTTCACCAATCTGGTAGTTCATCGTCTCTTCCTGCCAATGTCTGTCTGCTCATACCTGGTACGGGCAGACAGATACACACCGAGTCTGCGGGAGACCTGCATGGCACTCAATCTACTGATGGTGGGTGCAATGCTTTACAGGCTCCAAGTTAAAAAAAAAAAAAAAAAAAAAAAAAATACATGAACCATTTTACCTGAAAAAAAAGATGTGCATTTTTTTTTTTTTTTTTGAAAAGGCAAACTTATTTTAAAATGTCATTAAACGCAGACTATGAAAAATCCTATTACATGTTGTGTAAGTGTGCATGCTCACAAATCCACTAAAGCATTCGTTTTGTGTAGAGTGGAGTATACCTGGTTGATCCTGCCTTCAGGTTCTCTGCCATCTTCTCCGTGTTCCCATTGTAGGCTGAGATTGTGTAGACCAGCTGGTGTCCTATACTGAGCATGCTCAGTTCTAAGCACTTCATTTCCTTTTTTTTATTTTACTATAGTCACATGTGGACGTATACTCAGTGGTAAATTACACTATTGCTAAACACTAAGGGGACAGGATATAGTATGCCGATTGAGTACATTCACTAAGAAACTCACAAAAAAAGCTTAGTTTTAATAAATGTCAATATTCAATATATCAACTAACTATGAATACCTGTAAAGTGTTAAAAAAAAAAAAAAAAGCCTTGGGCGCAGATGCCACCTGGGCAAAGTGTCAATCATCTTTGAAGACTCCTACATGCAAAAAAATATACATTTGATATTTAATAAAGATGTATAGGGAGCTGTAAAACCATTTGACAGTTATAATTTAATCTGAATTGCTCTTCTGAAACTTTTCTAGTCATGTGACTGGCACAGCACCAATCAGGGCTGTGCAGACAGACTCATACTGTAGTAATAGAAGCCCCTCCCAAGGATCTTTCCCTGCAGATGCCAAAGAAAGGGGAAAGGTCATGTGACCACACAACAGTGCTGCATGAATAGGGTACTTGGAGGATTTAAAAAAACCACACAGTGCCATGATGCATAGGATTTATGTGCATTAACTGCTTCCCCACCGCCCTATAGCAAAAATACTGCTACAGGGTGGCAGGGCTGCGCAAAATCATATAATATAATATATATACAGTCATGGCCGAAATTGTTGGCACCCTTGATATTTTTCCTGAAAATCAAGTATTTCACACAAAAAAGGTATTGCATTAACACATGTTTTGCTATACACATGTTTATTCCCTTTGTATGTATTGGAACAAATATAAAACAGAGGCAGAAAAGCAAATATGACATAATGTCACACAAAACCCCAAAAATGGGCTGGACAAAAGTATTGGCACCCTTAACTTAATATTTGGTTGCACACCCTTTGGAAAACATAACTGAAATCAGTCGCTTCCTATAACCATCAATAAGCTTCTGACACCTCTCACCCGGAATTTTGGACCACTCTTCCTTTGCAAACAGCTCCAGGTCTCTCTTATTGGAAGGACACCTTTTCCCAACAGCAATTTTAAGATCTCTCCACAGGTGTTCAATGGGATTTAGATCTGGGCTCATTGCTGGCCACTTCAGAACTCTCCAGCGCTTCTTTGCCATCCATTTCTGAGTGCTTTTTGACGTATGTTTGGGGTCATTGTCCTGCTGGAAGACCCAGGATCTTGGACGCAAACCCAGCTTTCTGACACTGGGCCCTACAGTGCGACCCAAAATCCTTTGGTAATCCTCAGATTTCATGATGCCTTGCACACAGTCAAGGCACCCAGTGCCAGAGGCAGCAAAACAACCCCAAAACATCATTGAACCTCCACCATATTTTACCGTAGGTACTGTGTTTTGTTCTTTGTAGGCCTCATTCCGTTTTCGGTAAACAGTAGAATGATGTGCTTTACCGAAAAGCTCTATCTTGGTCTCATCTGTCCACAAGACGTTTTCCCAGAAGGCTTTTGGCTTACTCAAGTACATTTTGGCAAACTGTAGTCTTGCTTTTTTATGTCTCTGTGTCAGCAGTGGGGTCCTCCTGGGTCTCCTGCCATAGCGTTTCATTTCATTTAAATGTCGACGGATAGTTCGCGCTGACACTGATGCTCCCTGAGCCTGCAGGACAGCTTGAATGTCTTTGGAACATGTTTGGGGCTGCTTATCCACCATCCGGACTATTCTGCGTTGCAATCTTTCATCAATTTTCCTCATCCGTCCACGACCAGGGAGATTAGCTACAGTGCCATGGGTTGCAAACTTCTTGATAATGTTGCGCACTGTGGACAAAGGCAAATCTAGTTCTCTGGAGATGGACTTGTAACCTTGAGATTGTTGATATTTTGCCACAATTTTGGTTCTCAGGTCCTCAGACAGTTCTCGTCTCCTCTTTCTGTTGTCCATGCTTAGTGTGGCACAGACAGACACACAATGCAAAGGTTAAGTGAACGTCTCTCCTTTTTATCTGCTTTCAGGTGTGATTTCTATATTGCCCACACCTGTTACTTGCCCCAGGTGAGTTTACAGGAGCATCACATGCTTGTAACATTCTTATTTATCCGCAGTTGTGAAAGGGTGCCAATACTTTTGTCCAGCCCATTTTTGGAGGTTTGTGTGACATTATGTCGAATTTGCTTTCTTTCCTCCCTTTTTTTGTTTTGTCCCAATACACACAAAGGGAATAAACATGTGTATAGCAAAACATGTGTTAATGCAATACGTTTCGTGAGAAATACATGATTTCCTGGAGAAATATCAAGGGTGCCAACAATTTCGGCCATGACTGTATATATATATATATATATATATATATATATATATATATATATATATATATATATATATATGCGCACCGACTTTGGCGGCTTCAGTTGTTGATCACCGGGTGGGGATTCCCCACCAGCACCCAGCGATCGCCGAGTATCAGTGATGGCGGAGAGGCCGGTATGTAAACAATACAGATCTCCCACCTGTCAGCTCCAGCACGCTGCTTTGTATGGCTCTGCATAGTAGAGCCATACAAAGCAGTGTGCTTACATAGTAAAGCACTACACAGAGTTAACCCTTTGATAGCCCTGGATGTTAACCCCTTCCTGCCCAGTGTCATTAGTACTGTGTCAGTGCCATTTATTAGCACTGGTCCCTGTATTAGTGTCACTGGGGATGTCAGTGATAGTCAGTGTTAATTAACACATTTCTGTTTAGTGCAGCTTTAACATACCTTCATGTTAGGCACATGAACAACTTCACCATACTGATCCTTTGTCTGTACAGTTATGGTAGTGGGCCAGCCACATCTAATATCATCCTTATTAAGGATTAGGGAAGTCTTCTGTGGATCAGCATAGGAATCCGGTTGAAGCCACCTAAAGATACAAGTCTTGTTAAAATTATATATTTAAGAAAAAAAAAAAAAAAAAAAAAAAAAAAAGGTATTTACTCTAAAATCTAATAAAATAAATCTTAATGACAAAAATACATAATAGCTGATATTTTTGGTAACAAAGACGAGTAGTAAAGCCCAAAGTCATAGTTTGCCTGCCTGTTTTTAGACCCCTTTTCAATATTACATTGTGACTCAATACTTAAGGTGAAATTGCCTTTCTGCATACATCAGTATCTATAGGGCCAATTCACACTACTGTGCTAGTGCGATTTGGTACTAGCAGGGATCGTGCTAGACTATTTTGCACCCTTGGGATGGCTAGCTACTTGCACCCCCACCTCCAAAAATAAACTTTCTAAATTTTTCATAAGTCCATTAGAAAAACCAGCAACATCTGCGGCAGCCATCATTAAAGTATGCCAGTTTTGAATGTGGAAGACCAATTTAATAACCAAGTGGTGTTAAAACACTCACAAGACAGACATAATTGCTTATCAAGAATAGTCACCATCAATCCTTCCTGTCCTATGGATCAGCCAATGTGGGTCTGGAGCCATGGATGGAGGAGAAGACAAAGATGCCAGGATGGTGCCAGACAACCAGAAGTGCCAGGACCTGCTTGGCATGCACACCAGGACGGGAAGGTCCTGTGCCTTGGAGGACAGGCTATTTGATCAGAGCTCTCTGCTCCCTTTAGAGGCCTCAAAAGCACACTGCTGTATCCAACTACATATGGACACAGCAGCAGCTAGATGGACTACAGATACCAGTGTGACTTTTTTGCAACAACGCAAAGTAGGAAACCGAACGCAAACATAAAACCAGAGGTAAATACACGCTATGTGATACAATTCTCAGCAAGCAGGAGAGTAGGGAAACCAGTGGCTGTGCCCTAGGCGGCAGAGCACCCTAGGTGACTGCCTAGCTAGACAATCCTAGAAGAGGAGAGGGCTATGACACTCAAAACCACAATGCAATTGAATAAAAATTTATGGAAAGGAAACACTGCAAGTAAGCATTTAAAATATTCCATTTTCTCATACTCTTACTTGTTTTTTTACATTAGTGACAGAATAATGTATTTAATCTCTTTAAAGCCCCCCCCCCCCCCTTCCAAAAAAAACCAAAAAAAAAAAAACCACACACCTTGTCCCCATGTTGATGAAGAAACATACATTCCACATTAATAGTTAGGCTACCAAAATTACTGCATGCTGTAAATTGCCTCCCGCTTTGTTCCTATTTCTTCTTGATGGAAGCTGCTATTTTACTGAAGCCCAGAGCCCCTGAGTAGTATTATATCTTTAGGCCGGTGTCGTATCAGCCTCTACAAATTTGGCACAGTGTCTAAATATAGAGAGAAACTGAGCATATGCAAAGCAGGGTGAGAGTATTACTGGATTTTAAACAGTATAGGAACTTATTTTTAACGTTTTACATAACTATACACCTGCAAACAGGCCAGCCTGATGTGATCTACTAGGACTTAATTTTCTGACTAAAGTTCCACTTTAAAGTTATTTTAAATGATGGAATTTTAAAGTTCAGGTGCACTTTAGGAGGGGAAGGGTATTTAACATTTACCTATTTTACACATTTTTTTCTCATGGGTAGCTGGTTCACCTTGCCATAGCAACAGATCACTTACAAAATTAACCTAAATGCATGATTGTTCTTCATGGGCAATAGATCACTATTACAAAGGCATGTGGGTTCAAAGGGAGAAATAATTGGATCAGCAATGCTCCAATACAGTTGTTGGAAATCAAAAGAAAATGCTGTTGATATCAGAAGGGCTTTTTATATAATGAGATTAGCGAGACGTTGTGAATTGTACTATAGAGTGCCCTAATAGAGAAGCCCAGGAATAGAACAGTGTATTGGGAATGAGTGCTGGACAGCTGCTTGCAGCCAGTAGCTTCAAGGCAAAACCCTGCTAAACCTGTTTAAAGCAAATAAAATCCAAAGAACCAATCCAAGATCGATCGCTGTCCCAGTGTACTTTTAAGCATTCTAGTCCCAAGTACAACATTAAAAGACAAAAAAGTCCTACTGTTCTTTGCCAAAAATATACCATAGCGAGCTATAGGCACAGAGTTCTTTCAATGATTTTTGTCCAATGTTTAAATGATTAAGTCAAACTAACCTTGCCAAACGTCCACCGCTAGACCCTGGCACACAAGTGATAAAATCCTCCAGAAAAGACTGCTCATTGCTTTGAATCTGCAAGGGAAGGTTTCCTTCTAGGGCTTCCAGAATGGTCGGAGAATGAGACAGAGCAAGGCCTTTTCCTAAAATCCCAGAATGGGTTTTGCACACCTATAAGATAAACAACATGCAAAATGCATCTTAGCAAGTCCAACAAATGCATCTTAGCAAGACCAACTTGCTTTAAAGAGGTATTGTTACACAAGTCATTCTTTTGGGTGTACTGTATGCAGAGAGAATTAAATAAATTTGTTAAACATCTGTTACGCAAGCTTTTTATTAGGTGTAGTACATTACTTATTCCTACCCCAATGGGTGAAGGGCCATTTTTTTTTCCTTTGTACAGTACTCCTTTGGTAAAAATAGCCACCTTTTTGTTAACAGCACATGCTCCAGCAGAAGAAAGTTATCCCACCAAATATGTTGCAAAATAATTCTCTGGGTTATCAGTTAACAAAACAGACTTTGCAAAACCAATGTTGAGAAAAATAGGAATTTTGTTTTTGCAAGAGCACTAATACAACTACAATCACTTCAAGCACAATTACCTGTAGGTTCCTTATCTTTGTGTATGGTACAAGTCACAGGATGACTTTTCAAAGACAATGGGTTCTATGCAGACTACCGTCAGGTAACTGGACACTAGCAAAAAAACTGGCTAGGGCTACCCTAGTGTGCGGTCATATAACCTTGCTCACTCTGAGAAGCCAATTTTTAAGAAAACAAGGAGTGATCACGACAGAGGATGGATCCTGTGACCTGTACTGTACTACAAGATAAAAGAATTAACAGGTAAATCAAAATTACTATTATCTTAACCATACAGTACAAGACAGAACATGCATTCATAGACCATGAGACTTCCCCAAACTGGGGGGGGGCTACAACATTACAACATAGAAAAACAGAACTGCCAGCAGACACACAAGAAAACAAAAAAAAAAGGTTAAAGAACCCACACCCCCCAAAAAAAAAAAAATTGACAGTCAAAGCTTGCATCACCCAAGGCTTTAACATCCATCTAGTAAAACCTGAAGAACATGTAAACTGAGGACCGGGTGACAGCCTTGCAAATTTGGAAAGATGGCAGATGCTGAAAAGCCTAAAGCTGCACACAGACAATTTTTCTTGTTTGTTCATTGGCTCCTTTTGCCTGCGAGCACAGATTTTCCAGCAGGACCGTTTGTTCTGCAGAAGCCAGTCTAAGGACTGGCTGCATCAGACAGTTGTACACACTAACTGAAAGTTGGCCCATGTGCATCGGGCTTAAGATACACCAACAGCCCTGGTGGAATAAGCACTGATAAGGAAAGAAGGAATTCTGTTCCTAAGGGCATAGGCCCTGGAGAAAAGCTGCCTCTTCTACTTGGCAATGGTGAAGCAGGATGCAGTCTATGAGGGCCTACAGGGAGAAAAGAGCTCATAGCAGCCAGGTAGACCCTGATAGCTTCAACCATATCCAGGCAGTTTAGGACAATTTACAAGGTCATGCTCTTGGGCAGGAGAAAGGAAAGGATGAACCATGTACTCATTGGGGTAAAAAAAAAAAAAAAAAAAAAAAAAAAAAAAAAAAAAAAAAAAAGGACCACCATAGAAAGAAAAGATCGTTTGGTCTTAGAACCACTTTGAGTTGGCAGCTGTTTCTTATTTGGCACATAAACAAACATACCTAACAGATATAAAGTGCACCAGGAAGGCAACCTCACAATTCGGTCTTCCAAAGGCATTTTCCCCACTTGTATCAACTGCAGAGAGTACCAGGTTTAAATCCCAAAGGTGATACAGGAGGTTAAATGGGGGATTTATATGAAGAAAATACTTGAGGAATTGTAAGGCAAGGGGTTTCTGGAAGAGAATGGAGAAGGCAGAAACCTGTCCCTCAGGGTCAGGTGCTGGTTAGGACCAGACTGAAGAAAGGTCACAATACGAATGAGCGTGTTCTCTAGGAGTCAGCTTTCTGTCCTTGCACCAGGCAAAGTGAGCAATTCTAAATCTTATGGGAGTTGCAATTTATTGGTGAGAATTACCAAAAATTAGAAATACCCCTAAGCTTCAGGACTTGGGTTTAACATCCATGCTCTTAAAGCCAGCAACTGAGAAGCAGGATAGAGAATAGGGGGCCTTGGGCCAGTAAGTCTGGGCTTTTTGGGAGAGACGAAAGGCTCGTTCACTACAAGTCTGTTTTTGTAACACATACTTTGTCAATTTAGTGTGATGAGAATCACTGGAACCCTTTCCTCCCATCTTCCTCAGGATTTTGATTAAAGGAAAGGTATAAACTAGTTTGAATGGAATGCAAAGAGTCACCAGAGAAGCTACTGCAAAGTCTAGAGGATCCCTGGTGCTAACTACAAGTTTGTTCAGAATATTGTTTAACTTAGAGGCCAAGATGTCCACATCTGCTTAGCCCACTCCCACAGGTCTATGTGTTGGAGGATTAGGAAGTCTGCCTGCCAGTTGTCCACTGCACTGATGTAGACAGCCAAGAGAGCTGGAATTTAAAAATTTCCACCTAGAAGAGTGACAGACCAGAAGCTTAACCTCTGGTGTCCCTTGATGCTTTATGTAAGCAATTACTGTGGCACTATCCTACAGTACAATTTCTGGGTGATCTTGCAAAAGGGAGGTCCAGCATTGTGGAAAGAAATCTGATGTTTCTCAGTTACAGAATGCTGACTGGGAGATTGACACCTGTGGGAACCATGTACCTTCAACAGGGAGTTGCAAATTTTTCCCCATCCTATAAAGGTTGGCATCTATTGTCACTACCTTCAAGAGCATGTGAAGAAATCTTTTTCCATTTACAGGGCAGAATTGGAGATCTATAGTGTCGGGGTGATTCTTCGCTGGCAGGATTGGAGCATCAGATGAGCCAGGAATTGGATTTGCTTGTTCTAGGTCATAAATATGTTGGATTGAAGAGCTCTGGAGGGAACCGGGCAAAGGAATTTGCTTTTGCATGAGTGTTCTGGACCTAGTGGTAGCCTCCTTCAAGGCAAACTGAGGCATGCATTTTTAACCTGAGGGTCTGTGTGGAGGGACAAGCAAAGAAAACTGGAGTGCAGACTTTGGAAAGACGATTATCCAGACAAAAGATTAAAAGGAACTGAATCTTCCCTGGACGTTATCAGACAAAGTTGTAGCTGAGGAGTCATCAGTAGAAAGTTGGAACATTGGACAAAAAAAAAATTTATTCAAGTTATGCTTCCTGAAAAAATTTGTTGCGTTTGAAGAGGTCTATCAATCACCAAAACAATTTCAGAATGGCTGTATTATGTAGGGAACTTGAGAAATACTAAACCTTTAAATGACTATAAAGTATTTAATTGCATAATGTTTCTGGCACCCTGCACAAGTTCAAAAAGGGTTAAAAGTGCATTGTCAATTTTTGTTTGTATTCCAGTTTCCTGATACCGCTTTTCCATTGTGCCAATTTCCTAGTGAAACCTTTCACCATGTTTGCCACTGACTGCATCTAGATTTTCACGGATAAAAACGCAGTATAAATACAGAAAATTAATCTTTAGATGCAAGTTGCACTTCATGGCCTTGAAGCAATTTGGTGCCAAGAAAATTCTCAATGAGATCCTTGAATTTTCTCTGACCCACTCCCTCCTCACAAACAGATCTTCAAACTGCTTGTCATTTGAAGATCTGAAAAAAAAAAATGCCTCTTAATTGTGGCATCAGTTATTCTTGGAAACATTTATCTCAAGCAAAAAACCTTCACCTTCCTTGCTTGTTGCTTTCACAACATTTTTCACTTTTAGGGTGAGCCCAGTCTGCATATATCACATCCTTTACATGAGGATGTACAGCGAAGCACTGGAGATGCTGAAGCGGATGCCACCATCTGCAGCAGAAATTTTCAGAAGAATATTTAAAGTTGGTCTGGACAACCTTCACAAGCCAATCTACAAGTCCTTCTGGGTCTGTAAGATTAGGAGAAAGCCACCATTGCTGATCACCACCTAAAAATGCCAGGTGTCTGGCTGTCTCTGGCTTCAATACACCACACACATGCTCTGGATCAGCAACAAAAATATGTTGGTGTACCAGAATGATAGCCAGGGACTTAACATTATCAAAAGGAGAGGTTAACAAAAGCAGTCTGTATAATTCCTCATTACAGGTCGCCTTTAAAAAGTCATTGGCCAACCCTGCTTTAGACTATATATTTATTATCTCTGTAACCATTTAAATGGCAAGTCCATCTCAACCGAATCTTTCCATTTTGTGTGGGTAATAAAACGCCTCTTGCAGGCTCCAGATGCAAGATCTTTTGCATATATTGCCAGTGACCTTATGATTAGAGGATTGTAAATGTGTTTAGATTTTAAATGCATTTAAAACTATGGAGAATTCAACTGAAAAGGAGAAAACCCCTCACTGGCTAATGTCTCATCAACCCACAGCGCTGAAACAAGTAGCAAAGAAACAATTTCTAGCAGATCACTAATGCAGTATGGGTTGCTGTTTACCTGCAAAGCAGCCTCTTCAACAATCTCCAAATCTTCTTCCAATTCACTACCTGAAAAAGAGAATGAAAGTTGTTCCTCTATTGAGTTATAAATTATACATCTTAAGCAGACCATATAACTCACAGGCTGACTGCATACATTTCTGTACAAATTTCTTTAGAACTCCTGAACAATGCAATAGGAGGGTCTAACAATATCTTTTTTGTTTGCTATCAGATATGCCATTGCATCACGTTAGAGGATGCAACAATGATTGTATAGTCAGCTCTACTCTTTCAAAATGTACTGCAAGCTACAGTAAAAAGCCATGGCAATAACAAAAAGTACTGATTACTCACAATAAGATCAGTAAACACGAATCCAATCTAAAACGCAGTGCCGCTCCAAACACCGAGCAATCCTCTCCGGTGATCCACTATGTAGCAGGTGCTGGCATCTAAAAGGTGCTCATCCAAACTTGGAATGGAGTCTGAGATGGAAGAACACCGCACACAATCTGTGTGCAGGTTCAAGTGAAGGGCAGCTTTAGTCTAGGCTCCTCCCAGGACACATCTTTGGAAGTATTTCGTCCCTTCCACGGGGCTTGCAGCACCCACGTATACACACAGCCATTTTTAACGCAGGAACGTGTGCGTTTGGATTGTGCACTTGCTTCCACAGGGGTCGGTCACAGTGGCAGGATTGTGGAGCAAGAGCAGGATCTTTAATCGCTTCCACACTGCCATATAGCAGAAATACTGCTACAGGGTGGCACGGGTGCGCAAAATCACGTAAAACATGATTATGCATTTCACAGTAGGGGGCACGCACTGCCTACCCATGTCACCATTCGAGGCCTCGTCTGTCAATCACTGAGTCCTGGATGACACCTGCCGATCTCCGAGTATTACCGACGGGGGAGAGATGTGTGTATAAACAATACAGATCTCTCAGACTGCAACAAAGATTGCTTCTATGTTGCGATCTGCAACATAACTGTTTAAGAGTTACATTGTATGGAGATCCACCAGGCAGTGTCAGCAGCTGAGGGATTCCGAATGGTTATCTACTTGGAATTGCTTTGCGATCTGCACCAGAGCTGTTTGACAAGAATTTTACACGCGAGTGTACTATTTTTTTTAATTGTTCAATAAAACGACATGTATTGCTGATGGAGACCCCATGCTGCTGTTCTTTTGTTTTTTCAAAATGGAAAATACAGGGTATTATTTTTGCAATCGCATGCAAATTTAAGGTTTGATATATGGATTTACTCAGTGCAACCTCATCTTTCATATTTAAAAAAAAAAAAAAATGGATAATTTATTGCTTTTTGTGCTCTAAAATTAACGTGTGTATTTTTTACAGAAATTTTGCATGTCCTAGACCAGTGGTGGGCAACCTTTTTTTTCAACTGAGCCAAATCTCGCCAAAACCACGATTGAAATTTATTTTGAGAGCCACATTTTTAAAACTGAAAATACATAGGATGGTACACTGTTTTTAATTTCAAGAAGTTTTTATAGTAATTCATCCCCCAGATAGTAATTCATCCCCCAGATAGTAATTCATCCCCCCAGATAGTAATTCATCCCCCCAGATAGTAATTCATCCCCCCTAATAGTAATTCATCCCCCCTAATAGTAATTCATCCCCCCTAATAGTAATTCATCCCCCATATTAATTCATCCCTCATATAGTAGTAGTAAGTAAGTAGCAAGTAGTAAGCGAAGTCCCCCCTGTGTCAATTCACTTACCTTTGCTCCGCGTGTTCTTCTCGCCGTGTTCCCGCACCGTTCCGGTCTTCAGGGCGGACTGTGAGAGGAGCCTAGCTCCTCTCACGTTCGTCACGCTGCCCCGCCTACACACATCCCGACAGCCAATCACTGGCTATCAGGATGTGAGTGGCAGCGAGACTGGCCAATCGTTGCATTTGAGCGCGCTGCCCTGGCTGTTTTTTTTTTGGAGCACGCTCCACGGGCCGGATTAAAAAGGTCCGCCGGGCCGTAGTTTGCCCATTGCTGGGCTAGCTGCAGAGTCCTGACTTTTGGGGCGGCTGCCCGAGAGGAGGGAGGGGAGCGGGCGCCCGGCACACAGAAGAGCCGCATTAAAGTGTGTAAAGAGCCGCATGTGGCTCGCGAGCCGCGGCTTGCCGACCACTGTCCTAGACCTTTGTGATAATATTGTGTGACATAAAAATTTGGAACTACCACTATTTTATTCTCTAGGGTCTCGGATTTCAGAAAATATATGTTTGAGTTTTGTGTAATCTGCAGACCTTAAATGTTTTGTTTTTTTAAATGTGTGAAAAAACAGCTCTGGCAGCAAAAAGGATAAAGAAGAAGCCCGACACTCCCCTTTCCTGACAAGCACCCAATAGGTGTTCATTGCACTGCAAGGTCTCTACCCTCTCTGCTAGTCCCCAGGTGCGGTGCTGGAGACAGGCAGGGAGGGCAGGAGATAAGCAGCGCAATGTTAAAAATATTAAACGTTTAAGTCGCCATAAGCCCCTTTTAAATTTAAAAGCCCAGACATTACTTAAAGCAGATTTAAATACGGTTTTGGTTAAAAAAAAAAAAAAATAAAAAATCCATCAAGACAAGCAGATTGGGGCACGGATTCAGTCCCTGGACAAGTAGAATTTTTTCAAAAATTTCCACGCTCCTCTATAGTACTGACTAGTTAGCAAGCTGGACACAGAAAATAATGGACTTGTCTGGCTGTACAACATGGCAGAGATGTGTAAATACCGAATAAAAAAAACCAAACTATAAAATACATATTAAAAGAATTCATTACACGTAAGAGTACACTTATTTTATGTGCATTTTGCATTGACCTCCTGGAGTGCCACAATAGGTTATTTTGATTACCAAATAAGGAATGCTCACTAATCGGACCAATCTTTCAAACAAATTATGTATTTGATAGAAAAAGCCACAAATATTGAATTACCAATGGGAAGAGCCAAATCTTTCTTCATTAAAGCAGCAGCACATATGCCTCCTAGGTTGGCAAGTTCTTTCTCCAGCTGGATAATGCCCTAAAAACAGATTTAAAAAGAATAAAGTTATTTAAAAACAAATAAAAGTATAATGTAGATGCAGGACGCCAGATGGTCTGATGAATATTCATATTATTCCATAGTATATGCAACTGGGAAATAAACAGGGCAGTCAAAGGCTAAAACAGAGTATACATGGAGTTTTTTTTTTCTGTTCAATAAAAAATTAAACACTTACAGATCCTTGCATCCGCACAAGTGATGTGGGTGCAAGGATGTCTCCCCGCTACGCTATTGTATTCTGACAATATATTAAATACCTAAATATTCTATTTATAATAAAATATCTCTAACTAGTAGCGCTAGTATGCAAAAAAACTCTTATTGTAAAGATTTCGTATTGATTGATTCTATTTATGTGTATTGTATGTATTTAAAGTTGGTTTTAAACTTTGTATAGAGTTTACCACCAGTGTTAACCACTTGCCCTCGTAAGGATTTATCCCACTTCCTGACCAGGCCTTTTTTTTTGCTATTCGGCGCTGCTTTATTCCAACTGGTAATTGCGCGGTCATGCAATGCTGTACCCAAACAAAATTTACACCCTTTTTTTCCCCCCACACAAAGCTTTCTTTCGGTGGTGTTTAATCACCTGTGCACTTTTTATTTTTTACGCTATAAAGAAGAAAAAAAAACACCTAAATTTTGAAAAAAAAACACAATATTTTTTACTTTCGGCTATAAAAAAATAAACAGTAAACTCAAAGTTAGTCATAGATTTAGGCCAAAATGTATTCGGCTACATTTTTGGTAAAAATAATCCCAAGTGTATATTGATTGCTTTGTGTGAAAGTTATAGCATCTACAAACTATGGTATAGATAATGGAATTTACGCAGCTTTTACTTTGACTGCCCATCACATTTCTTTAGGTGCTAAAATACCAGGACAGTACAAACACCCTCAAATGACTCCTTTTCGGAACGTAGGACACCCTAATCTATCTGCTGAGAGGCATATTGAGTTCATGGAAGATTTATATTTTTTCCACAAGTTTTTGGAAAATTAACTTTTTTTCTTTTGTACACAAAGTTGTCACTTAAATTATATATTTCTCGAACAAGCCATGAGTATATGTGGAATTACACCCCAAAATACATTCTGCTACTTCTACCGAGTATGGGGATACCACATGTGAGACTTTTTGGGAGCCTAGCCACATACAGGAGCCTAAAATCCAATGGCCACTTCTGTGAAAAAAAGCTCCAAAAAAAAAAAAAAAAAAAAAAAAAAAAAAAAAAAAAAAGGTAGTATTTAAATTTGCTAGTTCCACCTGAATTCCGGGTTGGGCAGTGAATGGGGGAAGTACGGGTGCTGCCGAACTTGTGGGCTACCAATCGGTATTTGCAAGCACATCCGGAAGGGCACTAGGGGCTCTACGGGCCTGTGTGCGAACTCTTGGTGGCCGCGGGACACTACTTGTGCTCGCCACCGCACCAGCTTGTACTGCATTTATGGGGCTCGCCACTTCACCAAGTGGTACTGCAGTGCTGGTACGTGAAAGACCAGGATGTACTAGGCTGCTAGTGCTCGCTAGTTCACCAAAAGGTAGAGCGGCACTATGAGAGTTATGCGATTACAACATCTCAGACACCTGAGAACGGGATCAGGTACACCTGATCTTAGCAGGGACCTCTTCTCCATCGTCTGAACTGTCAGGGTGCCTCTACTGTATACAGGTTCGTATTCTGAGGCTGATTGTGTCAGTGAGTTTTCCCCTTTGCTCTCATCTGACATGCTCAGAAACCTGTAGGTCTCTTTACTAGAGTACCTTTCGAAAGACATTTTGGCCACTAAAAATTTATAGGTACCTAGTGTGACTCACGGGAAAAAAAAGAGCACCTGGCTGTCAAGAACTGCTTGAACCGCTACAAAAAAAAAATAAATAAAAATTACCGGCAAGCGCTAACAGAGATCAGGCCTGATCAAGTGACAGTGACCTACTGACACTGCACTACATGCTGGGGGACAAAGGGGGGGGGGGTTGGGGGTAAGCATAGGGGCTAAACGCAGGGGCTGGCAGGTGCCAGACCTGATACCACTAACGCTGCATTTTTGGAGACACTATACTAATGTGAACGCTGGTATATAGTGATGATCTGATCAAAGATATTGATCCGCTCAGACACTATACTAGCAATGGAGGATTATTGTATAAGTGAGTGTGTTCCTGGCAATCAAGGGGTTGTCTGTAATCACCGGGCACCGGCAGGTAATCACTAGCCGAGACCCGGTGATTGGCGGCCACGAATGGTGGAGCAGGTAGGGCTCGCGTGAGCCCCCTACCCGCAAAATCATGTGTATATATATATATATATATATATATACACACTTGTAATTTTGCGCACCCGTGCCGCCCTGTAGCAGTATTTCTGCTATAGGGCGGATATGAAGCAGTGAATGTATACAAGACAGAAAGTTTATAAAGTCTAGTTGCTGCTACTTTGATGCTAAATCAAGCAGTTTACATGATAAGCATATAGAGGAAGCCGCACAATTGATATGACGGATCTCCATGGTCATCTGTCAACACACTATTTTATATAAACCTGGCTAGTGTCACATGGCTCTATACCCTGAGGAAGTCACATGTTTAGAGATTAAACTAGTTGGGCGAAGCTGCTGACATTTCCTGATATGTGCAATTTGGAAATTTGGTGAGAAAACTCCAGGTTTCAGGTGGATGAGTGGTGAGGTCTCTTAAAGGAATCGCATATGAAAGTGACTGCAAAGAGCCAGAGGCTGATCCGCAGAAGGATACTCCCCTACCTAAGCGCTGTATGACCATATCTTGCAAGTGAATTAGTGTCTGGCATCACAGACCACAATATACTGCTTAGAATGGACATATTCTTCATATGTTGTACGATTAACACAACTGGTTGTAGGCATGTGAGTACTAATATGTTATTTTTGAGACTAGCATTCTCTGTGCATAACTGATTTACTGGTTTTTAAAAAAGGAACAGCACACCACTTTTTCCTATACATCAGGTTTTTGTTTAACTAGTTGCCGAACGCAGATAGCGGAATGACGGCTAAACTGCGGCCGGCCAGTTCTGAGTGGACGTCATATGACGTCCCCCCAGAACGCGCTCTCCTGCGCGCCCCTGGGGGCGCGCACCCGACGATCTCCGTGATCGCTGTGTCCTACGGAGACAGCTGATCACGTGATGTGGTAAAAGGCCAATCACAGCGGCCTTTTACCACGTGATCAGCGGTGTCCAATGACACGCTGATCAGAGGGAAATGCAAGTGCCGGTTCTCGGCTGCACTTTCCTCACGCTGTCAGATCGTGAGGAAAGTACTGCCGAGAACCGGCAGTTGTCAGAGTGGGGATCGGCACCGATCATCAGGGCACTGATGATCAGTGCCCTGATGATCGGTGCCCAGCAGTGCCACCCGCAAGTTCCGCCCACCTGTGCCCAGCAGATCACCCACCTGTGCCCACCAGTGCACCCACCTGTGCCCACCCACCTGTGCCCACCAGTGCTACCCACCAGTCAGTGCCCAGGGGTTGTGCCAGTCAGTGCCCACCAGTCAGTGCCCACCAGTCAGTGCCCACCAGTCAGTGCCCACCAGTCAGTGCCCACCAGTCAGTGCCCACCAGTGATGCCCACCAGTGATGCCCACCAGTGATGCCCATCAGTGATGCCCATCAGTGATGCCCATCAGTGCCGCCCCATCAGTGCCGCCCCATCAGTGCCGCCCCATCAGTGCCGCCCCATCAGTGCCGCCCCATCAGTGCCGCCCCATCAGTGCCGCCCCATCAGTGCCGCCCCATCAGTGCCGCCCCATCAGTGCTGCCTCATCAGTGCTGCCTCATCAACGTACACCAGTGAAGGAGAAAAAATACCTGTTTGAAAAATTTTATAATAGAAACAAAAACTTTTTTTTTTCAAATTTTTTGCACTTTTTTTTATTTATAGCGCAAAAAGTAAAGCGCCCAGCGGCGATTAAATACCACCAAAAGAAAGCTCTATTTGTGAGAAAAAAATGATCAAAATTTCATATGGGTACAATGTTGCATGACCGCGCAATTGTCAAAGTGCGGCAGCGCTGAAAGCTGAAAATTGGCCTGGTAAATAAGGGGGTATAAGTGCCTGGTAGGCAAGTGGTTAATTGAATGAGTACACCAATTTGACGGTAGCTGCAGTTCCACATAGATTGCACAGCAGACTTTTCTATAGTTATTTTTTTGGTTGGATATCACAATTTTCAATAGTTCTATTACCTTTTTCAGGGGTTTTAGACACATAACAGCACATACGTATTTTGTTACATGAAATATCCTTTACCTAGTAAAATTGCAGTTGGCTAAAATATGGTGCACATTAGTTCTATACAAGTAGCTAATAAATGGTTTTGCTGAACTATTTCTCAAGTTTTTTTTTAGTTCTTGTTTTGGAGTGTTTGAATACCTCAATATTTGTTTATCATATATGGTTTACAATTTATATTCTCAAAATTGAAAATGCCACTAACCTCATCAAGTCCTGGGCTAAATTCATATCCGATAGCGAAACACTTGAACCCATAAAAACTAGCCTTTTCATCTTTAACATAATCTGATGCAGTTTCGAGTGAAAACAAAGCCTCATTGCCTGCAAATAAAAAATAAACATTTGGCATTAGCAGTCTAACTACACCCAAAATAAGAGGACATACATCAGGTTTACCAAAAGGCAAAAATACAAGGGGCATATCTTTCTAAAACTGTCAAAATTTGAGAGGATACTGCCTACTTATCTCAAAGCACACAGAACTTACTTCCATGTCCTACCTAGGGAACCCCCAAAAATGGCCATACATGGTGATGCTTTTAGTTCATGGCAACATAAGATCAGCTCATTTTCTGGGATATAATGCCAAATTCAAAAAAATTTTTTTTTTTTTTAAACTAAGGTTTCTCCCCACTGAACATTTAATATAAAAGAAAGCACCCTTTAACAATATTTCTTTCCTCCTACTCCTCTTGCAAGCACAGCTCGCATACAGTTACTCACCTAGAAAAAGACTAGTCTAGAATAAAGGAACGCAAGTAGGTTTTAAAAAGGGAGTCGTATCAACTTGGTGTACCAGAACAATGTGAAATGACACTAGACATCTCAACAATTTAAATCAGCAACTGCAGGGCCCTCAATCTCCTCATGTTTTGCATTGTATTGGTATTGTTCTGTCACATGTTCTGTCCCCCTTTGTAATGTACAGCGCTGAGCGAACTATTGGCGCTTTATAAATACTGTATAATAATAATAATAACAACTGTGGTCTATGGCTATACTTGTCAAAACCATTAAAGCAGCATCAAGAATTGTTACCTGGTAATATTAAGACAGCTGTTGGCCACCCAGAGGAGCCAGAAAATTTCTTGAGCTCAACCCAGGAGTTAAGGCTTTCATGAATAGGAAACTTTGGTCCAAAACCTGAGATATGTGCATTCCGACCTGGGATCAACAGGCGCAAAACATCTTCTGGCTGAGCGGTGCCACACTGAGGGTCAAATTCCACAGATATCCACCTCACACATTCAGGGAAAGATACCTTAAAAGCAGACAAAAAAAAGGTCTTGATGTAATATAAACAAACCCCGGTTCACAAATATGCAAATTGGATGAGTTTTGTACAGCATCCGACGTGAACCAAAAGGATTTTTTATGAAGCTGGTTCACATATGTGAGGGCTGCAATGCGATTTTAAAATTAGTCCGGTCCGATTTTCAGCCCACCATAGGTGCAATTTCCAATGTCACACTCTAATTCACACCTGAATCCCGCTTGAACCGCTGCACAAATTCGCACCAGACAGGGCTTGAAAACGTGCTGCAAACCAGCCCTGCAAATATGTGAACACAGGCTTACACAAGAACAGGAGCTTGTTTAGCAACATTGTTTTAGCCCTGGTACACACCAATGTGACCCCAAAGTCGTGCAATTTTAAGTCCAACTTTGCTGTGCGACTTGTTGCCACCGCAGTGTGACTTCAAATAATACACCCAATGCAAGCTGCAACGAAGTCGCACAAAAGTAGTGCAGGACCCTTTTTGGAGTCATTGTGACTTCAGTCACAGCGATTAAAACGAGGCCATTGAAAGACATGGGACGCGTCTTGTCGTGTGAAGTTGCAGGTCGCATTGGTGTGAACCAGGGCTTACTCTGTAAATCATTTCAAATTTCTGGCCAATTAGATTGATAAAGTATTAACCTCTTGTTGCCCAAGCCAATTCTGACACTTTTCACAAGTAAAATAAATTTTTTTAAACTAGATAATTACATTGAACTCCGAAACCATATATATTTTCTAAAAGCAAATGGCCTGCAGAATAAAATGGTGAGTGATGCATTTTGTGTGCCACACAATATTCTCACAGCAATTTATCAAACGCAAATTTTCAGAACAAAATACACTTTAATGAATTTTAGTGCACACAAAATATAATCACCCATTTTTTGGTAAAATATAAAGAATGATGTTACACTGAGTAAATAGATACCCAACATGTAAAGAGTTAGAATTGTGCACATAAGTGGAATGGTGACAAACTACAATATCTAAAAATCTCCATAGGCGATGCTTTCTAAGCCTTTACAGGTTGACAGTTCAGAGTTAAACAAAATGTCTAGTACTAGAATTACTGCACTTGCTCTGACATTCGCGGCAATACTTTACATGTGTGGTGTGATCACTATTTACATATGCATGCAGGAACTAGGTGTTCGCATCTGTGCATGAGCAAAGGAGCACTTTCAATTTTAAAAACTTTTTTTTTTAAATCAACTTTGCTATCACAAGGGGTAAAGCTCACTAGTTATAGCATAGGATTTGACAGGTAGTCTTTACTAAAGAGATTGGGGGTCTATTAGAGGAGAGGATCTCTCCTCTGGCCTCAAAAGCATCTGATCAAACAGTTCGGTTTGATCAGATGCTTTACAAGCCTCTTAGCTACTTATAGCTTTGGTTAACAAACCAAAAAAGGAAGTGGCAAAATCCTTGTCGCTTTTGGTTTCATTCACCACAGAAGAAAATCAGGGAATGCAAGTTTCCCCAGCTCTATGGTAAGCTGACCCAACCAACTACACATGCCCAGTCCTCCTTGATCAGGCAGCTGTATAGCCACTCGGATCATTTTTACATAAAAGAGCATCTCTGGCTCTAAAAAACAAATACAGGATCATGGCTGCAGCTATGACCCTGGCAGAACCACTGAAACCATTTAGTAGAAACCAGAGGACATGCAAGTATGTCCATTTGCTGGAAATGGTCAATAAAAACATAAATTTTAAATTTAAAATTTTAACTGTAAAGAGTGTAACAAAATAGGAAGAGACCCCTTTAGAAAGGACATGCATTTAGCTTTAGCAATGATGTATAAAGCAAGCAAACATATACCTTATATTGCATCACACTGGCTGCTTTATACGGGTGCTCACTTTCCACCACAGCATAGTGACTGGAGGTAGTACACGCAGAGAGCTGCTCAGGTTGATTGCCAGTTGTGCTGTCTGTTGATTGGTTTGGATTAAAGAGAGGTGGGGCATATTTTTGGTTCAAAATGGCAACTGATGGGAGTAACTGCTGCACAAGACCAAAAACTTCAACAGCAGCCTGTGAAAAGAAAAAAAAAAAAAAATGTAAACATGTCAATAAATTGTTAAGTATCACAATAAATCACAGCTACAAAATACTAATTTACACTTTTCAGACAGTTGCATGCTTCTAAACCTGTAGCAACAGTTTGGGGAAGGGTTTTTTCTGTTCTAGCATGATACAAAATTCAAGGTCCAAAAAGACTAGTTTAGCGTGAAAGAATAAGAGTGACCTTCAAAAATTGCTGACCACAACTCTACTGAACATCTTTGGGTTTTACTGGAACACCACATGTGAGCCAGGTCTTCTCATTCAAATGCAGTCGCTAAGTCTAAATAACATTTTGGCTGAATGGGAAAAAATTCCCAGACATGCATGGGGTAATGAGATGTTAAAGCCTAAGTTTAGTAAAAGAAAAAACAAACACAAAAAACAATGGACATTACTTACTATCCGCGTAATTTGTCCCTTGTGCTGTCATCTCCTGGTTTAGTAGAAATCCTCACCCTCCTCTGACCACCCCCCTCCCCCCCACCCCTGCAGCCTTAATCTTCCGGGATGGTGGAGTTAAATGGAGCTGAGACAGGCAATCATGAGTGTCTAACTATTCCCACCCATCCTCTCCATTCACACAGGTTCCATTATAGATGCGTCTATAAATGAAAAAATTATGTACAAAAGGACGACAGGCAGATGACTGAAAGGCCTGCCTTCTAAACCACAGACCGTAAGACAAGGGACACACCATAGTGATAATGAGTAAAGTTCCTTGTACTAATTTTTTCATACTAAAAGGAGGCTTTAAACAAGCTAATAAAAAAAGGTGTAAAGATCATGTTTCCACCAACCTTTGGTAAAATGTACCTACTACACATGCTATTTTGATTTACATGTTGTCTGAGATGTCTACACCCACATACAATTCAAAATTTCAGACAACCACTACAGGTTTTTTTTGTGGGATTCGCTCAACCAAAAGGCATAGCAACCAATAACTGCTTGCCTTAGTAGAACACAGAGAGAAGACTAGTTGATTATAAATAAAAAGGTAGACACTTGGCGCCCGGGGATTTGGGGGGGTGTAAACAAAACAAAACAAAAAAAAAACCAAAACTTTCTAGCAATACACCAAACTAAGCATGTGCAGCTTGCCCCCACAGCTCTGTTCTATCAGCAGATGGATTGGGGACAGTAGGAGAGGATCAGAGAAGACCAGGTGATACAGTTTTTTTTTTTACAAAATGCAGAGGATAAACCCCTTAGGTTTCACAGCGAGTATAAAAAGTATGTTTTAATGCATATACAGACTGATTTTACTGTTGTGGGTTTAGTAATACTATAATCGCAGCAGGAAGATGACATGCAGCTCCCACAATAGAAACAACCTGAAGAGTGCCAGGCATGATGGTGGGGAACATGCCCCATCAAGATAGTCTTTTCCCCCCTCAGTGGGAGTACTGCAGGCCTGGACCCGTAATGAACTCTGTGGCTCACTCATCCAGTACACCAGGTGTCTTGAAGAGCACCCACAGCAGAACCCAGTGCCTTAAAGTTGCATCACCACACCTTCAGCATGGCAGGGTACAGATGCAGTCTCCAAGACTATGCTGAGGATAAGGTGATCTGGAAAACTGGATGAATACATTCTGGTTCTGCAGTAAATGAAAGTCTTTATTAAAGAAGGGGGTTGCTGCCGGCGCTCCTGGCTCCTCCCTTTCAAGCAGTGCCCTCAGGGAAAACCGCTCACCCCGGGGGCACTGCAGCATGCTTGCCCCCAAGCCGCTGCTCTGTGTGTCCACATAGACACAAGAGCTGCAGCTCGCCCCACCTCCGGTCTCCCACTGGCTTACTGGTTGTGAGTGACAGCAGTGGGAGCCAATGGGCTTTAGCTGCTGTCTCAGCCAATGAGGAAGACTCCACAAAGAGCAGAGGCTGTCAAGAACGTTGCTAGATCGGAGGGGGCTCAGGTAAGGATTGGGGGGGCCCGCTGTACACAGGTTTTTTACCTTCATGCATAGGATACATGAAGGTAAAAAACCTTGAGCCTTTAGAACCACTTTAAAGAGTCTAGAAGAAAAAAAAAAAAATCTGGGATAGGAGAGGGAGAGGTTTTATTTGGCTAACAGCTTAGTTTTCCTAGTGTCCAATCTCCTGTAGGCAGCAAAAATAACCCATTTTGTCTCAGAATGAACTCTGTGTCGTCTAACAAAACGATAAAAAGGTAAAAAAAAAAAAAATGAACAAAATTCTTTAAAAAGGTAAATTGTTAATTGAAGATTTTATTTTTATCAATAAAACTGGCATGACATTTAAAAGGGGAACTGAGGATAGAAATAAGAGCGGTCATAGCCAACTATGCTTTAAAGGTGTGGGAATCTCTACCTAGAGGAATTATTGACTTAAAAAAATAAAAAAACGAAGGCATGCCACCAACTAAATCTGAAAAGCGTGTACTGCCTTCTGCATCCTTGTTACTCCACAAGTATGTTACATGAAAGGGGGGAATAAGGAACACTGTTCTGCATAAACACATAGAACCTACATTTAATTATGTATGCATAGAATAATGTTTTCAGTTTGATTTTAACTTTTTTTTTTGTACAAGACTTGTTCTTACCTTTGGGATAGCAGCTGCTACTGGTCCAATGTAAGCTATTAACAGGGGAAGCAGCATAGAAAATAGGCTGGAAGAACTAAGCAGTTCTGGAATGTCATCAGCTATAAAGAAAAAACATTACATTTAATACAACTTTATTTAAAAAAAGACTGGATAAAAATCACTCATAGGGAAAAAAGGAATGTGACCACAACTTTTATAGTGATGTCTGACGTTATCTAACCAAGCCAGATGACCCACACATTTGTAGATCAGAATCTCTGAATAAGGAAATATACTACTCTGCTAATCTGTATTTCAGCAATGTTAGACATACAGTGTGTGGTAGAGAAGTCAAAATGCTTATAATATCATAGCTGCGTTAAGCATTTACAAACACAAATCACTCTAGATTTAATTGAAATTCTCACCATCAACAGCAAGCGCTCTGTGTAGCAGGTCTTTAGCAGCTCTGGTTACAGCATTGATCACTGAGAGGGCCCGGCTGCAGTTTTTATCCTCTTCATTGGCTTTACTCAAAAGTTGTGACTGAAGGTCTCCATCATATTCACTCCTACAAAAGAAAAAACAAATGCAGCATACCTCAAAAAAATGTTTTCATGGGAGAAAAAAAAAAAAAAAAAAAAAAAAAAAAAAACTGTGCCCAACTGCAGCCAGGTTAGAGATTTCTTTAACTTTATTTTTTTAATTAATTGCCAAGTCAGTCAGGTACCCATCAAATAGAATAAAATCTCCTAAAACGTGACAAAGCATAAAAATGTAGGATTTTTAGTTTACCTGTAAAATCTTTTCTTTGAGTACATCACGGGACACAAAGGACTTCATAACTACTTAGGTTATGCTGCCACCTTCTGGTAAAGGAACACTAGCATGTCTCCGCCCAGCTTTGTAGCAAGCAATGAGGGACAAAAAAGGGGAGGGATTACTGGGAACTGTAATACAATTAAGAAAGATTTATGGTCCACCTGTAAAAATCCTTTTCTTGTATTGCCCATCAAAGGATGCAGAGGTGTTCATATTCATGACTATTTGGGATGTCCCAAAACACTGAACAGATGGAGGAGTGGACAACACAGCAACAAGGCCAAAACTCAATAACAGAACCATACTACAAAACCACCTCCAAGACCCTTCACCATAAACAGGCACTTATAGAGTCAACTACCTGGTAGAGCATAGCAGAAAGTGTGAAGGGAAGATGAGGTAGCAGTCTTACAAACTTGCACAGAAGTATGATGCCCTTAATACCATAGGCCTGGACAATAAGCTGATGAATCCACCTAGAAATAGTGAATCAAGGAGGCATCCTGACCCTTTCAAGGACCCGGAGGTAGGACAGAGACTCAAGACTGTCAGAATGAAGCTGCAGACTTCAGATAAAATTCAAACAGAACAAACATCCAAAGAGTGAAGCACCTTCTCCTTGGAATGCTTAGAATTAGGAAAAAGATGGCAGTACAATGTCTTGATTAAGGTGGAATAAAGAAACCACCTTGGGTAGAGAAGAAAACAAAAAGAAAAGAAAAAAAAAAAAAAATAGGGGAGGACCGAGGCCTCAATACTACCTAATCCTGGTGAAGAACCAGGAGTTGAAGGAGCCAACTCTGAAACCATGCAAGTTGAAGCAACCAAAGACAACCTTATGCACAAATGAAAAGGTAATCTCACAGAGATGCTCAAATAAGTCTGCAAACAGACCAGATCAAATTAAAGCAGAACTAAAAGGCAATTTTTTATTTCAAATTTTGGATAGAGCAATGGAGAGTTATAACCCGTCAAATTTTGTTTGGTCATTTGTGTTCTATTAGGGAGACTCACTTCCTGATTTGGCTATGAAATAAGTGAAAGGGAGGAAATCCCTCCAAAAATCAGCAATTCCGTCGCAAGAACTAGTGCCCCATTGAAAGATTTCACCTCTATTAATGTTCTGGGGACAACTCAAGATTTGGAATTTCTTTAGTTATACTTCAAAGGTTCCATGGAGGTAGAGCAGCCTACACAGGCAGAACAATCCACGTATCACCCTGGATAAAACTTTTTACCATGGAATATGTTATGGGTCTCTCTGAAACAAAATAGCCAGGGTCAGGATCTGCCCCTTAATGGCACTTAAAGCCATAAAAGACTTCTGATTACTTTCTCATACTTTACTGCTGCAGAACAGACCATTGCAAGCTCATGGAGAAAGCTGAATATCTCATTTGAAGTGATAAATATCTTCGTGCATGACATACAAGAAAACAGCAGTCACACTGGTTAATTAAGATGCCCACATTCCTGAAAAATTGGAACCTGTAAAGTACCCTGCCAGTGAGGTCACTTGGTACACAGTACCCAGAAGATCAGTGCCCACAGGATCCAGTGCTTACCATCAACATTACAGGCCATCTCCCCTTAGCCTACAGACAAGGGGGGATTGTAGATTGATCATGGTACAATTCCCCCCTTGGCCTACAGACCAAAGTGACCAATCCAGATGAAACCCATCTCTGCCCAGGGGTGTTTACAATGGGCCAATTCAGGTCAGTGTCCATTCACCTGAAATGGCATAATCCTAGTCAATAGGAAGTCCTTTATGTCATGTGATGTACAATTAGGAAGGATAACATGCAACACTTACCCAGTGAATTAAAAACCTGAAACCATAACCATGTTAGTGATTTACCTGCCAAAGGATTTGCATTTCTGTAGACATTCCGAAGATTTCCACCTATTTGCCAGGCTGGTGGACCCAACATTTTTTGTGCTGCAGTTAATATATAGTCTGGCCACTTTCCAACCCCCCCAACCTTTCAACAAACACTGAAGGGGCAAAGAAACCAAAAACCCCACACTGGTGAGGCCATGTCCCTTGTGCTCACAAGGAACATGCTGTCATGAAGAGACATGTGCATGCAGGATACCCAACTGCCTGAGTGCTGCCTCTTCCTCTCCCATAAACAATGTTGCAACACAGGACTACAGAAAGCTGAAATTCCACAATTACCCCTAAGTTTATTTTTAACTATTGTTTAACCACATTCATTTTATGTGCCTGGAGTTCAGCTTTAATATAGGGCACAAGAACACATACAGATACGTATCTTTACACGGCAAAACAAACCTGTAGTATAATACTTGAGGGATTTGTCCTCTGGTTTGATTTGTACCATTACTGCTTAAACTGCAGGAGCTGAAAGTAAAGGTCACACCATCAGGGCACTGAACAGTTGTCATTCCACCATCCCCATTAGCTGTGCGACTTCCATAATTTCTCAAACGCACTGCATACTTTGTGTTCTCCTGAAAAACACAACAAAGATGCAGACTGTAGTCTCATGAAAATCTGTTCATTATGATTGTGATTTTGGGGTACTCTTCACACAAATTAAGAATAAGTACATTAGTGTTTTTCTATCATAATATGCACCCCTAAATACAGGAGTTTACTATGTATAGCCTACTGTGTGACTATTTAGCTTCAAATGTGTGCAAAGTTTGTACAGTACTTCTCTGTAATACAAGCATTTTTTCAATGTTTTGTCCCTTTAAAACACAATTCAAGTACAGAAAAATAACTCGTTTATACCTAAACACTCCAATTTTTTTTTTTTTTTTAAATTGGTTATAAAACGTATTAAAAAAAACATCCAATTTCTTCATAAATGTAGGTCAAAATGTTTTCTGCTAGGTTGTCGGTATATAAAAAAAAAAAAAAAAAAATTCCCAATAAGTGTATATTAGTTTGTGTGAAAGTTATAGTGTTGAGAAACTATATATACTGGAATTTATGCAGCTATAGACACTATACCTGTAATGGTGATGATCAATGACTGATTGATCAATGACTGAGCAATCTGGCGCCAACAGACCCTCTCTGGGAGGTGCACTAACTGATCACTGAATCAATGACACTGGCTGGCAAAAAGGAGTTATCAGGGAAAGATGAAGGGGTCAACTGTGTGCCTAACAAATGTAATGTGTGCTGCTTTTACGCAGATCTGGCTGTTTTTTTTTTCTCCCTGCTTTCCAGATAGCTCAGAGTTTTGTGAGTTTGTAAACAAAGAACTCTGTGCTGTGACAGGACACAGCCGATCAGCAGGTTTCAGCCAAAATCATTGGCTGAAACCTGCTAACTCATGCTGTGTCCACTCACAACATGGGTCAGCAGAGTGCACACGCACGCGTGCCTGAAAACCTGTAAGCAAGCAGCAACATACATGTACGTTACCTAGCCAGCAGCTGCCATCCGCTCGCAGGAAATGAGCTGTGAGCGGGTGGCAAGAGGTTAAAAAAAAAAAAAAACACACCTCCACCTAAGAACTGTACTTGAATCATGTCCAACAGATCACCCCATGTATCACCTCCCCCTTCCTTTAGATTGTAAGCTCTACGAGCAGGGACCTCCTATTCCTTCTGTACTGAAATGTAATTGTACTGTCTCCCTTATATTGTAAAGCGCTGCGCAAAACTGTTGGCGCTATAAAAATCCTGTATAATAATAACAATGCACACACTTAAAATGCAATAGCTCTAGTGTGTTGAGTCAGTAAATAACAGTGAAAGCTGGATAGTATTTTAATAAACTATTAATATGTTTTTACCATACTATTAATATGCTTTTACCTTCAGAGGAACAGCTTTGTCCAGCCTAATTTCAGCAATATCACTTGGTGAATCATCAGTTGTGTAAGTGCCTTTGACAAGCTCCAATGAAGTCCACCTATGAGAGTGTCCTGCATCAGCAGAATGGTCACTCTAAACAGAATTGAGAGGTGGAAAGTTAGAATAAAAAACATTTACATACCTGCATGCAAAATAAAATGTTTGTATTTCTTCTCATTTCCAATGTTGAAAGAAGGCGCTTACTTCATGCCACAAAACCCAAGTGTTCTATTAAACTATTGCTGTAAAATCAGTATCCTTAATATAAAAGCCAAGTTAGAGTTTTGTTTTCATATTTCCACTTTCCCTTGAGGGTAATTGTCTCAAGTAAGTTTGCCACAGAGGTAGAGATTTTTCCTCCCCTTTCCTCTTCCGCTCAACTGGACAAGTAGATTATACAAAAATGAGTGTGCAATTCCCTAATCAGTCTTCCTTCTGCAAAACACTATAGTGCCAAGTGCCTGCTCTCCTATCCATATCCACATCCCCTCCCTTACCTTCCACACCCTCGGACTGCCCTACTCCTGACCAATGTACACCTGCACAGATCAATTCACTCCTGGCCAATATACCCCTACAAAAACTTTGCTCCCTCTGCAGACTGTGGCTGCAAGCTCAAGGCAAGTATCTGGGAAGGGCCAATAGTGTTCACTTGATCATTTCCTGATACTGGCACTTGATTCTCAGTGGGCATGCCAGCTGATTGAAAGTATGCAGCCACCCAAAATGTCAGCTGCTTGCTCATAAAAAGGGAGGAAGTCTGCAAACTTAGCACAAGGCTTTCTGTTGTAGAATGTTAATAAATAGATTCACAAAAGGGGTCAAGCACACAGCTAAAACAAGATGGGAAAAAAAAAAAAAAAAAAAAAACACACAACAGCTTTTATTTGATTATGATGTTCATACGGTTTCTAAAGCAAGGAGATATACAAGGAATAAAAAAGACATTGTTTAAGCCATTTTATTTAAACATACATCATCTACCAGGACCTCCAGCTCATACTCGTGGATTCCACCTCCACCATAGACACAGAATCCGACAACAACTACCCCAAGTTTGTCAACCGAGAAGCAGATTGCATCGGGAGATCCATTTCCAGTGTTCCAACTTCTACCTTGGCTCGTTTTAGTGAAACGGTTAGGACTGGACTTCACCGAATGCAGAGAATTTAAGCCATCAACCTAATATTAAGAAAAAGATACTACGCATAAATATATCCCACACAAAAAGTATCATATACATACAAACACACACACGTCTACCTCGGTTTACGAATTTAATGCGTTCTCCGGGACATTTCGAATTGCGACAAATTCGTAAACCGAAACACGGTTTCTCATAGGAATGCATTGAAAACCAATTAATCTGTTCTGGAGGTCAGAAAAAAAAAAAATTGCCATCACTATAGGTCAGTGCCAGTTTTTAAATGTAATTACCGGCTCTTTTTTTTCTTCACTATAGCTCAGAGAATCAGCTGTCACTTTCCCCCCAGCAAAAAGAAAGAAAGTTTCCTTTTAGTTTATTTCCCCGAGTTAAAAGAAACAATGTTTCCTTTTAGTTTGTTTCCGAGATAAAAAAACAAAGTATCTTTTAGCTCCGGGGAAAGTGACGGCTAATTCTGTAAGCTATAGTGAAGAAAAAAAAAGCCGGTAATTGCAATAAAAAAAAAAAAAAAAAAACACACAACAGCACCGACATACACTTCGTATTGCAAATTCATAAACCGAGGCATTATTTTCATTCGTAAACCGAAAATTACGTTAACAGAGGCGTTCGGAAACAGAGGTACACCTGTATATGCATATATGCACACACACACAGGATATACTGTAATTAATTGAGCATATAATTCTAACTGTACGGTGCAATCGGACAATCTATGGGTTTAACTGGTGAAAAACAACCAATTTCTCAGTCTATGTGTAGGATATGGAATTCAACAGCCATTGATAGCAAATACACCATTGTAAGCCTTGCCTACATATTTAGAAAGACATCCCTTAGTGGTAGTTGGTATAAAAGGGGACAGGGGTTTAACATTAAGCCACCTAAACTTTTGCTTTCTGCAGATAAACAAGTAATAAAAACACAGCTGTCATGGTGTGTTTTAGAGATACAACAGTATTACGCGAATATAGAAAAATCACCACAGTTGCACTGGCACTTCTAAAATAAATTGTTCAACAAAAATCATTTTTAAAATCTTTTATATACATACAGGCTTTTATGCGGATTATATGTAATTTTTAAAAGTATTCACTAATAAATAGCAACTGTACCTCTGATCCAAGAGCAGATGCTGTCAGTTCACTGACAATACTGGCCAGGAGACCACATGTGTTTGATACCAGGTGTGAAGAAAAGAGTTCATGTTCCCTGCGTAAGCTGTTCCTTACAGGCAGCACAACAATGACCAACATCTTCTCCAGAACTTCCCGGAAGCTGGTCATTCCAGAAACATTCTCCTCGCTCTAAAATTAAAAAAAAAAAAAAAATAATACACCACCACTTCCTATGAGCAACTATGGATTAAGAAATTATTCAGCCAGTCATGAAGCATGTCATAATGAGATAGGAATATACGTTCATAAACAGAAAATACATCTACATTTTAGGCATATTGGTTTACTGGTCCTGGGGATTTTTCTATTTCTAAAAAAAATAGAAATAAAATTATACGCACATAGTACTGCACAGAGCAACAGCCGATTGTAATTATGGGAAGACAAAGCAAGTACAACATTACGGTACAAAGAATATTGGAAGAGAGACTAAGGTAAATAGGAGTAGAAAATAGGAAAATAAGGAGAGGGAGAGGTAGACAAAATTATACAAAAGATAGAAAAGGAATGAGAGTGGAAAAAAAAAAAAGAAAAGAAGAATGGATGGGACCGTGAGACAGCCAGACTCATCACAAATGTGATTTACTTAATAGCCATGGTAGAGGCTAATGGTATAAATGCTACCCCCTCGGGGAAAAGGCACTGAGAAACAGAAACTTTATACCACAAACAGGAACTACCTTTCCTCTGTCATTTTAGTGAGATGCTACGATGTTGCTTTAGCATCTCCCATAGTTGTATATGCCAACTCCATCTTTCTTTAGATTCTCTAGAACTTGGTATGAGGTATTAAAGGGGATCCTGGTCGACCCCTGGCCTTAAAATCAGAAGACTTTGCTACCACTCCTCAAAAATGAGAAGCACAAGCAGACATCCTCTATCCTAATGGTGTGTGCAGACTGAAGTTTTCTAATCATACACGGATCGTGATCTAGGTGCTTCAAAGTCTGGACATGGAGGCACGATTATCTTTCATTCCAGAATGAAACCGCAACCTTCAACATCACCATTCTACAAGCAGCAGTTACTTCTTTTGTGGATTAGTGTGCCAACACATATATTGGGCCCCACATCAGCCAGAAAGTCATCCAACTGCCCTCTCCCCCGGTCACCCAGTGGGAACAGCCAGTCTGCAGCATTGCTGGCAATTCTACAATAATTAAGTAGATAATTACCAATCTCTATGGTTCTCAGAGTTTTAATCCTCCAAAATCAAAAAGGTTAATGCCTAGTACACAAGATGAGAAAATCGGACGAAAAACACCGCTTTTTAAGCGATCGTCCAATAATCTGCTCATTTGTACACAGCTTTTGAGAGCCGATCACGACAGTTCATGCAAAATTATCCAAAGGTACAAGCCTGAAAATTTTTCTTAAATGACAACAGAACAAAAATGGGGGAAAAAAAAAAAATTGAGCGACCAAGACAACACATGCTTAGAAGAGAATACATTACAAATCGTTACATCACTTCCGAAGTTGTATTCTGTCGTACCAGAATTTTCATAACCTCCTTATTTTTGATACAAGACTATCATGAAAAAAAATTTAAAAAAAACAAAAAAAAAACCCAAACCATCATTTGTCCGTTAGTCTCATCATGTGTATGAGACTTTACTCTCATACTTGTACACACCCATTAGCTGACACCGGAATGTACCTTTTTTGTCTAGGACGTAGACATGTAGGCATCCTTTCACCAAGGCAAAACATCTAATGGCAATTATTACCTCACACCTGCACAGGTGTCAGCCCAAACTCCATTTCATCCTGGTCTGCTTTACCAGACATTCAAGGCACGTCAGTCCTTTCTGTAAAAGTTTCTATAGTGCTCGCAACAGCACCTACCTTGTCTGTCACCCCCTATATTATCAGTTTAATCTCCCCAATTCAATTTGAAAAAAAAAAGCGGTCTTGCTCAATGCACTCTCTTCCTGGTACTTCGTTTACAGAAGATGCTCCCTAGTACATATGCCTACTAATTAGCTCATCAATAACATGGTGCCAGAGGAATGGGAACTGGCAGAGAAAAGGTTTTATTCATCCAAGGAGGTTACAGTTGATAATTCAAAGCCAAGTTTGAACATGACAGACCTACTGCAATGGATGCCTGTGTTTCTAAGACAACCATTTAACTACTTTCAAATGCAGCCTATAAGGATCTGCTGTCCCATATAGTTTGGTGCATTTTGCAGAGCATTAAAAAGGCATCTATTTCATTACTGGAATGGCATGCAAATAAGCCTTTTGTCACAAATTACTCAATTTTTATCTACTTTGGGGCATTAAAGGGACTATAAAATGGAAGAAAAAACAAAAATCCATTAGCACTACCCAGGGGGAAAAAAAAAAAAAAAGAAAAAGAAACTTTACCCTACTTGTCCTGCAGCACAGCTGCAGAAACATTACTCTATAGGACAGCTGTCAGTGCTGACCATGTTCAACCCCTTGGGCTGGTCAAACAGCAAGTTCCCCCAATGGCCATTGTAGATCCCAATGTAGACCCTTAAGCAGGACACAGTAGTGACATAGGGTCATTGGGAGGAACAGTGGCCAGCAGTGAGATGCACTAAACACAACTGAAAGTCTGGAGTAGAATTCCTGCCAACAGTCCTGCTACAAAACAAAGTTTTAGTGAACAGGTCACAGGACAGGTAAGAAAGAAGGCGTTTCCATTAGAGTTTAGCACTAGTTTAAAGCGTTACTAAACCCAGGACCCTGCATTCACTATCTGGTCTCCCACAGTACACACAACATGGAAATGCAATTATTTTAGTAAATATAAATTGCTAAATACCTTTTCCCATCAGCAGTTAGAGCAGTCTTGTGACTTCTATCAGTGTCCAGCAGAACACTGGTTGAAGCTTGCAGGAGGAGTTTTTTTCTGCTCTTGGAGGATGAAAAACCCCTAACCTCTTTCTGGACAGTGCCGATTGGCCCTGTGCTGATAACTTGCACTCGCAAGAAGAAAAAAAAAAAAAAAGCTTTAGCAATATACAGCAAACTGAGCATGTGCAGAGTGTCTCCACACTGTCTTATCAGGAGATAAGAGGGGGGTGCTAGAAGGGGAGGATCAGAGAAGTTAGGATTAAACTATTTTTACACAATGCTTATAATTAATCCCTTAGGTTCAACAGAGTATAACAAGCATGCTTTACTGCCTATACAGACTGATTTTACGGTTGTGGGTTTAGTAACACTTTAAAGTGGTTGTAAAGGCAGGTGGTTTACCTTCATGCATTCTATGCATGAAGGTTAAAAAAATAAACCACAAACAAAAAAAAACACACACATACACACACAGCCTGTGTGCAGCAGTGCCCCCAGCCCCCTCAATACTTACCCGAGTCTCATCGTGATCCAGCGATGTGAATGACAACCTCAGCTGTCCCGGGTCTCTCCTGCCTCATTGGCAGAGACAGCAAGCAGGAGCCATTGGTTCCCGCTGCTGTCATTCACAGCCAGTGAGCCAATGAGGAGAGAGAGGGGACAGGGCCAAGCTGTGGCTCCGTGTGTGAATGCACACATAGCAGCGGGTGCCTGCATAACAAGCTGCTTGCTGTGGGGGCACCCAACAGGAGGGAGGGGCCAGAAGAGCCTGCGGGGGACCTGAAAAGAGAAGGGTCTGGGCTGCTCTGTGTAAAGCCACCACACACAGCATGTAAGTATAACATTTTTTTTTTTTTTTTGTGGAAAATAAAGTTAACCTTGAGAATCGCTTCAATTTAAATCCCCGACAGGGTCACTTAGATGGTGTTCCTCTTAAATATCTCACTTGATGAAACCGATCTATTGAATGAGGGACAATTAAGATGTGTAGCATTACACTCCGGATACTAGGCAATCAAGGCGTATGTCAAAGCAATAGCAAACCTGGATCTTATTCCAAATTCTTCACCTAAACTCTCACATCCACCTAGCTGTGCCCTATTTCTGCTTGGCAAAAAGGGATGAACACTTCTCTTATTCCTTTCAAAAAAACACCTCTGACTGGACTCTTGATTTTGAATAAATCATTCCATAAATATGCATAGCCTCATTGAACCTTTCTTCAGTATCACAGAATATATCATAGTTTTCCAGGGACTCTAAGCTTTATTTGCATAGCTCCAAGTTAATTAGACTGGGGTAGATGGAAAATGTTGGTGAACAGAGAAAAGAGGGATTGACATTTGCTGGAGACTTGTTATGAATGGGCAAAAGGGTGTCAGAAATGGAAGTTGTGGGTGGTGTTGCCATAAGGTATGCTGCTCAGTTGGAGTACTGCAAAAGCCTCTCTTGCTCACTGGGACCACAGAGCTGCATGGGGGCAGTGGCACTAGGATGGACATGTGTGGGAGGCAAGAAGAATGTACAGGAAACCAAGAGTCAAAGCTGGCCTGTGTACTTGGAGTGGAAGCTCGATGCATGTAGGTATTCTGTGGGGGAATGGATGTTAACAGGGTAAGGCAGCCAGGGGAATGTTGGCCAGTGGAAACCAGAAATACATTGTTTCCAGTTAGTGATTAGTATTTCCGGCCACATTCCTGAGCCTTATTTTTAACACCAATAAGAGAATAGAACATGTGACAATATGCTCAGGAATCCAATGTCAAAGTCATATAAAGCAATGTACTTGCATTCCTTTTCAAAATTGGGAAAGAAAACCTATGCAGACCTGACTGAGTTTCTCCATTGCTGAAACCAGCAGAGGGAAGCGGTGAGCCAATGCAGTGTCATTTTCTGTGCTGACTTGTTTCACCATGGAGCGAAGTAGAACTTCACCATCATAAGCGATAGGAAAGATGGATGTAAGCTTCACAGAAGTGTGACACAGGGCAGACATGACTGCTGCTAGCAGGCGGCTGCTTGAGGTTTTAAAATTTGCTTCCTGGATGTCCTAAAAAAACAAAAAAACACAAAAACACAGAAATGTCATTATACCTCTGTTACAGAAACAAGAAATTCAATATTTAATCACTATGCGAGATACTGTTTGGCAACGTTTTTGGAACATAGCTTACTCACATTTACAAATAAGTTTCATCAAATAAAAAAAAAAAAAAAAAAAAAAAAAAACACAGAGAGCGTACTATAACTTATATCTAACAAGAATAAATAGAGTACTGTCCATGGTACTTTATATGCACCCAACATCCAATTTTTCCTGACAAGCTTTTGGGGTGTATGAACACACCCAAAAGCTTATCCTGAAAAATTGGATGTTCGTGCAAATAAAAAAAAAATTGAATTATGGACTGTACTCAACTGTTCTTGTTGCAAGTGAACTAAAACAGCTACAAATCACCTCAAGCATTAATATATCTAAGAAACTTGCATCATGTAGAATCCTGAAAAGTGATAGCTTACCTGATCCAAACAGTTGAGCAAGTCACACAAACATGCCCACTGGAGGGCAGGAGTAGGATAAAAAGAGTGGAAACAGGCTGTAAATGTGTTATGGCATTCTTGCAGAACAGCTTCAAGCAGACTTAACGGCTGGCTGAGATATCCTTGAGGGTCATTATCCAGTTTTGTCATGCAGTTGTCTACACCTTCAGAAAGGATTTTTCTAAGCAATGTCCTGGTTTTTCCAATGCATTCAGCCAGTTTGGTTGTTTCGTCTAATACAGCCTTCGTGGAAGCTAAATTAAAAATATAAGATTCTGAGTGGATTACCAAATTTTACATGGGTGGATATAAGCAAAAAACCATTAAGTATATTAGACTGTGCAGGCACTCACATGGTAAATTGTGCAAAACCTAACAACAATGTTAAACATGAAGCACCAAATTGGCAACAGCCATTTTAAAATTTCCCTTTTTTGTACTTTTTTTTCATCTGTAAAACTTGATTTTTACAAAAGCAACAACTACTAAACTATCGTACAAATCTAAGCTTACAGTTCAACACAACACATTTACAAGTGTATAACCGTAGAACAATGTTTTTCATTTGTGAGTTAGAAAAAAAAAAAAAAATGAAAAAAAAAGTAGTACCTGCTATAGGGTATATTTCACATGTGTAGACTCGCAACAACCGCAAACAGCAGGTACCCACAAAACGCAGTCTTTCCAAATCCAGGAGGGTTGCTGTGTATTGGAAACCTTTTAGTCCTCTGAGCTCTTCCACCCCAAGAACCAGAGTGGTCCAACTCCAGTGTAAAATGCTCAGTAAGGATTCAAAACATTCCTTAAGGAAGGCAACACTTATAATTAACCAACATGAAATACATTACAAACAAAAGCATTTAACAGTATTGCTTTACAAGTACAACCTTGTGACCAAAGGAGATACAGGTCACTTTTTTTTTTTACATCACCACTGATTTATAAATGTGCAGTAGATTACATTTTTTTTATTTCAATAGTACTGACGTGGTACATCCAAAATGCTGCCAATATGCTCTACAGTACAGGTTACTTTCCAGAGAGCAACTTGCAAAAGATGGAGCCAATATGGAACACCTATCCAAGACAGCCAACCAGAATCTTTTTAGTGCAGCAAGGAAACTGGCTGTAGAAAACTACTGTTCTTTATTGCACTACTTTTTTTGTGTTCATGTAAAACATTATAGTTAAACTCAGAGCTAAAAGGCTGGGACTTTTTATGTTGCCAACCTCCCCCCCCACTCTATTTTCCACACAGTAACTCAAATTGAAAGTTTGCCACTTTGAGGCCAATCTTAAGGTAAGCCGAGGTTACTGAATGGTACATGAAAACAAAGCTTTCTCACAGGAACATTTCGTTAAAGGTTTATGAGCAGGTTTTTCCTCTGTTCATGGCCAGGTGATTTTTCTGAGTCTTGCAGCTGCTTTAAATATGTGTTACTTTCTACAATCTGCAGGACGCAAGCTGCAAGAAAGATAGAAGCTACTCACCACTGAAACAGATCTGGCAAATGATCTTTTCAAGATGTGAACTGGTTCACTGACTTGCTGTTTTCCTTTAGTGGCACTTCCATCACTTGTAGGCAATCTATTAAAACAGAAAACCTTAATAAATATAATACTACTTAGCTTTAATACCAAAACAAACTTTGAAAGGAACTGCACACCTTCGTGTTCACAATAAAGACATTTTTACCTGTACAGCAGCTGTGGTATTTGGCCTGCATTAACATCTGTGCCATTATTTGATTTCTTTGAGCTTTTGAACTGAAAAACCACACTAAAAAAATAAAGGAAAAACGTATTTGACAAGTGAAGAATGACACAGAAAAAACTCCTATTTCTAGGGAGAGGAATAAGTAACCCTGCTGTGGAGAAAGAAGCTTCACAGGTTACAAGTGTGTATGACTTGGAGACATTTCAACAAATTTCCTATCACTTCCACTCCCTGACACAACAGGAAGTAAGAGGAAATCACTTTAAAATGGGAGATTTCCTTTTAGATTTAAAAAACAAAAACAAAAAAAACCACACAATGCCAACAGAATAGAAAGGATGAATCTCACCAGTAGGGAGATGGATAGCAACAGAAATCCAGACAGGGGCTTTAACACTTCCACAACTAGATAAAGATTTGGCCACACACACACTGGTCAATTTATAAAGCAGTGAATGAGACATTCACTGGTGGTGAATTAACCACTGTCAAATAACCACCAAACGCACATGGAAGATTCACCGACAGCTTTATAAATATCCCCCAAAGTGTCACATTGTAAATCAAAACAAACTGCACATATGAAAATTGTCCATAAAATAGATTTCTGGGGGAAAAATAAATGTTCACCTTTCTTTCTCTACACGTTTTGCAGTCGATCAATCTTAACTGTATTGTATTAACTGGACAGCCATAGCCAAAAGTTTTGAGAATGAAACAAATATACATTTTCATAAAGTCTGCTGCTTCAGTATTTTTAGTTTTTCGTCAGATGGACCCAAAATGTTGACGTTTTATTCTCCAAGCCACTTTAGTTACGTTTGCCTTATGGCAAGGTGCTCCTTCATGCTGGAAAAGGCACTGTTCTTGGATGGTTGGGAGAAGTTCCTCTTGGAGGATATTTTTGTACCATTCTTTATTCATGGCTGTGTTCTTAGGCAAAATTGTGAGTGATCTCACTCCCTTGACGGAGAAGCAACCCCACACATGAAAGGTCTCAGGATGCTTAACTGTTGGCATAACAGGACTGATGGTAGAGTTTACCTTTTCTTCTCCGAATAAGGTTTTTTCAGATGCCCCACACGATCGAAAAGGGGACTCAGAGAAAATTACTTTACCCCAGTCCACAGCAGTTCAATGCATGTACCTTTTGCAGTATATCAGTCTGTCCCTGATATTTTTCCTGAAGAGAAGTGGCTTCTTTGGAAGATGGCCTGGTGTCAAGAATGGCAGCAAAGTCTTCACCTCACTGTGCATGCAGATGCACTCACACCTACCTGCTGCCATTCCTGAGCAAACTCTGTACTGATGGTGCCCCGATCCCGCAGCTGAATCAACTTTAGGAGATGGTCCTGTCACTTGCAGGACTTTCTTGGGCACCCTGAAGCCTTCTTCACAACAACTGAACCTCTCCTAGAAGTTCTTGATGATCCGATACATGGTTAATTTAGGTGCAATCATAGTAGCAATAACCTTACCTGTAGGGGTGCCTTTTTGTGAAAAGCAATGACTACACGGGTTTCCTTGAAGGTAAAATTAATATTTGTGTAATTTTCAAAACTTTTGGTACGGGCTGTACTAAATCAAGCTGTCGGATCCTAAACAGCATACTAGCTTCTGCAAAGCAGTGATACTTTGGTATATAACAACATCTAGTAATTTTAACAACTCCCCATTTTAAAAATGATGAGCTTTTCAAATAGGCTTTTATTCTTTAATATGCTTTACCTTCCATACCATGTAATTAGCTTATAAAGTAAATCTGTTTACTCTTATTAGTCTTATGAGTCATGCACACACAAAACAGAATACCACATATTACTGTACTCTCTCATTAATGGAATAGGAACAAAGAGAAAAGGGCACACGGCAGGGAATGTTTAAATTGTAATTTTGTAAAACTGACGCTCAGGCAGATGCACACAAAAAGGTGTATTAAATAAGAATGCCTTACTAAGCCATTCAATATTGAAGCTGGGTGACCTGCTACTAGAGGTACCTATCGTTATCGGGTGATTGTCACCAAAATATGCTTATTATGGCTTGATCATGAGCTGATCCCATTCATGAGCACTACACACACCCATAGCTGTTTAACCACTTCCAGGCCGGACACTTTTACCCCCTTCCTGTCCAGGCCAATTTTCAGCTTTCAGTGCCATCACACTGACAATTGCGCGATCATGCAACACTGTACCCATATGAATTTGTTAGTTTTTTTTGAGACAGATAAAAAAAACTTTATTTTGGTGGTATTTATTCACCACTGGGATTTTTATTTTTTTGCTATATAAAATGAAAAAGTCCAAACATTTTTTTTTTTTTTCAAAAAGTGTTTCTCTTATAAAATTTTGCAAACTTTTTTTCTTCATAAATCTTGGCCAAAATGTATTAATCTATCATTTTCGTTAAAAAAAAATAAAAAAAATATATATAACCCAAGTACGTTTATAACCAAAAATTATGTTGTTTTTTTAACATACCATGACCATAGCAGTACAGTGTCACCATAGTGACACTGTACTACTTGTGGGGGGTGATTAAGATGTTTTTTCTTTTTTTTTTTTTTTTTTTACACGGATTGCTTTTACACCCATAAAGGCTATAAAATCAATAATTTCTCCTTTCTGGCTGCATTCTTGCAGCCATTGTGAAATACTGTGAGAGCTGTGATTGGTCACAGCTTGTCACATGGTACAAGGCTGTTGTGATTAGCCTTGTACCATGTGACCTCTGTGATCATTCACAGATTTCACACGTACTAAGCAATGATGTCAGGAAGTGTTTACCACTGTTCCTGTGGCCAATCAGTGATCACATGAATCGGGACCTCACACAGAGATCCCGTACAGTGATCTGTGTTGCCAAGGTGCGCGCACAGGCAGTAAAATGCGGGGGCTGTTTATAAAACGGCCACCTGCTCCTGCACTGCTCCCGTCCGGCCCAAGTACATAAACGGCCAGACGGGAGCAGTGGTGGTTAAAGAACAAATTGAGCTTTTGTTGGTGGTAAATGGTAATGGAAATCTTTTTTTTTTTTTTTTTTTTTTTTTTTTTTTTTTTTTTAAGCTTTATTATAAAAGAAAAAAAAGTGGCAAAAAATGTTAGTGTATATTTCTTTCCATTTCCATAACCTACCACCCAAGAACCATGCAACAAATTCTCTTTCTCCTGATGATCGTAACAATACCACAAATGTGTATGTTATTTATGCTTGTATAGTAGGGCCCAGAAATAGTACCTATTTTGCTTTTTTTTATTCTATTCTACATAGAACGCACTGACATTACCTGACCCTAAACCAAGCCTAGATCAAGCCCTGATGGGTTTTTTTCCCCTCCCACAGATTTTTGTTTACAAATTTTCTCCTCTAGTAAAGCAAGCGGAAAAAATGGCACAGGGCAGACAGTGACTGATTACTGCCACAGCTAATCAAAGGCTATCACAGCAATCAGGTAATCGGGAACTAGACCTTTGTTGTAGAGATCTCAGTATGGGAGTGGTTAAGAAGTTTAGTAAATATAGGCAGGGCTGAAACCACTCTGTCCACAAAAATCCAATATATCAGCACACAACAGGACTCTCAGGTGATCCTCAGGGATCCAGGGCTGTCCTCACCTGAACTGTTCCTTGCCAGTCTTTGTGTCCTCGGTGCAGGCATGACACCTTGCAGCTGAAAATGTGCAAGCCACACTTCACTTTATGAATGGCCCTGCAGCCTTCTGGAACCATTGACCTTTGGGGGTGGGGGGGAGTTGGGTAAGAACTTCCGCGGATCCACTGGGAGGAGGACATAAAGCGGAAGTTCTGCTTTAAGAGCATAGTGCATTCTAGCAGATCAATAGGTACTTTATTGTACATGCAGGGTCTATCAACATGGGTAATGTGCACATATCTTAAAGATGTAATAACATCTTTTTTTTGCCTTGACATACGCTTTAACCAATGGCCAATTAGAATTAATGGGAATGCTTAATCATTTCAATGTTTAAAATTTACGGTATGTTCAAAAAAGCCTTAATTTATTACATGAGTGAAACGTTAATGTAAACTCTGTATTAATTCAAATATTAGCCTACTGATAATACCCTATACCACCAATAAATCACTCAATATGTCCCCATAACACCTCCAGACTGTTGATAGCTTTGTTTTACTTCAAGTCTGATAGCTAGGGACAGAACCGGTAAGCAAATAAGGATTTTATCATTCTACAAAAAAAAAAAAAAAGCAGTATATTACAGATACAAGCTAGCTACAAGTGAGATTATTGTATGCAACCAAAAGCAAACCAAGGTACAGTGTTATATTTCATTTACTTTGAAAAATCTAAAGCTGTTGGATCTGCATGATAGCCATGTAACTAGCAATTTGAGAAAGAGGTCAGTATTCGTAGCTTATTTCTCTCAGCACAGGTTTAGCCAAAATAAAAATTACAGATTCCTGACTATCTGGCTGTGATTTTAATCCAGTTATGACAGTCATTACAGATTCAGAGAGTTTAGAATACAGTATAAAACTTTGCTGTGTGATGCCGAGAAGGATCAAAAGAATAAATGAAACATTACCCATCATCTGTTGTTATTGAAGCCTGTCCGTGAGATCCACAATCGCTACTAGGACCAGATACACGAGCCCAAGCCACATACCACCAGCCAGCTTGTAGAAGTACAGGTTCGTCAAACATCATTGCATATTTCTCTCTAGGGTACAAGACAAAATCAACCGTCAAACAGTCTGATTTGTTAATTAGCTTTGACATACATTCTTAATTAGCTTCACACTATAAGCTGATAAAGCATAAGCAGCTGGTCACAGAAGAGTAACTTCCAGTCATCTATGAAAGATTCCCAAGCAGACCTTGTAGCTACCATTGCTTGATACCTCACAGGAACAGAAAGAGAATTCAATGTAAACACACAAATATCCAACTGAAACACAATTAAAAATGACAGCTTCACATGCTTTGCAGCATTCATCCTGGAAGAAACCTTTGCAATGCAATTTAAAGGTTCACTAAACCCAAAAGACAAATATTGTAGGACATAAAAAAATGCAATCTTTCCTATATGAAAAGGGGACTGCTATATTCTTTAAATGCCACTATATTAAGATCACCATTCATCCGTTTGCCAGGGACAGTCCCTTGAAAACGAATGGATTGGTGGCAGTGGTGGGGTGGTGGGGGGGGGGCTGGTTGTGTAATTGCTGACAGCGCAACAGCATGGTAGGCAGCAGGCTCACTGAGTCCCTAAGGAATTTTGGTAAGTCCCCTGGCTCTGCCTAAAGACTACAAAATCTAGCTTGCACTGCGGAACAGGACACCCTTGGATGAAGGTAGTAAGTGTGATCTGTCTCCCTCCTGCCCATGCTGCACGTAAAGTCTTGGCATTGGCAGCACCAGAGTTCTGCAGAGGAAGTGCATTGCTGGAGCCTGAGCCTCCTAGTACAACATCCTGATCATGCTATCAGCTGATGATCAGGAGGCAGCGTCAGGATTCCTGAACATCCAAGTTATTTCCTGTAAAAACTTACTGTAAATCATGAGAGCCATTCCTGAGGGTGATAGGGCACTGAGCAGGTTGGAGGTCAGTTATAGAGTAAGCCATCAGAGTTTACATTGTATGAAAAACAAATAGGTAATCACCTGGCTGCACAATCATATGCAAGAACATCAGTCTCGGCAAGAAGGTCTCCATCCGTTTCATGATCACCTCCATCTGATCCCAATTCAAACAACTACAGGCAAGGATATATGTGGAAAATCATTACAGTAAGCATGCCTCTAAGAAAATGTACTAGGCGTACAAAAAACATGCCAACTTCATTTCAATATTACCTTAATTTTGGCAGTGTACTCCCCTCTTCCACCAAAGAGACCCAATCCTCCCAGTAGGATGTCTGTATCAGCACAGAATCGAATAGCTTCCACTGAATGTGCTGAATACCCCCAGCCACCTCCATGACCTTAATAAATGACAAAAAAAAATGTAAGCAGCAACTGGACCCAGTGTTTGGTACTTGCTTCTTTCTGCAAATATAGACAAACATACTCTCAAATCTGTTTACAACGCTGTAATCTTCCTTGGAATAGACTTTCAACACAGACTGCGTTTCCTCTTCAGTACTTGAGACTCCCATTTTCAAGTCCTGCATTGTCGCCAGAGTGTCAAGACAGCCTGAAATTTAAAATGTGATACAGAAGAAATTTCTAAATTAAAAGAGACCAAATAGGCATTTCAGCTGAATGGAAAAGAATTATTATAACTTTTATTACATGAATAAAAAAAATATTTATAGGACACAACTACTATATTTTTGGCAAATGCACAATATTGCAATTAAGTATTTGCCAAAATTTCTAGTCTCAGGATATTACGCCATTCCTATAGTAATTTCACTCTGTTGCTCACGGTCATCAAATCTAGGTAATCAAGGCTTGAACACTGCCTAGTGCATGATAAAAACACACAGTAACAACCCATCGCAAGCAGCATGAGGGCATTTTTTTTTTTTTTTTTTTTTTTTTAACACCGAGACACATACTGGGTCCCAGTAGAGAAAATCTATTGTTCCGCTTCACTGACTGCTGTGCCAAACTTGAAACCAAAAATACTCAGGTATTTCACATGACAAGACTTCCACACATATGCTGGCAGTGCCTAAAAGATCAGAAATGCCAACAATAATTAAAAAAAGAAGAAAAAAAAAAAAAACCACACAACACTTACCTAGTATATGCAATGCTGCATGTGATCGTGTAGTTACAGCTTTCTGGCCTGTTGGGAGGGCCAGCTCTGGACTGAGTATGCTACATCTTAACTGCATGTCAGGGGCTGATGGTAGCCTTGAGTCTGCTATGACAGCATTATAACACCACAGCTCTCTTGTGCTGGCCTGAAATCTAAAACACAACAGATAACTGAATAATGTTTCACTTGGCCAATACAACAGTGCACTTAAGTGTACCCTAAAACAAAACAATATTGTTAAAGAACACTCAAACCATTTATCTGATGAAATTTATGTGGCACGTTTAGTCTTCTTTAAAGCAATTCTAAGCCATTAATTTTTTAAAACAGATTATATTTACCTGTTCTGTGAAATGGTTTTGCACACAACAGCCCTGATCCTCTTCTTCTGGAATCCCCCACCAAAAACTCCTGGCTCCTCCTGCCTTCCGAGTACTCCCCCTAGCAAAACCACTTGCTCATGGGGCCCCACTGCCTGCATCCATAAACACAGGCAGCGGAGCTTTGCCCTAGCCCCCACTACCTCATGGTAGGATTTGATTGACATCAGCAGGTGCCAATGTCTCCTGCTGCTACCAGTCTGCTGTAAAGGAGGGAGAAGGCAGAGACTCTTGTGCACAGTGCTGGATTGAAATCAGGCTCAGGTAAATAGAAGGGGGGCTGGAGGCGATCCTGGACACGGGTGGTCTTTTACCTTAATACAGAGAAAGCATTAAGGTAAAGAAAAATCCTTAAAGCGGAGTTCCACTTAACCTATCAAAAAATAAAAGTCAGCAGATACAAAAAAAACTGTAGCTGCTGACTTTAAAAAAACAGCCAATTAACTGTCCCACGGTTCCGTGGTGTGTCCCCTGCAGCTCGTTTCACCGGCCGTCCTGTATTCCAGGAGGCCGGCATCTTCAGTGTGGGCAGCCGGCTGTGATAGCTTGCAGCTTCACAGTCGGGTACCCACTGCGCATGCGCGAGTAGCGCTGCTCTTCGTAAATGGTCCTGTAGTCTTGTGGGAAATGTCACGTTTCTCAAAAGACTACAGGGAGCGAGGACACCTTCCGCTTCCAACCACCTAGGCCGGGTGTCGGCAACCCACGGCTCCGGAGCCGCATGCGGCTCTTTTTCACCTTTCCTGCGGCTCCGGAGCACACTGCCCACCAGGTGACAGGCAATAGGGTCGGCAAGCCGCGGCTCTTTTAATGCAGATCTTCTGTGTGCCGGGCGCCCGCTGGCAAACATTGGCTGTCAGGATGTAGGCGGGGCAGCCCGGATGTAGGCGGGGCAGCGTGACGAACTCCTCTCCTCTCACAGTCCGCCCTGAAGACCAGAACGGCGCGGGAACCCAGCGAGAGGAACGCGCGGAGCAAAGGTAAGTGAATTCACACAATATGGGGAATGAATTACTATGGGGGATGAATTACTATAGGGGGGATGAATTACTATAGGGGGGATGAATTACTATAGGGGGGATGAATTACTATATGGGGGACGAATTACTATATGGGGGACGAATTACTATATGGGGGACGTATTTTCAGTTTTAAAAATGTTTCTCTCAAAATAAATTTCAATCGTGGTTTTGGCGAGATTTGGCTCAGTCGAAAAAAAGGTTGCCCACCACTGACCTAAGGCTATGATTGTGATTATGACGATACACTGTGGCCCTGATTAACCCTTTGCTTACTGGGCCCTTAAACCCCCTTCATGACCAGAGCGTTTTTTGCAATATATGCAGTGTCGGATTTGTTTTAAATGTTGCAATGGTTTTGCGGCTCCCAGTCTTTTTTTCCCTCTCGGAAACGGGTCCAAGTGGCTCTTTATGTCTTAAAGGTTGCAGACCCCTGACCTAGGCGATCGGACCGGAAGTGGGAGCGGGTACCTGTCAAATTCGGATACCCGCTCCCCAAAAGGTGCCAATCCTTAATGAGGAGCAGTCCTTAAAACGGAACTTCCCCTTTTGGGTGGAGCTCCGCTTTATGGCTTTAAGAACCACTTTAAGGGCTCATTCAGATCAGGAAATGCATTAATGTAATGTGTTATGCGCTGAGGTGTGCCAAAATAAATCTGAACCCTGGGAGGACCTATACCTCAATGGACTACAAAACACACACACACCAAAGACAGGACTAAGTTGAAAACAAAATCCTACATTCCTCTACCCACTGAAGGACAAAAGGAAATCTTATTCCTATAATTATGTACTTATACAATTTTAGACTGTCGAGCCATCCAAAAGCAATCCAACAGAGAGGTAGATAATATAGCACACAAATGCTAACAGTCCTAGAACAAGTAGTAAACTGGAGGCTGCCTGCAGATGAATAAATCACCTGAAGGATCCAGCACCCAAAGTTGGCATCAGATGAAGCCTGAATATACACATGGTAGAACTTAGAAAAGCACAGACAACCAGATGGTAGTCTTGAAAACTTGAATGTGTAAAAAAGTGTGCCTTGACAAGAAAGGGTGGAAACCAAACCTAAAGCCCATGAAATTTGGATAATGGGCAGCCCAAGCAGATAGAGAAACCAAACCAATATACTCTTACAAGAGCCATTTGAAATACTGAAGAAATTAACCTTTCTGAAGCAGCCTTTGCTGAAATGGAACCAGAGGGATTCACACAGTGATAGACGAGGTAGAAACCTAGCCTTTGAAGTGCTGAGCCAAATGCTGGTCCAGACTCCACTGCAAGATAGAGAGGATTAAATTCTAGGAATTTCTCCTAAGGGTAGAAACCTGACTCACACTAAATGAATTATGCTTTTCAAGTTGAAAGGTGGACCTTACAGGAATTAGCCATCCTAACTATTAATAGTATAATAATCTGCACAATACCACCTTTACCAATAATATACACATCCAGAAAGAAAAGTCAAAAAAACTTTCACCCTTGAAAGTCAACATACATATTACCGAACTTTCCTTTGTGACTAAATTATCCCAATCTAAATAAATACATATAACATACATCAAAATATTGAGCAATTTGTGATTTATTTTTTTATTTTGATGTATGTTATATATATTAATTTAGATTGGGATAGTTTAGTCACAAAGGAAAGTTTGGTAATATGCATCCTAGCTATTAGCATCATAGGAACACACTACCCTGACTCAGAAGAAGAAAAAAAAAAAAAAAAAAAAAAGCAAAAAATACACCTTAGTACTGCCGGTACTAGGGTTGTTGGTTCAAATCCCAGTCACGGTACCACATGTCTGGTGTTTGGACATTCTCCCTGTGCCTGTGTGGGTTTCCTCCGGGTACTCCAGTTTCCTTCCACACTCTAAAGACATGCTGGTAGGTTAATTGGATCCGGTCTAAATTGGCCCTAGTAGGTGTATGTACGAATGTAAGTTAGGGACCTTAGATTGTACGCCCCTTGAGGGTTAGGGACTGATGTGAATATACAATATATATGTAAAGTGCTAGGTAAATTGATGGCGCTATATAAGTACCTGTAATAAAGAACAGCTCTGCCAATATAGCCAGCGACTGATTTTGGATCTCAAATGAGTCTCACACAAAGAAGAGAATCAAACAGATGCCACAGAAAAACTACCAGACGTCATACCAGGACAGCGTGTAACATTCACCTGGACTAGTCCTGTCCAGAGTCCTGAAGATCCCAGAATGCCCTCCATCTAAATCCTGCAAAGTACAGATCAGGGTGTACTGATCCAACAAAGCCAACACAGCATCCACTTCTACAAGAGATTTCCTGTCCAGTTTAAGAGCCTAGGAACTAAGAGGTCCACGTCTAGTAAACCTCCACCCCTCCCAAAGACAGGTCCCGAAACGCCACTCCCACAGATACAGACATTTTCTGGCTGAGAAAGCCTGCATGCCAAAATAGCTATGCCTGGGATGTACACAGTGGAAAAAGTGGGAATGTGAGGTTCTGCTGAGGACAGGATCCAAACTATCTTTCTGGCTATAGTGAGACTTCAAACTGCTCTCTGATGGCTAAATGTATGGCATGGTGTTGTGGTCTTACAGAATCCCGGCGACACTTCAGCTGGATGGTTCAATGTAGAGACTGACTAATGTTTCTGCAAGTAGCATACTAGAAAAACAGGATCTAGAAATGATTTGAAAAAATACTTTTCCTTGAAGATCATGTAGAAATGTAAGGGTTTCATGTAGAAAACAATTCTCCTCATTGAAGAGCTCTGCAGTCTAGCACTTTGACCAAAGGTTTGCATCCATGAATACTGAGTAGAGAACTAGGATATAGCAAAACCATAAGCATTATTAGTCACAGCTGAAATTAAAAAATTAGTCATTTGTCCTACACCACGTGTCAAACACAAAGCCCACAGGCAGAACCCAGCCCTCCAGGCCTTTTCATGTAGCCCACGCACCTCTCCTACAGCTGCAGCACCCCCACCGTATCCACCCCTACCGTGTCTCAGCAGCTGGCAGCAGAGAAGACAACAGAAGTCCTGCTACAGATCCTGTGCCTCATCTCTGCCTCTCCTGGTCTCAGAATTCAACAGACTCCAGCAGCTAACTCCAACCCTCCTCCAGACTCTGCACTTTGTTTCCCAGCTCCACCCCCAGCTTCTTCCCGGCAGCAGCACAAAGTTAGGGAGGTGCACTGATGTAAGGCAAGGGTGGGGTACTGTGGACATCTAGTGTTACAGATACAACTAGCCCTTTGAGGGCAACCATAATGTTGATGCAGCCAAGAATGAAATGGAGTTAGACATCCCTGTCCTACACGTACTATAAAGCAAGAGTTTAATCCTATTGGCATGAAGGTCGCTTTAACCATTTCAATACCGGGCAATTTTACACCTTCCTGCCCAGGCCATTTTTCACGTTTCAGCGCTCTCACACTTTGAATGACAATTGCACGGTCATACAACATTGTACCCAAACTAAAATTTTATCATTTTCTTCACACAACTAGAGCTTTCTTTTGGTGGTATTTAATCACCGCTGGGGTTTTTATTTTTTGCTAAATTAACAAAAAAAGACCAAAAATTTTGAAAAAAAAAAATGTTTCTTTGTTTCTGTTATAAAAGTTTACAAATAAATAATTGTTCTTCATAAATTTAGGCCGAGATGTATTCTGCTACATGTCTTTGGTGAAAATAACCCAAAATTAGGATGTATTATTTAGTTTGTAGGAAAGTTATAGCGTTCACAAACTATGGTATAGATCTGAATATTGATCAATCCTGAAGTACTGACAGCCAATCTAATTTCTTGAGGTCCAATAATGTCAGAATAGTACAGATATCCCCCAAATGACCCCTTTTTGCAGAGTAGACAGTCGGACGTACTTCATAAGAGGAATGGTGAGTTTTTTGAAGTTTTATTTTTGTCATAATTTTTCAGAAAATGAAAAAATTAAAAAAATTATTTTCACTATTTTATTTTTACATACTGTCACCAGTGCAGTACAGCGTCATCATATAACTGGCATGGCGGTGAACAGGGACACTGACTGGTGACAGTATGAAAAAATATATATATATTTTTTTTATTTTTTTACATTTTTTATTTTTTTAAGATTTTTTTCTTTATATTTTACTATGACCAAAGTAGTACAATGTTACCATAGTAACATTGTACTACTTTTGGGAAGTGATCAGTTTTTTTTTTTTTACACAAATTTGTTTATAGCAAAGAATTACTTTGCTATAAGCAAGCATTTACCTAAATGAAATCGATTCATTCAGGTTTTTTTTTTTTTTTTTATTGTGCTTAGCTGTGATTTGGCCACAGCTAATCACATGACATGTGCATGTGACCTGCTGTGACCATTCACAGCTAGGCACTAGTATACAATGGATGGCATGAATGAAGCCATCCATTGTATACAACTGTCATGTGACCTGCTGTGATTGGCCGGGCGGCTAATGGGTAACATCCCTAGCAGTCTGATTATGTCCATATTTCTGTGCTCAAAGCGGTAAATTTTTTGCACGGAAATATGTAGTTTTTTTTATTGTAGGCCTTTAATTTTTAGGAATAACTCACTGAAATCTGTCCAAACAAAAGTCTAGTAAAAATCCCGGGTATGTTAAAATTTTAAATACGAAATCATAAATTATAATTTAATAAATAATCCTAAAAAATATTATAATAAATTTAATTCAATAATATAATCAAATAAAAAACAGTGAAATTTGAAATATAGCGCCAAGTTCACACATCACTGAGCAAAGTCGCAAAATCGTGTCTGATGACAAATTTCCCTACGAATCATTATCAATCAATTCTGCAAGTGGTTCTGATTTACGATCGCTGTTCTCTAGCTGGTCTAAAACCAATTTTGACCTAAAAAGGGACGCTTTTTGGACGCTTCTCAGATTCCAGGCAGAAAGAACAGTAAAAATGTAGGCAGGGCACAGGACAAAATGTATGTGAAATGGTTTGATACAGTAATGTTTTACTATGTGATTTTAGTGTATTTGGTGAATATCACTTTTTTGTCATTTTCAAATTTCCCACCGTTCCGTCCCCCATACATCCCGACGTCGCAGGGATGGAACCCAGAAGACAAATGCCGGCATCCGCCGGAGGACATTACAGGGGACACTGCAGGAGGGACATCGCGGGAGCGCAGGACAAGGTAAGAGAAGAACAAATCCTGGAGCAGCGCCGCATGGTAAGCCCAAGTGTAGCTCGGGCTTACCGCTTGTGGTACTGAAACTTTACCCTGAGCTACACTCAGGAATACCGCCAGGGAGGCTACAAAGGAAAGTTAACCAGCTAATATTGATTTGAGAAGCCACAATCACTAGTAGGAGTCCTCAATTTTACTATCCAAAGAGGAAATTGGTGCCACAAGGAGAAACATTCTCAGATTAGGGAGCATTAGATTGAAACAGGTGTGAACAATTCTTCCATCAAAGAGGATAAAAAAAATCTGCGGAAGTATCCCACCCTGAATTTGAAAAGTCCAGTATGTCTGCTCGCAGTCTATTGGTAAATGCTTTAAGTTGTGCATTAATGACAAATGACCCATAGATGATAACCAGCAGACAGTTGAAGCAGATCATAAGGAGGCCCTCCACACCACAAATTAAGAGGGACTAAGCTCTTGGGTGCAATGGAATAAGCATAGCAACCCCACTTCTGATTGCCAGCTAGAAGCAAAGGCCAAACAAAACACTGCTAAGATTTAAGATCAAATGTAATCTCCCCAACTACCCAGATGTACTTACAATACTGCAAGGCAATATTGAGATCTTAAAAAATTGCTATAAGGGAATCCACTGGTCACTCAAGTGACAGGGTGGAGCCCCGATCACATCTGGATCAGGATAGCTGGAGTTGCATGGAGCAACTACACACAAACATCCACAACAAGTAATAAATTTACCAGGAGAGGCATTAAAAACAAAACTCTCCAAGTACAATCTGAACAAGGTCTGTTACTCAGTCTGCATTAGCATAAGGTACAATCTGAACTTTATCAGCAACTCAACCTACATTTGCACAGAGTTTAATCTGATCTTTTGCAGGATACATTAGCATGCAGTGTGCGCAGGATCATAATTAATGCAATATTTAAACTGAATGTGTAATAAAATTGCAGCCTACCACTATGTTTTATGTTTATGTATTTTCATCTGGTGATCTAGCAAGACACTTCATGTCTTAAGGTGTCTCCACTCTATGGAGAAGCAATGGAGACATCCTTGGACAAGGAGCATTCTCAGTCTAGGGAGAGGGTAGTGTTAAATGCAGCAGCAAATTTCAATAGACTTGACTAAAATAAAGCGGATGTCCGGCAAACACTCTCAGTAAAAACAGGCCTTTAGGGATAAAGTTGTAACTTGTTACATAATGAATAATGCTGACCACTACAAGCACCTGCTAGTGTTGCATTGTTTGTCTCAAACCTTTAACTGAAACTTTTGCTGGAAAGTTTGGTCTGCTAATAGAATTAAAATTAACAGATGTACTGGCTGCATGAAAAAAAAAAAAAACACAAAAAAAAAAAAACACACACCCACACACAAACATCCACTCTCCAACACCATGAAAAAACATGATGGTTGTGTAGAGGGTTAGTCTGTGCTGGCTAATGTTTATTTTGCCCTTTTTAGAGAAGTCATGTCCTTTAACAGACAAGATAAGCAATTCTACTCCCGTCACTGCTGCAGGCTTCCTCTTCACTGAGACTGGTTCACCAAAGCCAGTTCTATATGGCGATCAATCTATCACAAGCACTTTGACATCATCCTGTGCAATGTAGAGCAAATAGTTCTGCATTTGGTGAAAATTCTCACAACCAGGAGTGTCAAAGGGAAGAAGAGAGCCCTGGCTGCCAGGGGAGGAAAGGATAAGATAAGTAAAACTGCTTTTGATGGTAACCTACCAAAAAAAAAAAAAAAAAAAAAAAAAAGTATTCAACCTTTGCAGTTTAGGGGTAGTCCCACTGGAAGGGTAGGGTTTTGACATTTTACTGAATTTCAGATTGAAGGCTTTAATTTTGAATTTTAAAATTCAGACATTTAGTTATGTTAAGGCAGCACACTGCATTAGCTTTAGGTGTGTTGTCTGCTACAGTAACAGTGGGTTAAGGTGCCATTCCAAAATATTGATTACTAAAACACAATAGTGCGAGTGGGCCCATAAGGACAGTGTGTATTTAAGTGTGAAAAGAAAAACCAAACACACACACTGTTTAATATGCTTTTTTTTCTGTGCTTACAGCATTCCAACACAAGCTTACACACTAAATGGTCCAAGAATCGTACTTTCAGAACTAACCTCCAAATAACATCATGGACTGGATCCAAACAAACTCCAAACCCTTGCAGATCCTCTTGCTCAGAATCATTGAATGTAGCACAGCTTCCATCCACTTTATTGATGAGAAGACATTTAAATGGAGGAGGTTCAGTCATAGATGCTGGCACAAGACCTGTAGAATTGAAGGAAATCTTATTTTATTGCCAACATAAGCTAGTTTTTTTTGGCCCTAAACTGAAGAATGCTTTAAATTCCAAAATATTTGTTATGGTCAGCACTGCAGAAACAGAAGCATTTTCAATTTTTAAACATAACTGACTTTACATATATTTTTTACTTGTTAAACTGCTGAACAAGCGAGTTAAAAGCAGAATTCGGGGCTAAACCCAACTAGTATTAAAAATGCTCCACCCCCCTTCTAACACCGATGTTTAATATCCTGTATAAGAAAAATGTACACACTTCTATTTATTTTAAATCAAATGATTTTTTGCTGCATTTCATTTACACACTGTGTGCTTTTTTTTTTCTTTAGCATACAAAAACAAACAAACATACAAAACACAAAAAAAGTTCAGGTTCCATGCTACAGCTACTTGCGTTAAACAAATGGTCTTCCACATACAGCATAGTAACATCGTACTATACATGTAGAAATTATTTTGTACAATATAGTGAACCAGCTTTGTAACAAACCAATTAAAATTCAACTGTATCCATTGACCCGTCTCTTCAAAAAAGAACAGATTAAAATAGTCTGTTGTCTTTCATTTCCACAGTAAGATTACACAAGTGTGGTCCAGTCACTTGATCCAGCTCCCTTGTGTCCGTAAGTGGTGGCTGCAGGGGAAAGGAGAAACGGCCAGCAGATGGGCCATAGGAGCCTATGGGTGACATTACCTCTCCCAGTTACTGTCAAGCACACTTTACTCCACCCTTCAGCCAGGGGGATCCCATGGCTGGACTAGGCTGACCCCATGGCTGGACCAGGCTGACAACACAAAAAGCATATACAGCTGTGTTCAATATAATAGCAGTGTGTTGAAAAAAGTGAATAAAGTTCAAAATCCTTCTAATAGCTTTTATTTCCATACACACAAATGCATTGGGAACACTACACATTCTATTCCAAATCAAAACATGAAGAAAAATATATCAAATTTGTGTTGTTCCTCTAAACAAATTGAAGAAAAGTGAATATTAGACTGTTCAAAAAATAGCAGTGTTTGTATTCTTTTTTACAAACTCAAAATTCACTAAATTGAAAAACATTTGAAGATTTTGCTTTCCTTTGAATCACTTAATATTTAGTTGTATAAGCACTGTTTCTGAGAACTGCTGTACATCTGTGTTGCATGGAGTCAACCAACTTCTGGCACCTGTGAACAGGTATTCCAGCCCAGGATGATTGGAACAAAGGCCACAGTTCTTCTCTATTTCTTGGTTTTGCCTCAGAAACTGCATTTTTGGTGTCACCTCACAAGTTTTCTATTGGATTAAGATTCGGGGATTGGGCTGGCCACTCTATAACGTCAATCTTGTTGGTCTGTAACAAAGATGTTGCATTTTAACTAGTGTGTTTGGGGTCGATGTCTTGTTGGAACACCCATTTCAAGGGCATTTCCTCTTCAGCATAAGGCAGCATGACCTCTTCAAGTATTCTGATGTATTCAAACTGATCCGTGATCCCTGGTATGCGATAAATAGGCCCAACACTGTAGTGTGAGAAACATCCCCATATCATGATGCTTGCGCAATCATGCTTCACTGTCTTCACAGTGTACTGTGGCTTGAATTCGGTGTTTGGGGGTCGTCTGACAAACTGTCTCCGGCCACTAGACCCAAAAAGAACAATCTTACTTTCATCAGTCCACAAAATGTTGCGCCATTTCTCTTTAGGCCAGTCAATGTGCTCTTTGGCAAATTGTAACCTCTTCAGCACATCTTTTTTTCCCAACAGTGGGACTTTGCGGGGGCTTCTTGCAGATAGCTTGGCTTCACATAAGAATCTTCTAATTGTAACATTACTCACAGGTAATTTTAGACCTTCTTTGATCTTCCTGGAGCTGATTGTTTGCAGAGTCCTTGCCATTTTGGCTATTCTTCTATCCATTCGAATGGTAGTTTTTCCTTTTTCTTCCACGTCTTTCAGGTTTTGGTTGCCATTTTAAAGCATTTGCGATCATTTTAGCTGAGCAGCCTATCATTTTCTGCACTTTTTATTTGTTTTCCCCTCTCCAATCAACTTTTTAATTAAGGTACACTGTTCTTCTGAACAATGTCTGGAACGACCCATTGTCCTCAGAATTTCAGAGAGAAATGCACTGTAACCAGCATGTAAAACATTTGCTGCCTTCCTTCCTTAAATAAGGGCAATAATTGCCACCTGTTTTTCAAAGAATGAATGACCTCACTAATAGAACTCCACACTGCTATTATTTTGAACATGCCCCTTTCAATTAGTGATTCAATTACACAGAATCAGCAGCATGAATGTCATGACTGTTGGATTTCTATTACTCTACTACACCTGCTAGTAAATGATTTGCCATGTAGAAATATTTCTATCAAAAACAGTGATTGATCAGGTTAGTGATGTCTGACTGCTATGATTTTGAACACAACTGTACATTTTACTTACACAGGTTAGTCAGCATAAAATGTTGGCAGGTTTGCATTTTTAATACTAGTTTTGTTTTAGTAGTTTTAGAAAACCACAAGTGCATAGAGCTTAAAAGAGGAAGCTAAGATTACAAACATTGATAAATCAGAATTCTTGGCTAAACCAAACTGCCCTCCACTGCCAACCATTCTTCATCAAATGTCTTCCCAAAAACCTTGTCCCCCACTTCCAGCTATTATTGGCTCACTTGTTCCATCACTGGACTGGGCACACAGTCTGAGTTCAAGTTACATGTAAGCTGATGTACAGAATGTAGCATCTCCTTAGAAAGGAATACAGATAAAGCAGCCATCTTGGACATACTCCATTAAGCCAATTAACCTATCAACATGTCTTTGGAGTATGGGTGGAAACCCACATGCAGGGCAAACATGAAACTCCATTAATACAGGGTCCTTGTCAGAATTCCAATGAAGGACCCAAGGTGCGCAAGAAGTGCTAACCACTAATCCTCCAACACATAAGGACATGTCAGTATAAAACACTTACAAAAGTAGAATAGTGTTTAACTCAAAAAGTGAAGATTCTCAGTGTTCTACCTTTATAACTGTTTTGTCTAAGTTTTGTCCTGAATTCCTTCTGAAAAACAACAATTCACTTCCTGGTATGTGAGGGTGCCTAATGCCATATGGCTGTATATCTGTAGTGTGTGTTCTAAGGCACTATTGCCTCTGACTGGTTTAGTAATTTGATGATGTCACTACTGTGCAGTTTACTGTTCTTGCAGGTGGCACACATATGAGGAAGCAAAGCCCTGCCTCTGCCAAAGTAGCAGACTATACATAGAGGTATAGAACAAGGCATAATAAGCCAGTTATGGGATAAAGATCAATAGCAGGGAGACCACAGGAAATGCTTGTGACTAGTCCTTTGCCTACTATGTCATTTTATTGGGGCACAGCTTCCAGAGTTTATCCCCTCTTTAAGGCATAGCCTCACATATGCTGCTGCAAAATCAGCCGCACCACTATGCCAATGTTCAGTACACAAAAATAAGCAATATATAGTTTGAATGAGAAGATATACCACATTTTACCAAACATACCATTTGACTGGCTGTGTTATCTAACTAAAAATAATTCACTAAAACAAGCACAGTATTCTTTTGCTTACCTATAATGTGACGACTTGCAAAGATCTCTGATGTGGCTAAAACATGCGAGTTGATAAGTGCTTCATCAATCCGCAGGAAAGTCTGATCTCCACTTGCTCCGACCCATGTTGCTTTCCTTCCATACTTTGAGCCAATGTTGGGCATGGGGGCTGGCTTTGCATTCCAATAAGGCATGTCTACAATAGGTCTTCCTAGTTGTCCTTTCTGTATAAAACAATTTAGTAGCAAATGATAAAATCTGAATGCTTTTGCATTTCAATGTATACAAAGGTGTTAGAATTACTGTATGAGAAGCTGGGGACTGGCGTTTCCACTTTCATGTTAATATAAAAGGGAAGCCTGTATCACCATCCATACTTTCCATTAAATAAGAGGCCACAAATCAGCATTACAAAATGCAAAACACTAAGTGTGTGGGTATTATGTATTTATGTTACTTTACATACATTCTGGATGTCATTAGAAACTGCAAAAACGGTCTTCATTTAGAAAAACCCTCTCTGGCAGACCTACAGTGAGATATTAAGCAAGGCTCAAAGGAAGCAGAGCCTGAATATGTAATGAATAGAATTAACCATACAGTGTATAGTATAGACACAAGGGGGTTTAAAGTGTCATTGGCAACCAATGATTGTTGGATTTTTTTTCTTTATAAAGGCTGTGCGCGTCTTAACCATGTCAAACTGGCAGATTTCTTCCTTTGCAAAAAATTGGGCCAAAAAAATTAGATCACCTTGGGTTAATATGGGGGGTGAAAAGTCAGGCTCTGGTTCTCTGCAGAGGTCTGCTGACTCAGAGCTCTTTAATCAGTGGGGAACATGAGGTTTGCTGAATGCAGAGATTTAGGTCTGACCTCTGCAGAGTGATCACTGTTGGGAGTCCCAATCTGCAGCTGACCACAGGGGAAAGGTTTTTCTATACAATCTCCGTTAGATCTACCATCAATGCAGTACTAGTACAAAATTAATAGATTGTTTAGGTGTGTCCCCCTATTATGTAGATTTGGTAAAACTAAAGGAAATCTTACAATGAATGGTACAATCCAAGGTAATAGTATATGGCCAGCTTTAGAAAGAGAACTGTAAGAAAAACACCTTTTGTTTTGATACACCTGGAATGTATTTAGCAGAATACGAAGGTTCAGTTGGACTTTAAAACAGAAGTCTGACACTTTAACTGTGCACAGTAAACGGATTAGAGATCCAATTCCAAATGCGGTTTATATCACTGGAAATTTAGGCATTTCTAAATATAAATTATATTCTAAATACAATTATGTCAGAGCACCATATGAGAATGGGAGGAATAGTTTGCTACAGAAACCACAGGTAGTCGTTAAAAGAACTAGGGGTTAAAAAAAAAAAAAACTTTAAAGTGCACAATTCAGCCCTATGGGCCTTAGAGAGGATGGAATGTTTACATGAACCTATACAAAATTAAAATGTTAAAAATCATATTAACCAAACGCTATTTTTTCACCACTTTGTAGGCATCTTCTTTATCCATTTTTACCTTGCAATGAGCAGTCTTGGAGGGCACCTCAAACACGAAAAAGCATGAGAACACCACTGCAAACCAGCATAGTGCATTAGCCAGAGTTAAAGCCCCCAGACCCCCAACATCAGATAAGCCGCCATTTCTGATTTTAATAGTGAGTGCATTACTATGGTTTAGACTTCTAATAAAGCAGAACTCTACACTATGGTGGTGTATGGTGACATTTGTTTGTTTAGTAGTCACGTTAAACTCATGAAATGCAAGGGCGGAGGAAGCATTATTTCAATTATAATTAATAACTCCTATAAGGAAACCTATTTCTTCACAAATATAGCAGGTGATCATTTTTGTTTGTAAAACTTACAGAGAAACTTCCAAAGGTGAATACTTGTCCATCCATTAAAAGGACAGCAGTGTGATTGCTTCCAGCAGTGACTTGTGTACTTGGACCTGGCAGTGCTTGTACTAGAGTTGGACAGCCCCTAAAAAAAGAACAATTTGCTTTACTTACATATGGTGCGACAAAATCAGGGCATCAGAGAACAAACTCACAGTGTGAAGGCTATATTGCTTGTATTGCTGTATTTAAGGCAAGTAAGTTGCAGGCAATATAAGTTTCATGCATTACAAGGGATTTTCATCAATTCCATCAGTGCAGTGAAAAATAGACCTTCTCGTACAATAAGTGAAACATAAAATGCATATACAGCAATGAATTGTACAGAACATGTTATGCATCCTCAACCCTACCCCCACCATATAAGCACAAAAACACTGGATCACAAGGCAGAAATACAAGAAAGAAAAGTGTCATGAAAGTCTACTACAAAACATGTTCAAAAGCCACTAATTGAACATGTCAACTGTCAAAACAACGTAACACCACAAGACTATAGGGTCTCTTTATAAAAGGTTTTCACACAAAATGCAACCAACTTTCACCTAGTATTCACACATTTTCCAAATGATACTAATTGGCAAAATGTATGATTCTTGGGTGAAAGTGTTGGGACTCCTTTGAAAACATCAATAGACATCTAACTGAAAATTACTTTGTCTACATCAAGTTCTTTATATGCGAGATATCTGGCTCTGGGATTGCCAGGTGTTTTTCACACATCTCTGCTAAAGTGAAAGTAGGACAAAGTCCTCCTGGCCAAAAAATCCTTTGCAATGTTTTCCTTCTAAAGGACCTTCAGTGCAAGAAGTACTTTATAAGCAGTAACAATGCCTCAAAAAAGGTACTCTGAAAAGGTATTTGCAATTGTGTTTAATATCACTTATGGTAATGCTTTGTGATTTTCAGAAATTACTGCAGTCAAGGAAATGAACTGCTATCACTGTATGCAACAAGTGAACATGACAATGCACCCAAATATGCAAGTGTGTCCCAAGTGGCAGACTCTCAAAACAGCCTTTTTAGACATAGCGGCCAGGTAGGGGGTTGGAGCTAAAAGGCAATAGCATGCTCTTAGCATCTTGGTTAATTTTAATCTATATCTGATAGAAGCAGAGTTCAGCACAGATAGCTTCAACTTGTGTCCTTCCCCCAGCTACTAAAGCTCCCGATTCCATTATTGAGAAATTTAATTTTAATTTAAAAAAATCGTTACTTTATGAAAATATAGAAAAACGTTGTTCATACTTACCTACAACTCACATCACCATGCCCCAGCTGCCCGTGTTGACCATATCCAAAAGTGTAAACATCTCCATTTTCCATTAAAACCACTACAACCAGACCAAAAAAAAATAAATAAATAAAATTGGGAAATTGCTAGAAGAAAAAAAAAATATAGCACCTACACTAGGATTATCCTCTTAAAAGTCAAATACTGGAAAGCACTGGAACTGGTAAGACACTGATCAGGTTTCATTACATGGCTACTAGCATTTCAACAAACTGGCTAATACATATATACACATACACACACACACACACACACACACACGAAACTTGAAAAATTAGAAAATCGTGCAAAAGTTCATTTATGTCAGTAATACAACATAAAAGGTGAAAATTAATATAAGACATAGACTCATTACATGCAAAGCAAGATAGTTCAAGCCGTGATTTGTCATAATTGTGATGATTATGGCTTACAGCTCATGAAGACCCCAAATCCACAATCTCAGAAAATTAGATTACATGCAATCAATAAAACAAGGATTGTACATAGAACAATATCGGACCTCTGAAAAGTATAAGCATGCATATGTACTCAGTACTTGGTTTGGGCCCCTTTTGCAGCAATTACTGCCTCAATGTGGCATGGCATAGAAGCCATCAGCCTGTGGCACTGCTGAGGTGTTATGGAAGACCAGGATGCTTCAAAAGCGGCCTTCAGCTCTTCTGCATTGTTCGGTCTCATGTCTCATCTTTCTCTTGGCAATGCCCCATAGATTCTCTATGGGGTTCAGGTCAGGGGAGTTTGCTGGCCAATCAAGCACAGTAATCCCACGGTCATCGAACCAGGTTTTGGTGCTTTTGGCAGTGTGGGCAGGTGCCAAGTCCTGCTGGAAAATAAAGTCAGCATCCCCATAAAGCTCATCTGCAGAAGGAAGCATGAAGTGCTCCAAAATCTCCTGGTAGACGACTGCATTGACCCTGGACTTAATGAAGCACAGTGGACCAACACCAGCAGATGACATGGCTCCCCAAATCAACACAGACTGTGGAAACTTCACACTGGACTTCAAGCATCTTGCAGTGTGTGCCTCTCCATTCTTCCTCCATACTCTGGGTCCTTGGTTTCCAAATGAGATGCAAAAGTTGCTCTCATCAGAAAAGAGGACTTTGGACCACTGAGCAACAGACCAGGTCTGTTTTAGCCCAGGTAAAATGCTTCTGACGTTGTTTGTTGTTCAGGAGCGGCTTGACAAGAGGAATACGACATTTGAAGCCCATGTCCAGGATCCGTCTGTGTGTGGTGGCTCTTGATGCACTGACTCCAGCCTCAGTCCACTCCTTCTGAAAGTCCAACACTTTTGAATGGCCTTTTCCTGACCATCCTCTCCAGGCGGTAGTCATCCCTGCTGCTTGTGCACCTTTTTCTTCCACACAACTTTCCATTAATGTGCTTTGATACAGCACTTTGGGAACATCCAACTTATTTTGCAATTACCTTTTGAGGCTTTCCCTCCTTATGGAGGGAGTCAATGATGGTTTTCTGCACAACTGTCAGGTCAGCAGTGTTTCCCACGATTGCTATTCCTACTGAACTAGACTAAAAGACCTTTTAAAGGCTCAGGAACCCTTTGCAGGTGTTATGGCTTAATTAGCTGATTAGAGTGGGACACTTTGAGCCTAGAATATTGCACCTTGTCACAATATTCTAATTTTCTGAGATTGTGGATTTGGGGTTTTCATGAGCTGTAAGCCATAATCATCACAATTATGACAAATCATGGCTTGAACCATCTTGCTTTGCATGTAATGAGTCTCTCTAATATATTAGTTTCACTTTTTAAGTTGCATTACTGAAATAAATGAACTTTTGCACCATATTCTAATTTTGAGTCTCACACAGACTTTTTTTTTTTTTTTTAAACATGGAGTACACATTAAGGACCTTTTGGCGCTTGCCATGCAGTCCTTGAACCATGGCATACAGTGATTTTGTAAAAGGAATGTACAGGCAGTGATCTCTAGTAGTCTTATGTAACATGTTCCCAGTCTGTCTTCTACAGCAAGCATGGGCAGTCTTCTTTAACATTCCATATATGTATTAAGTGTGGCCTTTGAGATGTCAGGTGCTGCAGTTAAGGCCCCCTATAACTCACAAGCTGACAACCACTGTCCTATTCACTTTACCAAACAGCTTTACCTGAATGGTGAAAGCCACAGCTGACTTGAACAGCCCTGAGCTCACTATCAAACCGAACTGTTCCAGGAGGGTAAGTGGTGATTTTGCTGGCATCCTTCTCTCCTTGTTCTCTGCTCTCATCTGCAAGAAAAATAAAACAATCTTATAGACCAAACACATTTGTGAAAAGACAAAAACAAGAATAACTGTCAGGCATGTTTGCATTGAGCTTTTTTCTTATTTCTAGGAATTGGAAACCATCAAGCAGATCTGATTTGCTCCAGGTAAAGAGCTAATTGAGCTCCATTTTGGTACTGCTTAATTGAACTCAATGCAAAGATGCTCAAGAGCAGAAAAAAGTGGCCTTGTGCACATTCTTGGATGATACCCCTCTGAAAGAAAAATAAAGTACACCATGGTGCTAGATCAGAGGAAATCCGTGAGAACAACAAAAAGGAAAGAATGACAAGCATAGCTGGGAAATATCCACTTGCAATTGATCCTGTATGCAAGTTACAGGAATACTGAACACTAAAACACTGCATCCAATCACACAATTTTGCTAGCATATATTCCAGAGTTCCAGACAATAAATGCATAGGAACTGTCAAAGTGTATCGCATATATGCTGGACTACAACACAGATACATCTGCAAAATATAAAAGCAGTCAGAAAATATAGTAAAGAGGCAGAATTCTAAGCAACACCTAGAAGAAAGACATATGAAGAATGAAAAGTGAAATGTTGAGAAAATTGCTTTTAAAAAAGGGAGAAGCCGCAAATCAATCATGATTAAAACACAAGATTACATTTTTACTTAACCAAATATTGGGACATAGAAAAACAAAAAAGGACAGCAACCAAATTAACACAAAAAATCTTGGATAAGCACTGTAAAATACTGTATAACTCAGAAGTTTGCATTTATCCTACATGAAGTTAAAGTGATTCTAAAGTCTAATTTTTTTGGGGGGGAGGTGGGAATAACAAACATGTCTATACTGCTGTGTGCAGTGGTTTTGCACAGTGTAGCCTGGTTCGTCCTCTTCAGATCCCCCGCAGGCACTCCTGGCCCCTCTCTCCTGTCGGGCCCCCCCACAGCAAGTAGGTTGCTATGGGGGGACCCGCTGCTCCGTGTCTATTCACACACGGAGCAGCGGCTTGGCTCCTTCCTCTCTCATTGGCTGGCTGTGATTGACAGTTCCCACTTGCTGTCTCAACCAATGAGGAGGCAGACACCTGTGACAGCCGAGGCTGTTGTACACAATGCTGGATCGCAATGAGGCCCAGGTAAGTATTGATGGGGCTGGGGGCACAGCTGCACACAGGTTTTTTACCTTTATGCATACAATGCATGAAGGTAAAAAACCTTGAGCCTTTACAACCACTTTAGCCACTTGCTTACTGGGCATTTATACCCCCCTTTTGGCCAGGCCAATTTGCTGTCGCACTTTGCAAGACAAATTGAGCGGTCATGCAACACTGTACCCATAAGAAATTTTTTAAATTTTTTTTTCACACAAATAATGGTATGACTACTGTGGTACTACCACAAATTGGTGGTATTTAAATCGCCACTGGGTGTTTTTTTGTGCGCTATAAAAAAATAAAAAAAAAGAAAATTTGGAGGAAAAAAAAAAGTTTTTGTTTCTATTATATAAAATGTGGTAAACAGGTAATTTGGCAAACTGATGTGCATTGATACGCAGCACTGGTGGGTGGCACTGCTGGACACTGATAATCTGTGCCCTGATGAGTGCCGATCTGTTTTCTGACAATTGCCGGTTATCAGCAGTACTTTCCTCACGCAGTGACAGCGTGAGGAAAGTGCAGCCGACAACCGGCAACTGCATTTACCCGGTGATTTTCTGTGTCAATGGACACAGCTGATCATGTGGTAAAAGGCCGCTGTGACTGTCCTTTTACCACATCACGTGATCAGCTGTGTCCGTAGGACACAGCTATCACTGAGACCGCTTGGTGCGCGATGCTGGGGGTGCGTGGGAAGGCATGTTCTGGGAGGACGTCATGACATCCTCCCAGAACTGGACAACCGTGCGCTGTAGCCATCATTCAGCTAGCGGTTAAGAAAGCCACAAATCCCAAATTTTGGTTGATTCCTGCTGAATTGACCAGAATTCGAGAGCAATGTAGATTGCCCTCTCTGCCCAACAAAAGTCAACATAAAACTGGCTGAGGCAGGTGGAAACAATGACAAGATCCAATGAGATGCACACAAACCCTTGTTTTACAGCATATCTAAACTCAAAATTAATGTAATTGCAGCTTACAAATCCTTCAGAGTAGTGGCTGCATTCATTTTCTTTTTTCAGGTATGATCCTTTTTGTCCAGATGCATTTCTTTATTATATCTATGGAGGCCGACTTGTCTGTCGTACAAACTGGACTTTAACCACTTGCCCTCCAGAGGATTTACCCCCCTTCCTAACCAGGCCATTTTTTGCGATACATTGCTGCGTTACTTTAACTGACAATTGCATGGGGGTTTTTTTTACACTTTACTTTGGTGTTATAAAAACATCCAGTCTAAAATGTTTCAAAAATGAAATTTCTTCATAAAATTTAGGCTAAAATGTATTCCGCTACAGGTCTTTGCTTAAAAAAAAAAAAAAAAAAAAAAAAAAGTAGCATCTACAAATGGCGGCAAGTATAATGGAATTTGTATTTTTTATTTTTTTTTATACTAGTAATGGTGGTGATCAGCAACTTATAGCAGGACTGAGGCAGCCATTCTGACACTGGGTAGGAACTAACTACCACTGATGTCCCAATGACACTAATACAGTGATCAGTGCTAATAAAAAGCACCGACACTGTACTAATGGCACTGGGCAGAAAGGGGTTTAACAACTGGGGCGATCAAATGGTTAACTGTGTGCTGTTTTTCATTATGTGCGGTGTGTGTTTGTATTTCTCTGCACAGCACAAAGCAGCATGTCCTTGCTGGCAGGAGAGACACCTAAATCCAATTGAGAATCTGTGGAAAGATTTGAAAATTGCTGTTCCCAGATGCTCTCCATCCAATCTGACAGCTTGAGCCATTTTGCAAATAAGAATGGGCAACAAATGTCACTCTAGATGTGCAGAGTTGGTAGAGATATCCCCAAAAAGACTTACAGCTGTAATTGCAGCAAAAAGGTGGTTCTACAAAGTATTGACTCAGGGGGCTGACTACAAAATGCACCCCACACTTTTCACATATTTGTAAAAAAATTTGAAAACCATTGATCATTTTTCTTCCACTTCACAATTATGAGCCACTTTGTGTTGGTCTATCACATAAAATCCCAATAAAATACATTTAGGTTTTTGGTTGTAACATGACAAAATGTAGAAAATGTCAAGGGGAATGAATACTTTTTCAAGGCACTGTATAAAGAAGAAACCAGGTAAGCCTCTCAGACTATTTTCCCCAGGCTTTAGCACTGAAAGATGAATGACTAAAAAGAAATCTTTCTACGGTTACCATAGCAATAACAGTCACAGCCAACACAGAAAACATTTCTAGCATGCTTTACTAGGCAATACCAGTGAAACTGGATAGTTTGAAAAGCAGCTATGTTCTGATCATAGATTTTACCTGAAGTAAAACAATTTAAAAAAAATATATTTTTTTTTATACATATTTCTATTGAGGCCTTGTTCACACCATGCAGAGACTGTTTTTTTTCTTCGCAACAGCAGAAAAAGACAACAATGCAACGTATGCATTTTATGTACTGTGAAAAAAAAAAATGCAGGACTCTTACATTGTGGTGTGAACAGGGCAAATAGAAAACACCTGTTTTCCTTTTGCCCTTGCAGATATTTATATTGCACACATACTGTAATATACTCAAGTCAAATCAGCATGTTTTTCCATCAGTTTTCATGCACAAATGGTGTGAACAAGGCATTATATTGCACACAAATCTGCTTAGCGGGTTCTCAGTTTGACTAAAAGACAGTAAACATGTAAAAAGGCAGACAATAACAGATGAAAAAATGAAATACTATATTCACAAAAAAGGACAGAGATATGACAGAGCAAGGCAATTAAATTTCATATATTGTCCACTATGATGTTGGATTAGGAGCAAAAAAAAAAAAAGCAAAATTCCAAAATTATATTTCAATATATAAGAACATATATTTCAATAGGTTACCAAGCAACTTACAGGATAAACATTCTGACTTACTAAGCTGCCGTTCTGCTTTCATGTTCAGTTCTTTGCCTCTATTAAAGTGGTTGTAAAGCTGACATGAAATATGGGAGAAAAAAAAAAAAAAAAAAAAAAAAAAAAGTATATCGCTCTATATAGTGTGTACTTTTCTCTATCCAGAGCACCAAGTGTCATTTCTGTCCACCGCCTCACTCCCATCTGCATGAGTTGCTTCTGACATGTTTCTCCTGACACCAAAAGATGAAAAGGTGACAGTGGAGGATCTCCAGCACACACCCTGTGATTGATAGCCTCAGCTTTCTTCCTGTGTGCTCTGTTAAGGGGGTGCATGCCCTTTCCCTCCAATCAGCTTTCAGAACTCTCCTCACTGAGCTGTGCAGTGTGCAATTTCAGCTCTCCGCCCCCCTTCTTTCTGACAGCTCAGACAAGCTTTATAAATTTTGGACTATAAACGGATGTAGAAAAGAAAAAACGGTCAATAAACAGGTACAACTTATGTAGGAAGATTTGATTCATTTCTGTGCATCATCAGAGGCCAGTCACTTCACTGGGTATATGTATAGGTTTACAACCACTTTACTGAGTCAATGAAAAAAAAAAAAAGTGATCAAAAGTCTGACTCTTAAGCTACTGATCTGGAACATGCATATGTAGCAAGAAAGTACTGAAGCCAGGCAATGAGCCCCTTCAGAGGGAGGCCAGAAATGAAATCTTGTGACATGTACTTTAAAGCTCAACTCCAGCCATTTTCTTTTTTTACTTTTGAAGTCAAATGGGGAACGGTTAGAACCCCATTGGGAATTGTTCCCTTTTATCTTTTCATTAATATCCCAGAGTAAACAGAAATGCCCCAAGAGCAAGAAATGGGGGGGTAGTGGAAAAACAGGAATGCAATGGAAACCTTACCCCAACCCTTGCTCCACTCTAGTTGTAAACATTTTGTGTTGCTGTGACCAAGAATTAGGGAGGACCATTTTCCCACTGGTTAGGTTCTAAGACTTTCCCAATTCATTCACACAACTGGTTTTGTCTGGAGTTGGCCTTTAAGGTATAAATACCTCTGAAATAGTAGTAGCAGCATAATCATTCTTGAAACTACAGACCACCAGTGTTAATTAAGTCTGGCATATTACCCTGCCAGATGCAAGTAACTAAATGAAGTCCTCACAAGGACAAATGAAAGGACATGTAGCATCTCCGTCGCAGTGGTCTTTTGTATCATGTGTCAAACACTGTCCATGAATCTGGGATTTACCAACACAAATCAAGTGATAAGACAGCCATTCCCCAGTGAAAAGGAAAGTGTAAAGAAATGGATGCTATGTGCTCAGGAAAGTATCAGATGTTTGTCCTCTCTAGTGAATAAGGAAGACTAAATACCTTTTTTCTTGTTCCGCTTAAGTTTTATCTGTGCTGGTAGAATTCTTAGTCTGACACCAGCCTGCCCTCGGTTGTTGAAAAAATTAGCAGGAAATACAAAGGGGCCTGGGAAGAGACATTTCGTACATGCATGGGAAAGCTCACAAAATAAAAATAAGTTTAGTGGTAAAATGAACATAACAAAATATGAAAAACAATGGCAAGACACAACTGAAAATTATCACAAACTAAAAAACGGATATTTTGATGTTGGGTGGCCCAGGGTATCCAGCATCACACACTAGCTGCTTCTACCTTTCTGGGACACCACAATTACAGTGCATCTAACCCAAAAAACTACAATTTTATATTCTGCAGCTCACCAGTCCTTAGATGTGGTCGCTGCATTAGTTTTTTTTTTAGCCAATTTTTTCCTAGTAATCCTGTGAACAACACGCTTTCTCTCAGTGAGTGGCTATACTAGCTGCTCATGAGTATCTATGGAGGGCATCATGGTTGTCACCCAAGCTGCTACCCTGACTTGGACTTTAAGTAGGTCTTCCTCTTCATCTCCTATACAAGGAGCCAGAGGGATTAGTAGTTTAAGAATTTCCAAACTCAAGCTGTCTTCTATCTAGTATTCCCTTTCATAGAACAGCTATTATCTTGTTATGCTTTTAACCTTCACTCTCTAACTTGCATTTATCCCAATGGTGAAGATGGCCACATACACTAGTAGGGTTTTCTTCAAAATTTCTCATTTTAGGAATGGTCAATTTTCTCATTTTTAGACAGGTTAAATAAACATTAGCTGTCGACCACAGTGACGAGCAGCAGGATTGAAAATTTCTCGAATGAATTGTTAATACTGAATGTGATTTTATTTTGTTTTAATAAAATTACATTCATGCCAAAATCAAATGCTAATAGGAAACCATTTTGAAGCGCGTTTGAACAACAATGGTCAAAACATGAAATGTACTGAGAATTTTATATGAATGTTCACAAGAACATTTGTTCTAACCTCTACTACGTTTGGCCAGCTTTAATTCTGATTGCAAACAAGGTAGTAGTGGCCATAGCTATGGGGCAGGGAAGAATTTTTGTAAGTTAGCTCATATACCTTGAGTCCCAGAGAGTTATAAGCAAAAAGGTATGGGTTGCAACAGACTGGAGTCTACACAAAATTAACAGTTTTAAGGCCACTCCATGCACTAGACAAGACATTTTCATGTTCCAACATATTGAGTTAAGTGTCTTACACACATGCACTTAAACCAAAGAACTAAAGGGATAAATTCAAAAGTGGTTTCTTTGGTTGGACTTTTTTCTTGATTCCACACCTTATCAATCACATATCTTTAAGCTCAATTCACAAACATGACAGCACCACAGGTGCTGTTTCTCTAGTACAAAGAGATCACATGTCTAATATGAAGGCTGACAGACCATAAAATTTTAGTCAGAAAATTAAGCCCTGCTAGAGTACTTCAAGCTGGCCCCTTTTACAGGTATAGCTTATAAGTAAAACATTAAAAAAAAGTGCCTATATAGTTTTAAATCCAGTAATACACAGTCTCACCCTGCTCTGCACATGCTCAGTTTCTGTCTATATTTTGGCATTGTCCTGATCATGTAGGCTGATCTGCTGCAGCCCAAAGATTTACTGCTGCTCAGGGGCTCTGTGCTTCAGCAAAATGTTTCCAGCAAAAACAAGAGCAATGCTGGAGGGAATTTACATAACTTACTAAATTTTGGTAGCATAATTAATGTGGATTTTATGGTCCTTGCTAAAGAACATTTTTTTTTATCAAGTGATGAGTAAAGTTCTGCTTTAAACCCCTAAGCCCCCATTCACACTGGGTGCGACTTGTCATACGACTTGACAGATTCAAATCGCATGACAAGTTGCACCCTATTTGCTGCTATGGAACCATTCAAAAACAGGGCAACTGGAGTCTCAGCGACTTTCAAAAAAGTTCCTGTACTATTTTTGTGCGATTTCATGTGCAACCCTTTTTAACATCTGTGTATGAAGACGCATATGAAGTCACTGAAGTAGTTTACATCCGATGTGAACCATGGCTAAAAAATAGAAGCATGCAGAAATGAAAAGTCAGTAACTAGACATTTTCAAGGAAATTTCATAAAGAATCTGCCTACTGTGGGCAATAAGCATTCTGTTTCCCTTTCTATTCTACAGCTTTTTTGCTTTTTAAATAAAAATCGGCTCTGCACACACTTAAAAACCATAAGATGAAGAACGTATGGACACTACAGGGTGCAGAGATTCAAAAACATTTAAAAATGCGGAAAAGAAAAATTATCAGCTTTTTAAACAAGTTCACATTTATTAAAAGCACCAATGATCTCTACCAAAGATGTCAGCTCAAATGAAGGGAATTGCCTGAACGCACCAATTATAGGCTTGCCAGCAAAATGTTATCACTTCTTAAAAGGAGATGTATGGCCAAAGCTATTTTGGCTATGCTTCTATGGATCACAAGAGTGCAATTAGTTTTGTACTCCTGTAAATCAGTTCTCAGCCAACAGCAGGCTGAAGCCCGTTGTCTACTGATGTCTCAGGGCTGGTTCAGGCTCTGAAAAGATCCCGTTCATATGGTCAAGATCCACCCAGGAGCCTGGACCGGCACTTGGCTCAACCTCTCAGCAATCCACAGAGTCTGATTCAGCCCCGTCCACCCTTTCCACAGCCCAGTGCTCCAGTGAGCCCTGGAAGAGCAGAGAGCCAGTGCCTGACAGTCACAGCTCTCTGCTCAGAGCAGAGGGGGAGAACTGAGCGATCGGCAGAGTTTGATAGCTCAATTTTCACTGCAGAGCTGGAGGGGGACAGATGCAGCATTGGAGCGATGCTGCATCCACCTAGGTACGTATAATTTTTTCTCTTTAAAGCATTTTCAATACTAAAGAAAGCTGGGCATCTCCGGATCTTTAAATGTTAGGAGTCATATGGTGATGAGACCAGTGAAGTTCAAATAAATGTGGACTTTCCATGAGCAAGTAATGGATCACTGTAGCTCTTATGAAAACGTGCGTTTGGGGCTTAGCCAAAATCAAGCTTACTGAAACTAAGTGTGAACAAAAAGCACATGAATACCACTTGTCCATATATGGAGAGAGGCTGAGAGGGGTGTGGCTAATAAGAATACCATTAACCAGAATGGTATGTCAAGAAAACCAAATAAATTTTTGTAAATCAGTGCAGAGCACATGACTCCAAACAAATCTCTATAGGATATTAATCTAGAGTGGTAAGCCTGAGGGCACCAGAAGCTGTAAGTGTAATATATATGCGTATGTAGTATTTCCCTAGTCCCCCTGCAAAGTTCTACAAATACTTAAGTGGCGAATATTGATGCCTAAAAATGTTTTACCTTAATGCAGTGAATACGTTAGGGCAGTGGTCGGCAAGCTGCGGCTCGCGAGCCACATGCAGCTCTTTACACATTTTAATGCGGCTCTTCTGTGTGCCGTGCGCCCGCTCCCCTCCCTCCTCTCGGGCGGCCGCCCCAAAAGTCAGGACTCTGCAGCTACCCCAGCAATGGGCAAACTACGGCCCGGCGGACCTTTTAATCCGGCCCGGCGGATGTTTTAATCCGGCCCACGGAGCGTGGCAAACATTGGCTGTCAGGATGTACGCAGGGCAGCGTGACAAACTCCTCTCCTCTCACAGTCCGCCCTGAAGACCGGAACGGCGCGGGAACACGGCGAGAGGAACGCGCGGAGCAAAGGTAAGTGAATTGACACAATATGGGGAATGAATTACTATAGGGGGGATGAATTACACTATGGGGGATGAATTACACTATGGGGGATGTATTTTCAGTTTTAAAAATGTGGCTCTCAAAATGAATTTCAAATCGTGGTTTTGGCGAGATTTGGCTCAGTTGAAAAAAAAGGTTGCCCACCACTGCGTTAGGGTAAAACATGTTCAGGCTTTAGAGCCATTTTAAATTGTAACTTTTTTTCTTTCTTCTGCATTTCGGATAGAGTAGGAGAGTTTTGCAGCTATCTGTCAAGCTAGGAAGTGGTGACAAAGCTCCCTGACAAAAAAATATATATAAATAATTTTTTTTTTTTTTTTTTTTAGCAGAGGACAGTACTTATAATTTTGTCTGCTTTCCTGTCTCAATGACAACCACACTCTCCACTTTCTTTTATGAATGTCACAAGGCCAAGTAATAAATGCTCCCTAAAGAAGTCACAGGTATACATTTTACCCTAGCCCATTCTATCCAAAGCTAAAATAAATTGTCTGGAGATACTTTTGGTTATGATGCAGTGTACTAGATTAATGTTATCTTCACATCTGCCTTCCAGTGACCCTTCGGCAACCGTGTTGTACTTTATATTTACCAGTCCTCTCTGCATCAATACGCTATAAATGAACAGCACTGCAGTGAGGCCCTCTCAGGGATGAGTCCAAGATACCTTGCATTTACAGAATGAAGTGTGGCTAGGAGTCATTCAATCCAGAAGACTGAAGACAGCCTGGGCTACTTTTTAGCCATTTAGGGATTTTTATTAGTATTAGAATAGATTTAGGCTTTAAATTACTTTGCAAGTACACAGATCAGTTTTCCCAAACATCTGCAGGGAGAGGGTGCAAAAAGAAGAGGAGCAGAAAAATAACATGGCTGTTTCCACGATGGTATGTCATCACAGCTCAGTACCTAAGGTATCCAACATTTAGGTAAAAAATATAAAAATAGAAAATGTACAATACATAAATTAGTAAATGTTTTATATCGCCATCCTGTGTATATTTGTGGTTATTTTACTCACAGGTAACAGTTCATACCTTCTCAGAAACCAAACTGCAGACTTTGATATGTGCTGCAATTATTAACGATTAGGATTTAGGATTAGTCCCTTGCTAAAGCAGCTACTGAATACTGGTAAATAAACAGATTTGAAGCTCCAGGATCATTATATTTACACATATAAATACATAAAAAACAAACACAGAAGTAAAAAGGAGAAAAAACAGATCTGACATCTGAAGGCAGAAAAAGTTACAAAAATATAAAATTTAAATTAAAAAAAAAAAAAAAAAAAAAAAAAAAAAGTACCTTTGGCAATGTATACTAATCTGAAACCAACACCATGTGATTCACAATCTCCTGTACTTTAAGAAGTGCACGTGTTTACCTACAGGCTCACAATATACATTCATAACAATTACCAGTTATCAGGATAGTCGCCATACCTATATTTCCATTAGGTCTATTATTATTATTGCCTAAAAAAGGAGAAATAAAAAATAAAATGACAATACAAAAATACAGCTTCTATTTAGTTTTAGAGACAAATATGAACATGAATGATTAACCATTTATAAAATCAAACAGGAAATAATGACAGCTGTGTATCCATGAAAGGTATTCACATAGAAATATACCAATATAATCCAGGGTTTATTATTCCAGTTGTAAACTAAATTGCACAAACTTCAGTAGGAAAGTTTACCTCTCCCTTCATCTATCCTGTGTCTCCTGATGACCGCCCTCTGTCTCTTGTCATCCTGACGTAACTGTAGGTGTTCATCAATGTTAACTCCTGGCACTGGCACAGCTGAAAGAGGATTCAAGACGACAAAAACCCCAAAAGTTTAACTGTTTCTCTGCAGAACTGAATAATCCTCCCCCCACACATTATAAACAAATACAAGAGGGGGCTGCATATCACCATGCAGTAGCCTGGTTCTAGGCCCTCTGTAAACCTAGCGATACATATGTAGATTATCCTAGAACGCAGCTAATTTTGGACGGTCAGTGCTGCTGAATCTTTTGACCTGCTGTTTAGTTGTATCAGCAGTTATTGTTATTTTACTGTACTTGTAGTCATTTTAAAGCAACATACCATGGAGGAAATGTGCTTGCACTTGAGAGCTAAGCCAAACCAATTTCTTTGTTATATTTTACCCACATGTACACTTTAATGTAAAGCCTAAATCTATTGAAAACCCAAATCAAGGGACATACAGACAAATGAAAATAAAAATGGAAAATTTCACACCTTTACCTAGGAGCAAATCCAAAGGTATCATCTCTTTCACTGCATCAAGAATTCCTCTTTGCCGTGCTTCGTGACCATCCAGTTCTCGAGCACAAGCTTTGCAACATCCACACACTGCACAGCCGGACTCTCCAGAACCGCAGCCGCAAACTCTGCAATATAAAAATACATCAGGAATGGTGAGAAATACAAGGAATGTAAGACAGACAATCAGGTAAATGCAAGTATCATTTGGCCCAGGACACACTTATTTTTTCAGTCTCAGGTTAATGCAAGTATGAACATTCCCCGTGCTTCTAGAAAACATTAAGGCCCTCTTCACTCCTCTGCAGTACTTTGTAGCATCCCGTTTGTTTTTTTTTTTTTGTTTTTTTTGTTTTTTTAATGGGCTGCCAATACACCACAACACACAAGCAGACAAGTTCCTTTTATTTTGTGCAACACACCAGAATGTACAAATAATTTCCCATCTGTTTACTAAGGTGCTGTGCATTTGCAAGGTGCACTTTGGTGCCTTTCAGAATAACCTGCACTGCAACAAACCACACATACTTTTCTGTGAAATGTGTCCTTTCCCATGTGTTAATGAAGTCAGCCTTAATAAGTACACCTTTCAGAACAGGTTACATCCATATTCAGGGTGTAACATGTTACTAAATCAGCAGATCCAACATGATAGCGTGGGGACCACCTACCTGGTAACATCACTGATTTACAGAGTTCAGTGAATGAACTACAACTACTGTCAACAGTTGCGGCTGACTGTATATACCACGTCCTGGTATATACGATTTATAAAAATGGTGATTATATAAATGGACTTTATAGGCACAGAAACTACATACGCAAAAACGTTATATCACTGTTCCTTTATCACAGACAATTTGATAAAATATTGTTGTACAGTATACCCGCATTGAATGTCCCAAAGCCCACCATATATTTAAAAGGATGACAACCAGAGATACAGTGTAGAAGTTACCAAAGTAATCCTGGGGGGGGGGGGGCGGGGGGGGCAAAGCACATTCCAAGGTTGAAGAGAATGTCCGACATGTTTTGCGACGACAGTCACTTCCTCAGGGACTAATAATATATCTAAAAAAGATACATATACTTAGACAAACAGAAAACCATGAACAGCAAACACAATTAAGCATTGTAAAATTGTTAAAGAGTGTGCCATGCCGTGGTGGACCTTTTGGTCAGTGGGGGTTGGACCGGCTTCTTGCTCCCCTGGTTTTCCTTGGCTGGGGTTAGGTGGTCAATTCCTAATTGGTCTGATATGTGGCCGGGTAGCCGCGGTTTTTGCCCCTCTGGGCAGTCGGCCCATCCCGCACAGTTTCTGGCCCACTGTTAGCTGCCTTCTCCAGGGCGACGAATGCACGGGAGTATCGTGCCTGGGCAGTCACTTGTCATCGGTAACGTGGCGTGTCGGATCGGGGTGCATATAACGCCGCGGGCTGCCGCTCAGTCCCATGACTCCTGTTAGAGCAGCAGCCCTGGATGGTGTTCTTGCTCTTTGAGATCTTAATGGCCAAGTACTGGTAAGCCAACTTTGATTCAACGGAGGCAATTGCTTGACATGGTATTGGGGAGATAGTCATACGGATGTGTAATGTGATTTGTTTCCCTTTTTAGCCCCATTGGCTGTTGTATGCCACGTTGCGGTAGACCGCCAATGGGGGAATGATATATACAGTGTAGACACGGTTATGGTCCTTTTTGGATGCAATTAGGGGCCATTGCCCTGACGGGTAGGTTTTTCTTATTTGTCTCCCCCCCATCTTGGATGCAGAGGAGGCTTTCCCCTGTGTGATTGAAGGGTCCACTGCTGTCTGGTGCATAATGGTCCATTTTGTAAGTGCTAAACTCAACATTTTTACAATGTTTAATTGCGTTTGCGGTTCATGATTTTCTGTTTGTCTAAGTATATGTGTCTCTTTCAGATATATAATTAGCCCCTGAGAAAGCGACTGTCATCGCAAAACATGGTGGGCATTCTCTTCAGCCTTTGAATGTTCTTTGCCCCCCCCCCCCCCCTACAGGATTACTTTGGTGGTAACTGCTACACTGTATGTCATCCTTTTGAATATATTGTGGGCTTTGGGACATTCATTACAGGTATACTGTACAACAATATTTTATCCAAAATTGTCTATATGTGATTTGAAATAAAGGAATATTGATGTTACTTTTTTGCGCATGTAGTTTCTGTGCCTATCAAGTCCATTTATACAATCTCCTTTTTCATAAATTAGCGTTACAGTAGCTTGACCGTAAAGTACAGGCATGCAGCTACACCGAGTCTCCAGGGGCCTGACACTTCACCAGTGATTTGCTGATTGCAAGTGCAGGGCTTTTTCAGGCTAATAAAAAAATAAATGCTAATTTTTTTTACCTGCAAAAAAGATGTGCATTTATCATTTCTTTGTTTCTCTTTAAAAAGGTGAACTTGGTTATAAAGCAGATGTCTCAAAGCATCTTTCAACTACTGTCTTGCAATGTTGATTTCAGATTCTAAAGACAGTTAATGCTTGCTAAAGGATTGGTAAATGCTGCAGTTAAGTATAAACAGGCATTTAGGTTAAAGCATCCTCTAACCACTACATCAGTCTAAGATTGAGCAGTGACAGAAGGATAACTGAACTACAGCATGGGGCAGGGGATACCGAACTTAAACTCTAAACTGAAGTGACAAAATTCTGAAGTGTCTACTAGAGGCTGCAGCACTGAATAAGAGTGAAGGTAGGAAAGACTGTCTGTCAGAGATTATGCCATCTTCTCTTACAGGGAACTTACATAGTTTTTTATTTCTTTTTTAGATGACATAGGTTGCTTTAACTGGCTTTAAGAAGGCTTACCGATGCTCATAAAGTGTGCATACAAAGATGTCTGTGTATACTGGGCCAAAAGATGGAATTGAGACCTTCTCAGTAAACCTTAAAATTACAAGTCCATACCCTCCTGGAACGCGGTCTGGGCGTCCACTGCTAACACAGCTAGCTCCATATCCAGTGCAGTCTCCACAGACTGTACAAACCATGCAATGTTCCAACTTCCATTTATGCATTCGAGGGGGGCACATCAAGGATTTCTCATCCTTCTCATCCAGCTCTTCCTCCAAGTCTTCATCCATAGCTGTTGCCATGTTTTCAACTCCAAATCCTGCTGTAACAAAATATGTAAAATTAAGGGAGAACAAATACAAAATATTATGTAAAGGCTCCAACCTTGAAGCTAGTAGACATTTATAAGCATCCAATGATTATTTAAGAGTTTAAACGGATAGTTTACTCAAGCTTAGCTAGCCCGCTGAAAGAATTGCACATATACATTTGGTAAAATTGATGGTGTACATGTTAGTTTATAATGCTAGTAAACATCATGATGTAGCATAGATATATTTATATTTCAGATATCTTTACATAGTTGGTAAAGACACCAATCAATCCAGTTTAACTTGAGAATATATGTCACTACCATTTTCCATAACCCTGTACGTTGTGCTCACCAACACACACAACTAAAGTTTAATTTATCTACTCTACTTGCTGACAAACTGTGGAAAGAATTTCCACATCCTCACCACTCTAACTGTAAAGAGCCCCTTACACAGTTTAACATTGAACAGCTTCTCATCTAACTTTATTGTGCGGCCATGTCTTTAGAGACCTAAGATTTAAAATGTTTCCTCCCAATGCTAGTCACATTCAAAGATTTGTATATTGTGAGCATCCCTATTTAAGTATGCAATAAATGCACAGCAACAGATCACCCTGGTGTGAATGGGCACCAAATGCACTCACACAAAGTAACAGCTTTAACACAAGCCCTCACTACATTTACTGCGAGTAATTTATATACACTGAAAGGCTAGCAGGCTGTCAAGATTCTGCTGCCACCAAGCATAGGGCTTGCATGTGGGGCTGTCTAAGGCAGGCTATACATGGGTTGTTTATAGTCCGAATTTTAGGCCGATAAATGAAAAATCGGCCATTGCTGGCAGCAATGCTGCCACCAATGTCCACGAAAAATGGCCGTTTTTTGTGGATTTTCTAACATGACTGATAAAAGTAAATGAGATCAGAGAAAAGCGGTCGACGGGCTGGCCCCACTAACGGCGTGATTATCGGCAGATTTTTCATGCGGCCGAAAATTCGACTGATAAACGACCTGTCTATGGCCTGCATAAGAGCATCGAGCACCTCCTGGCATTTTAGTGCACCCAAGTAGGACAGGTGCTATGGCGGGAAGCGTCTGAATGGGGCTCAATGCTGTATTAAGTAGCACCTGTGTTTAGGGCCCTGTGCTTCCATGAACACATAGGGTTCTATGTGCCTATAACTACAGATGTTAATGATGATTACAGCATTTGTATATTAATAGGGATGCACTGAAATTTCGGCCGTCAAAATATATCAGCCGAAAATAACCTGCCGATTGGAAAATATTTAGCCAATACAAGTGCCAATACAGGAGATTGTACTGCAGACGGGGGTGAAAGGCAGTAGAGGAGCAATGTATACAATGACTGGCTGTCTATAGGTCAGTGTCAGTTTTTAAATGGAATTACCAGCTTTTTATCTTCACTATAGCTCAGAGAATGAGCTGTCACTCTCCCCAAGGCTAAAGGAAACAAAGGGGCAGGGTCACTGGGTAATGTCACCCACCGCTTTGTTTCCTTTAGCCCTCAGAAAATGACAGCTCCTTCTTGGAGCTATAGAGGGGAAAAAAAAAAAAGTCGGCAATTGCATTTAAAAACTGCCTTTTTTTAATATGTAATTAACAGGGGTTTTTTTTTTTTTTTTTTTTTTTACAGTTCTTCGCTTGGAAATGACACCTGATGTGGTCTTCTGCTGCTGTGGCCCATCTGCTTCGAAGTTTGATGTGCTGTGCATTCAGAGATGGTATTCTGCATACCTTGATTGCAACGAGTGGTTAGTTACTGTTGCTCATCATCTTGAACCAGTCTTCCCATTCTCCTGACCTCAACAAGGCAGTTTTTGCTTTACACAAATTCAGCTCACTGAATATTTTTTTTTTTTTTTTATCAGATCCTTCTCTGCAAACCCTAGAGATGGTTGTGCGTTTATATCCCAGCAGATCAGCAATTTTTCAAATACTCAGACCAGCCTGTCTGGCACCAACAACCATGTCATGTTCTTAAATCCCCCTTTTCTCCCCCATCCTGATGCTTGGTTCGAACTTCAGCAAATCACCTTCACCATGTCTAAATGCGTCAAGTTGCTGTCTTGTGATTGGCTGATTAGCAATTTGTTTTAACAAGCAATTGAGCAGGTGTACCCAATAAAGTGGCCAGTGAGTGTAAAGTTAGTGTCAAGATAAACAGAAAATACTTTGTATCTTTAGAAAGAGTTTTAAAACTACAACTGTCAAAACTGGAAACCTCTGTTTAATGCAGACAGAGGCCTTCCAGTCAGGTACAAAGGCAGTTTCTCATTAAATCAAATGAGACTTTGAAAGTTTGTAAAATTTCAAGCAGCAGCTTGTAAACAGTACAGAAAAAGGAAATGTATTGAAGGTTTTGTGTGTATCCTAATTATGATTCTAAATAGAGATGAGCGAATCGAACTTGGCGAAGTGGAATTCGTTTCGAATATCAGGAAAATTTCGATTCGCGACGAATCCGAAAATAAGCAGACTTCGGATGCGCGAATCGAAATTTTTCCAAAAATGGCGGCGACAGGTGCGGCGACGGAGCGGGGTTCTCTGGGAAGGCGCGCAGACAAGGCGCGCTGACCCATAATGCATTCATTCATGACATGTGATCGCATTAGCCAATCAGCAGCCAGCCAGCCAGCACTGTGTAATGGTCGAGCTATAAATTGCGGCCATTTTAGAATTCTCCATTTGCCTCCAGTCATTCAAGAGAGGCAGACCTGGCTGTATTGAGGGACAGAGTTAGGGCCACAGAATTGTTACTCAGGGAGGGACACAGAATAGTTACTCAGGGAGGGACACAGAATTGTTACTCAGGGACGGGCCACAGAATTGTTACTCAGGGAGGGCCACAGAATTGTTACTCAGGGACGGACACAGAATTGTTACTCAGGGACGGACACAGAATTGTAACTCAGGGACGGACACAGAATTGTTACTCAGGGACGGACACAGAATTGTTACTCAGGGACAGACACAGAATTGTTACTCAGGGACAGACACAGAATTGTTACTCAGGGACAGACACAGAATTGTTACTCAGGGACAGACACAGAATTGTTACTCAGGGACAGACACAGAATTGTTACTCAGGGACAGACACAGAATTGTTACTCAGGGACAGACACAGAATTGTTACTCAGGGACAGACACAGAATTGTTACTCAGGGACAGACACAGAATTGTTACTCAGGGACAGACACAGAATTGTTACTCAGGGACAGACACAGAATTGTTACTCAGGGACAGACACAGAATTGTTACTCAGGGACAGACACAGAATTGTTACTCAGGGACAGACACAGAATTGTTACTCAGGGACAGACACAGAATTGTTACTCAGGGACAGACACAGAATTGTTACTCAGGGACAGACACAGAATTGTTACTCAGGGACAGACACAGAATTGTTACTCAGGGACAGACACAGAATTGTTACTCAGGGACAGACACAGAATTGTTACTCAGGGACAGACACAGAATTGTTACTCAGGGACAGACACAGAATTGTTACTCAGGGACAGACACAGAATTGTTACTCAGGGACACAGAATCGTTGAATTAAAGAGTATGTCAGACAACATGCAGAGGAGTGGCAGAGGAGGCAATGTTTTAGGAGCGAGCAGATGTGGCAGCAGAGGAAGGGGTCGAGGCAGCACTAGTCGCAGCCAGAGGCCAGTGCTCCCGGTGTCATCCAGCGGTCGTGTCTCCACCGACAACCCTGCCGTCATCGATTGGTTGGCTCGGTCGTCTTCCTCTTCCCAGGTCACCTCTGACACCTACAGCCAACGGTCGGTGGGTACGTCAGACACAACCGTTAGTTGGCATGGCCCGGGAGCAAGCCCACTGAAATCACGTGTCCTCTACCTGCCCCTGTCCTTTGGTGTTCCCTCACCAAGTGAAGTATCGCATGCTGTGGGCTCAGCCCCACTGTACAGTGAGGAAGAGCAAACAGAGGGCGGTCAGGAACGGGGGGAGACATCTGCCTCTTCAGCAGCCAGGCGAAGAAGTAGTGGCGAGGAGAGTGGCTCGGTAGCCGGTCTAGAGACAGGTCTGTCTCCCGACCCACACGCAGCCGAGGGGGCTAGTAGTGAGGCGGAGACCCTAATTGATGATGATGAGGCTGATCGCACTTGGCAGCCTCGTCGTCATCAGGCGATTGCTTCCGCATCATCAGGAGAAGAGGGTGGCAGCTTGGCAGCGAGCAAAACAGTCGGTGGGTTGCCCAGGAGGCAGCAGGGTCGCAGCAGTGTCAGTGGAGGCAAACGGCCACGGAGTAGAGCACCAGCTCCACTGCAGCCTACCACCACGGCCAGTAGTGGTGCCGGTGTGCACGGAGGAAGTAGCAGTCAGCCAGTGAGGAGTATCGGGGGCAAAGTTTCCTACTCGGCGGTGTGGCAATTTTTCGTCAAGCCGCCCGAGGAAGTAAAGTAGCCGTATGTCGACTATGTGGCCAGAAAGTCAAGCGTGGCCAGGGGGCCCATGTTGGGACTACAGCATTGCGTCAGCATATGCAGCGTCGCCATTTGGTGGCCTGGGAAAACCGTGATAAAGATACGGCGGTTCTGCCTGCCCCAGCCCCCGCTCCGTTACTTGCTCCGTCACCCGACGTCAATCGCCCTCTATCAGCCAGTCAAGGCTCCAACACCTCTGCTGAGGGGAGTTGTCGCTCGTTGGCATCTTCCGCTCGTTCAGATGCTCCTTCTCCTGCTACTCCTCTTCACGGATTCCGTCAGCAGTCTTTCTTGGAATCCGTTTCCAAGAGACAACAGTTTGCGAGCACGCACCCGACGGTGCAAAAGCTGAACGTCCTCCTGTCCAAGTTGCTGGTGCTGCAGTCCCTCCCTTTCCAAGTGGTGGACTCAGCACCTTTCCGAGAAATGATGGCTTGTGCCGCGCCGCGGTGGAGAGTGCCAAGCCGTCATTTCTTCGCAAAAAAGGCAGTGCCAGCCCTGCATTCACATGTAGAAGAGATGGTGGGCCAGTCTTTGAGCATGTCGGTCTCTGCCAAAGTGCACGGCAGCGCCGACGTGTGGAGCTGTAACTACGGTCAGGGACAGTACATGTCATTTACGGCCCACTGGGTGAACGTGGTGCCGGCACAGCCGCACCAGCAACTTGGACAGGTCACGCCGCTTTTGCCTCCACGTTTGCACGTCCTTGGTCCACAAAAGATGTCTGCCTCTACCACCTCTTCTTCCGCCGTGTCCTCAGCCGCCACCCCCGTGCCAAGTCCCATTACCCGACCGGCATATCACATGTGCAGGGCGCAACGGTGTCACGCTGTGCTGCACCTGGTATGCCTTGGCGAACGTAGTCACACAGGGGAAGAACTTCTGAGTGTAATGAACAGAGAAATCGACAGATGGCTGTCTCCGCGCAAACTGAAAATCGGAACCATGTTGACCGACAACGGAAAGAACATGGTGTCTGCTCTGCGTCAAGGAAGGTTGTGCCATGCGCCATGCATGGCTCACGTGTTCAATCTGGTTGTCAAGCGGTTCCTAAAATCCACCATCCCACTGCAAGACATCCTTAAAATGTCACGTAAACTTTGCATGCATTTCAGCCATTCCTACACCGCAAAGCACACCCTCCTTGAGCTGCATCGGCAGAACGGAATTGCACAGCATTGCCTGATCTGCGACGTTGCAACAAGGTGGAATTCAACCCTACACATGTTAGACCGCCTTTACGAACAGCGAAAGGCCATCACCGATTTCCTGATGTTACAAGCGGATAAAGGTACTCCCCTGTGTAACTTTGATGTCAGCCATTGGCAGCTCATGCGTGACACCTGCCGCTTGCTCAGGCCCTTTGAGGAGGCCACGCTATTCGTGAGTCGGCAGGACTATGGGATGAACGACGTCATTCCTCTGTTGCACGTCCTGGAACAAATGCTGTTAACAATGGCTGGTCAGGGTGCGGTAGACGTGGCGCACAGATCTCAATGCCACATGACCCCTGTGGGGGCAGGACAGGAAGAAGAGGAGGAGGTAGAGGAGGACATTTGTGCTCAGGAATTATTGAGTGAAATGGGTGGTTTTTCCACTCAGCGGACAGGAGTGGAGGAGCAGGAGCATCTGGTAGAGGAGGAGGAGGAGGAGGAGACAGAGGACCCAGACGCACCGTGGCAGTATGCTGTGGAGATGGAGGCAGGGAGTCCCTCGCATTCCTTGGCACAAATGGCCCATAGCATGCTCGGTTGCTTGCGTAGCGACAGTCGAATAATAACCATCAGACAGGGGGATGACTTTTGGCTGTCCACCTTGTTGGACCCTCGCTACCGTTCCAAAATGGTGGCCTTTTTCACACCTGCTGAGAGGGAGGCCAAAATAACGTACTATAAAAACCACCTATGTAGTCAGTTGGTCTCTGCCTTTCTGCGCCAACGTCCATCCTCAGACACTGTGGGCCCTGTGCGCTCGCGTTCCGCTGCCATGGCAGCAGGGGAGGGGTGGGGTGGTAGGAGCAGTGGCAGCTCCACCAGCAGCGGCTGCCTCAGTCTGCAGTCGATGATGAGTAGCTTTCTTCACCAGCGCAGTGAGGAAACTACTAACCAGCCGCAGCAGCATCAGGTGGACCTGGAGCAGGACCTCAAACAACAGGCTTGGCCCTACTTGGACAGCACCCTGCCAACCGAGGTAGACAATCCCCTTGACTACTGGGCAACGAAACTTGACCTTTGGCCCCAACTAGCTGAATTTGCCCTTGAAAGGCTGTCATGCCCGGCCAGTAGCGTGGCATCGGAGCGCGTGTTTAGTGCGACAGGAGGTATTGTAACTGTACGGCCTCCCATTGCTGCTGTCTCCATCGCCACACTCTGCCATGTGCCACTTTCAGGTCTCCTCACACTGCTGGTGTGTTCCATTTTGTCATAGGGTGCTGGCAGATTACGGGCCTCCCATTGCTGCTGCCAGGCCCGTAATCTGCCATGGGCCCCTGTACCGCCTCCTCATGCTGCTGCCAGGTCCAGAGTCTCTCATGGGGCCCTGTATGGCCTTCCATTGCTGCTGTCTCCATCGCCACACTCTGCCATGTGCCACTTTCAGGTCTCCTCACACTGCTGGTGGGTTCCATTTTTGTCATAGGGTGCTGTATGGCCTCCCATTGCTGCTGCCTCCACCGCCACACTGTGGCTCCACACTCTGGTTTTGGCCCCGTGACTGCCCAAATGAGTGAGGTGTGCGGTGATTCTAAGATCGACGGCACTCATCTGCATGTCATACTGACTGACAGTATTATTTCTCTTCCCCAGCAGACTCCAAGGGCATTTAAATTAAAGGTACAGTGTTCTGCACTAATATGAAGGCTCTCTGAAGCCTAGAAACACCCTTTTATAAGTTAAATTCGTAGCGAATATATTCGCATCGAATTGAATTTATTCCTCGAATTCGCAGAATCAGCCGAATCGAATTTTTGAATACTTCGCTCATCTCTAATTCTAAATATGCAGAGATGCACTTTGATATTCTACATAAACACCATGAATAAATAGAAGTAGTACCATACACAAACTTGTTCACGAATGCCATGTCCTTGAAAACACAAAACATTGACTGTCTATTTGAACAACAAGAACTAAACAAGTGATGAACTTTAACATAAAATTCAGATCACAACTATAGCAGACTCATTAAAAAGCTTAGAGCACAATTTTATTTCTCACATACATACACATACTCCCTGCCATCTACCAGGATAATGAAGGTGAAATGAGGGTGGACATTTCAGCAAGACAATGATCCCCAAACACAAAGCCAAGATAATTCTCAATTGGTTTCAAAGGGAAAAAAAAAAAATAAAGCTGCTAGAATGATCCAGCCAATCACCTAACTTGAATTCAATAGAAAATCTATGGAAAGAACTAAAGATCAGAGTTCATAGAAGAGGCAGACGGAACCTTCAAGATTTAAAGACTGTGTGGAAGAATGGGCCAAAATCACACCCAAGAAATGCATGCGTTTAGTTTCTCCATACAGGAGGCGTCTTTAAGCGGTCATTACCAACAAAGGATTTTGAACTAAAATATTAAATTCTAGTTTGCGTGTTCTATACTTTTTCCCTGCATCATTCTATTCTATGAAAGCACATAACTTAAATTCTTAACTTATTTGTTACTGTCTGTCTGTATGGATTGCATGAGTTGTTAGATGTGGTGAAAATTTCATGTCAATAGCACCTTTAGAAATATATTTACTGTGAAAAATGGTGACGTGTTCAATACTTATTTTACCCGAATAAATTATATCTCTCAATCACACACACGCACTCTTTATATAAAGAAAAAATAAAGATAAAAAGAAACATGAAAGAATTAAAGTATGAGAATTAAACTTTTTAAAAGGAGAATGAGAATAAGAAGATAAAATGTTAAAAATGGTTACCTTTGCCGCCTTGGCTCATAGCTCCAGTGTCTCTTCCACATTGCCCCTTGTTATTTACACCAAAAGTCCACACCTCTCCTTTCTTAGTCAACACACATGTGTGAGCTTTTCCCATTGCTACTTGTGTGACCGCATGTCCCTTCAAGTCTGTAACCAAGTCTGCAAAATGTTTAAGACTATTGAAAGTCACGTTCATTTTAAATGTGTGTAATAAAATATATAGCAGTTTCAGACAAGACTATGTGCTATGATTTACCATGACATTTAGAGCAGCATCACACTGCCCCAGTTCTGTCCCGCTGTGCTTTTGGGCAAAGAGCAGTTAATCCACAGGCTCCAAGCAGGTTAGCTGCGCTTCCCCATAGACTTCTATGAGGTCCAGCAGTTTTCTGAAACCGCACCAAAAACAGGCAGCATATGCAGAAGTTTTGGTGCACTGACTCCGCACCAAAACCACATGATCCCATAGAAGTCTATGAGAAAGTGCACCTAATCTGCACAAAAAACACAGGTTAACTGCACTTCAACAAAACCACAGCAGGGAAGTTTGATGCTGCCCTTACATGGTTACCTTCAGTCTGCCATAAACTGTCAAGATAAACACAATGTAACATTTGAAATAAAGCATGAATAGCAATGCTTGGAAAGTTTAGGAAATAAAAACACCAACATTTTACACATTTACACATTAAAAGTGAAAAGTTATTTAGCATTTGAAAATTTTCGGGAGTCTTTCTAGAAAGCAATTATAAAGTTGATCTGCAGGCTTAACCCCCTCCCCTTCCTTTTGATTGCTAGCATTAAAAAAAAACAAAAAAAAAAAAAAACGACCTCTCTACTCACCTAAAGCCACATTCACCTGGTGTTCCAGTCCTGAGCATTCTCTTTTATCAGAAAGCGGAGTCTTTCAGACATCCACATCACTAAGTAAGCAGGCAGCACTCCAAACCAGCTAAACATTTTGATTTTCATAGATTTATGAAAGAAAAAAAACGTATATAGACAAAACAGTACATGAACAAGATCTCCCCACAGTTCATCTAGACAAACTCGGCTACAAGCAACATATGCATTTTCATTAGAACAGGTAGGAGATCCAGGCCAATAGTACAGCAACTATCAAACATCAATACACATGGATAGAAACCAGAAAAAGTCTTCCGCTGTCATCCTAAATGGATCTCACTTAAAGGGTTTTTTTTTTGTTTTTTTATTGCAAAACGTTCTGATTCCCACCTCCACCTGATCCTAAGTGTCCGCATGTCAGCGGAAGATTTTTTTTTTTTTCCTGGTTTCTATTCATGTGTGTTGAGGTTTGGCAATTGCTGTACTATTAGCCTGGATCTCCTACCTATTCTAATGAAAATAAATACAGTTGTGTTCAAAATAATAGCAGTCAGACATCACTAACCTGATCAATCACTGTTTTTGGTAGAAATGATATTTCTACATGGCAAATAATTTAATAGCAGGTGTAGTAGAGTAATAGAAATCCAACAGATCCAACAGTCATGACATGCATGCTGCTGATTCTGTGTAATTGAATCACTAATTGAAAGGGGCATGTTCAAAATAATAGCAGTGTGGAGTTCTATTAGTGAGGTCATTCATTCTTTGAAAAACAGGTGGCAATTATTGCCCTTATTTAAGGAAGGAAGGCAGCAAATGTTGTACATGCTGGTTACAGTGCATTTCTCTCTGAAATTCTGAGGAAAATGGGTTGTTGCAGACATTGTTCAGAAGAACAGCGTACCTTGATTAAAAAGTTGATTGGAGAGGGGAAAACAAAAGTGCAGAAAATGATAGGCTGCTCAGCTAAAATGATCGCAAATGCTTTAAAAATGGCAACCAAAACCTGAAAGACGTGGAAGAAAGCGAAAAACTACCATTCGAATGAATAGAATAGCCAAAATGGCAAGGACTCAGCCAACAATCAGCTCCAGGAAGATCAAAGAAGGTCTAAAGTTACCTGTGAGTACTGTTACAATTAGAAGACGCCTATGTGAAGCCAAGCTATCTGCAAGAAGCCCCCGCAAAGTCCCACTGATGAAATAAAGACGTGTGCTGAAGAGGTTACAATTTGCCAAAGAGCTCAGTGACTGGCCTAAAGAGAAATGGCACAACATTTTGTGGACTGATGAAAGTAAGATTGTTCTTTTTGGGTCTATTGGCCGGAGACAGTTTGTCAGACGACCCCCAAACACTGAATTCAAGCCACAGTACACTGTGAAGACAGTGAAGCATGGTTGCGCAAGCATCATGATATGGGGATGTTTCTCATACTACGGTGTTGGGCCTATTTATCGCATACCAGGGATCATGGACTGGTTTGAATATATCAGAATACTTGAAGAGTTCATGCTGAAGAGGAAATACCCTTGAAATGGGTTTTCCAACAAGACAACGACCCCAAACACCAGTAAACGTGCAACATTTTGGTTCCAGACCAACAAGATTGACGTTATGGAGTGGCCAGCCCAATCCCCGGATCTTAATCCAATAGAAAACTTGTGGGGTGACATCAAAAATGCAGTTTCTGAGACAAAACCAAGAAATAGAGAAGAACTGTGGAATGTAGTCCAATCATCCTGGGCTGGAATACCTGTTCACAGGTGCCAGAAGTTGGTTGACTCCATGCAACACAGATGTACAGCAGTTCTCAGAAACAGTGCTTATACAACTAAATATTCATTAAGTGATTCAAAGGAAAGCAAAATCTTCAAACATTTTTCACTTTATATAGTGAATGTTTGAGTTTGTAAAGAAGAATACAAACACTGCTATTTTTTTGAACAGTCGAATATTCACTTTTCTTCAATTTTATTTTTAGAGGAACACAAATTTGATACATTTTTCTTCATGTTTTGATTTGGAATAGAATGTGTAGTGTTCCCAATGCATTTGTGTGTATGGAAATAAAAGCTATTAGAAGGATTTTGAGCTTTATTCACTTTTTTCAACACACTGCTATTATTTTGAGCACAACTGTATGTTGCTTGTAGCTCAGAATTTGTCTTAAGACAGGAACGGTAGGGAGATCTTGTGGATGTACTGTGGTACTATTTTGTCTGTATATGTTGATTTTTCATATACGGGAAAAAAAAAAAAAACTTTAACTATTTTGAGTGCTGCCCATTTACTTATAGATTATTTCTGGGTCTTTTAGAAACCCAGTATATGGTTCCATCATCTGTATTCATGCAGTTAACACTTTATTCACTGATGTGATTTGGGTGTGCATAAGCTTACCTTTTGTTTTTCAATTGTTTGAGATGCCAACACCTCTGTCTGAGTGACATGGGTGCTTCCTATTGGCTGTCCAGAGGTTGTGTTATGATCCAGAAGAGAAGTCAAACAGTGATTAACTGGTGTTGTTCACACACTCTAAAGAGGTGCTGGCAGGGGAGCAAGACAGCTAACTTAGGTGAGTATATCTTTATTCACAAGGTAGAGGGGGGTGTATTTAGACTTATGTTTACTCAATTTTATCAAATTTACAAAATTATCTTTTAATGGATCCCCAACCTGAACAACTTACGACCCATCTCCCTGCTCCAGTTTACCTCTAAACCCTTAGAACGCTTAGTCTACAATCGTCTGAGCTCCTACCTCACTGACAACATGCTTGACCCCTTACAGTTTGGCTTTCGCTAACTACACCCCACCGAAAACTGCCCTACTAAAACGCACTAATTTACTAACTGCTAAAACCAATGGCCACTACTCCATACTACTAGATCTCTCTGCAGCTTTTTATTCTGTTGACCATCCTCTCTTCAAAAGCTCTACTCTTTGCCTTCGAGACTTTGCTCTCTCCTAGTTCTCCTCCTACCTATCACAGTGCACCTTCAGTGTTACCTATAACTGTTGTCTCCTCTCCACGTCCTCTCGCTGTAGGGGTCCCCCAAGGCTCTGTCCTCAGACTCCTCTTCTCCATCTCCTCCCTTGGTCACTTGATAAACTCCCATGGCTTCAAGCACCATCTATGCAAATGACAAATCTCTCTACTCACCTCACTCCTTCAGTCTCCTCTTGCATTACTGACATATCAGCATGGATGTCACACCACTTCCTCAAACTTTCTAAAATGGAGCTCATACTATTCCCTCCAGCCCGTGCCCCTCCCACGACTTCTCCATGAAGATCAATAATACAATCATCAGTCCCTCCCCCTCATGCCAGGGTACTTTGTGTAATCCTGGACTCAGATCTGTTCTCAACTCCAAACCCAATCACAGTCCAAATCTTGTAGACGTCACCTCTGTAACATGTCCAAAATACAAACCACTAAGCAAGTTATTCACTCCCTTGTTATCTCTCACCTTGACTATTGCACCTCCCTAATCGCAGGCTATCCCCTCTTCAGTCTATCATGGATCCTGCTGCCAGACTTATCCACCTTACAAACTACTCCATATCTGCAATCCCTCTCTGTCAATTGCCCAAACATTAACAAAGCCATTTACAACTATGCTGCAAATTACATCACCAATCTTGTCTCCAAATATCACTCAAACTGTCCTCTCCGCTCCTCCCAAGACCTCCTGCTCTCTTGCTCCCTTGTCTCCTCCTTTCATGCTAGTCTCCAGGACTTCTCCATCCTCTGGAACCCACTGCCCCAATTTTTACAACTATCACCAACTCTGTCCACTTTTAGGAGAACCCTGAAAATATTTCAGGGAAACCTATCCCACCCTTCAGCTAAAAACCAAATATTCTATTTTTCCCATCAGTTCATCCCCCACAGTTATTACCTTTTGTTGCACCAGCCCTTCATTAGATTGTAAGCTTCCAGGAGCAGGGCCCTCCTAACCCTCCCTTCATTTTGTAAATCGCTGAGCAAACGGTTAGTGCTATATAAATCCTGTATAATAATAATCATCATGTGTGTCCAATCACCTAAAGCTTACATCTATGGTAAACTTTGCATAGGATTACTTTTTCTCATAAAAATCATGGCCACATCAGCTAGAATAGCTGCAAAAAGCAGGTGAACAATGATCTGAGCAATAGATATTGCTGTGACATTTAAGAGGCTCAGAGAAATTCTGAACAGAGACACTAGGACTCATTAGAAGGATCCAAATATAGTTTTTACAAACCTGTCTTTTTTCCTGTATTCACTAGCAATGTCAACAAGAGAATAAACATTATCTTTAAGATAGATCTGTAACCTGACCACCTTCCACAATAGCTTTACAGGGAAAAAAAAAAAAAATTCTGCCTGAAAAAAAAACAAAAAAAAAAAACAAACACACACCTAATTGGTCACTTTGCTCTGTAGCAGTCAGTATATGGGACCAATTGATTGGCTGAACAGTGTCTTGGTATCCTCCACCACTCTCCCTGAATACCAAGGAGAATGCCATGTAGAGAAAACATTTCAGTTCATATGCACATCTCTACAATCATTTACTAGAACATAACCAATAACCACTGGTTTAGAAAACAAATCACCCTGCAAAAAGTTTCCAAAATAGTTTGTACTTGTGCTGTAAAGGGTCATTAAATCCACATCATAAAAAACAATATATGCTGTATTACATGTGGTTTATACTCACAGTAACTATAGAATTTGTTTTATATATTTTGCAAAAATTACTAGTTGAGGCTGCTGTTCTTTATCTCCCCATTCAGTCCATGTCCCCAGTGCAGTTATGGATTTTGCAGAGCAGTTTTGGCAGCTCTGCACATGCTTTAAGTTTCTATGCTGAACATGTCCTCCCCATCACATCTGAGTAGCCCATGTGAGTAAAGGGTCACATGTGGGCGTATACACAGTAGTAAATGATAGCCTACTCCCTCCCTCCTCCATGCCCTCCAACCAGCTAAACAAAGGGGTGGCATATTATATCTTGATTGATGGAGGCTTTACCTCTCTGATATTCTGAGACACAGGCTGGGGGGGGGGGTGGCACAGCTTGCGACTGGCAGAAATCCATCCACACCATGTTATTGCCAAAAATAAATATTTGAATTCAAATATATATTTGTATGACAATTTAAAAAGCGTTTGAAATTTATTTTAACTGCAGCTTGGAAGACCAGCAGAGGACTAGAAGCTCCTCCTGCTTGTTTCTCTGCAGACAGGCTGTGACAGCTTTATATCAATTAGGGAAAAAAGGTACTTTTGTTTTAAAAAAAGAAGAAAAAAAAAAAAAAAAAAAAACCCAATTACAGTGCCATCTTCCACATACAGTAAGGGATTATGTAAATTAAACTGTATTTAGTATCATTTTAAGGCCACTTTTCGACCCCTTCTTGCACTTTCATAATATTACCAACTACCCCATGACCCCTCCCCATCTTATCACAATTGCAGATAATTCCTTTTTTCCCCTCCATACCCATTTTTCCATGAAACTGGCCACACTTCCTAGTTTCACACCTAGGTGAAAATTACATAACCAAGCCTCCAAGGATACTCATTTCAATCATCCCAGGTGGCTTCAGCTATCTACAAATGCATTATCATACAAATCATCAGGAGCCTGGCTGCAAAAATTCATGAGACACAGCTGGATGCACATTGTGTAGCATAAAAACATGGCTGTGCAGGACACAGAACGCAGCAGAAGACAAAACGCTAGATTTGCTGAGCACGAGTAGGTTTATTGAGATCATATACAAACAAGTAATAAGAGTGAGCGCACAAAAATAAAACCAAAAAACAGCTACTAGCATAGAAGGATAAACCCCTTCATCCTAAAATAGACCATAAAATATATATGCAGCGCTTAATAAAGTGACTATGTGCATGACACGCAAGTACAAAATTTGCACAAAATTGGTGGATTCCAACAATGTCAACAAGGTGACAAGTGCAAAAGTGAATGGATGAACATATTAAACTGATATAGGGATTATGAATATTTCATAGCCAAAATTTATCATAATACAGGTAAAAAAAAAAAAAGACAATAAAAATATTCCAAATGAAAGTTCAGTAAAATGGTGAATGGATGAGAACCAATATATATCGAATAACAAATTCCAATATTTTCAGTAACTTCAGGATTCGATGCAGTTGACTTCTAGTGGAAGGAATGAAGTGTGCTTGCACTTACCAGAAGCGCAAGTTAAATGTGCATATCAAATATCATATCCAAAAAGGGGGACCCTGGTGGTCCTCATGGATCTGGTCACAACCTGGCGAAGGGGGGCTCCAATGGCACACACACACACCGGACAGCACTCCAGACCTCGCAGCAAGCCAATCCAGCACACGGGGACACAGGGATAGCTCTTTTAGCTGCTCAAACCACTCTGTACCGGTCTGCACCAGAAGTACTACTCCACCTTAAATGGCTCATAAATGAAGCCACCAAACAAAAAGGTATACTAATAGTGTAGTACGTTTTATTAAAGCAGGATAACAGCCAATCCAGACAAGACAATCTATATGTGAGAGAAAAATCTCCAGCTGATACAAGTCTCTTTTGGAGATAACACTTACAGCCTGTGTGTAGTATCTCAAAATAGCCGCCGGTCCCACGTGCGGCCTCAGCGGCGTGACGTCAGTGCGGCAGGGCTCCTCCCTGACGCATTTCGTGTGAAGACAAGTTATCAAAAGGGATAGCCTTGTCACTGACATCTTGTAATATTTATAGCCCCGCTTGCATGCATGTCAGGGGCACCGTCATGTAAAAGCACTTCGTCGTGGGGGCCATCTTACAGAAGCCCAACAGGTCTGAATTAGCAATGCACAGACTGAGGGCTGAAGAACAAACATTGTGTATTTGATTTCTGAGATCCTTAATAAAAACATAATTGAATCTCAATGATCATTTACATAAGTGAACATTAAAAACAGAGGCGTAACAGTATACACATCAAGGGAAAAAGAATCGCGGATAGCGGCTGCCATTTTGTTGTGGGCCGTGACTACAGTTACACATTATAGGGCTAAATATCGTATGAAGGTGTTAAAGTAATACGTTTGGATTAAATATATCATGTAAAAAAAAATTCTATAATGATAAAAACTGTCACTGTTCAATTAAGAAAAAAATTAATAAAATGAATATCAAAAATGTAATAGAGTACAAAAAAGCTGAATCTAAAAAAAAAAAAAAAAAAAAAAAAAAAAAACTTTAGACAGAAAAATTAAAAAATGTATATCAAGGTTAGAAAAAGGACCAAGAATACACATATTAATGTGATAAGAAAATTCTATCACATTGTTAACGTATTAATAGAATTATAGCAACATTAGGAAAAAAAATATATATATATACGTTTTAGAGGGAACACCTAACGTAAAAAATATCTTGAATATATTAAAAAAATATGAAAACCGGTCTCTGGATTAGTAGCCAACCTATCGTATATAAAAATTGACACACACACAACAACCAAAATGATCAATCTAGAATTGTATGATAAATAACTAAAAGGAATAGTATATAAAAGAAAAGAATACACCTAAAATCAATTTAACTAGTATCTATAAAACAATTGACATTTCAACATCGTGTCCTAAAAAGGGGACAAAGATCTTAATGCATAAATCCATTTGGTTCCTAATTTTGAAGTCACCTGCACCGAATCCTAAAGTTACTGAAAATATTGGAATTAGTTATTTGATATATTTTACGACTCTGTCTGGAAGGAGATTTAAGCATAACTGCACGGGATCTGTCAAATATCTGGTCCAACTCTAAATTGGAGTCCCCGACCAAAATAACATCGTCCTCAAATTCTGGAGCCAAGGAACGGAGTAGGGACTAAAATTAACTCTACCTGATTGGGAGAAACTTTAGTAACTTTTTCAAATGTCCTTTCACCAAAAGATAGCATCCCTCCCGATCCCTGATAATTTTAGATTCAGTAAAAGATAAACATCGGGATAAACAACACCCCCACTTGTTCGTAGCATTAGCAAAGTAGCAGAGAGGATCATCTTTGTGGACATATTGTGGGGTAAAAAGGGGTGAAATGCACCTCTCGAAGGGCTACTATATCCATGCCTAAAGAGCGGTAAGAATTAAAGCCTTTAATACATTTGGAGGGAGAGCTGAATCCCTGGACATTGAGAAAGCAGTCGAATAATACCCCTATCAATCCGTTGGAGACATTGTTAATAAAAGGCGGACTATATTCAGTTAAACTCCCCTGCCCCCAGAGCATGAGAAACGAGGATTGACCAATAAAAATTATAGCTAACCCTCAGAGAAAAAAAAAAAAATACAGAAAACACAGGAAAAGAAGAGACGTAAGACACGTAGAATACTCAAAACCTTGTGCCGAAAAAAGTCTGGCATTACACATTATAGTACAACCAAAGAAAAAATTAACCAGTAATTCCATGACCGTAGCCCTGCAAGGAAGGGGTCTACCCAGAGAACAATCTCAGTGGAGAGTCTTCCAATCTGAGAGGGCCCATAGACACCTCCCGTCACAAAAAAAAAAAATCCGAATAATATAAACATCAATGAAAACCAAAAACCCCGCAAGAGCAAATATCAGCAGGAATAAAAGAACCACAATAGAATAAGCACTCATTTATAAAATATGGTTTCAAAAACACATGTGGAAACAAACCAAAAAAAATTTGTAAAGATTGTAATATATTAAAGCTTTTCTGTGTGTGTGTGTTTCATGTTGAAATGCTTTTTTTTTCTAACAAAATATATTTTTTAAAAATATATCTTTTTTTTTAAAATTTATTCAGACATTTTGACCTAAATTTATTGCTAAATTGAGTGAGTTGGATATTTTTTTATGACCGAAAGTAGAAAATGTTTAAAATTTTATATATATATATATATATATATATATATATATATATATATATAAATTTTATTTTTATTTTTTTTGTGTCACAAATAAAAAAAAAAAAAAAAAAAAAAAAAAAAAAAAACTTAGTGGTGATCTAATACCACTACAGTGAGCTCTATTTGTGTGGGGGAAAAAAAAAAAAAAAAAGGACATACATTTTGTTTGGGTACAGCGTTACATGACCAGGCAACTACCAGTTGAAATAGCACAGTGCCGAATAGAAAAAAAATGACCTGGTCAGGAAGGGGGGAAAACTTTTCAGCTGTTGCAAATTATCATCCTGTTTCCTTGATCAATTGCGATCTTAAGATTCTCACAAAAAGTTTGGCTTTACACCTTATATGTTTTTGGCCCATTACATTCATGATGATCAATCTGGGTTCATTAGAGGCCGTCAAACGCTTGATCAAATTCATCGAACCTTGGCACTACTGTCTGCTGTACAATCCAACTGGGACAATTCCTTGCCGAGGGAAATGCTGTTGCTGTCTCTAGATCTCCATAAAGCGTTCAATAGTCTAACCTGAGACTATTTGTTTCACACTTTGGGTGCATATGGCTTTGGTTCCTCCTTTTTGACTCTTCTGCAGGCCTTATAATGTAATCCTTCAGCTCAGGTCTCTATTCGTGGGTACAACTCTCTGCCTATTGGGAGAGGTACTAGACAGGGTTGTCCCCTCTCCCCTTTACTTTTTGCATTAGCAATAGAACCTCTTGCTATCCGTTCTGACCCCCTATCTCAAGTATCCACTGCAGCCAACTGGATCATAAATGTGCCCTATTTGCCGATGATGTCCTCCTCATGTATGTGTTTGATCCTCGAATGTCCTTACCCAATCTACTGAATTCATTGATTCTCTATAGCTTCGAATCTTACCCTGAATTCCTCAAATGACTGAGTTAAATATCTTGGTACCCCCTTCAGAGGTTCAGTATCTTCGAGACAACTTTGACTTTCAATGGGCTCCTAGCTCTCATCCCTATCTGGGGATTCATTGCACGAGATCTTTGTCAACGTTATATCATGCTAACTATCCCCCTCTTTTCACACAACTTAAGACTGATTTGCTTAATTGGGCAGACCTTCTCTTTATCCTGGTTAGGTAGAATCAATTCTATCAAGATGACATTTCTACCAAGATTGCTTCATTATTTTCAGACTTTACCAATTGCAGTCCCCAGAGAGGAACTCTTACGCTTACAATCTGACATTTCTCGATTTGAGTGGGGAAATAAAAGTCCTCAGGTCAATAATGAGACTTTATATTTCCAGAAAAAGCATGGTGGTTTGGGACTTCCTAATATTATGGCTTATTTTCATGCAGCCCAGATAATGCAGTTCTCTTATACTACAGCCAAGGGATATGTACCTCAGTGGGTTAGTTTTGAGGCCGTATCTTGTCATCCTTATGCGGCTTCCCAATCAACTGCGCGCTTATGTCTTATCGCTTGCAAGCCTAAGTTACTAACTGAACCACGAACACTCACCTTTCAAAGTCTCTTGTAGGGCTTCTGGGGTGGTGAAGGATCATCTGTTATTTATGCTTCCCTTATTGATCCAACCGTTAAACTGTCTTATATGATACAATGAAAAACAGCAGAGGGGCTAAACGCTAATGCTGGCAGTGAACGGGGATAATCCTGCCAACACTGCCTGTTTGGGGACACTATACTTAGGGGGCACTAGTATAATTTGGTTTATGATTAATATATTGATCCGTACAAACACTATACTATGTAATTGCAGTGATCTATAGTGTGAATGCAGTAGAGTGCAGACAATCTAACGTGGCTAGGGGCAGTAATAAAATGATCAGTGAAAAGTGCTTTATACGGGCGATCAAAGGGTTAAGTGTGCGCGTGCATGCGTGCTTTTACTCCGTGTGATGCACTCCCCTCTCTCCCAAGACAGATAGGGGGCAGCAGGGGTGTGCACATATATGCATTCACACCGGGAAATAGAAATCAATGTAAGGGTATGTGGCTCTGCCCAGAGCCGCCGCATGCCCACAAATTGCAGGCAAGCGGAAACTAGTTAGGGGAACCTTTTATTTTATTATCTTGAAAACCTTTCAATTGGATTAGTTCAATGTTAACCATAGTAAACACACTACTCTGGGGAAAGGGGTGAGCAGAGATTTTTTTTTTTTTTTTTTTTTTACACTTTGCTTTGCAGGAACAATAAAGATTATTGCTCCTACAATGCAATGCTTGCTTTGAACGGTCATCAATGGGTTAAGTAAAAATTAAAGTTCAAAATACTAGTGCTCTGTGATTGCCTACAGCCAATCACAAGGTACAGAGTGTTGTGGTTGGCCTATGTACCATGTTAGAGCTGTGGGCAAATCACAGCTCAGCAGCAAGAGAAGCAGAGCTGTTATGAATTAGATGGATGCATAACAGCTTTGCTAACACTGCGATCATAGCGGTCACATGAACACCGGGTCACGATAACAGGAATCCACATTCCGCTGCAGCGCCCCCATGTTAGTACAGCCAGAGTGACGTACCAGTAGGTTGCTCTGCCTGTAGCTGCCGCCCGTTCACAGTACAAGTACTGTGGGCAGTCAGCAAGTGGTTGATGTACAATATGGCTTGTGTAGCAATTGAGATAGAGATTAATGTATATATAGCGTGTGCGATTAATATCTCTCTATTACTACCCCCCCTCCCTATTTTCGTCTATATTTTTGCCACAACAGTGGAGTGACCCTCATAGCTTTGTCACCATTAACCCTGCCTTCCCTGTGGTGAGATAAATTTGGCAGTTGCAGCAAAGTCAGGAATTCTGGGTATAAAAAGATTTTATTTAAAAAAAAAAAAAAAAAAAAAAAAAAAAAAAAAAAAAAAAAAAAGGTACACAATTTCTGTAAGGACTACCAGCACAAACCACAAAATACATAAATGTATAACTACTGCGAAAACTGGACAGTGTGCAAACCCTAGCATTTAACAAAGTGAAATGACAGCCTGGCAGGAAAATGGTCACATTCAATTTCCATCACTTACTTGAGTTGTCAGCATAGATGGCATCTTTCCCGAACATATACAGCTCACCATCCTTGGTAATGACCGAGCTGCTCCCATTATTGCACGCAGTGCTCAAAACAAATTTACCTTCCATTTTGATCATTTTCTTAGGTTTGTATGGTTTGGACTGTCTTCTGCTCTTTGCTGAAAAGTTCAACCAAGGATGTATTCGTAATTAGAGACAGATTAACAACTATATATACACACACACAATGTTTCAATAATTATTAATGGTGATTCAATTAGTTATCAGGCAGGCACGCAGACAACCACACACCAAATTCAAAGCTCTTTGAAAGGTAAGAATATATGGTATAAAAAAGGAACATCAAATTACATTTTACATTACAAATGTACATTACATAATTTACAATTTCCCAGAACACATTTTGTCGAGCAATTTATGGGCACAAAACATTAGCTGGATTTCTATAAGTTTAGGGTACGATTCAATTAGAAAGAAACATTCATACCATGCAAACATAATGTTTCTAAATGTAGATAAAGTAGGATTTTGAAAATAGGCAAAGATTAGTAATGTGTGTATGTACATTTGATTTGGTATTAACTTCTGGCGGCCCTCTGTACAGCAGGGCTCAAACTGGGAGAGTCAGAAGCAGCATTACGAACCCATCAATTGTGCTGCAGTACTCATTTACTAAAGGAACATGCTGACAGGACAAGAGAACAGAGGGACAGAGATGAGCTCATCCGTTTACTTCTCCTTTGCTGTCTAATTACAAGCGGATAGCAGGCAAAAGACCTAGTTGCATTACTGCAATAGAGAAAAGCTAGGACACAAGTCTGGTTCCTGAATGATTGCTGGTCTCTTTCCTTACATGCACACACACGCGAGCTTTTAGCCCAGTGGATTTCATCTAGTGGCATCCATACAGTTGTTTTGAAGGTGGTTTCTCAGTTCCCAGTGTGATGAGCTTGGTGTCATTCCAGGAGTATTGAGCGCATTTGTGTATCATTTTAGCTTTGCTTAACCACTTGCCTACCAGGCACTTATACCCCCTTCCTTACCAGGCCAATTTTCAGCTTTCAGCGCTGCCGCACTTTGATTGACAATTGCGCGGTCATGCAACATTGTACCTATATGAAATTTTGATCATTTTTTTCTCACAAATAGAGCTTTCTTTTGGTGGTATTTAATCGTCACTGGGCGCTTTACTTTTTGCGCTATAAATAAAAAAAGTGCAAAAAATTTGAAAAAAAAAAAGTTTGTTTCTTTTATAAAATTTTTCAAACAGGTATTTTTTCTCCTTCACTGATGTGCGTTGATGAGGCAGCACTGATGGGCACTGATAGGCGGCACTGATGGGCACTGATAGGCGGCACTAAAGGGCACTGATAGGCGGCACTAATGAGGTGGCACGGATAGGCGGCACTGATAGACAGCACTGATTAGGGGTCACGGATAGGCGGCACTAATATGCAGCACTGATAGGTGACACTGATGGGTACTGATAGACGGCACTGACTGGCACAACCCCTGGGCACTGACTGGTGGCACTGACTGGCAGCACTGCTGGGCTGCACTGGTGGGTGGCACTGGTGGGCAGCACAGGTGGGTGGGCACAGGTGGGTGGCACTGCTGGGCACAGGTGGGTGCACTGCTGGGCACGGGTGGGCGGAGCTAGTGGGCGCACTGCTGGGCGGAACTTGCAGGTGGCACTGCTGGGCACCGATCATCAGGGCACTGATCATCAGTGCCCTGATGATCGGTGCCGATCCCCGCTCTGACAACTGCCGGTTCTCGGCAGTACTTTCCTCACAATCTGACAGCGTGAGGAAAGTGCAGCCGAGAACCGGCACTTGCATTTCCTTCTGATCAGCGTGTCATTGGACACCGCTGATCAGGTGGTAAAAGGCCCCCTGGGGCGCGCAGGAGAGCGCGTTCTGGGAGGACGTCATATGACGTCCACTCAGAACTGGCCGGCCGCAGTGAAGCCGTCATTCGGCTATCTGCGGTCGGCAGCTGGTTAATAAAAGAGGTTTATTGCAATACTAGGGCATGCGCTTCCCTGGTCTGCTTTTTGTTTAGAGTGTGCACAGTCCATGTTTTGGCAAGACCCTGATACAGTGATGGCTGCAACACCGATTCAGCGCTTTTTTGGCTCGTCATACCTGAGTAAGAGTGTGGGATTAATGGTGATCTGGTTAATTAAAAACAAAAATGCAATTTGTGATTAAAACACTGGGTAAATATAAAAACAGGAACAGAAGAAAACAGCTGGCTTGCGCCGAGGATGGCTGCCGTCTTTTTGTGCTAAAAAGATTCCAGGCAGATTGCCTGAGAGACTCTTAGAAAAGGACTTGCTGTACACTAATGCATTCACGTACCCTGTTTAAAGTAGTTGTATACTAATATTGCCATTATAATCTTTCACTTTATATATTTTTTTTTTATCCTTTTCACCGACACTCTACTTTACTCCGGTGTGCCTGAGTTACTTGTTCTTTAAACAAATAGGAATGGGTCCCATGGAAAATTATGACCCCGATTGTTTAAAATTTTCATTTTGCTATTCTATGAAGTAAAAATTCAGAACTTGTTCCATTTCATTGTAACCCGTGACTGGTTACCAAATCACTTAAGTGGCCTGTGCTCTTCAAAAGGTTGAGCACCGCTTATGTAGAAACTAGATTTCAGGTTTGAAAATGAAAAAGATAAAAAGGGAATCACACTTCTAGAGAAAAAAAGGACTTGTTATGCCTAAGGAACTAAATACAACATGTAAAAAGTTTACTCAAAGATCACAACTACTTAAAAGCCATTCCAGTACTGCATAACGTAGCAGCTTAAATTAAACTCTGATATTGCATGACTTTTTTTTTTTTTTTTTTTTTTTAGGGATTATATAGCATCGTAAAATAAATATTTTGCTAAACTCCCACAAATCTGATCTGCTAATAACATTATGTAAAGAGCGCATATTTTGTTGCGGCACAGTATATCCAAAGGTTTGAATTTTAGAGTGGGGATGGGCGGAGATGCAAACTATAGCACAGGAAGTCAGCTATAATAAAATATCCCATACTTTTACAGAAAAAATTATTTATTCCAATAAAGACACTCTTGGAAACCAACCAAGTGAGATACTTACTTGATTCACCATCTTCTCCTTTACTTGCAGTCCCAGTGAAAAATACACTTCCATCATCAGCAGTGAGTAAGGCATGAGAACCATCATGACCAACAGAGAACTGGACAATCTTTGGAGATTTTGTTATTGGTAATTCTACCCACTTCCCAGAAGATGGGCCACCTTGCTTGATGCCTAGGCTCTGATATTTACCAGTGTAATAAACCTGGGTAGATATTCAATAAAAAAAAAAAAAGAAAAAGAAAAAAGGATTCATATAGTTGAAAGGTTGTTACAAATGCTACATAAACATTCTTTTAACAGTAATTTTTTGGACAACTTTGTTATATTAGATAGAAACTGAACAAAAAGGGACAGCGAGCATGCAGGGATCCGATTAGATCAGCTGCAAATGCACTAAAAAGGAACCCTAGACCTTATATATAATACAAACAAAAACCAGTGCAGCGCTAAAAAAAAAAAAATGATACAGTGTAGGACTAAAAAATACAAATACATAATTAATAATTATGATAATAAATCAATAATAGATACAAGTGATAGCAAATATATCTCTTAGATTGTAAGCTCCAAGGAGCAGGGCCCTCCTAACCCTCTTGTATTGAACTGTATTGTTGCGGTATTGTCTCCCGTTATATTGTAAAGCGCTGAGCAAACTGTTGGCGCTATATAAATCCTGTATAATAATAATAATAATGTGGATGAAATGCTATGATTAGCGCAATAAAATAAGTGCAGCTGTGAAAGTCTGAAAGCAAAAAAGTGTTCATAAGGTGGTGAAGGTCTGACAAGACACCGGTCAAAATACAGGTGGTGTCGGATTATTCCATGTGACTTTTATCCGTGCAGGAGATTGATAAAAATGCACACTCACCAGATACCCATAATTAAAGCGCAAGGTGTTGAACAGTATATTAACCAAGAATCTGCAGGAAGCCCCCTTTAGATGGACCAGAGATAGCATGGGAAGAGACTCCCTCCTCTGGATAGGAGACTGCTCTGCAACTGTAATTCCACTGTGGTCCTGGGAATCGTTAGCTATAGCAGGTGGTCAGATGTATTTGGTGAGTTGTGTTGGTGGTGAAGGATCACTGGAGCACAGCACCAAAACTACACTATTTGTTTGAGGAATTTGCACAGAAACACCTCCTTGCTGCAGTGCTGTTCCCGATTCCTTTCACCTGTGTGGTTTCCTTTCACATGAGTGGTAGGTGAGCACAGACAAACCACATCTGGTGAGTGCACATTTTTATAATTCTACCGCATGGATAAAAGTCACATGGAATAATTTGACACCACCTGTGCAATAGGACCCATTTGCAACACTGTATTCTGACTGGTGTATGTCAGACCTTCACCACCTTATGAACACTTTTTGCTTTAGGACTTTCACAACTGCACTTATTTTATTGCGCTAATCATAGCGCTTCATCCACATATGTTTGCTATTACTTATATCCATTATTGATTTATTATCATCGCTAATAATTATGTATTTTTTAGTCCTACACTATCCTTTTTTAGTGCTGTACTGTTTTTGCTTTGTTATATTAGTTAAAATGATTTCAAACGCTGAAGGTTGTTTACCTTCATGTATGGAATGCATGAAGGCAAAAAACCTGTGTGCTGCTCCTCCACAGCCCCTCATACTTGCCTGAACCCCATCTCGATCCAGATATGTGCACGGCAGCCTCTGCTGTCCCGGGTCTCTCTCTCCCCTCACTGACCGAGACACAGCAGTGGGAGCCAATGAGGAGTGAGCGGGAGCAGGCTGCACCTCTATCTTATGGAGGCATAGAGTGGTGATCAAGAGGGAGCATACACCAGTGCCCTCATAGCAAGCAGCTTGTTACTGGAGGCACTGATCAAGGGGGAGGAGCCAGGAAAGCTGGCAGGGGACCCAAGAAGACGGGGATCTGGGGATGCTCTGTGCAAAACCATTACACATAACAGGTAATTATGACAAGTTTTTTTTTTTTTTTTAAAACAAATGTAACAAAATGAGATGAACATACATGGGTGCATAAAGACTAGATTCAGTCACTGCTCTAGCTAATAGTTACCAATATTCAGCTAGACCAACTAAATTATCTCCAGGTGGAGGTTCTCTGCCATTATGTGATGTTCCCCATAGCCAGCACTGCTTTTGATTGAATCTGTCAAAAATCAGTTACTGAATAAGGACCACCTATAACATAGTAACCACTTTCCCAGGCATTATTAGAGGATAGGGATGAGCTCAGCCATGTTTAGACATGAATGAGCTACCCTGGAAGGAATCGGTCAAAACCAAACAGCCATAAGCAGTAGAGGCATCTACACATACAAAACGTCTAGTATATGTGAGGCTGTGGAGAAAGGAGTGCCTCTACCACCGTGGACTTGCTGTTGGCTTTAACAGGTTCCTGGCTGGACAGTTCAGGCAGGTTCGGACTTGCATCTGAACCCACCCGAGTTCATTCCTAACCATTGACAAGTATTCTGACACTTGCCTACACCAAGCTTTCAGTTTAAAAGAAACATGTACCCAGTGGTATATGAAAGTTCCCGCTGCTGATGATTTTTCTTTAAATGCTAGCTGGTCTGGCCGCTATACTAATACTCTTCTATACCTGGAGTCACTGAGCCAAAAATGTTGCAGACAGTCAGAAGTACTGATCTGTACACTTGTTCTGTCATGGACTCAAAAAAGTGTCAAAATCACTAGATCAGCATGACAGAAGATCTAAAGACATTCAAAAGGAACCTAAGCATTTTGTCAACACAAGCTCCCTATAATAGAAAAGGTTTATGTAAAAAGAAGTATAGTTTTATGTACCTTTCCACTAAATGTTTTCATCAATGCAAACTCCCTTCCTGCTCCCAGAACAGCCAATTCCTCATCAAATCCGGTGCCTGTAAGAAATTAACGTAGAAAGTAACACTGGGTAGACAGACATATTTGCTTGGAAATTGTGGAATTTTGCTGGTTGTGTATTTGTTCTAAGATGTTCATTGACAAAATGGCTTAATCTTGACAGTTTAACACTAAACTGTACAAAACACTCAGGTGTATAATATCTCAAAGATAAATGGAAGCACACATGAAACGCAGTAACTATACTATACCAAGTATTTCATAGTATGCAGCTGCACACAAAAGTACAGAGAAGGCTCTTCACTTACAGGAAAGGCATACGCACAAAAAAAAAAAAAAAAAAATATATATATATATATATATATATATATATATATATATATATATATATATATATATATATATAAATATTACATTAAAAAAAAAAACACAAAGAAAAAACACAAAAAAACCTCATTACATTTTTAGGTGCTTTTTTCCTTGATGCATTAAGGCATGCATATAATTGCAGATGTCTGAATGGATGTTGCACCTGTATCACACAGGTGTGTTAAGGTAATTTCTGCTGGGAAATATGTAGTCTATATAAAACAAAAAAAAAAAAAACACCCTAACTCACATTTTGTAGGAGCTTATGTTCTGAAACCATGGATACAGCAACCCACACACTATTGCTGCATACAAAAGTTAAGAGCAAATCAATTCAGTAATTCCTTACTTATGATGTGCAAATCTTTCTCCGAATCAAACAGCGAAATGCCACAGGCATGCAAACATTTCCGAGCCAGTTTAAGTTGTAACTCTTGCTGTAATACAGGCTCTGTGCTAGTAGCGAATATTCGAACAACAAATCCATCCTGCAGAAGAACATGTTAAAATAAGCAAAACAAACCCTTCAGCACAACATATACAAACATCCAATACGTTCTGTTTGAAAAAGAATTGTCTATTATGACTCATAGTAGAACATAAGGTTTCCAAATGACAATCATCAAAAATGAGGATGTTTACATTGTTCAGACCCTGTCAGAAAAGAACATGAGAGATACATATGCAGTTTTTTTTTTTTTTGAAAGTGCCAGAGCTTGGAGGCGGCATCCGTATCACTTATCTGGGAGAAGTACAGGCATTTAAAAGGTGTCATGACACCTGATTTACGCATGCTAGTTATCATCCAGGAAAGAATGGTGGCGGGCTGGGTTTAGGGAAGCAGAGCCAGACTAATTTAAAAAAAAAAAAATTGTGAACACCCCCTCAAAAAATAAAATTTGCTTTTTAAAAGTGTGTGTATACAATAAGTATCAAACTGCCCACAAGCCCACTGAATAATTCATACAGTATATCTGAAAAGCAAGCTTTTACGAGAAAGTGGGTCCTTGGTAAGCTAAAAGTCCCAAAAAATAATTTGCTTTAAAGTATTGTCTGTTTAATAAAAAACAGTTATAAAAGTATGTGAATGCAGGTGGTTTTTAAAAATGATTGATAAACTGGCTGCTTTTGCATGACCTAACACCCGTGTTTGGGCCCATTCACACCATGCACGCTGCAGTAACATGCAACACGTCTGTTGGTGCAATTCAGGGCCATTCATTCTAAATGTTACCCCACCTCAGTGAACTTGCATTGAGATGTCCTGCCAAAAAAGCTGCATAAATGCCTTTAAGTCCATTGTGGTGTGCTCATTTAAATGTGCTGCCCTGACGCAACACACATCAATGTGCCTACAGAGGATTGGTGTGATGTGAATGGGCCCTAATTTTTCAATGCTTTTCTGATCTGTCCATTCAAAGCTTACCAATTATTGTGCAGCATAAAATTTGGTATAATCAGGTATAATTTAAAACAAACTGTTTACAGGTAGGAAATCTGGTCAGATTTTTTTTTTTTTTTTTTTAAATCAAATCCATCAAAGCAAAATCAAGCTCAGGAAGAGACGCATTTATCCAGAGGAAAAATATTAAAAACAATGGCTCTCACCTCTTTAGAAGCAGCGATTTGGTTGATAAACTCCCCATCAGTGAAGAGTATGTTCTGGCCATCAGCATTACAATCTAGATTGTGAAGAAAATACTGACAAGTAAAACATTACCTTACCAGTTTAGGTTAATTTAAAATTAAAAAAACAAAAAAAAACCAAAACATTTAAATTCATGGCTATGAAATCCTGTGCATGCAACAACTTTGCATCTAAACTGATCTGAAATCAATTAAGGCTTTGTTCAAAGGGGTATACCTATCCCCCCCTTCTGTGCGAAGGGTCCTCTTCACCTGCCTGGGATGTACAATTGTTCCTGTGCAGGTGCATGCAGACAGTCTGTTGAAAGCCAGGCAACCAATTGCATGTACCTACATGGGCATTCCAGAGTGCACACCCATGAGACCATTTCAATCCGTATCGTGGACCCGCACAGATAAACACTCTAATGCCCATGAAGATCAGCCGGCTGCTTGTCATTGATTTTAAAACAGGCTTCTGGTATGCCCCTGCATGAACACTTGTGCACCCCAGGCAGCTGAGGATAGCCCCTCATACAGGTGTACATATCAATGTGCGTGAGTGAAGCCTTACAGCTCACTGTCATTTGCAAAAGGATTTATAAATAATCAGGAATAAAAAAAGTGACCAGTCTTACCTCAGCACTTACAAGTAAACATTATTTGCTGTAATTTTTGTATTCCACAGTTTCAATTGCTGCTGGAAAAAGCAGCTAAAGTAACAGTATTTCCTGTTCTTTAAAACACAACTGCAGTCAATTTTTTGCTTGTTTTGAACAGAGTAGTGAAGGTTAATATTTCCATCAGGCTTTTATTGTTGTCTGTAACCACACCAGGGATATTTCCCCTCCCCTGGTGTCAGACAAGAAATAAGGGGCACAGAAAGTTACAGACAGAAGTAGGTATAGTCTAACCTTTCCCCAAGTTATAGAAAAAAGTTTTTGCACTTTACTCTTCACACTATCATAAACAAGTAATTGCTGGAAAGTCAATCTGAGGACTGAGGCATAATTTCTGGCAAAAATTAAAAGAATTTAGTGGGTGACTCATGCTTATCAACAGGACAACTGTGCTAAATTGAAAATGCCACTGTATTTACCGTAAAGTCATATATATATATATAAAAAAAAAAAAAAAAAAAAAAAAAAAAAAAGAAGTACCCACCCTCTCCTCATGGTTTCACAGGCTGTGATTGACAGTAGCAAGAGGCAATGGCTCCTGCTTCTGCCAATGAGAAGGAAGAGTCTCCAGAGAGCCAACGCTCTCGTGCATATCACTAGATCGAGAGGGGGCTCGGGTGGGTAAGTATTGGGGGGGGGGGGGGGGGGGGGGGTTGGCTGCGCTGCTGCACACCAAGGTTTTTTTTCCCCATTCATGAATAGAATGCATGCAGGTAAAAACCTTGAGCCTTTACAACCACCTTTTAAGCTAATAATGCTACCACAACTCAATTTATACATCATAAACAAAAAAAAAAAAAATAAAAAAAATAAAAAAAAGTTTATAACACTCCTTAATACAGGGCTTGACAAGACAAGATTCGCTTTGAATCTAGACAAAAAGTTAGGAGCCAGTCTTCTAGCGTAGCGTGGATTGTCAGCGCCCGTGACAAGGCAAGTCATTTGCGCCCCCTAACCCCAATTTACTTACAGCACAGCAGCCAACCAATAACCATGACGTCATTATTTCAGGGTTAAAAGCTAGCCAGAAAGAATGACAAAAACTTGTTATAGGGGGAAAATCCTTATGTCGACTGCCTTCTCACCAATTTTCACAAAGGGTGGTCACAAAATATTGATTTGGATTTCTTCTGTACATTTATTTTTCCAGTTTAATTGATAAAAGTAAACAATTAACATTTCTATTTCTGAAAAGATTCTTAAAGCTGAGCTCCAACCAAAAAGGGGAAGTTCCGCTTTAAAGACTGGTCCCCCACTTCCCGTTAAGGATTGGCACCTTTGAGGAGTGGGTACCGAAATTGGCAGGCACCCGCACCCACTGCGATCGGAAGCAGAAGTTGTCCTCACCCCCACCCTCCTCGTAGTCTTCTAGGACAAATAACAGGTCCCAGAGGACAAAAAAAAACCATTCACAAAAAGCACAGTGCTACTCGCGCAGTGAGCACCCAGCTGTGAAGCCATAAGCTGTCACAGCCAGGTGCCCACGTGGAAAATGCTGGCACTGGGAACACAGGGTGCCCTGTGAAACAATGCGGGATCAAGTCAAGTGTCCGTTTAAAAGTCAGCAGCTATAGTTTTTGCTGCTGCTGGCTTTTATTTTTTTTTTTTTTTTAATGTTCACTGGATCTCCGCTTTAAATTTACATAATGTTTTCAAACCCGCCTAAAAATTTTGCACAGTGTTATACCTTCATACAACCGCCTACATCCATTCATGTAGATGGGCAGCTATATGCAGTGCTAGGAGCTACCAGACACCAAAATACACTAGTGAATTTACAGTCAGGTCCATAAATATTGGGACATTGACACAATTCTAACATTTTTGGCTCTATACACCACCACAATGGATTTGAAAGGAAACAAACAAGATGTGCTTTAACTGCAGACTGTCAGCTTTAATTTGAGGGTATTTACATCCAAATCAGGTGAACGGTGTAGGAATTACAACAGTTTGCATATGTGCCTCCCACTTGTTAAGGGACCAAAAGTAATGGGACAATTGGCTTCTCAGCTGTTCTATGGCCAGGTGTGTGTTATTCCCTCATTATCCCAATTACAATGAGCAGATAAAAGGTCCCGAGTTCATTTCAAGTGTGCTATTTGCATTTGGAATCTGTTGCTGTCAATTTTCAAGATGAGATCCAAAGAGCTGTCACTATCAGTGAAGCAAGCCATCATTAGGCTGAAAAAACAAAACAAATCTATCAGAGAGATAGCAAAAACATTAGGCGTGGCCAAAACAACCGTTTGGAACATTCTTAAAAAGAAGGAACGCACCAGTGAGCTCAGCGCACCAAATGACCCGGAAGACCACGGAAAACAACTGTGGTGGATGACCGAAGAATTCTTTCCTTGGTGAAGAAAACACCCTTCACAACAGTTGGTCAGATCAAGAACACTCTCCAGGAGGTAGGTGTATGTGTGTCAAAGTCAACAATCAAGAGAAGACTTCACCAGAGTGAATACAGAGGGTCCACCACAAGATGTAAACCATTGGTGAGCCTCAAAAACAGGAAGGCCAGATTAGAGTTTGCCAAACGACATCTAAAAAAGCCTTCACAGTTCTGGAACAACATCCTATGGACAGATGAGACCAAGATCAACTTGTACCAGAGTGATGGGAAGAGAAGAGTATGGAGAAGGAAAGGAACTGCTCATGATCCTAAGCATACCACCTCATCAGTGAAGCATGGTGGTGGTAGTGTCATGGCGTGGGCATGTATGACTGCCAATGGAACTGGTTCTCTTGTATTTATTGATGATGTGACTACTGACAAAAGCAGCAGGATGAATTCTGAAGTGTTTTGGGCAATATTATCTGCTCATATTCAGCCAAATGCTTCACAACTCATTGGACGCCGCTTCACAGTGTGGATGGACACTGACCAAAAGCATACTGCAAAAGCAACCAAAGAGTTTAAAGGAAAGAAGTGGAATGTTATGCAATGGCCAAGTCAATCACCTGACCTGAATCCGATTGAGCATGCATTTCACTTGCTGAAGACAAAACTGAAGGGAAAATGCCCCAAGAACAAGCAGGAACTGAAGACAGTTGCAGTGTCTGGTGATGTCTATGTGTTCCAGACTTCAGGCTGTAATTGACTGCAAAGGATTTGAAACCAAGTATTAAAAAGTGAAAGTTTGATTTATGATTATTATTCTGTCCCATTACTTTTGGTCCCTTAACAAGTGGGAGGCACATATGCAAACGGTGTAATTCCTACACCGCTCACCTGATTTGGATGTAAATACCCTCAAATTAAAGCTGACAGTCTGCAGTTAAAGCACATCTTGTTCGTTTCATTTCAAATCCATTGTGGCGGTGTATAGAGCCAAAAATGTTAGAATTGTGTCGATGTCCCAATATTTATGGACCTGACTGTACATTCTGAGGAATACCCCATGTGTATGAGCTCTTAACCACTTCAAGTCCGGACACTTTCACCCCCTTCCAGTCCAGGCCCATTTTCCGCTTTCAGCACTATCACACTTTGAATGACAATTGCGCGTTCATGCAACACTGTACCCATATGAATTTTTTTGCATTTTTTTTTGCGACAGATAAAACTATTTGAGGTATTTATTCACCACTGGGATTTTTATTTTTTGCTATATAAATGAAAGCCCAAACATTTTGAAAAAGTGTTTTATAAAATTTTGCAAATAAATAATCTTTCGTCATAAATCTTGGCCAAAATGTATTAATCTTTTAGTAAAAAAAAAAATATATATTTTATAACCAGAAATTTTAATTTTTCCAAAATTTAAAATTTTTATATTTATGTTTTTTATTTTTAACATTGTCACCCTAGCAGTAGTGTCACCATAGTGGCACTGTACTACTTGTGGGGGGGGGGGGTGATTTTTTTTACACTGATTGCTTTTACAGCCTTTATGGGTGTAAACAATTTCTCCTTCTCTCTGGCTGCATTCTTGCAGCCACTGAGAAATAATGAGCTGTGATTGGTCAAGGCTGTTGGGAAAAGCCTTGTACCATGTGACCTCTGATCATTCACAGATTTCACTAGTAGCAAGCAATGTCAGACGTTATTATACAGGATTTATATAGCGCCAACAGTTTGCTCAGCGCTTTACAATATAAAGGGCAACAATACAGTTCAATACAAGAGGGACAGGAGGGCCCTGCTCCTTGGAGCTTACAATCTAGGAGAAGTGACATCTTGCTTACTACTATTCATGTGATCACGGATTGGCCTATCAGTGATCATAAGATCAGGACCTCACACAGAGGTTCCGTACAGCCAGGGGTGTATTTACCACAAGGCAAACAAGCCATTTGCCAAGGGTGGCATTTTTCAGGGGGCAGCAGCATTTTTCAGGGGGGGCAGAACCGCATCCCCCCCCCAAAAAAAATGGATGGCAGCAGTGGCACATGCAGGAGGGGACGAGGTGGGATCTGAGAGAGGCTGTGGACTGCTTGATGGTGTATGCAGAGCCTGACTCTAGTTTCCAGGGATGTCCGGAGCTGTGAAGGTGAGTGTCTTATCTCTTGCCAGAGTGGAGGGGGGTTTTCCAGTGTATGGGGGGCGGTGGTAGTAGAAGGCTCTCTCGGATGGGGGCTGGGGGGGGGGGGGGGTCAATTTTTGTGTTGCCTAGGGCAGCACAAAACCTAAATACACCACTGCGTACAGTGATTGGTGTTCCGCTGGGTCCGGACACAGCGGGCACCGGATCGCGGTGCCACATGCTCCCAGGGAGCGCGCACAGGTGGGGAGGACGTTTATAAATGGCCACCCGCTCCTGCAATGCTCCCGTCCAGCCCATGTATATAAACGGCCGGACGGGAGCATTGCAGTGGTTAAAGCTTATTTAACCTCTTCACAACCGCCCACAATGTACTGTGGATGGGCGGCCTCAGTAGGCAAATCAGCGTATGGGTGTGTTGCTGCCTACTTGTGGATTTCGGGCATGAAGTGGTAATCAAAATACCACCAAAAGAAAGCTTTGTGTCAAAAAAAAAAATTATATAAATTTTGTTTGGGTACAGTGTTTCATGGCCATGCAAAAAAAGTTATAGTACCGCAAAAAATGGCCTGGTCATTAAAGGGTAAAATCTTCCGAAGCAGAAGTGGTTGAGTTCATTTTAACAGCAAAAAGGAATACTAAGAAAAAAAAAAAATTATTATTTTCACAAAGCAGCCAGACACATGGGAGTCTCCTTATGATTCATACATTTCTTTCAACTGGATCCCATAGAGAAATGTGTGAATCTGGAGTGAAAACCTTTATAAACCGATCCCTTATTTTCTCCGGTAGCAGATTCATACGGCGATTCGGTGCTATGAGAAACAATTCTCCTTTCATACACACTCTGGAGGAATAAAATATCCTCTGCACACACTACAGGAACAAGGAAGAGGAAAAAAAAAAAACACAAAAAAACACACTTCAAAATAATTTTCTGAAATGTGTAAGAAAATTTTTTTTAAAAAAGTGGTCAGAAAAGAAATATTTCATGTTATAGTTTTTACATTTTTTTTTACAATGTATCAAAAAATGATCCACTGAGAAAGATCACAAAGCAGCCTACCTGGTACGGTTACTGTTCCATCTTGTTCCAAAGTCTCTGGGTTAATCCTTATGGCTGTCACACTGTGATTGTTCACATCTCTGTAGAGCAAAAAACCCTAAAAAGGTAAAGCAAATGAAAGTCATTTTCAGTACTATTTACAAAAACACAAAGTTTTGAGCCATCATTAAAAATTCCCGATCAGCAGCATTTAGTGTGAAAAATAACTGGTTAACCCAAAAGTAAACATTGTTTAGGGAAAAAAAAAAAAAAAAAAAGGAAAAAGGACAGGTGGAGGGCAAAGGCCTAGTCAACAGCACAGTGTTTAGTCCCCTGCAGCCAATTCTACCCCCATTACGGACATACCACAGTCACCTCTGTGCGCTACACTCTGAAATGAAGAAGCAAAGCCCTGCCTCTGCAAAAGACAGTCTCCAGCAAGGTAAGCAACACTGAGCAGCACAGTATTGCCGTAGGAATGCATTACCTACTATAAGAGCTTGTGTAGATGGGCAAATGTCGCATACTTTTAGGTGAATGCAACTTCCATTTGAGATTAGTTTAAGATGCTTTGGAGTTCCTTCACAAGTTTTTAACCCCCTCCTAACCTTTCAGGCTGTGTTGCCTGTTCAATAATTTTGCACTTTTGTTGGCTTGTTTGAAAGAAAAACAAAAGCCTGTGTATGCAAGTCCTTACAGGGAAATATCTTAAAGGCCTCTTCAGCCAGCCATACATGGATCATCATTTGGCTGATTCAGCAGATACTGGCTGAGATACGATCTGTATATGGGCAGGCTGACTGGATTCACTTGGGTACAACCAGCCTAGTTTTTTTTTTTTCTCAGCTTTAGCCGCTAGCAGTAATCATTGTATTCTGCTGCCCAGGAAGGATCCTCAAGCCCCTCTCCCACAAGCAGAACCCGTGGTGGAAGGCTTGAAAATCAAATCATCTATGGGCTGCCTTAGTGTTGGACTGCCAGAATGTTTTAAAGTCTTTACATACCTGTTCACTATTATATTTAAAAATGCATCCATGTTTAGTGCTCGTACAAGGGTAACACTTTGATTTGGTTACACATTACTGCAGATTTAAAATGTAGAATTCCAGGCTAAACCCAACAAGTTCTAAGAATGTTCGCTCCCTGTGTCAGTCAGGGGAGAAGAGGAAGCAGTGGCAATGGATGGGTCATAAGAGCCTATAGGTGACATTACAGCTCCAAGTTTTACCACCTGTTCTTCAGTTTTCTCCTCTCCCTTGTGTGTATACACATCTTTCTTACACAGGTTAGTCCGCCCAGGCATTAGATGAATTTTTAAGACTAGTTTGGTTTAAACTGGAATTGTATTTTAAGTTCGCCAATATTACACATCAAAATAAGAATGAACCAATGGGTCACAAATGCGGTCAGTCATTCTACTGTGTTATGATAGGTGGAGAACTTGTAACAGCAAATAAATCAGAGAAGAGCTCAGCCAAGACTTTTTGGCTAGCAAAGTTACTATACATCATGGGGTACTTGCTATTAGGTAGGATTTTGCTTTGTTTTTTTACACTGGCAGTCAGTGCTCTCCTAATCAGCCAGGCCAGCTCAATCACTAACGTGAATAAACGATAAATAAGTGCAGTTCTATTAAAGCAGGTGTATATAAACACCTTGGTCACCCAGGTGATAGGAGTGCTCTGTGGGTATAGGAGAAAGACCCATGAGGCCTCTGTGTGAAAGTGGAAATGGTGTAAAAAAAAAAAAAAAAAAAAAAAGATACTACAGCAAGTGTATAGGACCTCTAACGGTTTGGGTACTGAGGTTTGAGCAACAACTGCACACAACGAAAAAACCCCAAGGTACCTGAGCATAACCCAACCAAGACTTTTTCTCGCTTCTGCTCTTGATGCGGGATGTGGAATTGTAAATGTGACCCTGGAAATAAAAAAAAAAAAAAAAACAATTCAGGTTTTAATCCCAATTCAAACAGTTGCTCCTAGGGTTGAACTGCAGTGCATATTCCCAGACCCCATCTCACATACTGCAATCAAATACATGTCCTAAAGTACCCAAGACCTCTTCATTCAAGATAGGTTTGAAACAGATTCAACAGAAGCAATCATGACCAAAAAAAAGATTTAGTATTCAGTAGATCAATACAGCAAACTGAAAATAAATGAGCAAATAGGGGTATGGTTTGGCAGCAAGATCCCATTGATCTTTCTGTTCTACTACAAGATATATAGATGACATGACATCTACCAAAAGGCAGCAAACCTATAAAAGTTAGGTCACAGGGTGATCACTGCAGGTCCTCCCTTAAATTACAACAAAAAAGGCTTGAAAATAAAGCTTACAATGCAGATGCCCTTACTGGGCAAGAAAAGCAACAAGGGAAGACAGATTATACTCACCCTCACTGTTCCACTGTATCCAGAACCAATTTTGTAAAGGCCATCTTTGCATAAAAGATAGAGGAAGAAGCCATCACTCTGAAGGAGGCACTGGTCGTCTTCATCGACAGGGATCTCTTTCAGAGACCATTTTTGCATCAAGGCAGCCTTTTTAATCCCACTTGTAAACCAGTCCTGGATCTGAATTTTACCCACCAGAACTGCTTGAACACTCCGCTGCAGAGAGTTCAAGATGATTGGCACCTGTCACATATGAAGACCAAAAGGTTACTGTTGGAATGCAAGAGAGCAGAACAAAAGTAAAATAAGGACACAAAAAAGGTTTAGTTTCTAAAGAAAACCCATAACTGAAAAAAGTAGTTCAGAAAACCTAAAAAAGCTATGATTGCCCTCATCAGGTTTGCATATTTAACACAAGAATTCCAAAATATATTGCATGCACGAGCTGTCCATACACGTTACACTACTGACAGGCGTGGTCCCCCCCAATCCAAAAAGATTTTATGATCCAAGGATCTTGTTCTCTTGCAGTCAACACTCTTTGCATTTAAATTGAACATCACATTATTTTAATGTGACTGCCTTCGCTTTTGGGGAAAAAAACAAAACAAAAAAAAAAACAAAATTACCTGAATTGTTTGGCATGCATGGCTGCCATTGTTGGTAAGAATAGCCGAGATGGCTTGAAGGGTTTTTCCCGTTTCTCCCCATGCTACCACCAGACTGAATAGGCAGGAACAGGAAAGTGCAGTTAGTGACTGTCCAGTGGTGTCGTTGGCTCCTGTACTACGAACAGTGATTTCCAGAATAAGCTGAAGAAGAGACTCTGAACAAAAAAAAAAAAAAAACCATTTCAAGTAAGGCATAAAACACAGCAAGTTATCTGCTGTGTACAGACCTTTTTCAGACTAAAATTTCAATGAAACAATGGTTAGACAAGATGGCGCACAGAACAAAAAGGTAGCAACCAGTAGTCATTTAAAAACCAGACCTGTACTAAAAAAAAAAAAAAAAAAAAATATGAAGACTTGCTGTCACAATATACAAGGGGATAATTGTGAACAAGTACACTTAGAAATATGATGTTCGCCTTTAATTTTTCATAAGAAGCTGTAATGCAATTCTGGCCTTTTACATTGCCTAGACAATGCTGTTCTTGTAGATATCTGCTGTGTAAACCCATTGAAGGCAGATCCTGCCCATTCCTGCCCTGGATAATTGCAATTCTCACCAGCTCTGAAGTGTCTTTCCTGATCACTGAAGTATCAGTTGTTGATGCAATTACTGTGCTGCTTATTGTTTTTCTAAGAGCCTGCTGAAGAAGGTGTTGTACCGGCAGTACGACCTGCACCTATATCTTGTGAAGCATATGGGGGCAAATCTGACATAAGGAGGCAAATACATACTCCTCTACAGATGGGTACTGCATTATGGAAACACAACATAAAACAAGTTGGCTCAAAGGAAAATATGAGCTGCAGGAGCCTAAAGTCAGCTGATCTGTTTTGGGGGAAAGATACCATAGTATAGGTCTGTACTGTATAGGTTTGCTTTAATGGACTGGACTGCATTAAAGTGGACTCTGGTTGCAACACAGAAATCCTCACTGATCTGCACAATTCCTCACTTTTTAAACCTGGTAATTTAAGCTCAAAATAATTACCATAATATAGAAAACTGTATCCCCAATATTTACTATTAAATATGGGACAACAGAAACTGATTTTTCTGCATTTCTGTAATAAACATTTACCACTAAAAGTTGAAAGATCCTCCAATGTAGCGCATTTGCAACACAGAGTACCTCAAACATAAAACATTACCACCCTGTGTTTTGTTTATTAGTATTAGCATTACGGTAATCCTGTGATAAATTATGCCCAGGTTCACATATATATGTGTGTGTGTGTGTGCACACATGGCAGGTATAGCAGCCCATTCATATGAATGGGTTGCTGTATCTACAAAAAAAGAAAAAAAACCCCACCAGGGAAAGAAGTCCTTTACCCTTTTTTTAAAAACATGCCGCAGGGAACTGCATGGTGCTGCAGCACCATGCGGTTTTGCGTGCTTTGGTGCAGATGTGTAAGGGTGTTAAATTAAGGTCACCCCTGTGTGGCAACTAAATTTTAGCATGTGTGTGGGTTGGGAATATGCACGTATTTCTGGCACGCATATACTGTATCAGCAGCTAGCCTAAACGCTTAGTCCACCTATTACAACAGGTCACACACGTAACATGATGCAAAATTGCCACTTACCATTTTAGACGCTCTTTTAGGATATCTCCAGTACTGAAAAATACTACTTTGTTCTCAGTTTATGAGAGAACTGGGGAGCTGTGTTTGCCATAGTTAACCATGTCTGTACTGTGCTGGCAGATCTGTATCAGTTGTAAACTAGATTTGTACACGGTTTCCTAATAAAGTGTTAAAGATTCAAAATCTGGCCTCCAGCAAGGTCTATTTTATGTAACTGGTTTTAAATGGATGCTGTGTAATAGGGAGTAGGGTTTTCTCAAATGAGTGCAAATTTGACTGCATGAGAAGATGTGCTGTAAATCTCTGCCAATGCGTGTGCACAGATGCCGCTGGGTTCTGGGATCTTTCAGTGTGTGCATCATCAGGATTCCCCGTTTGTGCGCGGATGTGCTGCAGGGAATAAATACCAGGCAGAGACCTGCACTTAATCTGTGAACACATGCTTTCTAGTGGTGTGTCTACTTATCTAAGTAACACATTGCTTCCTACTGAGCAAAAAAAAAACACCCCAAAAACTCTCCCCAAGGCATCTAGCCTTACCCAACACTTCTGGGGGTTCCGACTGGAGTCCCTCTGGCTGTTGACCCTGTAGTATATTGAGGAGGGCCTGTAAGCTCCTCAAACACAGTGATGGGTGGGAAAAGCGAGTCTCCTTTATCAACTCAAACACTTCACATAAACCAATTTCAATTATCTAAGGAGAAAGCAAAAAAGGAATTAAAAAAAAAAAAAAAAAACAAACATTAAAATATTTATATTAAGAATATGTAACATAATAAATAAGGGGACTTGCAAGTTCATGGAAGACACTGTACTGACTTTCCTGCTTTTATCATATTTGCTTTACAGGTCATTTATAGTCTCTTTTCACTGCAATCAGTCTAAACATAACATTGCAGAAAGTTTTCTTTTTTTTGTGAATAAAAAGTGGATCAAAGAGCTCAATGTAACTGACAAAAAGGTCTTTGTAGAATAAATGCAGACTAAATCAGAAGTTTTGTAGATGAGAGCAGGAAAGGAACAATCCCATACATCACATAGGTCTAAAAACAGGATAACAAGGAGAGTAGGGAATATGCAAAGTTAATAAGTTAGAATACTTTACATGCATAGAGACAGGACATCCATGGAATAAGCTCAATACTGGCCATGACCTTGAAGTTTCTAACGACTTTTAATGTACTGGTGTAAAGCATGCCACCACTGGACTCTAGAGCAGTGGAGACGTGTTCTCTGGAGTGATTAATCACACTCGTCTCTCGGGCAATCCGATAAGATATGTCTGGGTTTGGGAGCTGCCAGAACAGTACTTGCCTGACTGCACTGTGTCAAGTTTGGTGGAGGGGATTATTGTGAAGGGTTGTGTTTCAGGGGTTGGGCTTGGCCCCTTCGTTCCAGTGAAGGGAATTCTGAAGGCTTCAGCATACCAAAGACATTCTGGACAATTTCATGCTCCCAACTTTGTGGAACAGTTTGGGGATGGCCCCTTCCTGTTCCAACATGACTGCGCACCAGTGCGCAAAGCAAGCTCCATAAAGACATGGCTCAGCAAATTTGGGGTGGAGAAACTTAACTGGCCTGCACAGAGTTCTGACTTCTACCCGATAGAACACCTTTGGGATGAATTACAGTGGAGACTGCAAGCCAGGCCTTCTCGTCTGACATCAGTGCCTGACCTCACAAATGCGCTTCCGTAAGAATGGTCAAACATTCCCATAGACACATTCCTAAACCTTGTACACATACACACACCCCTGGGAAAATGTATGGAATCACCACTGCTGGAAAAATGTCCATTCAATTGTGTATAACAAAAAAAAAAAAAAAAATATATAGATATATACACATACATACATACATATATATATATATATATATATATATATATATATATATATACACACACACACACACACACACATACACACATATATATACACACACATACATACATATATACACATACATACATACATACATGTCAACTATTTTCATTTAACATCCCAACCTTCTGACATAAGAAAAACACAAACATAAATAGAAAAAGAAAGTCAGTTGCAAATGTTTTTTCAGGAGGAAAAACTAACTCAATTCTGAGTAAAATATTATGGAATCATGGAAAAAAAAAAAAAAAAAAAAAAAACACCCCACACAACACATCCAACACACTACAGTACACCACTTGAATCCTCTGAGGCACAGATTTAACAATGAACAAACTATATTCTTTATCAGTCCAGCTTCAGTTTTCTCCTATTGCAGTTACCAGATCAGCTTTGCAGGTTGGAGCCTTGTCATGTAACATTTTCTTTAATTTCCACCATATATATATTTTCAATTGGATGGAGGTCTGGATTATTTGCAGGCCATGCCATTGACATTATATGTCGAGGGAAAGTTTATGACTTTTGCCCTATGGCAAGATGCATTATCCTGAAAAATGTCATCACCAAACATCCTTTCAATTGATGAAATAAGAAAAGTGTCCAAAAATTCAATATAAAATGTGTGCATTTCTTGAAGAGTTAATGACTCCTCTCCCCCATACCTTTACTTGACATGCAACCCCATATCATCAATGATTGTGGACATGTGCATTTTTTTTTCAGGCAGTCATCTTTATAAATTTCATTGGAACGGTACCAAACAATCGTTCCAGTATCATCACCCTGCCCAATGCAGATTTGAGGTTCGTCACTGAATCTCACTTACATCCAGTCATCCATAGTCCATCATTGCTTTTTTAGTCCACTGTAACCTTGTTTTTTTCTGTTAAGGTGTTAATTATGGTTTTTGTTTGGCTTTTCTGTATGTAAATCTCATTTCCTTTAGGCCATGTCTTCCAGTTTGGTGACAGATATTGACTCCAGTTTCTACCCATTTGTTCCTCTTTTTGTTGTGAATTTTCTGTTTTCAAGGCATATTGCTTTAAGTTTTCTATCTTGACACTTTGAGGTCTTCCTTGGTCTACCAGTATGCTTCTCTTTTACAGCCTTCCCATTTGATTTGTACTTGGTCCAGATTTTAGACACAGCTGACTGGGAACAGCCAACATCTTTTGCAGCATTCCATGAGGATTTACCTTCTGAAAGTTTTATAATCCTCTTTGTTTCAACTGACATCTCACGTGTTGGAACCATGATTCATGTCAATCAGCTTGGTGTAACAGCTCACCAAGGTTTGCAAGCAGTCTTTAACTGCAGACTAATTAGCAGATGCAACCTGATGCAGATGTTTGTTTTAGAACTGCAAAGTACATGGTGATTCCATAATATTTTCCTCAGAATGGAGTTATTCCATTTTTTTCCTCTGCTTGATCTGCAAAAACAGTTGGAATTGACTTTTTGTTTTGTTTTGTTTTTTTTTGTTTTTTTTTTAAGTGTTTCTCAAAGCCATAAGGTTGGAATGTTAAATGAAAATAGTTTTGAGGCATATCTGTGATTAGTTTTTTTCCTGCTCAATTAAACAACTGAATGAACATTTTCTAAGAGTGGCGATTCCATATTTTTTGCCAGGGGTTGTACATCACATACCTTCTAAAAAATAAAACCATATGGTAGGGAGACTGTTAATTATGTTGGAAGTATTACCTTTGGAAGCTTAGTAGGTGGCTCTTTGGACTCCTCCTCTTCATCACTGTCAGACTCCCCACTCTGCACAGAGTTCTTTGAGGATAAAAGGAGGGAGGTTTCTTTCCTCTGCCATTCCAAGACACAGTGACGAACATTGCAATAAACATTGAATGCTGAAGGGTTACTGTGGAGCTTGAGGTCGGGTATAAAAAGAGCATTTTCCAGGTTATCAGCCTGAAAGAAAAAAAAAAAAAAATAGTCACATACATGCTATTACATGGGTTTTGGAACACTAAGGTAAAAAGAGACCCTATGTAAAAAAACAAAACACAAAGCAGATTTGAAGAAATCTCTCAGAAAAAGCAGTCGTACTTTAAAAAAAAAAAAATCAGAAGCCACAGAGTAAAGTTAGCATGTAGAGGTCACCAGCAGTGACATAGTATATTTACAGAACTACAAATTGCATTGCTCCCATGCCAATGTTTAAAGTGGACTTGTTAATGGGTTGCTATAAGCAATTTTTGAATAAAAATGTTGTATCGCAAAAAAGTTTCTTCTGCAAAACTACCCCACAAGATTACAAAAAGGTACACAAAATATCACATTAGGTCTAATGTTCCACACTATCAGGCTGTCGGGAGTGTCATTGAAAGTCTATCAGATCAGAATCTTATTAACCAATTCAATACCGGGCACATTTACCCCCTTCCTGCCCAGGCCAATTTTAAGGTTTCAGCGCTCTCACACTTTGAATGACAATTGCGCGGTCATACAAAAAAAACTGTACCCAAACTAAAATTTTATCATTTTCTTCACACAACTAGAGCTTTCTTTTGGTGGTATTTAATCACTGCTGGGGTTTTTATTTTTTGCTAAATTAACAAAAAAAAATGACCAAAAAATTGAAAAAAAAGAAAAAAAAAACCCCACACATTTTTCTGTTTCTGTTATAAAAGTTTGCAAATAAATAATTGTTCTTCATAAATTTAGGCCAAGATGTATCTACTATATGTCTTTGGTGTAAATTACCCAAATTAGTATTTATTTAGTCTGTAGGAAAGTTATAGAGTTCAAGAACTATGGTATATATCTGAAAAATGATCAATCCTGAAGTACTGACGGCCAATCTAATTTCTTGAGGTCCAAGAATGTCAGGACAGTACGGATATCCCCCAAATGACCCCTTTTTGCAAACTAGACAGTCCAACGTATTTCATAACAGGCATGGTGAGTTTTTTGAAGTTGTAATTTTGTCATAATTTTTCGGAAATAAAAAAGATTTTCACAATTTTTTTTTTTTTTTTTTTACATATGGTCACCAGGGCAGTACAGCGTCACATATAACTGGCATGGCGGTGATCAGGGACACTGACTGGAGACAGTAAGAAAGAAAAAAAAAAAAAAAAGATTTTTTTTCTCTAAGATTTTTTTTCATATTTCACTAGGACCAAAAGTAGTACAATGTTACCATAGTAACATTGTACTACTTTGTGTAAAAAAAAAAATAAAAATAAAAAAAAAACAATTCCCCAATTTGCTTATAGCAAAGAATTACTTTGCTATAAGCAAGCATTTACCTGAATGAAATTGATTCATTCAGGATTTTTTTTTTTTCTTAACTGTGGTTTGGCCACAGCTAATCACATGACACAGCTGGGCTGTGATTGGCCCAGCTTGTGCATGTGATCGCTGTGACCATTCACAGCTAGCCACACTTTTATACAATGGATGGCATGATAGGAAGCAATCCATTGTATACAACCGTCATGTGACCTGCTGTGATTGGTCACAGCAGGTCACATGGTACCAGCAATGGGGCCTGTACTCAGATCTGTCAGTCATCGACCGTGTCCGAGGTACATCGCTGGTGACAGATCGCACTGCTGCGTGGCTGTGTGGGCATGCAAACTGCGCATGCCCGAAAGGACGCCATATGGCATCCACCTGGAGCAGTGAGGGTTTTTGCCGGCCACCATTCGGCCATAGGCCAGACGGGAACCGGTTAAAAACACAGAAAGATCATCAAGACAAAACATGCTGTGAGGATTAACATATCACCATACTGGGGGACAGGAGGATTGGGGAGGAGCCTAACTATGGCGGCGCCGGAGAGCACGATGTGAGTGCTCTCCGACAACCTCTGAGCATAGACCACCACGGAAACCCCCTATGTTTAGACCTTGGAGACCTACCTGAGTGAGGAGGTCTCCAGGGGGAGAGACGCCGGCGCTCTGGAGAGACGGGAGCGGAGCTCGGGGAGGTGAGCGTGCCGCGGTGACCAGCGATCAGCTGTTCGGTTGCCGGGGAGATGGAGTAAGGAGGAGTGACCATGTGGGTTGGCCGCAAGGCAGCTCTGGGAAGCGGAGACGCCGGCCGGCTCCCTGCCAAGTGCCGGGTCCCAGACAGGAGAGCGGAGACGCCGGTTTACACCCCAAACCTACAGGAGAAGAAAGAGAAACAGGACCCACATCCACAGTGTATAGGAGACCCTGCAGGAATCCCCCAGAGACATTGGCCAGGTGTAAAGAGTGGACAGCTGAGGATCTAAGTCGACCCACTGGGTGAGTGGGTGAAGAAGGGTGAGTCCACACGCAAGAACCACATGTAACTGTTTATGCTGGCTGATCTGTGGGAAAGGACTTAAATATTGCCCATAAAGAGAAAAGGGCGATTCCCAGGGGATTTGGAAAGTGAGAAGTGGTAAAAAGAAGTGTTAAACTGACAGAACCTGTCTGACATCATTACCCCAATATACAGCTTAAAATTTCCCTCTGATTAAAGAGCACAGTTATTGCAGAAGATATGAAGAATAAAAGCGCTAAAGGAAGTGGGCTAAAAGGGTCTCAGACAGGTACAATTAAAAAATACACCTCCCAGGGGAATGCGACTCCAGAAAGAGCCAATAGTGGAAATGAAAAAGGGGAAATGGAAACTTCCTTGGAGAACAGTCCTAGAATGTCATTGGGCTTGGAAAGTAGTAACCAACAGTGGAAAGAAAATTCCGTTAGGATAGATCTGGCAAAAGATCTACAAGTGCCAAATAAAAGAGAGATGGCTGAAATGTTTAAGGATCTGGAAAAAACTATTAAGCAAGAAATGACAAATATATGTCAGGATCTAGGGCACCTGCTAATAAGAACGGAAGAAATGGAGGGAAAAATTAACAAACATACCCAAGACATCACGAACTTAGAAAAAAGGTCCGCTATGATGAGGAATACGCAGAAACAACTGCAGTATAAAATAGAAGTACAGGAGAACAGATCCAGGAGAAGCAACTTGAGGATAAGAGGAATCCCAGATATTCTGAAAGGGGGAGATCTACGAGATATAGTTTGTAAAATGTTAAACTCCATCATGGATAGACCTGAAACAGAGGAAATTAAACTGGATGGAGTTTTTAGAGCAGGAAAGTTCCAACAAGGTAATGCGAAGGAAAAATCAAGAGATGTGATTGTTGAGTTGCAAAATTATGGAGATAAAGAAGAGATTTGGAGAAGGATTAAAAGGAAGAACAACTATTCAATATGGTGATATAAATTTACAGATTTTTGCGGACTTCTCGCATGAGACTTTGTGGAGAAGAAGAGCTTTGAGTCCCCTATTAGAGCAGATGAGATCAAGGAATATGCAATACAGATGGGGTAACCCAGAGTGTTTAATCGGTTGGAAAAACGGTGTTACAGCATATCTGAGATTTCCAGAGGACTTAAGAGACTTTTGTGACAGACTGGAATTGCAGAGAATGAGGATCAGTGGGTGGGAAACAGAGATAGAAATCGGTATAGGGGAAAAAGAAGCATGGCAGGAAGTAGGTAGGGGAGGGGTAGCGAGGAGTTAGTTGGGGTGGTGTGGGGTTTTTTTTTTTTTTCTCCTCTTCCCTAACTTTCTCTTTAAATCGTACCGCTAAGGATAAAGAAACAAAGCAAGGGTGGGAAACCATGGTGGTTGGAGGGAGGGATGAGCCGTACATGGGAGGAGTTCAATCCCCAGGTATAAAAATCAAAGGTGGGTTTATTACCACAAAATGATTGATAGGCAGCTTGAAGGCCTAATTAGGGGGGGGGGCGCGGTGGCATGGGCAGGGGGGGGGGTTGGGAGGGGATGGGACGGGAGGTGGGTGGGAGGGAGGGAGGAGAGGAGGTATTGGGTTAATACTCTGCAGGACAGTAAGGATAAAAAGGAAGAGGCACTTGGAAGAGAGATGGAGTTAATTGGGAATGATGGAAGAAATACAGTTTATAACCTATAATGTGAACGGGCTGAGTTGTCCAGGGAAGAGATTTAGGTTGTTTAATGAGTTACATCATAGGGCGACGTCAGTGGTATTTTTACAGGAAACGCACTTTGAGATAGAAGCAAATGTGAAATTGAAATCCAAACACTATCCAAAATGGTATTATGCAGATTCTCCAATTAAAAAGAGCAAAAGGGGTTGCAATAGATTTGGCAAAGAATATAAGATTTGAGCTGGAGGATAGAAGAACCGACCCGGAGGGGAGGTTTTTATTCTTAAAAGGTAGACTTCAGGGGATAGAGTGTACTTTAGCCAATATATACTGCCCTAATAAAAATCCGGAGATGTATATGAAGGGTCTGTTGAAAAAATTAATGGAATTTAAAAAAGGGCGTTTGATAGTAGCTGGAGACCTAAATTTCTGTATGGACCCACAAAGGGATAATACCTCTTCTGTGCAGAGAGAGGGGAGTAGGTCTCTGAGAGCTTTGAAGAAAGTGATGCATGAATATCAACTAGTAGATACTTGGAGAATAACGCATATGAAAGACAGAGACTATACCTTCTTCTCTAATGCACATGAGATGTACTCGAGATTAGACTACATCTTAATAGACCATCAACTTATAGATCATCTGGTTAAAATTGATATAGAGACAAGGACGCTCTCGGATCATGCTCCGGTCGTAATGAAAATGGGATGGGGAAGAAGGGGGTCTGGAGGATTAGGGTGGAGGTTAAATGAGGCTCTTCTTCTGGATGAGGATGTAGTTCAGAAAATCGAGAAAGAGATCAAGGTATATTTTAAGGAGAACGAAACAGAGGAAGTATCGATAGCTACAGTCTGGGAAAGCCATAAGGTATTCATAAGAGGTATCTTGATTGCGGCAGGAGCAAGGAAGAAAAAGGAAAGAAGAGAGAGGGTCAGTGGATTATTAAAAGAAATATTGGACTTGGAGCAGATACATAAGAAGAAAATAACAAAAGATACGAGACAGAAGTTATTAGATAAAAAAGATGAGCTTGAGAGGTTGATGGACGAGGAGAAGAGAAGAGTATACAACAGGGTTTTGAATGAGAGATATAGATGGGGAGACAGACCAGGAAGATATGAGAGCTTTGAATAAAAAGAAAAATAGGAACTATACAGAAAAGATAAAAAGTTCAAAGGGGGAGTTGGTCCACTCAAACAAAGAGATTATTAAAGTATTTACGGAGTATTATAAAAAGTTATATAATATTAATCCCCAAGGCCCTCTAAAAGAAGCTCAAGAGGGAATTAATAAAAGAAAGATGACATACTTAAAAAATGCGGGATTACCAAAACTAAGCGAAGCACAGTTGAACTCCCTAGACGCAGAAATTTCCCAGGAAGAAATTAAAAAAGCATTAAAAAGCACAGGGGGGGGAAAAAGCCCAGGTCCGGATGGCTATACAGTTAAGTACTATAAGAAATTCAGTGAAGTACTGATACCCAAGCTGGAGAAATATATGAATGCTCTGGGAGGTGGGATGGAAGTGAGGAGAGAATCCCTACAGGCCCATGTAGTACTTATTCACAAGGAGGGAAAAGATCCATCTCAGTGCTCCAGCTATAGACCTATCTCATTAATGAACACTGATACTAAACTGTATGCAAAGGTGTTAGCAAACAGGTTGAGGGATCTGATGCCTGAATGGATCCATGGAGACCAGGTGGGCTTTGTACCGGGGAGAGAAAGCAGAGATAATGGCTTGAGAACCCTGATGCTTATTCAGAAAAGTAGAAAAGGGAAAGCCCCGGTGGCGCTCTTGTCAATTGATGCAGAGAAGGCATTTGATAGAGTGGACTGGGGCTTTATGATGGACAACTGAAAAGTGCTGGGGATAGGTGATAGAATGCGAGAGTGGATAAGTAAATTATATAGAGAGCCCACTGCAATCATCGCGGTAAATGGGGAGAGATCAGAACCCATAGGAATGTCTAATGGTACAAGACAAGGCTGCCCACTGTCCCCCCTGCTATATGTATTGTCACTCGAACCTTTGTTGTCAATAATAAGAAATAGCGGATCGGTAAAGGGAATTCAGATAGAATCCATAGAACATAGAGTAGCGGCCTTTGCGGACGACTTTTTGTTATATGTGGGGAATCCCCGAATAACACTCCCAAATATAATGAAGATTCTGAAGGAGTACGGTGAACTATCAAATTTAAAAATTAATCCAACGAAAACAGAGATCCTGAATATTAATATACCAAAGAATGAAAAAGAAAAACTACAAAAAGAATTCCCCTTTATATGGAGAGAAAAAGAGATAAAATACCTAGGAATAAAACTCACTGCCTCATCTAAGCATTTGTATAGATTAAACTATATTTCTTTAAAAAGACTAGGAGGAAATCCATCCTGGATAGGACGTATAAACCTAGTCAAAATGGTAATTATGCCTAAAATACTGTATAGATTTCAAATGGTACCAATTAAAATTCCAGAAGCCTTCTTTAAGATAACGAAAAAAATGTTAACAAGATACATATGGAAGAATAAAAAACCCAGAATAGCATATGAAACATTGAGTAGGACTAAAGAGAAAGGGGGATTGGGTCTACCAGATGTCAAGAGATACTATAAAGCAGTGGTTTTAGCAAGAATATATGACTGGACATTTAACCACAAGGGGAAAAGTTGGGTAACAATAGAAAATGATCTTAGTGGCATTAGATTGAACCAGATGATATGGGTTCCAGCACAGTTTAGGGGAATCAAAGATAGCACAAGTATTTACACTTTAAATGTTCTTAGGGTATGGGACAACTTACACAAAAACATGAAATGGGAATTTAATTCTATATTAATGCCTCTCACAAATACTGATTACTTTCCCCCGGGAAAGAACAAGATATCAGGGAGATGGTTTAGAAGGGAGGATACCCAACTGAGAGATGTTCTGGTGGAGGGGGAATTGAGATCACTTAAAGACTTAAAAGAGAAGAAGGGAGATATCTTTATTAGAATGGATGAGTGGAAATACTATCAATTGAAATGTTTTATTGGAAGTCTTCCAAAACCTTTGAGAATAAAACAGGAGTGGAATATGTTTGAAAGGTTGTTAGAGACACGCAGAGATGGGAAGCACGGTATTTCAAAAGTGTATAAAATACTCACAGAATTAGACACAAACACAAAGCTAACTTTTATCACTAAATGGGAAAGAGATATGGGAGTTAGGTTTGATGAAGATAGACAGAGAAAGATGTTTAGATTGATACACGATAATGTTAGTATGAGAGAGGTTGAGGTTAATTATAAGTGTGTGACACAATGGCACATTACACCAAGTGTAGAGCACAAGATGAATGGGGAAAATTCAAATAAGTGTTGGAGAGGATGTGGAGAGATGGGCACGGTGTTTCACATATGGTGGGAATGTCCAAAAATCCAGGCTTTTTGGAAGATAATAGTCAAATTGATTAAAGAAATAACTGAAATTGACATAGGATTAGACCCAACGACGTGCCTCCTACACAATGTGGAGACATCTGTAAATAAATATAAAGATTCAGGTATTTGGTACTTCTTGAATGCGGCGAAAGGGTTGATACCCAAGTTTTGGTGGAAGGCTGAGGTACCGAAGGAAGAAGACTGGATAAATAGAGTAAACCAGATAGGTAGAATGGAAAGATCATATCGTATGCAGGAAGATAGGATGAGAGTTTATTTTAGGAGATGGGAAAAGTGGGAAAGAGCAGGATTGAAAGAGAAATCTAGGAAAATATGAATTAGGATGTTAACAAGCCTCAAGAGAGTAGAATGGGCTAGAGTCTGCAGAGGGAGAGGAGGGGGGATGAGGGGAGGGAAGGGGGGGGTTCGTGTGAGGGGAAGGAAAAGAGTTTTTAGTAAGGGAAAGATAGAAATGTCATAAATGTTTATTTGTATGAGAATTTTTTTTTTTCCCTATTTGGGATTTTGTATTAAAATGAAAAACTTAATAAATATTTAAATTATAAAAAAAAAGACAAAACATGCTGTACTATTAAGCAGGTGCAGCATTTTTGGGGGGGAAAGAGGTCTGCACCTTGTACATATATAACTACTAAACATTTTACCTTATCTCTTTTACATATATATCTAAAATTACACATTAAGAGCATAGTTTTCTTTGGACCCAACGCTAAAAAAGGAATATTTACTAACAGTCAGGAAACATCTAACAACGATAACTGTGCCTACGGCGTACCCTGAAAAAGTACTTTTGGTTTTGAATGAAGCAGTGCACTTCCTGGTATGTGGCTGTGCCTAGGCACTCCTGAGTCTACAGCCTCCTAGCTGTATATGCAATAGAAGAGGCACTGCTGCCTAGTCTCACCAGTTTTAAAGTTAGATTTCATATCACTACTGCACTGTTTGCAGGAGAAGCTGAGTATCTGCAGTGCATGCCTGCTTTATTCATTATTTTGACCTGGGTTTTCTATATCTTTTCTGTTGCTTCTTGATCATTAGCAGGCAGGTCTGATATGAGAGCGCAAAGCCCTGCTGCTACAGGGATGGTCACTGTCACAAAGACACTGGCGAGCAAGGCATGGTAAGCTAGCGAATAGGAAAAGATTAACTGTAGAGAATCCAATGCAGCAAGTCTGTGCACTCTGCTTGGGTTCAGCTTCCACAGTTCAGATCCTCTTAGAATATTTTAGATAGCAAAAAATTAAACAATTTTTTTTTTTAGACCAAAACAGCACAAAAAATATTTAACTTAATATTTATACATATGCTAACAGCAACACTGTAGTACTGTTTTGTTGGGGGAAAAGAGAAAAACAAAATAGCAAACAGAGATGACCTTCAACTTAAAGCTGAACCACAGGCAAAAAAAAGGCTGAATATACACAAATACATATAATGGGAGTCATTTTACCTGCCAAAAGGATTTGAATTTGACCATCCAGTTCCAAGTGTCAAACAGTACGAGGGCCTGTTCCCTTTCTGCCGAAGTTTCACTTTCACTTAGGACAGTGGTAGGCAACCTGCGGCTCTCTAGCTGCTGTGAAACTACATTTCCCATGAGGCATTGCAAAGATTACAAAACTGACAGTTACAGCTATGACTTGCAGAGGCATGATGGAACTTGTAGTCCTGCGGCTCTCAGGTTGCCTACCCCTGACTTAGGAGGTCTCTAACTCACCTCACACTTTGACTGGAAAGTAGAAGCAGCATGCATCGCCCTACATTTCTAGGAAAACTATGAATCAACATAAGTGAAACAGGGGCTCTTACTACCAGAAAGCTCCTGTTGCCCATATGGCTACTGTACACATAACTAAGGGTTCCCCCTTGGTGGATTTTCCTTGATATCCTGAACTCATTCCCTGCTGCAAATAACTGCTTCAGGTACCTCATCACCTTCATACACTGAAGATCTGGGACTCAGGACGCGCTCAAATTTTCAAGCTTCCTAATCACAGTTCACCTACCCCTGTATACATTATAGGGTAACCCAATGTTTCCACTGGCCCTGGAAATTCAGGAAGCCTTAAAATGGTATTTGGATAACACAATATATAGTTTTACATTTTTCAGGTCCAATTTCATGGGAGACTTTAAAGGGACCAGTTCCAGATTCCTCCCAAAGAAAAATTTAGATATTACAAATACAAGTCATGGACTCCCTTAAATCCTTCATCCCTTACCTCAAACCCCCTCACTCAGCCTGAGCACATCTGCCTCAATAGCGCTTGCACACCTAAGCCAATTTCTACTTTATATTCACATACTATTGCTCATCATCCAACAATCATTCCTAGTTTAGAAATTGACAATATCATACTTACAAATCTACGGAGGACTGGTCCCAAATCTGGTGAAAATATTTCTAAAAGCTCTTCCAAAAGTAACCTCTTGAACCTGCCTGAAAAGGTGCTAACCCAATGGCATCTGGTGCCATCCAGGAGAGTCTACATAAAATCTAAAGCTTCCAACAAGTGCTTAAAGGGGCTGTAATGAGGTTGGCGATGTCAAGCATACTTGGTGAACAAGGCCTCTTTTCATTGCCTTTTGATCCAAGGTATTTCGACTCCCATCTTCTCTATTGCACACCCAGATAGAAAGCAATAGATGGACAATCAATGGATTGTCCCTCAGCACAATCAATCTGAAAATCACCATTAGGTACAAAATTAAAAATGCCTACATTTGTTTACCTTACAGCTAAGAAAATAGTTTCTGCCTTAAAAAAAAAAAAAATAAAAAAAAATAAAAACCCTCACTATCCCCTTTCACAAAGTCAGGATTCAATTACAGGAGTTTATGATTAATGAGAAGCCATCTAGTTTGACACCAAGGCTGCTTTCCTAAAGGTCTGGTCTCCATGGGCCTCTTATAAGTCCATGTCAATGGATCCTACCTTGTTTACCCTATTATAGTCACGGATCTTAGCTGTGTGGTTCTGTGCAGATAAGGAACGCCATCTTCTCCTTCCTCCACTTTCACACCATCCCCTCCTCATTTCCACCAGCACAACTTCAGTTTGTACCTTATAACTTCTCCCTCAATTCCCCTTTGCTCAAAGTGTGTGAGTGGAACAAGAATATATGTAAATTTAGGAGTTGAGGATCAGTTATTCCTGTCCCCAGCTAAAGAATATGTAAACTCAACATTTCACATTCCTGATATCCTGTTCGCTTTGTATTGTTTCCTTTGTGTGAAATCCCTGGTGTCCCTGCCAGTCCCTCTGCTTTTTTAATAAAAAAAAAAAAAAAAAAAAAAAAAAAAAAAAAGACCACACTAAGCAGGAGAACACACTGTGGTGAGTTCTTCAGATATGCTGGGAACTCAGCCTGCTCGCCTCCAATAATCAGACCTGTGCCCCCAATCCTGCATTGCCAATCACTGTGCTGCTGTTTCTCTTTCAGATGGAATGTAAAGTAAAAAAAAAAATTAAAAAAAATAAAAAAAATTATATATATATTCCCCCACCCCCCTTTTTATACCTACAGTGAAGGAAAAAAGTATTTGATCCCCTGCTGATTTTGAATATATGCCCACTCACAAAGAAATGATCAGTCTTAAAAAAAAAAAAAAAAAAAAAAAAAATCGAATGGAAGGTGTATTGTAACACAGAGACAGAATAGCAACAACAAATTAAAAGAAATGCACGTCTAACAAATTATGCACCCTTTGCATGTTCATGAGGGAAATAAGTATTTGATCCCCCCCATCATTCAGCAGGATTTGTGGCTACCAGGTTACTTTCATACAGATAACAAGTGGAGATTAGAAGCAGTCTCTTAAAGGGAGTGCTGCTAATTTCATTGTTACCTATATAAAAGCACCTGTCCACAGGAGCAATCAAACAATCAGATTCCAAACTCTCCACCATGGTAAAGACCAAAGAGCTGTCCAAGGATGTCAGGGAGAAGATTGTAGACTGACACAAGGCTGGACTGGGCTACCAAACTATCGCCAAGCAGCTTGGTGAGAAGGTAACAGTTGGTGCAATCATTCGCAAATGAAAGAAACATAACTGTCAGTCTCCCTAGGTCTGGTGCACCATGCAAGATCTCACCTCGTGGAGTGTCAGTGATCATGAGAACAGTGAGGAATCATCCCAGAACTACACGTGAGGAACTTGTCAATAATCTCCAGGCAGCTGGGACCACAATCACCAAGAAAACAATTGGTAACACACTACACCAACAAGGATTGAAATCCTGCAGTGCCCGCAAGGTCCCTCTGCTCAAGAAAGCACATGTCCAGGTCCGTCTGAAGTTTGCCACTGAACATCTGAATGATGTAGAGGAAGACTGGTTGAAAGTGTTGTGGTCAGGTGAGACCAAAATCAAGCTCTTTGGCATAAACTCAACTCGCTGTGTTTGGAGGAGGAATGCTTCCTATGACCCCAAGAACACCATCCCAACTGTCAAACACGGTGGTGGAAACATTCTGCTTTGGGGGTGTTTTTGTGCTAAGGGACAGGACAACTACACCGCATCAAAAGGGATGATGGACGGGGCAATGTACCATCAAATCTTGGGTGAGAACCTTCTTCCCTCAGCCAGGGCACTGAAAATGGGTCATGGCTAGGTGTTCCAGCATGACAATTGGGCGCACTAGAGACATGGACGCTGTACATGACAGCCATCTTGTTAGGTCTCATCCATGTTCTCTCTGAATGGAATGTAAAGCTGTAAGTTGAACGGAGGAGGTCAAAAGGGCCTCTAATCCTAAATAAAAACACAGCTAGATAAAGCTCCAGGGCTGTAAACCGCTAAATTAGTCTGGTTTCAGGGATCTGCTTTGAAAACCGCTTTCCTCTGCCCGATCGTAAAACAATAACTCAGTGAGCCATGACCCGCTAGGCCATTAGGGCTAGAGTGTGCCATAAAACATACATTCCATGAGTCATTTTTCATACAATTCATAAACTTCAGCAGGAACTGGGCACATTAATATGAAGTATATATTCAGATAGATCATTTTAATATGAGTCACACCAGACCTTACATCACTAGATTAGTACCTACAAGAGAGAAGCAGTCTTTTATCCTGGGTAACAAGGGTAGGCTATGTTTGGTATCTTTGCGTTTGGAATATAATGAATACGAATTTGCCAGTTGCTAGGATACTATCTGTACTTCTTGCAGGTTACTGACCTTCAAATGAAATCGTAAGGGATTTGATCAAAACCTTGGTTACCGCCTAACACCCATCCCCAAACTGGATGATTGATTTGTTCTCAGGAGACACCCCTTTGAAATGATAGAAAAAAAGTGACAGCCTGGAGAAAGACGGCTCACGTTTAACGTCTATCAGAAAACATCTACAGACTTGAGAGCCAAGGCAACCCTTTTGTTCAGACAATTGGACTCCGCTCAAACCAAGGACTTTTGCAAGTATTCTACCTTCTGAACATCTCTTTTAATTCTGTTGTTTTATTGTTCTCTTTATATCTTTGTTACATCTTTTTCTGTAAATATTTTAATTGCACCATTTTGACCTTTTTAGTAATAAATCCTATTTTTGAAATGTGTTGAAACGATCTCTAAAGCTTTTAATGCAAACTAAAGAATCCCCGTCTCTTGAAGAGTGATACTGTATGTAATAATCCTCTGAATATATGTTGTGACAGTGTGCATTACAGTCGCTTATACTAATAGTGTTACTGCTAAGATTTGTGAGTTTCCTCCTCTGTAAAAAGGTGGCGGTGGTGGCAGTGTGAAGGGTTAATTGCGTAATTAACTTGACCCAGTAACAATCGCTCTCAGGCTGCTGACAGATTGTAGTCCTGCGAGCTGGAAAATCTTTGTGCAGGGCACAGCTGAGAGTAGCATTGTTACGCAAGTGACAGCATGGTGCGAGATCTGCTGGTCCTTTGGTCACGAGCTGGTGAGAAGGGCTGGGATCAGATGCTTCGTTTCGTCACAATGACCCAAAACACATGGAAAAAGGCAACAAAGGAGTAGCTCAAGAAGTAGCACATTAGGCATATCTGGTTCTACATGTTCAGGTGAGGCTTCTAACTGAATGGATTGGCATTTCTCCTCATATCACCAGCAAAGCAGAGTGCTCAGTCTGGATATCCGTCTCCGACATGATGTAATAAAGGGGGGGAGGCAGACACCAGCTGTCAGATAATGGACAGCATATTAGCCAAATGTAAGTGTAGTAATTGCTTGCTTATCCTTATACCAATTTAAATAGCTTCAAATTCCTGGGCTACATATTACTTCCAGGGCAGTGGCATTGCTTGCAGGGAAGTTGAACAGGTTCAGATTTATGAATTAAAAAAAACTTATTTAACCTAGGTGGTCAGGATGTGCATTCCAATTTAAACACCTGCTTCGTGACAGATCCTTTGGAAAGCAATAAATTGTTTTATAAGTCTATTCTAAAGCTGGCCATATATGAGCTCTGAAGGAATGGCATACCTGTGTGCCATGGCCGAGACTCCCCTGCGCATGCAAGGGAGTGACGTCATCGACAGCTCGGCCATTCAAGCAACCACAGACCATGAACCCAGGAGGACTGAAGCCTCTGCAGCGGTGACAGTGCACCGCTGGAGAGCTTTGTTCTTAGATATGCCTTTCATAATGTGCTAGAATGCATTGCATCTGTCACTATTCAGCAGATACACTTCCACAATGCTTGCAGCACCACCTATGGATTAAATTTCACAGCATTGAGCAGGAATTTAAATGCAAGAGTTGCAAAGCTGTAATTTCATCAAACGGTTATATACAGTGCTTTTTTTGCTAGCCCACAATTTAAAAACTACTAGTATTGCAAGGATTAAACACAAATAAGGAAAAACAGACAGCAAAGCCCTAGTGAAGGCAGAGGCCAATTTGTAAGCAGTTTAATAAACTGACATTTTGAATCCCCCCGCATGCAACACACCAGCATCACTAGTATGGAAAGGAAATAAAATTTGCCTGTTTCTATTCGTTGAAACCCTTGATGGATAATTCATTAAGATGCCACATCCTCACAGGACATCTAAGGGCCCTCTCAAAAAGTTTTTGATGAACTTTTGGTTAAACAAAAAAATGTATGAAAAGCGTATTCCTTTAAATCCTGTGGAAGTTTTCACACCAATGCACGGCGCATTTTTAAAAGTCCTGCATGTTTAACCACTTAACCATTGTAAGATCCCCCCCCCCCCCATCATGACCAGGCCATTTTTTGCTATATGGAACTGCATTACTTTAACTGACAATTGCAGTCATGCAACAGTATAATGTAATTTTTATTTATTGTAGCTATATTTTGGTGGTATTTGATCACCACTGGGTTCTTACTCTTGGCGCAACAAAAAACGACCAACAATTTTGGGGGGGGAGCGTATATTGTTTGGTTTGTATAAAAGGTATAGCGTTTACAAACTATGGTGTGTATATATACACACACCGAAATTTTATTTTTTTTATACTAGTAATGGCGGCAATCAGTGACTTATAGCGGGACTGCTCTAAGGGATTGTGATGGACAATCTGCCACTTTTTGGGAATCAGTGACACTAACAGTGATCAGTACTAAAAAATTTGCACTGTCACTGGGCTAATGACACTGGCTGGGAAGAGGTTAAACATTTGGGGCAATCAAAGGGTTCAACGTGTGCCTAACCAGTGTTTTTGTGTGTATTGCTTTCACTAAGATATGCAGGACTTTTTTTCCCCGCTTTGCAGGAAAACAAAATCCAGCACATCCCTACTGACAGGAAGGAGCTCTGCCTTGTTTAAATATGCAGAGCTGCGTCCAGTGTTTTTCCTCAACGATCAGAGAGTGCCAGCAGTCACGCAGCCAGGAATCCAGAAAACACAGCATATATGCAATGAAAATGTGTAAAGAAAAAAAAAAAAATAATGCATTTTACCACTTTTAAGCAGAGCAGTGTGAAAAGGCCCAAAAGGTCTGCAAAGGGACAACAACTTTAGCAGCAAAAGGATACAGTAGAAACAGTTGATTTTCACTCTTTTTTCATTAATCACTAGCAATCCTGCAACTGCCAAGTTCTCCCCTAGCAACAGATCACTGGAGTGACATAGGCTAAAGCTGCTTAGTTTAATAACTCTAGATCTGGATTTACTACTACTGTACGAGTTGCTAAAAAGGCATTCTTTAAAAAAAAGTTAATCCTTCAAATAAAACCAGCCATTTTCACCCTTTTCAAATTTTTTTTTTCTTTTTTTTGGTGGTTTCTCAGTACAGGTAGTTACTGGGTAAAGCACTGCCTTTTTGTTCTGGGGTACATACCTTGATTACTGTTAGGTCGAGGCCATGCTTCTCTCAGTTATTGTCTGCCTTAGAGCCAGTATTCAAACATGTCAATACAGAGAAGACCTATTTCACAGAACAATGGATGTTGCTTTATTGCTATATAGTGTCCTATCTGGTGTTATTGTACCTTGCTTGATCTTTGTTTTTTGTTTTTTTGCATAAATAAGAAATAAAACCCCTTAGTACAGAACGCATTAAAATAAGGTAATCCTAGCACAAAATATATTTTACTACACTACTTGGCGCTCTTGCTTTTGCAGTTTTGATCCTGGGTTTGAATCCCCTTAGGGCACTATTTGCATACATGAAGTTTGAATGGGTTTCCTCCTTCAAATCAAATGCACGGTAGTAAGTTGACTGAATTCTCCTTAAAAAAATGTGTTGCAGAGACCTGCAATTGTGGGCGACAGTAACTGATGTGACTGAAATTACTTTATGTGCACAGTAAAGCATTGCTAATGTGTTACTACTATTTAAACAGCTAAGGGGGGGAATTAATGCAACTCATGATAAAGTAAATCTTTACCTTGCTTCGCAATTTTCCTTTTGATTTGGTCTTCTGCTTCCGTTTTAGTTTCTTCTTGCTAAGAATTTTCTTATTTCTGAACCAAAAAAAAAAAAAAAAAAAAAAAAGTTGGAAATGAATATAATGAAGGCAATACATTTTGCAGTAAACAAGAAGCTTTATTTGAAGTACAGTGAAACATTGTACAAATTCCCAGCCAATAATGTAAAATATGCTTCTCTTTCTTTAGCCACCCATTTCTTACAGATCACTTTGTTTATGTAAATGAGCAAAATTCCAGGCTACCGTGTTCTAGCTAGAGCCCAGAACATCCATAAAAGATGAAGGAAAATTTTTCATGCAATGCTCACTGTTTCTTGCCTTAAGATACTATAGCTGAATCTGCCTGTTAAATGGATGCATCTTTCTCCGTTATAATAGAATGCAATGGGTAAACACATAATTTAATAGTTTTCCTATATTAAAACCTAATAGTTATCCTAAGTTAGCAGCAGAACACACATTTTCCCTGTAGCAAAGCTTGCTTAAAGTGCTGTAAGGAGGCATGAAATTCAGCACCTTCAGCATGTTGGTTCTAGTAATGCCATTTGTCTGGAAAGGAGTCAGTAGGCTCCTGGCACTTAAAGAAAAAACAATTTGCTTGTTTTACAGCAACACAATGCAGGCCAACACTGTCCAAGAGACGACTTCAGCATCTTGGCGCTTCTTGCTAAACCATTCCCAGTGCATGAGCCTAGTAACAAACTAGGCCCCTAGCAACCACTCCCGGATAGGACCAAACGCAGCAGCAGTGTGCTTCCATCCACTGGTTTTGTGCTCGATTATTATACAGGATTTACATAGCACCAACAGTTTGCTCAGCACTTTACAATATAACAGGAGACCATACAGCAACAACACAGTTCAATACAAGAGGGAAAGGAGGGCCCTGCTCCTTGGAGCTTACAATCTAAGAGTATGTCACTTACAAAAATGGACAATAAATGGGAGTGAATATTGACATCTACTGTGAAACATCAAAGTAATGCATAAGCAATATAATCCTCCTCCAATGCTGCAGATGACTGATTGAAAAATGTGGACAGAAAGCAATGTAAAGACATGAGAGCGCAAGCATACCATCACATTTTCAGGGGGAAAAAAAAAAAAACACCCACAAGTAAATGAGCCCAGGGTACTCATAGAAATAGCTGACAATAAGCAGATGGCACCTAACAGATGAAGGTAGAATATACAGCATGCAAAGAGTAAACAATATATTATGCAAGAATTATGTCTGAGCTTTCTTCAATCCATCTGCTTGTGTAAATCCATTTTCAAATCACTACATCTTCATCATGAAGAATCACAGATATAACCTTGCACGTGCTGAGGAAAAAACGGATTTGATCGCTAAATATCACAAACAAAAATCTCCACATTTTTTTTTTTTTTAACATGGAACACAAGTGGTCAGTAACACAAAACGGGGGAGGAAAAAAAAAAGGGACGAGGGTCAACGTTATCAGGGCCAGTTACCGCCTGGTGTATTCTATATGACAAATCAAGAGACATCTTAATTCAATATAGTATTGCTTAGGCAAGTCAAAGATGGGTAGAAAGAAAGAAAACACAAAATAAAATTATATCCATCTCTCAACCATCAACACAGTATATGTCGGTAGGGGGATCATTCTCGCAGCACTATGGTGTTTTGCCAACAGGAGCCTTCCCATAATTATTGCTAGCAGCTATAGACACCAGCAGTGATTGTATGCAAAGAACCCAAAAGGCTGGTTGTACCAAAGTCGATCTATTGATCAACCAACTTGCCCATAGATGGATTGATGCTCGACCAGTCCCTGCTGAACCAGTCAATATTAAGAGAACACAATATAAGCTCAAGATAGGACACTGAGCAAAATAAAAAAAAAATAAAAAAAAAAAAAAATCTAGAATTCAAACCTTAATATTTTTCTTTGTGAGGTCTGTCCTCAAATCTTTTTACAAATGCTCTCGAGGTTATGTAGATGTTAAGACTCATCCTACACCAGAGGATGCAATGCTTTGGGTAATCAAAAAGACACCAGAGTCCACAATATGCAAAAACAAAAAAAAAACAAAAAAACAAACAACAAATACACAATCAAAAATGAGTGTGTGTATCCAAAGAATTCTAAATAGAAGGTGACAAACACTCCTTGATATCAAAGAACAGTCTGCAGAATATTTAAAATAAGTACGGAACTAAAAACACATACAGTTTTACTTGCCGAAGAATGTTATTCTGTTCAGCCAGTTTTGAGACGTACACAGCCCTACCACAACCAATATCACCACCCTGCTTGCTACAGCTTTATAGCTTCCAGAGTCACGGATCTGCTCACTGGTAACAGGTGGCAAGGCTGATTCATGACCAACAGGAAAGCTGAAGGTGTAGAAAATTACCTAAGCAGCACCAAAAGCTCAACCAGTAAATTGGTTGCCCCTTCCCTGGCTGGAATCGCAAAAAAAGGGTTGAAAAGAAGCACAAATCCCTAGGCAGGTACAAAATGGTAGAACCCTTCCTTTTTAATAAAAACAAAGTTTGACCAATCAATGTAATTCTTGAAAAGGCAGGGGAGGGGGATGGCACTAGCATTAGACATAAAAATATACTGCTACTAAGAAATTTCAACTGCCAGTAACTGGTATATTATAGATGTATAGAGAAAGATCTTCACACATGTCAAGAAAGATGGCCTGCGCTTCATCAAGACGCCTACAATAAAACCGTTGCCGTTTTTGTTTTATTTTTTGTTTTTTTTTAGTTATCCATCCATCTATATCCTCCGCTTGACCCATGAGTGCATCTATACCAGTTTTGGAACTGTTGTTTATTATAGGTACTATACTTATATTACACAGTTCACATCTAGTAGACTGTATAGTGGAATAGACTTTGCAAATACACAGTGGTGATTCACATTTACAGACATTTTTATAAAATGTAGAACTGCACATTGACCCAAAATGTCAAGACGACAGCAATAAAGAATTGTAAACCTTGAATTACAACTTTATCTACATAAAACCGCAAAATATTTATAAAATGTGAAAAATCACGAGACATCAGTGAAAACCACAAAACCTTCTACACAGATTTGACTACTAGTAGAAAAATCTTATTATAGGATAGCCTCTTACAACTCAACCAGTGCCCACCGGTACCAAACCTCCCCCCCAATTTTACATGTGAATGAGCCCCAAGAGCTGCTGATGCCAGGTGCAACTAAGGGCTCATTCACAAGTGCAGCAGGCATTGCTGCTTCTCTGCAAGGCAATTTGTTTGACAAGTGGTGAGGATTGTGACACAATAGTAGGGCAATTAAAGGCTTATATCAGGTGTTTTTGTGGGTTTTTTCCCCATCCGACGTCTCCCGACCCTCCCCTGGTTGTGCTACAATTTCCCCTGCTCTCAGTCTTTCCCTACCTAGGTGTGATGATGGTTGGGAGGGGAAGGGGGGGGGGGGGTAAAGAGAATTTCATTCAGGCGGGTAGTCTGGAGGTTCAGACATGCTGTCAGACTCCGATCTAACTAATCACATGAACTAGGGACTGAAGTGGACATGTGTGTTTTGAGTCTCACCCTAAATTAGGAATCACTAGTGAAAACTACCCATGACTGATTCCAGGGCACCATGAGGGTCTTTTGGGGGGGGGGGGGGGATGGATAAGAGAATGAACATCAATACAAATGAGCTCAATCAAGGTCATGACTTATAACATGAAAGGATTAAATTCCCCGACAAAAAGACATAAGATTCTCAGGGAAATATACCAACACTCCTTAGACAGTGTTTCTACAAGAGATACACAATCTACAATACAAATGTTAAATTATACTTGAAGTACTAACATGGTATTATGCGGATTCCCCAATTAAAAGGGCTAAAAGGAGTAGCAATCGGGTTTTCAAAATAAATGTTAGCGTCACCCTGCAGGGGAGAGTGGAGGACCTAGATGGCCAGTTTCTATTCCTGAACGTAAGACTACAAGGAATGGAAAATACATTAGTTAATATTTACTGCCCAAATAAAAACCCAATAACATTCTGGGAGGGTTAAGTAAAATCTGTGAATATAAAAAAGGGGTAATCTGGTTGTGGCAGGAGATCTCAATCTTTGCTTGGATCCGTATTTGGATGCGTCATCTGCTACAACAAGAAAGGTTGGTAAGGAATTAAATTTACTGAAGAGGTTATTACACCAAAGCCAATTGACCGATACTTGGAGAGTAAAACATCCAAGAGAAAAGAGATTACACCTTCTCTCCACTACAGGGACTGGATTATATATCGATTGAGCATAGACAACTGGAGTCGTTGGTTAGTTCCAAAATAGAGGTTATGTCTGTCTATCTCTGATCATGCTCCTGTCACAGCGAGACTGGGTTGGAGTGGAGCAGGACAAAAACAAATACTTAGAGAGTAAATGAGATGCTCACACAAGATCCTGAAATACTGAAGATAAGGCAGGAAACTGAACAATCTTGAGATTAATGAGACCAAGGAGGTGTCGGTAGCCACAATGTGGGAGACTCATAAGGCATATATTAGAGGAGCATTGATAGCAATAGGGGCAAAAAAAAAAAAAAAAAAAAAAAAAAAAAAAAAAAAAAAAAAAGGAAGAACAGGGAAAAAATAAATAAATTATAAAGGAGGGTGACGGAGGACCTACACAGAACAGTTACAAAAAAAATCAAAAAAAATAATAGAGGTATGGATATATAAATCAGAAGATTATCTTTAAAAGAGAATTAAAAGATCTTATGGAACAGGAGACGAGGATATTTAATAGGGTATCAAAAGAAAGATATCAGTGGGGGGGGGAATAGACCTGGAAAATATTTAATGAGGAGGTTAAAGGAAAAGAAATCTAAAAATTTTAAAGCTAAAATCCAAACCGATAAAAAGGAGAATTAGTGTATGCCACCACTGATATCGCCAATAGGTTCCAAGAATACCATAGCAGGCTTTATAATGCGAGTCCTAGAAATCAAAAAGAAAAAAAGGAGGATAAGAACAGTAAAAGGCAGAACTGCTTAAAGGAGTTGGAGATTCCTAGAATAGCAGAAGATAAATTAGTGGCCCTAGAAAGAACTATAACTCCTGAGGAAGTTATTTTGGCCCTGAAGAACACTGCCTCAGGAAAGTGCCCTGGTCCGGAAGGATTCACTGTAGCTTATTTTAAACAATTTAGAGATCTTTTGGTAGCTAAAATGTGCGGTTATATAAATGCAATAGGAGAGAGGATGAAAATGAGGGAAGAATCATTGCAAGCACATATAGCTATTATACTCAAAGAAGGTAAGGATAGCTCACGTTGTGCGAGCTATAGACCCATATCCTTATTAAACGCTGACACAAAATTATACGCTAAGGTCTTGGCAACTAGATTGAAGGAGCTGATGCAGGAGTGGAAACCCCTGGATCAGGTAGGGTTTTACCCCTGGAAGAGAGGGATGGGATAATGGCCTACAATCATTGCTCCTCTTACAAAAAGTAAAGAGAGGCAACCAACAATATTCCTGTTGATAGACACCGAGAAGGCTTTCAACAGGGTTGATAGGGGATTTAAGTTTGATGCATTAGAAGTTTTGGGACTAGGGACCAAAATGTTGAATTGGATAAAAAAGGCTTTATAAAATGGTCCCACAGTGGCAATTAAGGTCAACAGATCCCTCTCCCAGGTGTTTAAAATGTACAATGGTACTAGACAGGGATGCCCACTATCTCCACTGATCATTTCTTTGTGAGTGGGCAAATATTCAAAATCAGCAGGGGATCAAATACTTATTTCCTTCACTGTATATATAGATAGATATCTCACACACATTTAAGGATGCACCGATATATCGGGCACAAATAGGGTTATCAACATTTTGCCGATAGTTCACAGGTTTCTGGCCAAGTGCAGTCTAAATTTGTGGTAACAGTACACGTACACACACACACACACACACACACACACACACACACACACACACACACACGAAAGCTTCTCCAAACCGACGCACAGTAGTCACCAGCTCACCAGATACCCTGAAAAAGTCACGTGTCTATCGTGACGCAAAGCGTCGGTACGCGGTGACAGGACTTCCGGTACGCAGTGACGTCATTTCCGGCGTGGGGGCCATCTTGAGACACCCGGAACCATGCACAGACACCCAAAATATGGGTAAATGCTTGATGTTGCTGTGGGATATGAGAGTAGGATTTATTTTTCTTATCTACCTAATAAATACGGATTTACACTATGGAGGATCTTTATTTGTTTCCATCATGATCCTATGTCGGTGAACCACTGATACAAGTACCAGGGGAGTGAAGTACGCAGGAGGATAAAGGCCTGTGGATATCCAGGAGGGTCCATTGGAGGTGACGAGATTGTTCCTGGGAAAGATTTATTTTCCCTAAAGCGAGCTGGCCTTTGTGGTCACTATTGGGAGGTGAGGGGCCACCTTGGAAGTTTTTGGATTCACAAGTTGGGGGCACTGGATTCACATTATTTACACACAAGCTATTTCTGTGGAGCACGGATTTACTTATTTTTATTATTGGGACATTGTGTGGATGTATGTGTTGTGTGTATATATGAGCGCTCTCTCTCTATATACACACACACACACACACACACACACACACACACACACACACACACACACACTATATTGTTTCACTGAGTGTTTAATACACAAGCATGAATTTTTGTTATTCACTTAATATGACCCTAGTGCTGGGGTTAATATTTATATTTTTGAGCACCAATTATTGATACACTTGTTTCACTAAGTATTTATAATTATGAATTAGTCCTATTTAATACGGATTTAGTATTTATTTAGCGCTGCACTATTATTTATTGTTTATAGTCACCAGCTCAAACACCAGCAGCACTGCCTCAGAGCCATAAGACCATGTCAAAAACTTAAGTAGCAACCTCTACTGTTAATTAAAGCACTGTCCAAATCAATTTGAAAAGAGAACATGCCGGTTTAATTTAGACAATTTACACTCAAGAAGTCTATGTGCCAAAAATATTCAAAGCAGCAGTTGTGACTTCTAAATATCACTCATGTGATGATGAGACTGATACCAGAACGCATGCCAGCTTACAAAGCAATCTAACAGCTAAAGTGTCATTTGTGCCAAGCCCATTGCTTAGTATTACCTACAGAATATTTATCATGTCAGACATTTCAAGGATTGTTATTAAGGAGGAGGTGAATATTCAAAACAAAACCTGTATTGGAGTATTTTTTAGGGAAGGCTGGGAAGCTGTAATAGACATGTTGAGATTATTGGCAGCAGATTTAATTCAATGGGCCAGGGAACAAACAAACAAGAAAAAAAAAAAAAGAAGGAAATCTTTCCCTTTGTCTATGGGACGGGAAGCGAAGGGAAATCTCCCTAATGGCACACAGATGGCAAAAAAAATTCAGCATGACAAAGAAAAGTTTAGCATTTGGTTCTAGCTTAAAAGGGAGTCACTCTGCCCTAAAAAAGGTGCCCAAAAAGGTAGCACCTTGTATTCGAGGCCCATGATGAATAAAATCCCTCAATGGCAATAAACCCCGAAAACCTTGTCATTAACTAAAAAATGTCCAAGTCTCTAACGCCCATCAGCGCATGTTCACCAATGTATGTTTTAGCGTGCATTTTTGTTTCTTGCTGTAGTTTAAACTGTATTAAACAAGACATATAGACCAAATAGATGTTTAGCCCCAGTGTTTTGTAAAGCATATATAGTGTCTTACAAATGCTCTTGCAGTTTTTGATTTGCAGGGATATGCTTTCTTGTATAACGAGGACACAGACCATTTTTATCTGAACTGCTTTTAGGACATTACCATGCAAGGCAAGGTCAGCAAGCTCCCAGCTTGTTCTGGGAGATCTATGAATAAGCACTTCTATGTACTGCTCTAACTTTCACTTAAATTCAGTGGCAAGCAAGGCATTGACACTGATGGACAGTTTATCTTAAATAAAAATGAAATTAAAAAAAGTTCAGTCTTAAAATGGTGATATGTAACCTATGACCGCACCACTGTAAAATACTCTATCCAAGCCACTATTAATGACTCTGCATATAACTGCATACTTGGGTTTCCACAGCACTCAAAACATGCATGCTCCAACACAAACCTTATGTATTTATCAGTAATACTAGATCAGGCCTTCATACCCTAGAAGTTCCATTATTACAAGTGACTGCGTTAATACTTCTGCTTGCTTTAATTGTTTTTTTGTTTTTTATATCTGCAATGCCATCAGTAGTAATTCTGCCATTTGGGCTTTATGACATTACTCGAATATGACAGCATAAAGCTACTCTGAACATGTACATGACTTGAAAGCCTTTAAACTCAGGTTACAGATAAGTAAAAACTATTGGGACTAATCCTTGTCTTAACGGTTTCCAATAATTAAATAAGATTTATTTTTCCATGTGTATCTGCATTACTAAACAGAAAAAGGCAGTAGCAATAAAAATAAGAATCCTGAATGAGTCTTCAAATAAAATATCAATCATACGGTGGTGTCCAAACATTTAAGTCATGCATGTTTGCTGGCAATTAACAAAAGAACACAACTCAATGTAGATTACAGAGTTTTCAGAGTAGTTGAGGACAGCAAAGAGAAAATGAAAGTCTTGCTTCGCCAATGAACTGCCCACCCTTATTGGAAGTAAATAGCTTTGAGATCATTGCAAAGCTGAATACAAAAAGGAATGAACCACTGTAATAAAGGTGGTCGCACAAGATTTTCCTAAAGCTGGAAAGTCACAATGTTACAATTAAACTGCAATGTGTGGTCATCGTGCCTGCAGTACCATGTACTTGAATGAAAAAGTATCCTATTCCCTTTGTAACGCTTCCTTTGTGTGAAATTCCAGGTGATCCAGTCATTCCCTCTGCTTTCCTATTAAAAACTGATCACACTAGGCATGAGAGCACAGCATGTTCAGTTCTCTAGCTGTGCTGGGTACTCCGCTTGCTCTCTTCCAATGATCAGACCTGTCCTGTAAACCCCCTTCCCACACAGCCATTTACTGGGAAGATCACTGTATTGAGTTTCTCTGCTCTGAGCTCCCTATGCTGGTGAAAACCGCTAAAAATGAGTGTTCTGCGGAAAATTTTTTTTGGACTGTGTAAAGAAAGAATTTATATCCACAGTACTAAGGCTTAACACAAACAATGCACGTTGTGATCAAGAAGTGCACCTTATTCCTGGTACACGATGAGAAAATTGGACGAATGATCATTCAGGGTTTTTAGCACGCTAATCTCATATAGTGCGTGAGAGTGCAACTAAGTGTATGAAAAGTCTCATACCATCCAGTACAAGTCTAGGCATTAAAGTACACGTACCCAGCCCGTCTAACCCCAACTAAAGAATTCAACCTTACCCCTTCCAAGATGCTTAGTTTCCCAGATTGACAGCCATGGTCTGCCCCAATGTTTTCATATATATTGTAGCCGAAATTTTGTTGCTGGTCATGCCTATGCGGTAGGTCCTCAGACTTGCTTCCATGTCCCAAGGCATATGCTTTCAAAATAGTCCCACAGACGTTCATGAGGGTCCACTGAGCAGATGCTGCCAGCAGTAAGGCTGACCATACATTATACAATTTTCTTGAGAATTTTGTTTTAGATTTACCAAAAACCATAGAATGAGCTCAAACCTAAAACAACACTTTCAATTGTATCAAATTAGGCAGGCCCTTGCACTAGATAGTTGAAGGTAAATCTAAAGGAAATTGGGCAGAAAATTGTATAGTGTATGGCCAGCCTTAGGCCCCGTTCACACAGGTGGACTACAGTAATGTGGTGTACCTGTTTTTCAGGCGGACCCAATCAGACCATCCACTGCCTTCTACGGAGCAGCAGATGTGTTCATTTACACCCACCTGCATCCGAACCGCTTAAAAAAAAAAAAAAAAAAAACCCACACCGATGGATGGGGATCCGTTCATCCATCTAGCCAATTGGATCAGATAACAGTCGGATGTATAAGCGGAGCGGACACAGGCCTGTCATTCGCCTGCTTAGCAGGGATCAGCAGACAGATCCCCCACTGAGCAAGCGGGTCCACCCATGTGAAAGGGGCCTAAGGAAGATTTTGACTGCAGAATGAAGACATTGAGTGTGGATTCACACATGTGCATTTAAGCTCAATTTTCACAACTAATTAACAAAGTAATTGTTCTGCCGGTCAGGTTTACATCAGGATTTTATCCTGTTCACCACTGTATGACATATGTGATTCAAAAGCATTTCCATAGAAGTCGAGAGGCCAGAGTTTGTACCTGAGCCGGACCACTCTGCTCAGAAAACTGACAGGACTCTTTCAATTTGCACTGAATCCGCACTCCGGTTACACCAGACATGTGAACTGGCACAATGGAAAGCATTGTTCTTTCACATGTCATGCAAATTGAATGGAGTTCAAAACGCATCCAATTTGCAAATGTGTGAACCCGGCTAACTAAGCATCTGGGGAAAGTTGTACAAAAGTTTACTTCATCTGAAAGACAACTTAAATGAAAAGGGAAAAAATATATTTTTAGAACTTGTGCAGACCATAGAAACGCAGTTCGGATGTGTTCAAGGAGTTTCTGCTTGCGCATGTTTAATGCGCTCTGGTTCATTCCACCCCCTTCAACCAAAGGACATGTGGGTTCCAGTGTGTTTTACTGCATTCCAGTACAGTCCAGAAAAAAAAAAACCGCATGTTCTATTTTTTCTGGAACGCACTGGAACTGACTGCACTAGTGTGAACTATGCCACTGGAAACCATGTAACCTACTATTGGGAAAAAAAAAAAAAAAAAACCACACACCACAAAAACACTGGACTGGATGCGGTGTGAACTAGTCCTTAGGCAGGTTGTTTACCTGTATAAACTACCCTTATTGTAGGCATCAAAACGGCCTACGACTTCTGCTGGGTGCAGCCATCTTGTATAGGACGTCAGAAGTCCCAGCTATTACTCAAGTGACACTAAAATACTCCCCACAAACTTTGTGTAGCAGAGAGGGGTGAAAGAGTTGCTCTATCCAGAAGACTAGAAATTCACTAGCAACGTCAGACTAACATGGCAAATAGGTATTAAAAAAAAAGTAATAAGGTGTATTGACGCGTGTGTATATATGTACATACATACACACATATATACAGTCAGGTCCATAAATATTGGGACATGGACACAATTCTAACATATTTGGCTCTATACACCACCACAATGGATTTGAAATGAAATGAACAAGATGTGCCTTAACTGCAGACTGTCAGCTTTAATTTGAGGGTATTTACATCCAAATCAGGTGAACGGTGTAGGAATTACAACAGTTTGCATATGTGCCTCCCACTTGTTAAGGGACCAAAAGTAATGGGACAATTGGCTTCTCAGCTGTTCCATGGCCAGGTGTGTGTTATTCCCTCATTATCCCAATTACAATGAGCAGATAAAAAGGTCCAGATTTCATTTCAAGTGTGCTATTTGCATTTGAAATCTGTTGCTGTCAACTCTCAAGATGGGATCCAAAGAGCTGTCAATATCAGTGAAGTAAGCCATTATTAGGCTGAAAAAACAAAACAAACCCATCAGAGAGATAGCAAAAACATTAGGCGTGGCCAAAACAACTGTTTGGAACATTCTTAAAAAGGAACGCACCGGTGAGCTCAGCAACATCAAAAGACCCGGAAGACCACGGAAAACAACTGTGGTGGATGACTGAAGAATTCTTTCCTTGGTGAAGAAAACACCCTTCACAACAGTTGGCCAGATCAAGAACACTCTCCAGGAGGTAGGTGTATGTGTGTCAAAGTCAACAATCAAGAGAAGACTTCACCAGAGTGAATACAGAGGCTTCACCACAAGATGTAAACCATTGGTGAGCCTCAAAAACAGGAAGGCCAGATTAGAGTTTGCCAAACGACATCTAAAAAAGCCTTCACAGTTCTGGAACAACATCCTATGGACAGATGAGACCAAGATCAACTTGTACCAGAGTGATGGGAAGAGAAGAGCATGGAGAAGGAAAGGAACTGCTCAAGATCCTAAGCATACCACCTCATCAGTGAAGCATGGTGGTGGTAGTGTCATGGCGTGGGCATGTATGGCTGCCAATGGAATTGGTTCTCTTGTATTTATTGATGATGTGACTGCTGACAAAAGCAGCAGGATGAATTCTGAAGTGTTTCAGGCAATATTATCTGCTCATATTCAGCCAAATGCTTCAGAACTCATTGGACGCTTCACAGTGCAGATGGACAATGACCCAAAGCATACTGCAAAAGCAACCAAAGAGTTTTTTAAGGGAAAGAAGTGGAATGTTATGCAATGGCCAAGTCAATCACCTGACCTGAATACGATTGAGCATGCATTTCACTTGCTGAAGACAAAACTGAAGGGAAAATGCCCCAAGAACAAGCAGGAACAGAAGACAGTTGCAGTAGAGGCCTGGCAGAGCATCACCAAGGATGAAACCCAGCGTCTGGTGATGTCTATGCGTTGCAGACTTCAGGCTGTAATTGACTGCAAAGGATTTGCAACCAAGTATTAAAAAGTGAAAGTTTGATTTATGATTATTATTCTGCCCCATTACTTTTGGTCCCTTAACAAGTGGGAGGCACATATGCAAACTGTTGTAATTCCTACACGGTTCACCTGATTTGAAAGAAAATACCCTCAAATTAAAGCTGACAGTCTGCAGTTAAAGCACATCTTGTTCGTTTCATTTCACATTTATTGTGGTGGTGTATAGAGCCAAAAATGTTAGACTTGTGTCGATGTCCCAATATTTATGGACCTGACATACACATATATATTATTATTATACAGTATTTATAAAGCGCCAATGGTTCGCTCAGTGCTGTACATTACAAAAGGGGGACAGAACATGTGACAGAACAATACCAATACAATGCAAAACATGAGGGGATCGAGGGCCCTGCTCTTTCGAGCTTACAATCTAGGAGGGAGGGGATAGTGGTACAGGAGGAGATAGCTGTGGGGGATGGAGTGGTAGGAAGAGTGGAGGAGGTCGGCAGGTTAGCAGGGGGTGGGGTAGGCTTCCCCGAAGAGATGGGTTTTCAGGGTGCGCCTAAAGGAGAGGAGAGTAGGTGATAATCTGATGGGTTGGGGCAGGGAGTTCCAGAGGATGGGTGACACCCTAGAGAAGTCCTGGGGGCAGGCATGGGAGGAGGAGACCAGGGAACTAGAGAGGAGGTTGTCTTGTGAGGAGCGGAGTGTGCGTGCTGGGCGGTACTTGGATATTAGGTCAGTGATGTAGAACTGGGCAGTATGGTGGACAGCTTTGTACATCCGTGTTAGGATTTTGAATTTGATCTGTTGCACAATCAGAAGCCAGTGGAGGGATTGGCAAAGGGGGGTGGCGGAGATGTAGCGGTTGGAAAGGTGAATGAGTCTGGCAGCCATATTCAGGATCGACTGAAGCGGGGATAGCCAGCGGCGAGGCAGCCCAGTGAGGAGGGAGTTGCATTAGTTGAGTCGTGATATGATGAGGGAGTAGATGAGCTGATTAGTGGTTTCTGGGGTCAGGAACGTGCGTATTTTGGCGATGTTGCGGAGGTGGAGTCTGCACGAGTTTGGTAAAGATTGGACTTGGGGCTGGAAGGATAGGTTGAAGTCCAGAATGACACCAAGTACTCTGGCCTGCGGGGCGGGTTTGATAGTATTAGACAGTCTTCTTAAGACCTGCTCCTTCATACCAACACATGAGCGTGAAACATGTTTAACCGCTTGCAGACCACGCAATGTACATTTACATGTCCAGTGCAGGCCTGCTGCGCTGGATATCGTACATATAAGTGGTTTCAGACTTCCAGGTAGGAGGTGCAAGCATGCACGTCACCCTGTTAGTGCTGTCATTGGCTTCCGCACTAAAATGTTCCGGAGGGCAAGTGGTTAAGGTGTAAAACAGCTGACAGTGGGCAGATTTTAACAGAATCCAAAAATTATAGAAAATATTCTCAAAGATTAGGGATTATACCATATTAACCGCCTCCCGCCCACCATATAGTAACATTATGGACGCAAGGTTGTTCTCTCGTTCTGGGAGGACGAGATATGACGTCCTCCCATTCTAACCACGCATGCGCGGCTCCCGGAGCATGGCGATGCGCTGTGTCCCTCGGACACAGCGGATCACCGATCCACGAAAAGAGCCTAAGATGTCGGCTCGGTCATGTGATCGAGGGAGAGGAGGAAGAAGAGGAGAAATATATATTTTTATTACACACACATATACACATACATATTTTGTGTGTGTATATTACCTTTTGGAAATAAATTCAAGTAATGCAGGCAAGCCTGTGTCACTTATGTCCTGACACTCTGCCTGGGAATTTCTGCAGAGCAATAAAATCACATTGCTTGATTCTATGCATCACCTCCGAGTTGAAGCTCTGTGTTTTAGCATCACATTTTCTATCCACTGTAGAATAAACACATATGCATGCAGTTTTTAGAGCTGAAATACTCTGACAGTCCTTTTAAGCAGAATAAATCCATTTTAAAATTCAAATCCATAGTAGGCAAGTGAAGTTCACCCAAATACTGCTACATTTAAGTTTACTTATATTTTTTCTTGCCTGAGATATTAAAGTGGACCTAACCTCACCTTTCTTACCATCCTGTAAACTTGAGCTCCTGTGCTAAAAACTACCCAATGTGTTGCAATCAGCTGATAGCAGACCCCCAGTGTGACCTATTCAAGCAAACTGGGAAGTGCCGCAGCTGCAAAGCTGGGCTTTAGGCCTGTATAAGAGCAGTTTGAAGGGAAAGCAGAGATTGCAGCAAGCCTTGTTGAAGCTTTTAAGGCTCATTTACACTTGTTTCAAACTGTGGCATTCAGGGTGCTTTAACCACCTGCCTACCGGGCACTTCTACCTCCTTCCTGTCCAGGCCAATTTTCAGCTGTCACACTTTAAAATGACAATTGCACGGTCATGCAACATTGTACCCATATGAAATTATTTTTTTTCCACACAAATTAGAGCTTTCTTTTGGTGGTAATTAATCTCAGCTGGGCATTTTATTTTGTGTTATACACAAAATAAAAAAAAAAAAAATTTAATAAAAGTGTGTTTCTAATTGTAAAATTTAGCAAATAGGTAATTTACCTCCTTCACTGATGTGCATTGATGAGGTGGCACAGCTAGGCAACACCGATTAGGTGGCATGGAGGATGCTGCACTGACTGGCAGCACTGCTGGACACTGATCATCAAAGCACTGATGATCGGTGCCGATCTGTTTTCGGACAATTGACGGTTATCGGCAGTACTTTCCTCACGCTGTGACAGCATGAGGAAAGTGCAGCCGATAACCGGCAACCGCATTTACCCAGTGATCTTCTGTGTCATAGGACACAGCTGATCATGTTGTAAAAGGCTGCTGTGATTGACCTTTTACCACATCTTCTGATCAGCTGTGTCCATAGGACACAGCTTGCACGGAGGCTGCTGGGGGTGCGCGGGAGGGTGCATTCTGGGAGGACGTCATATCATGTCCTCCCAGAACTGGACAACTGCGCTGTAGCCATCATTTGGCTATATCGTGGTTGCCAAGTATTTAAATAAGAAGGTCAAATGCCAATCAAAAAGGACCACACTCTAAATAAAAATTGTTCCCTTACAGTGCTGTTCACAATGCTGCATTTGCTTCAAAAAGTATAACCCATTTTCTTGGTACTTCAAAGCATCTCCAAAGCATCTGAGGAGCATTTATTTAGTTAGCTTTGCTTTATTTTGGAGGTATGAGATATTCCAGAATGCACTGGGAAACCAAAAGTGAACTGGAAAGCCATCAGCAGTCAGTTCCAGTTCGAACATGTGGTGCGTAACATGGGAATGTTATAGCGAAAGCTGAGTGGGGACCAGAGAGAGGGGACTGAGTAATGGAGGATCAACAGAACTGGGATATTGGAGTGGGAGAAACTAGCAGATCTCACAAGTGGTGAGCAGCACAGGAACGTGTGAATGGGGACAGGAAAGAGGAGGAATAGCAAAACAGGGAGATCAGCAGAGCTGGGGGTTAACTACTGAGAGGGAGGTCTGTTGAACGTGGATACCAATTACCTGGGGACACTGAGCTGGAGGCTCTACTGCAGAATTTGCAACTGGGGAATTTGCAGAGCTCCATTAAAGCTTCAAAAAAAGCATAACAAAAAGTGGTAGGCAATTTAATGTGTGTTTAAAATCAAAGCAATTGCAAATGAGGATTTAAAGTACCATTCAACTCCAGTATGTAAATGCTGAACACAAATCCTAATAGGAGTGCCGATTGTCACGTCAAACAAGCTGCTAGCAGGCTTCAGTGCTTCTTGAAATCCTGCTGAAGCCTGCTAACCGCTTGTTCAAAAATGGCAATTAACACTCCCATTAGGATTTGTGTTTAACATTTACAAACTGGCGTTTAATGGCACTTTAAAAGCTTGGACAAAGCTTGCTTAAAGCTCTGCTATTGCTTTGTCAAAGCTCAGGGATGTTGAATTTGTATCACCAGACGCACAGGACTGTCTCCTGGGGTTCTACTTGCCCAGGACTTGCCCAGCGTGCGCCGGCGGCTAGAGGGGGAGGGAGGAGAGCGAACACATCCGCGCCTCTCCCCTTCTTGTCCTGACCTGGAAGTGACGTTATGTCACTTCCGGGTCCCAGTTCAGATTTTCATTGAGGCTGGGAAAGCATGTAATGCATTGTGATGTACACCGCATTACATTACGGGGAGCACGGGGGGGGGGGGCTTTTTGACCCTGGATGTTTCATTAAAAGAGAACAGGTCACTAAAAAAAAAAAAAAAAAAAATTTGGAGGCCTCCCCATGCCATGTACGCACGTACAAAAACTAAAAACAGCACGCACTGGGGCACCTACGCATGAAAAAGGTTCTTTGCGACATACATTTCATATCATCACACATGCCAGAATGAGAGCAATAATTCAAGCACCAGATCTCCTTCGTAACACAGGGTACCGAGTTTGTCGGCATTTCACAAGTGCCCACAAATTTAAGGATCAACATGTTGGATCTCTATATACCTGTTGGAACCTCGTCTTTTTTTTTTATTGGTAAAATATAAAATAATTTTTTCCTTTTTTTTTTTTTTTAGGATGAAGGGCAGTCCTAGCAGTCAATCACGGTCTGTGTAAGGTAGGACAGTGGGGGACAGGTGCAAAGTTTAGGGGGCTAAGCACATGAGTGAAGGAGGGGCTGGAGACCGTAATGTGGGGGGGGGGGGGGTAAGAACTATGGTGTGTGGGAGCTGAAGACATTAAAGTGGGAAGGGCTGAGAAAAGGCACACCTTTCCTGAGGAGCAGCCAAATCGGTGCTCATTACACTGCAAGGTCCCTCTCCTCCCTGCTAGTCCCCAGATGCGGTGCAGGAGACAGGCAGGGGAGGATGACGTAGACAGAGCAATGGTAAGGAAATTAAATGTTTAAGTTGCCATAGAGCCCCTTTTGATCTTGAAAGTCCCAGACATTCCTAATAGCACCTAAGATTTAAATACGGTTTTGGTTAAAATGTAATTTTTTTTTTTTTTTTTTTTAAATCTGGACAAGTAGAATGGGACCAAGAAGTTTTTTCAAAAAATTTCCACACCCTTGAATCTTGCTGTTCATTCTGCTCTTACACAAGCTGAAGTACATGTGAAAAACAGAGGAGGCATCACACCACCTCCCAAATGTCTCTGAAAAGTGATCGGAAAGTGGATTATTCTTTATTGTAGATTAAGGCTCCCTGCACACTTAAGAGAGAGACACACACACACACACGAAAAAAAATCCAATAAAAACAGATTTACAGTGTGATAGATTGGCAACCCCTAGTGCAGTGTTTCTCAATTCCAGTCCTCATAGACCCCCAACAGGTCATGTTTTCAGGATTTCCATTATTTTGCACAGGTGATTTGATCAGTTTCACTGCCTTAGTAATTACCACAGCTGTTTCATCTGAGGGAAATCCTGAAAACATGACCTGTTGGGGGTCCATGAGGACTGGAGTTGAGAAACACTGCCCTAGTGTGATCATTCTATTGTGAAAAGTATTTTCTCCTGAATATAGCCAGCTTCTGACATCATGTAGATCTGTACAACCACCACACTGGAAAATACGTATTCAGTTGGCCGACCCATACGTGGAAAACAAAAATTTCTGAAACTTAATTTTTTAAACCATGCCACTACTAAATCGTCCAGAAAACAACTGTGGACAAACCCCTCTTTCCTATAGTGACTAAAAGATTGTTTGCAAAAAGCAAGACCTAGGCTTTCCAAAACGTAATAATTTACTAAGGCTGCAGATACAGCAGAAGGGGCTGGGAACAAAACAAAAACAAAAAACACAAAAAAAATTAAAAAATAATCATTGAGCCCTTAGCAACCACTAACACCGGAACGTCAACAAAAAAATTGCTGGCAATGGGGAGAAAAACCACGCACACACCTCAGTATGGGTCCCCACCAAAATCAATACCAGACCCTTATTTGAGAATGCATGTGGGGGGGGGGGGGGCGGCAGAAGAATGCAAGGAGTTCCCTCTCCTAAACCATACCAGGTCACATGCCCTCAACATATGGGGCTGCTTTGGTAGGAGGGCTCCTCCCCCCCCCCCCCCACATAGTCTTGGGGACAAGGACCTCTTCCCCCACAACCCACCCCAGGCAGTGGTTGTGGGGGGGGGGGCTTATCTGAATCTATAAGCCCCTTTAACAAGGGGCCCCCAAATCCCCCTCATGTGAAAGGTCTGCACCTGACACTGGCTCCCACCCCGACAGCCATCTGGTTTTTGACACTGAGGTAAATGAGTAGGGGGTACAATGTACACCATCCATACTCATACAATCTTTGGAGGGGGTTCTGAAGGCCCCACTTGTTAAAGGGGGCTTCCAGATTCAAATTAGGCCCTCACAACCACCGCCCAGGGTTGTGGGGAAGAGGTCCTTGTCAACATGGGAGACAAAGTGCTTTTGGTGGTGGGAGCCCCCTACCCCAAAGCACCTCCTCCATGTTGCGGGCATGTGGCGCTCAGATGTCCCCCACTCCCTTTCCTAGCCTGCACGCTCAAATAATGGTCTGGTATGGACTTCCACGTGATTTATTTTTGGAATGGGGTTCCCCCAGGGGCGGACTGACAACTCATGGGGCCCCCGGGCAATAGGGGATCATGGGGCCCGTGTCCTCACCCACACCCAAAAAAAGCCAATGAAAAGGTACCAGGGGCATCTCATGGGGCCCCTACTGACGCAATGCCCGAGTGCTCGCATGGTCAATCCGCCCCTGGGTTCCCCTTAAAGTCCATACCAGACCCAAAGGATTTGGTATGCATTGGAGGGGGAGCGTGCACATACTTCTTTTATCAAACTGTGTGTATACACTATGTGCACACGTAAGAACACAAAATTACTTTCCAAAAAAAAAAAAAAAAAAAGGCTACATGGCTGGAAAATGCTGCATTTTTTAAAGTTTCATGTGCATGAAGCATTACAACAAAGAATCAAAAGAAGAATCTCATTAAAATAGGAATTTCATTGGGATGTTCTGGAAACCTGATCCCAATGCGCCAGCCTCCAGTCAATCTCCCTTCATTTCAGAAGTAGAGCTATTCTGTAATTGCATCCATATCAGACATGATTCATCTTCTCACAGAGCATTCACTAGTTTAGCATGGGATTACACATGTGATACATATTCATTTCAGCAACATTCAAAGTATTACATGGAATCAATAATTAGGAATGTTACAATGCTCACTTTTGGATTAATGTTACCTAGTGAGCAAGTCCTTAGTATTTCAGCTATCCACGGTTACTCAAAGATTATAAATAACTATCTTCAATGGGTTATTTGGAATGATGCACACTGATACAACTCTGGATTGACGGTTCCTACTAAGTGTGGAGAGAACAAGTACAGTAACACAGAGCAATGACATGTAGAGTTCAGTGACCAACAGTAAACAAAGACTGAAAATGAAAAAGGAAGTCTTGGGATGCACTCCGGAACATGGATTACCAGATCCATACTTCAGTGTTTCATCCCCACATTGCTAGAAGCCACTTAACCCTCTTGTATCCATTTTGGAGATCCTGGCACTTCCCTGCTTTTGATGCCAAATAGCACTGCAGGCTCCTTGTGGGGTATCACAGTAGAGGATTGCCAGTACTTTAGACTTTTCTCCCTGATGCAGGGAGCAGAAAGTACAGAGAGAAAGGACAAGGCAGGGCAGAACAAAGGAACAGGTTCACTTTACTGCAGACCTCCACAGACACTTAGCTTCCTTCCATTCCCCCACTGCCCTGGTTAGTGCTCCAAAATGGGAAACGGACTGGCATGGAGGAACATGCTGCTCCATGCCCAGAAATCCCATGTTATTTCCTTTGGCTCTCAGCACCAAAAGGAGCTGCAGGGGAGTGAAAGAGGCATGTTTAGGCATCTAAAAGGTCTGCAAAAAAGTAAATTCATGGGCAAAGCACAGATTCGCTTTAAAGGCCAACTCCAGAAAATATGAAAATTCTCCCATGCAGTGGGGCTGTGCCCACACTGCAAAGGTCGACTGTTTATTTAGGACCAAGGCAGGGGTGGGCAACCTGCAGCTCTCCAGCTGTTGTGGAACTAAGTTTCCCATGAGGCATTGCAAAAGACCAAAGTTACAAGCATGACTCATGTCCCATGAGACATTGCAAAACTGACAGTTACAGCTAAGACTTTGCAGAGGCATGATCGAACTTGTAGTCCTGCAACAGCTGGAAAGCCACAGGTTGCCCACCCCTGGTGTAGGGGTCATTGAAAACGTAGCTAGACCGGTCCCCCCTCTCCCTTCCCTCATATGCTCAGGTGTGGGCTACTCAGTTATTTCTTAATTAATTATTGAGGGGCTCAGCAGCAGTACCAGAGTTTAGTGGTGGGGTGCACTATGGAAATCTGTCAGGTCAAAAATTAAAAAAATGTGAGCTCTTTTGGGCTTACAACACACATGGATTGGTTTACTAAACCTGTAATATAAGAGAAACATACACCTTAAGATATAGCCCCACTTCTTAGTATCACACAAGTCTTTTTAGTGTTAGCAGCTTTACGAAGTTTAAAATAGCAAATAATCCCTCCTAGATTGTAAACTTCAAGGAGCAGGGCCCTCCTAACCCTTGTATTGTTCTTGTATTGAACTGTATTGTCTCCCATTAGATTGTAAAGGGCTGAGTAAACTGTTGGCGCTATATAAATCCTGAAGAATAATAATATTATTAAGCAGGTAAAAGGTCTGGAGTTGATTTTAAGTGTGGTATTTGCATTTAGAATCTATTGCTGTGAAGCTACATCATGCGTTCAAAGAAGATGTCCATGCAAGTGATACAGACCAAGGTAAGGCTTCAAAAACTAAACAAATCCATCAGAGAGCAGCAACATTAGGAGTGGCCAAATCAACAGTTTGGTACATTCTGAGGAAAGAAGAAAGCACTGCTGAGCTCAGCAACATAAAAAAAAAAAAAAAAAAAAAAAAAAAAAACGGCATGGGACATCCACGGAAGACAACAGTGGTGAATGATCGCAGGATCCTCTCTATGGTAAAGAAAAGCCCATTCACAACATCCAGACAAGTGAAAGGCACTCTCCAGGAGGTGGGCGTATCATTGTCAAAGCCTACAATCAAGAGGAGACTTCACGAGAGAAAATACAGAGGATTCACCACAAGGTGCAAACCATTCATAAACCTGAAGAATAGAAAAGCCAGATTAGACTTTGCCAAAAACATCTAAAAATGCCAGACCAGTTCTGGAAAAGCATTCTTTGTACGGGTGAAACCAAGATTAATCTGTACCAGAATAACGGGAAGAAAAAAAAAAAGTGTGGAGAAGGCTTGGAACAGCTCATGATACAAAGCACACAACGTCACCTGTAAAACATGGTGGAGGCAGTGTGATGGCATGGGCATGCATGGCTTCCAGTGGCACTGGGTCATTGGTGTTTATTGATGATGTGACAGAAGACAGAAGCAGCCGGATGAATTCTGCAGTGTTTACAGATATACGGTCAGCCCAGATTCAGCCAAATGCAGCAAAGATTGGACGGCGCTTCACAGTACAGATGGACAATGATCCAAAAACACACTGCAAAAGCAACCCAGGAGCTTTTGAAGGAAAATAAGTGGAATTTTCTGCAATGGCCAAGTCAATCACCTTATCTCAACCCAATTGAGCATGCATTTCACTTGAAGGCAAAAAACTAAAAAAAAGGCAGCAAGACCCACAAACAACTAAAGACAGCTGCAGTTAGAACCTGGCAAAGCATCAGAAAGGAGGAAACCCAGTCTTTGGTAATGTCCATGGGTTCCAGACTTCAGGCAGTCATTGCCAGTAAAGGATTCTCAACAAAATATTAAAAATGAACATTTACGATTATATTAAAATTTGTCCAATTACAGTGGGGATCGAAAGTTTGGGCACCCCAGCTAAAAATTTGTATTAATGTGCATAAAGAAGCCAAGGAAAGATGGAAAAATCTCCAAAAGGCATCAAATTACAGATTAGACATTCTTATAATATGTCAACAAAACTTAGATTTTATTTCCATCATTTACACTTTCAAAATAACAGAAAACAAAAAAATGGCGTCTGCAAAAGTTTGGGCACCCTGCAGAATTTATAGCATGCACTGCCCCCTTTGCAAAGCGGAGACCTGCCAGTGTCATGGATTGTTCTCAATCATCATCTGGGAAGACCAGGTTATGTCAATCTCAAAGGTTTTAAATGCCCAGACTCATCTGACCTTGCCCCAACAATCAGCACCATGGGTTCTTCTAAGCAGTTGTCTAGAAAACTGAAACTGAAAATAGTTGACTCTCACAAAGCTGGATAAGGCTATAAGAAGATAGCAAAGCGTTTTCAGATGTCAATATCCTCTGTTCGGAATGTAATTAAGAAATGGCAGTCATCAGGGACAGTGGAAGTTAAAGCAAGATCTGGAAGACCAAGAAAAATATCAGACAGAACAGCTCGCAGGATTGTGAGAAAAACAATTCAAAACCCACGTTTGACTGCACGATCCCTCCAGAAAGATCTGGCAGACACTGGAGTTGTGGTACACTATTCCACTATAAAGAGATACTTGTACAAATATGGTCTTCATGGAAGAGTCATCAGAAGAAAACCTCTTCTACGTCCTCACCACAAAAATCATCGTTTGAACTTTGCAAATGAACATATAGACAAGCCTGATGCATTTTGGAAACAGGTTCTGTGGACCGATGAGGTTAAAATTGAACTTTTTGGCCGGAATGAGCAAAGGTACGTTTGGAGAAGAAGGGGCACAGAATTTAATGAAAAGAACCTCTGTCCAACTGTTAAGCATGGGGTTGGATCAATCATGCTTTGGGGTTGTGTTGCAGCCAGTGGCACAGGGAACATCTCACGAGTAGAAGGAAAAAGGGATTCAATAAAATTTCAGCAAATTCTGGATGGTAACTTGATGCCATCTGTGAAAAAGCTAAAATTAAAGAGAGGATGGCTTCTACAAATGGATAATGATCCTAAACACACCTCGAAATCCACGGGGGATTACATCCAGAGGCGTAAACGGAAGATTTTGCCATGGCCTTCACAATCTCCTGACCTCAACATAATTGAAAATCTATGGATAGACCTTAAAAGAGCAGTGCGTGACAGACAGCCCAGAAATCTCAAAGAACTGGAAGACTTTTGTAAGGAAGAATGGGCAAAATACCTCAAACAAGAATTGAAAGACACTTGGCTGGGTACAAAAAGCATTTACAAGCTGTGATACTTGCCAAAGGGGGCAGTACAAGATATTAACTCTGCAGGGTGCCCAAACTTTTGCAGACGCCATTTTTTGTTTTCTGTTATTTTGAAAGTGTAAATGATGGAAATAAAATCTAAGTTTTGTTGACATATTATAAGAATGTCTAATCTGTAATTTGATGCCTTTTGGAGATTTTTCCATCTTTCGTTGGCTTCTTTTTGCACATTAATACAAATTTTTAGCTGGGGTGCCAAAACTTTCGATCCCCACTGTACTTTTGGTCCCTTAAAAGAGGGGGGGGGGGGGTGGCTAACCTTAACAGCTGTAATTCATAAACCCTTCCTCCAATTTGGATGTAGATACCCTCAAATTAAGCCTGAGAGTGCGCACTTCCAGCCCATATCCATTATAGAACTATAGCTTGAAAATGTTTAGTAAATAACTGGAAAAAAAAAAAAAAAAAAACACTAAAAATTGTGCCTGTGTCCAAATATATACAGTGAAGGAAAGAAGTATTTGATCCCCTGCTGATTTTGAATGTTTGCCCACTCACAAAAAAAGGATCAGTCTAAAAATTGAATGGTAGGTGTAATTGTAAGACAGAATAGCGCAAAAAAAAAAAAAAAAAAATTCAAAAGAAATGCATGTCTAACAAATGATGCACTGATTTGCATGTTCATGAGGGAAATAAGTATTTGATCCCCTTCACAAAACATGACTTAGTACTTGGTGGCAAATCCCTTGTTGGCTTTCACAGAGGTCAGATGTTTCCTCTAGTTGGCCACCAGGTTTGCACACATCTCAAGGGATTTTGGCCCACTCCTCTTGGCATATCCTCTCCAAGTCAAAATTTACGTTCTTTTTTTTCCCCACACAGAGCTCTCTTTCAGTGATATTTGATAACCTGTGCGCCTTTTATTTTTTGCGCTATAAAAAAAAAAAAAAGAAAAAAAAAGAAGGACCGAAAATTTAGAAAAATTATATTTTTTACTTTTGGCTATAAAAATATATAGCAAACTCAAAGTTAGTCATAAATTTAGACCAAAATGTATTATGCTACAGGTCTTTGGTAAAAATAAAAAAAAATCCCAATAAGTGTATATATTGATTGCTTTGCGTGAAAGTTATAAATTGCAGTATCTATAGTTTGTAGACGCTATAACTTTCACACAAAGCAATCAATATACACTTATTGGGATTTTTTTTTACCAAATACCACCAAAAGAAAGCTCTATTTGTGTGAAAAGACAAATTTAATTTGGGAACAGCTTTGCATGAACACGCAATTGTCAGTTAAACTAGTGCAGCGTTGTATAGCAAAAAAAAAAAAAAAAAAACCTCAAATTGTCATAAAATTTAGGCCAAAATGTATTCAGCTACGTTTTTGGTAAAAAAAAAAAAAAAAAAAATCCCAAGAAGTGTATATTGATTGTGTTGTGTGAAAGTTATAGCATCTACAAACTATGGTATAGATAATGGAATTTACACAGCTTTTACTTTGTGCTGTCCTGGTATTTTCACACCTCAAGAAATGTGATGGGCAGTCAAACTACCCCAAATGACCCCTATTCGGAAAGCAGACACCCCAAGCTATCTGCTGAGAGGCACATTGAGTCCATGGAAGATTTATTTTTTTCCCACAAGTTTGGAAAATGTTTTTTTTTTTTTTTTAATACACACACAAAGTTGTCACTTAAATGAAACATTGCTCACACAAGCCATTGGTATATGTGGAATTACACCCCAAAAATACATTCTGCTACTTATACCGAGTATGGGGATACCACATGTGAGAATTTTTGGGAGCCTAGCCACATACAGTAGCCTGAAATCCAATGACCACTTTGAAAGCCTGAAGCTGCGCAACTGCCTCATTTCACTTCCTCACTACCTATCAGTTTGGAGGCCATGAAATGCCAGGATAGCACCAAACCCACCAAAATGACCCCTTTTTGGAAAGTAGACACCCCAAGGAATTTAAAAAGAGGCATGGTGGGTATTTTTCAGCTCTAATTTTTTCCCCTCACAAGGTTTCGAAATATAAAAAAAAAAAAATGATGTGTTTCTTAAATTTTCCAAAAACTTGGCAACAAGCGAGATCTGCAAAATACTCACAATACTTATCAAATTCCTTGGGGTGTCTACTTTCCAAAAACGGGTCATGGGGGGGGGGGGTTGGTGGCATCTTGGCCTTCAAAACTGTGATAGGTAGTCAGGAAGCGTTATGAGGAAATAAAGCGCTTTAAAAGCCTGTAGGTGCTTATAGGATTTTGGGGTCCTTTACTTGGCTAGACTGTCAAAAAGTCTCACACGTATTATCCCCATACTCAGGAGAAGTAGCAGAATGCATTTTGGGGGATAATTCTACATATACCCATGGCACGTGTGAGCAATAAATGTAAAATGACAATTGTGTAAAAAAAAATTTTTTGGTCATTTTCCAAAAACATGGTAAAAAAATAAAATTCTATTGACTCAAAATGCCTCTTAGCAAATAGCTTGGGGTGTCTACTTTTCAAAAAGAGGTAATTTTATACCCATCATTAGAAGTTTAAGCCACACATCACTCACTTTAACCACCTGAAGACCAAGCCTTTACTGACACTTTGTTCACATGAAAAAAAAAACAAATCAGTATTTTTGCTAGGAAATTACTTTGAACCCCCAAACATATATTTTTTTTTAAGCAGACACCCTAGTGAATAAAATGGTGGGTGCTGCAATTTTTTTTATGCAAATTTTTTTGGGAAAAGAAAAAAAAAAAAAAAAAAAAAAAAAAAAAACACAACACTAATTTTAATGCACAAAAACACAATATATTGGCTAATTTAGAAACTTATAAAAGATTATGCTATGCTGAGTAAATAGATACCAAACATGACATGCTTTAAAACTGCGCATGCCCCGTGCAATGGCAACAAACTGCATACAATTTTAATAACCATAGGCAACGCTTTAAAAGCCTTTACAAGCTACCATTTTAGCTTTACAGAGGTGGTAAAGCTAAAATGGTGCCCCACTGACACCAACGATGGGGCACTATTCCTCCCCCCACTGACACCAACGATGGGGCACTATTCCTCCCCCCACTGACACCAACGATGGGGCACTATTCCTCCCCCCACTGACACCAACGATGGGGCACTATTCCTCCCCCCACTGACACCAACGATGGGGCACTATTCCTCCCCCCACTGACACCAACGATGGGGCACTATTCCTCCCCCCACTGACACCAACGATGGGGCACTATTCCTCCCCCCACTGACACCAACGATGGGGCACTATTCCTCCCCCCACTGACACCAACGATGGGGCACTATTCCTCCCACTGACACCAACGATGCGGCACTATTCCTCCCACTGATACCAATGATGGGGCACTATTCCTCCCACTGACACCAATGATGGGGCACTATTCCTCCCACTGACACCAATGATGGGGCACTATTCCTCCCACTGACATCAATGATGGGACACTATTCCTCCCACTGACACCAATGATGGGGCACTATTCCCCCCACTGACACCAATGATGGGGCACTATTCCCCCCACTAACACCAATGATGGGGCACTATTCCCCCCACTGACACCAATGATGGGGCACTATTCCTCCCACTGACACCAACGATGGGGCACTATTCCTCCCACTGATACCAACGATGGGACACTATTCCTCCCACTGACACCAACAATGGGGCACTATTCCTCCCACTGATACCAACGATGGGACACTATTCCTCCCACTGACATCAGTGATGGGGCGCTAGTCCTCCCACTGATACCAACGATGGGACACTATTCCTCCCTCTGATACCAACGATGGGACACTATTCCTCCCACTGACATCAATGATGGGGCGCTAGTCCTCCCACTGACACCAATGATGGGGCACTATTCCTCCCACTGACACCAATGATGGGGCGCTATTCCTCCCACTGATACCAATGATGGGGCACTATTCCTCCCACTGACACCAATGATGGGGCACTATTCCTCCCACTGACATCAGTGATGGGGCGCTAGTCCTCCCACTGACATCAGTGATGGGGCACTATTCCTCCCACTGATACCAATGATGGGACACTATTCCTCCCACTGACATCAGTGATGGGGCGCTAGTCCTCCCACTGACATCAGTGATGGGGCACTATTCCTCCCACTGATACCAATGATGGGACACTATTCCTCCCACTGATACCAACGATGGGGCGCTAGTCCTCCCACTGATACCAATGATGGGGCGCTAGTCCTCCCACTGATACCAATGATGGGGCGCTATTCCTCCCACTGCAAAATTACAGTTCTGAAGTAGCAACGAAAATAATTTTATGGTTGGGGGTCACCACAACATGAGGAACTGTATTAAGGGGTCGCGGCGTTAGAAAGGTTGAGAACCACTGCCCTATACTAATACTCCACTAGTGTATAGTAGCGACGGAAGCAGTCCTTGATGCAGAGACCAGGTTGGTCAGGACAGGAGGGACAAAGTGGCTGTCATGCCTAATTCCTTGTCTGCGACAGACCCTACATCTTTTTGGGGGTTTTCTTCAGGTTAAGGTACCAGGAATGGCATCGTGAAAATGCCTCTCATGCAGCCGGCTAACTGCATCTGGGTTGGGGGATTGGGCCACAGCACCTTCTGGATACAAAAGGGCTGTGATGATCTCTTTCTGGAATTTTAGGAAGGATCCACTACTTTCAGTTGCTTTGTAAAAGCACAAAAGCATTATATAGAGCCAATTGAAATAAACAGACTTTTTTGTACCAGCGTCTGGCTTTTTCGGAGAAACAAAGTACGGCTTCATCATCTGGTCGTTGAAGTCCACCCCTCCCATGTTAAGGTTATAATTGTGGACACAGAGGGCCTTCTCAACAACAACAGCTGCCGTGGTAATTTGGAAGACCGTATCTGCATGAATGTAAGACAGGATGAAAACATCCCGTTTGTCCTTACACTTCACTGCAAGCAATTCCTCATTTCTCAAGCAGGATCCCCCCCCCCCCCTTTCTAAGGCGGGTATTTACAAGCAGTAGGAGGAAGCCCTGGCGATTAGGTCACACAGTGCAACATGCGCCAATTCCAAGATTGTACAAAAGGTCTAAACAGTGGCACGCTTGAATAGAAATTGTGCACGTATAAGTGGTACCCCATATGGAAAAAAGGGGACACCAAGTCCCAAACTATCTTGCCACTGCTCCCCATGTAGTCTGGACATCTGGAGGGCTCCACGTGACTCTCGTAAAGCCGAACCTTATACGTATAGCCTGTTGCCCTCTCACACAGGTCTTGTACACTGACCCCATATTTGGCACGCTCGCTAGGGATAAATTGTTTAAATGCAAGGCGGTGAGAAAAATTATTGAGGGACTCCAACGCCAATGTTTTGCTGGGGAGTATAAACATCTGCAAATTTTTGTTAAGGTGATTTAGAAAGGGCCAAAATTTGTGGGGCCGGTCAAATTCAGTGTCAACCTGACGACGACTGAGTGTGTTGTCGCTGAAATGCATAATATTCTCAAATCTATTCCTCGCCATGGCAGCAGAGAACATGGACATATAATGAATTAGGTCTGTGGACCAATACAACTGCAATTGACTTTTTTATAATAACAAACACTTTACATTCTGAAACCATAGTGGGTTTCCATGCAAATCGTCTGGCAAGGTTTGAATTTGGGTTGGCGTCAATAAACTGTTGCGCATATAAATTGCTTTGATCCACAAATCAAGGCATACAGATCTTCCGTGAAAAACAGCTCCAAAAAAAAAAAAAAATTCTAATTTAATGCAGTTTCCACCCGAATTCTAGGTTGGGCAGTGAATGGGAAGGTGGGGGGGGGGGGGGGGGTGTACGGATGCTGCAGAATTCGTGGGCTGCCGAGCAAGCACGTCCGGAAGGACACTATGGGCTCTACGGGCCTATAAGCAAATTCTTGGTGGCTGCAGGACACTACTTGTGCTCGCCACCGCACCAACTTGTACTGCACTTATGGGACTCGCCACATCACCAAGTGATACTGCAGTGCTGGTATGTATAAGATCAAGACGTACTAAGCCGCTGGTGCTCGCCAGTTCACCAGAAGGTAGTGCAGCACTAGCACTCTGCTGCATATGAGTGTCATGCGTTTGTAACATCTCAGCAACCTCAAAATGGGGTCAGGTACACCTGATCTTAGCAGGGACCTCTTCATCGTCTGAGCCATCTGTCAGGGTACCGCTGCTGTCTACAGGTTCGCATTTCTGAGCCAGATTCTGTCAGTGAGTCTTCCCCTTCGCTATCACCTTACATACTCAGAATCCTGTAGGCCTCTTCACTAGTGTACTTTTGGTTGGACATTTTGGCCCCTCAAGCCCGATTCTGTGAACACTGCAGTTTTGTGTGCAATGTACCAAGTGACAGTGATCCACTGACACTGCACACTTAGTGGAGGAGGGGGGGGGGGGGGGGGGAATAAGCGTAGGGGCTAAACGCAGGTGCCGGGGACTGATCCTGCCAACGCTGCATTTTTGGGGACGCTATACTAATGTGATCGCTGGCATAGTACTGATCTGATCAAAGATATTGATCCGTTCAGACACTATACTAGCAATGGAGATGTATTGTGCAAGTAAGCGTGTTCCTGGCAATTAAGGTGTTAAATGTGATTACTGGTGTACTAGTCGGCAATCTGACGCCATCTGGGAGGGACGCTAATGCTTTCTGAAGTCGCCATCGACACTAATACAGTGATCAGCAAAAAAATCTGTACACTGTACTGACACGGCAGTGAAGGGGTTAACTGGGTGCGCGATCAAGGGGTTAAATGTGACCTAGAGTGTTCTAACTGGGTGTGCGCTTTTTACTCACAGTTGATGTTTTCTTCTCTCTGGGACGGAATGTGCCCAGGCAGAGAAGAATGACATCATAACCTGTCCTGTGTAACTGTCAACATAGGACAGGATAGGATAAGACAGGGACCGATCATCCGACTTGGGCAGGACATCACTGGCTCAAATCAAATGACTGATCCCTTGGGGATCAAATCGTGACACCCGCAGGTCAGCCCTCAAAACGGTGGGAGCGTGAATCACGTTTATATACGTGATCCTGAGCACAGGGGCCGCCTTGCAGCAGTATACAGCAAGTACTGTGGATGGTCCCATAGTGGTTAAATTTGGGCAAAAACCTCCGGAGAGGGGGGTGGGGGGGGGGGAAGGCATTATAATTGGGGTCAACAAAGGAGGACATCGAACCAGCTGGAAGCAACATTTGACTGAAATAAGTTTTTGATGTACTGTGCCGGGACAACAGAATATGTTGCAGTATACTGCAACCAAAATTGACCAGTTCTTACAAAAACATGCAGCAACCTCAGGCTACAGCAATCATACTCATTAAAGCAGTGATAATTACAACATTTGAGTTTATGCACTTATAAAGTTCTAACTGCAAATGAAAAAGAAAAGCAGGAAAAAAGAAAAAAAAAAAAATTTTAAAAACTGCATGTTTATTAAAAACAACTCCTATAACCAAAACAAAATCAGAAAGATCAGGACTTTGGTCTCATTCACACCTGACCATTTTATAGCTCAAAGCTCCAAAATTCTCAACATCCAAAATACCATTTATTACTTCAGCAATGACTGTTCACATATGAGTGCTCAGGTGCCTGTAGCTCCAAAAGCTATAGGCTATTGAGGCACATGGATAATTTTGGCTTAATAGACTTTAATGGGAACATCTGAAAAAGCTTCCATTGAGCAATTGAGGCATATTTCAAGCATTTTTGAACCTGTAAGAACTGGTCTCCTCCCCTTAGCGCTTCCATTGGCTACACAAAAATGACCAAAAGCTTGAACACACATCTAAAACGCTTGGAACATGCTCCTAAAACCACTCGCACACAAAACACGCAGTCTGAAAAATCATTCAGCTCAGGGGTGAATGCAAGCTAAAAGGAATATGGAGTGCACTACACAAGAAGTGAAGGAGACACCAATCATTGATGCAGACCAGGTGGATATTTGTACAGTGTACCCTAAGTAAGGAAGCTGTTGTAAGGTTTTCTAACAGTTTGAGATTGGGGACCTTGACTTTATGCAATGCCTTCTTTAAATTAGGCATTTTTGTGCGGAATTGAATATCAGGTTTTGTATCGTCCCAGCCTTTGTGTATACTGTACTTCGTGTTCTACGCATACACTGATCTGAGCAAGTGCCATTTTTGATTTCTGGCATACACAGGTCCTTTTTACTGTAGCTTTACATTCCTTACTAACCCATCCCATCTTCTTGTCTCACCCTTTGTTTTAAAACCATACATACCAGTTTTTTTACATTCTTGTGTTATTCGCCATTTTAATCCTCATGCACACTGGATGTTTTTACAGTGGCTGTTTTTGACTTTTGACTTTTTTTCTACAGCCAGCAAACTCCGTAGCAGATTATCCTATGTGTCCATGCACACAGACTAATCAACATTTTTTTGGCAGGGGCATTTTTTTGGCTGTAAAAATCCCCCCCAGAACTAGTGGGTTTCTAGGGGAGTTTTTTTAGCTGGCAAAAAAAAAAAAAAATCTCACAGCAAAACAGCTGCTTTTTCTGGGAAATTAAAATAAAAAAAAAAAAAAAAAAAAAACACCCACACCACCGCTAATACAAAAGTTTTTAATGCGACTTTACACAGCTAACATTACCAGCATTATTAAAATGTCCAGTGTGCATGGAGCTTTAGCTCACGTGTTTTTATTTTGTTTTGGGTAGTGGAGAAGGAAATACACTTTTCCATTTTCCATGAGGAAATACTACTGTCAGAAAATCCCTTGCCCACACCCTCAAAATGGTTTTTGGCTGTATTCCTGTTGGAGAGAGATTTCCTATTGCTTCCTGCCCTGACAAAGAGGAATCTTCTCAAAGGGCACATAGACCACAATACAAACCTAAAAGAGGCTTTAACCCTTTCCCGTGCTATTCAAAAATGAAAAAAAAATTGGCTAGATTTGGAATCTTTAATTTTCATCAGAGTGGGGGGGGCTCTCGTCAGGTTCTCATTGCCATCTCCAACTATATGGGGCATATTTTCCTCTTAATCATATGAGAACAGGACAAGAAACAAGATGAGGGTCACTTGACCTGCAAAGTACCAAGAGCAATAAAAACCTCACTGGAAGTTCTCTGATCAATGACACACACACACACACACACACACACACACACTTTATCCTCTGTATGTTCCAATATTTTGATAAAGCTCTTCGGTACCAGGAAAAAAAAAACCCCAATTCATCCAAAACAAAGTCCCCACGAGTACATCTGTCAGTTTGTCACATATACCCAGAAGCGTAACTAAAAGGCAACCCCCCCCCCCCCCATTTTGAATAAGGGTTATAACCCTTTCAGCACTTTTTTTGCTGCGCCATCTATACACCATGGGGGAGATTTCCCCTTACTTTCGGTCCCATAGCCAAATCAGGAAGTGAGGAAATCCCTTCAAAGTGAGGGAATCCTAGGGTATCACCAGAATTAGTGTCCCAATTGGAAGATTGCCCCCTCCATTACTGTTCTGTCATCCAAACATTTGGGATTTTCTTTTCCGTTCAATGATAATGGCCAACGGAACAAAATTGAGCTAGTGAATCTCACTAAGGGGAGAACAGACAAAAACTGACAGGTGTTATAAGCCCTCTACACTGTCAAAAAGCTTTTTATTGCAAGTACCGTCTGTCATTGAGGCTGGCAGCTTGTAGTTCTCAATGAACTTTGAGGGTGCTGGTGAGTACTCAGGTGATGGCCCGCCTGTAAAAAGGTACAGGCAGACAGCTATTTTGAGAATGTGCAGGAGCCTTAATCATTTAATTGATAAAAGGTTTATTGAACAGTTATTCACAGTTCTCTCAGATGCCTTGCATGTAAAAAGGCAGATTTTTGCTAGAAACCTGAAAAAAAAAAAAAAAAAAACCCCCACACAACTCAATATTGTGAAATACCAAAGGAATCGAAAAAGACTACCTTTTTTTCAGCTATATGTATTAGTTTATAGTAGTTTTCTTCAACATATAAAACATGTGAAAATGTTGCATCTATATTATTGGAGAAGACCGTGATCAGATGTTAAAACTGAACTCCATGTATGGGTTTTGTTGCATAGCTTGGACCAATGTAAGCAGGTATATGCCATACCTAAGGGACAGCTGTGGAAGTGGGGAATAGCTGTATTAACTACTACTGGAATTGCCCCCGTCTTCCGAGTGGATACCCTGCCGCTTAGTGGACAAAAGGGGTTGCTTGCTCGGCATAGGCACAATTCATAAAACATCTTGCATTATACTCAATATTCATACCAAGTGACCCCGTGTGAGTACTACGCAGCAGGGCAGCCACTCAGCACTGGACCCAGAAGACAGAGGCAATCACTGTAGTAGGGATGACTACTACGAGGATTGTCCGCTTACACATGTATGACATATGCAGACATACAATGGTTTAAGCCAGACCAATATAAATATGCAATAAAAACCATTACCTGCACATCACCCTTAAAAGGTTTTCCTTATTTTAGATGAACATATTTTAGGATGGATTAAAAAACTAAAAAAAAAAAAAAAAAAAAAAAAAAAAAAGATACAGAACACTACTTTGTATGAAAGTAACCTAGTAGTTACAACACTATAAACATCTTTCACAGACAAAAGAACTATACATCTATTGGCAAAGGACCTAGTTTTGTTTTCTCTGAATAAAAACTAGGCCAAGACATGACGGTTTTCTCTTGGCCTAGGACCACAATGGAACTCCTCCCTTTTCTTTTGGCACATTCGAAACATTTCCACTCCATTCTTCTAAAGAACCCAACACAGGCCTTTAACATGGAAAAGGCTACAGAGGGCAGAGGCTGTCATGTAAAAGTTACATCTAAAAACATCAAAAGTTTAGAACAGGATACACCCTTTAAAATTAAAGGAACTTCACCCAAAAATGGGAAGCTCTGTTTCTCTCTCCCCCCTCATATTTGGAATATCTTTTTTGGGAGGGGGACACAAGTAACCGATTTTGAAAAAGGTACTTGCTCCCACTTCTGCTCTGACCACCTAGGCGATCGGAGTGGACGTTTGCACCCCCCCACAGTCTCTTGGGACACGTCACAGGTCCCAGAAGAGTGTGGGGTCCATTCATGAGGCATAGTGCAGCTTGAGCATGCACAGTGGACATCAGGCTGTGAAGCCACAAGCAGTTGGGGCTGGCCACAGTTAAGATGTAGGTGCCTGGATCCAAAGACCAGCAAAGGGATGAATCGGGTGAGGACATCACTGTAAATGTCTTTTACAGTATTTGTAGCTGCAGACTTTTTTTTTTTTATAAACAGGGTGAAGATCCTCTAAGATGCCATACCCTCCAAATATTTCAGTAATTTGTTACCCTCATACTTCATTATAACCAAGGAAAAAAAGAAAAAAAAAAAAAAAAAAAAAAAGTGGCAAGAAGGTAACAGTGGGCAAATTGTCAGTATGGGAGTAGAAAAACATAAAACGGAAATAAATACGTTTACTGCCTCACTTGCCAAAGGCTTTAACATTTTATTCAACCATTCATATCATTTACATAACCCCCTGCCACAGGCAGAAAGTTCACTATACTACGTCCTGGTTCACCACCCTGTTAACTGAACAGACTTGATGATGCAGATTCATTGTCTAAACCGCCAAATGCCAAACTACAAAATATACAAAAGGGTTTTAACATTTTACCTCACCAGTGGAAGGTTAAAATACACTTAAAGTAAAACCTATGCTTTTCCCCATGCAGTCCAAAGCTGTCTGCCTCCCCCCAGCCCTTTAGGAGGATCTTAACACCAGAGGCATTTTGGGTTTAGAGGCAGATGATCACCGCCTGTCAGGGTGACCACATGATCAGGAGCCCATTTTAGTGGCTGCCAACCATTGCTAAGTGACCAGGAGCTGTTGGTGACAACATAATCATAGTACTATGGGTGAGCAATTGACCACGCTCCGAGCAGAAAATTGGTCCACACGTGGCAGCATGGAGTAAGGCCCACCTCTGTGCTGCAACATATATGTGTAAAACCAGTGGGAAGTGATGACAGCCCCAAACATCAGCTCAAACTTGCAACTTTGAAAGAAACTAAAATTTCCAGGTACTTTCAGGTATGGGAGTACATGTGACCCACTCACCTTCTTATCACATGGGGGGTGGGGGAGTATGTACAGTCCTCAGCCTCTTGTTAGGCTCTAAATGCCAACTTGGAGCTTACACAAGGCTCTCTACCAGTGGATAGTGGTGGGGAAATGAAGGGAAGTGGAAGGCAACTATGTGCAGATGGTGGGGATGGGGTAAAAGCACAAGTTCATGGTTGACCCTATTAACAGGCCAGAGAATTCATTAATTATTTTGTCGGTAGAAATTGGTTTGGTTTTTTTTTGAAGGGTGAATGTGAAAACAAGCCAGATTTGCATGCAGAACACTTACTGAATCTCCCAATTACAATGCAAAGACAGAATGGCAACACAATTACCCTTTGCAACTGTGCAGACTACCCTCAATATTACCCTTCACCATGTTCTGCTGTTGCATAGCCATTTGACAGACCAGGATAAACAAACCTGTGATGCCAGCATGAAATATTCACTAAGGCTAGTAAAGAAAGAAAAGAAAAAAAAACAAAAAAAAAAAAACCCCACAACACACCACAGAACGTACCATAAATGTGATGAATCATTTCTCACTCTTCTCCCCAACTGCACAGCATTGCTGGAGCTCCAGGACTGCCTACATGCCAGTATCTAGCTAGGCCTCTGAAGTCCATCCATTGTGAGAGCCCAAGCCTAGCGATTAGCTGCTCAGAATACTTGGTTCAGGTTTTTGGGAGGCGCTTTAGCGGTCACCAGAGTGCAAGATGAGAAATGAAGGGTTGTTGCCGCACATTAGGACACTTTCTGTTCATCATTAGCTTTAGTTAATACTTCAAGCTGGCAGTTCAGCTTTGCTTTAAGGTCTCAGCTGGAGGATTCTGTCCTCCCTAGAATTACAATAACCTGATTAAATTTTAATGACTATGCATTAATGAAAACTACTACCACACTCAAATGTGAACAAAGGATTATGGTTTATTGAGCATCTGACATCAGATGTACTGGTGTGAGGGCAAAGCACCGTATTCCTTTACTGTAAGGGTTAACCCACAATTATGTCAGCATCCTGAAATAGACCTATGATGTAATTGTGCAGTGTGTAGAATGCTCTCAGACATCACCAACATTATTGATAGCCAGCAGAAAATTCAATTACACCCCTCCCACAATTGCGCCTGAATATACAGAATGGGAAAGCTTGGGTTTTCACCTAGTCCAGACAGAAGAACCCTTTCAAAAGCTGCACAGCCTATGAATATACAAACCAATAAATATAACACCACTTGGGCTGTACTAAATGGAAGAGAAACAAGGCCATTCCAAACGAAACTGTTCCAAATGGGACTCTGACTTTAGTTATACAATTGAGCCCTTTTTCTGAGATGGGGGGACCCACACACAGCATGGCGGTAACCAATAGCAGCCAAGACAGCTATTTTCCACATGTCTAATAGCTGCAAAAAAGGGGCTTTTAAACGCTCGCTCTTCAATCTTACAGGAAAGGATTGAAAATAGGATTACCCACCTACATGCCATTTATATCGATGCCCATAAAACACATCCTCCACAGGGCTTCGGATGATCAAAAATGAGCATAAAATGATCTAATGTCTATGGACATGGATACACAAGTCTCCATTCACATTAGTTCTTATAGAAAAAAGCGTTTGTTTTTCCACTTAAGTCTATGTATTTCTATAAGAATTCCCCTCAGTTATGGGAAACTGACAGTTTGTGGGATTGCTCTTTCACAAAACACAGGTAAGTTTGTTGCACACACACAACCCTTTATACCCAACATTTAATTTAGTACACTGTATAGCTGCATTATGTAATGTTAGTGTTAAAGTAGAACTATAGGTTAAACTCCCCTCTTTATAAAATGGACATTCAGTCAAAGTTATACCTAACAGGCAGCCACAATACTGAGAAATGTACATAAAATGTTCTGATGAAGTAAGTTTTTTTTACTTTATTGGGAAAGGGGGGGGCGAAGAGGGGATTTTTATTGTTAAAAAAAAAAAAAAAAAAAAACCAGCCCCATCCTGCCTCCTATGACCAGACAAGGAATTCCTTCTCTTGCCCTGAAGTCTTCTCTTTTGCTGGTGTTCAGGTGCACCTGACATTACACGTGTGGAATTATTTTACATTTTATTACAGGAGGGAATGCAGGTGGTCAACAATTAGCACATTTTAGGTTGCAATGTACTGAAAGCAATTTGTTCCCTGCAAATTGGGGGGGGGGGGGGGGGTGCAAGTGGTCCCTTTTTTATAGTTTCAGATAAGCAGGCTTCTTGACAGATCTTGGTAAATCAAGTAAATCTGGTCTAACCAATTCACACCCTAAAAAACAAAAGTCACATTTAATGCAGATTCCCTGTGAGCACTTAATTTATTGGGAGGCAAATAGCAAACAAACTGAACTGCAGCATACGATCAAAAAACCTGCAGGCTCAGCAAAACCATGCCAACATGACGAGACATACTGCTCATGTTACCCAGCCACACCCATAGTAGGGCCTGAAACAAAAACACGGCAGACGCTGTCATATCAGCAAGCACATTTGCCAAGCTCGTTTTCATCTTCATATGGTAATGAAGTCAAAACTAAACATGTCTTCCGTCAGATACCTGGACATTTAACTTACAGTTTTACCTAAAGAAACCCAGAAAAGCATGTAGCATACATGTGCTTCGTTTGACAAACATCCCTATTTGAAGATTTTAGAAAAACACCACAAAGAAATAAAATGACCCTGTGGTTAGGACTATGACACAACCCAACATTTCTTAATACTACAGAAGGCTGAGGCAATTTCGAATGCCTTTCCTGGCTTTGTACCAAAAGCTTGCTGTGAAAGCAAAATTCAATTTCAACACACTATGTCCAAAAAAACAAAAAAAACACACCAGATACATGTCATTTCTCATTTTATCCTAGACACACACACGTAAATGAATGGAGAAGGAATTGATGCACTCTCCACTTACTATCGTTACTGCATGCAAACCGTAATGTTTAAACGGAATAGCTTTCAAAAAATAAATAAAAATGCATATCATTGTTTGTTTGTCTGCTCTTGATTCTGGGATTACTGATAGCATGCAAATCTGTCAATACATGATGGTGCTTCAATATAACAGATAAAAGGGTTTTCTTGATAATAAGCATTATACTTCAAACACTTATAGCCAATTCTGACCAGTTTGGTACATCACATGCATGTAAATGTATGTCACGTTAAAGCGAACCATAAACCCGCCCCCCCCTTTTTTTTTTATTTTTTTTTTTTTTTAAACAGCCATGTCTATATATTTTCTGCTGGAAATATGGCAGTATAGGCATAGTTACTTGCCTCATACATTTATGTAACAATAATCCATAGTTCTGTCCACTATGCTCCATTAGAATGCATCACCATTTTACATCAGTGGCCAGCTTCTACGTCTTATTTTCATATGGGCAAGGCCATCATAAATGTCTGTGCCATGCCAGATCTTGCGCACGCTTCTGTGATTTGGTATGGCTTGGACTCGTTTAGCCAATGCTAGGTGTCTGTGCAGGAATTTACTGAATTCGCTTTTGCGCTCTGAACTATCTGGAAGGCGCTGGTTACCTAGTCTTCCCAGGAGGCAGCTGGAAAGTAATGGCTAGGTCACCAGTGCCTGGGGAAAAGCAGAGGCTTCAAGTTAAAGGCCACATTTTTGTGCAAAAAAAAAAAAAAAAAAACTGATCCATATGTACATGAAAAGAAAAAAAAAAAAAAAAAAAAAAAAGGAAAACACGCACAGAAAAAAAAAAAGTCTGTTTTTTTTGGGATATGTAATATTTCTGTAAAGCCCTACAACTGTGATCAGTGGATAGCAGGTGCAATGCACAGCCTCCTGCAGCCACCGGTCCACACCAAGGTACTGACTTGATTACAGGGCTGCAAGTGTTGTGATCACCACACTTGTGCTCCATGGAAAAGTCCCGCTGCAGTGAAAGATGGGACTGTTCAGGGTAAAGTGACAGAAACTACTGGGGGAGAAGTACCCCACCATCCTGCCAGAGGAAGGGTGTGTAACATACACCAGCACATGTTCAAATACCAAATCAATTTAAATCTTCTCAGACAATATTATATAAAATGTTAGGTTCATTTCTTTACCCACTGCTGCCCAAATCTGCTGATTGTCATAACAGATAGCACACAGGCACTGTGAAATCCCCGTTCTAGCACTCTATATTTACAGCTCAGCTAACAGTACATGAATAAAGCCATAAAGTGGAGAACATGACAGCATTATTGTTTTTAAGCAATTCCCCTTGTATGAACTGTGTGCAGTCATGTGTGTGAAAAAGTAATTGACCCTTCACAATCAATAACTGGTTACCCCACTTTTAGCTGCTAAATGCTTCCTGTGGCAATGCATGTATTGTTCTACATTACAATGAAGAAATCCTGTCCCCTCCTATATGGAAAACTGCCTTAACACACCAACATGTTTTCAATCTTAGTTATAACTAAGGGGGGGGGGGGGGGGAAACCTCATTGCATTCAGATTAAAACTCAAACTGGACTATTTCATAGCACCGAGGAGATTCTCCTAGATTGTAAGCTCCAAGGAGCAGGGCCCTCCTATCCCTCTTGTATTGAACTGTATTGTCTCCTGTTATATTGTAAAGCACTGAGCAAACTGTTGGCACTACATAAATCCTGTATAATTCAAAACGACCCTTCCAGTGGAGCTGCCCCCCACACTGAGGGTTACAAGCCTGTATTTGCCTAGGGTACCATTAACCCCTTGACCTGTGGAAAGTTTTACCCCCTTCATGACTAGGGTATTCAGCACTGTGCTACTTTAATTGGCAATTGCTCAGTCATGCAAGTATAAAGTACCTATAATAAAATATAAATGGAATGCTCTACCCAAATGAAATTTCACACAAATAGAGCTTTTTTTGGTGGTATTTAATCACCACTGGGTTTTTTAAAAATATAAAAAAAACAGGACACGCACACGATAGGATTTAGGCCAACATGTATTCTGCTACATGTCTCTGGTAAAAAATAAAATCCCAATAAAGCGTATACCAATTTGTTTGTGTGGCAGTTAAAGCGTCTACAAACCATGGGATACACGCACTGGAATTTATGCAGACATAGATGCTATATTACAAGCAGTTATAATCAACTTATAGTGTGACGGTGATAGTGAAACAGGCAATCTGGCACAGACACTGGCTGGGGAGGGACATTGACATCACTAGTGACACCAATACAGTGATCAGAGATAATGCTACTAATGACACTGGTTGGGAAGGGGTTAACAAAGGAGCAATGAAGGGTTAAACTGTGCCTAATGTATGTAATGTGTGCAGCTTTTACTCACAGATCTGGCTGTTTCTTCTCCCTGAAAAGCAAGGAGAAAAAAAAAAAAAAAACAATTCAGATCACTGTCCGTATACAGAGTCCTGTGTGTTTGTAAACAGGACTCAATTCTGTGATTGGCCACAGCCGATCAGCAAGTACACAGCCAAAATGATTGGTTGTAACTAGCTGACAGGGTAATACAAAACAATAGTTCCATTTGACAATCCAAGATAAGCTTACTTGAAAAATCTCCTTTCATGTTACAAGTGCTCCCCGTCTGCTGGCCATCTCTTTCCACAACTTCCTGGTCCCCTGCATGCTTTGCAGCTTCTCCTCTGCAGTTTACTTTCAATCTCCAAAAAGGACTACATGTCCCAATGTACCTTGCTACCCGCAAGCACTGCCTCCTGAAACTCCTCTTAGCACCTCTGTAGTTCAGAAGGCAGGCTCTGAATTATGTAACACAGCAGTCCCTATTCACGGGACATACAAGGGTCACAGAATTCAAGTAAATGTGAGAGGATCTTCTCAAAGTACATTTACAAGAGTTCAGACTTATGGGAGTAGGATAAAAATAATTCACACAAAATGTGGAAATGAATACACAATGTTACATTTGACCAGATATGAGAAATGTATAATCTATATGTCTAGATATTTGTGAGCAATCATTTTTTGTGCTGCACTAAATTCAAACGTATTCCAAAACAAGGGGCCTTTAGTACTACATTGGAAGGAAGGCTCACAATAGAATGGGAGCTGCCTTTGTAGATACAATTTTTAAGTTTGTGACTTGAAAGGGGCAAGCATCCAGTGATACATCAGGACACTTGATATGACATACTTGTTCTAGGTCACTGACTCAGCATCTAGTGACAAGATAAGGGTGACAGCCCCAGTGATTCAGAAACAAGTTAGCATTGAAAGCTCCCATATGCTTACCGATGCCCTTTGAAGGAAACCCTGCCATAAGAGAAATATGATGCTGCCATTGCTGATTCTCATTCTAAAACTGGCATTTGTGTAGCTGCCACGTTGACCCTCTTATTTTTATACACTGTTCAAAAAAATTAAAAGGAACACTTTTTAATCAGCATCAAGTCAATGAACCTGGGATATTGATCTGGTCAGTTAAGTAGTAGGAGTTGTTAATCAGTTTCAGCTGTTTTGGTGTTAATGAAATTATCAACAGGTGTACTAAATGGGCAACAATGAGATGACCCCCAAAACAGGAATGGTTTTACAGGTGGAGCCCAATGACATTCCATTCGACACCACCAGGTTGCACCTCAGACTTTCCAAGAGCTCAGTGATGCCCTGGTCCAGATCTTGGAGGAAATACTCCAGGACACCATCCGTCTTTTTAGGAACATGCCCAGATATTGTCAGGGCCATACAAACTACTGGAGTACCATTTTGAATTGCTGCAATGAAATTTCAGCAAAATGGACTAGTCTGCTGCATCATTTTTTTTTTCACTTTGATTTCCAGGGTGTACTTGAATTCAGTCCTCTGTAAGTTGATAATTTTCATTTCCATCAAATGATGGGGCATCCTTACATACCTAACACATTACCCAGTCCATATCAGTATAGATATCAAGCATGAGATTTTTATCGGATGTGTTTTCAAAGTGTTCCTTTAACTTTTGAGCAGTGTACTTTGAGATCACTTACTGATACTTATTTGTCCACACTTGTTGATCTACACTGAGCATCACTCAGGTAGGCGGCCTTTAAAATAAATGAATGGGCCTGAACTGCGCATGCGTAGCCCAGCCAGAAGACTCTAAAGAGAATGTGTGCCCCCCCCAGTGTGCAGCACATGAAAGATCTATGATAAGCAGAGTCAGACCAAGGTAGGATCTAGAGGCAATGATTACAGGAAGATCTCTATAAACTACACTTTACGATTTGCGTTAATAGCAAAGAAAACAAAAAAAACAAAAAACTTTCCCTTTCAACATGGGACAGCTTGCACTAAAAGGGAAAAGGCACTGACAGAAATGTGTGTGGCCATTGCAGACCATGTACAAAATGCTAATTGCCTGATTATCTTTGTCTTCATCAATTCAAAGCTGACAATACACAGTTAACAGATTTCTCCATACACATAAAGCAAGGTAGATAGAGACCCCCTTTCCTGCCAGGAACATTGTATTCTGAAAACACTGAGTGGAGGCTGATCAATACAAATTTCCAACATGCCCCTTTGTCAATAAAGCTAAAACCGGTTTTTACCTTCATGCATTCATAGCATACCTTAGTAACAAAACCTTTTCTATTTCTCTGCCCACTCTCTTCCCTGTGTGAATGGGAAGAGAGGGAGAACATATCCAGCACTGTCCACGGCTGCATCTCTTCCCCCTCTTCACACAGCTCTCAAGCAACAGCAGGAACCATTAGTTCCTGCTGCTGTCAATCAATGAATCAAGCTGTCAATGCTGTGACGAGGAAGAGGGGGTGGCGGGGCCAAGTCCCACTGCACAAGTCTATGGAGCGCAGACACTGTGTGCCTCCATAGCAAGGGGCTTGCTATGGTGACACCAAGATGAACACACAAACACACACCAGAGCTTAAGTTACACTCTGGAGAGCTCTGTGGAGAGCTGATTGGAGGGGGAAGAAAAAAAAAAAAAAAAAAAAAAAAGACCCCTCCCCTCCGTACAGCTCACAGGAACAGAGATGAGGCTGCCAATCAGCTGGTGGTTCTTCCGGTCACCATTTTTCCCTTAGCGTCAGGGAAACTTGTCAGAAGTAACTTATGTTGATAGCAAAGGAACGGAGAGAAATTATGCTTTGTGCTTTTAACAGGGTACACACTATAAAAGGGAAATGGTTTGTTCATATTGGAGGTTTACAACCATTTTAAGTCCACCTTGCTATTGTACAGCGCTGAGCAAACCCTTTGGCGCTATATAAATACTGTATAATAATAATCGTCAATTACGTTTTAAAGCTCCACTCCTGGCCACAGTAAATTTACCCATAGAGTGAGGTCAACCCGATGCATGGGTTAAAGTGATATCAGTCTTTTTTTCTTTAAATAAAAAAACATGTCATACTTGCCTGCTCTATGCATTGGTTTTGCAAAGAGAAGCCCTGATCCTCCTCTTCTTGGGTCCCCCGCCAGTGCTTCTGGCCACTCCCTCCTGCCAAATGCCCCCAGAGCAAGCATCTTGCTCTAGGGGCACCCAAGCAGGCAGGTTCCCAAGCCGCAGCTCTACGTTTCCATGCAGACACAGAGCTGCAGCTTAGTTTCACCCTCCCTCTACCGACTGGCTCACTGGCTATGATTGACAGCCTCAGCCAATCAGGAGTGAGTCACCAGAGAGCCCCCTGAAGAAAGAAAAAAAAAAAAAGACACAAAAAACACCCACACACTTCATATGAAGCACCATGACACTTCATTCATGTATGTGCACAGCAGTGAGGTACTCTGTGGTAACACACGGTGCCTTCCAGTGCATTATGGTACATCTGCATGTCACCACATCTCCCTTAGCAAGTGGAATACTTACAGTTGTGCTCAAATGTCTGCATACCCTGGCAGAAGTCGTGACATTTTGGTATTTATATTGAAAATATGACTGATCATGCCAAAAACCCTTTTAATTAAGTATAGTGATCTTATGAAGTAATTTATTAACACATACAGTAGTAGCTATTTGGCTCCTTTTAAATCCTAATAAAAGAAAATCACCCAAATGGCCCTGATTAAAATTTTACATACCCTGGAATGTTTGGCCTTGGTAGAGGCACACAATGTGATACACATGAGTTAAAATGGCAATCAAAATGTTCATTTCCCACATATGTGGCTTTTTAAATTCCAATTAGTGTCTGCATAAATTGAAGTCAATGAGTTAGTTGGCTCTCACGTGAATGCACTGACCAGGCTAGATACTGAGCCATGGGCAACAGAAAAAGAAAGAAAAAAGTCAAATGACCTGCATAACAAGGTAATAGAACCTTACAAAGATAGAAAAAGGATATAAAAAGATATCCAATGCCTTGAATATGCCAATCAGTACTGTTCAATCACTTAAGTGGAAAATTTGAGGATTTCTTGATACAAAGCCAAGGTGAGGTAAACAATGAAAGATTGCAGCCACAACTGCCAGAAGAATTGTTTGGGATCCAAAAAAACAAAAACAAAAAAAAAAAAAAAAAAAAAAAAAAAAAACCCACACAACCCACAGGTATTCTCAAGAGAAGTACAGGCTGCTCTGGAAACAGAGTGGTGTTTTTGAAGCACAGTACAATGATACTTGAACCAAAATGAGCTGCATGGTTGAGTTGCCGAAACCCTTTACTGCACCAATGCCACAAAAAAAGCCCAGTGAGGGATATCAAGGTGTTGTCAGGTAATTGTAACCAGGCAGTTTTGTGGCATTGGCACAGTAAAGGCTTCTGTTAACTCAACCATACAGCTCATTTTAGTTCAAGTATCATCATATTGTGCTCCTTCAAAACAATGAAGATTTAATTGCCATTTAAGGCTAGGTTTACACCTATGCAGTTTGCATTTGATCGGTTTCTGCAGTGCGTTTAACACGTTCTCTCGTTGCTAGGCAGATTTAAAACACAAAACGTGGCAAACACGACAGAAACGCACTACATGCTTTTCTGCAGCATTTCCACTGAAGTCTATAGAAACAAAAACGCAACTTTTTGCATTAAAAAAAAATGTCCCTGACCCTTTCCAAAAAACGCACCGGGTGAAAACGCGGAGATGTGAACATGTCCCATAGGAAATTGTTAAATAGACTGTAGTTCGTTTCTGGAAAAACGCTTAGGAGTGAATATGGTGTTAAGCCGTGTGTCACCTTGTGGGTCTGTAAAAAGGCCAAACATTCCAGGGTATGTAAACTTTTGCTCAGGGTCATTTGGGTGATTTCAGTTATGATTTAAAAAAAGGAGCCAAAAACAATTAGGTAGTAATAAATGGCTTCATTATCACTGTCCCAAAAAAAAAAAAAAAGAAAAAGGAAAAAGAAGGACTACTGATGTGTCACAGTTTCTATGCTCCATGCATAACATGCCCACAAAATCGAATGCAATTTAACGGATTTAGCATATTGAAGTGGAAGTGAACTCCCACTGGACACTTGTCCCTACAGGTAAGTGTACTGTATAGTAAACCTTGCCTGTAGGTTACAAGGAATATCTCCTAGACGTGCACGGTTTATTCAGTGACCCTACAGCAGATGACATACTGACGCACGCGCTTTGGAAGAACGGCATACCAGTGTCATTCCTTCAGAGCTCCGTGCCATGGTCGAGACTCCCGTTCACATGCGTGGGAGTGAAGTCATCGCGGCTCGGACAATCAAGCGGCCAGATTCCAGGAACCCGGACGGAAGTTGGGTGAAGATGGAAGACCTGTCAGCAGTGAGAGCGCCACTGGAGGGCTTCTTTCTAAGGGAAGTCTTTCATAATGTGCTAGTATGTGATGCATACTAGCACATTATGACATTTTACAGGGTTTTTTTTTTGGTGGTTTACTCCCGCTTTAAAATATGCAAAGTCTTTTTAGGCATCAGAAAACCTTGGGGATGATTTACTATAACTGGAGACTGCAAAATCTGGTGCACCTCTGCATGTTACCTACTCGGATTCCAGATTTTTTTCGTCAAAGCTTAAATTGAACAAGCTGAAGTTAGAAGCAGATTAGCTACCATTAACAGCTGCAAGAGATTTTTTGCACTCTCCAGTTTTAGTAAATCAACCCCATTGACTCATTCACATCAGTTCCCTCCCTGAAAAGCCTACAGCGTCTGTCCCTATCACAGTACAAAACACAGAGCTAATTTATTATCTTGTGTTTTTTTGTATTACGGAATAAACCAGAGCATCTAGTACACCCATTCAAGAAATCAAAGAGTGGAGCATTCACACTCCATGACACCAACATTCTTGGTAGAGATCAAACCCAGGACTCAAAAAAAAAAAAAAAAAAAAAAAAAAAAAAAAAAAAGCCTTGGACATGCAGTTAACAGCTTTGCATATCATGTCTACAAACCACACCACACCAACTCTGTTAGGTTGCACTGGCACCACCCACCCACAGTCAAAATGCATAGCATAGGGAATTATCCTTACGCCCTACAAGTTCAGTTCACACCAATGTGCTGCGCTGGTGTGCAATCAAAAAAGTAGAGCAGTTTGCATTTCTATGCAGCACATTGCAATGCACTGCGGTTCAGAGTTGAAGGAAATATTTTGTGACATTAGGCTTCATGTACACTAGCCTAGAGAGAACACGGCCACAGCAAAATGCATTTTATGTTCTCCCGTGGGCGAGAGTCAAAATGTTCCTTATCCTGAACGCAATTTGTCCACATTCAGGAGAGGAAAGTTTAACCTCACAAATGTGGCAGCTCCTAAACGCTGCTAAAAACCTATGTGTACATGGACACAGGCTTTTATGGAGTGGCGTTTAGGAGGATTGGCATACAAAAAAAAAAAAAAAAAATGCCACAAGCTCCTAAACCTAAGTTTAGGAGCTGCTAGTGTACATCAAGCCAAAGTTTAAAAAAGGTAAACAGCGTAATGTGTTCTAAAAAAAAAAAGCGCAGCACAAACGCATACCAGCAGGTGCGCATAAAGCAGAGCGTAATATGCGCCTGCACATGTCAATGGACCCAAAATGATCACAACGTCACAGGTCTTCTAAACTGTAGGGATAAAAAAAAAAAAAAACATCTAAAAGATAGTGTGTCTTTCTGCACATATTTGATTTCATGAACTCACGAGGTAATATGGAAATTCATTACAGTATTTCACAAAGATCCCAGTAAACATATGGTGTGTTCCATAAATGTCAGCAGGCACTAAAATCTATCTGAAGGGGGACACAAACCATAGATAACCTTTTATTATTCACTGGTATGGCTGAAGTCTACACTGAGACAACATAGAAAGGCTTGCCATACAAAATCAATCATGCCACCTAACCTGTGCTTGAAGGGAAAAGTTATTATAAGTTTTCGACATGTGTTTATAAGGCCAAGTCATTTAAAGCCAAGCACCACCCAAAATGGAAAGTTCCGCTTTAAGTCTTGGTCCCCCACTCCCCATTAAGGATTGGCACCTTTGGGGTGTGGGGGGGACACGAATTTGACAGGTACCCGCTCCCACTGGTGGTCACCCCACCACCTCTCTCCATGTAGTCTTCTGGGACAAATGTCAGGTCCCAGAAGACTACAGGACCATTCACAAAGCGCAGCTCTACTCGCACGTGCACAGTGGGCACTCGGCTGTGAAGCCGCAAGCTGTCACAGCCGGTGCCTGAAGATGTCGGCCCTGAGGAGAGAAGACAGCTGGTGAAACCCACGTTGGTGAGGACACTGCTGGACTGAGGGACAGGTAAGCGTCTGTATTTTAAAAGTCAGCAGCTACAGTGTTTGTACTTTTTTTTCAGCTGGAACTCCACTTTAACCTTGGAGGTTAGTACTTTCAACAAGCTTCTCTGTTATGGAGTGGTTGTGTGTGGGCACCTGTCCATTTCAGGCTGCAGTAACATACAGCAGGGGGCGATGTATGCACATTTTACAGAATCAAACTGCTTTTTTTTTCCTTCAGGAACTTTATTTGTACAAAGTGACATTTGTGTCTGGGAACAGCAGCACAGTAAAATGCAGTGCAATATTATGCAGCATGTTTGCAGTTTATCACACCTCTGAACTGTGCTGTAGTGAGACTGAGGTATACAGAAAAAAGGTTTTCTATGTGCCCTCATGGTGACTGGCATTCTTCCAGTGCAGAAAAACAATAGTCACTGTTCTAGTGTGAATGGGCCATAAAGGATTGGTTTACCTTTGCACCACACATGCAAAGGAGAATTCAAAACACCCCTCCCCCTGACCCCTCATAGAAACACACCCCCTGGCCCTGCTGTACCTACCTCCTTGGATGATTATATTCTGCTGCCTGTGCCTGTCATGTATCGGGCATTTGAAAAGCACTCTTCTGCACCCTTCTTTCTTCTAATGCTCTCATGGAAATAAGAGGGCTCAGAAAGATTCTCATTGGTCAGCATGGTCCCAAGTCAGTGATGACCAATGCTTGCTCACTATTGGTACTACACAGCCTCAAGGGTGGGCCGCTACCATGGCAGCAGAGGATAATCATCCAAAAAGGTAAGTGCTTTGGGAACCAGGGGTGTGGAGAGGGTGCTGCGAGTTATGCAAAAGGTGAACTAACCCTACAAAGAAGCATGTGATTAAGCTCTGACTCACACGGACATGGAATTTGCAGCATTTTCTACGCAAATTCCACACCGCATCAGAATCGCACCCAATTCATGCAAACCACTGCAGATGTGTATGTTAACACCCCGAAAGTGGTCCACAAAACATGGTGCGATGTGCAGAATTGGATCGCATAGGTGTGAATACCCATGCCATCCGATTCTAGTGCAAACCAAAAAAAGCACCCTGCACCTTTTTGGTGCGGTGCGATTAGAGCCATAAAAAATGTATAGCTCCAATCACACTACACACAGATCGCATGTGATTTGCACAGGAATGTGGTGTGGTTCCTGTGCGAATCACATGCGATATACCGCACCACATATTTATGAACCCAGGCTCAATGGCACAAAAAAAACCCCCACACCATTCAAAATACAGCTCTGCTGTAAGAAACTGTGAGCAAACAGGCTTTAATTGCAGAAGAGGCCTGACTGACTCTTCAGGACTCTTGCAGAGACAACTCAATGGCGAGGAATTTAATAAAGTCTTTAGGACACTTTTCTGGTGGAAGTTTAGGTAGTTCTGACTACTGACAGTTTTTGCCAGCAACAGCTTCCAAAAGATTTACTGCAAGTTTGCAGATTAGGAAAATGGTGGTAATTAAAACCAGCTTTAAGATGGCATATAGAGGTACAGCAGTGCTCAGAAGCCCGATTCAGCCATCAGCCTGAAGATTCCCCAGCCAAAAGCTAAATGTAGGGTGCTCCATAAACTCTTAAACCCAGAGTATTGAAAATACAATTTTAGAAGGACGTTATTTAAGTTTATGTTAACCCTAAGGACAATGTCACACTGGCAATTCTATTGCTTGCAAGAACTGGCCAGCATCAAAATCTCTTTGGAGAACATAGCAAGGAGTATAAACACTTACCTGCTGTCACATGTGGCTCCCTCCTTGGCTAAGGGAGTACAGTGATGCTTTCTCACCAGCAATTTTGCAGCAGCTACAGAACAGCTCTCCTTAAGCGGATGTCAGAAGGAGACTCTGAAGCTACCAATCCTGTTGCTAGATATTGAGCAATTGCCAGAGACAGGATCACCGAGAGGCTGCCTGTCTGTCCCTATGGAATCTCTCAGTTGCTAGCCAAGGCAGCAAGATGTCATTCCCATCACTAGCGATCAGGATTTGGCAGCATTCAGGACAGCGAATCAGCCATCTCAGCTAGTGAGGAAGTGATTCCATAGTCAGCCTCTTAGATATTCTGACGCTCACAGTCCTGGTGTTAGCACAGTTGCCCACCTGACAGCCTTAAAATGTTACTAAACCCAGGAGCCTGCATTCACTATAGCCAAAAGTACAATTATTTTAGAAAATATAAACTGCTAAATACCTTTTCTCATCAGCAGTTAGAGCAGTCTTGTGACTTCTATCAGTGTCCAGCAGAGCACTGGTTAAAGCTCGTATGAGTTTTCATTTTGCTCTAGGGGGATGCAGGACCCCTGACCTCTGTCTGAACAGTGCTAGTTGGCCCTGTGCTGATCACATGCACTCTCCCAAGAAAAGAAAAAACCCTCTAGCAATACACACCAAACTGAGCTTGTGCAGAGCAACTCCACACGATATGTCTCATCAAGAGAACACTGGAAGAAGGGGAGTTTTTACACAATGCAGAGGGTTAATCCTTTAGGTCCCACAGGGAGTATAACAAGCATGTTTTACTGCATATACAGACTGATTTTACTGTTGTGGGTTTAGTAACACTAACAATTTTTGTTGCTGGGAAAAAATGCAGTCATTGTAATGTCTTTGTCCAAGTGATTTGTAGTTCTGTCGCTGATCAAATTTGTGGCATTAGGAGCCATCTACAGAATCACCAGCAACTTGTGTTATCCAGTGCAGCTGATGGTGAACGTAGCACACCTGAGATTTGTAGCTATATGGAGAAACATTGTAGCCAGCAACATCAATGACTCTGACTAGCTACAAATCACCAAAAAAAATTACCGGTAAATAAAGGATTGGTAGCTGCTACAAAGTCACCTATGTGACAATAGCCTGAGCAATGTCACACTGGCAGCATTATAGCAGGAGACATATAGGAGCTACAAATGGCCCCCTTATCTTCTATCAACTCACTCTTTCTACCAAGGCATAGCTTGATATTGCCCCTCCCTTCTCCCAGGCCTTCAAGAGCTGAGAGCAGGGCAAAGCTCAAATGTGCAGGCACAGAAAGAAGGAAAAAAAAAAAAAAAAAAAATATGGAGGGATCTAGATTTGCATAGAACTTCAGCAGCCTATACCTTTTATGCCTCATGCACACGGGACATTTTAAAAAATGCTCCTCTTCTTGACAGCAGTGTTTTGGCAGAAGAAACACCTGGCATGCCTTTTACAGGTCTCAAGCACTTGCGCGTTAATTCATTTAATTGGCCAGAATCAGAATTTATTCAGACGCCCTGTGTACATGAGGCCTTAAACTATCTATGGATTTAACATGTACCATTCACTGGAGCCTAGTCCTCTGTATCTGCTGTTTAAACAAACCCGGTTTGAGATAGGCAATTTAAAGCGAACACTGGGCCACACATGGATCGAAATTCGGGCAGTCCAGCAAGGATCGGGCAAATTTCAATCCATATATGGGCAGGCTGGTTGTACGCAAGCTGATCTATTGATTGACTTGTGTACAACTGCCTTGGTGAGTTTTTCCCAAATGATCAGTGCCCCTGGCTGTAGCAGGCAACACCGATCACTGTGTTCTGATGGCAGGGAAGGCTCCCCACTGTCAGATTACAATACTACAGCAGGAAGGATTCCCCATTCACCTTGACTGTGTGCAAGCTTTTTTTTTTTCTTTTTTTTCTTCCCCAACCTGCTGGTTTAAACGAGAAAAAGAAAATGGAACATCTTAAACTGGCTATACATTATTCAGCAGTCACAGGCACGGACACCACCAAGCATACAATGCAGGGCCAAAAGCTCAGCATTGTATGTGAGAAGGCTGAGAGACTATTTACACGGCAGAGCGTCAAGGAGAAGAAAGCACTGGCTGCAGGCAGACAGAGATGAGGCAAGCAAGAGTCTGTTACTGGTACCCTAGGCATAAATGGGCATTAAACCATTGTAGGGGGGACCCTACTGCAAGGAGGGCTCTATCCTCTCTCCCCCCAGAGTTGAGATTTCAGCAAATGTAACAAGTGTGCAACTGTGCTGCACTGTAGGCCAAGGTAAATAATAGCATGAGAGGTATACAATTTGTTTCCCCGCAACCTCTACCAGCTTTGCACATTACCTACCCCCACCTTGCCCAAAATAAAAAGATGAAACGGAACTCTTCTCACTCAATGGATAGAAAATCTCTTTCAGGATCACAGAATGGATTAGGTACAATAAAATACTTTATTATTTTGAGTTAAGAGTATTTGAGTTGGGACTTGCTTACATTTGCTGTTCGGGGGTGGTCAGTAAAACATGTGGTTGAGTTGCCCTTCTACCACTCAACTCCTCCCCCTGGAAGTGATATTAAACTGTCAGTGGTCACTCCTGTTCCCTGAGTGGCCCCCCTGCAAGCCATGTGCTATGGGGGCACTTGTGTGGGCGCGCTCCTGAGCTGGGCTGTGTGCATCCATAGATGCACACAGTGGGCTTGGCCAGGCCCCCACTCGCCTCACAGGATTTGACTGACAGCAGCAGGAGTCTATTATGACAACTGCTACTCTCAAGGAAGCCCGTGACTGCAAAAAGAGCATTAGAACAGGGCTGCCAGCATGGACAGAGCTGGATTGTGAGAGATGTCCGGTAAGTGTTCAGGGGTGGGGAGGGGAGCTATGGGAATTTTTTTTTACCTTCATGCAGAGAACGATTTAGGGTAAAAATCATTTTGCCGTTACACCCCCTTAAAGCTGCAAAGGCAGCAGACAGGGTGTATAAATGCCATGGGTGAGCTGCTTCACTTCAAAGCCATGGAAAGAATGAAACCCAGTGTCGTGTTCAGCAGCCAATATCACCCGCCAAACTCTACCCATTCAACTGAGTGGGTCCACTCCACAACCTCTGAGCAACCACATACAATATACATGGTGCAGACTTTAAAGTTGTGAAGCCATAAATCTCTCAGCTGGAGATCCCAGGAATTCAACCACTGGATGAATCTGTCTGCTAGTGGAATGATCCTTGAAGTCCTAGAAAAAAACCTGACATCAACCTTTGGCAAAAAAACTCACCTTTATGAAAGACAACTGCTACATTTACAATAAAAAAAAAAGACAAACCACCACACAAATAACACTGCTCAGGGTTTGCAATGGCAAACCTGTAGGCTCTCCCATGCTTATCTAAAAAAACTCCTAGGTAGGTGTCCTTCCACCATTCTGCATAGATGGCAGGATGTGTTAGGCCTAAAGCATGCAAATTTTGTCACTCTATTGCACAATGCTGAGCTTAGCCACTGCTGTGATGGCAGTAGAAAGAGCACACTGCGCATGCATGGGTAACTTCTCTCCGTACTACCTATCGGGGGGGGGGGGGGGGTCATGTGGCCACCAATCCACAGTAATGTCCCTTTTTTTCTATCCAAGGAATGTGAAGATATGCAGGTAGACTGATGTATGTGCACTGTAAGGTAGGGGGGCCACAAACAAACAGTTTGCACATATGCACTCTAAACATGTTGGTGCTTGACATGACATTGTGCGGAGGGAAGCCATAGTACACAAACCATGCATGGTAGAACGTTGGTTTAAAAAAAATATATATATCTATATCTCTCTATATATCTATATATAAAATCAGCACTACAGCTTCAGGATACTGGCAATAGTTGGAGAACCAGCAACAATATTGGCCAGGCACAGGACATGGGGTCTTATTCAGGTGAAATGCAGGATCCCTACATAAAGCTAGGATTTTCAATCTATTGCCACTGAGAATAGATTGTAGGAACCTACTAAAGGAGAGTTTATCATCTTTGGAGAGACCCTTGAAATACACCGCTCTACAAAACACTTAAAGCTGTCTAAATGCAGCCATCACAAAACATTTACACATGTTTACCTTTAAACAAAAGAACAAATGGGTAACTTCTACCAAGGTCACATGGCCTTGTACTGTCACTTGTACAGACGCTGGCCACACTGACAACTCAGATGACACCAGGATCTCAGCTGAAGCTAGACATTACATACCATAGAATGCACCAATCACACCTGAGCATGAGCAGTTTCAGGTGATTGTGCATGTTATCAGCTTTTGAGTGGCTAGGTTTTAGCCAATGGAAAGCTAGTTACTAGGAGAAGGAGAGGCAAGAATATTGTGCCTTTTCAGGAGATGCCATTGATGTCTATGGGGGCCAAAAATAACTGGACACATCCCAAAGAAGCTTCAAGCTTCGTGATGCTCAGGTGTGAACAGGCACCACTGAATATAATGGGAATCTCGATGGGTAGCATTGGGAGTACTTTGGGAATTGCGTTTCAAATTGTCAGCGAGGTCTGCAGATGACACCGTAAATCATCAGAGAGGTCTGCAGATGACACCATAGAAAAAAAAATACCAGGCTTATAAGATCTTTTCAATAGCAAGGCCAATAAACCCCATCTGATGAGCAAATAGTAGCAATGGTAACCTTAAATACCCCCCAGCCATGGTGAGGCCAGTGATCAGAGCCTTGTCCCCCTGAGCTGGGAACAAGGACATCCCATCAGCTGCCTCCTGATCTGTCACCCCAATGTAGTGCTGGTGGTCTGGAGGAGCCTCCATCCCCCATGTGATGGCACAGCTGTCATTATGTCACCAGCTCACCTGTGACATCCCCATAGTGACACTCAGCCATATTGAGCCGCCTGCCCCAGGTGTCATCCACCCCATACCGACAACAGAGGGAGAGGGGAGGGGGCCCTGTACACACACACTATGGGTTGGGGGGGGTCTATGGGGATTACCTAGTCGTCTGTCCAGCCTGCTGGTCCCGGTCATTGACGGCCGCCGTGTAGATCTGCCGGTAGCGCTCAGCCAGGGCCTTGCCGGAGAGCAGCAGCTGGTAGCGGCCCCTGCAGTCAGACTGCGGAGCCGGAGAGACGTCGGGGCCCCCGGAGACATTGATGGGCGCCATGCAGGAAGCCGGGGGCACCGGGAACAAGCCGTGTCCGCCAGGTCCGGAGGTGGCGGCCGGAGGAGGTGGGGGTGGAGGAGGGGGGGCGGTAGCTGCGCACATCATCTTCCTCGGTGCTCGGATCAGGCGGGGTGTGTGTGGCAGTCCAGAGCCAGCATGGAGCACTCCCGGGAATGAGGAGGATGAGGATGGTGGATCCGTCTCCTCCCTCGTACACCCGGAATCACCGCAATCCCCGCCCCGAGCCTCTCACCATCGTCCCCGTACACACACACCACTGGCCTGGCCTCTCCCAGGACGACCGTCCGAGCCCCGACACAGTCTATACAGCCCGCCGCCTTCACCACCGGCCCCGAAAGCTCACTGCTGCCATCTTAGTTCATTCTCTCCGCTCGGCTATATCTCCACTCCGGGCGTCTCATCAACCCGCACCCGGAGCATGCTGGGAGGGAGCGCACACTCTGCTCTGGCCGCTTCCTCCTAGCGACACACTGCACCCTGCTGGACAGACACCGCAACTACCATACACCACTCTGTGTGTGTCATCGTCATATACTGTATATACTACTACATCCTGTATATACAATGTATGATCATCATTACTACTACACACTGCACCCTGCAGGGTATACAGTGTTTGTGTGTCGTCATCATATAATGTATATACTACTACATACCATATATACAATGTATGATCATCATTACTACTACACACTGCACCCTGCAGGGTATACAGTGTTTGTGTGTGTCATCATATGATGTATATACTACTACATACCATATATACAATGTATGATCATCATTACTACTACACACTGCACCCTGCAGGGTATACAGTGTTTGTGTGTCGTCATCATATAATGTATATACTACTACATACCATATATACAATGTATGATCATCATTACTACTACACACTGCACCCTGCAGGGTATACAGTGTTTGTGTGTGTCATCATATGATGTATATACTACTACATACCATATATACAATGTATGATCATCATTACTACTACACACTGCACCCTGCAGGGTATACAGTGTTTGTGTGTCGTCATCATATGATGTATATACTACTACATACCATATATACAATGTATGATCATCATTACTACTACACACTGCACCCTGCAGGGTATACAGTGTTTGTGTGTCGTCATCATATGATGTATATACTACTACATACCATATATACAATGTATGATCATCATTACTACTACACACTGCACCCTGCAGGGTATACAGTGTTTGTGTGTGTCATCATATGATGTATATACTACTACATACCATATATACAATGTATGATCATCATTACTACTACACAATGCACCCTGCAGAGTATACAGTGTTTGTGTGTGTCATCATATAATGTATATACTACTACATACCATATATACAATGTATGATCACCACTACATACTGCACCCTGCAGAGTATACAGTGTTTGTGTGTGTCATCATCATATACTGTATATACTACTACATCCTGTATATACAATGTATGATCATCACTACAATACCCTGCACCCTGCAGGGTATACAGCCACTACTATACAGTGTGTGTCATCATCATCCTTTAGATTGTAAGCTCCACGAGCAGGGCCCTCATATTCCTTCTGTTTTGAAATGTATTGTAATTGTACTGTTTCCCTTATATTGTAAAGTTCTGCACAAACTGTTGGCGCTATATAAATCCTGTGTAATAATAAACTGTATATAATACTACATCTTATATATACAATGTATGATCGCCATTACTACTACACACTGCACTCTGCAGGATATACAGTATACAGTGTTTGTGTGTGTCATCATTATATACTGTATATACTACTGCATGCCCAATATACATTGTATGATCATCACCACTATATACTGCACCCTGCAGGGTATACAGCCACTATTATACAGTGTGTGTCATCATCATATAATGTATATACCACTACATCCTATATATACAATGTATGATCATCACTACAACACACTGCACCCTGCAGGATATACAGTATACAACCAATACTGTGTGTGTGTCATCATATATTGTATATGCTACTATCACCATTACTACTACACACTGCACCCTGCTGGACAGTCACTGCTGTACACTCTACGTGTGACATCATATACTGTATACAGTATACACTACAACATCCTATATATAAATACAATGTGTGATCATCTCTACAACACACTGCACCCTGCAGGAGAGACACAGCCACTACCATAGACTGTGTATGTGTCATCATAAACTGTATATACTACAACATCCTATATATATAATATGTGTCATCATACAGTTGTGACCAAAATTATTCAACCCCCACTGAAATTGAGTGTTTTGGCCAGTTTGACATTGCTTTTGATCATTCAGTCATCTTGCTTACATTTACATTAAAGAGGCACTTGTAGGTCAGACAAATATAACATAACAGTTATAATGAAATAACCACAAATGTCTTTTCTGTGCTCACAGCATTATCAGTTTTATTCAACCCCCAAGTGACATTCAATCTTAGTACTTAGTACAGCATCCTTTTACAGTTATAACAGCTTTTAAACGTGAAGCATAGCTTGACACAAGTGTCTTGCAGCGATCTACGGGTATCTTCGCCCATTCTTCATGGGCAAAGGCCTCCAGTTCAGTCACATTCTTAGGCTTGCGCACTGCAACTGCTTTCTTTAAGTCCCACCAGAGGTTCTCAATCGGATTTAAGTCTGGTGACTGCGATGGCCACTCCAAAATGTTCCAGCCTTTCCTCTGCAACCATGCTCTAGTGGACTTGGAGGTATGCTTGGGATCATTGTCCTGTTGAAAGGTCCAACGTCTCCCAAGCCTCAGGTGTGTGACGGACTGCATCACGTTTCCATCCAATATCTCCTGGTACTGAAGAGAATTCATGGTACCTTGCACACGCTGAAGCTTCCCTGTACCTGCAGAAGCAAAACAGCCCCAAAGCATGATTGACCCTCCACCATGCTTCACAGTAGGCAAGGTGTTCTTTTCATCATAGGCCTTGTTCTTCCTCCTCCAAACATAGCGTTGATCCATGGGCCCAAACAGTTCTAATTTTGTTTCATCAGTCCACAGAACACTATCCCACAACTTTTGTGGTTTGTCCACATGGCTTTTGGCATACTGCAGTCGACTCTTCTTATTCTTTGGAGACAGCAAGGGGGTACGCCTGGGAGTTCTGGCACGGAGGCCTTCATTACGCAGTGTGCGTCTTATTGTCTGGGCTGAAACTTCTGTACCCACATCTGACAAATCTTTTCTCAGTTCCTCAGCAGTCACACGGGGACTTCTCTCCACTCTACGCTTCAGGTAGCGCACAGCAGTCGAAGTCAGCATCTTCTTTCTGCCACGACCAGGTAGCGTTTCAACAGTGCCCTTTGCCTTGAATTTGCGAATGATGCTTCCTAAGGTGTCTCTTGGTATGTTTAACATCTTTGCAATCTTCTTATAGCCATTGCCCTTCCTGTGAAGAGAAATCACCTCTTCTCTTGTCTTCCTGGACCATTCTCTTGCCTTCACCATGTTTGTAACCACACCAGTAAATGTCTAGAAGGAGCTGAGTATCACAGTCATTTTAAAGCTGCCTAATTGGTGCTTATTATGCTTGATTGCTGCTCGGTGACATCCACAGGTGTTTTCAATACCTGATGGAAAGCACCTGTATGAACCTCTGTTCTTCAGAGTGGTAGTCTTTAAGGGGTTGAATAATTGTGGCAATGAAGAAACCACATAAGAACCATTTACTACTGTATTACATAAACAATTGATGTCATTTTAGTTGCATTTGGGTAGTTACAACGTCCTTGTAGGATTTGATTCTGAATACAATTCCAAATGTACACTATAGTCCCTAAACCCCTTTACAGCATTGGGGGTTGAATAATTTTGGTCACAACTGTATACTAGAACACACTGCACCTTGCAGTACAAACACTGCTATATACCGTGTATGTGACATCATCAGATACAGTATATATAAAATGTATGATCGACATCACTGCTACAACACACTTCACCCTGCAGGATATACACAGCAACTACCATACACTGTGTTGTCATCATGAGATGTACACTACAACACCCTATATCAGTGATGGCGAACCTTTTTGAGCCCGAGTGCCCAAACTGCAACCCAAAACCAACTTATTTCTTTCAAAGTGCCAACACTGCAATGAAACCTGAATATCGAGCTTTTGGTTTAGAAAAAACAACTCGTACAGTAGTGCAAACTAATTAACAGTACAGGGATGACCAGAGACTGCGGACAGTACAGGGATGACCAGAGACTGCGGACACAGTACAGGGATGACCAGAGACTGCAGACACAGTACAGGGATGACCAGAGACTGCAGACACAGTACAGGGATGACCAGAGACTGCGGACACAGTACAGGGATGACCAGAGACTGCGGACACAGTACAGGGATGACCAGAGACTGCGGACACAGTACAGGAGATGACCAGAGACTGCGGACATAGTACAGGAGATGACCAGAGACTGCGGACACGGTACAGGGATGACCAGAGACTGCAGACACGGTACAGGGATGACCAGAGACTGCAGACATAGTACAGGGGATGACCAGAGACTGCAGACACAGTACAGGGATGACCAGAGACTGCAGACACAGTAGAGGGATGACCAGAGACTGCGGACACAGTACAGGGATGACCAGAGACTGCGGACACAGTACAGGGATGACCAGAGACTGCGGACACAGTACAGGGATGACCAGAGACTGCGGACACAGTACAGGGATGACCAGAGACTGCAGACACAGTACAGGAGATGACCAGAGACTGCGGACACAGTACAGGAGATGACCAGAGACTGCAGACACAGTACAGGAGATGACCAGAGACTGCGGACAGTACAGGGGATGACCAGAGACTGCGGACAGTAGAGGGATGACCAGAGACTGCGGACACAGTACAGGGATGACCAGAGACTGCGGACAGTACAGGGATGACCAGAGACTGCGGACAGTACAGGAGATGACCAGAGACTGCGGAAAGCACAGGGATGACCAGAGACTGCGGACAGTACAGATGACTGCTGACCTTTGGGGAGGGAGGGGGAGCGGGTACCTGAATTTGACAGGTACCCGCTCTTACTTCCGCAGAGTTTTTTTTTTATCTTACCTGTTCCTTTATCCAGCCGCGCACTGTCTTCCCGGCTTCTGTAGTGTGGGCGCTCGTCGGACATGCCCAGTGCGCATGCGCGAGAAGTGCTGCGCTTTGTGATTGGTCCGGCGGCTTCTGGGATCTTTCATGTGTCCCAGGTACTGCTTGATTGCTGCTCGGTGACATCCACAGGTGTTTTCAATACCTGATGGAAAGCACCTGTATGAACCTCTGTTCTTCAGAGTGGTAGTCTTTAAGGGGTTGAATAATTGTGGCAATGAAGAAACCACATAAGAACCATTTACTACTGTATTACATAAACAATTGATGTCATTTTAGTTGCATTTGGGTAGTTACAACGTCCTTGTAGGATTTGATTCTGAATACAATTCCAAATGTACACTATAGTCCCTAAACCCCTTTACAGCATTGGGGGTTGAATAATTTTGGTCACAACTGTATATATACAATGACAGATCATACACACTACACCCTGAAGAACTATATTGTATATACACAGCCACTACTAGAATTATGATCAATAATACAACATCCTACATATGCAATGTATGATCATTATCACTACAACACACTGCTCCTTCCTATATATACAGTGACAGATCATACACACTACATTCTGTGCCATTTTTCCCATACACAGCTAATACAGATTAATGTATGATCATCACTACAGCACACTGCTCCAATAACAGCACATACACACTGAACCCTGCAGGACTCCACCATGCACATCCACTAAAGATCAATGTATGATCATCAATACAACACACTGTTACTAGTGATTTATTTGTTTTATTACAGGTAAATTACACAGAAAGAGGTAGTAAGGATTTGCATGTTAACACTAGTGATGGGCTGAACACCCCCCTGTTCGGTTCGCAGTCAAACATTCGAACATACCAAACGTTTTCTGACAATTTACTGAGTGGTATCTTACCACATCTGAGTATGAGGTAGGATACCACTCAGTTACTAAAATACCGCATGAACAGGGACGGACTGACAACTCATGGGACCCCCGGGCAATAATGGATCATGGGGCCCCTGTGTCCTTGCCCAAACTCAAAATAGCCTATGAAAAAGGTACCATGGGCATCTCATGGGGCCCCCTACTGACCCTGGGCCCTCGGGCAGTGCCTGAGTTTCCAAATAGTCAGTCCGCCCCTGCGCATGAGTTTTATTGTTAAGTCACGCAGTATTTAAGTAGTGAAACATTCATTCGTGTTTCAGCTGTCAGTGGGGTTCCTGCTGACAGCCGAATGTCAAAAGAATTGTCGGCATTGCCTGACAATTAAACATTTTTTTTTGTAATGGCGTGGGGGTCCCCCCCAAAATACAAACAAGACCCCTATCCGAGCATGCAGCCTGGCAGGCCAGGAAAGGGGGAACGACAAGCGAGCGCCCCCCCCGAACCATACCAGGCCACCTGCCCTCAACATGGGGGGGGTGCTTTGGGGCAGGGGGGCTCCCCACCCCAAAAGAACCTTTTCCACATTCCCTGGCTGGTGGTTGTGGGGCTCTGAGGGTGGGGGTTTAAACAAGGTGGCACCCAGATCCTGCCCCCCTATATGAATGAGTATGCAGTACCCATTCACAAAAAAAAAGTGTAATGTAAAAAAAAGACAAGAAACAGTCTTTGACAAAGACTTTATTAAAAATTAAAATGAACAAAAATGTCACCCAAAGTAGATCCAACGTCAATCATGATGCCTGCCACCACTGCCAACCCGAGAAAAGAAAAAAAAAATCTGCTGCGCCCTCGATGCTGGCTGCCGCTGTCTGACAGCTGCACCGCAATGACAGTTCTTAAATAGGGTGATGACATCACAAGGGGGCAGGATCATTACGCCCTGTGATTGGCCAAAGCATTGCACTTGATCTGTGGTCAGGTGCAATGCTTTGGCCAATGACAATGCACTGTCAGAGCGCAGTGCATTGTGGGGCGTGGCAGACAAATAGTCTGCCAAATGCCTGTACCATTTGTGTGTTCAACGAACACAGGAACGGCCCATGTTTGAGTTGAAGTTACGTTACACAGCCCATCATTAATTAACACATGTACTACAGTTGTGACCAAAATTATTCAACCCCCACTGAAATTGAGTGTTTTGGCCAGTTTGACATTGCTTTTGATCATTCAGTCATCTTGCTTACATTTACATTAAAGAGGCACTTGTAGGTCAGACAAATATAACATAACAGTTATAATGAAATAACCACAAATGTCTTTTCTGTGCTCACAGCATTATCAGTTTTATTCAACCCCCAAGTGACATTCAATCTTAGTACTTAGTACAGCATCCTTTTACAGTTATAACAGCTTTTAAACGTGAAGCATAGCTTGACACAAGTGTCTTGCAGCGATCTACGGGTATCTTCGCCCATTCTTCATGGGCAAAGGCCTCCAGTTCAGTCACATTCTTAGGCTTGCGCACTGCAACTGCTTTCTTTAAGTCCCACCAGAGGTTCTCAATCGGATTTAAGTCTGGTGACTGCGATGGCCACTCCAAAATGTTCCAGCCTTTCCTCTGCAACCATGCTCTAGTGGACTTGGAGGTATGCTTGGGATCATTGTCCTGTTGAAAGGTCCAACGTCTCCCAAGCCTCAGGTGTGTGACGGACTGCATCACGTTTCCATCCAATATCTCCTGGTACTGAAGAGAATTCATGGTACCTTGCACACGCTGAAGCTTCCCTGTACCTGCAGAAGCAAAACAGCCCCAAAGCATGATTGACCCTCCACCATGCTTCACAGTAGGCAAGGTGTTCTTTTCATCATAGGCCTTGTTCTTCCTCCTCCAAACATAGCGTTGATCCATGGGCCCAAACAGTTCTAATTTTGTTTCATCAGTCCACAGAACACTATCCCACAACTTTTGTGGTTTGTCCACATGGCTTTTGGCATACTGCAGTCGACTCTTCTTATTCTTTGGAGACAGCAAGGGGGTACGCCTGGGAGTTCTGGCACGGAGGCCTTCATTACGCAGTGTGCGTCTTATTGTCTGGGCTGAAACTTCTGTACCCACATCTGACAAATCTTTTCTCAGTTCCTCAGCAGTCACACGGGGACTTCTCTCCACTCTACGCTTCAGGTAGCGCACAGCAGTCGAAGTCAGCATCTTCTTTCTGCCACGACCAGGTAGCGTTTCAACAGTGCCCTTTGCCTTGAATTTGCGAATGATGCTTCCTAAGGTGTCTCTTGGTATGTTTAACATCTTTGCAATCTTCTTATAGCCATTGCCCTTCCTGTGAAGAGAAATCACCTCTTCTCTTGTCTTCCTGGACCATTCTCTTGCCTTCACCATGTTTGTAACCACACCAGTAAATGTCTAGAAGGAGCTGAGTATCACAGTCATTTTAAAGCTGCCTAATTGGTGCTTATTATGCTTGATTGCTGCTCGGTGACATCCACAGGTGTTTTCAATACCTGATGGAAAGCACCTGTATGAACCTCTGTTCTTCAGAGTGGTAGTCTTTAAGGGGTTGAATAATTGTGGCAATGAAGAAACCACATAAGAACCATTTACTACTGTATTACATAAACAATTGATGTCATTTTAGTTGCATTTGGGTAGTTACAACGTCCTTGTAGGATTTGATTCTGAATACAATTCCAAATGTACACTATAGTCCCTAAACCCCTTTACAGCATTGGGGGTTGAATAATTTTGGTCACAACTGTATGTTAATCAGACTGCAGCATGTTTTAAACAGACCCGTAACCATGCTGCTTATTTCAACAGTCTTCCTTGTATATGCTAACAGTTGTATGCATGTTATCTTCCTGTAAAATCTTCCCTTGTGTAGACAGCCAAAAAGCTCTACGATTGTGCTTTTTAGAATTATTCTAAAGTCTCTTTAAAGCTCCACCCAAAAGGGGAAGTTCCGCTTTAAGCCTTTGTCCCCAGCTCCCCAGTAAGGATTGGCTACTTTGGGGATCGGGTACCCAAATTTGACAGGTACCTGCTCCCACTTCTGCTGCGATCGTCTAGCCAATCGGAAGCGGAACTTGTCCTCCCCTCCTCCCTCCCTGTAGTCTTCTGGGGCACGTGACAGGTCCCAGAAGACTATGTCCAGAAGGCCATTCACAAAGCGCAACACTTTTCGCGCATGTGCAGTGGGAATCTGGCTGTGAAGCCTCAAACTGTCACAGCCGGGTGCCCACACTGAAGATGCCAGTTCCTGGGAGAGAAGATGGCTGGTGAAACCAGCGGTGGTGAAGACATCACTGGATCTTGGGACAGGTAAGTGGCTGTATTTTAAAAGTCAGCAGCTACAGTTTTTGTAGCTGCTGACTTTTTTTTTTGGTGGAACTCCGCTTTAAGAATCAGTATTACTGCTCAGAATACTCTGTCCCATTCTGCAAACCTTTTGGGAGTCAGTGGTAAAGGTCCTTAGAAAAGCTTGTAACTTACAGTTGGGACTAGACCCCCAGAAATTATTGCTGGGAAAGGTTGACAATTTGGAGGTGAGCCGATATGTTAAACTATTTATCTTCTACATTGTGTTCTATGCACAAAGGGACTCTTGCTTTACTGGAAGCCAGCCTCCTCTCCTACCCTAACTGCTTAGAAGGCCACCATTGCTACAGGAAATGTGTTACATGTAGGATTACCAGGTGAAAATAAAGCTTGAAATAAAGAAAATGAATGCAGCCACCACACCAAGGACTAGTAATCTGCAATATGGTACATTTTTCAGATTGGGGTTTAGATACACTTTAAAGAGGAACTAAACTTTTTCAAGCAATACTATTTTAATCCTTATGCTGCTAGCATTAGTAAATAGATAGAAAAGTATATTACATTTACTTGTTTTAAACTTTTTTTTTTACATTTCTTCTGTTGCTTCTTGGTTTCTGGCCTAGGCCAAAATGGTTGCATACATCCTTCCCAGAAGTCTTCATGGGCGTTTTCATTTCTATTATCTGGAGGAGAGGTTGTCTATGCTAAGAACACCCTCCTGCCTACAAGCCTGAGCTAAGAGCAGATGTATTCCAGGAAGTAAATGCTACAAAAATCACCTGCCCTTACTCAGGATGGCTGCAGCTAGAAATGCTAGAAGGTGTTTTTCAAAGTGGTTTCTCAAGAAAATAAAGCATGGAGACATGGATGGATGGCTTTGGATATTAAAACTTAATGTAATAGTGTTTTTAGTTTGTGGTTCTCAGATACAGTTTAGTTCAGCTTTAAAGCTTATAATATATTCCACTGATTGGGTTTAGAAAGACTTTAATGTCCTGAAACACGTATGCCAGCACTGGGAAGCAGTGACACGCACAACCAGTAGTGTTTGCACACACAGATTTCTTAGTTTCTTGTGTGATCAAGGACAGATAGAAGTACCCCAATCCATAGTTCCTGAGATTGTCTATGGAGTAGAGGGAGGCAGATAAATCATATACAGTGGTTGTCAGCTGATAACTATTGTGATCCTTTCCCTGCTCACCTATATCTATACTTGTTTTCTTAATACTAAGGTTGGGTAGATACAGACTGAAAATCGTCCGATTGTGGTTGTTTCGGTAGGAACCGGATGACTTTCAGCCCATGTGTACAGCTCTCTGTCCAACAGAAGGCGATCTCACGTTTGTCTTCTGTCTAACAAGCATCCTGGAAAACCGTCATCCAATCAGCACTCGCAGCCAATGGCTGCAAGCGCTGATTAGTGTGTTTTGGCGGGGGGGCAGTCCCCATGTCAGAACACATTAGCTCAGCGGGGCAGATCGCCAAGCTAACATTGCATAGTTAGTACAATGACCTCTCAGTTTTTTTTCATCAGTCCGGTTGGTTGAGAGGACTGACTGAACAAATTTTCTGTGTGTACCTACCATTAGTAGCATGAGATGTCCCCTTCTCAAAAATGCAACAGTGACAGCTAATGACATTATGAGAATGAAAGAGCTCTTGGCATTTGACAGAGACACCCAGGAGAAGTGTAAGGGTGTGCTGTAAGATGGTAGAGGTGCTGATTCACCAATTGTGGTGCATTGAAGTTTCCTTTTTCTTCCCTTTTTCACAAAGTGACATTTCATTAAAGTGTTACTAAACCCAGGACCCTGCATTCACTATATCTGGTCTCCCCCAGTGCACAGAACATGGAAAAGCTCTATGCAAATCACACCAAAAGTAGTGCATGTACTATTTTAAAAGAACACAAGGGGGCGCCAATCTATGTACAGTATGTTAAAAAAGTTTATTAAATAAAAACTTTTATTAATAAAGTTTTTTTAACATACTGCACTTAGGTTGGCGCCCCCTTGTGTTGTTTTATATTCCTACAGAGTCTGCTTCACTCTATGGGGAGCTGCTACCAATAGAGTTCCCACCAGGGACTTTATGGACTTGCTTTTATATATTACTGATTGATGTTCTTTATAATCTTATATGTTGTTATGCCACTGATCAATTGTCCTCTCTTAGCGTCAAAACATTTTATAATATTCATGTACTACTTTAGAAATCGGTGTGGCTACGACCAAGTCGGAACCGCACAGATATGACCACTGTAATTACGGACAATAGGGTGTGACTTTGCATGCGATTTGCAAGACTCATGGCATGCAAATTACATGCCAAGTCGCACCCAGTGTGACCAGGGTCTTAGGCTACTTTCACACTGAGGAGTTTTGAAGCTTTTTTTGTGTTAAAAAAAGCTCCTGAAAAGTTCAAGAAAAGTGCTTCCCTATGTATGTGAATGTATATCTACAGTCAGGTCCATAAATATTGGGACATCAACACAATTGTAACATTTTTGGCTCTATACACCACCACAATGGATTTGAAATGAAACAAACAAGATGTGCTTTAACTGCAGACTGTCAGCTTTAATTTGAAGGTATTTACATCCAAATCAGGTGAACGGTGTAGTAATTACATCAGTTTGCATATGTGCCTCCCACTTGTTAAGGGACCAAAAGTAATGGGACAATTGGCTTCTCAGCTGTTCCGTGGCCAGGTGTGTGTTATTCCCTCATTATCCCAATTACAATGAGCAGATAAAAGGTCCAGAGTTCATTTCAAGTGTGCTATTTGCATTTGGAATCTGTTGCTGTCAACTCTCAAGATGAGATCCAAAGAGCTATCACTATCAGTGAAGTAAGCCATCATTAGTCTGAAAAAACAAAACAAACCCATCAGAGAGATGGCAAAAATATTAGGCGTGGCCAAAACAACTGTTTGGAACATTCTTAAAAAGAAGGAACGCACCGTGAGCTCAGCAACACCAAAAGACCCGGAAGACCACGGAAAACAACTGTGGTGGATGACCGAAGAATTATTTCCCTGGTGAAGAAAACACCCTTCACAACAGTTGGCCATATCAAGAACACTCTGCAGGAGGTAGGTGTATGTGTGTCAAATTCAACAATCAAGAGAAGACTTCACCAGAGTGAATACAGAGGGTTCACCACAAGATGTAAACCATTGGTGAGCCTCAAAAACAGGAAGGCCAGATTAGAGTTTGCCAAACGACATCTAAAAAAGCCTTCACAGTTCTGGAACAACATCCTATGGACAGATGAGACCAAGATCAACTTGTACCAGAGTCCCAGATGGATATACAGTGAGATACTATAAAAAATACAGTGACCTGTTAATACCCAAACTGAAGAGATATATGAACGCCCTGGGAGGAGAGATGGAGGTGAGAAGGGAATCTTTACAGGCCCATGTGGTGCTGATACAAAAGGAAGAGAAGGATCCCTCTCAGTGCTCTAGCTTTAGACCGATATCACTTTTGAATATAGACATCAAGCTATATGCTAAGGTCCTAGCAAATAGACTAAAAGATCTCATGCCAGAATGGATTCAGGGGGATCAGGTGGGTTTTGTCCCGGGGAGGGAGGGCAGAGATAAATGGCCTAAGAACTCTGTTGCTTATCCAAAAAGCTAGAAAGGGGAAAACCCCGGTAATAGTACTTTCGATCGATGCTGAGAAGGCATTTGATAGAGTAGATTGAAGTTTTATGATGGATACCCTGGAAACTCTAGGAATAGGAGTAAGAATGAGAGAATGGATAGGAAAGCTGTATAGAGAGCCCTCAGCGATAGTAATGGTTAATGGAGAGAGGTCGGAACCTATCAGAATGTCAAATGGAACTAGACAGGGTTGCCCATTATCTCCATTGTTGTATGTATTGGCATTGGAACCATTATTGGCAACTATTAGGAAGAACTTAGATATAAAAGGAGTGCAGATTGGGGAAGTCGAACATAAAGTAGCTGCCTATGCGGATGATCTTTTGTTTTATGTGGGAAATCCTAGGATAACACTCCCAATTCTAATGAAGAGCTTAAAAGAGTATGGGGAGTTATCAAACTTGAAAATTAATCTAACCAAAACTGAGATCTTGAATGTAAACCTTTCAAACAGTGAAAAAGAAAAAATACAAAAAGAATTCCCCTTTATATGGAAAAATAGAGAGATAAAGTATTTGGGGGTGAAACTTTCTGCCTCATATATAAACCTGTATAAATTAAATTATATCCCACTCTTAAATGAGATTAAGAAGGAACTAAGGAGATTCGAAGGAGGTAACCCATCCTGGATAGGCCGTATAAACCTGATAAAAATGATAATTGTACCAAAAATCCTCTATAAATTTCAGATGATTCCAATCAAAATTCCGGAGGCCTTTTTTAAAGTAATAAAAAAGATGTTAACAAAATATATATGGAAAAATAAAAAACCCAGAATATCATATGACTTGTTAAATAGAAATAAAGAGAGAGGAGGCTTGGGAGTGCCAGATATTAAAAGGTACTATAAAGCAGTAGTCTTAGCGAGAATCTATGATTGGACACATAATTATGAGGGGAAAAAGTGGGTTCAGATTGAGAATGAACTAAGCGGAGTTACCTTGAAGAGAACTATTTGGGCACCAGCACAATATAGAGGGTTAAAAGATACCACGAGTGTTTTTACATTAAATGTTTTTAATGTTTGGGACAAATTGCATAAATTTATGAAATGGGATTTTAACTCACAACTAATACCACTGAGGAATACGGATTATTTTCCCCCAGGCAAGGAGGAAAGTATAGGGAAATGGATTAGAAAAGAAGATATCCAACTGAGTGACATAATGGATGGACAGGAATTGAGAACACTTGGTGATTTGAAAGGGGATAAAAGGGAACTTTTTATTAAAATAGATGAATGGAAATATTATCAATTAAAACACTTTGTCAGGAACCTCCCAAGACCGTTCAGATCGAGAGAGGATTGGAACGGCTTTGAGAGGTTGTTAGAAACACGAGGTGATGGTAGGCGAGGCACCGCAAAAATTTATAAAATCCTCACTGAGTTAGACACTCACACAAAACCAATGTATATAGGTAAATGGGAAAGAGATTTGGGAATAGAGATTGACGAGGATAAGCAAAGAAAAATATACAGATTAATACACGAGAATATAAGTATGAGAGAGGTGGAGGTAAATTACAAGTGTTTAACGAGATGGCACATCACACCGAACATTGAGTATAAGATATGTGGGGAAAATTCACTAGAGTGCTGGAGGGGATGTGGAAAAATAGGCACCTTATATCATATATGGTGGGAGTGCCCAAAAATTCAAGGTTTCTGGGAGATGATCGTTCAATTAATTGAGAATATCTCGGGGATAAAGATAAGACTGAACCCAGCAGTATGTCTCCTACATAGTACAGAGTTATCAGTAAATAACTATAAGGATTCGGGTATATGGTGCTATCTAAATGCGGCGAAGGGGTTGATACCTAAGTTTTGGCATAAACCAGAGGTGCCGAAGATAGAGGATTGGGTGGAAAGAACTAATCAAATTTATAAGATGGAGAGACTGTGCTATATGTAGGAAGACAGGATGGGGTTGTTCTATAAGAGGTGGAGAACATGGGAAGAATTCATGGTGAAATATATGAAGTAACTATGTGAGAAAGATAGAAGGATTCGTACCCTATATTCGCGTATGAAGAGGGATAATAGAATTATGCAGAGTGGGTGGGTTTATTTTGGGGGAGAAAGGTTTTTTTTTTTTTTTTGGTGGGGGGAAATTAGATAGTGTGGGGGTGGTAATTGGGAATAAAGATTGATAGAAATGTTATTAAAGATATGCAAATTTGTTTGTATGAGAACAATGATGAAATGTGCAATATATATGGAAAATAAATAAAAATTTAAATAAAAAAAAAAAAACTTGTACCAGAGTGATGGGAAGAGAAGAGTATGGAGAAGAAAAGGAACTGCTCATGATCCTAAGCATACCACCTCATCAGTGAAGCATGGTGGTGGTAGTGTCATGGCGTGGGCATGTATGGCTGCCAATGGAATTGGTTCTCTTGTATTTATTGATGATGTGACTGCTGACAAAAGCAGCAAGATGAATTCTGAAGTGTTTCGGGCAATATTATCTGCTCATATTCAGCCAAATGCTTCAGAACTCATTGGACGCCGCTTCACAGTGCAGATGGACAATGACCCAAAGCAGACTGCAAAAGCAACCAAAGAGTTTTTTAAGGGAAAGAAGTGGAATGTTATGCAATGGCCAAGTCAATCACCTGACCTGAATCCGATTGAGCATGCATTTCACTTGCTGAAGACAAAACTAAAGGGAAAATGCCCCAAGAACAAGCAGGAACTGAAGACAGTTGCAGTAGAGGCCTGGCAGAGCATCACCAGGGATGAAACCCAGCGTCTGGTGATGTCTATGCGTTCCAGACTTCAGGCTGTAATTGACTGAAAAGGATTTGCAACTAAGTATTAAAAAGTGAAAGTTTGATTTATGATTATTATTCTGTCCCATTACTTTTGGTCCCTTAACAAGTGGGAGGTGCATATGCAAACTGTTATAATTCCTACACCGTTCACCTGATTTGGATGTAAATACCCTAAAATTAAAGCTGAAAGTCTGCAGTTAAAGCACATCTTGTTCGTTTCATTTCAAATCCATTGTAGTGGTGTATAGAGCCAAAAATGTTAGAATTGTGTTGATGTCCCAATATTTATGGACCTGACTGTATGTATGTTTCACCCTGAGTCATTGCACTTGTTGTGCAATGTAAAAACTCCTGCTTGCAGCATCTTTGGGGCGTGTTTGATGAGTTAAAAAAAACGCTCTAAAAATGCCTCTTCTCATTGAAATTAATGAAAAATGCCTGAAAAGCGTCTGAAAAACACCTCAAAAAAGCACAACGCCTCAGTGTGACAACTAACATAGATATACATTCACATGCATAGGGAAGCATTTTACTTGAGCTTTTCAGGTGCTTTTTTAAACACAAAACGCTTCAAAAACTCCTCAGTGTTAGGCCTTTCACACTGATCTGCTGCAAAACACACAACAAAAATTCATAGGCATTTTTACTGTGCTTCCTGAATGTTTTTAAAGGACACATGATTGAAAAACTGCACCAAAAACGCTTCTCAGGGGCGTTTTTGAGGAGCTTTTTTTACTTCACTATGGTGAAGACCAAAGAGCTGTCGAAGGACACCAGAAACAAAATTGTAGACCTGCACCAGGCTGGGAAGACTGAATCTGCAATAGGCAAGCAGCTTGGTGTGAACAAATCAACTGTGGGAGCAATAATTAGAAAATGCAAGACATACAAGACCGCTGATAATCTCCCTCGATCTGGGGCTCCACACAAGATCTCACCCCGTGGGGTCAAAATGATCACAAGAACGGTGAGGGAAAATCCCAGGACCACACGGGGGGACCTAGTGAATGACCTGCAGAGAGCTGGGATCAACGTAACAAAGGCTACCATCAGTAACACACTACGCTGCCAGGGACTCAGATCCTGCAGTGGCAGATGTGTCCCGCTGCTTAAGCCAGTACATGTCTGGGCCCGTTTGCTAGAGAGCATTTGGATGATCCAGAAGAGGATTGGGAGAATGTCATATGGTCAGATGAAACCAAAATAGAACGGTGTGGTAGAAACACAACTCATCGTGTTTGGAGGAGAGAGAATGCTGAGTTGCATCCAAAGAACACCATACCTACTGTGAAGCATGGGGGTGGCAACCATCATGCTTTGGGGCTGTTTCTCCACAAAGGGACCAGGACGACTGATCCATGTACAGGACAGAATGAATGGGGCCATGTATCATGAGATTTTGAAAGCAAACCTCCTTCCATCAGCAAGGGCATTGAAGATGAAACGTGGCTGAGTCTTCCAACATGACAATGATCTCAAACATACCGCCCGGGCAACGAAGGAGTGGCTTCGTAAGAAGCATTTCAAGGTCCTGGAGTGGCCTAGCCAGTCTCCAGATCTCAACCCCATAGAAAACCTTTGGAGGGAGTTGAAAGTCCGTGTTGCCCAGCGACAGCCCCAAAACATCACTGCTCTAGAGGAGATCTGCATGGAGGAATGGGCCAACATACCAGCAACAGTGTGTGCCAACCTTGTGAAGACTTACAGGAAATGTTTGACCTCTGTCACTGCCAACAAAGGATATATAACAAAGTATTGAGATGAACTTTTGATATTGACCAAATACTTATTTTCCACCATAATTTGCAAATAAATTCTTTCCAAATCAGCCAAAGTGATTGTCTGGATTTTTTTTCTCATTTTGTCTCTCATAGTTGAGGTCTACCTATGATGCCAATTACAGGCCTCTCTCATTTTTTTAAGTGGGAGAACTTGCACAATTGGTGGCTTGCTAAATACTTTTTTGCCCCACTGTATGTCCCTGATAGCCACCATTACTAGTAAAAAATTTTTTTAAAAATCCCAGTATATATACCGCCATTTGTAAACGCTATAACTTTCACGTAAACCAATTACTTTACACGTACTGGGATTTTGTATTAGCAAAGACATGTAGCAGAATACATTTTGTCCTAAATTTATGATGAAATTTGTTTTTCAAAACATTTTTACTGGGCATGTTTAATAGCAAAAATATTGTTTTTTTTCTGAAAGTTGTCAGTCTTTTTTTTATAGTGCAATAAATAAAAAACGCAGAGGCAATCAAATACCACCGAAAGAAAGCTCAATTCATGAGAAAGAAAGGGTGTAAATTTCATTTGGGTGTAGCATTGCATCAGTGCGCAATTGTTCGTTAAATAAACGCAGCACCGTAACACAAAAAATGGCCTGGTCAGGAGGAGGGGTAAATTCTCTGGAGGGCAAGTGGTTAAAACACTAGATCAATCCTTTTTTTATCTAATGCTTTACATGGTAGAGGAGAGATACGGGGTCTTATTGGCCCCAGATCTCTCCATAAAAGTGATTAAAAATTTTTTTTTAAAGAGAAAGTGTAAAAAAAGGAATAACATAAATTATTATTTTTTTTTAAAGTGTCCTCCGTCCCCCCAAGCTCACATGCAGTGGTGAACACATACATAGGCTATGCCCACATATGTAAACTGTGTTCAAACCACACATGTGAGGTATCATGAACATCAGAGCGAGAGCAAAAATTCTAGCACTAGACCTCTGTAACTTTAAACTTTAAACTGTAGAAATGTTTAAAGCATCGTCCATGGAGATTATTAAGTACCGTGGTTTAGCACCATTCCACGAGCGTGCGCAATTTTAAAGCATGACATAGGTATCTACTTACTCGGCATAACATCATCTTTCATATTTTACAAAAAAAGTGGGTATATATTGTGTTTTGTTCATTTTGGTTTTGGTTTTCAGCCAAGTGCACCCTGAATTTTTGGTTTCAGCACCTGAAATTTTCATTTTGGTGCACCACTGCTAAATTTATGTGTTAAATATTGCAAAACATAAATATTTAAAGCATTCAGTAAATAACGCATGCTTTTTAGTGAATTGACTGCTGTTGAGATAAATATCACGTGTTATTTTAACTCTAGAATTAATGTGGTATTTATCTCTTAGTGAATTAACCCCATAATCTGCTTTTTCAGTCCACTTTCCCCTAGATCAGGGCATTTCCTTCTTCTTTACATGCTATGTAAAGCCTCATATTTCTTCCCAGGGCTTTCTTCAGTTGGAATGCAATAGAACTCAGTTCTGCCACCTTCTGCGTGCCCCAAACCCAGAAGCAAGCTTGCAACATTTATTTCCATTGCTGAGCCTGCAGCTGCCGCCCGGTAACAGTAAATCTATTCTGCAATCTGGTGATCCAGCCAGCAAGAATGTTATTTGTCAATTTCATTTAGCAGACCAAGCTTTCCAACAAAAATGGCAGTAGAGGGTTGCTACAAACCTTTTAACACTGACAAGAGTCCTTACAATAGTCGAGAGATAGTGCTAGAGGGCATCTAAAAATTTTGACAAAGTAATTTTTTTAACCTAAATGACCTGTATTCAGCAGCTGACCACAAAGATGGGGATCCCCTAGAAGAGGACATTCATCCAAGTTGAGAAATCCAAGTGTAAATAGGTCAGAGCATAAACTGAAAAACCCGTTCAGTTCAAAGTTTTTATTGTTCAAATGGTTACAATAAACAGGAGTGAACAGCGCTGAAGGGGAGCCCCTGAAGAGGAGGCTGCTCTGTGTAATACTAATGCACAGAGCACATAAGCATAAGATGTTTATTATTTCAATTTCAAATAAGTATTTGATCCCCTATCATTCAGCAGGATTTCTGGTTACCAGGTGTCTTTCGTACAGATAACAAGCTGAGATTAGAAGCAGTCTCTTAAAGGGAGTGCTGCTAATCTCATTTTGTTACCTGTATAAAAGACACCTGTCCACAGGAGCAATCAAACAATCAGATTCCAAACTCTCCACCATGGCAAAGAACAAGAGCTGACCAAGGATGTCAGGGACAAGATTGTAGACCTACACAAGGCTGAACTGGGCTACCAAACTATCGCCAAGCAACTTGGTGAGAAGGTGACAACAGTTGGTGCAATCATTCGCAGTCTCCCTAGGTCTGGTGCACCATGCAAGATCTCACCTCGTGGAGTGTCAATGATCATAAGAACAGTGAGGAATCATCCCAGAACTACACTTGAGGATTGTGTCAATGATCTCCAGGCAGCTGGGACCACAGTCACCAAGAAAACAATTGGTAACACACTACGCCAACAAGGATTAAAATCCTGCAGTGCCCACAAGGTCCCTCTGCTCAAGAAAGCACATGTCCAGGCCGTCTGAAGTTTGCCACTAAACGATGCAGAGGAGGGCTGACTGAAAGTGTTGTGGTCAGATGAGAGCAAAATCGAGCTCTTTGGCATCAACTCAACTTGCCGTGTTTGGAGGAGGGGGAATGCTGCCTATGACCCCAAGAACACCATCCCAACTGTCAAACATGGTGGTGGAAACATTCTGCTTTGGGGGTGTTTTTTTGCTAAGGGGACTGGACAACTGCACAGCATCAAAGGGACGATGGACGGGGCAATGTATCATCAAATCTTGGGTGAGAACCTTCTTCCCTCAGCCAGGGCATTGAAAATGGGTCGTGGATGGGTGTTACACCATGACAATGACCCAAAACACATGGCCAAGGCAACAAAGGAGTGGCTCAAGAAGAAGCACGTTAAGGTCCTGGAGTGGCCTAGCCAGTCCCCATACCTTAATCCGATTGTAAATCTGTGGAGGGAGCTGAAAGTTTGAGATGCCAAATGTCAGCCACTAAACCTTAATGACTTAGAGAGGATATGCCAAGAGGAGTGGGCCAAAAACTTTCTCCTGAGATGTGTGCAAACCTGGTGGCCAGCTACAGGAAACGTTTGACCTCTGCAATTGCCAACGAAGAATTTGCCACCAAGTACTAAGTCATGTTTTGTGAAGGGGATCAAATACTTATTTCCCTCATGAACAAGCAAATCAGTGCATAATTTATTATACATGCATTTCTTTAGATTTTTTTGTTGCTATTCTGTCTCTCAGTGTTACAATACACCTACCATTCGATTTTTAGACTGATCATTTCTTTGTGAGTGGGCAAACATTCAAAATCAGCAGGGGATCAAATACTTATTTCCTTCACTGTATAGGACTAGGAAAGTTGAGATGGCAAAGTGAGTCTGGGAGACTAGGAGAGCTGAGATAACTAGTGGAGTCCAGGGGACAGATGGTATCTGGAGGTCTCACAGGAGTGAGATAGCTTGGGGTGCCAGGGGATTAAGAGACCAGGAGTGGGTCTGTGCAAGCCTAAAACCCACAGTTTGCACTTGCGTGGACTGATATTGCACCTACCACCTAGCCCAAGATAGAATTCCCCAAGATATATATACTGTATATTTACATTTATAATACTTGAGATCACACATGCTCTACATTTTTTATGGCAGTTTCATATTTAGTTAGTTTTAGAATTCTACGCCACAGCAGGCAGCTGCACCTTGTTTTATTATGCTCTTGATTTGATTTTATTAGATTCTAGGAGAAAAAGTCATAATGGAGTTCTAGGTTTCTAAATTTGGAATAACTGTAACATGTAGGGACTCCTCTGGCAAGCTGTTGACAGTTTGTTTTCTAATTAAAAGCTGAAAGCTGAAAGAACATCTGAGGTGATAAGTAGACAGTGTTCAGGCAGGATCATATAGGCAAATAAATGCTTGAATATGAAGAAAACAGAGTGCTATTGGCCCATGAAAAGTCAGATTACTATATTGCCTCCACCTTTGAGATTGGCCATGCTGATACTTTGTATCAAAAGCTAAATCTTATTTTACAGGCATAATCATTCTGTCCTTGTTAAACATAAAAAGAGGTTGTGTTTTACTTATACACCAGAATCAGTCAGGAGAGAAAATGCTGTTTAGAGAGGAGAGACAGCGGCGCCACTCTAAGTGTAGATGGTTAAAAGGCACACATGTTTTAATAGCTAAAATGCACTCACAAGAGTAAGGATATAAAAGGCATGTCGTGGTAACATGAGGGTCCGGCCTACTTATGGTCCTATGCGGTGTTTCTGGTTGGTACCCGTCACTCCAGTGGTTTCCAGGGCTCGGGGGGTAGCCGAGAGGCGCAGGGAGAATCACACAGAGCGTGTCACAGCAAAAGCCGGATTTCCAAAATGGCACATTTGGAGCACCGGTCTGGTGGCCATCTTAGTGAAGGCTTAAATGGGCATCATGATCTGCTTCAATATGTCACAGTACATGATGACATTCATGGTTCCCTCAATGAACTGTAGCTCCCCAGTACCGGCAGCACTCATACAGCCCCAGACCATGACACTCCCACCACCATGCTTGACTGTAGGCAAGACACACTTGCCTTTGTACTCCTCACTTGGTTGCCACCACACACGCTTGACACCATCTGAACCAAATAAGTTTATCTTGGTCTCATCAGACCACAGGACATGGTTCCAGTAATCCATGTCCTTAGTCTGCTTGTCTTCAGCAATTTGTTTGCGGGCTTTCTTGTGCATCATCTTTAGAAGAGGCTGCCTTCTGGGACGACAGCCATGCAGACAAATTTGATGCAGTGTGTGGCATATGGTCTGAGCACTGACAGGCTGACCCCCCACCCCTTCAACCTCTGCATCAATGCTGGCAGCACTCATACGTCTATTTCCCAAAGATGACCTCTGGATATGACGCTGAGCATGTGCACTCAACTTCTTTGGTCAACCATGGTGAGGCCTGTTCTGAGTGGAACCTGCCCTGTTAAACCACTGTAACGTCTTGTCCACCATGCTGCAGCTCAGTTTCAGGGTCTTGGCAATCTTCTAGGCCATCTTTATGTAGAGCAGCAATTCTTTTTTTCAGATCCTCAGAAAGTTCTTTGCCATGAGGTGTCATGTTGAACTTCTAGTGACCAGTATGAGAGAGCGATAACACCAAATTTAACACACCTGCTCCCCATTCACACCTGAGACCTTGTAACACTAATGAGTCACATGACACCGGGGAGGGAAAATGGCTAATTGGGCTCAATTTGGACATTTTTACTAACGGGTGTACTCACTTTTGTTGCCAGTGGTTTAGACATTAATGGCTGTGTGTTTAGTTATTTAGAGGGGACAGCAAATTTACACTGTTATACAAGCTGTACACTCACTACTTTACATTGTAGCAAAGTGTCATTTCTTCAGTGTTGGCACATGAAAAGATAGAATAAAATATTTACAAAAATGTGAGGGGTGTACACACTTCTCTAAGATACTGTATATATTACACTGTGGTCCATCCCCCATCCCATACTGGTTTGATGTTCCAAGCGCTCCCTAACCCCCACCGCAGAGAAAATACTGTTACTTTTCTTGTTTCGCAAGGCTCAGTTCAGACTGCCACAACTTGAGATCCGACTTGTGAGACCCAAAGTTGCATAACATGTGAATTTCCATGTTAGTCAATGAGAGCTGTCTTAATTAGCACTGTTGAAATCGCTCCCACTTTAAGCCCGGGTTCACATATATGCGGTTTGGTACATCACATGTGATTCGCACAGGAACAGCATTCTTGTGCAAATCACATGCGAATTGTGTGCGGTGCGATTGGAGACATATATTGTTTATGGCTCAATTCGCACTGCATCTGCACAAAAAAGGTGCAGGACCCTTTTTTGGGTCCACACTAGAATCGGATCGCATGGGTATTCACATCTATGTGATCCAATTCTGCACATCGCACCCCGTTTTGTGGACGGATTTTGGAGCATTGTTAACTTAACATATACACCCACAGCGGTTCGCATGAACGGGGTGCGATTCTGATGTGGTGCAGAATTCGCACAGAAACCGCTGCAAATTCCGCACCGCATCAGTGTGAACCCCGGGCTGAAAAAGGTTTCTGTACTACTTCAAGGCCACTTCTATCCAACTTGTGCCCATAGACTTTAATGGAAGTCACCTTCAAGTCGGATCCTCATCTATATTGATATGATTTGGATCAAACATTACAGGAAGTTTACCTTGGCATGCCCTGAAAGTCACTTCAAAGTCACATCAAGTCACATCACAGTAGTACTCAAGTCGCCAGGAAGTCGCCTGGCAAAGTTCTACTGTAAGTCGCAGTAGTGTGAACCCAGACTAAAGTATCAATCTGAAGGACATTTGTGTCATTTTCCAAGTAATATTTTTATGAGCATGTACTGTATATATATGCCATAGAGAGAGGGGTGAACTTCTTCCAGAAACCCCTGGTTTGTCAAGGAGTTAACAGTAGTTGCTTTTTTGTGCACAATTCTCTTTTTGTGCATACTGTATTATACCCACATTCAACACTGTGAATGGGCTGTGTGTTGGTGCTACATGAAGCGCCAGGTGCTGACTGCATGTAGGCAGTCCATGTAAGTGCATGGTGACACTGCATAAACACAGCCACTCTTCCCACTCTGACAGGCATGCAGGTGATCCTACTCAGACAGGCATGCAGGTGATCCTACTCTGACAGGCATACAGCTGAGTGGCACCATACACATACTGTGTATTTGGGGCTGCTCACCTGCACCTGCACATCTGTCAACATAGGACAAACAGTTGTGCCTGTGCTTATATGGTGTACAAGCCACATGCCTGTGTGAATGAGGCTTTAAAAAGGATGCAAGCACGAATTAAAGAGGAACTACACTTCCTTTTGCCTCCTTCCTCTCCCATCTTCCCTTACTTGTTATGATGGGTTCTCTTAAAAAATTTAAGCAGATCCTGCATAACCCTACAGTGATGTGGGTGCCAGAGCCTCAGTCCCATGCTGCCATCTTGGTCCTCTTCAGCTGGCTGTCTCGTCAAGGTTCACCCTGGCCTCCGATGAAACATACAGATCTGACCCCCTCAAGTTTGTGCATGCTCTTCTGTGACCTCCTTAGATATCTTATCCAAGGCACTGCTGCATGACACATTATTCTGGCCTAGGTCAACAAGAAAATTGGGGGGAAGAAGAAAAAAACAGCAATAGCTCCCTCCCAAAAAGGTGGCTTTTTGTTATGGGGGTGGGGGGTGAAGTCACAGCCATGACCTGTAAGTCAATTTGTGGAGTACAGCTGTGCTTTAATACAGAAACCATCTTTGTTGTAGTAGGCTGATAGTTCATAGTTGAAAAAATACCAAATGTCCATTGAAAAGTAAACTCATGAAAAAATTCATTGGTGCAGTATGAAAGATTGTTTAACCACTTGCCCTCTTGGGGATTTACCCCCCTTCCTGAGCAGGCCATTTTTTGTGTTACAGCACTGCATTACTTTAACCGACAATTGTGCGGTCATGCAATGCTGTACCCAAATGAAATTTACGTTCTTTTTTCCCACAAATTGAGCTTTCTTTTGGTGGTATTTGATCGCCTGTGCATTTTTTTTGCGCTATAAAGAAAAGACCAAAAATCTTTACAAAATAATATTTTTGACTTTTTGCTATTAAACATGTCCAGTAAAAAAAATTTAAAAATCAAATTTCGTCATAAATTTACAAAAAAAATGTATTCTGCTACATGTCTTTGCTAAAAAAAATCCCAATACGTGTAAATTAATTGGTTTACATGAAAGTTATAGCGCTTACAAATTGCAGTGTATATACTGGGATATTTTTTTTTAATTTTAATTTTTACTAATAATGGTCAGCGACTTATAGGGATACTATGGTGGACATTCTGACACTGGGGGGAACTGACTTGGTGTCACTGACATCCCCAGTGACACAAATAAAGTGATTAGTGCTAAAAAAAAAAGCACTGACACTGGTCTAATGGCACTGGGCAGGAAGGGGTTAACATGAGGGGCGATCAAAGGGTTTACTGTGTGCTGAGAGTGTTTTACTAGGGGGCTGTGTCAGTGTGCTTCACTGTAATCACACTGCTTTGGATGGCAGCCATCCAAAGCAGTGTGCCGGAGCTGACAGGGAGGAGAACTGTTAGTAAACAAAACAGTCCTCCTCCTCATCTGAGATCCTCCGAAATCACCGGGCGCCGACGAGTAATCACCATCCGGGACCCGATGATTGACAGCCGCAACCACGAACGGTGACGTGGGTAGGGTGCGCGTGAGCTCCCTACCCGGAAATTCAAAATCATGTATATATACATGATTTTGTGCACCTGTGCTGCCCTGTAGCAGTATTTCTGCTATAGGGCGGTCGGGAAGCAGTTAAACACTAGTGTACTTGGTGAGCATATATTTTGAGTTAATAATAGTAATAATATTTACATTAATGCATTCGTTCTCAGTGCTTTGAGCCTGCAATTGGTAGCATGACCATCCACTCCTTATTAATACCTTTGGCAAGACTTTCTTTGGAACACTGTAACTTGTAGTGCACTGAATTGGTCTGACTGTTTCTCCAAGTCTGAAGACTTTCATGCTAGCAGATGCTTCCAGGAGGTTCTACAAAGTTAATTATTTTTCTCTTGCTGTGATTATGCCCTTAAGTAATTTGGGGCAGTCAGGTGCAAATTGTTACAATATCTTAATGTTGCACTGTATCCTCAGGTTGACTTGTGGAACTGGAGGTGTCTGAGAAGGAAGGCTTAACGCTGCTGGCTGAGTTTTCTTTTCTCTTGGAGGGTTATTCCACCTGCGTAAGGTACAGTCACTTTATGGGGCACTAGAGATCTTTGTAAAGGAAACTGTGTGGAAGATGTCTTTGAGAAGTGTTATTTGATACTTGCAACTACCGCAGTAGAAGATCTTTACTTGTTCACTTCCTATCCAGCATTTCTGAGCCAAAAACCAGAGCATGTGCTGGTCTCTACCAAGTCATCAATCCCATCACCTCGCTACCAGTGACTGGTCCCACTGTCACCCGTTTCTTGGCTGGTTGGCAGCGTTAGCAAGTGACACAAATACTGTCATTAGCAACAGCACTCTGGCTTCCTCTAGACAGCATTCTGCTTGTTAGACCTCTGTACTGTATCTTCTCTAACTTCAGTCCCCCTTGCTGTAAGCCCTGTTCTTTTGATATGCCATGCATGCACCCCTTTAGAGACTTCAGATCAGTGGGGGGAGGTAATTTTGCCCCCCCCCACTTTAATCCTAATGCTTAAAGTGTATACAGTATATAGCAAAAATGTTTTGCTTAATTTTGGAACAAGTGGAGAAGGGTTAGAACCCCTGTTAGGTTCTGCTTCTATTCAGGGGTTGATTAGAGAGATTTCCCCTCACACCCTGTCTGGGGATAACATTTTGCCTTCCTTTTTGCAAGGAAGTGAGGGAAAATCTGCATCAGAAAATCTAAAAATAAAATTCTGAAAGGGTTTCCAACAGTCCCCTGCCTAACTTAAAAAAAAGCATTTTTACTTTTGCCTGTGTTGCTGTAGGAACATTTCTTTCGCTTCCTGTCTTATGTAAAGAAGTACAGTAAGATTGGAAAGCAGAAATCTCTCTAACCGTGCTTCAGACAGCAGTAAAAACCCTTCAGAAGTTCTAATACTTCCCCAAGCTATCCCCCCCCCCAAAAAAACACATTTGGTTATAGATACACTCAGCCTAGGTTCACATAATGTGGTGCGGTACATTGCATGTGATTCGCACAGGAACTGCACCGCATTCCTGTGCAAATCACATGTGATTTGTGTGCGGTGCGATCGGAGCCATACATTTTGTATGGCTCAAATCTCGCCGCACCGAAAAGGTGCAGGACTCTTTTTTGAGTCCGCACTAGAATCGGACTGCAAGGGTATTCATACCTATGCAATTCGATTCTGCACATCGCACCGAGTTTTGCAAACCGCTTTCGTGATGTTGTTAACTTAACATACACACCCGCATTGGTTCGCATGAATGGGGTGCGATTCTGAAGTGGTGCAGAATTCGCACAGAAAATGCTGCAAATTCCTTACCGCATCAGTGTGAACCTGGGCTAAACCATAAAATGAGCCTTTAACAGATAATCCTACTTAACCCCCACCCCCTTTCCTACACATACTGTATACCTCTTAACCTAAATCCTACACCAAGTCCTTGGCATTTAGCCTCCACCTTACCCTAGCTTGACACCTAACTGTTTTCTGCAGCATTTTGAAGAAACGCAGTACAGTCCATTTAACACGATTTCTAATGGGACATGTTCACATCTGCGCATTTTCACCCAGAGCGTTTTTTTGGAAAAGTCAGAGACCCTTCCCAAAAAATGCTCCGGGTGAAAAGTTGTGGTTTTGCTTCTATAGACTTCAATGGAAATGCTGCAGAGAAGCATGTAGTGCGTTTTTGCTGCTTTTATTATGCTTTTTTTGCCACATTTTTAATGTGTTTTGCATTTTAAATATGCCTAGCAACAAGAAAAATTAAGAAAAAGAAAAAAAAGCATCAAAAACGCATATAAAATGCAGGTGCAAAAACGCAACGCAAAACGCAATAGAGAAATGGCTTAAACGCAACCAGCATAGCTGTGAACCTAGCCTTATGCTTGAAGTGGTAATATACTCCAACATAAAAATTTAATATATCGCAGCTTACCAGATATTAGATGTGGTGGCTACATTAAGTTTTTATTTTTTGGCTTTTTTCCTCTAATTATCACTGGGTAATTGGGCCTCCTGACTTACCCTAGGTTCACACCTAAGCATTTTTCACAGCGTTTTGCAGAAACGCAGAACAGTCCATTTAACATGATTTCCTATGGGACAGGTTCACATCTCCGTGTTTTAACCCGATGCGTTTTTTGGAAAGGTTTTAAACGTAAAAAAGTTGCATTTTCTGTTCCATAGACTTGAATGGAAATGCTGCAGAAAAGCGTGTAGTGCATTTTTGCGGTGTTTCTGCTGCATTTGTGCTGTGTTTTTGATGCATTTTGTGTTTTAAATCTGCCTAGCAACAAGAAAAAAAATGTAAAACGCATAAAAAAGTTTAAAAAATCCACGTGGAAGAATGCAAAACGCACCGCAAAATGCAATGCATAAATGGATCAAACGCAAACTGCATAGGTGTAAACCTAGCTTTAGAGTGACTACACTCACTCCTCCACTGCGTGAATGGAGAAGCAACATAGCCACCTTTGAACAGCAGCATTTTCACCCTGTGAAGAGGGTAGTGCTAGACTCACTAGCAGATTTAGATAGACTTTACATAAGTGAATAAAACCGAAAGCCTAAGGGCTCGTTCACACTTGGCTGTTTTACCAATGCTTGCCAAATGCCCCTATAGCGTTTGGCAAGCATTGGTCCGGCGTTTGCGGAGCGTTTTTTAATGCTCGGCATACGCTCCACAAACACTGCATGCGCGGTTGCTAGGTGTTTGCCGAGCGTTAAAAACGCCCCACAAACGCCTATAATGCAGTTTGAATGGTGTTACCGCTCCGCAAACGCCCCGGAAACGCGTCGCAACCACACCGCAAACGCCGGCCGGGCGTTTGCGGAGCGGCACCATACACTAGACTAGGAGGCTTCAACGCCTCCTGACTCGACCAGAGGCGTCCGTTTTGCCACGATGCAACGCGACGCAACGCAAACACTCCCATTAGAACAGCACCATGTGCTGTAATGTTCAGAATTGGCAGAGGCGTTTGGGAAGCGGTAAAAATGCTTCCCAAACGCCTCTCTAACGCCTGCACACAGCGCTAGTGTGAACGTAGCCTAACTCCAGCTGACCCTTGTAAGCAGTTACAGAAACAGTTTTTATGTGGGGATAAAGGTTTTACATAAATTAATAAATACTGACCAGTGTAAGTCCCCCCTGTAAGGCCTCATGCACACAGGACATTTTGAAAACACTTTTTCTCTTGGCAGCGGTGTTTTGTCAGAAGAAATGGTTGACATTTGTAAAAGTGACACTTTTTCAAGCATTTAAGCATGTTTACAGGAGTCAAGCGCTTGGGCACTAATTAATTTAATTGGCAAGAATATTAATTTATTCTGACCATTGAAATGAATTAACGCTCGAGCGCTAAGCACGTCTAGCGTTAACTAGCGTTTAGATGCGTTTACACGTGTTTGGATGTGTTTACACCCGTCAAGCGCTTTTTTCTGACAAAATGCTGCAGCTCCTGGACGCACTGTCAGTGGGTGTTTTTCCTTCTTCTAAATTCTCCTGCCACTAAACACTGATAAAAAGTCTATTTGTACATAGGATAACACAGATGGGTGATTGGAAGCAGGAAAAAAAAAAATCTGAACCCCTCCCCAGAGGAGAGTTGCCAACCATCCCTGCAGGCTGCAGCCCTCGAAATTTCCACTCACCCGCGAGTGGAAATAGGGATGTGTGGGAGGGGTGGCAGTGGTTGTGGTGCCAAGCAGCGATCTCCTGTATGGCTTTCAATGAAGCAGCTGAAAGCTGCAGGAGGGAGAGGAGGAGATGCGGCTTCCAGCTGCTTCATTGAAAGCCATTCAAGAGATCACTGCTTGTCACTACAACCACCAACGCCCCTCCTACACACCCCTAGCCCCAGTACTGCTTGCCGCCTCCACAGCTGAACAGAACGGTTTTCTTTCTGCCCCCCCCCCACCGCCACCGCCACCGCTGCTATGTTCCCGCTGCAGCTGTGTTCTTCTCACTGCCCAGCCCCTCCCTCCATCCTCCGCACCAATAGGAGAAAAGGGGAGAGAGGCTGGATCTGCTCTGTCTCCCCCTCTGTCAGCCCACACTCCAGTCTGTATAGCTTCAGAGGAGGCATGGGCAGGAAACTGAAGACAGCAGCTGACAGTCACAGCTCTGATGCTTCTGAAGGACGCATGGTGAGTTTGACCTAACCTTCCTTCCTTCCACCCCCCCCTTCCTTCCTTTCATCCTCCCACCTCCCCTCTACCATCCTTCCATTCCCCCCCTCCCTTCTGTATTTCCACCCTTTGAGGACCAAGGGACGTATTTGTCCCATGTTTTTAATTGCCTGTATCATCTGATTAAGAACTTAAAATACTTTTTTTTTTTTTGGTTTGAGTCAAAATATTAGTTCTTATCAACAAATGGATCTAGCTTTTTGCCAATTATTTCATGAAATGGCTTAGTTGCAGCAACTGAAGTGTACAAACTTTAAAAACAAAAAATTGATTCTTTTGGCGTTCCGTAATCTTATGGTCCTCAAAGGGTTAATGGAAATTGAAAAAAAAAACAGACTTACTGGCTGGAGCCTATAGATTAGAGCAGGTGTCTCCAAACTTTCTACATAAAGGGCCAGATTACTGTCCTTCAAACTTTAGGTGGCTGGACTGTGGCCACTAGTAGAAATGTTCCAGCGTCAGCAGGATTAGGTGACGCCTTCGGCTTGGTTGTCAGCAGGAGTAAGAAAAATACATAGTGCCCCATCATCAGGACTGGTGAGAGGAATAATGCCAATTGTTGGTATCGGTGGGAGGAATAATGCCCCATTATTGGTGTCAATGGGAGGACTAGTGCCCTATTGTTAGTGTAACTGGAAGGAATAGTGCCCCATTATTGGTATCAGTGGGTGGACTAGTGCCCTAGTGTTGGTGTCACTGGAAGGAATAGTGCCCCATTATTGGTGTCAGTGGGAGGACTAGTGCCCTATTGTTGGTGTAACTGGAAGGAATAGTGCCCCATTACTGGTATCAGTGGGTGGACTAGTGCCCTATTGGTGTAAGAGGAAGGAATAGTGCCCCATTATTGGTATCAGTGGGTGGACTAGTGCCCTAGTGTTGGTGTCAATGGAAGGAATAGTGCCCCATTATTGGTGTCAGTGGGAGGACTAGTGCCCTATTGTTGGTGTAACTGGAAAGAATAGTGCCCCATTACTGGTATCAGTGGGTGGACTAGTGCCCTATTGGTGTAAGTGGAAGGAATAGTGCCCCATTATTGGTATCAGTGGGTGGACTAGTGCCCTAGTGTTGGTGTCAATGGAAGGAATAGTGCCCCATTATTGGTGTCAGTGGGAGGACTAGTGCCCTATTGTTGGTGTTGTTGGAAGGAAAAGTGTCCTATCATTGGTGTGAGTGCAAGAAATAGTGCTTCATCATTGTTGTCAGTGGGAGGAATACTGCCTTTATGTCAGTGGGAGGAATAGTGCCCCAGTGGCTGAATAAAGGCAAGAAAAGGATCACATCTGGCCGACAGACTGCACTTTGGAGACCACTGGGGTAGAGGATAGGTATAGGGCCATTTACTTTCCTGCATTGCAGTAACGTGCTTGATACTGCAACATGTGCCACTGCACTTTATATGTGTTGCAATGTAATTCATTTTTAATGGCACCCTAATGCATTACGGTAACTCACATGAGTTGTAGAGAGCTGGAAAGCACCATTGCAATGTAAAAGATCAATCACCACCCTGCCAGCACAGAAAGAGCAGTCAAAGCAATGGATGTGGCTGTTTTGTCTGCAGACTCTGCAATAAGCCATATAGAGTGTGTTTGTATGACAAGCCTGGTGGCCTGGTTCCTCCAGACCAGGGGCAGGCAACCTTAAAGAGGTGGAGAGCTACCTGAACAGTATGGGAGAAGTCAAAGATCACCAGCATAGTGTCACCTCCTCACACCTGATTTAAACCTCTAACTGCTGTACTGCTGTGTTGCAATCATGTGCATTGTACAGCAATCATGGGTTTTACCCCCCCCCCGGTCACATCAAGCCCAACTTTGAAATCATGCGACTTACAGTGAAGTCGCACGATTTCAAAGTCGGGTGAGATGCCGATTTCAGGTGTGATTTGCAAGATATCTGACACAGATGTCTATGCAAATCGCACCAAAAGTAGTGCATGTACTACTGTAGAAATCGGTGCGGCTCCGACCAAGTCGGAAATGCACCGATTTGACCGCTCTAATTGTGGACAATGGGGGCGACTTGGCATACGATTTGCAAGTCGCATTGCATGCAAATTGCATGCCAAGTTGTGCCTGATGTGACCGGGGTGTACATCAGGTGATGAGGAGGCAACATATCGCCTCCTGACCACCTGTCAAACACACTTGGATTGCTTTTTAGAGGAGCAGCAGTGCCTGCTGCACTTGTGAATGCACTTAGTTGTACATGGCAAAAATGCAGCAAAAACATAATACATGCTTTTTTACAGCGTTTCCATTGTCTATAGAAACAAAAACGCAGCTTTTTGCATTAAAAAATGTCCCTGACCCTTTCCAAAAAACGCACCGGGTGAAAACCCACAGGTGTGAACATGTCCCATAGGAAGTCATGCTAAATGGACTGTACTGTGTTTCTGCAAAATGCAAAACACTGCAGAAAACGCTTAGGTGTGAACCTAGGGTTATGCAAGCCATAGATGGGTCGTTTATCAGCCGAATTTTCGTCCGCACAAAAAATCGGCCAATATTCACGCTGTTAGTGGGGCCAGTCCGTCGGCCGTTTTTCTCGTTTATTTTTATCGGTCATGCTGGAAAATCCACAAAAAACTGACGTTTTTCGCAGATGTTGGTGGCAGCATCGGCAACGGGGCCGACTGATTTTTCGTTTATTGGCCGACAATTCGGCCGATAAATGGCCCGTCTATGGCCTGCATTAGGCTACGTTCACACTAGCGTTGTGTGCAGGCGGCAGAGAGGTGTTTGGGAAACGTTTTTACTGCTTCCCAAACGCCTCTGCCAATTCTGCACATTACAGCACATGGTGCTGTTCTAACGGGAGCGTTTGCGGCGCGTCGCGGCAAAACGGACGCCTCTGGTCAAGTCAGGAGGCGTTGAAGCCTCCTATTCTAGTCTATGGTGCCGCTCCGCAAACGCCCGGCCGGCGTTTGCGACTCGGTTGCGGGGCATTTGTGGAGCGGTAGCACCATTCAAACTGCATTATTGGGACCCAAATCTTTCCATAAAGAGGACCTGTTATGGGCCATGCTATCACAAGGGATGATGTTCATCCCTTGTGATAGCAATAAAAGTGATTAAAAAATGTAAGGGTACAGTGTAAACATTTAAAAATAAATAAAATAAAAATGTTAAAGCACCCCCGTTCCCCTCTGCAAAGACGTATGGATGAGTTTGTTCCACACACATTTGTAAACTGAGATCACACCACACACGTGAGGTATCACTGCAAACTTCAGAGTTAGAGCAATAATTAAACCATGAGACCTCTCGTGTAAACCTAAAGTGGTAACTTGTAAAGGATTTTAAAGTGTTGCCTTTAGATAATTGAATGTACTGTAGTTTGTCGCCATTCCACGGGCATGCTCAGTATTAAACTGTGACATGTTTGGTACCTATTTATTTGGCATAACATTATCTTTTATATTTTACCAAAAATTGGGTATTATATTTTGTTTTTGTGCACCATAGTTCTTCTCAAAAAATTTGCTTTTGAAAAACCGCTGTGCAAATACCACGTGACATAAAAAATTGCAACACCCACCATTTTATTTTGTAGGGTCTCTGCTTAAAAATATATAATGTTTTACATGCAGGAAAGCAATGTTAGCATTGGTGTGGGGCTCCAGTGGTTAGATTACATTTTTGGTTTGGTTAAATAACACTTTAATATGTACATTCTAGAGGAAAAAAGGGAAATGGGGAGACATGATTGAAATCTTTAAATATATTAAGGGTGTGAATTTTACTAAAAGTTGATGTTTGGAATAGACTTCCAACAGAGGACAAACACACTCCCACACAAAAGGGTTAAAATAATAATGGGGCACACTTAGTACTTGTCTATGTCATGTTTGTTTCCATTAATGTTTACAAATCAATAAAGGAATTTATGTCACTTTTTTGTTATTTGTGTAAATCTTCATTTGAAATAAAGATTTATTACAGGGTGCTTTTGTGACACTTTGCTCTCAAAGCATTTTGGACTTTCCTGGACAACCTAACAGTAAGCTACTCACTTTTGAACTGCTTCTCTCTATTTGATAATCCATACAGAGTCATTGAAATTAAAGGAAGAAACTTTTTCCTCCCGCTGACCCATTCTGCTGTCTGTGAGCTTTGAATTGAGCAGAACATCAAGGGATCAAATGGCACTTATTTTTACAACATAGGGAAAGAGAATTGCAAAAAAGTGTAGTTATTAAACTGTAGAGCTCCACCTGCTGGCTCCACATGGTATATAAAAATGTCTATATAGTGTATATTTTCACTATATTGCCAACATTATTGGTATGCCTGCATTTACACGCACATGAACTTTAATGGCATCCCAGTCTTAGTCCGAAGGGTTCAATATTGAGTTGGGCCACCCTTTACAAGGTTTAGGAGTGTATCTATGGGAATGTTTGACCACTCTTCCAGAAGCACATTTATGAGGAAAGGCACTAAAGTCGGACGAGAGGGCCTGGCTCGCAGTTTCTGCTTTAATTCATCCCAAAGGTGTTCTAACGGGTTGAGGTCAGGACTCTGTGCAGCCCAGTCAAGTTCCTATACCTCAAACTCGCTACTCCATGTCTTTATGGACCTGGCTTTGTGCACTGGTGGACAATCATGTTGGAACAGGAAGGGGCCATCCCCAAACTGTTCCCCCAAAGTTGGGAGCATTGAATTGTCCAAAACGCCTTGGTATGCCTATAAGAGTTCCCTTCATTGGAACTAAGGGACCAAGCCCAACCCCTGAAAAACAACCCCACACCATAATCCCCCCTCCACCAAACTTTACACTTGGCACAATGCAGTCAGGCAAGTACCGTTCTCCTGGCAAACGCCAAACCCAGACACGTCCATCAGATTGCCAGATAGAGAAGCGTGATTCGTCACTCCAGATAACACGTCTCCACTGCTCTAGAGTCCAGTGGCAGTGTGCTTTACACCACTGTATCCAACTCTTTGCATTACACTTGGTGATATAAGGCTTGGATGCAGCTGCTCGGCCGTGGAAACCCATTCCATGAAACTCTCTATGCACTGTTGTTGTGCTAATCTGAAGGCCACACAAAGTGTGGAGGTCATTAGCTATTGACTCTGCAGACAGTTGGCAACTTCTGTGCATTGTGCACTGCAGCCTGCGCTGACCCCGCTCTGTCATTTACGTGGCCTACCACTTCATGGCTGAGTTGCTGTTGTTCCCAGTTACTTCCACTTTGTTATATTACCACTAACAGATGACTATTTAGTAGCAAGGAAATTTCACGGATGGACTTATTGCACAGGTGGCAACCTATCACGGTACCATGCTTGAATTCACTGAGCTCCTGAGAGAGATCCATTCTTTCCCAAATGTTTGTAGAAACAGTCTGCATGTGCTTGATTTTATACACATGTGGCAATGGAGGTAATTTGAACTCCTGAATACAATGATTTGGAGGGGTTTCCCGATACTTTTGACAAGATAGTGTATATTATATATACATCTTTAAACATGCCATACATGGATCGAATGATTTTTCAATCGAAAATAGAAAACATTGTTCATTCTGTAATCCGATGGTGCCACCAATGATTTAGAAAATAGGTAATTTTTCACAAATTTTCCAGCATGCCCAATAAACGAAATAGGGAGGAACCAGAAAATCGACCGGTTCCATTGCCGAACCAACAGAGCGAAAATCGTCCGATTATTCTTAGGTCCAGTTTTCTAACGAAAAATCGTTCAAAAATCGACCCATGTCTAGCTGGCCTTAGTCTTGAACACTGTTAATGAAAAAAAAACACAGAACAAAATGCCTTTATGTTCCATGTGCGCACATTTGTTGTGTTTTACACATAACATAGGATAGTCAATGGATGATTTTCTATGATTGGTAATGGTTTTATATTTATTAGATAATTTTCTGACAGTAGTCTAAAGAGCAAGCTATTTCACTTAACCTTTGATGTGCATCATGCAGTTGCTTACTAGTAAAATGTTCTGCTACCATCAAAATATATTTGTTATTTATTGATTTTCTTGAAAGTACACAGACCTAGGCAGACATACATTTTGAACACATCAAAAATAATATAACACATACTCTCTAAAAGCCTGTAAAATACATATAAATGCTATGTGCTTTTACACTCAGGACATATTAAATATATATCTTAACGTCATTGATTTAATAAGAAAATGACCTTACTTAACCTAGTACATTACCATTATCTGAATGCAATGCTTGCAAGCCAAGGTTCAACTCATTAGTAAGGACCTTGGTTACATTCTTAGTTCCACTGAAGGCTTTCTTTCTCTAAGTATTACACTCCAATAGCAAGATTTGCCCACCATAAATATTGGCTTTGCCTCTGTTCACCCTGTTTTTTGTGTGTTCACACAATCCTTGAGGTGTTCTTTCTCATTCTGTTGCATTCCCCATACTATAAGATAAGGTGACAAGACATTTTGCCTTGTCCTATAGTGTGACTGCCCTGGAACGCAGCCTCCCAACGCAGTCCCACTGCATCTGGTGTGAATGTATCCAAATACAAAATCCATCAGGAAAAAAAAACTACTTTGTATTGTACAGGTAACGACAACTTTCAAGGACACCCTGTCATTGGGATCCCCACATAGAATGAGAACTGTAAAAAAGTTGATATTTGAAATTTTGGTTTGACTTTTAAAAATGAATCCCCAAAATATCTGTAAAAGAAGACTGTACAAAACATTGCATTTTTATGGATTAAATCTGATAACACAATGCGTGTGCTGACTGCTAATTTTTTAAAACATAACAGTCTAACTCAGGGGCGGACTGACAACTCATGGGGCCCCCGGGCAATAGGGGATCATGGGGCCCCTGTGTCCTTACCCACACTCAAAGCACATCCAAAGCCTATAAAAGGTACCAGGGGCATTTCATGGGGCCCCCTACTGACCCCAGGCCCTCGGGCAGTGCCCGAGTGCTCAAATGGTCATTCCGCCCTTGGTCTAATTACAATACCTCTGGTGTAAATCAGAGACAATACCCCTGAGCATGGTGGCATGGTCAGTGTATTTGCAGTTTTGGGTCCATAGGTACTTTGAAGGTAGGGACTTCCTTTGCAGAGACCATTGTTCTCTGTTAAGTGCTTTAAGATACTGTATGCGTAAAACGAAAATACCTAGACAGTAACTTACACACATTCAAAACACATTTCCCATTTGAATGCTACATTTTTTGTTTTAACTGTCTCCAGGGGAAAAGAAAACGTACTGTACCTAGCTGTAATCACCATAAGAATCAATTAGGGACCCATCACCACAATGTGTATGAAGTAATCCAAGTTTTTATGTGCATGATTCTGTATTTTACTCCCATTTATAAGCATTTTGTGAGTATTGATTGCACTTTCTTGTTCATGCATTATTGAAATTGAGGGATAAACCTTCAGAAGAGAGATTTTCCATGGTGCAGATGCAGAACAAAATACAGGAAGACACACAGGACATGCCTTTTTTCCATTTACTATGTAATTTCAAAGGGTCTGCTCTAGTTGGTCAATGCACAAAATGCTACATTTCCTAATATTTAAAAAAATAGGCAAGCTGTGGCACGTGTGATGAGAGCTTGCCACATAGGAAAAGTAGGAATTTCTACTTGAAATGTATTTTCTCCCATAGAAACATGTATTTTACTGTAGCAAAAGGGTCAAGGGTGAATAGACCATATCAATCACAATTATTATTTATGTTGTAAAGTTAACCATACACATAAAATAATCACCAGAATCATGGGACTCTGTGTGATCTGTATTTCTAGGTATACCTGCAAACACCTTTAGCCTGGGTTCACATACATGCGGTGCAGTACATCGCATGTGATTCGCACAGGAACTGCACTGCATTCCTGTGCAAATCACATGCGATTTGTGTATGGTGCGATTGGAGCCATACATTTTGTAGACTGAATAAAAAAGTTAACAGATTACTCCATCCACACAAACAAGGTGGCAGAAGGATTTTCCCCATTGAGACAATGTATAGGGATAGCAGCAACTGCTGCTGTTACAATACAATGTGGTGAATTGCGCGGTCATGCCTCAGGTCTCAGGAGGATATATCTGATAATACAACCACTTCCCGACCGCCCTATATATATAGTGGGGATCGAAAGTTTGAGCACCCCAGCTAAAAATTTGTATTAATGTGCATAAAGAAGCCTTCTCCAGCTTTGTGAGCGTCAACTATTTTCAGTTTCAGTTTTTATGACAACTGCTTAGAAGAACCCATGGTGCTGATTGTTGGGGCAAGGTCAGATGAGTCTGGGCATTTAAAACCTTTGAGCTTGACATCACCTGGTCTTCCCAGATGATGATTGAGAACAATCCATGACACTGGCAAGACTCAGCTTTGCAAAGGGGGCAGTGCATGCTATAAATTCTGCAGGGTGCCCAAACTTTTGCAGACGCCATTTTTTTGTTTTCTGTTATTTTGAAAGTGTAAATGATGGAAATAAAATCTAACTTTTGTTGACATATTATAAGAATGTCTAATCTGTAATTTGATGCCTTTTGGAGATTTTTCCATCTTTCCTTGGCTTCTTTATGCACATTAATACAAATTTTTAGCTGAGGTGCCCAAACTTTCGATCCCCACTATATATATAGGGCGTCAGGAAGTGGTTGTATTATCAGATATATCCTCCTGAGAGAAGTGTGATGCCAGAAAAGTGTGGTGTGGCTGTTGGTATGCATGATTGCAGGATTCATGCATCCACAGATGCCTGTGAAAAAAGGGCCACATTATGTTCTTCCAAGTGAGAAGTCTTGGGGTGGGGCTGTATAAAAATATAATAAAAAAGTAAATAAAGCACAAAAAAACCACCCAGATAATACAGGACTTAGCATTTGAACGCTGTATTTTTTGAGTGTTATATGTTTTAGTCCATAGCGATGTATTTTCTGAGTGTAATATGTTTTATTCCGGAGCACTATATTTTCTGTGTTATATATTTTAGTCTAGAAACTTGTATTTTCTGAGTGTGATATATTTTTGCCAGGGAAAGCTGTATTTTCTGAGTGTTATATGTTTTAGATCAAGATCTATGCCGACGACACACAAATCTATCTCTCAACCCCCCACCTCACCCCCTTGGTCTCAGCCCGAATCACACACCTACTGAGCGACATATCAGACTGGATGTCGCTCCACTTCCTTAAATTGAACCTCTCCAAAACCGAGTTTCTTGTCTTCCCCCCAGCCCGGACACCACCCCCCATTGATTTCTCCGTCACACCCAACAACGCTACCATCAAACCCGCCCTGCAGGCCAGAGTACTGGGTGTCATTCTGGACTCCAACCTATCCTTCCAGCCCCAAGTCCAATCTTTAACAAACTCGTGCAGACTCCACCTCCGCAACATCGCCAAAATCCGCACGTTCCTAACCCCAGAAACCACTAAACAGCTCATCCACTCCCTCATCATATCACGACTCGACTACTGCAACTCCCTCCTCACTGGCCTGCCTCGCCGCTGGCTATCCCCTCTTCAGTCCATCCTGAACACGGCTGCCAGACTCATTCACCTTTCCAACCGCTCTGTCTCCGCCACCCCCCTCTGCCAATCCCTCCACTGGCTTCCGATTGCGCAACGGATCAAATTCAAAATCCTAACGCTGACGTACAAAGCTGTCCACCATACTGCCCCGAACTACATCACTGACCTAATATCCAAGTACCGCCCAGCACGCACACTCCGCTCCTCACAGGACCTCCTTCTCTCTAGTTCCCTGGTCTCCTCCTCCCATGCCCGCCTCCAGGACTTCTCCAGGGTGTCACCCATCCTCTGGAACTCCCTGCCCCAACCCATCAGATTATCACCTACTCTCCTCTCCTTTAGGCGCACCCTGAAAACCCATCTCTTCAGGGAAGCCTACCCCACCCCCTGCTAACTTGCCTCCCTCCTCCACTCTTCCTACCACTCCATCCCCCACAGCTATCTCCTCCTGTGCCACCACCCCCTCCCTCCTAGATTGTAAGCTCGAAAGAGCAGGGCCCTTGATCCCCTCATGTTTTGCATTGTATTGGTATTGTTCTGTCACATGTTCTGTCTCCCTTTGTAATGTACAGCGCTGAGCGAACTATTGGCGCTTTATAAATACTGTATAATAATAATAATAATAATAATAATAAGAGCGCTGTATTTTCAGAGTGTGTATGTTTGAATTTGGAGCACTTCATTTTCTGAGCGTTATATGTGTTAGTCTGGAGTGCTGTATTTTCTGAGTGATATACATTCACTAGACACTTTATTAGGTACATCTTGCTAGTACCCGCTTGGACCCCTTTTTGCCTTCAGAACTGTCTTAATTCTTCGTGGCATAGATTCAACAAGGTGTTGGAAACATTTTTCAGAAATTTTGGTCCATATTGACATGATAGCATCTTGCAGTTGCTACAGATTTGTCGGCTGCACATCCATGATTCGAATTAACCGTTCTATCACATCCCAAAGGTGCTCTATTTGATTGAGATCTGGTGACTGTGAAGGCCATTGGAGTACAGTGAATTCTTTGTCATGTTCAACGAACCAGTTTGAGATGATTTGAGCTTTGTGACATGGTGCATTATCCTGCTGGAAGTAGCCAGCAGAAGATGGGTAATCTGTAGTCATAAAGGAATGGACATGGCCAGCAACAATACTCAGTTAGGCCATGGCGTTTAAACAATGCTCAATTGGTACTAAGAGGCCCAAAGTGTGCCAAGTAAATTTCACTCACACCATTGCACTACCAGTCTGAACCGTTTTACAAGACAGGATGGATCCATGCTTTCATGTTGTTTATGCCAAATTCTAACCCTACTATCTGAACTATTTGAAACCAATTTTGGTGAGCCTGTGTGAATTGTAGCCTACATTTCCTGTTCTTAGCTGACAGGAGTGGCACTCAGTGTGGTCTTCTGCTGCTGTAGCCAATACACTTCAAGGTTCAACATGTTGTGTGTTCTGAGATTGTATTCTGCATACCTTCCTGGTACCCGGTTGGACCCCCTTTTGCCTTCAGAACTGCCTTAATTCTTCATGGAACATATTCAACAAGGTGTCAACATGGTCTTGGAAACATTCGTCAGAGATTTTGGTCCATATTGACATGATAGCATCTCACAGTTGCTGCAGATTTGTCAGCTGCACATCAATGATGCAAATCTCCCATTCCAGCACATCCCAAAGGTACTCTATTGGAT